>NC_135233.1:531331120-532531120 GCF_051348905.1 Ranitomeya variabilis
ACCGGGTTGAGTACTTACGTCCTTATCCTTCCCAAACAGCTTAAACGTCAACAATTCCCCCAAAAAACAACTAGTTGGGTGTAGACGATATTAACCCATTGGCTATTAGTACATACACTATGTTCCAAATTATTATGCAAATTATATTTTTCTTGGATTTTCCTAAATGGTCGGTCCAAATGACAGTCAGTCTAATAAAAGTCATCACCCTTTAGAGTATACATCAAATTTTATTGAAGAAACCTCCCAATGATAACAGTATAATCTCCAAAATGAATAAAACCTCAAAATGCACTGTTCCAAATTATTAGGCACAGTAGAATTTCTAGACATTTGATATGTTTTAAAGAACTGAAAAGTCTCATTTGTGGAATTTGCAGCATTAGGAGGTCACATTCACTGAACAAAAAAGCTATTTAACTCCAAAACATCCTAACAGGCCAAGTTACATGTTAACATAGGAACCCTTCTTTGATATTACCTTCACAAGTCTTGCATCCATTGAACTTGTGAGTTTTTGGAGAGTTTCTACTTGTATTTATTTGCATGAAGTCAGTATAGCCTCCCAGAGCTGCTGTTTTGATGTGAACTGCTTCCCACCCTCATAGATCTTTTGCTTGATGATACTCCAAAGGTTCTCTATAGGGTTGAGGACAGGGGAAGATGGTGGCCACACCATGAGTTTATCTCCTTTTATGCCCATAGCAGCCAATGACTCAGAGGTATTCTTTGAAGCATGATATTGTGCATTGTCAGCATGAAGATGATTTTGCTCCTCAAGGCACATTTCTGCTTTTTACACCATGGAAGAAAGTTGTTAGTCAGAAACTCTATAAACTTTGCAGAGATCATTTTCACATCTTCAGGAACTTTAAAGGGCCCTGCCAGCTGTTTCCCCATGATTCCGTCCCAAAACATGACTCCTCCACATCCTTGCTGATGTTGCAGCCTTGTTGGGACATGGTGGCCATCCACCAACCATCCACTACTCCATCCATCTGGACCATCCCGGGCTGCTCAACACTTATCAGTAAACAAGACTGTTTGGAAATTAGTCTTCATGTATGTCTGGGCCCACGGCAACTGTTTCTGCTTGTGAACACTGTTTAGGGGTGGCCGAATAGTAGGTTTATGAACCAAAGCAAGCCTTTGAAGGATCCTACACCTTGAGGATCGAGGGACTCCAGAGGCATCAGCAGCTTCAAATATCTGTTTGCTAGTTTGTAATGGCTTTTTAGCAGCTGGTCTCTTTAGCCGATGAACTTGCCTGGCAGAAACCTTCCTCATTATGCCTTTATCAGCACGAACACGACTGTGCTCAGATTCAGCCACAAATCTCTTAACAGTAAGATGATCTCTCTTAAATTTTCAAAAAATATCTAATGTTTTAATCCCTTAACCAAGGCATTGCACTATTTGATGCTTTTCGGCAGCAGGGAGATCCTTTTTCTTTCCCTTGTTACTTGAAAACTGTGGCCTGCTTAATAATGTGGAACATCATTTTTAAGTAGTTTTCCTTTAATTAGAATCACCTGGAAAACTAATTATCACGTGTTTAAGGGTACTGTCACAGTCACACTTTGATCGCTACGACCGTACGATCCGTGACGTTCCAGCGATATCCATACGATATCGCGGTGTCTGACACGCAGCAGCGATCAGGGATCCTGCTGAGAATCGTACGTCGTAGCAGATCGTATGGAACTTTCTTTCGTCGCTGGATCTCCCGCTGACATCGCTGGATCGTTGTGTGTGACAGCGATCTAGCGATGTGTTCGCTTGTAACCAGGGTAAACATCGGGTAACTAAGCGCAGGGCCGCGCTTAGTAACCCGATGTTTACCGTGGTTACCAGCGTAAAAGTAAAAAAAAAAACAAACAGTACATACTTACATTCCGGTGTCTGTCCTCCGGCGTCTCAGCTTCTCTGCACTGTGAGCGCCTGCCAGCCGGAAAGCGAGCACAGCGGTGACGTCTGACGTCACCGCTGTGCTTTCCGGCTCTGCTGCTTACACAGTGGAGAGAAGCAGAACGCCGGGGGACAGACACCGGAATGTAAGTATGTACGGTTTGTTTTTTTTACGTTTACGCTGGTAACCAGGGTAAACATCGGGTTACTAAGCGCGGCCCTGCGCTTAGTAACCTGATGTTTACCCTGGTTACCCGGGGACTTCGGCATCGCTCCAGCGCCGTGATTGCAACGTGTGACCGCAGTCTACGACGCTGGAGCGATACTCATACGACGCTGCGACGTCACGGATCGTGCCGTCGTAGCGTCCAAAGTGTGACTGTGTGACAGTACCCTTAGATTGATTTCAGTGATCCATTGAGTCCTGAGACACAATGCCATCCATGAGTTTATTTGAAAAACAAAACCATTAAATCGTTTTGACACTTAAATCCAATTTGCATAATAACTTGCAACACCGTGTATATTACATGCTTTCCCAAACATCAGAAAGGGGAAACCTATGGAGGCAATAAGAGTCATAAAAAAGGAGGGGAGTTCTTTTCTATGTGTTAAGGGGATACAGGGTACATATGATATAACCGGGCTGAGGGTTCATAAAAAGATACATATCAATTCTATCATTAAGACCAGCTGGACCTGTCGCCTGTGTCCGCATAATCCACCCGGCCTCCTGCCTCAACAACAACTTATGTAGATCTCCTCCCTGCATCGGTAAAACAACCCTCTCTATTCCTGCAAATGTTAGAACCTCAGGGTTCCCTTCATGCATATCCCTGATATGACTAATAAGCCTCTGTACTCCTCTGCCTGACTGAATCGACTTAAAATGTTCCCGAAAACGTATATACAAATGGCGAATAGTCTTACCTATATAGTACCTTCTGCAAGGGCAGAAAACCACATACACCACCACGTAATCAGTGGTAATTTAAGACATAATTATGTTTTCTTAACCCCTTAGTGACAGAGCCAATTTGGTACTTAATGATCGAGCCAATTTTTACAATTCTGACCACTGTCACTTTATGAGGTTATAACTCTGGAACGCTTTAACGGATCCTGCTGATTCTGAGATTGTTTTTTCTTTACATGTTGTACTTCATGCTAGTGGTAACATTTCTTCGATATTACTTGCGATTATTTATGAAAAAAATGGAAATATGGTGAAAATTTTTAAAATTTAGCAATTTTCAAATTTTGTATTTTTATGCCCTTAAATCAGAGAGATATGTCACACAAAATAGTTAATAAATAACATTTCCGACATGTCTACTTTACATCAGCACAATTTTGGAAACAAAATTTTTTTTTTGTTAGGGAATTATAAGGGTTAAAATTTGACCAGCAATTTCTCATTTTTATAACACCATTTTTTTTTTTAGGGACCACATCACATTTGAAGTCATTTTGAGGGGTCTATATGATAGAAAATAACCAAGTGTGACACCATTCTAAAAACTGCACCCCTCAAGGTACTTAAAACCACATTCAAGAAGTTTATTAACCCTTTACGTGCTTCACAGGAACTCAAACAATGTGGAAGGAAAAAATGAACATTTAACTTTTTTTTGCAAACACTTTAATTCAGAACCATATTTTTTTATTTTCACAAGTGTAAAAACAGAAATTTAACCATACATTTTGTTGTGCAATTTCTCCTGAATATGCTGATACCCCATATGTGGGGGTAAACCACTGTTTGGGCGCACCGCAGAGCTTGGAAGAGAATGAGCGCCGTTTGACTTTTTCAATGCAGAATTGGCTGGAATTGAGATCGGATGCCATGTCACGTTTGGAGAGCCCCTGATGTGCCTAGATGTGTGGTGAGCACTTTGAGCCCCCAAATGCTTCACAGAAGTTTATAACGTAGAGCCGTGAAAATAAAAAATCGCATTTGTTTACACAAAAATGATATTTTCGCCCACAAATTCTTATTTTCACAAGGGTAACAGGAGAAATTAGACCACAAAAGTTGTTGTGCAATTTCTCCTGAGTACGTCGATACCCCATATGTGGGGGTAAACCACTGTTTGGGCGCACCGCAGAGCTTGGAAGAGAAGGAGTGCCGTTTTACTTTTTCAATGTAGAATTGGCTGGAATTGAGATCGGATGCCATGTCGCGTTTGGAGAGCCCCTGATGTGCCTAAACAGCGGAAACCCCCCACAAATGACACCATTTTGGAAACTAGACCCCTTAAGGAACTTATCTAGATGTGTGGTGAGCACTTTAAACCCCCAGGTGCTTCACGGAAGTTTATAACGTAGAGCCGTGAAAATAAAAAATCCTTTTTTTTTCACTCAAAAATGATTTTTTAGCCTGCAATTTTTTATTTTATCAAGGGTAACAGGAGACGTTGGACCACAAAGTCTGTTGACCAGTTTGTCCTGAGTACGCTGATACCCCATATGTGGGGGGAGGGCACTGTTTGGGCACCCATCAGGGCTCGGAAGGGAAGGAGCGCCGCTTGGAATCCAGACTTTGATGGGATGGTCTGCGGGTGTCATGTTGCATTTGCAGAGATCCTGATGTACCTAAACAGTAGAAACCCCCCACAAGTGACTCCATTTTGGAAACTAGACCCCCCCAAAGAGCTTATCTAGATGTGTGGTGAGCACTAGGAACCCCCAACTGCTTCACAGAAGTTTATAATGTAGAGCCATGAAAATAAAAAAAATCATATTTTTTCCACAAAAATGATCTTTTCACCCCCAAATTTTTACTTTCACAAGGGTAACAGGAGAAATTGGACCCCAAAATTTATTGTGCAATTTATGCTGAGTAGGCTGATACCCCATATGTGGGGGATAAACCACTGTTTGGGCGCATGGCTGAGCTCGGAAGGGAAGGAGTGCCGTTTTGGAATGCAGACTTTGATAGAATGGTCTGCAGGCATTATGTTGCGTTTGCAGAGCCCCCGATGTACCTAAACAGTACAAACCCCCCACAAGTGACCTCATTTTGGAAACTAGACCCCCCAAGGAACTTATCTAGATGTGTTGTGAGAACTTTGAATGCCCAAGTGCCTCACAGCAGTTTATAATGCAGAGTCGTGAAAATAAAAAATATTTTTTTTTCCACAAAAAAAGATTTTTTTAGCCCCCAAGTTTTTATTTTCACAAGGGTATCAGGAGAAATTGGACCCCAAAAGTTGTTGTCCAATTTATCCAGAGTACGCTGATGCCCCATATGTGGGGGTAAACCACTGTTTGGGAACACTGCAGAGCTCAGAAGGGAAGGAGCACCATTTGACTTTCTGAGCGCAAAATTGGCTGTGGCGTTTGGAGACCCCCTGATGTACCTAAACAGTGGAAACCCCCCCCAATTCTAACTCCAACCCTAACCCCAACACACCCCTAACCCTAATCCCAACCCGATCCATAATTCTAATCACAACCCTAACCCCCAAAACACCCATAACCCTAATCCCAAAGCTAACCATAACCCTAATCAAAACCCTAAACCCAACACCCCCCTAATCCTAATCTCAGCCCTAACCTCAAAACCTAACCCTAATCCCAATACACCCCTATCCTTAATCCCAACCCTAGCCTTAACCCTAATCCCAAACCTAACCCTAATCCCAAATGTAACCCTAATGCCAACCCTAATCCAAATCCTAATCCCAACTCTAACCCTAACTTTAGCCCCAACCCTAGCCCTAACCCTACCTCTAACCCTAATCCTAGCTCTAACCCAAGCCCTAACCCTAACCCAAGGCTATGTGCACATGTTGCGGATTTTGCTGCGGATCCGCAGCAGTTTCCCATGATTTTAGAGTACAATGTAAACCTATGGGAAACATAAAACGCTGTGCCCATGCTGCGAAAAAAAACACACGGAAACGCAGCTGTTTACATTCCGCAGCATGTCAATTCTTTCTGCTGATTCCGCAGCGGTTTTACACCTGCTCCATAATAGAAAACCGCAGGTGTAAAACCGCAGTAGAATCCGCACAAAAACCGCGGTACATCCGCGATAAATCCGCAGGAAAAACGCAGCGTTTTGGTCCTGCGGATTTATCAAATCCGCTGCGGAAAAATCCGCAGAGAACCATTCTGTGTGCACATATCCTAACCCTAACCCTACCCCTAACCCTATTTGGAAAATAGAAATTCATACATTTTTTTTTATTTTATTATTTTTTTCTTACTAAGGAGGTGATAAAGGGGGGGGGTTATTTACAATTTTTTTTTATTTTGATCACTGTGATAGGATCTCACAGTGACCAAAATAAAAAAAGAGGAAGAATTTTCTTTTGCCGGCCAGCAGATCATGGGGGGCACACTGCGCATGCGCCTGCCATTTTCTTACCGGAGCAAGAAGCCGGCGGCCAGCAGACGAAGCAGGAGGACCCAGGGACACCGGTAAGTATAACAGGGTCCCCGAATCCCCCTATTTCTCTGTCCTCTGATGTGTGATCACATCAGAGGACAGAGAATGACATCGCGTTTTTTTTTTTTTTTTGCGGTCGCCGGTAAACAGTTAATTAACGGCGATCGCAAAACAGGGGTCGGTAAAAACCGACCCCGATCATGTTCTTTGGGGTCTCGGCTACCCCCGGCAGCCGAGACCCCAAAGAACATCCGGGTGCCGGGCGGCGGGCGCACTGCGCATGCGCCCGCCATTATTTCCCCGGAAAAAGATGGCGGCGCCCATCGGGAGCCACGAGGAGCACCGGGGGAGGTAGGTGAGTATTGGGGGGCTATCGGGGACCACATTTCTCTGTCCTCCGATGTGCAATCACATTCGAGGACAGAGAAATTAACCCCTTCATGACCCAGCCTATTTTGACCTTAATGACCTGGCCGTTTTTTGCAATTCTGACCAGTGTCCCTTTATGAGGTAATAACTCAGGAACGCTTCAACGGATCCTAGCGATTCTGAGATTGTTTTTTCGTGACATATTGGGCTTCATGTTAGTGGTAAATTTAGGTCGATAATTTCTGAGTTTATTTGTGAAAAAAACGGAAATTTGGCGAAAATTTAGCAATTTTCACATTTTGAATTTTTATTCTGTTAAACCAGAGAGTTATGTGATACAAAATAGTTAATAAATAACATTTCCCACATGTCTACTTTACATCAGCACAATTTTGGAAACAAATTTTTTTTTTGCTAGGAAGTTATAAGGGTTAAAATTTGACCAGTGATTTCTCATTTTTACAACAAAATTTACAAAACCATTTTTTTTATGGACCACATCACATTTGAAGTCATTTTGAGGGTTCTATATGGCTGAAAATACCCAAAAGTGACACCATTCTAAAAATTGTACCCCTCAAGGTGCTCAAAACCACATTCAAGAAGTTTATTAACCCTTCAGGTGTTTCACAGCAGCAGAAGCAACATGGAAGTAAAAAATGAACATTTAACTTTTTAGTCACAAAAATGATCTTTTAGCGAAAATCTTTTTATTTTCCCAAGGGTAAAAGGAGAAACTGGACCACGAACGTTGTTGTCCAATTTGTCCTGAGTACGCTGATACCTCATATGTTGGGGTAAACCACTGTTTGGGCGCACGGCAGGGCTCGGAAGGGAAGGAGCGCCATTTGACTTTTTCAATGAAAAATTGGCTCCAATCTTTAGCCGACACCCTGTCGCGTTTGGAGAGCCCCCGTGTGCCTAAACATTGGAGCTCCCCCACAAGTGACCCCATTTTGGAAACTAGACCCCCCAAGGAACTTATCTAGAAGCATAGTAAGCACCTTAAACTCTCAGGTGCTTCACAAATTGATCCGTAAAAATGAAAAAGTACTTTTTTTTCCACACACAATTTCTTTTAGCCTCAATTTTTTCATTTTCACATGGGCAATAGGAGAAATTGGACCCCAAATGTTGTTGTCCAGTTTGTCCTGAGTACGCCGATACCTCATATGTGGGGGTAAACCACTGTTTGGGTGCACGGCAAGGCTCGGAAGGGGAGGCGTGCCATTTGACTTTTTGAATGGAAAATTAGCTCCAATCGTTAGCGGACACCATGTCGCGTTTGGAGAGCCCCTGTGTGCCTAAACATTGGAGCTCCCCTACAAGTTACCCCATTTTGGAAACTAGACCCCCCAAGGAACTTATCTAGATGCATAGTGAGCACTTATAACCCCCAGGTGCTTCACAGAAGTTTATAACGCAGAGCCTTCAAAATAAAAAATAATTTTTCTTTCCTCAAAAATGATTTTTAGCCCAGAATTTTTTATTTTCCCAAGGGTAACAGGAGAAATTGGACCTCAAAAGTTGTTGTCCAGTTTCTCCTGAGTACGCTGATACTCCATATGTGGGGGTAAACCACTGTTTTGGCACACGTCCGGGTTTGGAAGGGAAGTAGTGACTTTTTGAAATGCAGACTTTTATGGAATGCTCTGCGGGCGTCAGGTTGCGTTTGCAGAGCCCCTGATGTGCCTAAACAGTAGGAACTCCCCACAAGTGACTCCATTTTGGAAACTAGACCCCCAAGGGAACTTATCTAGATGGGTGGTGAGCACTTTGAACCCCCAAGTGCTTCACAGAAGTTTATAACGCAGAGCCGTGAAAATAATAAATGTGTTTCCTTTCCTCAAATATTTTTTTAGCCCAGAATTTTTTATTTTTGCAAGGGTAACAGGAGAAATTTGACCCCAAAAGTTGTTGTCCAGTATCTCCTGAGTACGCTGATACCCCATATGTGGGGGTAAACCACTGTTTGGGCACATGCCGGGGCTCGGAAGGGAAGTAGTGACGTTTTGGAATGCAGACTTTGATGGAATGGTCTGCGGGCATCATGTTACGTTTGCAGAGCCCCTAATATGCCTAAACAGTAGAAACCCCCCACAAGTGACCCCATTTTGGAAACTAGACCCCCCAAGGAACTTATCTAGATGTGTGGTGAGCACTTTCAACCCCCAAGTGCTTCACAGAAGTTAATAACGCAGAGCCGTGAAAATAAAAAATAATTGTTCTTTCCTCAAAAATTATGTTTTAGCAAGTAATTTTTTTATTTTTGCAAGGGTAACAGGAGAAATTGGACCCCAACAGTTGTTGCCCAGTTTGTCCTGGTACCCCACTGTTTGGGCGCACGTCGGGGCTTGGAAGGGAGGGAGCAACATTTGACTTTTTGAACGCAAGATTGGCTGGAATCAATGGTGGCGCCATGTTGCGTTTGGAGACCCCTGATGTGCCTAAACAGTGGAAACCCCTCAATTCTAACTTCAACACTAACCCCAACACACCCCTAATCCTAATCCCAACTGTAGCCATAACCCTAATCACAACCCTAACCCACCCCTAACCACAACCCTAACCCCAACACACCCGTAACCCTAATTCCAACCCTAACCCTAATCCCAACCCTAACCCCAACCCTAACCCTAATCCCAACCCTAACCACAACTGTAACCCCAACACACCCCTAACCCTATCTGTAACCCTAACCACAAGCCTAATCTTAACCCTATTTCCAACCCTAGCCCTAATTCCAACCCTAACTCTAATTCCAACCCTAACCCTAAGGCTATGTGCCCACGTTGCGGATTCGTGTGAGATTTTTCCGCACGATTTTTGAAAAATCTGCAGGTAAAAGGCACTGCATTTTACCTGCGGATTTACAGCAGATTTCCAGTGTTTTTTTGTGCGGATTTCACCTGCGGATTCCTATTGAGGAACAGGTGTAAAACGCTGCGGAATCCTCACAAGGAATTGACATGCTGCGGAAAATACAACGCAGCGTTTCTGCACGGAATTTTCCGCACCATGGGCACAGCGGATTTGGTTTTCCATAGGTGTACATGGTACTGTAAACCTGATGGAAAACTGCTACGAATTCGCAGCGGCCAAACCGCTGCGGAGCCGCGGCCAATCCGCTGCGGATCCGCGGCCAAATCCGCACTGTGTGCACATGCCATAACCCTAACCCTAACCCTACCCCTAGTTCTAACCCTAGTTCTAACCCTAACCCTAGTGGAAAAAGAAAAAAAATATATTTTCTTAATTTTATTATTGTCCCTACCTATGGGGGTGATAAAGGGGGGGGTTTATTTATTATTTTTTTGTTTTGATCGCTGTGATAGAACCTACCACAGCGATCAAAATGTACTTTGTAATGAATCTGCCGGCCGGCAGATTCGGCGGGCGCACTGCGCATGCGCCCGACATTTTGGAAGATGGCGGCGCCCAGGGAGAAGACGGACCGACTTCGGGAGTCTCGGTAAGTATGAGGGGGTGGTGGGGGGGTGGATCGGAGCACAGGGGGGGGGGGGATCGGAGGACGGGGGGAGCGGACAGGAGCACGGGGGAGCGGACAGGGGGACGGAGGGGGGTACCGGACAGAACGGAGGACTGGGGAGGAGATCGGGGGCGGTGGTGGTGGGGGGGGGGGGGTCAGAACATGATATCCAGCCATGGCAGATGCTATTGCAGCATCGGCCATGGCTGGATTGCAATATTTCACCATTTTCATAGGTGAAATATTGCAAATTGCTCTGATTGGCTGTTGCACTTTCAACAGCCAATCAGAGTGATCGTAGCCACGTGGGGGCAAAGCCACCCCCCCTGGGCTGAAGTACAACTCCCCCTCTCCCTGCAGATCGGGTGAAATAGGAGTTAACCCTTTCACCCGATCTGCAGGGACGCGATCATTCCATGACGCCACATAGGCGTCATGGGTCGGATTGGCACCGACTTTCATGACGCCTACGTGGCGTCAAAGGTCGGGAAGGGGTTAAATGGCAAATCGCTTTTTTTTTTTTTTTTTTTGCGACCGCCGGTAAACGGTTAATTACCGGCGATCGCAACTCGGGGGTCGGTAAAAAAAACCCCGAATCATGTTCTCTGGGGTCTCGGCTACCCCCGGCAACCGAGACCCCAGAGAAAATCCGACTCTGGGGGGCGCTATTCACTTTTTCCACAGCGCCGTTAATTAACGGCGCTGTGGTTTAAGTACCCTTAGCGGCCGCCGTTAAAAGACGTATCGGCGGTCGTTAAGGGGTTAAGGAGGTCGGTGGAGCTCTAGGTCATCACGCAGAAAAGGGCAGAGAAGCTTTTGCCAGAGTTTCCAACAAAACCATATTGGTATTATCTCCCAAAGGTGCATAAATCTTTCACCCCCCCCCCCAGGCAGACCCATTGTGTCCGGGGTAGGGTCACACACTGAGCCCCTATCCCAGTACATTGATTGGCTTCTGCGCCCTCTACTTCAGCATGTTCCGTCGTACATTAAGGATACAAATTCGTTTTTGGATCACGTTCAGAACTTTACGTGGCAGCCGGGGTTCTCCCTGGCGTCCATTGATGTTGGCAATTTGTACACTAAAATCCCGCAACAAATGGGTGTAGACACCATTAGGCATATTTTGGAGACCACTAACAGGAGTCATGTTTTTACTGACTTTGTCTGTGAAGGTCTCAGGTTCATACTTACACACAACACCTTTACTTTCATGGATACTTGGTACATACAGACCCACCGGGACTGCCATGGGGGCCCCGGCTGCATGTACGTTCACTAACCTTTATTTAGCGGTTTTTGAAGAGGATTATATCTATTCCGCTAGGAACACTTTTCTTAAACACATCAAGCTTTAGCTCAGATACGTGGATTACGTGTTTCTGGTATGGGATGGCACAGAGGAAGAGTTTGCACTTTTTGTTGGTTACCTGAATGGGTCTAATACAGTGGAGATGTCTTTCACGTCTGTTTTTGGGGGTTCCAGCTTGGAGTTCCTAGATGTATCAGTAGTGGTTCAGGAGGGGGAAATTTGTACAGCTATTTACTGTAAGCCGACTGCTACCAATTCGGTATTGCATTTCAACAGCTTCCACCCGGTTCACACCAAGCGGTCCTTGCCTTACAGCCAACTGTTGAGGAAACGGAGGGTTAATAATACACAAAAATGTTTTGAACAGCAATCTAGAGAATTATGTCAGAGACTTCAAGACAGGGGTTACCCGGATGCATTATTGTGAACAGCATTGGATCGCGTTAATAAACATCCTCAAAGTAATATGGGCAAAGTAGGTGAAACAATGGGACAGCGGTTTGCCTTTTGTTTCCAGTACAGTCCAGTGGATCAGGAGATAAGAGCTTCTATTAGGAAACATTGGCATATATTGGAGAGGGATAAGGATTTAGCTGGTAGGGTGGCCGGGGGGCCGCTGATCTCTAACAGACGCAGTACACGTATAAGGGACATTTTGGTTTGAAACTGCACGTCTAAGCCAAAGACGACCTGGTTGGAGCAGGCAGCATTGAAGGGCAATTATCGTTGTGGGCACTGTCAATATTGTAAATATCATGTCCCCGGGCGGGTGTTAAATATAGGTCCCATTAAGCATACGGTTCAACAATTTATTTCTTGCAAAACTGATTACGTGGTGTATGTGGTTTTCTGCCCTTGCAGAAGGTACTATATACAGTAGGTAAGACTTTTTGCCATTTGTATATACGTTTTAGGGAACATTTTAAGTCGATTCAGTCAGGCAGAGGAGTACCGAGGCTTATTAGTCATATCAGGGATATGCATGAAGGGAACCCTGAGGTTCTAACATTTGCAGGAATAGAGAGGGTTGTAGGGAGGAGATCTACATAAGTTGTTGTTGAGGCAGGAGGCCAGGTGGATTATGCGGACACAGGCGACAGGTCCAGCTGGTCTTAATGATAGAATTGATATGTATCTTTTTATGAACCCTCAGCCCGGTTATATCATATGTACCCTGTATCCCCTTAACACATAGAAAAGAACTCCCCTCCTTTTTTATGACTCTTATTGCCTCCATAGGTTTCCCCTTTCTGATGTTTGAGAAAGCATGTAATATATGTACTAATAGCCAATCGTCTACACCCAACTAGTTGTTTTTTGGGGGAATTGTTGACGTTTAAGCTGTTTGGGAAGGATAAGGACGTAAGTACTCAACCCGGTTAACAATGCCGGCATTGTTTTTAATGTTTTTAACAAATGCACATGTTGTACTCTGGCTGTGGATGCTTGGGGCGTGGGGTGGGAGGGGTTTGTTTACTTGCCTATTTCTGCCAGCGTCACTTCCCAGCACCACTGACTCGTGGAAGCGCTACCGTCAGCGCGAAATGGCCGTCGTCGATTCCTGCACACCCTTGCATTACCTGCACACCCCCGAGCCGTGAAGATCATGTTATATACGCTTAAATAAAGGGTTCATACCACTCGAGGACTGGTGAGTGCTGCCGCATTTTTTCTGTGTATGTGTGTGTGTGTATATATGTATGTGTATATATACACACATACACACACACACACACACACACACACACACACTGTTCCAAATTATTATGCACTAAGAGTTTAGGAGTGATAAGGTTAGAATATTTTTGTTTGTCATTTAAACTCATTGATGGTGATGTGTGTCAGGGCTCTTTATATCACTGAAAGCAATTGATACCTGTGCAAATTAGTTTGGCAGGTGTGTCCAAATAAAGGCGAGACTACTTAAAGGGACTCTGTCACCTGAATTTGGAGGGAACAATTTTCAGCCATAGGGGCGGGGTTTTCGGGTGTTTGATTCACCTTTTCCTTACCCGCTGGCTGCATGCTTGCTGCAATATTGGATTGAAGTTCATTCTCTGTCCTCCGTAGTACATGCCTGCACAAGGCAATCTTGCCTTACGCAGGCGTCTACTATGGAGGACAGAGAATGAACTTCAATCCAATATTGCAGCCAGCGGGTAAGGAAAGGGTGAATCAAACACCCGAAAACCCCGCCCCTATGGCTGTCACCTGAATTTGGAGGGAAACATTTTCAGAGTCCCTTTAAGGAGGCTGCTCCACATTATTAAGCAGCCTACATTTTTTGCCAAAATGGGAAATAAAAAGGATGTGTCAGCTTGCTGAGAAGCAACAAATTGTGGAGTATTTAGGTCAAGGCATGACTACAATCAACATTGCCAAGACACTTCATCGTGATCATCGCACAATCAAGAAGTATGTAGCTGATTCCCAGCACACACGTGTGCGTGCTGATAAGGAAAAATTGAGGACTCTTTCCAACAGGCAATTGCGTAAGGTTAAGAGCAGCTGCAAAAATGCCTTGTAATAGCAGCAGACAAGTTTTTGAAGCTGCTGGTGCCTCCAACGTCCCCAGAACAACAAGATGCAGGGTCCTTCAGAGGTTTGCAGCTGTGCGTAAGCCATCCTGTCGACCACCTCTATCCACTGCACACAAGCAGAAACGGCTCCAGTGGGCCAAATGATACATGAAGACTGACTTCCAAACTGTTTTGTTCACCGATGAGTGAACGCTCGATGGTCCAGATGGATGGATGGAGTGGAGGATGGCTGGTTGATGGAGACACTCAACAAGAACTATATATATGGGAATCAAAGTCAAAAAGTGTGCACATATAATCCCTTAAAACTTTACTTTTATTTAATATCAAATATAAAACCCAGACCCAATGAAAAGGAAAAGATAATACCAAATTATTAGTCACAAAATTACAAAAAACCTATTAAGGTCCTAGATACACCTGCTGCTTACACCTGCCTGGCTGTGGAGGTTGGCACCCTAAGAATCGATTTTTTGGCGCCCCCACTCACCGTAGGCTGTCCCTCTCTCCCCTGCAATATCCCTCTCAGTGCAGGTGGGAAAACAATATAGGGAAAGAGCAGTGGTGAAAAACCAACAACTATATAATGTAAGCCATAATAGGGACCTATATAGGTACCTCCATATAATAAAAGAAGTTATTCGCACAACGCAAAACAACTTAGTTAATCCCCCATTAAAAGGTATTGTCTTCTAGGACCTTAAGGCCATGTTCACACTTTGCGTTTTTTACCGCGGATCCGCGGCGATTTTGATGCTGCGAGTCCGCAGCAGTTTCCATTGCGTTTACATTAACATGTAAACCCTATGGAAACCGCAAACCGAAGTGCACATGCTGCGGGAAAAACCGCGCAGAAACGCAGCGGTTTACAACCCGCAGCATGTCACTTCTTTGTGCAGAATTGCTGCGATTCTGCACCCATAGGAATGCATTGAATCGCTTACTTCCCGCATGGGGCTGTGCCCACGTTGCGGGAAGTAAGCGGATAATGTGCGGGTGGTACCCGGGGTGGAGGAGAGGACTCTCCTCCAGGCCCTGGGAACCATATTTGGGGTAAAAAAAAAAAAAGAATTAAAATAAAAAATCATGTTATACTCACATCAGCGCTGCACGCGGCTGGCCGGTCAGAGTTGCTGTGCGAACAGGACCTGCGGTGACATCGCGGTCACATGACCGTGACGTCGCGGTCACATGACCGTGACGTCACGAAGGAACCTTCTCGCACATCATCTTTGGAACTGGAGCGCCGGGTGCAGCGCCGAGGAGATCGAGACGTCAGAGGGTGAGTATATAAACTTTTTTTTTTTTAATTTTAACATTACTATTGATGCTGCATATTGCTGCATATGCAGCATCAATAGTATAGGCGGAAACTCGCAGCGGAAACCGCGGAACAAACTGCGATAAATCTGCGGTTTTGCCCTGCAGATTTATCAAATCTGCTGCGGGAGAACCCGCAGAGGTCACCCGCAAAGTGTGAACATGGCCTAATAGGTTTTTTTGGTTTTTTTGTATTTTTGTGACTAATAATTTGGTATTAACTTTTCCTTTTCATTGGGTCTGGGTTTTATATTTGATATTAAATAAAAGTTAAGTTTTAAGGGATTATATGTGCGCACTGGTTGATGGAGACCCCATGAAAACACGGCTAAGGTGCCAACAAGGAGGAGGTGGAGTAATGTTTTGGGCTGGAATCATGAGGAGAGAGATTGTCGGCCCCTTTATGATCCCTGAAGGGGTAAAGATGAGCTCCATAATCTATGTGGAGTTTCTAAAACAACACTTCTCGCCACGGTTCAAGAGGAAGAACCGTGCTTTCCGCTGCAAGATCATTTTCATGCATGATAATGCACCGTCTCATGCTGCAAAAAACACATCTGCATTTCTGGCTGCTATGGGCATAAAAGAGGACAAACTTATGCTGTGGCCACCATCTTCCTCTGACCTCAACCCCATTGAGAACCTCTGGAGCATCATCGAAAGGAGTGTCTATGATGGCAGGAGGCAGTTCACATCTAAGCAACAGCTCTGGGAGGGTATTCTGTCCACCTGCAAAATAATTGATGCCGAAACCATCCAAAAACTGACAAATTCAATGGCCGAGAGAGTTCAGAAGCTTCTTTCGAACAAGGGGTCCTATGTACAAATGTAACATCACCTAGAATAAAGTTTTCACTTGAAAACTGTTTGATTTCATTTTGTAATAAGCTGATAATGCTTATAACTCATCACAATTGACCATTTTTTGTTCAAAATATAAGGTTGAAAACTCTGCTGTGCATAATAATTTGGAACATGCATTTTGAGTGTTTATTTTTTTATTTTTATTTTTTTTAGAAAAGATAGTGTTTTCATAGGCAGTTTGTTCCAAAATATTGCAATTATACTAGAATAGTAGATGACTGGAAAATAACAATGACTGCAATTCAGATAGGTAATTTAGAGAAAATATGAGGAAATATTATTTGCATAATAATTTGGAACACAGTGTATGTATGTGTATATGTATACACGCACGCACACGCACACATATATACACACACACATATATACACACACACACACACACACGTATACACACACACGTATACACACACATATACACACACACGTATACACACACACGTACACACACACTTATGTCTTGTACGTACACACACACGTACACACACAATACACGTACACACACACTTATGTCTTGTACACACACACTTGTCTTGTACGTACACACACACACACACACACACACACACACACACACACGTACACACACACTTATGTCTTGTACGTACACACACACTTATGTCTTGTACGCGCACACACACACACACACACACACACACACACACACACACACACACACACACGTACACACACACACTTATGTTTTGTACGTTATGTACATACGTGCGTACATACATACCTACCTACCTACCTTAGCTCTCCCTGGCTATATGGGATGTAGGCTGCCCGGAAGATAAGACTGCCTCCGGTCTTCATTATGCAAGATTTTTTCCTCCCCTTCTCTTTAGACGTCCCTTAGATGCCATGAACGTGTCGGAAATCCCACACATTCTGCCTGTTGCCACTCCTCTGCACTGTTGGAATTCATCTACTGGGACTGGAAGTTACAGTGGCTCTCTGGCGCCTATGCACATTAGAATTGAAGACGGTGCCCACCAAAGGGTGCAATAGAGCAGAGGGGAGACGTAGACAGAATGCGCAGGCACCCGATTTCCATTGCACACATAACGTCAAAGGGAGGAGAAATCTTGTATAACTAAGGCTACTTTCACACATCAGGTTTTTGTTTTCAGGCTAAATCCGGCTAATGTTTAAAAAAACGGATCCAACCTAAATTGCGAAAAACTGATGCGCCGGATCCATTTTTTAGCTCGACTATTTGGATGGATCCGGAAAAAAACGGATGAAACGTCGGGCCATCAGGCACAATCCGGTGCTAATACAACTATATGGGAAAAAAACGGATCCGGCGTTAAAAAACAAAAAACAAAACACGGATCCGTTTTTTTTTCACAAATTGCCGGATTGTGCCTGAAACAAAAAACATGGTGTGAAAGTAGCCTAAGACTGGAGGCAGTCTCTGCTTCCAGGCAGCATACACCCCATAGCCTGGAAGAGTAAGGTATAAGAGATGATTTTTACTAAACAAGGCGTGATCAAGGAGGCATACAGGTATGACTAATTCCAGCTGTTTACGACTGTATGCTCAGATTATTAAAGGGAAGGTGCCACCAGTTTTCTTGTAGTTTGTTTTTTTGTGAAATGAAGCTTAAAATAGTAAATAAAATGTATTAATGCAATGTTTGCACTGTTTGCAAACATTTCTATATGAAAAATATTATATATTTTCTTACAAATATATATATTGACCACTAGGGGGAGCATTTTCCGTTTTAGACCTCAAGCAGCTATAGTAAGACTTACCAGCTTTACTGTTAGCTGGAAAATCTGGGCAGTAACTGCTGACATCAGCATTTCCCTCCCCTTTTGGGTGGTCTAACATCCCTGGGGCAGAATGAAGAGCAGCATCACAGGGCAGAGCCATTTTGTGTGTGACTGCCCTGTGATCTGCTATCACCAGCAGTTACTGCATCAGAAACACAGCTACAGAGTTTGTGGTGTGTCCACATACAGCAGCATTGTCTGTGCAGAGCTGTCTGTGACTCATCCCTCAGTAAGATAAGAAGGAGCTCCAGGTCTGCAGTGAATGGCCAGGCATTGTGGAGGGAGGGGAGAGATACATTGTATGGCTGAGAGAGGTGTCAGATGTCACCTCTCTGCAGGCTGGGAATGCAGCTTAATGGAGTGAATGGAGCTCCTGTGATAGAGAGTAAGTGGAGCTGGGCAGAGAGCACTGGGCTATAATAAAATGGCGGCTAGTCACACCTACAGCAGTGAGTTGTGCAGCCCACAGAGGCGTGCCCAGCTCACTGCTAACACCTCTCCAATGTTAAAGATGGGGTCAGCGCCGGTCTATTATCTCCTATGTCCATGGGGTGCTGTAAAATGACACTGTTAGTGCCCTGCTACTGCTGCAAAACCAAGATGTCAGCCCCCAGTTCCTTCTTTAAACACATATAACACACGAAATCTGTTTCACATGCATTTAAAACTTGGTTATAGCAGCATGTTATGCTACATTACAGTGATTTATTAATAATCTACAAACGCGGTACCTTACCTTTAACTCAAGAGTGACACTCCCATTAAACAAAAAATAATTTGCTCGTTAATCATCAATAGATCGCACGGTTGACTACAATCCTCCCTGCCTCCCCATACTCAATGTGCTCCTCTGAGTGAGCTGCTGCTAGAATTATTTGGCTCATCAAGAGAATGCCAAGAGTGTGCAAAGCAGTCATCAAAGCAAAAGGTGGCTGCTTTGAAGACCCTAGAATATAAGACATTTTCAGTTTTTTCACACTTTTTTGTTAAGTATATAATTCCACACGTGTTAATTCATACTTTTGATGCCTTCAGTGTGAATTTATAATTTTTATAGTCATGAAAATGCAGAAAAATCTTTAAATGAGAAGGTGTGTCCAAACTTTTGGCCTATACTGTATGTATATGTGTGTGTGTGTGTGTGTGTGTGTGTGTGTGTGTGTGTGTGTGTATATATATATATATATATATATATATATATATATATATATATATATATATATATATCGTATTTTCTGGTGTATAAGACTGGGCGTACAAGACGACCCCCAACTTTTCCATATAAAATATGGAATTTGGGATATGCCCGCTGTATAAGACGGGGGTCATTTTATACGCCCAGTCATCTTATACGGCGTGTGGTTCCCAGGGTCTGAAGGAGAGGAGACTCTCCTTCAGGCCCTGGGATCCATATTCATGTGAAAAATAAAGAATAAAAATAAAAAATATGGATATACTCACCCCTCCGAGAAGCCTGGCTGTCACCGCTGCAAGCGTCTGCCTCCATTCCTAAGAATTGCAGAGGGTGAAGGACCTTCGATGACGTCACGGCCCTGTGATTGGTCCGTGACCGCTCATGTGACCGGTCACCTGACCGTGACATCATCGAAGGTCTTTCACGCTGTGCAATTCTTAGGAAAGGAGGCAGACGCTTGCAGCGGTGACAGCCAGGCTTCTCGGAGGGGTGAGTATATCCATATTTTTTATTTTTATTCTTTATTTTTTACATGAATATGGATCCCAGGGCCTGAAAAAGAGTTTCCTCTCCTTCAGACCCTGGGAACATCCAGGATCGCTCCCTGCACACGCCGTACCCGGCGTATAAGACGACCCCTGACTTTTGGGACAATTTTTAGGGGTTAAAAAGTCGTATATATATATATATATATATATATATATATATATATATATATATATATATATATATATATATATATATATATATATATATATATATATATATATATATATACATATACACACATATACACACATATACACACATATACACACATATACACACATATACACACATATACACACATATACACACATATACACACATATACACACACACACACACACACACACACACACACACTATAGATATAGAATCCCCTTATTGACTACCAATACTTAACTGACCTGATATATAGGTGAACATCCCCCCCACCACCGCGGGCGAGAATACAGCAGTCATCAGCTGTGCACCATACCTGATACCTTGCTGCATCAGTCAGTGTTGACACCGACCTTGGTCGTTTAACCCCTGAGACCATGATCGTGTGGTCCTGATGATTCTGCCTGTTAGGCTGGAGTCACACATAATGTATAAAAAAATCTATCCGATTTTGTCTGCCGAGAATCGTATAAATATTCTCTGTATGGTGATCCATATGTCATCCATGTGCAATGCCAGGATGCGGTTTTTTCTCAAGAAAGTATCCGTGTGTCATCCGTATGGTGAGATTTTCCCACACACTTGCAAGAAATTCTCAGACATTGGAAGGATGACAGTAAATTGGCTCAGCCATTTTGCAAGTCACACGCATGGTCCGTGTGCTGTGCGATTTTTTTTTTTTTTTTTTTTTTTTTTTTTTTGTCTCTCGCACCCATAGACTTGCATTGACGTTTGTGCAATTTCACTCGTAAGTATATGGACGAGAAAAAAAAACGGATGATTGGGAGCTGAAATTTCGCCGAACCCCTGTTGAAAAAGCTAAAACGCGAAACGCGCGTCCGGGGCTGCCGGGTGAGGTGGGGATGCTCCCCTGATTACTTAAATGGGTAAGCATGTACTATTGAGATTATGGGATGTTACTTGTATGGCCATAAATTGATTGATACATTCTCATAAATACATAAATATTCTCCTGCCCTGCAGAGCATCTCACCTATAATTCTATGTTATTCTTCTGCCCTGCAGAGCATCTCATGTATACATGCATATACTATCCCCCTGTCCTCCAGAGCATTTAACCTATAATTCAGTCTGTGGGCAATTTTCTGTGGGCGTTTTTTTTTCACCTTGCACCTCAAATATCATTGATCTGAAACTGTGATGCTGCAATTGGCAATTTTCCTGTGGGAATATTTGTGGTCACCTTATTTTCAGTGTTGAGTTAATGATAAGCCCGTGGTCCGGGGCGGCCTGTGCGGGGTTTTCATGTGGTGCACTGATTAGGTATCCATACTGCAGACTGCTAACCGGTCACTGCCCCCTCACTGACCTGCCCCCCTAGTCTACATAATGACTATATGTACATGCTGAAAAAAAACCTTCTGCAGGCAGGTACCAGCCGTGGCACCTTCGCTGCAACATAATCACATGTTTAATGTGCAGGTAATAAATGTGCTTGATGTTTTCCTGAGGAGTATAAAAGCGAAATCCCTTTTAAAATCTCAGGCGCGGGTGGCACCATCTTGGAGAAGGAAATTTATTTATTCTCTAGCAAGATGGCGCCTGCTCAATAGCAGCTATCGGATCAGCTCCATATACACCGATAGATGCTACTGCGCAAGGTTCGGTGGGCACCATTTTAACCTCTTTGTCACTCAGCAACATTTTTAAAATCTAACCATTGTCACTTTGTGGTAATAACTCTGGAACACTTCAACATATCTCATTCATTTTGAGACTGTTTTTTAGTGACACATTGCACTTTATTATAATGGTAAATTGATGTCGATATTTTCTTCTTTTATTCATAAAAATATCAGAAATCTTAGGAAAATTTTTAAAAATTACCAATTTTCAAACTTTGATTATCCCTTTAATCCAGATAATCAGTCATACCACACAAAAACATTAATAACATTTCCCTCTTGTCTGCTTCACATCACCACCACTTATCAAATGTCCTATTATGTTAGCCTTAACTATCTAAAATGCTATGTGCACACGTTGTGGATTTTTTGTGTTTTTTCGGCGGTTTTCTGCTGCAAAAATTCTTACATTTAAGCATCCTATCATTTTTAATGCATTCAGTAATTATTGTGCACATGTTGGGTTTTTTTCCGCGATAAAAACGCATTGCGGAAAAAAACGCAGCATGTTCATTAATTTCGCGGATTTCCTGCTATATTATTGCATTGGGAAGATCCAGAAAAAAACCCGCGAAAAACGAACGCGTGCGGATTTCCTCCGAAAGTAGTCCGGATTTGCTCAGGAAAATTTGGCACTTTCCTGAACGTGGGGGCACATAGCCTTAAACATGTAGCAGTAATTTTTCATTTTTTTTAAGGAAATTTACAAAACTTAGTTTTTTAGGGACCTGTTCAGTTTTGAAGTTACTTTGGGAGTGCTAAATATTGGAAACCCCCAAAAGTGAAGATCAAGATCTCAGGGTGCCGATGGGGTTGAAGAGGAGGCCCCCACACTCTGTTAAACCATCTAGATCAGGGGTCTCAAACTCTGCAGAGTAAATGGGGGCCGCACATTAAAAAAAATTTTAAGCTGGCGGGCCGCATTCCTTTCAAACTTAATACAGTACAAAATTATACAAAAGTATATTGCACAGCCCACGTAGTGTATATTGCACAGCCCACGTAGTGTATATTGCACAGCCCACGTAGTGTATATTGCACAGCCCACGTAGTGTATATTGCACAGCCCACGTAGTGTATATTGCACAGCCCACGTAGTGTATATTGCACAGCCCACGTAGTGTATATTGCACAGCCCACGTAGTGTATATTGCACAGCCCACGTAGTGTATATTGCACAGCCCACGTAGTGTATATTGCACAGCCCACGTAGTGTATATTGCACAGCCCACGTAGTGTATATTGCACAGCCCACGTAGTGTATATTGCACAGCCCACGTAGTGTATATTGCACAGCCCACGTAGTGTATATTGCACAGGCCACGTGTAAAGCACAGCCCACGCGGCTCTCCAGCAGCGGCTCCCAGAAACTCCCAGAGCTTTGTGCCGCCTCCTCTCTTTTAGCGTGCACCGCGGGCCACAGATGCCTGCCTCAGGGGCCGCATGCCCCATGTTTGAGACCCCTGATCTAGATGTTGTAGTCACTGTTGACAACAGCATTCAAGTGGTTAAACAACTAGTCGGTAGCAATCCAAATTGTGGCTGATGAAGCAAGTTGTCAGCTATAGTGTACAGTCGACAGCTACAGAATTGCAGTATTATCGATGTATTGGTGGTCACTAAGGGGTTAAAATGTTTTTGTTTTTTTTTTCATACTCTTATGGAAAAAAATCGAGCACAGTTATTAACTGCACATTAAACATGCGATTATGCTGCAACCCAGGTGCCACAGCTGGAGCCTGCCTGCAGAAGGTTTTTTTTGTAATGTATGTACATAAATTCACTATGTAGACTAGAGGGCAGGTCAGTGAGGGATCCGTGACCTGTCAGCAGTCTGCATTATGAAGACCCCCCTACAGGCCGCCCTGGACCACTAGCATATCATTAACTCAAAACTGAAAATAAAGATTAAAGAACAACTACAAGACAGATTTCATCACCAGGTATCATTGTAATCAGTATAACAGTGCCGACCTGACATGTCTGTATGTTACTGTGCACAATCCTGCTGACAGGTTCCCTTTAACGACAACCACCCTTAAAAACCACAGTTCAAGAGGCAAATACCAGGACGCCATCAAAAATAGCCTTCATGTTTTGAACAATATGAATAGTTCACTTTAATAAATAAAACTTCATGAGGAGACTTCTAAAGGACTATATCCAGCTAGGATACTCTGACCACCATCAATGTATAAATCGGAGCAAGAAAATTCTAAAATTAATTACAAAGAAATGATTAAATTGGAACCAAAACACAGAGAACATTAAAAAGAGAAGTGGTGTAAACTACCCTAAAAATACCCACAACTATAGTCCCAAAACCAAAATTTTCATTTAGACCAAAGGGGACTATGGTATTGTCGCTAGATCCATCCACTCTATCTGAGCTAGAGCTTTAAACAAATCCTCACCTCTTGAACCCATTGATACCTGATCAATGTCTTAAGGTACCGTCACACTCAGCGACGCTGCAGCGATATAGACAACGAGCCGATCGCTGGAGCGTCGCTGTTTTGGTCGCTGTAGAGACGTCAAACACAGCAGCTCCAGAACGATGCAGGAGCGATCCAGTGACGTAACGGCGACTCGCTTATCGTTCTCGCTGGTTGTTAGCTCCATGTAAAACATTGCTGGCATCGTTGCTTTTGATGTCAAACATGACGATACACGCCGACCTGACGACGAAATAAAGTTCTGGACTTCTAGCTCCGACCAGCGATATCACAGCGGGATCCAGATCGCTGCTGCGTGTCGAACACAACGAGATCGCTATCCAGGATGCTGCAACGTCACGGATCGTTGTCGTTCTCGTTGCAAAGTTGCGGAGTGTGACGGTACCTTTAGATTTAAGTAGGCTTGCATCAGAGTTATGGTAACGTCTGAAGTATCTAGGCAATGTTTTTAACTGTTCATCATCCTCAGAGGTCTTGGCCTTTTTCGATGTCTCTTGTGTGCTCCCTCACCCGGATTCTAAGTTCACTGATAGTCATATCAATATAAATTTTGTTACAAGGACATTGTGCAAAATAAATCACTCCTTTTCAGGAACATGTCAGAATTTGTTTGATTGTGAATTGTCTAGTCTTTTCAGAGTTGCAAAATTCCTTACTCTTGGTTAGATTTTTACAAGCCTTACAAGACCCACGGGAAGAAATGCTGGATATAGTCCATAAAAGACTGTTTTGGGTCTTTATAGGACTGACAATGGCTTTTTACGAAGCAATCTTTCAGATTCTTGGATCTTCTAGCAGTTATACATAGTCTTGCTGGGAGTGGCTCACGCAGAATAGGGTCTGTTTATAAGGCTACATCCCCATGGGTCAGCAATCGGCAGCGCTTTGGACGCTGCACATTTCCGCTCCGTCCAAAGTGCTGCCAGCTTTTGAACACAGATGATTCCGCATATGTTCATTGAATCATGCAGAATCACCGTGCCCAATACATTATACGGGTGAAATTTATCTTCCGAGAGACTGAGGGTCTCCACAAAATAAATTGACATGCTACAGTCTGGAAAGACGCGCCGCATGTCTGTCTCCGCAGGGAAGCTGCGGGTGCCGATGCATACATAGTGGAGATGGGATTTCTTGAAATCCAGTCCACTATGCTGTATCATCTGGCCGCTGCAGATGTACGCAGCGTCCACTGACCGTGGAAACATACCGTAAGATATTAGTGTTCCACTGGTTATTAAATTCCGTAATCAAATGTATTTGATTATCTTGAGCATAGTCCATTTTCATTGCTCACCTAAACAAGCACAGGGAAAATATTAACATGTTTATATGGAATATGTGCTCATTTTCCTGTAATCTACATATATTCCTCGTTCGTTCAATGTCTAAGATGTCCAAGACACCTATTATACCTCTCCATATTTTTGGACCAGTAAGTTGTTCATTCTTTGTATTCCTTTTCTTCATTCTTTTTAGTACATCCCACTTCTTGGTTCTATATATCTTCTGCAGCTTTTGTGCCCATCATTATTACATCCCAGAAGAGACGATGATTTAGAAGCCGAACTGGTTTAATAATCGCTAATAGAGATCTAGATCTTTCCATTTTTTTCTGCAGTTTTTTACAATGCAATGCATTTATAGACATCTATTAAATGTGACTGCACTTCTCATCTCCCATTTTTGTACAATCTGACAGGAGTTATAATCTGATGCTGTAATAATAAAACGGCTGTAATAATAAAGCGGCTTTAATGTAGTCTTCAAAACATTTTCTGACACTGTAAAAATGTTCATTTTTTTTTTTTTTACCCATTTGATGTTGCATGTTTATTTAAAGCTGTATTCAGATGCCATATCTGTTCCCTAGATTTATTAGTATGATGTGTATTTTTCATAATGTATTTTGGGCACGGTGTGAGGTGCGTTTGACTACCATATACCTCTCATGTGCACAGTATGGTCATACCATACTAAGACTAAGACCAAGTAGTTTGAAATGCGTCAGTATGGTGCATTTTCCAGAAACATGCAAGTGGTAGTGTCCAGTGCGTGGTAGGGACCAGGTCATGCTCCCGCAAATTAGGCTCTCATTGCTACAGAAATGCCAAGTGTGGACGCTAAGGCTATGTGCACACGATGCGGATTTGCTGCGGATCCGCAGCGGATTTTTCCACGCAGAAACGCTGCAGATCCGCACTGTGATGTACAGTACAATGTTATTCAATGGGATAAAAAAAAGCTGTGAGGGAAAATCAGTGTGGAATTGCTGCGGATTTCAAAGAAGTGCATGTCACTTCTTTTGTGCGGATCTGCAGCGTTTCTGCACCCCTCCATGATAAAAATCTGCAGTGGCAAAAACCGCAGGAAATCCACATAAAAACTGCGGCAAATCCGCAGCTGCGGATTCTGCCAGGAGATGCGGAATTTGTGCAGAAAATTCTACACCTCTTTTCCTACGTGTGCACATAGCCTTAATGTGGTATTGGCACACTGTGGGGCTCAGAGGGGAGAGGGGCATCTGGATTTGAGAGCGCAAAATTTGAAGGATTTCTTTGTATTACCAGTAACATGGAAGCCCCCTATATTTCCATTGACCTGAGTGGGGACTGGCTTTTTTTTTTTTTTTTTTTTTTTGTGGATTGATTTGAAGCTTTTGTTAAGAACAGTTGACATAACGTTTGGGATCACATTTATCTGGCGCTCTACTCTTGAGTGCTTACATCAGGGTTTACCTCTCAGGGTATGTGCACACGTCCGGATTTCTTGCAGAAATTTCCTGAAGAAAAACGGAAATTTTCTGCAAGAAATCTGCATTTTTTTTTTTTGGGGGGGGGGGGGTTTCCGTTTTTTTCGCGTTTTTTTTAGCATTCTGCAAGCGTAATTAGCTTGCAGAATGCTAATGTTTTCCAAGCCATCTGTAGCATCGCTTGGAAAACTGACTGACCAGTTGGTCACACTTGTCAAACATACTGTTTGACAAGTGTGACCAACCTTTTACTATAGATGCTGCTTATGCAGCACCTATAGTAAAAGATAGAATGTTTAAAAAAAAAATAAAAAAAGTGGTTATACTCACCCTCTGCAGACAGCCAATCTCCTCAGCGGCGTCCGTTCCTATAGATGCCGGTGTGGTTCAGGACCTTCGATGACGTCGCGGCTTGTGATTGGTCGCGTGAGTCACATGAGCGGTCACGCGACCAATCACAAGACAGCGACGTCATCACAGGTCCTGAACCACACCATATATAGGAACGGAAGAGAGAGCATGCACCGGAGAGGCGGGAACACTTCGGGGGCCATCAGAGGGTGAGTATATCACTATTTTTTATTTTAATTCTTTTTTTTTTTACCAATTATATGGTGCCCAGTCCGTGGAGGAGAGTCTCCTCTCCTCCACCCTGGGTACCAACTGCACATAATCTGCTTACTTCCCGCATGGTGGGCATAGCCCCGTGCGGGAAGTAAGCAGATCAATACACTCCTAGGTGTGCGGAATCCCCGCAATTCCGCATTTTTAATGAACATGTTGCTTTTTTTTCCCGCGATGCGATTTTTTGCACAAAAAATGCGGAATACCCTGTAAATAATAGGAGGCATATGTAAGCGTTTTTTTCGCGTTTTTATCACATTTTTATAGCGAAAAAACGCGAAAAATCCTGAACGTGTGCACATGGCCTCAATCTCTTGAGTGATGTGATTTAGATAAAACCCTCGAGGGATCCATTCACTATAATGAGGAAGCTGAGTTACTTTGGACTCTGTCTGGCCTCTGTTCATCGTTGTCCTTCTTTTCAGAAGTACACAAAACAGTGGTCGACAACTTTTATGCACGCCTAAAAAGACAGATACCACCGGGTTATGATTATGGGTCAGACGGTGTCCACAGTGCCTCCATCTGTCTCATTATAGTGAATCTTCTGTCAGGGGTTCTGTCTGAATCGCGTATTTCAAAGATTTACAGGGAAACCCCTGCACAAGAGCTCATTGCAGAGAGCAGCATAAATGTGAGCCAAGCCTTACTGCGATCTTTGGGAGGCAGAATGAAAATATCAACAGCAGGTTTTTTTTTTTTTCTTTTTTTACGCTGTTCTTTGTGCAGTTTAAGTGATTAGACAACTATATTCTTCTGGTTCAACTAGTTTTTGCATCGCCATATTTTAAGAGCTATACTTTTTTTTTTTTTTTTTTTTTTCATATTTCTACCAACAGTCGTGACTTTTTTTTGTTTGTTTGTTTTTTGCACGATGAGTCGTTTTTATTGCTACCATTTTTTGGGCACATGACATTTTTTGATCGCTTTCCATTATAATTTATTATTATTATTATTATTTATTGTTATAGCGCCATTTATTCCATGGCGCTTTACATGTGAGGAGGGGTATACATAATAAAAACAAGTACAATAATCTTAAACAATACAAGTCATAACTGGTACAGGAGGAGAGAGGACCCTGCCCGCGAAGGCTCACAATCTACAAGGGATGGGTGAGAATACAGTAGGTGAGGGTAGAGCTGGTCATGCAGCGGTTTGGTCGATCGGTGGTTACTGCAGGTTGTAGGCTTGTCGGAAGAGGTAGGTCTTCAGGTTCTTTTTGAAGGTTTCGATGGTAGATGAGTCTAATATGTTGTGGTAGAGAGTTCCAGGGTATGGGTGATACGCGAGAGAAATCTTGTATACGATTGTGGGAAGAGGAGATAAGAGGGGAGTAGATAAGGAGATCTTGTGAGGATCGGAGGTTGCGTGCAGGAAAGTACCGGGAGACGAGGTCACAGATGTATGGAGGAGACAGGTTGTGGATGGCTTTGTATGTCATGGTTAGGCTTTTGTACTGGAGTCTCTGGGCAATGGGGAGCCAGTGAAGGGATTGACAGACGGGAGAAACCTGGGAATAGCGGGGGGACAGGTGGATTAGTTGGGCAGCAGAGTTTAGAATAGATTGGAGGGGTGCGAGAGTGATAGAGGGGAGGCCACAGAGCAGGAGGATGCAGTAGTCAAGGCGAGAGATGATGAGGGCATGGACTAGGGTGTTTGCAGATTCTTGGTTGAGGAATGTACGGATTCGTGAAATATTTCTGAGTTGAAGTCGGCAGGAAGTGGAAAGGGCTTGGACATGTTGTTTGAAGGAGAGATCAGCGTCAAGGATTACCCCGAGGCAGCAAGCTTGTGGGACTGCGGAGAGTGGGCAGCCATGTACTGTAATGGATAGGTTCGTTGGGGGGGGTCGCGTGAGATGGGGGAAAGATGATGAATTCTGTTTTGTCCATGTTTAGTTTCAGAAATCTAGTGGAGAAGAAGGATGAAATAGTGGACAGACATTGAGGGATTCTGGTTAGTAGGGAGGTGATATCTGGTCCAGAGATGTAGATCTGTGTGTCATCAGCATAGAGGTGATACCGAAAGCCATGAGATTCTATGAGCTGTCCCAGGCCAAAGGTGTAAATGGAGAAGAGCAGGGGCCCAAGGACTGAACCTTGTGGGACTCCGACAGATAGGGGGCGAGGTGAGGAGGTGGTGTGTGAGTGGGAGACGCTGAAGGTCCGGTCTGTTAGGTATGATGAGATCCAGGATAGGGCCAAGTCTGTGATGCCAAGGGATGAGGGGGTCTGTAATAATAGGGAATGGTCCACTGTGTCAAAGGCAGCTTGACGGGTCAAGGAGGAGGAGGACAGAGTAGTGTCACTTGCTCTTGGCGGTTAAGAGGTCATTGGTGACCTTAGTTAGGGCAGTTTCAGTGGAATGGTGTGACCGGAAGCCAGATTGTAAGCGGTCAAAGAGGGAGCAGGAAGAGAGATGGGAGGACAGTTCAAGGTAGACGTGTTGTTCCAGTAGTTTGGAGGCATAAGGGAGAAATGATATAGGGCGATAGCTAGATACAGAGGATGGGTCAAGAGAGAGGGCTTTTTGAGGATAGGTGTGATGGAGGCATGTTAAAAGCTTGAGGGGAAAACACCAGTTGTTAGTGATAGGTTGAAGAGATGGGTTAGGGTTGGGATGAAGACGGTGGTGAGGTTTGGGATGAAGTGGGATGGGAGCGGGTCAAGTGCACAGGTGGTGAGATGCGATCTTGAGAGTAGAGCGGAGAGTTGATCTTCTGTAATGGTGGAGAAGTTGGTTTTGGAGGTGGAGGGCTGGGAAGTTGGGAGGAAGGGCTCTGGGGGTTGTTGACCAAAACTGTCTCTGATGTTCTCAATCTTCTGCTTGAAAAATGAGGCAAAGTCTTCAGCTGAGATAACTGGGGAGGGAGGAGGTGCTGGGGGACGGAGGAGAGAATTGAAGTTGTTGAATAACTGTTTAGGGTTGTGAGACAGGGAGGATATGAGAGATGAGAAGTAGGTTTGTTTAGCTGTGGTGAGTTTTGAGATGCAGAATGAACAAACACCAACAATTGAGGAATTGTGTTCCATACGTGGTAAAAATTGATAAGGCAGCTGTATTCTTCGTGTTCGTACGATTATAACGATACCACATTTTATATAGTTTTTCTGTGTGTTTTGGTGCTTTTATACAATAAAAAGTGTTTTGTAGAAAGAATAATAATTTTTGCACCGTTTTATTCTGAGAGCTATAACTTTTTTATTTTTCAGCTAATGGAGCTGTATGGCGGCTTGTTTTTTGCGGTAGACGACATTTGCAGCGGTAACATGTCTACTTATATTCGTCTTTTTGATTGCATGTTATTCCACATTTTGTTCAGTGATATGATGAAAGCGCTTAATATCTTGGCTTGTTTTTTTTTTCTTTTTACGGTGTTCACTGAAGGGGTTAACTGTCCCATTTTATAGGTCTGGTCATTCCGGATTCAGCGATATGAAATGTGCACTTTTTTTTTTTTTTTTTTTTTTTTTTTTTAATTGATTTATAGTTACAACCTATTTTTGTGATTTTTATTTTTTTTTCCCAAGTCCCTCCATGGAACTTTCACTTTCTGCAGTCTGATTGCAGTTCTAATGCATTGCAATGCAATGCATTAGAACTGTCAGCGCTGCACTGACACAAGTTAGATCATGCTCTGCTCATGATCTAACTAACTTGCTAGTGCGTGGTGACCCATATGTCGTCATGACAACATCTGACCACTATCGGGCCGTCGCGATGATGTTGCGGGGGTGCCAGTGGGAGTGCAGAGGGCGTTCTCTCCCTCTGCAAGTCTGCTAAATGCTGTAATCGCAGTATTTAGGGGGTTAAAGTGCCGAGAGCAGCGCGGGCACCATTCCTGCGCTGAGTTTCGGGTATGCGCTCATGACATATCCATACCAGCGCTGTGGAGTCGGTAAGCCAAACCTCCGTCTCCAACTCTGACTCCTCAATTTCCATGACACCAACTCAGACTCCCTCATACATGGCTTATGTTTAAGGGATAAATTTACTGTAGTAAAATGGTAACATCAGGCTTTTAATCTTTATTATGATACAATAATCAAGCCATTTACATAAACATAAAATATATTTATTGGAATACAACTTTAGAACAAAAAAATCTTGCATATTTACAATTTATTTTACACTATGCAGTAAGTGGAAAAAAACGTTTTCAACAAAAACGTACTGAATAGCATTTGTGCAGTCTAAGAATTTTTTCGAGAAATAGTATCGCCTCCATCAGATCCTCCTTCATAGATGACCTCAAATCTGACCAAATTATTTTAAGGCTAGAGAACAACCTCTCTCACTAACTTGGGTTGGTGGCAAAGCCGTAACCACATGGGCAACATCTCTAACAATTTCAGGGTATAAAGGAATTGCCTTGTGCACAGTCCGTTTTGATGAACGATTGAACTCTTCTACTACTTTGAGAGCAAGTGAAAAATTTTGCTGAAATATGGTCAGTCTGTTTTCTATGGGAGTGGAATCTTTTTCCATGCAGTAACGCTTTGCCTGCTCTGTCATCCAAATACTTGTCAAAATCAAACTCCTCATCTGATGAGGATGAAGGAACGGCAGCAGCAGCACTGGCAGGACCAGAGTCCTCTTGCTCTTGGCCGTCCTGTAGCCCACTCATCCTAACTGCTACCTCAATCAAAGCTTCTTTTCCTTTAGTAAGCTGTTGATCATCCAGCAATATACGATGACTCGGGTCCACATAAACAGCTGCCAGAAGAATTTTATTTTCTAATAGCCGTGTCTCTCTCCGTTTCATTGAAGCAGCAATGCCATCTGCAATTAAACCTCCTCTTTGGGACAGGCAAAACAACAAGTTCTTCCACTCCTTTATAAAAATGCCGGGAGTTAAAATCCTCAGCTTGTAACTTTTTAGTCACTGTAAATGGGTGATGAAGCAATTCTTTCAATTCAGTCACTTGTGTCCATTGACCTTCATATAGTGTTACCTGAGGGTTGACTACATCTGCAAGAAAGGGTTTCAGCTCAATTGGTCAATCATTAAATAGGTGCTGCCCCACCGAGTGGCTTGATCCTCAAATGCCCCTTTTCCAGCACGTCTCTTCAAGATGGAATCAATTTTAGGGGTTCTGGCAGCAATAGCCAATTTCCTCACTTTGCTAATCGGAGTTCCAGCATGTCCCTCTTGTAAACTATCTCTTATTGCCAGCTGCAGCGTGTGCACAACACAGTGCATGTGATGAATAGGAAAGAGGTGTGAAGCAGCTTCAACAATATCTAATTGTAAATTATCATTTTGCTGTTCTTCTGTAGTAATATCTGTGTTTTTTTCTGAGTTATGGAAATAGGACTGTGGCCTTCCATCTCCAACATACTAAATGTGAAATGTTCTTCTATCTGCTGTTCACCTTCATTATTCTCATTAATCATCTTAATTGTACTTAACATGTTTGAAGCATTATCATTTACAATAGCAAGAACCTGTTCTTTTTTTTAGTTGATAATCTTGCAGATTTTTTTCCACTAAGGTCTAGAGAAACTGGCTGCTGTGATGAGCTTTAGTAGCTATTACTGCCAGTGTCTTAGTAACAACTTTTTTGTTGTCGCAAGCATATCGAACGTTGATGGCAAAATAGTTCACTCTGTGATGTGTGCAAGGATCCATTTTAAGAAATACAAAGCATCTCTTGGGAGTCTTTTTAAGATCTTCCTTTTGGTTAAGGGTTTCTTCAATCACTAATTTTCTAATACTTTATCTTTCCAGAGAAACACCAAGTTTGCGATCCATTTCTCCATTAAGAGCTGTAAAAGCTTGTCGTGCAAATAATGATAATGGTACACAGTCCGTCACAACAAGCTCGATGAGCTGTCTTTTAAACACATTTCCTGTCATTGTTACAGTAAGTTTGTCACTTACAAAATATCTTTTAACTGATGTTTGAGACGATCTTTCCTCCTTTGCCCGGCGGGAAGTTCTGGTCTCTGGTTTCTTGGTGCTGCTGTGATCTTTTTCAGTCACAGCTTTGTAAACTTCTGGGTGGCAGCGTTGTAAATGTCTTTTTAGATTGGAAGCTCTTGAAGGAGCATTTTTACTACTGCCTGAGTATGCACTGATTTTGGCATAACAGCATTTGTTTTAATCTGGGTCACTTATACACTGACACAAAAATTAAAGTATTTTCTCTTCGCCACGACAGCACCCACTGAGAGAGGGGATCCGCCCCTAGGAACAGGAAACCCTACGGAGAGATAAAAGGGGCGGTCCCCCTCGCTCCCACAGTTTGGTTTCCTGTTCCTATGGGAATCCACGGAGAAGAGGATGCCTAGCCTGGATGCCGCTTGCGCGGTTTACCTGTGAGGACGGCAAGGGCTCCAGAGCTGGAGGCAGCGTCGGGGGTCCTGGTGTCAGCTTCCCCCCTCTGCTGGCAGACGCCGTGAGGCCAGGGCTGGAAAGTGGCTGGCTCACAGGAATTCATCCGGGACCTCTGCGGGGGTTAGTGCTGTGGTTTGGTGAGCGCTGCGCCGTCCTCGGCGAGCGCTCATACGGCGTGGAGCCCCAGTATGTTCCCCCGGAAGTACAGCAAAAAACTTCCGGGGTGATGGAGGAGACGGCGCCTGCGCTGTTGCCGGTGACAGCGCGGGCACATGGAATATGGCCGCGACCCGGAAGTGGTTAGCACTTCCGGGTTCAACAGGAAGAAGATGGCGGCGCCCATGTGAAAAGGACGCCGGCAGTAACGCTCCGGCGTCCAATATGGATTCGGCACAGGACCCTGCGATGTCTTCCATTGAAGCCACCGCAACTACTCCTCGCAGCCATGCCAGCAGCAGCAGCCGCTCCAAGCGGAGCGGATCTTCTAAAAAGAACAAGCCTCTGCAGTCTCCTCCTCGTCAGCCGGTACCTTCACAGACGCTTCACTGGGGTGAGTGTACATCTACCCTATTAAGCTGATTGCTGTTCCCTCTCCTCTAACACTCTAGGCAAAATGTACTGAAAAAACGAAACACACAGTGTGCGATATGTCTTCAGCCCCTTCCGGATAGTTACAAAAAGAAACTTTGTAAACCATGTATTGATTCCACCTTACGGGAGGAGGCCTCGGTTAAATCAGAAGACATTAGAGTGTTGATTAGAGAGGAATTACAAGCCCTGCATAGTTCGGGAAAAGAAACGCGTACTAAGGGGACAAGAGAATATGTTTCACCCATATCTGACCAGTCTTCCGAATTAGAGAATGCAGATTCAGATATTTCCAGAGAATATATTTCCTCGGACGAGGATCAGGATACGTGCTTCCCCACCGATAGTATAGATAACCTGGTGAAATCCGTCTGTAACACCATGGGCATCGAGGATTCTAAGACCCCTAAAACGCAGCAGGACATAATGTTCGCTGGGCTGTCTGAAAGGAAAAGGCCCTCCTTTCCGGTGATAGCAGCAGTTAAAAAGTTACCGTAATTAAAAAAGAGTGGGAAAGCCAGGGGCAGAGGGGATTACCACCATCTTCAAAGAGACGTTATCCTTTTAATGATGAGGAGTTCTCGACTTGGTCAAAAGCCCCAAAAGTAGACGCAGCAGTGGCTTCCACATCTAAAAAATCCCTGCTACCTGTGGAGGATTCAGGTTCACTACAAGATCCTCTGGACCGCAAAGCCGACTCTCTCCTTAAAAGAGCGTGGGAATCTTGTGCGGGAGCCCTAAAACCGGCTGTGTCGGCTACATGCACCGCTAGGTCCATGTTAGTCTGGCTAAGTGACTTGGAAGAAGGACTTAAAAACGGTCTCTCTAGAGACAAATTGAGAGCCTCTATACCTTTGATTAGGGGCGCTACAGCCTTCCTGGCAGACTCATCTGCTGACTCAATACGTTTGGCGGCCAAGTCGGCGGGGCTGACTAATGCAGCACGTAGGGCCCTGTGGCTTAAGGGTTGGAAAGGCGATCCCCAGACAAAATCCAAATTATGTGGCCTTCCATGTCAGGGTGAGTACCTGTTTGGTACTAAGCTGGACGAGATCCTAACTAAAGCAGGAGAGAGGAAAAAGGGCTTCCCTAACAATAATTACCTTCCATCTTATAGGAGGGCGTTCCGAAAGCCCGTGTTTAACAAAAGGAAGGATTTCAAGAACCAAGACCGCTGGGCCACTAGAGACACCAGACAGAGAGGAGCATTCTTTGGGAAGTGCCCTTTCAAAACTGAGGAAAAACACCGCTAGAACAGATCTGCCTGTGGGAGGTAGATTGTCTTCCTTCTCAGATCAATGGGAGAAAATAACTTCGAACGTTTGGGCAAATAGTATCATCACCTTTGGCCTAAAACTAAAATTTTCCCGAGTCCCGCCGGACTCATTTCTATTGACTTCCTTAAAAACCCAGTTACAACAGGCTTTGGAGCAGGAGGTAATGAATCTTCTAGCCAAAGGAGTTTTAGTGGAAGTTCCATTTCTTCAGCAAAAAAAGGGATTCTATTCCCCTCTATTTTTAATCCCAAAGCCAGATGGATCATTCAGAACCATATTGAACCTTAAAAAATTGAACACCTTCTTAGAGAATCAAACCTTTAAAATGGAGTCTATCCGATCCACCATAAAACTGTTGTCTCCCCATTGCTTTATGACGGTACTCGACCTAAAAGATGCGTATTACCATCTGCCAATTTTTTTAGAACATCAACAATATCTCCGCGTGGCGATTGTGTTGAATGGATGTATACGACACTTTCAGTATACAGCAATGCCCTTTGGACTATCAATAGCTCCAAGGGTATTCACGAAGTTAATGTCGGAAGTAATGTCATACCTAAGAGTAAAAGATACCCTCATAATCCCGTACCTTGATGATCTTTTAGTAGTAGGAAGTTCCCCTTCACAATGTCACCAACGATTGTGTGATATGGTTTCGTCCCTGCAAAGGTTAGGATGGTTGATAAATTGGGAAAAGTCTAGACTTCTTCCAACTACTCGACAAACATTCTTGGGAATTATAATACTCTATAAGCCAAAAATGTTTCCTACCACAATCCAAGCAATTGACAATAAGAAATAAGGTACAGTCTGTAATAGATAAACCTCTAATATCTTTAACACAAGGCATGTCCCTCCTCGGCTCCTTCACGTCATGTATCCCAGCAGTACCATGGGCTCAATTTCATTCAAGGTGTTTACAATATGCAATTTTACATGAGGAAATAAAATTACAAGGTCATCTAGACGGTAAAATTTCCCTTTCTGAAGACGTAATTAAATCTCTATCCTGGTGGCTAGAACCAGATCACTTGGTTAGTGGGGTCCCCTGGGTAGTTAAACCCTCAAACACAATATTCACTGATGCCAGTCCTAGTGGTTGGGGAGCACATTTGAGAGATCAGGTAGCCCAAGGTCTATGGTCGGTTACGGAGTCAGACGACTCATCTAATATAAGAGAGCTGAAAGCTATCCATCATGCTCTGTGAATTCCTTCCGCAGCTACACGGAACACATACAAGGATTCTGTCAGACAACATATCAGTAGCGTATATCAATCATCAAGGAGGAACAAGATCAGGAACACTCATGTCTATAGCCAAAAACATCCTAACTATAGCCGAGGAACATCTACTGTCTCTATCAGCACTACATGTCAGAGGAGTGGACAATTCAAAAGCGGACTTCCTCAGTCGTCATACCCTCCACCAAGGGGAGTGGGTATTAAATCATCAAATCTTCAAAATGATAACCATGAAATGGGGTGTACCAGAGATGGATCTCTTCGCTACAAGAAACAGGCAATTAAAAAAGTTCGCTTCAATGTTCCAATCCGACAAAAAAAGATTTTCTCGACGCTCTCCAGGTGCCATGGACATTTCAGAAAGCGTATGCTTTTCCTCCTCTGATACTTCTACCAACAGTAATCAGGAAGATAAGGGAGGACAAAGCCAATATAATCCTGATTGCCCCATTTTGGCCAAAGAGACCATGGTTCTCCCTGCTCAGAGCCATGTCCATCTCAGATCCATGGATTCTCCCAGAGGATCAGGATCTTCTCTTCCAGGGACCCTTCAACCACCCTCATGTGAAGGGTCTACGGTTGACGGCCTGGAATTTGAGAGGCAATTGTTGAAACTAAAGGTACCTTCACACGAAACGACATCGCTAGCGATCCGTGACGTTGCAGCGTCCTCGCTAGCGATGTCGTTTCGTTTGACACGCAGCAGCGATCAGGATCCTGCTGTGATGTCGCTGGTCGCTGAATAAAGTCCAGAACTTTATTTGGTCGTCCGATCGCTGTGTATCGTTGTGTTTGAAAGCAAAAGCAACAATACCAGCGATGTTTTACACTGGTAACCAGGGTAAACATCGGGTTACCAAGCGCAGGGCCGCGCTTAGTAACCCGATGTTTACCCTGGTTACCAGCGTAAAAGTAAAAAAAAAAAAACAGTACATGCTCACCTGCGCGTCCCCCAGCGTCTGCTTCCTGACACTTACTGAGCGCCGGCCCTAAAGTGAAAGTGAAAGCACAGCGGTGACATCACCGCTGTGCTGTTAGGGCCGGAGCTCAGTCAGTGTCAGGAAGCGGACGCTGGGGGACGCGCAGGTGAGCATGTACTGTTTGTTTTTTTTACTTTTACGCTGGTAACCAGGGTAAACATCGGGTTACTAAGCGCGGCCCTGCGCTTAGCAACCCAATGTTTACCCTGGTTACCCGGGGACCTCGGCATCGTTGGTCGCTGGAGAGCTGACTGTGTGACAGCTCCCCAGCGATCAAACAGCGACGCTGCAGCGATCGGCATCGTTGTCGCTATCGCTGCAGCGTCGCTTCGTGTGAAGGTACCTTAAGGGGTTTCTCTGATCAAGTGATTAATACTTTATTATTAAGTAGGAAAAAATCCACTACTTCTATATATGTGAGAGTATGGAGAAAGTTTCTAAGTCTTTATCCATTGGCCTTGTCAAAAGAAATTCCTATTTTTAACATTTTAGAATTTCTCCAGAGAGGACGTGACTTAGGTCTTTCAGTTAATACCTTAAAAGTACAAGTCTCTGCTCTAGGGGCATTGTATAGTCACAATGTAGCGGGTGATAGGTGGATAGCTAGATTTATTTCAGCCTGCCAGAGGTCAGAACCAGTTCAGATTCCCCGCATACCTCCTTGGGATGTTAATCTAGTCCTTGAAGCCTTGACAGGTCACCCATTTGAGCCACTACACTCAGCTCACATTAAACACGTTACTCTCAAAACTACTCTTCTTGTCGCATTAGTATCGGCGAGCAGGGTAAGTGACATACAGGCACTATCAGTAGATCCTCCCTTTCTGTCGATATTTCCAGATAGAATTGTCCTGAAAACAGACCCTTCCTACCTACCTAAGATGTGTACTAAATTTCATAGATCTCAAGAAATCCTTCTTCCTACTTTTTATGATAACCCTACAAATCAGGAAGAGGAGAAATACCATACCTTAGATGTGAAAAGGGCTGTAATGACTTACTTAGACAGGACTAGCGCCTGGAGGAAGAGCAGGGCTCTCTTTGTTTCCTTCCAGGGTCAAAGGAAAGGAGCTGGTGTTACAAAAGGCACATTATCTCGATGGATTCGGGAGGCGATATACCTTGCCTATTCGTCTAAAGGGGAGAATCCAACTGAGATTGTAAAGGCACATTCCACCCGTGTGATAGCTTCATCCTGGGCGGAACGAGCAGAGGTTCCAATAGAACTCATATGTAAGGCCGCAACCTGGTCTTCTCCTGTTACCTTCTATAATCACTATAGATTAGATCTATCTGCTTCCACTGATTTGTGTTTCGGTAGATCAGTTCTTAACACGATAATCCCCCCCAAATAACTATCTCTGAAAGTCTCTCAGTGGGTGCTGTCGTGGCGAAGAGAAAACACCGGATTACGTACCGGTAATGCTCTTTTATAGAGCCACGACAGCACCCCTTCACTTCCCTCCCTTATATATTAGTTTGCATATGAGCACTATTAAGGGTGATTGGTTCTTGTAAATATACGTAATTAAGTTAATATAAAATGTTAATATAGAATGACCTACTAAAACTGGTGGGCGGTTCCTCGCAATCTCTGTAACCCAAACTGTGGGAGCGAGGGGGACCGCCCCTTTTATCTCTCCGTAGGGTTTCCTGTTCCTAGGGGCGGATCCCCTCTCTCAGTGGGTGCTCTCGTGGCTCTATAAAAGAGCATTACCAGTACGTAATCCGGTGTATTCTAATTCTTGCAAGAATAGGGAATCATGCACTGTATAATTTGGGATAGAAATAAAACAATCTTTGCATAAATCAATAGGACAGATGAGTATAAAGTTTGTAAAATGTGTTAAGTAGCTTTACTCTGAACTTTCAATGTCAAGGCTTGTCTCAGGGTACAGCTCACTAAATGCTTCACATCATATTTCTTCATTTCGTCAGTTTATGAAGAGGGGAGGAGGGCGGGAGCGAGCTAGCATGTTTCTGCTCAATCACTTTCCAGAACACACACACACACACACACACACACACACACACACACACACACACACACACACACACACACACACCGATCCTGTTACTGTATTTCCGAATTTGAGATGTGTAGCGTGGCTGAAGGTTGTATAGTCGACGGGAGGTATGTATCACAGGGATGGATGCTCCCTGCGATGTAACCCGGAGTGTTTTTGCACATAAAGCAATAAGGAGTTGCTTAGTATATTTGGGTCCGGGTTACGGGTAGCTATGAGAGATGGGAGGGTCTGGCTACCCATATACCTCACCCCTGGGTAAGGGGCATAATCATGCCTGTCTATGTTTGTGTCAGGACCTGTGGTGATGTCAGAACCACATGTCTAATCATGTGATGGGTTCTGGGTGTGGTTTCAGGCTACTTAATGGAGATGTGTTTGGCACAGGTGAGGGAGTGTGGGAATCTGTCATGGTGGACAGATTTCCGTGTGTCTAAGCTGGACACTACAGACAGGAGTCTGTGTAAAGAGGCGGAGAAGCCTTTCTGTGTCTGTGGCTTCAGACAGAGCCTGAGTGCCGTCAGGCCTGAGAAGAGCAGAGATCTTCTATGGACTTTTATGTTATGTTGGCTTGATGTACGGACTGTTATCCTTTTTTTTTTTTGCTGCCTTGCTGGTTTATGGAGCAAATAAACTTGTCAACTTTTAAAGGAACGTGTCTCCTGCGTGTCAGCCGTTGCACCTGAGCGAGTGAATCCCTACAGATGTTAGAAATCATTTTTTCCCCTTATATTTTATGTATAGTGTATATAAGTCATCAGAGCAGCTAATTTCTCCAAACATGAGCTAAGAGGAAAAACAAACTAAAACATCAAGCATACAGAGACAACATATACTGGACTATTGATTTATGCACAGTTTATTGAAAGTTTAGAGATGCTTTAAGACGTACTTACATTTTTTAATCCTACTTTCCTGTTAACTTCAGAAATTCGGAGATGAATGTAGGCTTTCCTTCCCTGTGTTTTTTTTCCCCTTATCTGTAGCGGAGGAGCTTCACTACATGAACATAAACTGCAGCACAGATTCATCTCAGCTAGAAGTCTAGACCTTAGATCAGGAATAGGACAGACCTTTATAGGACATTACATAACTTTCCCAAATTCTTATGAAAAAAAATATTCCCCACAAACTGCATTGAAGTACTGTACCGAATTTATTATATATTTTAGCAGTCTGGCCATTTTATTCGACTCCACGAAAATGGGCTCCGACTCCTCAGCCCTGATCCATACGTCTTTAAGTACCTAGCGATCTGGACGTATGGATACTTCCAAGGTCAAGAAGTAGTTAGGACAAATGTGGTGAAGATTTCTTTATCTGAAACTATTGATATGGGCATAGAAGTTATAGACTGCTGAAAAGTGTGATACCTGTATGCCTCATATCAGATGTCTGGTTGCTGATAAATCATCTTTTATCTCTTTATGTAAATGACCCCTTTCAGGCTCTGGGGAGGAGGTGACTTGAAGAGAACCCTGCCTCTGCACTTCATCTCCTAGACAGTGTCCTTTTCAGAATCTGGAAGAGGTCAATTACATAAAGTGATAAAAGATGATTTATCAGCAACATGGCAGCTGATATGAGATATAAAGGTATCACTATGTCCATATTAAAGGCCATGTGCACACGTTAAGGATTTTTCGCGTTTTTTTCGCTATAAAAACGTGATAAAAATGCGAAAAAAACGCTTACATATGCCTCCTATTATTTAGAGGGTATTCCGCATTTTTTGTGCAGATGTTGCGATTTTTTCAGCGAAAAAATTGCATCGCGGAAAAAAAAGCAACATGTTCATTAAAAAATGCAGATTGCGGGGATTCCGCACACCTAGGAGTCCATTGATCTGCTTCCCGCACGGGGCTGTGCACACCATGCGGGAAGTAAGCAGATTATGTGCGGTTGGTACCCAGGGTGGAGGAGAGGAGACTCTCCTCCACGGACTGGGCACCATATAATTGGTCAAAAAAAAGGAATTAAAATAAAAAATAGTCCTATACTCACCCTCTGATGGCCGCCGAAGTGTTCCCGCCTCACCGCTGCATGCTGCCGCTTCGGTTCCTATAGATGGTGTGGTTCAGGACCTGTGATGACGTCGCTGTCTTGTGATTGGTCGCGTGACCGCTCATGTGACTCACGCGACCAATCACAAGCCGCGACGTCATCACAGGTCCTGAACCACACCGGCATCTATAGGAACGGACGCCGCTGAGATCGTCTGGGTGAGTATAACCAGTTTTATTTTTTTTTTTTTTTTTAAACATTCTATCTTTTACTATAGATGCTGCATAAGCAGCATCTGAAGTAACAAGTTGGTCACACTTGTCAAACAGTATGTTTGACAAGTGTGACCAACTTGTCAGTCAGTTTTCCAAGCGATGCTACAGATCGCTTGGAAAACTTTAGCATTCTGCAAGCTAATTACGGTTGCAGAATGCTAAAAAAAACGCGAAAAAAATGCGGATTTCTTGCAGAAAATTTCCGGTTTTCTTAAGGAAATTTCTGCAAGAAATCCGGACGTGTGCACATACCCTTAAAGTGAACCTGTCATGTAAAACTCTATTAACCAGCAAATTTGGGGTTAATAGCATTCTGAACTTGCCCTGCACCCAACCCTAAGAGACCCGCTGCTGGGGTTAATTAATATGGTTAATTTCTTCTTGGAGCGTTCAGTCATAGAGGTGATGTCGGTACAATTTCGGTCACCAAGCTGTGTATAGAGAGGAACAGCTGTACCGCAGCACTGACTGACAGGCCCAATGGCTGAGCTGCTGTCAGTCAGTGCAAAGACATGGTTACGGCCGCCTCTCTCAATGCACTGATCGGTAACTGAAAGGGCTACATGTTGTCTGAACACTATTGCCCTGCAGATTAACCCTATATCTGCAAATTAATAGCGTTCTATTACCTGACAGCTTCCCTTTAATAGTTTAGATAGGTGAAATGTGGTAAAAGATTCCCTTCATAGCCTTGAACCCTTAAAGGATGTGAATAGATAGCTGCAGTATACCCCTACCTGTAAGACACCATCTCAAGTACAGGAAGCTGAAATGTAGGGCAAAAGTACACAAATGTAAAATTACAATTTAGGTTTTGATTTTTCAAGACAGGATGAAAAAAAATTTGATACATACCGTATTTTTCGGACTATAAGACGCACCGGACTATAAGGCGCACCCAGGTTTTAGAGGTGGAAAATAGGGAAAAAAATATTTGAAGCAAAAAAAAATGTGGTAAAATATTTAATAACATAAATAACATACTATTATATGTGGTGTTATTATATATAATAGTATGTTATTATGTTGGAAGCTGCGGGACCAGTGTGGTGTCTGTGAAGTACGATATGAAGACGCTGGAGGGTGAGTATAAGGGCTCATTTCCACATGCGAGGCACACGTCCGTATCTCGCATGTGGAAACCAAGCTCTGGCGCCGGCACTTTGGAGCGGAGTTGTGCAGCTCCATGTGTTCCTATGCGGCCGCATGCTCCGCTCTGGAGTGCCGGCTCCACAGCTTGGTTTCCACATGCGAGATACGGACGTGTGCCTCGCATGTGGAAATGAGCCCTAAGAATGGGGGCACAGGGCTTATAGTGAAAGCACCACTCCAGTACTGCAAAATAACACTGTCTATTCAGAAGGACTATCAGCTGTGTATCCACCAGACTTTTGCACAACACAACTGATGGTCCCAACACCATTTATATGGCAAGAAATCCCACTCATTAAACCTGACAGGACACACCTGTGAAGTGAAAACCATTCCCGGTGACTACATCTTGAAGCTCATCAAGAGAATGCCAAGAGTGTGCAAAGCAGTCATCAAAGCAAAAGGTGGCTACTTTGAAGAACCTAGAATATAAGACATATTTTCAGTTGTTTCACACTTTTTTGTTAAGTATATAATTCCACATGTGTTAATTCATAATTTTGATGCCTTCGGTGTGAATTTACAATTTTCATAGTCATGAAAATACAGAAAAATCTTTAAATGAGGTGTGTCCAAACTTTTAGTCTGTACTGTACATACATACATACATACATACATACATACATACATACATACATACATACATACATACATACATACATACATACATACATATTCTAGAATACCCGATGCGTTAGAATCGGGCCACCATCTAGTTTTTTATACTTGTCTACAGGGGCGGTACAGTCAGAGAAGAATTTATGGTCTTCTTGCGATGCCATCGTCGTTGTCATCTTCTTCGTGTGGATGACGTGCCCTACATCTTCCACACAGCGTCCCCCTGAGTGCAGAGCAAAGTACTGTAATGTGCATGCGTTGGTCCTTTTTTTTTTTTTTTTTTAATCTCTATCTGCGCATGCGCAGAACAGTAATTTGCTCTATCCTCAGCAGGGCAGAGAGAAGTGCACCTGCCCAGGAACGCGAAGAGGGAGACACTGTGTGGAAGATGTAGGACGTTTCATCCACACAAAGCAGAGAAGGAAGACTGCATCACAAGAAAAGGAGGCGCCGGGTCCAAGACCAGTGACGCCCATCGGAACGGACCACCCATAGGTGAGCCTAATAAAAGTTGGCTCTGTAAAAGCAAAATCTGTAAAAGCAAAACCACGGTCAGGTAGACCCAACAAAAATATCGTCCACAACTGCCAGGAAAAGTGTTCGGGATGCAAAGAAAAACCCACAAATAACACCAGCTGAAATACAGAACTTTCAGAAAACTAGCAGTGTGGCTGTTTCATGATGCACAAAAAGGAGGCACTTGAAGAATAATGGGCTGTCATTGGTTACAGCAGAACAAAGTGAAGGTTCTGGAGTGGCCATCTCAGTCTCCTGACCTCAATATCATTGAGCCACTCTGGGAATATCTCAAGTACGCAGTTCATGCTAGACAGCCCAGGAATTTACAGGAACTGGAGGCTTTTTGCTAAGAAGAGTGGGCAGGTTTACCATCTGAGAAAATAAAGAACCTCATCCACAACTACCACAAAAGACTTAAAGCTGTCATTGATGTTAGAGTGGTCAATACACGGTATTAAGAAATGGGGTATGTGAACTTTTGATCAGGGTCATTTGGATGTTTTGGGTGGTTGTTATGATTTTAAGAGAAAACACAGTAGTTTGATCATAAATGGCTTCACCCAACCACGAACCATGAGTGGAGAAAAAGTTTTGGTGTTATCATTAATATTCTGTGAAAAAAGGCCAAGAAAGCAAAGTTTCTGCCAGGGTGTGTCAACTTTTCAGCACAACTGTATGTCACTATTATAGAATGCTGTCACATGGGGCTGAAAGGTGGCGGCCGTAGGTTATATGGGAAAAGAAAAACCTGGTAATAGGTTCCTTTTATGTATTTTCCCTTTTGCTGTCTGGAAGCAGAGAATGGTGAGGAATATTAAAGGGAACCTGTCACCCCGTTTTTTCCGTATGAGATGAAAATACTGTTAAATAGGGCCTGAGCTGTGCATTACAATAGTGTATTTTGTGGACCCCGATTCTCCACCTATGCTGCCGAAATACGTTACCAAAGTAGCCGTTTTCGCCTGTCAATCAGGCTGGTCTGGTCAGATGGGCGTGGTGTCTTCCCCCAGATCTTGCTTATTTTTCCGTTGGTGGCGTAGTGGTTTGCGCATGCCCAAGTCCAGAATCCACTGCACAGGGGAGGGAAAAGAGCGCGATCTGCGCTATTCCCCTGGTGATCGGTGTGGGCGGCCATCTTCCTGTGGCCGCGCGTGCGCAGATGGAGCGCTCTGCTGCCCGGGGCTTCAGGAAAATGGCCGCGGGATGCCGCGCGTGCGCAGATGGAGATCGCGGCGGCCATTTTCCTGAAGCCCCGGGCAGCAGAGCGCTCCATCTGCGCACGCGTGGCCACAGGAAGATGGCCGCCCCCACCGATCACCAGGGGAATAGCGCAGATCGCGCTCTTTTCCCTCCCCTGTGCAGTGGATTCTGGACTTGGGCATGCGCAAACCACTACGCCACCAACGGAAAAATAAGCAAGATCTGGGGGAAGACACCACGCCCATCTTACCAGACCAGCCTGATTGACAGGCGAAAACGGCTACTTTGGTAACGTATTTCGGCAGCATAGGTGGGGAATCGGGGTCCACAAAATACACTATTGTAATGCACAGCTCAGGCCCTATTTAACAGTATTTTTATCTCATACGGAAAAAACGGGGTGACCGGTTCCCTTTAAACTCAATCTGAGGCAGTTGCAGATTGCCTAATTTTTCCTTATAATCATCTATCAATATGTGGGATTTGTGAGATTCCTGGGTACCCAGCATGTAACAAGCCACCATGGCAGACTGCACACACCCTCACCCACTTGGTTTAATTTGTATCAGGTTTCCCTTGTAACAATTCACAAGTTTTATACGAAATCTAAAAACCTTTTGTACAAATATATAATCTCTCCAGAGCTGTAATAGTGCCCAACATCTCGCCTGTGCATATTTAAATGGCTGAATTTTAAAAATACTCGTCCTGTTTTATCTCTGGATGGATGTCCTGTGTTTATGATCCTTCTGGCCTCATACCCATCGTGTACTGGGTGGCATATTCCTTTTCTATGAGGCTGGAAATCATATAAACTTCCCATGTTGTAATTGCAAGTGAAAACTTTTTCAGAGCAGAAATTGGAAAATGAAACTGATTACTGCAGTAGGTTGGCCAGCGGATCCACATGTGGCTAAGTCGAAGTGTAATTTACCGATGCTGATGGAACACTTTTTCGTATGAAGTCTACGACGACAATAAACATGCTGTGGATTTTCAAATCTGCAGCACTTGTCACTAGAGCATTAAAGGGAACCTGTCACCCCCAAAATCGACGGTGAGCTAAGCCCACCGGCATCATGGGCATATCTACAGCATTCTGGAATGCTGTAGATAAGCCCCCGATGTATCCTAAAAGATGAGAAAAAGAGGTTATATTATACGCACGCGGGCGGCCCAATTCGATGGGCGTCGCGGTCCGGTCCAGGGCCTCCCATCTTCTTATGATGACATCCTCCTCTTGTCTTCAGGCTGCGGCTCCGGCGCAGGTGTACTTTGTCCTGTTGAGGGCAGAGCAAAGTACTGCAGTGCGCAGGTGCTGGGAAAGGTCAGAGAGGCCCTGCGCACTGCAGTAATTGGCTCTGCCCTCAACAGGACAAACAAAGTACGCTCCGGCACAGGCGTAAAGACCAGAAGAGGACGTCATCTGATGAAGATAAAAGGCACCAGACCGGGACCACCCTGGGTGAGTATAATCTAACCTCTTTTTCTCATCTTTTAGGATACATCGGGGGCTTATCCACAGCATTCCAGAATGCTGTAGATATGCCCCTGATGCCGATGGGCTTAGCTCACCGTCAATTTTGGGGGTGACAGGTTCCCTTTAAGCGCCATTCATTTGCGTCACCTGAGCAGAGCCAGTGGGAGTTGTCAAAGTTTGCATGTAAAGTTTGTCCTGTGCCTCATGGGGTATTGAGGCCTCTTCTCAAGGCTACTTGCACACTAGCGTCGTGCACTGCACGTCGCTATGCATCGTTTTGCAGAAAAAACGCATCCTGCAAAAGTGCTTGCAGGATGCGTTTTTTCTCCATAGACGTGTATTAGCGACGCATTGCCACACGTTGCAACCGTCGTGTTGCGTCGGACCGTCGCCACCAAAAAACGTTGCATGTAACGTTTTTTGGTGCGTCTTCTGCAGCATTTCCAACCGCGCATGCACGGCCGGAACTCCGCCCCCGCACATCACAATGGGGCAGCGGATGCGATGTAAAACTGCATCCGCTGCCCCCGTTGTGCGGCGGTTTCAATGCTAGCTTCGATGCGCTGCAACGTCGCATAGCGACGTGCAGTGCACGACGCTAGTGTGAAAGTGACTTCAGAACTTACAACATTGAATCCATGAAGTGAGTAGCAAAATGTGCTTCTCACTCTGCGTTCCAGATGTTCTTCATGGAAAATGTTAATTCTGTCCAGCTGAGCCAGGTTTCTACCACTGGGACTTTATACATCTACTGTAGGCAACATAGATGGACTGAAGGCAGGTGAAACCAGGATTAGCGACTCAGCACTGACATCGCCTCAGTAATCAAGTCAGGAAATATAGATTTTAAGCAGCTTTTCTGCCATAAATGCATGATTTTCTTATGTTCTGCACATCCTTCTGCATGGGTGCAACTAGTAACAACTATGCTACAGATTTGATTGATGATAAAGCAAGAATATCTCTGGTTATGTAACCCTAATGGAGAAATGGAAATAAATCGATTTTTTTTTTTTTTTTTTTTTTTTTTATTGTTTTTACGTAAGTAAGGGGGGGGTTCATTTACAATTTTTTATTTTTTTATTTTGATCACTGTGAGAGACTATCACAGTGATCAAAATGAACCAATAGGGGAAATCTATTGTTGCCAGGTGCCGACCAGCAGATCTCGGCGGGAACACTGCACATGCTCCCACCATTGTCTTCCCAGAAGAAGAGGCCAGGGGACATCACCGGGGGATGCAGGTTGTGCTGGAGGTACCGGGGTTGGCTCGGGGGACCCCATTGCTCTCTCCTCTGATGTGCTAGATCATATCAGAGGAGAGAAATAAATTGGAAATCTGATTTTGTTTTTGGTTGTTTTTTTTTTTGCGGTTGCTCTTATTCCATGAATAATGGTGGTTGCAACTTTGGGGATGGTAAAAACCGAATCATGTTCTCCGGGGTCTCTGCTATCCCCGGTAGCCGAGACCCTGGAGAATATCCGATGCTGGCGGGTGCTATAACCTTATTTCTCATTGCTGTTAAAAAAAACCTGTCACCCCCCCTCAGGCGTTTGTAACTAAAAGAGCCACCTTGTGCAGCACAAATGCTGCATTCTGACAAGGTGGCTCTTTTAGTTATGATGCCTGCACACGCTGAAATAAACGCTTATAAAATGTGCCCCCTCATACCGTGAAACCGTCCGGGAGGCGGGACTTTCCTTCCTTATCAGATGCAGCACAGCCGTCACTCCAGGCCTTTGCGCGTCGGGCGCCGCCGCCTCTTGCAGCATTATCGTCCCTGGCGCCTGCGCTGTAAGTACGAAGAGCAGTGCAACTGCGCATGCCCGAAAAAAACCCTTAATGCGTAGGCGCCAGGGACGATAATGCTGCAAGAGGAGGCAGCGCCCGGCGCGCACAGGCCTGGAGTGACGGCTGTGCTGCGTCTGATAAGGAAGGAAAGTCCCACCTCCCGGACGGTTTCACGGTATGAGGGGGCACATTTTATAAATGTTTATTTCAGTGTGTGCAGGCATCATAGCTAAAAGAGCCACCTTGTCAGAATGCCGCATTTGTGCTGCACAAGGTGGCTCTTTCAGTTACAAACGCCTGAGGGGGGTGACAGGTTCCCTTTAAAAAGTGGCGCTGAGGAATAAGTACCCTTAACTGCCGCCGTTAAAAGGCGTATCAGCGGTCATTAAGGGGTTAAATAGGAGATTTATAATGAGGGAACACTTCACCTCGCTGGACAGTGTCTGGGAAGGCTGTATTTGGTTATGCCCAAAAAACTGTATTGGTCCCTGATATTTTTTTTTATGTATTTTTGTACATTTTGAGTTGCTTGGTTATTATTCTCAATTTAACAAATTAAAATATACACTTGAGATGGGAAATTTACATGTTTCATTTAATTACGGGTGCTATGATAACCAAAGCTTTTCCACAGAAATCACCCCGTCCCAGAATACCAAGATCCAGGGGTACCCACAATACCACAACATATTGCATCCAGCTTCAAGCACCTCCTCTGCCTCTGACAAGTAGCATCATCCCGTCTTCAGCATACCATACTTAAATTATCTCTAAACCCCTAAGACCAGTATATCTGCATCCAGATCTACTTTTCTGTGCAGGGCTCCTCACAAAATTCACCATTTTGAGATTTGCTCTTCATACCGCTTTGCTCCACCTGGATCTAATGCACCAAGCTGGCAGACAGCCGCGAGCCACAATTATTGGACCGCTAGTGGCTCCCGAGCTACAGGTTGGGAACCCTTGTTCTAAGACCACGTGCACACTTTGAGTATTTGGTGAGGTTTTTTTTTTACCTCCAGTAACTGAAAGCCAAAACCAGTAGTGGAACAGACAGAGGAAAAGTATAATAGAAACATGTCACCACTTCCGCATTTTTTTTTTTACACACTCCAAGTTTTGGCTTACAAATACTGATGTAAAAAAACTTACCGAATACTAAATGTGTGCACGTGGCCCTAGACAAAACTTCACCTTTAGTTTCTAAAATGTTCAGGTTTATTAATTTTTTGGATTGACCAATAGCACTGTAGTTATTACCGTAAGAAGAGATGAGCAGATTGCTTTGAGCAACCCCAGTCCAGGTCAGTGCTCTCAGGCTGTGGACAGGAGCTGCGAGAATTTCCTTATCCTCCAGGATCCCAGGCTCTCCTGATAATTGGCTGGGCTGGTGATATGTCTCCTGTTCGCTGCACAGATGAAGTCACACCAGGCCAACGAGTCAAGTGCCATAATAGAGGAACCCAGGGGCTCAGGAAATTTGTGCAGCTTATTTGTATGGCCATAGAGCACAGCCGTCTGTGTGTGTGGAAAGCTGCACTAACAAGAGAAAGTGGCTGATAGAAGTTAGACAGCCATCTTCTGACTTCCTCCACAAGCGGGGGCTACATTGGAGCTCACTTTGTACAATAAATATTGCAATATATTGTACTTGCGGTTAAGTCATTAAAGAAGTAAAAATACATTTAGGATATGTGCACACGTTGCAGATTTGCCTGTGGAATTTTCTGCACAAATTCTGCATCTCTTGGCAGAAAACAGTTAAAAATCCACATTTATGATGCAGATTTTCATGCGTTTTTGTCAGCTAAATAAAAATACATTATTTAACAAAAAAAAGAATTGTGATGTAATTTCTTGTCCAACCTCTTTATTTACATACTCCATTGGAGAATAGTGTTTACACACAGAGATAGATGTATAGATAGATCAATAGATGGATAGATATATCTATGGATAGATAATACTAAGCCCGATGTTTAGTAAAAAACATAATAAAATGGTACTTAAAGAGTTAGATACACACAATATCTGCGTTAGGCCGGGGTCACACTTGCAAGATACTCGCACCTCAGTACCCAGCACTGTCAGTGCCGGGTATTGAGTTTCGAGACTCGTGCAAGTTTCTTGCAAGTGTGACCCCGGCCTTAAATGCAATATCTGTTAAATTGAAAAAAAAAATTGCTTGGGCTCCCACGCAATTTTCTGCGCCAGAGAGGGAAAGCCTGTAACTGGGGGCAGATGTTTATAGCCTAGGAAGGGGTTACTACCCATGTATTTTCCCAGGCTATATCAGCCCGCAGCTGTATATTTAGCCTTTACTGGCTATTAAAGTTGGGGGACCCCCCCAAAAAACTACGTGGGGTCCCCCTATAATTAATAACCAGACAAGGCTATGCAGACAGCTGCGGGTTGATATTAATAGCCTAGGAGGGGACCATGGATATTGGGCCCCCTGGCTGCAAACACCATCTCGCAGCCACCCCAGAAATGGCACATCTCTAAGATGCGCCAATTCCGGCACTTAGCCTCTCTTCCTTTCCCACTGCCCTGTAGCAGTGGCATATGGGGTAATAATTGTGGAGTTGATGTCACCTTTGTATTGTAAGGTGACATCAAGCTGGCTTAGTAATGGAGAGGCGTCATTAAGGCACCTATTACTAATCCTATAGTTGTTAAAGGGTTAAATAAAAACCCAGCCAGAATAAAGTATTTTAATGAAATCAAACACTAAACTGTACTGCCAATTCCTGCTACACCCTCGATCTCCTGCAAAAAAATAAAATAAACCAACACACATGCTCCTTGTTCCAATGTAATCCATTTAATAACGAGTGCCCCATGACTTTCTTCCCTGTAGATCTGTCACAACAGGAGATAATGGCTCATGCAGTGCATCACTGAAGAGGTTACTGGAGTTCAGGTTCTCACTTCACGGCTCCGCTGCTTGAGAATTTTCTCACGCCAGCGTTGCCGGTGACTGCATGAATGAACTCAGATGACCTTTCTCCTGGCAGCGGAGGGATACACTGCCGAGGATTACCTCCTGTCAGTGCATGCCGGAACCGTGTAGAGCAGTCACATCTGATGTGACAGCTCTCCACGGGAGATCGTCGTGGGACACTCGTTATTAAATGGACTACGGCGGAACAGAGAGTATACTTTTGGTTTATTTTATTTTTATTATAGGAGAACGAGGGCGTCGGAGACTAGGTGGATGGTGAATATGTACTGTATGTTGTATGTTTGGTGTTTTTTTTTTTTTTTATACTATTGAACACATGCATCGTCTGATGGGACTACTGTCCCATCATCGGCAATGCTGTCACTGTCATATGTGACAGCATTCATAGCCGGATGGGAGCAGTAGTCCCATCAGACGATGCCTGGCTACACAGACCCGCACACCCTGCGGTTTTGCCTGACTCAATTAAAGTCAATGGGTGCAGAAACGCTGCAGATCCGCAAAAAGAATTGACATGCTGCCGAAAATAAAAAGTTTCAAATCCGTGCTTATTTTTGCATGTGCACAACCATTCTCAATTTCCCGTTGACTTACATTGGTTGTGCACTACACTGCGGATTTGATGCAATACCACGTCCAAAAACGCTGCGGAAATGCATCAAAATCCGCAACGCGTGCACATAGCCTTAGAGAGAAATACCTTTTTTTTTTTTTTACTGGGGCATCAATAAAGCTTTAAACATTTTAAACTATAACATTTCTGTAAAATAAGTTTCCAGTACTGACATATTTTTGGATTTTTATTCCATTTTGTGGAAGGCAAACAAAGAATTGTATGTACCCCGCAATGCAGCAATATTAACTGTAGCTTATCCTGCTAAAAGAAAAAGTTAAAGCACCAATTTTTATTCTTTTATTAAGACATTAAGCATTAGGAAAATATATTTAAATTGGTTTTACTGTAATTGTACTGACTTTCAGAAAAACGTAACCTTGTCGTCTTTTTTTTTTTTTTTTTTTAGACTGCAAAGTGAACATTGATGGCGTGAAACCTAAACATTCCACCCCACAAAACATTAAAGGCAAACTTAAATTTTCACTAAATGCCTGCTTGTAGACATCACACTGATGGCACACATCGGATCTTCTATTCTAACGAACGTCTGACATTTGCATCTTTGTATATAAAGGCTGCAAAAAACACTCAAGCTAATGTGCAAAGGATTTGGTAGAAACCATTAGGTGCCTTTCTTTCAGTATTCCCAATGTGACATATTTGACTTATTTTGAGGATTTTCCTTGCATATTTTAACATAAAAAAGAATGTGTAAGGGATACAGCAGGACATGAAGCCAATAGAGTTCCTCATACAAAATTTGATCCCCCTCAAAAAAAATTTTGTTGCAAAAATGGAAGGAAGAAAAAAAAATGTATAAATTTCCATTTTCCCATTAGGGTTAGGGTTGGGGCTAAAGTTATGATCATTGCTCCAATGATCATAACTTTAGCCCCAACCCTAACCCTAATGGGAAAATGGAAATTTATACATTTTTTTTATTTTATTATTTTTCCTTAACTAAGGGGGTGATGAAGGGGGGATTGATTTACTTTTATAGCGGGGTTTTTTAGCGGATTTTTATGATTGGCAGCTGTCACACACTAAAAGACGCTTTTTATTGCAAAAAAATAGTTTTTGCGTCTCCACATTTTGAGAGCTATAATTTTTCCATACTTTGGTCCACAGAGTCATGTGAGGTCTTGTTTTTTGCGGGACGAGTTGACGTTTTTACTGGTACCATTTTTGGGCATGTGACATTTTTTGATCTCCTTATTCCGATTTTTGTGAGGCAGAATGACCAAAAACCAGCTATTCAAGAATTTCTTTTGGGGGGGTCATTTATACCGTTCGCGTTTCGTAAAATGGATAAAGCAGTTTTATTCTTCGGGTCAGTACGATTACAGCGATACCTCATTTATATCTTTTTTTTTTTTTTATGTTTTGGCGCTTTTATACGATAAAAACTATTTTATAGAAAAAATAATTATTTTTGCATTTCTTTATTTTGAGGACTATAACTTTTTTTATTTTTTCTTTGACGCTGTATGTCGGCTCGTTTTTTGCGGGACAAGATGCCGTTTTCAGCAGTACCATGGTTATTTATATCTGTATTTTTGATCGCGTGTTATTCCCTTTTTGTTCGGCGGTATGATAATAAAGCGTTGTTTTTTGCATTTTTTTTTTTTTTTTTTACCGCATTCACTGATCACTGAAGGGGTAACTAGCTGGATATACTAAATATGGGTACTTTTATTGTTTTGTTTTTTTTTATTTAGATAAAGAAATGTATTTATGGGAACAATATGTATATTTTTTTTCTTTATTTAGGAATTTATTTATTTTTTTTACTTGCACATCTGAATATTTTTTATTTTTCTACACTATAACATTGCCCCGGGGGGGACACTTTGCACAGCACTGTGTCAGATCAGCGATCTGACATGCGGGGCTGAGGCTTAACAGCGCCTGCTCTGAGTAGGCGCTGGTAAGCCACCTCCCTGCAGGACCCGGATGTAGCCCCGGGGTCTGCAGGGAGAAGGATGTAGGAGACCCTCGGAGCAACGCGATCACATCGCCTTGCTCCAAGGGTCTGAGGGAAGCGCGCAGGGAGCCCCCTCCCTGCGCGATGCTTCCCTATACCGCCGGAACACTGCGATCATGTTTGATCGCGGTGTTCCAGGGGTTAATGTGCCAGGGGCGGTCCGTGACCGCTCCTGGCACATAGTCCCGGATGTCAGGTGCGATAGTCAGCTGACACCCGGCCGTGCTCCCCCATTAAGCGCGGCCGATCGTATGTAACGTACTATCCCGTCGGTGGTCATATGGGCCCACCCCACCTCGACGGGATAGTACGTCATATGTCGGAAAGGGGTTAAAAAGGTTTTTTTAATCTGTTTTTTGACCGAATTTAATAAAGTACACTTTTTATCTTATAAAACACCAGTGATTGTCTTACCGCTGTCTCTAACATCATGTCCTCCCTCTATCTGAAACTGAACCTGTTAAAAACTGAACTCCTCGTGTTCTCTCCCTCTACTAACCTACCTTTGCCTGACAGTGCCATCTCCGTGTGCGGTTCCACCATTACTCCAAAGCAACATGCCCGCTGCCTTGGGGTCATCCTTGATTCCGAGCTTTCATTTACCCCCCACATCCGATCAGTGGCTCGTTCTTCTTATCTGCATCTCAAAAACATTTCTAGAATTCGCCCTTTTCTTACTTTCGACTCTGCAAAAACTCTTACTGTTTCTCTTATTCATTCCCGTCTGGACTATTGTAACTCTCTACTAATCGGCCTCCCTCTTGCCAAACTCTCCCCGCTCCAATCTGTCCTGAATGCTGCTGCCAGGATCATATTCCTCACCAACCGTTACACCGATGCCTCTACCTTGTGCCAGTCATTACACTGGCTACCCATCCACTCCAGAATCCAGTACAAAACTACTACCCTCATCCACAAAGCACTCCATGGCTCAGCACCACCCTACATCTCCTCTCTGGTCTCAGTCTACCACCCTACCCGTGCCCTCCGCTCCGCTAATGACCTCAGGTTAGCATCCTCAATAATCAGAACCTCCCATTCCCGTCTCCAAGACTTTACACGTGCTGCGCCGATTCTTTGGAATGCGTCACCTAGGTTAATACGATTAATCCCCAATCCCCACAGTTTTAAGCGTGCCCTAAAAACGCATTTGTTCAGACTGGCCTACCGCCTCAACGCATTAACCTAACTATCCCTGTGTGGCCTATTAAAAATAGAAGAAAAAAAAAAAACATAATCAGGTTCCTCGCATCATGTTCTCATACACTTTATGCAGTCAATAGCACTCTGTGTCGGTACTGCTACATACTTAGGCAGTTAACTGGTTCATGCAGCTTTACATGAACACCCGAGCCTTACACTATGGCTGGTCCCAATAACTAAAGCAATTGTTACCATCCACCTCTCGTGTCTCCCCTTTTCCTCATAGTTTGTAAGCTTGCGAGCAGGGCCCTCACTCCTCCTGGTATCTATTTTGAACTTTGATTTCTGTTATGCTGTAATGTCTATTGTCTGTACAAGTCCCCTCTATAAGTTGTAAAGCGCTGCGGAATATGTTGGCGCTATATAAATAAAAATTATTATTATTATTATCTATAGCTATTTTTTGCTTCTTTTCTTCTTTGGATACTAGTAATGATGGAAGTGCGGCCAACATAGGCCGGTCTTATTTGGTCAAACGAATCTTCAAGGAGCAGCTTTATAAATACATTTATTTTTTTTTTCCTTCAATGTTAAATCAGGTTTTCTTGTCTGCCAACACTGATGAGCGGTTTCACAAGCTTTTCTTGGCGATCAGTCAACACTAGAATACGGCTACGATGCCATGGGTCTGATGTTAGTTTCTTTACACTGATCTATTCACTTAAACGGCAAATAGGACCAATAAAGAACATGTCCATCAGTCAGAAAACCAGCCCTGCTATGTGAATAACCCAAGGATCGTAATCGTTATTGTGCTGTCAGTGAAGGGCACAGATGTGTGTGGACCACTTCGGGTCTATTCCACTGGTTAGCAGCGCCAGGCTCTCGTCACGGAGGCTGGAGGAGGACCCTATTACCTTTATTGGTGTTAGTCGGTTTTTGATAACAAGAATAATTTTATAGTCTGCAGAATTTTTGCTGTCCAAAGCGAAAAATCTTGACAGAAGTTACGGTATCATTGACCTTTGTGTGAATATAGCCAAAAGGTGTGGGAACATTCGGTGTTGCTAATATTTTTGTAATTTTGTGATGTTTTTGTTCCCACAATACAGGAGCTCACACTTGCATGTCTTTAGCTTGTCTTCCATTACCAAGGTAACACTTTTTATTCTAGCTGTCTGAGATCGGAAACGTTCTCAAGGTCCTATTTTCCCTATTTAAAAGCAATCGCTCTAACAAAGTAATGGCACAGATTATGTCTGTGAAGACAATGTGATCGGTGTATTCCCCATATCATTGTGCCTTTTATGAGTCATAGAAAAGCCCAGGATTGTGAAGGCTTCCTGCGAGAATGGCTGTCTGTGCTTTATATGCCTTGGACCTGCGCCACACAGTATGAGCTCATGAACATCCACACGGCCTGTCATAAGCAGTCAGGGATTTTTTATTGACTATAATGAGCTATACTTTACAGTTTTATTGCGCAGTGCATTTCAAGCCCAGCCACAATTGTGTGCGCTGGGTCAATTTTCAGTGTTTAGGCCTCATCTTTTCCAGATGGAGGACTTCACAGAACAGTTATGCTTCCACTCAGCCATTCACCGGGTCTGTTCAGATGTATTGTCTGCACTTTTTACGCAGCCATAGGTTGGATGCTTAGTGTGGTACGCTAAGCACAGCTAGTCACGCTATTGCTGCCGTACCTTATGTTTGTCTAGGACCATGCTATGATGCCAGTGTACAAATCTCATTAGCAGAGGGGTAAGCCACTACTTCTACAGGCTTTCTTAAATAAAAAGCCTGTAGAAAGGGCTACAGGGCCGTTCCAGCTATGTCCGTGTCGGAGCTCATGTGCCATGTGCAGCGCTCTCGCAGCATAATCCACATTCACTAATGGGCTCTTTTGCTCACACTTCCCTCTGCTGATCTGAGACCTGCAGCCACTGGTTGACTGCAGCGCTCTCATGGCATAACTGTGTCATGGGAGACCTGACGCCTACATTGCTGGTGGGGCCCTGGTGCAGGGGGCGAGTATAGGGTATCTTTATTTTACTCTGGGAATTATAATATATATGGGTGGGTTGTCCAAATAGTGGCAACCCCTTTTATACAGTCCTGTCTGCATAAAGCATGGTGTAGGACAGGAGAAGCTGTACAGATTAATATATAGATGGATGTCAGTTATGAAATGGGACTTCCCTCTGGACTCCTAAGTATAGATAAAACAGTAAAAAGTTGGCAACTTTCACATGTATTGTGTGGTTTCAAGCCTGAATCATGGAAGCAGGAGTATGGGCTGCTGGCTGCATGTGCATTGTATACAGTGGGCTTTCCTTGTGGCAGCTGCAGAATATCTACATGCTGGCATGAAGCTATATAGAACATATAAGCAGTACCTCACTATGCTGGCATCAGTCTGGAGGCGTGCTGCCACTAGGGTTCATAGGTGGAAACTGTGCTGCACATAGCACAGAAGTTGACACAAATGGGTTTGAATGGCTACTCGAACATACTCACCTGTGACCTGATAGCTTTTATGCACACACACGGATTACAAGCTGAGTGAGTTTCTAGGATCCAGACAGACTTTTGCATCTTTCATCCAGCCACTGACGTTTCTGGATTGTGAGTCATGGAGAAAGCAAAAGAATTGTCAATGGATCTACGGGAAAAGGCAGTTTAAGTTTATGAAACAGGAAAGGGATACAAAAAGATATCCAAGGAATTGATAATGCCAGTCAGCAGCGTGATTAACAAATGGAAAATCAGGGGCTTTGTAAAAACCACAGTCAGGTGGACCAACAAAAATGTCATCCACAACTGCCAGGAAAATTGTTTGGGATGCAATGAAAAACCCACAAATAACATCAGCTTAAATACAGGACTCTGAAAACTAGCAGTGTGGCTGTTTCAAGATTCACGATAAGGAGGCGCTTGAAGAAAAATGGGCTGCATGGTCGAGTCGCCAGAAGAAAGCCATTACTGGGCAAATGCCACAAAGTATCTCTCCTACAATATGCAAAACAGCACAGAGAAACACCTCAAAACTTCTAGAACAAGGTAATTTGGAGTGATGAGACCAAAATTGAACTTTTTGGCCATAACCATAAGGGTAAGTTCACACAGGGCATTTTTGCTGCTTTTTTTATGCCAATTTTCTGCTGCTTTTTACAGTACCAGCAAAGCCTTTGAGATCTCAGAAATCTCATGCACACACATTTGTTTTTTTGTATGATCGAAGGAGGAGGGAGAGAATGACGGGGGAGCCATGCATACAAGGATGGGACCGGGGGAGCCGAGCTGAGCGTACAAGGATGGGATGGGATGGGATGGGGGGGGGGGGGTTGGGGGGAGCCGAGCCATGCATACAAGGATGGGACAGGGGGAGCCGAGCCATGCATGCAAGGATGGGACGGGGAGCCGAGCCATGCATGCAAGGAAGGGATGGGGGAGCCGAGTCATGCATGCAAGGAAGGGATGGGGGAGCCGAGTCATGCATGCAAAGATGGGACGGGGGGAGCCGAGCCATGTATGCAAGGATGGGACCTGGGGAGCCGAGCCATGCATGCAAGGATGGGACCGGGGGAGCCGAGCCATGCATGCAAGGATGGGACCGGGGGAGCCGAGCCATGCATGCAAGGATGGGACGGGGAGCCGAGCCATGCATGCAAGGATGGGACGGGGAGCCGAGCCATGCATGCAAGGATGGGACGGGGAGCCGAGCCATGCATACAAGGATGGGACGGGGGAAGACGAGCCATGCATACAAGGATGGGACGGGGGGAGACGAGCCATGCACACAGGGATGGGGGGAGACGAGCCATGCACACAGGGATGGGGGGAGACGAGCCATGCACACAGGGATGGGGGGAGACGAGCCATGCACACAGGGATGGGGGGAGACGAGCCATGCACACAGGGATGGGGGGAGACGAGCCATGCGTACAAGGATGTGACGGGGGGAGACGAGCCATGCGTACAAGGATGTGACGGGGGGGGAGCCGAGCCATGCGTACAAGGATGGGACGGGGGAAGCCGAGCCATGCGTACAAGGATGGGACACAGGGAACCACCCATACCGGGATAGAGATGAGAGGACAATACATACCCGGCTTATACTCGAGTCAATAAGCTTACCCATTTTCCCATGGCAAAATTAGGTGGGTCGGCTTATACTTGAGTATATACGGTAGTAGTTTGACAATAAATGGCTTCACCCAACCACTAACCATGACTGGAGAAAAAGTTTTGGTGTTATTCATATTCTGTGAAAAAAGGCCAAGAAAGCAAAAAAAAAATCTGCCTTTGTATGTAAACTTTTGAGCTCAACTGTATATTAATTACTTCCGTAAATTCATCTAACAACATTTAGGTGACTTTCACTATATATTTTTTATGCATTGCACTTTTACTTAAACTACATACCATTTATTTTTGGTATTACAGTTGAAATCCTCCAATTCCTATATAGATTATATAATCTATTCATATTAATGCTGCATGTGGTGGTCTGCTCCTCCTGTTTTTAATTGTACAGTATTGTCTTTTATCATGTCTTGTGGATTTCTGCTTCTTAATCAGTTTTTGTCTTGATTGCTGTCTTTAATAAAACTTTGTTACATTGAAATAATTTATATAATTTTTATTTATTGAATCTTCAGTGTTCAAGTAGTTTCTTTATTCGTGGATTTGGCTGTCTGTTGCAGGTTTTATCCATTGCATTAACCCCTTTATGACTGTTGATACGCATGAAAACTGCAATTGGTAGGTAAGGTGCCTTATTCCCTCATTACCGTTTTAAAACGCTTATTGGGGATAAGGGTATAGCGCATCCTAGAGTCCAGTAATCTATGGGGTCTCTGCTGCGGCGGGTAGCAGAGACCCTGGAGATCAGGGCCAGTTTTTCATTGAATAACGGCGATCAGGCCCCCAAAAAAGTGTCCTCTATGTTAAAAAAAAAAACTCAGATCATGTCAGAGGAGAGAGAAATGTCCCCAAGCCACCACAGTAATTTTTCCATCCCCGAGCCCTCATGCTCCGTCCCCGGCCTTTCGCCTCCTCTTCATGAAAAAAAAGTGGTGGGCACATGCACAGTGCTGGCCGGCACCCAGCAACAGCAGCGAATTTTCCTCTAGGTTCCAGACTATTGATCACTGTGATAGACCATACCACAGTGATCAAAAACCCAATAATTAGTAAATCATCTCTGTCATCCCCTTAGACACAAAAAAATTATTTCTTGCATTCTTTGCCCTTAGGGTTAGGCTTGGGCTTAGGCTATGTGCACACGTTGTGGATTAGGCTTAGGAATTTCTGGTGCGGATTCTGTCTCTCCTGGCAGAAAACGCACCTGCGGTTTTTTGTGCGTTTCCGCTGCATTTTTGTGTGTTTTTGCTGCGGTTTTCTTGCGGATTTGCTGCGTTTTTTACCCCTGCGGTTTTCTATAATGGAATGGGTACAAAAACGCTGCAGATTCACAAAAAATAACTGACATGCTACTTCTTTTAAACCGCAGCGTTTCCGCAGCGGATTTTCCGCAACGTGCGCACAGCATTTTTTTTTCTCATTGATTTACATTGTACTGTAAATCAATTGAGGATCTGCAGCGTTTCTGCACTGCAAAAAATGCTGCAGATCCGCAGAGAATCCGCAACGTGTGCACATACCCTTTAAGTTAGGATTTTTTCAAAAGTAGAAAAAAAATGGCGTGTCTTGAGCACAAGTGCTTACTACTTGAGTTTGCCTAGAGTGCTCGAGTGATATGCTCAAGGCCTTGCCTCTCATGTTTTTTTGTGGCTAACAGCCGTGAAGTGTGCAGGGCGTGGACTAGAGCATGTCATTCGAGCACCAGTTATACTCTGTGCATACCCGAGCACCATAGGCAACTGGAATAGCAAGCACTTGTGATTGACGACATATTCAATATGACGACCTAATGTTATCAAATTCTATGTAGTACCTTTTGGGTTCAAAATCCTCCCTATACCCTTGGATAAAATTTGTGGGGGGTTTATTCTGTTTAAGCTCCTTAGGAGCCCTGCAAATGTGTCCTGTTGCCCACAATCTATTTCAGCCAATTGGTGTTCCAAAATTCAAATATTGCTCCGAGCTCTGCCGTCTGTCCAAACAGAACTTTTTGACTACATATGGTGTATCGCGACACTCGAAAGAAAATTTGTAACAAATTATGGGGTCCACTTTTTGGTGTTATTGCTTGCAAAAGTGAAAAATTGGGGTGAACGTAAAATTTTAGAGGTAAAATTTAAATTTTTTTACATTTTTTTTTTTTCATTCCACTTTGCATTAATTCCTGTGTAGCACGTGAAGGGATAAATCATTTCCTAACAAGTTTTGAACTATTTGAGGGGTGCGGTTTTTAAAGTAGTATCTCTTTAGGGGAGATTCCAATATATAGGCCCCTTTATATTATCTGAATAGATCCCTAAAGAAACAGGTTTTGTAAATGTGTTTAAAAAATGAGAAATTGCGGTTAAACTTTAAATCCTTTTAAAATCCTAGCAAAATAAAATGATGTAAATGTAAGCATGGGAATGTTGTTTATCAGTGATTTGTAAAGCATGACAAGCTGATTTAATCCCTTCATAACCGGAGGTATTTTTGGTTTGCTTTTTCGTTTTTCGCTCCCCTCCTTCCCAGAGCCATAACTTTTTTATTTTTCTGTCTATATGGCCATATGAGAGCTTATTTTTTGGGGGACGAGTTGTACTTTTTCAAGACACCATTGATTTTAACTGGAGATGAACGAGTGTGCTCGTTACTCGAGATATCCGAGCATGCTCGGGTGTTCTCATAGTATTTTGGGCATGCTCGGAGATTGTGTGTGTCGCCGCAGCTGCATGATTTGATTGCCTGTTTGTTAGGAAATCCCCACATGTATTCAGGCTGTCTAGCAGCCGCAAATCATGCAGCTGCAGCGACACAGACATAATCTCCGAGCATGGCTAAGATACTCGGAGATCACCTGTTCCATGTTCGGAAATCTCTAGTAACAAGCACACTCGCTCATCACTAGTTTTAACATATCGTGTCCTGGAAAATGGGGGGAAAAAAATTCCAAGTGCGGTGAAATTACAAAAAAAGTGCAGTCCCACAGTTGCTTTTTATTTTGCTTTTTTACTAGGTTCACTAAATGCTAAAACTGACTTGACCAGGTCATTACGAGTTCATAGACACCAAACATGTCTAGGTCCTTTTTTTTATTTTGTGATTGAAAAAAAAAAAGTCCAAACTTTTATTAAAAAAATAAATAAAATTGCACCGTTTTCCGATACCCGTGGCGTCTCTATTTTTCGTGATCTTGGGATGGGTGAGGGCTTATTTTTTGCTCGCCGAGCCCACGTTTTTAATGATACAATCTTCTAATCGCCCATAATTTTATTTTAATGCAATGTCGCAGCGGCCAAAAAAACCGCAATTTCAGCGTTTTGACTTGTCTCGTTATGCCGTTTCACGATCAAGTTAATCTTTTTTTTTTTTTTTTTTTTTTTTTTTTTTTTTATTGATCAGGCTATTCTGAACACAGCAATACCAAATATATGTATGTTTTTTATTTTTTATTTTGAATGGGGCAAAAAAGGGGTGATTTGAACTTTTATATTTTTATATTTTTAAAAACTTTTTTTTTTATACTTTAGGCATGCCATGGGAGACTAGAAGCTGCCATAACCCGATCGACTTTGCTAAATGCGGGCGATCTGATCACCTGCATGTAACAGAATACCTGAATTCCTATAAGTGCTAACCACCGGGTGGCGCTCATAGCAGTCTGGCAGTGACTAACATAGAGGTCTCCAGGAGACCTCTGGTTGCCATGCCAACTCATCGGTGACCCGCGATCACGTGACGGGGTCACCGATGGGTGGATTTCCGGCACGATTAGCGGAAATGCATGTAAAATGCCGCTATCAGCGTTTGCAGCGGCATTTAACGGGTTAACAGCAGCGGGAGGACCGCAATTCCTCCCATGGCTGTTAGCGGCACATGTCAGCTGTTCAAAACAGCTGACGTGTGCCGGAAGAGGTGCGGGCTCACCGTTGGAGCCCGCACCAATGCGGACGCTTCATTGGTCGTTAAGAATATAAAAATTGAAAGCTGCAAATTTTTTTTGTCAGAATTGCAATAATTTCCCAAATAATTGCAATTCATATCAAACAAATTTTATCACGATCGTGAAGTACAATATGTCAAGAAAAAAGTCTCTGAATCAGTGGGATACATTGAAGCGTTGCATTTATTACTTCATAAAGTGACAGTGGTCAGATTTCTAAAATTTGTCCCGGTCATTAAAAGGAACCTGTCACCCCCAAAATCGCGGGTGAGGTAAGCCCACCGGCATCAGGGGCTTATTTACAGCATTCTGTAATGCTGTAAATAAGCCCCCGATGTATCCTAAAAGATGAGAAAAAGACATCGGATTATACTCCCCCAGGGGCGTTCCCGCTGCTGGTCCGGGTCCGGCGCCTCCCATCTTCATCAGATGAATTCCTGCGTGGGCCTCTCTGACCTTTCCCAGTGCCTGCGCACTGCAGTATTTTGCTCTGCCCTCAACAGAAAAAAAGAAAAAAAGCCTGTGCTTTATTCAGTGTCCCTGGCTGCAGGGCTAATGCCACAGTTATTGGCTGCAGTGCTGGTGCTGTGACCTCAGCGGTGGAGACTCTGCTCTGGAGCCGTGGAGGGCGAGGAAAGCACAAATTGTTTTTTTTGTTTTTTTAATTGCTGCTATGGGACAGAATTATTTTTTCTGTTACCACAAAACACCTTTATAGCACCACTCTAGCAGGTTTTTTTTTCAGCACTGGAGAGCTTTAAATGCAAGTCCCTTGCCCCAGCCATATACAGTCGGCTTCTGGCGTTTTTCGGTCCCGTGGCGCCATCTTGTGAGCATACCTTCTGACTGGCTGGAACTCAGAAGCTACATCACAAGCTCTCAATGCACGTCTATAAGAGCCAGAACAAGGCCGGAACAAGGCTCTCTTGTATTGAAGCGTGACCTCCATGCTGCTCCATTATACACTGGAGCTGCGAGCAGGTCACTTTTTTCCGGAGACCAATGGGAGCGACGCTAGAAAACGATGAAGGTAGTGGCAGGGGAGTATGAGACAAGAGGCACGGAAACAACATTAAGGCCACATTCACATGTCCAGTATTTGGTCAGTATTTTACCTCAGTACTTGTAAATCAAAATCAGGAGTGGCATGGACAATCAGAGGAAAAGTATAATAGAAACACGTTACCACTTCTGTATTTATCACCCACTCCTGGTTTTGGCTTACAAATACTGATGTAAATTACTGACCAACTATCGATTGTGTGAATGTGGCCTTAAAGCACCACTACAGCAGTGAAATAAAAATATATAGTGGAGTTGTGCTTTAATGTCATAATTATCCTGTTTATATTTTTAACCCCTTCATGACCCAGCCTATTTTGACCTTAATGACCTGGCCGTTTTTTGCAATTCTGACCAGTGTCCCTTTTATGAGGTAATAACTCAGGAACGCTTCAATAGATCCTAGCGGTTCTGAGATTTTTTTTTTTTGTGACATATTGGGCTTCATGTTAGTGGTAAATTTAGGTCGATAATTTTTGCGTTTATTTGTGAAAAAAATGGACATTTGGCGAAAATTATGAAAATTTCACAATTTTCAAATTTTGAATTTTTATTCTGTTAAACGAGAGAGTTATGTGACACAAAATAGTTAATAAATAACATTACCCACATGTCTACTTTACATCAGCACAATTTTGGAAATAAAATGTTTTTTTCTAGTAAGTTATAAGGGTTAAAATTTGACCAGCGATTTCTCATTTTTACAACGAAATTTACGAAACCATTTTTTTTTAGGGACCGCCTCACATTTGAAGTCAGTTTGAGGGGTCTTTATGGCTGAAAATACCCAAAAGTGACACCATTCTAAAAACTGCACCCCTCAAGGTGCTCAAAACCACATTCAAAAAGTTTATTAACCCTTCAGGTGCTTCACAGCAGCAGAAGCAACATGGAAGGAAAAAATGAACGTTTAACTTTTTAATCACAAAAATGATCTTTCAGCAACAATTTTTTTATTTTCCCAAGGGTATAAAGAGAAACTGGACCCCAAAAGTTATTGTACAATTTGTCCTGAGTACGCCGATACCCCATATGGGGGGGAACCACTGTTTGGGCGCATGACAGGGCTCGGAAGGGAAGGAGCGCCATTTGACTTTTTCAATGAAAAATTGGCTCCAATCTTTAGCGGACACCATGTCGCGTTTTGGAGAGCCCCTGTGTGCCTAAACATTGGCGCTCCCCCACAAGTGACCCCATTTTGGAAACTAGACCCCCCAAGGAGCTTATCTAGATGCATAGCGAGCACGTTGAACCCCCAGGTGCTTCACAAATTGATCCGTAAAAATGAAAAAGTACTTTTTTTTACAAAAAATTTCTTTTAGCCTCAATTTGTTCATTTCCGCATGGGCAACAGGATAAAATGGATCCTAAAATTTATTGGGCAATTTCTCCTGAGTACACTGATACCTCACATGTGGGGGGGTAAACCACTGTTTGGGCACACAGCAGGGCTCGGAAGGGAAGGAGTGCCATTTGACTTTTGAATGAAAAATTGGCTCCAATCATTAGCGGATACCATGTCGCGTTTGGAGAGCCCCTGTGTGCCTAAACATTGGCGCTCCCCCACATGTGACCCCATTTTGTAAACTAGACCTCCCATGGAACTAATCTAGATGTGCGGTGACCACTTTAAAACCCCCCAAGTGCTTCACAGAAGTTTATAACCCAGAGCCGTGAAAATAAAAAATCATTTTTCTTTCCTCAAAAATTATTTTTTAGCCCTCAATTTTTTATTTTCACAAGGGTAACAGGAGAAATTGGACCCCAATAGTTGCTGCCCAGTTTGTCCTGAGTATGTTGGTACCCCATATTTGGGGGTAAACCACTGTTTGGGCACACGTTGGGCCTCAGAAGGGAAGTAGTGACGTTTTGAAATGCAGACTTTGATGGAATGGTCTGCGGGCGTCACATTGCGTTTGCAGAGCCTCTGATGTACCTAAACAGTAGAAACCCACCACAAGTGACCCCATTTTGGAAACTAGACCCCCCCCCAAGGAACTTATCTAGATATATGGTGAGCACTTTGAACCCCCAAGTGCTTAACAGAAGTTTATAACGCAAAGCCGTGAAAATAAAAAATAATTTTCCTTTCCTCAAAAATTATGTTTTAGCAAGCAATTTTTTATTTTAGCAAGGGTAACAGGAGAAACTGGACCCCAATAGTTGTTGCCCAGTTTGTCCTGAGTATGCTGGTACCCCATATGTGGGGGTAAACCACTGTTTGGGCGCACGTCAGGGCTCGGAAGGGAGGGCGCACATTTGACTTTTTGAACGCAAGATTGGCTGGAATCAATGGTGGCACCATGTTGCGTTTGGAGACCCCTGATGTGCCTAAACGGTGGAAACCCCTCAATTCTAACTCAAACACTAACCCCAACACACCCCTAATCCCAACTCTAGCCATAACCCTAATCACAACCCTAACCCCAACACACCCCTAACCCTAATCCCAACTCTAGCCATAACCCTAATCACAACCCTAACCCCAACACACCCCTAATCCCAACCTTAACCCCAACACACCCCTAACCACAAGCCTAATCTTAACCCTAATTCCAACCCTAAGGCTATGTGCCCACGTTGCGGATGAATGTGAGATTTTTCCGCACCATTTTTGAAAAATCCGCAGGTTAAATGCACTGCTTTTTACCTGCGGATTTACCGCAGATTTCCAGTGTTTTTTGTGTGGATTTCACCTGCGGATTCCTATTGAGGAACAGGTGTAAAACGCTGCAGATTCCGCACAAAGAATTGACATGCTGCGGAAAATACAATGCAGCGTTTCCGCACTGTATTTTCCGCACCATGGGCACAGCGGATTTGGTTTTCCATAGGTTTACATGGTACTGTAAACCTGATGGAAAACTGCTATGAATCCGCAGCGGCGGATCCGCAGCCAAATCCGCACCGTGTGCACATAGCCTAATTCTAACCCTAGCCCTAAGCCTAGTTCTAACCCTAGTGGAAAAATAAAAGTAAATATATTTTCTTTATTTTATTATTGTCCCTACCTATGGGGGTGATAAAGAAGGGGGGTTCATTTACAATTTTTTTTTTTTATTTTGATCACTGTGATAGGTTTTATCACAGTGATCAAAATGTACCTGGAACGAATCGGCCGGCAGATTCGGTGGGCGCAATGCGCATGCGCCTTCTATTTTGGAAGATGGCGGCGCCCATGGAGCAGACGGACGGACACAGGAAGGCTCGGTAAGTATGGGGGGGTGGGATCGGAGTACGGGGGGGGGTGGGATCGGAGCACGGGGGGAGCGGACGGAGGACTGGGGAGGAGATCGGTGGCGGGGGGCAGATCATGGTTTCCAGCCATTGCCGATGATATTGCAGCATCGGCCATGGCTGGATTGTAATATTTTACCAGTTTTCATAGGTGAAATATTACAAATCGCTCTGATTGGTTGTTTCACTTTCAACAGCCAATCAGAGTGATAGTGGCCACGGGCCCCCCCCCCCCCCCCCCCCGGGCTCAAGTACCACTCCCCCTGTCCCTGCAGATCGGATGAAATTGGAGTTAACCCTTTCACCCGATCCGCAGGGACGCAATCCCTCCATGACGCATACACTGCGTCACAGGTCTGATTGGCACCGACTTTCATGACCCAGCGTATGCGTCATAGGTCGGGAAGGGGTTAATAAGCTTTGTGCAGGCACTTTGTCAGAAGGTTTTTTTTAAAGCGGTAATTATAGTGCCTTAGGGTAAGTTCACACTGGGCGCTTTTGCTACATTTTTTTTCTGCAACAAAATCTGATTTCTTGGCAGGAAAAAAACTGCGGTAAAACTCCTGTTTTGTTGCTGTTTTGGTGGGGGGGTTTTCATGCATTTTTGGGGCTAACTTGTGTCTCTTTATTACCATGCACAAAGTTGAGTGCCCCTAGAGGGGAAAAAAAAAGCTACTTCCTGTAAAACCATACCTCTACATCCTTTGAAAAGCTGGCAATTCATCTGCCGTGCACTGCAAAATCACAGTGACAGGTTAGAATAGATACTGTATATACACATACATGTATGTATATATTACATAGATACATGAAACGCTGGCAATTTAACTGCCCTGTACTGTAAAATCACTGCAGCAGCAGACATCATAGAAGAGATGGATTACATACAGTAAATACAAATTGAATAGGTGGATATACAGATGTCTGAGAAAAATACAATTAGTACAGTGTGTGCAGCTTACTGTGCATGTATTTAATTAATAAAAGATTATTCTTTGGGGGAAAAAATTACGTTTGCTCCCGTGTAATTTTCGTAACCAGCAGAGGGAAAGCCAACGAATGGGGGCAGATGTTTATAGACAGAGAAGTGGTAATACACATGGAGCTTCCCGGGCTATTAATCAGCTCAAAGCTGTATACTTAGCCTTTTTTGGCTATTAAACTGGGGGACCCCCCAAAAAATGACGTAGGGTCCCTGTCATGTCGGACACTGTCCAGACCAGGTCGTCTGACAGACAGACAGGTAATTCTGCGTTTGACCACTGTTTGCTCATTGGCGACGGCTAGTTTTCGTCTGGCTGCTCCGGGGTTAATTTATCTGATCCTCGGATTGGAAGCTGGGCCATGCCCATTTCCTTTAAATGGTTCTCCTGATCTTTGGGCGTCGCCAATTATAGCTTCTGTCTTATCCGTAGTTATCTCGGTCCGGAGTGGAGAGCTGGTTGTTGGAGAATCGTTGCTGGTGGTGTATTTTCCTTTGTCTTATTTACTCCTTCCTATATTTGTATTTATTTTGCCCTGCAACTTTATAGTGTATTCCTGATTGACTGCGGCGTGGTGTCGATTTTCCTTTATCCTTGTTTGTTATAATTGTGGGTATTGGTCTATTGCTTTCACAGGGTGGTGGGCGGTGGTGTTCAGTCTAGGGCTGAATCAGGAGTCAGGGTGAGGGTGGAGGCCTGAACATGCACACCTTCAGTGTAAACTTCAGGTAGAGGGTCAGACAGGGTTTCCCTAGTCTGAGGGAAATTGCAGGGGCCTGGGTTATTAGCTCTCGCCCTCCTTGTATCCCCGTGACAGTCCCCCTTTAATTAATAACCTGCAAAGGCTATGCAGACAGCTGCGGGCTGATATTAATAGCCTAGGAAGGAGCCATGGATACTGGTCCCCCCAGGCTAAAAAGATCAGCTCTCAGCCACGCCAGAAAAGGCACATCTATAAGATGTGCCAATTCTGGCACTTAGCCTCGCTCTTCCCACTTGCCTTGTAACTGTGGCAAGTGGGGTGATAGTTGGGGGGGGGGGGGGTGTTTGTTGTCACTAGTGATAAGCGATATATACTCGTTGCTCGGGTTTTAGCCAGCCTGAGTACATGTGGGGTCTCCTGGTTGCTAGGGTTTCCCCACATGTATTCAAGTTGTCTAGCAGTCGCAAATCATGCAGCTGCGGTGACAAAAACTAAATCTCCGAGCACTAACAAACACTCTGAGACCACCCGAGCGTGCTCGGGGAAACCCCAGTAACAAGTATACTCGCTCATCACTAGATGTCACTTTTGTATTGTCAGGTGACATCAAGCCCCAAGGTTAGTAATGGAGAGGCGTCAATAAGACACCCCCCATTACTAACCCCATAGTCACATTATATAAAACACACACACCAAGAATAACGTCCTTTAATTGAAAGAATGACAGACTCCTTTAATAATCTTAATTAAACCATACTTACAACCTCGCCTAATTCCACCGAGGCTCTCGGTTCTCCTGTAATATACCAAAAGTAAAAAACAACCCTATCCCTCACCTCTCCATTGTTCTGTCCCGAGTGAATGCAGAGAACTTCAACTGCGGTGAACTCGCCTCTGCACCGTGCGATTTTCTCACGGTGCTAGCGGCCATCTCACCGAGGTCACCACAGTTCAGCCCAGCTGGGAGAACACAGCCTCAGTGACCGTAGGTAACCTCGATTACATCACCGCTAGTCACTGAGGCGGCTCTCGCAGCAACTCGTTAATCAGTGGCTCTCAGCCTGTACGGTCGCATCTTGGCACTGACCAGGTTGAAAAAGAATTATGCCCCAGACATGGATTACGGCGTGGGACAGAACGACTGACAGGTGAGGGATATTGTTGTTTTTTTATTTTTGTTTTATTACAGGAGAATGAGGGCTTCGGTGGAATAGGTGTTAGGTGAGTATAACTGTGTTTGTTATTTTTAAATAAAAATAGAAAATGTGTTTTGTTTTATTTCTAATAAAATACTTTATTCTGGCTGTGTCTTTATTTATCATACCATTGTAGGATTAGTAATGGATAGGTGTCTTACAGACGCCTCTCCATTACTAACCCGTGGGCTTGATGTCACCTGACAATACAAAGGTGACATCAACTCCACAAATATGAACCCCACTTGCCACCACTACAGGGTAAGTGGGAATAGCCAGGCAAAGCGCCAGAATTGGCGCATCTAGTTTTCCTTTTCTGGGCATCTGCGGGCTGCTGTTTTTAGGCTGGGGGGGCAATATCCATGGCCCCTTACCAGCCCGAGAATACCAGCCCCAGCTGTGAGCTTTAGCAAGGCTGGTTGTCAAAAATAGGGGGGACCCCACGCCGTTCTTTTTTTAAATTATTTAAATAAAAAACAGTGTCTATTCTTGATAACCAACCTTGCTAACGCTAACAGATGAGGGTTGTGAGTTTTGCCTGGCTGGTTATCAAAAAAATAGGGGGGGAACCTTGCAGGTTTTTCCAGGACGTCCCCCTGACAGCACATTGGAGGACGTCCTCCTCCTCCTTACAGGGACAGGAAAAACAACACGAGAGGTTAAAAGGTCCCACTCCGCCCCCTTTCCTTTAGTGTTTTTCTTGTCCCTACATGGAGGGACACACGAGAGAAGGCAGCGCTGTACAGCGCGGAAACTCACCAGTCCGGAGGGCTCGGGGGATCGTGCGGCTAGGCCAATATCCTTCCCCCGCAAGATTAGCCCGAGGCAGAAACTTCCCGGTGGGGAGTCCCTCTGCCCAGAGACCAGTCGAGCGGACCGGCTCCTGGGTTGAACCGCTTCCTCCCGGTGGGGGGCTCTCGGTTCAGGCGCCAGGTGAGAAGAGGCGCCGCATGGAGGAGAATCCGGCGCCAGCAGCAGAGCGCAGTGTGCGTTCCACAGCGTGGAACGTGGAAGTAAGAAATCATATACCTAAGGGAGCTTCCGGTGTCATCGCAGGGTAAGGTGATATCGTATCCGGGGGAGGGCGGCATCTCTGCGTGCGTGCCACCTCGTGGAACGCGGAAGTGCGCGTCTTTTAAAGGCAAAAAAACCCCAGATGTTAATCCAGCGCTCCTTCCTGTGTGAAGGAAGGTGGAGGCGCCAGATTTGAAGTCCTGGAAGGTATCTCGGCTGCAGGACACAGGATTATCGTGGGGTCCGTGCTAGCCAAGCTGCTACAAATGCCGGAAACTAAGGGTGAGTGCAGCAGAAGCTGCTATATCCCTTATTTTGACTGAGAGATCACATATTTATCCTGTGCATCTCTCAACAGAAAATATGGAGGTCAGAAATGAGGAGACCGGGGTAAGTGCGCAGAGTACATATATACGCCCGCACACACACTGAGCAGTTCTTATTCTTATCTTTAGGATAAAGAGGCCACTCAGACTCCCCTCCCTCAGACAAAAAAGTCTGGCAAAGTGTTGTCAAATTTTTCACCGACTGAAGCACTAAATTCACAAATCCAATACACAATAAAACGTAACATTTACTAGTGTTAAAGATAAAATATACAACAATCACGACCTAAAAAGGCTACTGTTTGGCTAAGTAAAGATACAGGGTGCTCCCAGTCCCTAATAAGTAGGCTATCTGTGCCCTACCTTGCTGCGGAGGTTGGCACCCTAAGAAACCTGCGCAATGGCGCCCCCGCTCAACGTGGACTCGCCCTGACTCACCCTAAACAGCCCTCAAGTGTGGAATAGATAGGCAAACAGCAGACCATACAAACAGATGACAATGACTAGTGTGCCTTATAACTTAACGCACATAAAAATATTGCGTACGTGTGTTCTTTATAAATTAACAGTAACACATATTAGTACATAATTGCACATAACCGTATCTAGCCTGTAGACTCCCTATGGGATTATCTGTACCTATATTCGCACTGCCTATTTGCGGGGGTTGGCACCCTACAAATTCCTGCGCAATTGGCGTCCCCGCTCTCGTCGGCTGGCCCTGGTATGCCCTAACGCTGCCAGATAATAGCCACTGCAAAATTGCAAACAGGCTGATAACCACCGCAAAATTGCAAACAGGCTTCTAAAAAGGCAGAACGTACAAAGGCTAATAAGTATAAGCTATAGCACCTAGTCAAAAAATAAACCAACACAAAATAAGTGTAAATCCCCAATCTAGTATATAGACATATATTCTAACAGTATGTTCATCTCGACGCGTTTCTCCGAGGTCGGTTCATCAGGAGACATACTAGAACAATATCAATTATCTGAATGAAGTGTGAGAAGATAAACCGCTTGGAAGCAACGTGCAGTACAGTGGTGGGGAAGCCACAAGGTTTGAATGACCAACTGCATTTTGGCTGTTTCCTATGATTTTTTAACTTGCTCCTTTTTGAAAATCCCTTATGGAATGTAAACCCGTGACCCATTGTCCCAAAAGAGGGGTCGGTCATTATCATTTTTTGTTATTAGTATTTATTATTGTATTTAGTTATGCACGGTCTAATTTATGGTGGGGAGGTATACCAATAGGTGTTTTTTTTTTTTTTTTTCAGTGCTGTTTCTTTCCCTCTAATTATTGGCCGAATATTATTGTCTCTGCGCTTATTCTATTTAAATATGGTATCTTACTTAATGGGATAAAATGGTGTGGGTACCTCAGGGCATCGTGAACCTCTCTTTACTGTATGCGCATGTTGGTACTCATTTGAGTCCCAAATCTAGGTATAGCAGTAATCCAAGTCGTAGTAATGGTCTTTAGTGCGCCGGTTTTGGGAGCTATGACGCAGGCGCAGGGTGAAAAGCTTGTGCGGTCCATGAGCGAGACTAAGGGGAGGCGCCTTGTGTGTGACGGATCGGGTAGGGGCGTGGTATCGGCGGCCTGATGAGTGTCTACTCCCTATTGTATACCTGGAAATGGCTAGGGGGCATGCGCGGAGTGAAACGCATTTGCGCTCCGAGAGGCGCCCGAGTTGTATACTTAGCGCCTGCGCAGTATAGAGCGTTCGGCAATGGGTTAGGTGACCCGGAAGTGTTTGAAACCGGCGTGGGTCACAAAGCGCTGACAGGCACCATGAGGAGGTGAGTGCAAGTATATTTAAAGCACATTGGGGTTACCATGTGCAAGGCTGACCTGAACCTGTGGTTTTGGGATGGATATTGTTCCCCACCACTGTACCGCACGTTGCTTCCAAGCGGTTTATCTTCTCACACTTCATTCAGATAAGTGATATTGTTCTAGTATGTCTCCTGATGAACCGACCTCGGAGAAACGCGTCGAGATGAACATACTGTTAGAATATATGTCTATATACTAGATTGGGGATTTACACTTATTTTGTGTTGGTTTATTTTTTGACTAGGTGCTATAGCTTATACTTATTAGCCTTTGTACGTTCTGCCTTTTTAGCAGCCTGTTTGCAATTTTGCGGTGGTTATCAGCCTGTTTGCAATTTTGCAGTGGCTATTATCTGGCAGCGTTAGGGCATACCAGGGCCAGCCGACGAGAGCGGGGGCGCCAATTGCGCAGGAATTTGTAGGGTGCCAACCCCCGCAAATAGGCAGTGCGAATATAGGTACAGATAATCCCATAGGGAGTCTACAGGCTAGATAAGGTTATGTGCAATTATGTACTAATATGTGTTACTGTTAATTTATAAAGAACACACGTACGCAATATTTTTATGTGCGTTAAGTTATAAGGCACACTAGTCATTGTCATCTGTTTGTATGGTCTGCTGTTTGCCTATCTATTCCACACTTGAGGGCTGTTTAGGGTGAGTCAGGGCGAGTCCACGTTGAGCGGGGGCGCCATTGCGCAGGTTTCTTAGGGTGCCAACCTCCGCAGCAAAGTAGGGCACAGATAGCCTACTTATTAGGGACTGGGAGCACCCTGTATCTTTACTTAGCCAAACAGTAGCCTTTTTAGGTCGTGATTGTTGTATATTTTATCTTTAACACTAGTAAATGTTACGTTTTATTGTGTATTGGATTTATTTGTGAATTTAGTGTTTCAGTCGGTGAAAAATTGTCTTTTTGGGCACTTACATTTATTACTTCTGTGATTAAGTGTTGTCAAAATCTAAGACATGCTCCATATGTAATGTGAAGCTTCCAGAAGCATACAAGAAAGCTCTCTGCAGCTCCTGTATTACTAGGATTGTCAGAGATGAACAACCGGCAATGTTATCGGAGATGAGGAGTCTAATCCGAGAGGAGGTCCAAAATTCTTTGGCCTCAATGTCTCAACGGGATTTGTCCAGTCCGTGCCCGCCTCGTAAGAGACCAAGAAGTGATCTAGACCAGGAGGATCGGGATGGTTCCTCAGAAGCAGAATCGGAATTTAGAGATTCAGACCAGGAAGGAGAGTTGCCGCTGGAAGAACAGGAGCAAGGAAGAAAGTATTACTTTCCAGTGGAAGACACAGAAGAGCTGGTTCAAGCAGTAAGAAGTACTATGCAGATAAAGGAAGAACCACGCCCAAGATCTAGACAAGGTCAGATTTTTGGAGGTCTCATGTATCAGGAACAAACAGTGTTCCCAGTGAGTGAACACATTCGTCGGATGATATCACAGGAATGGAAAGATGCGGAACGTAGATTGGTGATGTCCCGAGAGTTTAAAAACCGTCTTCCATTTGATCCAGAAGAGATCAAGACATGGGAAGAAATTCCTAAAGTAGATGTTCCCATAGCCAAGGTGGCAAAAAAGACATCCATACCTTTTGAGCATTCATCTAGCCTCAAGGATGCAATGGACCGCAAGGCGGATATCCTTTTACGTCGAGCCTGGGAGACCTCAGCAGCTTCAATAAAGACTAACATCGCAGCCACGTCAGTAGCAAGATCCATGTTCCTGTGGATGGGACAATTGGAAGAACATTTAATTAATAAAACCCCCGCGGGCAGATATAATTGCTTCCCTGCCTATGATAAAGTCCCCCACGGCCTTCATGGTGGACACTTCAGCTGAGTCTGTTAGATATTTGCAGCTAGAAATAGCTCCTTGTCTAATGCAACCCGAAGGGCTATTTGGCTGAGATCTTGGTCGGGGGATAATGCATCTAAAAATAAGTGGTGTGCCATTCCATTCACAGGCTCCAGGATATTCGGTCAGGCTTTAGATGACATTTTAGAATCGGCATCAGATAGTAAAAAAAGGGTTCCCCGAGGATAATCCTTGGAAATTCCAGCCCTTTCGGAAAAGACCACTTCCTCCCCCTCCCCCCCGCAGACAACCGGAGTATAGAGAACAGTGGAGATCAAGCAGAGGGACCTTCAAGGGTTCCTACGCTCAGAACAAAAGGGGAAGAAGTTCCCTTTTTGGGTCAAGCTATAGACCTAGGAGACAATGACGCCATAGGTATAGGCGGGAGACTAAGCCTCTTTCTAAAACACTGGAGTCGGATGTCAGACAACAGTTATGTCCTCAAAATAATTTCAGAGGGTTACAGAATAGAGCTGATATCCCGCATACCACAAAGGTGTATCGCACCAACAGTGGTAGATCCAAACTCCCCAATGTTCACAGACCTGCAAGATCTGTTCAGCTCCCGGGTCATAGTTCGGGTTCCCTCTTCAGAAATAGGCACAGGTCACTATTCTTCTCTTTTTTTGATTCCAAAGTCGTTAGGAGAAACCCTGTACAATAATAAATTTAAAACCTCTGAATGTATACGTCAGGTTCAAAAGATTCAGAATGGAGTCAATCAGGTCTACCATTCACCTTATAAGCAAGGATTCGGTAATGCGCACTCTCGATCTGAAGAGTGCGTATTATCAGATTCCGATACATTCCTCATCTCAGGAGCTGCTGAGATTCTCCGTGAGATTCCCGGACCAAACCTGCCACTTTCAATTTCAATGCCTCCCATTCGGTCTAGGTTCAGCCCCAAGAATTTTCATGAAATTGGTAGCAGAAGTGGTGGCTTTCCTAAGAAACCAAGGAATAACAATAATGCCATACTTGGACGATTTTCTCGTCATAGCACGAACAAAGGACATTCTGCTGCAGCACAGAGATCGGGTCATAGCAGTATTGGAACAACTAGGATGGGTGGTAAACCAAAAAAAGTCGCATCTAAGGCTCGAATCCCAGAAAATATTCCTGGGAGTACTCTTGGATTCTACAACCAGACAATCCTTCTTGCCAAAGGACAAACGGATCTCAATAAAGAAGATGATTTTAGAGTTCCTAAAAAGTCCAGTGACAATAAGATCTGCCATGAAGATTTTGGGGAAGATGACAGCTTGCATCCCTTGTCAGATGGGCTCAGGCTCACTCAAGACCATTACAAGAACAAGTCCTCATGGTATGGGATCGTTGTCGTTCGTCATTAGACAGAAAGCTACAGCTATCAACGAAGGTAAGAAGGTCGCTACGATGGTGGACTCAAGACTGCAACCTAAGAATGGGTGTTCCTTGGATCTCAACCCCTTGTGTGGTAATCACCACGGACGCAAGTCAGTGGGGATGGGGAGCACACTTGGGAGGAAGATTCTTTCAGGGCAAGTGGCCCGAAGAGATCAGTCAGATGTCATCGAATTACAGAGAACTATACGCAGTTTGGGAAGCTTTCAGAAGAAACCGTTCCCAGCTAAAGGACAGACACGTACAAATCCTATCAGACAATGTGACAGCAGTATCCTTTTTGAGACACCAAGGAGGTTCCAGACACAAGGCTCTCCAAGATCTGGCGCAAAAAATATTTGCTTGGTCAGAAAACACGGTCCTGTCAATAACAGCAGTGCATCTAAAAGGATCTCAAAATATTCTAGCCGACTACCTAAGCAGAAGAAAGGTTTGTCCAACCGAATGGGAATTAAATCAAAAAATTTTTCAAATACTATGCCACCGTTGGGGAACTCCCGGGATAGATTTGTTCGCCACAAGGAAAAATTCAAAGGTGCCCAGATTTTATTCCCTCAACCCTTCAGACATGCCGGAAGCAGTCGACGCCTTAAGTCAAACATGGAACAAGCCTCTGTCTTATGCCTTTCCCCCAATAGCACTCATTCCTGTAGTGCTCAGGAAGATTCAAGAGGACCAGGCAACAGTGCTGACAATTGTACCGTTTTGGCCAAAGAGAAGCTGGTTTCCATTGTTGGGAGCCATGACAACGGAAAACCCTATCAAACTCCCGTTATGGAAGGATATCATTCATTAAGGGCCTGTATTACACCAAGACCCGGAGAGATTACATCTATCAGCGTGGATCCTGAGAGGGACATCTTGAAATCCAGAGGTCTTTCGTATGAAGTAATTACAACCATCCAGGCTAGTAGGAAGCCTGTTACCGCAGCCATCTACCACAAAATCTGGAGGAAATTTTGTATGGAAAGTGGCGGGTCGGCCGTGATACTGGGAGCCTTGGATGTTCCTAGAGTTTTAAACTTTTTACAAGCTGGCTTCAACTTGGGGCTCAGGCCGAGTACTCTTAAAGGGAACCTGTCACCTGAATTTGGCGGGTCCAGTCTTGGGTCATATGGGCGGGGTTTTCGGGTGTTTGATTCACCCTTTCCTTACCCGCTGGCTGCATGCTGGCTGCAATATTGGAGTTCATTCTCTGTCCTCCATAGTACACGCCTGCGTAAGGCAATATTGCCTTGCGCAGGCGTGTACTCTGGCTTACTGCTTACACAGTGCAGGGAAGCGGACGCCGGGGGACGCGACAGACACCGGAATGTAAGTATGTAGTGTTTGGGGTTTTTTTTTTACATTTACACTGGTAACCAGGGTAAACATCGGGTTACTAAGCGCGGCCCTGCGCTTAGTAACCCGATGTTTACCCTGGTTACCCGGGGACTTCGGCATCGTTGGTCGTTGGAGAGCTGTCTGTGTGACAGCTCTCCAGCGACCACACAACGACGAAACAGCGACGCTGCAGCGATCGGCATCGTTGTCTATATCGCTGCAGCGTCACTTAATGTGACGGTACCTTAAGAATAAAGGTAAAAAAGCTTCCAAGGCGTCAATAGCTAGATGGATCACGACTATAATTTCAAAAAACTACTCATCAGAGGGGATAGATTGCCCAACAGGAAATAAAGCGCACTCTACTAGGGCTGTTTCAGCATCATGGGCTGAGCGAGCGGGGGCGTCCCTAGATCAGATTTGCAAATCCGCAACTTGGGCCAGGGTAAACACGTTCTGTAAGCATTATAAACTAGACGTATTAGCAGCCCAGCAAACGTCATTTGGGAGAAAAGTTCTCCAAGCAGTTGTCCCACCCTAAAGGAGGTTTTCTTTTGTATTCTCCAATGTGCTGTCAGGGGGACGTCCTGGAAAATGGGTATTATACCTACCGATAATTCGGTTTCCAGGAGTCCATCCTGACAGCTCTTTTACTTCCCCCTCCCCTATGTATACTATTTCATATGCTGTAATATGTTTGGTTAATAAAGATTGCAAAGTATATCTATCCATGGTGTGGTACTTGTCAAAACACTAAAGGAAAGGGGGCGGAGTGGGACCTTTTAACCTCTCGTGTTTTTCCTGTCCCTGCAAGGAGGAGGAGGACGTCCTCCAATGTGCTGTCAGGATGGACTCCTGGAAACCGAATTATCGGTAGGTATAATACCCATTTTTTTTTTTTTTTTTTTTTACAATGCAGAAGCCTGCCATCTAGATGTAGCGGAGCGGACTGTGAGGTTACATCCTGCTGTCCTTGACTTTTCTGCAGCAAATACGCTGCCAAAAAAAGTCAACCTTCATATTTGCAGCGGTTTTTTTTTTTTCACCATCCATTCAAGTCGTATGGGTGAAAAACGCTGAAAGAAGTGACATGCTCTGTCAAAAAACACTGCAAACCACCAAATCTTGATGACAAAAAAAAAGCGATGTGTGTGCATGAGATCTCTGAAATCTCATAGGCTTTGCTGGTACTGTAAGAAGCAACTGAAAGTCAGCATTAAAAAAAAGCAAAAAAAACGCCCATTGTGAACATACCCTTACAATGGGCTGAGTCCTCAATGTAAATTTTATTGGAAGCATTGCACGTTCTGTGTTTTAAAAAAAAAATAAATAAATAAATTATGTGCTTTTTGGGGTTCAAAGATTTAAAACTGTTGCCAACCATTGGATAACACCTTCTTAAAAGGGTCTTCTGCTCTAAGATCAAGTCTGCAGTCACTTTTGATTGCAGACTGCCAAATCACCACAGTTTCCAATGTGCACACTGGTGTGATTCTCATGTATGTTTGTGTGTTTTTGTTGATTGGCGTATAATTAGGATAAGCCATCAACGTATGATCGCTCAGGGTCTGACACCTGGCACCCCTGCCAATCATCTGTTATCAGTGTTAGCGGCTGCTGACCAGAGCTGGCCGTCTTCTGGTAGTGACCATGGCAGGATACTGCATATCTGCCTCCTACCGTGTTTCCCCGAAAATAAGCCACCCCCGATAATAAGCCGTAGTGGGGGGTAGAGAAGGGGCGGCTAATATAAGCCATACCCCGAAAATAAGCCGTAGTGGGAAACACGTGGAAAATATAAGCCATGGTACCTTTTGACTGCCTCGGTCCCCTCTGTCCTCTCTCTAGTGGCCCCGAGTGCAGGGTTAACTTTCTGTGTGCCCCGGCCGGAGCTCTGACAACATGTTCATTAAAAATGCAGAATTGCGGGGATTCCGCACACCTAGGAGTCCATTGATCTGCTTACTTCCCGCAAGGGGCTGTGCACACCATGCGGGAAGTAAGCAGATTATGTGCGGTTGGTACCCAGGGTGGAGGAGAGGAGACTCTCCTCCACAGACTGGGCACCATATAATTGGTAAAAAAAAAAAAAAGAATTAAAATAAAAAATAGAGATATACTCACCCTCTGATGGCCCCCGAAGTGTTCCCGCCTCTCCGGTGCATGCTCTCTCTTCCGTTCCTATAGATGGTGTGGTTCAGGACCTGTGATGACGTCGCTGTCTTGTGATTGGTCGCGTGACCGTCATGTGACTGCTCACGCGACCAATCACAAGCCGCGACGTCATCGAAGGTCCTGAACCACACCGGCATCTTTAGGAACGGACGCCGCTGAGGAGATTGGCTGTCTGCAGAGGGTGAGTATAACCATTTTTTTTATTTTTTTTATTATTTTTAAACATTCTATCTATAGTAAAAAGTTGGTCACACTTGTCAAACACTATGTTTGACAAGTGTGACCAACCTGTCACACTGCAGATCGCTTGGAAAACTTTAGCATTCTGCAAGCTAATTACGCTTGCAAAATGCTAAAAAAAGCGAAAAAAACGGGGAAAAAACGCAAAAAAAAAAATGCGGATTTCTTGCAGAAAATTTCCGGTTTTCTTCAGGAAATTTCTGCAAGAAATCCGGATGTGTGCACATACCCTAACTTTTTTATTTTTCCATCAATATGGCCATGCTAGAGCTTGTTTTTTGTGGGACGAGTTGAACTTTTGAACGGCAATATTGGTTTTACCATCTGGTTGACTGAAAAATGGGAAAAAAATTAAGTGCCGTGAAAGTGCAAAAAAAAGTGCACTTCCACAATTGTTTTTTGGTTTGTTGTTGTTGTTTTTTTTTGTTTTACTATGTTAACTAAATACTAAAACTGACCTGCCATCATGGCTCTCCAAGCCCTTTTCTTTTTAAAATTTTTACATTTTTTTCATAAATGGCGCCATTTTCCAAGACCTGTAGCATTTCCATTTTTCCAGGATTTGGGGCTGGGAAGGTGGTTATTTTTTCTGCTCCAAGCTGATTGATACTATTTTGGGGTAGATACAATGTTTTCATGCCTGTTAGGCTACGTTCACATTTGCGTTGCGTCGGGCGCAGGTTCGGTGACGCATAGCGATGCATGCGTCATGTGCCCCTATATTTAACATGGGGGCGCATGGACATGCGTTGTCTTGCGTTTTGTGACGCATGCGTCATTTTTTGGCGCAAGCGTCAGGGCGCACAGGACGCTACATGTTGCATTTTTTTGCGTCCAAAATCAAGCCAAAAATGGACACATGCGTCACAAAACAATGCGTTTTTGCATGCGTTGTGCGTTGCGTCAGCGACAACCAACAACGCAAATGTGAACGTAGCCTTATTGCATTTTATTGCAGTGTTGCAGCGACAAAAAAGAATTCTGGCGTTTTTGATTTTTTTTTTGTTTGTTTGTTTTTTTTCTAGTGACGCCGTTCACCAATCAGATTATCTTTATATTTTGATGGATCAGGCATTTCTGAATGCAGCGATACCAAATATGTGTACTTTAGATATATATATGTGTATATATATGTATATATATATATATATATATATATATATATATATATATATATATATATATATATATATATATATATATATATATATATATATATATATATATATAATATATATTTTGAATGGTGCAAAAAAAAGGGGTGATTTGAACTTTTTTTTTTTTTTTAATAGTTTTAAAAACTTGTTTTTTTTACCTTTTACATGCTTCAGTGGTCTCTTTGGAGACTTGAAGCTGCGATCGTCTGTGATGCACATAACAGGGCTGAAGCCCTACTATGTGTAGCAGAATTGATCATCTGCTACAAGAGCCCACCACTGGGCGGCGCTCCTAGCAGATCAGCAGTGACAACCACAGTGGTCCCTCAGCTGTCAGACCATTGGCACCCCGCAGTGATGTGTCTGGCACACTAATGGGCGGGATTAGTGACTCTCTTCCGGCATTACCATGTTATGTGCTGCCATCTGAGATTGACAGTGGCCTTTAACATGTTAACAATCAAGGGTGGATCACGATTCAACCCGTGGCTGTTAGGGGCACATGTCAGCTTTAGTCATGTGCAGGAAAACATGCGAGCTCAGTGCCGGAGCCCGCACGGACACGAACTATGACGTGTATATATATATATACGTCACAGGTCGTGAAGGGATATGGATAATATATATATATATTATAAAAAATCAGGGGTTGGACAAAATAACTGAACCTGGAAACATCAACAAAAGTTAGTTTAATATGGTGTAGGTCCACCTTTTGCGGCGATTACAGCCTCAATTCTCCGAGGTATGGATTCATACACGGTGTGAATTGTTTCCAAAGGAATTTTAGCCCATTCTGCAGCTAAAACACCCTCCAGTTCTTTGAGCAACGATGGCGGCGGAAATCGACGTCTAACTTGAATCTCTAAAATCTACCATAAATGCTCAATAATGTTGAGGTCTGGGGATTGTGGGGGCCAGATGAGATGCTCAACTTCATTAGAATGTTCTTCGTGCCATGATTTAACGATTCTAGCTGTATGAATTGGTGCTTTATCATCCTGAAAGATGGCGTTCCCCTCCGGGAACAGTGCTTGAACCATTGGATGCACTTGGTCACCCAAAATGCCTAAATAATCTCGGCTGTTAATTCTTCCATGAAGGAATATCATTGGCCTGGCAGATCTCTATGAAATAGCACCCCAGATCATCACAGAGTCTCTGCCATGTTTTACGGTTGGGAGAAGGCAGTCTGGATGGAATGCTTCTTTCGGCTGTCTCCAAACGTACACTCGGCCGGAGGTCAGAAATAGGGTAAATGATGATTCGTCTGAGAATATCACATGTTTCCACTGCTCGAGGGACCAATTCTGGAGGTTTCTACCCACTCTAAACGCTTGGAAACATTTGTCATTGAGAGCAGTGGTTTTCTAATTGCAGCTCTTCCGTGGAATCCAGATTTGTGCAGCTCCCGACTAACAGTTTTCATGGAAACTGGGTTCTGTAGGTGTTCATTGAGCTCAATAGTGATTTTCGGAGCCGTGGTCTTGTGATCCTCTCTCACAATTCGCTTTAGAGTCCGATGGTCTCTCTGTCAACTTTGACTTTCGGTCGGACCTGTGTTTTGCTGCGGACGTTTTTCCTTCTCTTTCAAACGCAGTCATTACTTTGGAGACAGTACCTCTTGACACGCCAAGCCTTCGGGCACTTTCTGTTACACTAGCGCCTGCCATACGAGCACCAACAATTTGGCCTCTTTGAAAATCCGAGAGGTCTGCCATTGGTATCGGGTTCTCATCAATGTTCTGACAATTATGCAAAACAAACAGTTAATTTACATACACATATCACATAACACAAATAATCAACTACAAAACATTACCATATGTCACAGTTTGCATGTTTATCACATGTTCGAAGATTATGATGCCAAAACATTAGGTGTTTCCATTATTTTGTCCAACCCCTATGTATATATGTATATATGTGTATATGGTTTTTTTTTTCGTTTACAAAGCTGTAGCATTCCCAGTTCCAGAGCCTATTATGTATAATCTTTGTTTCCACAGTCTGAGCTATGGAGCTGGGCATCCTTCCCATTCAGAAACAGAGCTCCTCCACCGGCAGACCTATGCGGCCACTCATCAGCTTCCTGGATATGCCACCACACACCATCCTACAGGTAGGAAATGTGCTCACCTTAGTGGTAGTTTACTAAATGAAACTGTAGAAGGCAATATCTCCCCTAGTTCAGTCTCTCCTGACCTATGCCGGTTCTATAAAACCAAGAAGCTGCACAAGTGATCAGCGCAAAAAGGGTCTTATCTGAGAACTACAGTAAGTTTTACGCTAAGATTGAACTCACCTGTTCAATCCATTAAAAACGCATATAATGTAGAAAATCAGTGATTAGCGAGTAAACTTGTTGCTCGGGTTTTCCCGAGCACGCTCGGGTGGTCTCCGAGTATTTGTTAGTGCTCGGAGATTAAGTTTTTGTTGCTTCAGCTAAAGGATTTACGGCTGCTAGCCAGCCTGAGTACATGTGGGGGTGGAGCCGCCTATTCATTACTGTAATGAGCGGTACCATGTGACCGCTCAATACAGGAAGAAGCTGCGGCGCCGGGGAACCAGGGACTGCACCGCGCCAGGAGCAGGTGAGTATAATGGGGAGGGGGAGCGCAGAGCTGCGCGATATTCACCTCTCCTCATTCCAGCCGCCGCTCTGTCTTCAGCGTCTTCTGCAGTGACGCCCAGGTCAGAGGGCGCGGTGATGTGGTTAGTGCACGCCCTCTGCCTGAACGTCAGTGCAGAAGATGCTGAAGACGAAGCGGCAGCCTGAAATCGGAAAGGTGAATATTTAAAGTGCCGGGGCCTGAGCGACGAGAGGTGAGCATGTGATTTTATTTTTTTTTTTTATCACAGCAAATGGGGCAAGTGTCTGTATAGAGCATCTTATGGGGTCATAATTAACGTTTGAGCAGCGTTATATGGGGTAAATATCTCTATGGAGCATCTTATGGGGCCATAATCAACATTTGTGCAGCATTATATTGGGCAAATGTGTCTATGGAGCATCTTATGGGGCCATTATTAACCTTTATGCAGGATTATATGCGGCATATTTTAATATGGAGCATCTTATGGGGCCCATCATAAACTTTATGGAGCATTATATGGGGCGTATTTTGTATGGAGCATCTTATGGGGCCCATCATGAACTGTATGGAGCATTATATGGGGCTCCTGATTCAATATGGATATTCAAAAACACTTAACCTACTGATGTCTCAATTAATTTTACTTTTATTGGTATCTATTTTAATTTTTGAAATTTACCCGTAGCTGCTGCATTTCCCACCCTAGGCTTATACTCGAGTCATTAATTTTTCCTAGTTTTTTGTGGCAAAATTAGTGGGGTCGGCTTATGCTCTAGTATATACGGTATATACTTCAAAACGCGTTGAAATAAACCATCAGCTTACTGTACCATACTGGGATATACGTCTCCATTCTGTTGGCAGCGCAGAATTTGTCCACTTAGTCCCTTTACAGTCTGGTTCTATAAAACCTGATCTATCCTTAGAATAGAGCATCAATAGTAAAGGGTTCTCCAGAACTTCCCGTACCTGTGCTGCACAGCATCTAATTCCCCATCTACTGGTTTTATAAGATACGGCCTTCCCAAAACCCTGTCTGATGACAAATGCACATCTTGCCTTTGTTAGTGGATGCCTGCTGCATCCTGCTAGATGTGCATTTGTCATCAGACAGGGTTTTGGGAAGGCCGTATCTTATGGTATGTGTTCTTTTGAATTTTTCTATGTTAGCTGTTCCCTCTACTGGTTATTGGGATTTGTGAACACAGTATTTGCTGCATTTTTGTCCCTTTTTTTTTCAGCTCAGGTTTATCACAAAATTGGAAGCATTTCCTAGTACCAGCGAAGTGAATGACATTCCTGAAATCTCACGTTGCTTTTTTTTTTTTTTTTGGCTGCAGATTTGAATCACTTTGAGATCTGCAGCATAAATGCTTCATGTTTTTGCAGTTTTTTTCCACTTATTCTAATGACTGGGAAAAACACTCTTTTTTTATGCAGCGTTTTTCCTTTCATGACAGACTTTTTTGATGCAGAAATGTGTGCATCGAATGCTTAATGGGTGCACATACCCTTAGGGTCGTTCCAGGACGTACACTGTGTATTTAGTGAGTCGGTCTTGCTAAAGTATGCTATAATTTTCTAACAGTAAAACTCTTTTATTATTGATTTTTGTGTGTGTCATCTATTAGTTCTGCAGGTTTGTGTCATCACCTGATGAGCACTCCCTTTACATTTGGCCTCTTGCTGTGCAAGAAAACCCCTATAAATGTATTTTTTTTTTTATTGCTCAGTGCCATTTCTCCTTCGATATTTGTGGCATAGCTCGGTAATTTTGGTAGAGACTGCCTGGTGTCACACTTTACTAGTGAGTGGGTCTGAACTGCCGAGTCCGGCACAGCCGCTACTAACCTGACAGATGTGTGTCTGAGGACAATGGAGGTAGCCTGGGTGTCGGGAGTCTGACACCACTCCTCTGTAATTGTAGGCTGATCCTTAGGATAGGACATACGTTTTAAAGAATGGGATAATCCCTGTAATAGTACTGGACATCTGTCTTTTGGCTTTATGTATTGGAATCAGTCTCTTAAGGCAGATGATGAAAAAAGCTTTTCGATAAATAATTGCACATGCAGAATAGAATTGTAACTTGTCCTGAAATGAATATCTGTCTTGACTGAAATCACTTGATATTTGCAGGTTTATCTGGCATTTTTGACACCAGCCTCCACGTGGCTAGTGGTAACACTACAGAAACGTCAGTAATGAACTTTCTATCTGCAATAGAGTCTCGGACAGCTCAGGCAGCGTCATCGGGCACCACCCTCCTGCCACAGTTCAGGGCTCCATCATGGCAGACTGGTAATTGTTACACTTTGCTTGTATCAACCAATTTTTACCCTTGTGGTTTCTTATAAATGTATCCATTATGCAAGGCGCACAGTTGCAGTAGATTTTTAAGTCGACCATGCATCTTGGCTAGCTGTATGCCAAAATGTCATTCTGCAATATGTATTCCTTCCGACCCTCCCCATACACAAGTGTACCTAGTAGGAAAAGGGATTCATACACAAGTGTACCTAGTAGGAAAAGGGATTCAAGCCGCAACTAAACATCTAACGTCTCCCATGAGAATACAGGAGCAGAGTTTTTGAAATTCAATGTGCTTAAGGGTATGTGCAGACGACCAGGAATTGGCAGCGCTTTGGACGCAGCGCATGTTTCCTGCATCCAAAGCGCTGCCGTCTATTGAACGCTGGTGAGTCCACATGTGCTCACTGAACCGTGCGGATTCACCGCATCAAATATTTTGGGTGAAATTTGCGAGTCTCTTCAAGAGAAATTGACATGCTGCAGTCTGGAGAGACGTGCTGCATGTCCGTCTCCGCAGGGAAGCAGCGGGCGTCTCTGGACACATAGTGTGCATAGGATTTCTTGAAATCCCATCCACTATGCTGTAACATCTGGACAGTGCACAAGTACGCAGTGTTTACTGATAAACATACCCTTACTCTTTTCTTCAACACAACATCAGTCGATAGTAGCCTTGGATATGGCCCCCCCCAGCCCAAAAATAGCAGCCCGCAGCTGCTTTAGGAAAGGCACATCCATTAGATGTGCCTGGCTCTTCCCAGAGTGGTAGCAAGTGGGGTAATAGTTGTGAGGTTGATGTCAGCTGTTTTATGGCCACTGACATCAAGCCCAGGGATTAGTAACTGAGAGGCGTCTGTAAGGCATCCCCATTACTAACCCTATAGTCAATTCTGGCGTTTTGCCTGGCTCTACCCACTTGCCCTGGTGCTGTGGCAAATGGGGTAATATTTTTGGGGTTGATATCAGCTGCCGTCAAGCCCAAGGATTAGCAATGGAGAGGCATCTTATCAGACGCCTCCATTACTAACCCTGTAAGTTTAGCTTTAAAAACAAAAAAAAAACAGTAAAGTCCTTTATTTAAATAAAAACTCCCCAATCCTCTTTCCATTATCATTTTATATATTATTTTCAAAACAAAAATAAAAACACAGTATTCCTAATCTGTCCGCCAATAAGCCATATGTCCCACTAAGAGCTCAACTCCACTAAATCTGCATGTATTGGTCAGTGGTAGCATGATGCAACCACTCAGTCCTGCATCCAGGAGATGCTGAGTGCAAGAATGCAGCTTCTGTGCCGAGCGGTGATATCAATAAGGTGAGCAGAGTTCATAGCCGGTGAATGCCAGTCACTTTATTGATGTAACCTCTCGACACTGAAGCTGTTATCATGCTCAGCGTCTCCCGGATGCAGGGCTGAGTGGTCGTAACATGCCACCGCTCAGCAATGCATACAGATGTACCGGAGTTGGAGCACATCATGGGACATATGGATTATCAGCGAACAGGTGAGGAAAACTGTGTTTTTCTATTTTTATTTGGAAAATAAATGGGTAAAAGAGGGTTGGGGAGTTTTTATTTCAACTGAAGGACTTTAGTGTGAGTGTGTGTTTTTAAACTTGCGGGGTTCATAATGGAGGTGTCTGATTGACTCCTCCATTACCAACCCCTGGGCTTGATGTCAGCTGACAATACAAAGCTGACTTCAACTCCAATATTATTACCCCACTTGCCATCGCACCAGAGCAAGTGGGAAGAGGTTGGCAAAGCGCCAGGTTTGGCATATCTAATAGATGCAGATGTGGGCTGCTATTAGGCTGTGAGGGCCACAATCCATGGCCCCTTCCCAGTCTGAGAATACCAGCCCCCAGTTGTCTGCCTTAGCTTGGCCGGTTGTGAAAAATGGGGGACCCCACTCTGTTGTTTTTTTTTTTCATTATTTAAATAATTTTAAAAAGGTGTGGGGGACCCCTCTTGGTTTTGATAACCAGCCAAGATCAAGCTGGCAGCTTAGGGCTGCCCCTGCAGCTGGCAGCTTTACCTGTGCTGCTTATCAAGAACATGGGGGACACCACATTTTTTTTTTTATTTTTTTGTTGCACAGGCACCAGCTGAAGAAACTCAACAGCAAACGCCTGCTCTCTCTATCAGTGATACCAGGCGTGCGATGATTACTACTCTCATCAGCTGACGCCCCTGATCAGTGATAACATTTTTTACCACCAGTCACAGCTGCTGGCTCACATCTGTGTGACAGTATTGGAACCGCAGCTCTTAGACCTGCGGCAGATGACAGTGTGGGAAATGCAAAATGTTCGGGCCCCACCGTTCATTTGAATGGGGAACAAGTTCGAGTAGCGTTTTGTGTTTTTTTTAAAGTTTGATTGGACCCAAATATCCACAGGTCTGCCCATCACTAGTCCTAATAACTGTCTCCGTTCTGCAGAATAATATTCTAACTACAGTGCTTGTTTCAAAAGGATCAGTGCACTGTTCTGCCCACTGGTGTTGCTTGTCCACTGCACTCAAATGAGCATATTCACTTAACCTTCAGTTTCTACAGGAAGGAGGTAGTGATTAGAACACTAAACGTGAGATATTTGTAGAGGCTATAGCCCCTACAAGACTATGCGCTTAGTTTAAACTCTCAGATTATGCAAATAGACTCCCTTTAATTTGTACATTAAGTACTAAAGAACTTGTTTGCAGATTTGCATCACCTGTCTAATTTTGTGGGTTTTTTTTTCCAGGCATGCATTCCTCGACAGCAACGGAACTGTTTGTTACTGGAGCTTTGCAAACCTCTGGAACGTTTCCAACCTCTGCACTCTCTGCCTATCAGCACCCAAATACATTCAGCTCTAGAAACTTTGCCACAACTCCTTCTTTAACTCTCCAAGATGGAACTTTCAGTGCTGCAACTAATGGTCTGCTTTCTCCTCATGACCCTTTGCTGCAGATCAAGACCTCACAGACTCCTACTGCCTTGACATTTGAACGTCTTGGCAGTGCGGTACTAAGTACCGGTATACCACAGTCCTCAACATATCGATCTGCCCAGGAATCTGCACCACATCTCTTACAGCCCCAGTTCAGTTTATTGCCATCCGCTCTTGGTGGGACCCAGCAGACCGCTCAGCCATACAGTACATCAGTGTTTACTGGTTCTACAGCCTCTATTGAAAGAGCACTTCAGAGGGAATGTAGTGTGATAAAACACCATCAGAGGCCTTCAAGTACGCAGTCCGTACAGGCACAGCTATCTGCTAATCAGCATTCCTTACCCAATTATTTAACAAGTGTGACTGGGGCTGCCTTGCAGGACACATCACGACAGTCTGCTCTGTTATGTGCTCCTCTTGGAGCTCTTACTCAGGTGAGCGATGGTGGACCGGTACAGAAAACTCCTCAAGTTTCTGTGGAATTATCTCAATCTTACCCATCTGTCATACCTTCCCCCGGTTTCCCCCCCTCTTCTACAAAAGCAAAGAACTGTCCCACAAAGGCACCCCCGAGGTCATCAAAGACCCCCAAATCTCAGAGTGTAGCGTCTCCTGGGCAGACCCAAAGCTTTATAAAGTCTTCTCAGAACCAGAGTTCTGTCATTTCAAGCCAAGCACAAGCTTTTTCCACTGCACAGCTTAGTAGCCTTTTACCTGTAAGCCAGTCCCCTAGCTATGTTTCCACACAGTCCCCCAACCTGCCATCCTCAAGTCAGTCTCAAGTTTTTTCAACAATCAAATCCGAAAAGCTGCCTCCTTTGTACAAACCACTGACTGCATTTTCTAGCCAATCACAAACCATAACCTCTGGCAGCCAGACACTAAGTTACTCGACAGATCAGCCGCTTGCACTGCCTTCAGTATCAAGCGAGAACTACTCTGATCAAACAAGAGATTTGTCTTCTGCTAACCAGACTCAAAGTTATTCTTCCAGTAACACTCAGGGTCTAACTCCAGTCAGTCAATCACAAGTTAGCTATTCATCTCAATCACAAGTGATGTCACCTGTAAGTCCTTCAGAAAGTTATAATTCAGGACAGAACCTACCACTATCATCTCCATCTCTTCCATTTTCCTCTCGTGCTTCCTCTCGTGGACAAACTTTGCCGGCCTCTAGTCCTACTCCAAATTACATTTCTATGCATCCATCCCAGGCTACTCAAGATTCCACTTCCCCACAGTCTCAGAAGTATTTGCCAACTGTCCCCTCATCCTCCTTTTCATCCCCTTCTCACTCTCAAGCATTACAAAATAATAGAACTGCGGACTCCAAATCCTATGGAAAGAGGAAGTCTGAAACCAACCTGTATGCAAACGTAAAACAAGAGGAGAAATTCCAGATGCCAGATTTGCAGTCTTTGCAACAACAAACTAATCTTGAACCTTCTACTCAAGGACTAAGTGATGGGGAGATCAGTACTCAAGAGACGGCTTACAGTGTTTCAAAGGCTGATGACAGATATTCCCAAAGTGTTATCAAAAGCAATTCTTGTCTGGAAGACCAAGTTCTTGGGCTTCAGGGGCCTAAGAAGGATGAGCGATTGATGAGTCCTGTTGGTCACTTGTCTCAGCATGTGAGTCATATAAACAGTTCAGCTGATCATGATGCTAAAAATCCGACAGACCTGTTACAACCCACACAAGTCAATGCAAAAGATTTGAGTCCGCATAACATGTTACGCAAAGTGCACGAAACAAAGCTTCCGGAGCAGCCAAGTACTTCTCCACAGCTCCAAGCAGTTTTGAGGCATCCTCAACATCTTCAGCTACAAGGAACGCAGGTACTTCTAGATTCAGATTTGCAAATGTTTCAGCAGTCTATTTTACACTCTACTTTGGGGCAGACAAAGACATCTGCCTCCATGCAGCGTATTCAGAGCCCTCAACATGTAGCTCCACAGTTCATTCACATGGATGGACACATTATCCAGAGCAATGGAGAGCAACCTCTACCGTCTCTGCATTCGCAAAGCTCAGATGTAATAAAAATGGACACCTCTGATGGGAAGCATTTGCAACAACACTTGCAGCCTAAAGACTTTGGCCAGAGACCACGGCTAGACTCGAAAAATCAGTTTGAGTCTTTGAACCCAATGTGTTTTACAGATTCCATGTTACTTAGTGATGAAAGAAATTTTTTGTCTCATGTTGATGACATTTTAGCAGCTACAGCAGCTCAAGAGTTTGCCAAGTCTTCTAGTGAGGATAACTTGTCTGTCAAACCCGAGGACTCAAAGTCCCGATTCCAGTCCTTGCATATAAGGAACCCACCCACAAACTTTGCACCCCCAAAGCAGCCACAAAATCTAAACACACTTTCATTAAATGGTGGCCAAACCGCAATAAACCTTTCCACTGTTTCTACGACTCATTCCAAAAATGCAAGTCTTGATCAAAACCAGATTCAGCCCTTAGAGCAAGACTTGCCTAGTGGTATGGGGTCACCGGTGCTAGGGACCAGTCAGGATGACCTCGAAAAGAATTCTGAAATGAGCAAGAAGAATGACTCCAAGGACACTAATGATGTAGCAGGGGATACTGGAGATTCAAAATTCTTGGCCAGTACCAAAAACCTCACTGAGGAGAATGCTGCATCTGATGGAGACTTTATTATGAATACAGATGAAAATACAGCTGTTGCTGGACAACACATGTCAAAGACTGATCCCCAAGCATGCAGCAGCTCAAGTGGCCAAATGGAAGAAGAATGCCAAGATTTCGCCCAAGACGGCCTTCAAAATATGAAGGGAACAGACAAAATGCCAATAAAACATTTTACAGACGACGAAAGTGCAAATATCAAACAAGCTAAAAGAAGTGTACAAACGAAACGGCCCCTGTCAAAAGGCCCCGATGGGGGGATGCAGTATTCCTCACACACCTCTGAAGGTTATTATGATAGCTACCAGCACCAAGAACGGATGAGGCAGAAGATAAAGGAAGTGGAGGAGAAGCAACCAGAAGTAAAAACTGGTTTTATTGCATCATTCTTGGACTTTTTAAAGACTGGACCAAAACAGCAGTTTTCAGCTCCTGCTGTGCGTGTACCTAATCGTATCAGGAGGCCATGTACACCAGTAATAAAGACCCCCTGTCCTGGCCCACTCCCTCCGCCTCAGTCAGCAGGTTCTGAGATGGCCAACTCTCCTAAAAAGCCTGAGGAGGAGTTTAAGAAAAACATAGAGGCATTGCCTTCTTTTTCTTCTGATGATGATGATTCTGTTGGATGCAATAATGACCTTCAGAAGAGCATCACCACAGCTTTGTCTGCCTTAGATGAGAATGGAGAGAAGAAGAATAAGGCAGGTGAGTGTCTTTTTGGTCCATAAGCGCTTTGTGCCATGTTTCAGCCATGGCTGTGTTCTTCATGGCCCTTAATGGAAAGATATAGCAAAATGTTTTGTTCTGTCAGGGTGGTAAAAATAAATTTTAAACTGCGTTTCTAATTTTACAATGTAATGTGGCATTCTACCATGGATGTTATACCCTATCGATAGAACATTTCATACAGTGCCTTGAAAAATATTTATGCCCTGTGCATGTTTCCACATTCTTTTCACATTACATCCACAAACTTAATGTGTTTTATTTGGATTTAATGTGATAATGTGACTTAAAACCACCTAGGCCTAGGATTACTTTATTTTAACAGTAAATTTAGGTTGATATTTTAAATGTATTAAACAAATATCTGAAATTTTAGAAGGCAGTTGTGCTCACCCAACAAACTGTGTTGGTACACAGTTTGTTGGGTGAGCACAACTGCTTTCTAAAATTTCAGATATTTGTTTAAAGTAATCCTAGGCCTAGGTGGTTTTAAGTTCTGTGCACTTGTCACGCCACGCATCCTTGAAATAAAAGTATATTTTCTTTTTGGATCACCATTTTAGCGAGCATTATGAATTTTTAAGCTTTTTTTTTTTTTTTTTTTTTAATTTATATACAAAAAATTAACTTCAGATCAGTGAAGGTGCCTGTGTGCAGAAAAGGGGTCTGACTAAAATGGAGTCCGGGGTCACATAGAAAAATGCCACTATGTAGTGGGCTGCATTGTTAAAGGGAACCTGTCACCCCCAAAATCGAAGATGAGCTAAGCCCTCCAACATCAGGGGCTTATCTACAGCATTCTGTAATGCAGTAGATAAGCCCCTGATGTATCAATAAAGATGAGAAAAAGAGGTTATATTATACTCACCCAGGGGCAGTCCGATCCGATGGGTGTCACGGTCCGGTCAGGGGCCTCCCATCTTCTTACGATGACGTCCTCTTCTTGTCTTCACGCTGCGGCTCCAGCGCAGGTGTACTTTGTCGGCCCTGTTGAGGGCAGAGCAAAGTACTGCAGTGCGCGGGGAAAGGTTAGAGAGGCCCGGTGCCTGCGCACTGCAGTACTTTGCTCTGCCCTCAACAGGACAAAGTACGCCTGCGCCGGAGCCGCAGCGTGAAGACAAGAAGAGGACGTCATCCTATGAAGATATGAGGCGCCGGACCGCGACGCCCATTGGACCGGACCGCAGCGGGGACCGCCCCTGGGTGAGTATAATCTAACCTCTTTTTCTCATCTTTCAGGATACATCGGGGGCTTATCTACAGCATTACAGAATGTTGTACATAAGCCCCTGATACCGGTAGGCTTAGCTCACCTTCGATTTTGGGCGTGACAGGTCCCCTTTAAGATTAGTCTGGCACCCTTCTTCATGGCAACTTTGGCTCCAACAGAAACAAAGTTCCCATAAAGCGCCTCTGAATACAAATACACAGCCCACCCTTACTGTACAATTGGCCACTGTGCAACTCACCAATCAAAACATAACTTGATACATGTCCTCTCACCCAACCATTCCTCCAACTCATTACAATTACATTAACTCTTCCACCTCTAAATTTTTTTTTTTTTTTTTTTTTACAACTACATCTTCCCCACTTCCTCCAAATGATTGTGGTTACATGTTCCTTCTCCCACCCCTATTGTGCTCGCTTCTCATACTGTGTTTAAAAAAAAAAAATGTAATTGATTTAACTCTCCAGAGTCCAGACGATTCTCTGCGGCATCACTTCAATTGGTGATGTCAGCCTCTTCACTTTAGGGCGCATGCGGCACAATGACGTCATTGCACTGGCTTTGTCATAGAGAAAGCGTGAGACAAAAGCCTGAGAGGCTTCCTGCATCGCGGCTGCAACTTGCTATTGCCGGCAGTGGGACTACAGGAATGCCCCCTGACTGGCACTGCCAAAGGTGCCGAGAAGGACTAATGAAGACAAGCTGGCCATGGGCCTCCTGGATCCTGGGGTGCTAGGCCAGATTGCCCTTATTATTATCCATCCCTGGCTGCGGGCCATAACAAAATTGCTTCAGTGGGCTGTGTGTTTTACACCCCCTGCTATATTAATTGCTGAGAGACCCTTAGACACCTCAATTTTTAGAAAATGTAGTAATTCAGGCTTCCTTTGTACCTTTTAAGTGTGAAAGTTGACCTGTCTGCAAGAAGCGTACCATGATGTGAAACGCTTGGTAGCGAAAAGGTCATATTGTGCCAATGGGTATCGAATTGTGTCCAGTTTAGGCTTTGTAATCTGTAAGAAAATGGCGTGCACTCAGTGGAATAATTTGGTAGGTGCTGACTGAACGTGGAGGTAGTCCACGATTTAGGCTTTGTAATCTGGCATAGAAGTTCTAAATACTGATCCACCATACATTTGTCCCAATGCCTCTCCTCTGCCTTCATGTGGCGTGTTTTTATTGCTTGTAACTGATATTTTTGGTAAGCTGCTGGCTCAGGGGTTGGCATTTTCTTTGCTGCATTAAACCTCTGGGTTTGAAATCACCCAAGGGTTGTGTGTAATCATCATCCCTTCCGAATCCTACACAGGACACCTGGCTACCTATGAGCCCTGTGTGTCTGGCTGGGATAGGGGATGTAAGAAGCATTCGGACGCACGATCTGTACAGCACCGCTGAATATGTTGGCTCTTTATCAACAGGAAAGTGATATTAATTTCTGTCCCAGACACATTTTGCAGGCTGCTTGTCCTGTCAATCAGAGATACTGATTCCTTTACAGCCAAGACTGCAGTCATCTTGATTTATGCTGGCTGTACAATTAGTTAGAATGGTTGTACTCACTTACTTTTAACTTTACAGCTTTGGTTGTCTGCGATGTTTAGTTATTGCTGCAGCGTTAAACTAATACTGGTAATAACTTGTTACTGATCATGGATAGCCATACATTTACTGTAGGCATTGATGGTGATTCAAGGAATTATTAGGAAATGACTCATGTGTAGCCTCAGTCTCTACTGCTCTACTTGTGGGAACTTAAGAGTTTGCTTGTCTATTCTTACTTTTGAGCAGCTGAAAAAACAGCAACTTCAGGAAAGCAGGAATCTCCTCCAGTTTCTTCCCCAAGGACCGTTCCGGAGAAGTTGAAAGTGGTCGAGGCACCGAAAAGCATCCAAACTGAGTCCATACCAGCCGAGCTGCTAGCCAAGTTGCAAAAATGCATTGCAATCGAAGGTTACACGGATGAGGAGGGCACGGAAAGTGGCGGAGAGGGGATTTACCGGGAGCGTGATGAATTTGTGGTGAAGATTGAAGATATTGAAATGCTGAAAGTAAGTTTAAAAAAAAAATCCCAAGATCCCTGATGTCTAAAACCTGTAATCTGTACTTGAAGTAAATTGCATTATTACTACACATTTGTAGGGATAGAGCTTTCATTAGAAAGGTTTGTGATCACTAATAAAGATATCAGTGACTGGTATATATCAGCCAAGAGCAAAGAATGACACTGGGAAACTTGCAGCAGTAAGGCTAAGTACACACTTGCATGTGGCTGGTCTGCGGATGGCTGCTTACATCCTCCTTTAAGCTCTGCCTACGCTCTGCCTACTTCCGCATGTGTCCTGCTTGCATATCTTTAACATTGGGTACGCAGGGACATGCGTTGTATGCGGATGTGTGCGGCTGCTGCGTTTTGATGTGCCCGCCGACCGCACTGGAACGCAACTTTTTGCATTCCCGTGTGGTCAGTGGGCACGTCAAAACGCCGCATGCGGACGCATCCGCCTACAACGCATGTCCCTGCGTACCCAATGTTAAAGGTAGGTATGCAGGATGCATGCAGAAGTAGGCGGAGCTTAACGGAGGATGTACGCAGCCATACACAGTCCAGCCAAATGCAAGTGTGTACTTGGCCTAAGCAGATATACGGATCTACTTGCCGCCCTCACATGATATTGGTTAAGGTACTTTCCCGTCAGGAAAAATGGCACTGAGATTGGAGGAACAGCACTGACCAGGGAAGTAACAACCCCTTTAAAGTTGTCTAAATTTAGCCCCAGCTAAAGAGTCCATTCAAAGGCACAGCTCCTGGTCCGAAGGACTGGATGTCAGTGTGGGATTCATGATTCTCCTTTCCTTCCATAATCACTGCAAAAGAAATGTGATAACACATGCTGCCTTTCGTGGTATCCTCCAAAGGACCTGACACGCCCGTCAGGGCCGTGGGGTACCCAAAATCGGACTGGACAGTTCTATGGGGGAGGACACGGAGCCGTGTTCCGTTTCTGTGGTCCTGGCCGTGTCATAAAATTTAGGGTAATTATGTGGTGTCGTGACGCCACCCATGGTGTTCAGCAATGGGTGGCCGACGCTGCGGTTTAGGTCCACTGGGGCCGATGGTGACGCAGCAAAGATGGTTCAGCTCCCCAAGGGTAGAGCGGGACCCCAGGGCAAATATATTTGATTGTTCAGATGGTGGTGAACATTGGGGTGCAGAGAATAAGTGAAGGACACAGAGGTGCAGTTTTCTTTACCTTTTACTTGAAAGTAGATGCAATCTGGGGTACCAATTACAGATGACTGGTTGAGTCTAGCTTGCCTGGAGGCTTTCAGGGTATCCCCACCCTGCCAGGTGGGGTTGGAGACTTTCCGTCTGTGCTCTCTTCTAGGGTCCCTGCTGCTTATAGCTAAGCTGCGGCCTTCTCCTGCGTGATGGTTTCTAACCTGTATGGCACAGTGTGAGCCTTTTTCACGTCATTGTCCTTTTCACTGTCAGCCCTGGGCTCCTGGTCTGCAACCGTGCCTTCAGGTGCACGGTGTGGCCAGGAAACTTGCAGTCCCCTGTCCTCCAGATTCGGCTGTCAGGAGGTACAGCACCCGCCCGGCCAAGGACTCTGGCGTCCCTTTTTATCAGTGCTCCGCTCTGGGGTCAGCTATGCACCGTTTTTATTCCCCTGAGCTCTTGTCTCTGCTCCTGTCCCTTCCCTCTCCACAGACCAACTGCCCACTCTCCTCTCTCACTGTCCTGTCACCAGCTCCAGCTGGCTCCTGTTTCCATGACAACTCCCGTGTTTACTCTCTCTGCTGACTTCTTTCTGACTCGCTAACCCCACCTGCTGGCCAGAGTTTATAAGGAAGCTCCCCTTTCTGGCTTGGAGCAGGAATTGTATACTGTTACCAGGCATGGGGACCTTCCTTCCTTCCCTCCAGGCATAACCTCACCCAATGGAGGGAGGCAATGTCACCGTGGCAACCGGACTCTGGGGTGCCACAGACCCCTGCAAAATCTGAATGCAGGCAGAACATTGTAATGTAATCCTGGTTTTGGACCACTGGTTAACCTGAGACAGCTTGGTTAACATTCATTAACTTACCCTTTTTTTTTTTTTTTTTTTCTCTTCTTTCACTTTTTAAGGAAGCCTTACATACTGGGAAAGAACCGCCAGCCATTTGGAAAGTCCAAAAAGCCTTGCTTCAGAAGTTTATCCCGGACATTCGGGAAGGACAGCGGGTGTTTGCTGCTACAAACAGCGTAAGTTCTTTGAAAGTGCTTTGTCCTCTGGATCTTTGGACAAATATAAATATTAACTATGAATCCTGAGCCACTTGGACACCCGTTGTTATCAGGTTCTGTAGATGCAGATTGGTTTCAAAGAAAATAAACTACCGTATATACTCGAGTATAAGCCGACCCGAGTATAAGCCGACCCCCCTAATTTTGCCACAAAAAACTGGGAAAACTTATTGACTCGAGTATAAGCCTAGGGTGGAAAATGCAGCAGGTACCGGTGAATTTCAAAATTAAAAATAGATACTCCATACCGTTCATTATGGCCCCATAGATGCTCCACATAAAGCTGTGCCACATATAATGCTCTGCACCGTTCATTATGGCCCATAGATGCTCCTTATAAAGCTGTGCCATATATGCTCTGCACCGTTCATTATGGCCCCATAGATGCTCCATATAAAGCTGTGCCATATATGCTCTGCGCTGTTCATTATGTCCCCATAGATGCTCCACATAAAGCTGTGCCATATATACAATGCTCTGCACCATTGCCCCATATATACTCCACATAAAGCTGTGCCATATATACAATGCTCTGCACCGTTGCCCCATAGCTGTGCCATATATATAATGCTCTGCACCGTTGCCCCATAGCTGTGCCATATAGTGCTCTGCACCGTTGCCCCATAGCTGTGCCATATAGTGCTCTGCACCGTTGCCCCATAGCTGTGCCATATAGTGCTCTGCACCATTGCCCCATAGCTGTGCCATATAGTGCTCTGCACCGTTGCCCCATAGCTGTGCCATATAGTGCTCTGCACCGTCCATTATTGCCCCATAGCTGTGCCATATAGTGCTCTGCACCATTGCCTCATAGCTGTGCCATATAGTGCTCTGCACCGTTGCCCCATAGCTGTGCCATATAGTGCTCTGCACCGTTGCCCCATAGCTGTGCCATATAGTGCTCTGCACCATTGCCCCATAGCTGTGCCATATAGTGCTCTGCACCATTGCCCCATAGCTGTGCCATATATATAATGCTCTGCACCGTTGCCCCATAGCTGTGCCATATAGTACTCTGCACCGTTGCCCCATAGCTGTGCCATATAGTGCTCTGCACCGTTGCCCCATAGCTGTGCCATATAGTGCTCTGCACCGTTGCCCCATAGCTGTGCCATATAGTGCTCTGCACCGTTGCCCCATAGCTGTGCCATATAGTGCTCTGCACCGTCCATTATTGCCCCATAGCTGCTGCTGCTGCTGCAATAAAAAAAAAAAAAAAACACATACTCACCTCTTGCTTGCAGCTCCTCGGCGCCATCTTCCCGGCGTGTCTCCGCACTGACTGATCAGGCAGAGGGCGGCGCGCACACTATATGCATCATCGCGCCCTCTGACCTGCACAGTCAGTGCGGAGAGACTCCGGGAAGATGGCGCGACGCCCGGCGTGTGGAACGCGGACAGGTGAATATGCGATACTTACCTGCTCCCGGCGTCCCGCTCCTTCCCCCTGCCTGTCTTCAGTGCCGCAGCCTCTTCCTCTGTCAGCGGTCACCGGCACCGCTGATTAGAGAAATGAATAGGCGGCTCCGCCCCTATGGGAGGTGGAGCAGCCTATTAATTTCTCTAATGAGCGGTCCCATGTGACCGCTCAGGGGAAGAGGCTGCGGCACCGACGACAGTGTGACAGGCAGGGGGAGCGACAGGAACGCCGGAACTAGGTGAGTATATGACAGTGCTCACCCGCCGACCCCACCACCGATCATGACTCGAGTATAAGCCGAGAGGGGCACTTTCAGCCCAAAAATTTGGGCTGAAAATCTCGGCTTATACTCGAGTATATACAGTAAGTTAAACATTGAGATGTCAAAAATACATGGTTAGAAGACTACTTGTGTCCACCACCCCACCCCTGCCCTTTTTAGGTGATCTTAATATTTTTTTGGCACTGCTTATTGCTCTTGGATTCAAATTTGTGGTCTTGAAATACCATGGAAGTTAATATTGTGATATGTGCACAACAGTTTTTCTCTACATCAGAATGTTGCAAGAGTCACAAAACTCTAACATCTTGTCCTGGTGTGGTGTTTTTTTTTTCTAGTAAAGAAACCTTAAAGCACCGCTCCAGCTTTTTTGTTACTGTATATACACGTGTATAAGCCGAGTTTTTCAGCACAGTTTTTTTTGTGCTGAAAGCGCCCCCCTCAGCTTATACACAAGTCAATTGTCCCAGAAAGCCGTCAGGGGATGGGGTAGTGGCGGGTGACAGAGGCAGGAGCCAGCGGCTGTGGCTAAAGCCTGTGCTGCTGCTAAAGAAAAACGAATATTCATTTGTCTTAGGGTATGTGCACACGTTGCGGATTCCATTGCGGATTTTTCCACGCTGATTCTGCAGAATCCGCAGGTAAATCTCCCTGCATTTTACCTGCGGATTTTGTGCAGATTTCTCCTGCGTTTTTACACATGCGGATTCCTATTATGGAATAGGAGTAAAACGCTGTGGAATCTCCGCACAAAAAATTGACATGGCTGCGCAAAATAAACTGCAGCGTTTTCGCATGGAATTTTCCACACCATCTGCACTGCAGAACTTGTTTTCCATAGGTTTACATGGTACTGTACACCGCATGGAAAACTGCTGCGGATCTGCAGGGCTAAATCCGCTGCGGATCCGCAGCCAAATCCGCAGCGTGTGCACACTCCCTTATAGCGCACAGTGACACCCACAGCCGCTGGCTTCCAGAGGACATACTACTCGCCTTCCTGCACGCCCTCACAGCATCTCGTTGGTCCCGGCGCCCTCGCAGCATCTCGTTGGTCCCAGCACCGGCAGCTCTTCCTGTGCCGAGCGATCACGTGGCCCCACTCATTAAGGTAATGAATATGCACGCCTCTCCACTCCCATAGGCGTGGGAGGAATATTCATTACCTTAATGAGTGGGGCCAAGTGATCGTTCGGTACAGGAAGAGCTACTGGGACCAACGAGATACTGCGAGGGCGCCGGGACCAACGAACTGCAAGGGCGCATGGAAGGTGACTAGGATGTATTTTTGTTTTTTTAATAGGAACCATTCATACAAGCATAGGGGATAAGGAGCCATGCATACCAGGACAGGATGGGGAAGCCATGCATACCAGGACAGGGATGAGGGGACAATGCAACCCGGCTTATACTCAAGTCAATAAGCTTACCCAGTTTTCTGTGGCAAAATTAGGTGCCTCGGCTTATACTCAGGTCAGCTTATACTCGAGTATATACGGTAATTTCACCACTGTAGTGCTATCACTAATCCATGTTCCCTGGCCCTAGTATAATTCTACTTTTGCTCTTCATAGTGATTCTTCAGTCCAGCGCCGTCATCTTGTCACCGCAGCTTCTGACTTGACCGGATGTCAGAGGTAAGGGTCACAAGCTCTCAGTGTAAGTCTATCAGAGCCTCGTTGTAGCCTTGTTCTGGATCTCATAGACTTACACTGAGTGGTGACTTCTACATCGCCCAGCAGACACTGGAGTGATCCGGCAGGTCACAAATTACTGGAAACCGACCGGAGCGGCACCAGGAACAGAAGATGACGGCTATTGATAAGTACCAGACTAGGGGGCAGGGAACTTAATTAGTGGCACCACTCCAGCGGTAAAATAATAAAAATGCTGGAGTGGTGCTTCAAAGTGATGCATCAGTCATGTTAATGCTGTGATCTCTACTGTGTATATTTAGGCATGTAAATGTCTTGTGTGTGGTTTTATACTTCTCATTCTATGGGATTTTAGACCTCAGATTAATGTGGACCCACCAATCCACAGAATAAAGAGAAAAGTGTATGTCCTCTGCTCCAGGAGGCTTTTGTTCTGGGTGAAGGTCAGATAAATGTAAGTAACAATTTTAGTTGTGTCTCGCTGACTCTTTCGTGGTTTATTCTCTTGTACAGTACCTTGGCTACTTTGGAGATGCCAAAACAAAATATAAGCGGGTATATGTGAAATTTGTGGAGAACGCAAACAAAAAGGAGTATGTCAGAGTTTGCTCAAAGAAACCCAAGAGCAAGGCCCCTGCCATTCCCAGGTACTATAGCATTACCTTTGATATGTCATAATTGTGGTATAATATGTACGCTGTAGAGTAAATATCAAATATTTCTTGGAAATTTAGAGACTAAATAATGAAACCTTTGTTGTTTGGGGGGTTTGTTTTTTTTCTTTTAGCATTTTGCATTTTCAACCTCCATGTGCCACACATAAGAAAATTACAGGGGTACATACACTACCGTTGAAAGGTTTAGGGTCACATAAAAATTTCTTTATTTTTGAAAGAAAAGCACAGTTTTTTTTCCAATGAAGCTAACATTAAATGATTTAGAAATACACTCTATACATTGTTAATGTGGTAAATGACTATTTTAGCTGCAAACGTCTGGTTCGTAATGCAATATCTTCGTAGGTGTATAGAGACAATTTCCAACAACCATCACTGCAGTGTTCTTATGGTACTGTGTGTTTGCTAACTGTGTAAGAAGGCTAATAGGTGGTTAGAATACCCTTGAAAACCCTTGTGCAAGTATGTTAGCACAACTGAATACAGTTTCACTGATTAGAGAACCTATAAACCTGACCTTCCTTTGAGCTAGTTGAGAATCTGGAGCATTAAATTTGTTGGTTCCATTAAATTCTCAAAATGGCCAGAAAAAAAGAACTTTCATGTGAAACTCGACAGTCTATCCTTGTTCTTAGAAATGAAGGCTATTCCATGCGAGAAATTGCCAAGAAACTGAAGATTTCCTACAACGGTGTGTACTACTCCCTTCAGAGGAGAGCACAAACAGGCTCTAACCAAAGTAGAAAGAGAAGTGGAAGGCCCCGCTGCACAACTGAGCAACAAGACAAGTACATTAGAGTCTGTAGTTTGAGAAATCGACGCCTCACAGGTCCTCAACTGGCAGCTTCATTAAATAGTACACGCAAAACACCAGTGTCAACGTCTACAGTGAAGAGGCGACTCCGGGATGCTGGCCTTCAGGACTGAGTGGCCAACAAAAAGCCATATCTGAGACTGGGTAATAAAAGGAAAATATTAATATGGGCAAAATAACACCGACATTGGACAGAGGAAGATTGGAAAAAAATGTTATGGACAGACGAATCCAAGTTTGAGGTGTTTGGATCGCACAGAAGAACCTTTGTGAGACGCAGAACAACTGAAAAGATGCTGAAAGAGTGCCGGACGCCATCTGTCAAGCATGGTGCAGGTAATGTGATGGTCTGGGGTTGCTTTGATGCTGGTAAAGTGGGAGATTTGTACAAGGTAAAAGGGATTTTGAATAAGGCTTCTCACTCCATTTTGCAATGCCTTGTCCATACCCTGTGGACAGCACTTGATTGGAGGCAATTTCATCCTACAATAGGACAGTGACCCAAAGCATACCTCCAAATTATGCAAGAACTATTTAGGGAAGAAGCAGGCAGCTGGTATTCTCTCTGTAATGGAGTGGCCAGTGCAGTCACCAGATCTCAACCCCATTGAGCTGTTGTTGGAGCAGCTTGACCGTATGGTACGCAGAAAGTGCCCATCAAGCCAAACCAACTTGTGTGAGGGGCTTCTGAAAGCTTGGGGTGAAATCTCTCCAGATTACCTCAGCAAATTAACTGCTGGAATGCCAAAGGTCTGCAATGCTGTAATTGCTTTCTTCAAAGAATGCTCCCTTTGCAGCAAAGTTTGAAGGAGGAAATGATTTCAAATAAAATTCTTTTTTTCGAACCTTGTCAATGTCTGCACTATATTTTTAATACATTTGGCAACTCATTTGATTAATAAAAGTATGAGTTTTCATGGAAAACACAAAATTGTCTGGGTGACCCTAAACTTTTGAACGGTAGTGTACAAAAGTGCAAAGGGAAATAAACCTATGCCCGTGTAAAGCAAAGTTGTATTACAGCCCTCATGAGAGTTGTCACCCGATCACCTGGTACAGTTCTGGACAACAAAAGTGCTGGATTAAAAAAGGCCACACTGAGCATTCTTTGTTTTAGGAATAAAAAATTAAAACAAGGGGACCATTCCAAATCTTCCTCCTCTCTCTCATCCACTCCCCTCCTCCACCCCCCCACCCCCTAAAGCCACAAATATAGTATATTAATAGAATATTGCCCTAGACTGGTCACTTTTAGACACTTCATGGCTTTCAAAGTCTTAGAAGGTTAAAAGAAGTAAAAAAAAAAAAGACAAAACATATGCACAGCAAGTCATTTTGACATTGTTGTGCATATGTTTATTTTTGGGGGTTTGGGAGTGAGAAGGGGGGTTCCAGGCAGAATCCATCTGAAAAAGACGTCATGTGAACATACTCTTAGGCTATGTTCACACGTTGCGTTTTTGCAGCTTTTTTTAATGCACATTTTCAGCTGCATTTCACAGTACCAGCAAAGTCTGTGAGATTTAAAAAATCTCATGCATACACCTTTTTTTTTTCCTGACAGTTTTGTCAAAGAGCTGCATTTTTGCAGAATGCAGCATGTCACTTTTTTCAGCATTTCTCACCTATTGAAAGCAACGGGTATGCAAAAAACACTGCAAAAAATGCAGATATCTGGTCTTGCTGCGTTTTTGGTGCCAAAACCTGATGTTGAATCAGATTATTTTTTTTATGTACTAAACTTTATCAACATGCACAAAAGACAAATGTACTCTTGATAAAAACTAAGCAAAACCTTCTTTTTGTAAGCAGCTTAACACCTTAACCCCCCCACCACCACCACCACCAAAGCTTTTTGCAGCTTCATGAACAGGCCAAAATGTACAATTCTGACCAGTGTCACTGTATGGGGAAATGCTGTATTTTTCAGACTGAGACACTTTTTTTTTCCCTTCAAATTTTTGGAAGAAAATGAGGGGTGGGAGCTGCAGTGGCAGAGGAGCTGGGTCACAGGAGGCAGAAGCCGGCTGCTGCTGCTAACACCTGTGCCCGCTATTAAAGATGAAAATTCTCTGCTACCCACTTCCATAGTCCCTCCCACCTCTATTCGTTGAAGCCGGTACCGAGAGGTGGGCGGGACTGTGGGCATGGGGAGCAGTGAAAATTAATTTCTCTTTAATAGAGGGCTCACGTGATCGCCCAGCCGCTGTAGGGAGCCTGCGGCTAACAGTATGCCCACTATTAAAGAAGGTACATATTCTCTGCTCCACACCCCATAGTCCCGGGCGTGGGGAGCATTGAGTTTTCCGGCAGCTGTCCTCGAAGTGTAACAGCATGTCAGTGCCATGCGCTGTTTACAAGCTGAAATCAGCTGCTGACATCAGAACAGGACGCTGCGAGGAAGTGGAGGGAAGGTAAATAGAATAGTTTGTTTTTATGGGTACAAGCGTGATTGGGGGCCCTCTATACCAGGATGTGAATATTGGGCGTATATGCCCGAAAATGATGCACGACCGAGGACACTTTCACTCTGTCAGCACCATTGTAGTCTATGGCCCATCGGCACATACGCCTGAATTCTGTATTGGGCAATTTGAAAGCACCCTTACTAAACCTCTTACCTTTTTTTACCTTTTTTTTTCTCGGCCGCTTCATTTGGGGGGGACATATGTTATAGTCTACTGACGCAATGTTACATTCAAAATGAATATTGGCTCCTCCCCAGCAGACTAAACATTTGCTGCTAGCCACAGGCTTCCTCCATTTTGTAGTGTCAGTTGGAGGCAAGGTCTGTCTCAGACCTGTCTTAGTCGTTAGATGTTAACCGTCTTTTTTTTGTTTTTCCTCTGATTCATGTTGAGGGTAACAGGGTGCAATTGTGTGCTATATTTCACCCATGTAGTTACTATGTACAGGCTGTAATTGATGCAGTCTATCCTATCGTGTCAGTATGGCTGGACCTGAGTACCTTAACACACTCGGTGTTCAGGTACTGGGGTGGCTGTTCGTAAGCCAGTCAGCTCCTGCCTATGTAGCACATTTTTTGCATGGTGCAGAATATTGGATTTCGGGTCTTCAAGACAGGTGAGTGTAGCCCTGTTGCGATTCTGTGTTATCCCCCCCACACCATCACCACTACTTCTCCCCCACCCCTTCCTTACTTTTTTCCACCTCAACTCCCGGTTTCTTATGGTAGTTTGGGAGGGTGTGGATAGCTAGAACTGGGGTTCAATGGTTTGCACAAGAGGCTCGGACCTGTGGTACCCGGCTGCCAGGTCCTGTCTGTGGCTTGGAGTTCTGATGCGGTGCCATGCACGGTAGACAATTTGCTGGTGTACGGTGTGCTGTTTCGGTCTGTCCTGCTGGCCTTCAGGGATTACCTCCCTACGCTCTCTGTGCTGGGGTCGCGTGACTACTTTGGTCAGGTGCGGTGTATCGCGTGGCAGCCATTACTCGGCTGTGCGGTGGGCATTGCTGCTGCCATGGCAGAGATGTAGTTGAACCCTAGGGCACACTACTGGCCAGTCTGGTTCTCCATTATGCCATGGTCAATCTGCGTAGTCAGCCATCAGGTCAGACCCAGAGTCTCCCAGAGGTCAAGAGATCATCTTTTAAATTTACTCCTGCCAGGTGTTCACTTTGTTCTGGTGGTAAGCCCACTGGTGCCAGAGGAATTAGAGAAGTTGACATCTGACGGGCGCCCCCACTCCTGGTTGGGTGACTGCCTCCTGCTCTTCAGAGAGGCATGGCAGGGGGGCAGTCAGCGATTTATTGGTCAGAGAGTAGTAATGAAACTCTGTACTCAAAAGGATATGATGCAAAACCAGGTGAATTTATTTAGTCTGTGGATCAACAGCTAGTGGATAGTGTTCCGGTCCGCCTGGACCTTCATCAGAAAAATGCTGTACAAGAACAATTGTATAAAAAATCAGAAAGTAGACAATCAGAAATATCAAGAAACAGCAATAAGGCAAATCGTAAAAAGAAAATAAGGAGGACAACAACATATTTGTGTGGACTTACGGCTTAGTCGAAATGTTAAATCTGTGAAGCTACTGGAGTGCTTGGTAAGGAGTGGGTCCATGGACTGCAAAGCAAATAGAACAGTCAATAGAACTACACGATGCCAGTTATAAATTGAGACTCAAAGAAAAAAAGGGGGGTGTGGAAATGAAGACAGAGGAGGGGGACAAGGGAGTATGAGAGGGGGACGGGGAGACAGTTAAGTATGAGAGAGAAGGAATGTAAGTACTGGAGCATATAATGGCGCTATAATAATAATAATATAAAACTTGGCCGGGTGCTGCTGATTGAAATAATGGAAAATGACAACTGACCTGTGTTGTTGAAGTGGAAGATGAGTAGTCAATACTCATAGGGGATGACACTTTAAACTGGAAAAACCAGAAGGAAAGGGAGGGCATAAATGTCAATAGTATATTCCAGCATGAAACCACAGGACCTTAATGTTATGTTGCTGCAGTTAAGGAGAAAAGGTGTACTCACCGGTGTTGTCTCTTCTGGCTAAGAGAGAGTTTGTCGCTCTTCCGCGAAAATTTTTTTCAGATCTCGCCAGCCCCCCAGAATAAGAGCCAGTTTTGTTCAATATATAGCATCTCTCTTTCAAGCAGGAATAATCATGAGGTTTCCTCCTTCAGAACTCTTCAGAGGGTTCTACTCAAACCAATTCGTCATCCACAAAAAAGGATGGTTCGGTACAACTTATTCTGGATCTTAAACTGCTGAACAAATGTGTGCTGCTGTGTCATTTTAGGATGGAGTCGCTCCAGTCAGTCGCGTGGCATACATGGAGATCAGGGAGTTTCTGTCCTCAATTCAGGAGGCCTAACTTCATGTACCTGTCTTTCCAGCTCCCCAGCAATTTCTTCATTGCAGTCAACCAGGATCACTTTTAGTTAAGGGCTCTTCCCTTTGGGCTGACAACCGTGACCGGGGTGTTTAAAAAGGTTCTGGTCCCAGTTACAGCTTTACTCCAGACCAGGGGAGCTGGTGGTAATCCCCTACCTGGACAATATTCTGGTCAAGGCGCCTTCCTTTTCCCAGAATCTGGAGAGTTTGCAGATTGTTCTAGAATCACTGGGACAATTTGGATGGATTGTAAACCGTTTAAATTCAGTGTAAATTCCAACACAGCGGCTTCAGTTTCTAGGGCTTATGTTCAGCAGAGTTAAAGCTTAAATCTTCCTTTCAGAGGAGAATAGGCTAGCTCTGCAAAGTTCCGAAGCGGCCAGAGAGAGATTCTATCCGTTTTGCATGAGAGACTTGGGGAAGATGGTAGCAACGTTTGAGGCAGTCCTGTCTGCACAACTTCATTCAAGGCCCCTACAGAACACACTGTTGGCCTCTTGGGACAGGTCGTCACAATCTCTAGACTGTCCAGTCCTCCTTCTACTTTGCTGTCACCAGTCTCTCAGGTGGTGGTTAACGTTGCCCCTATTAATCCAGGGTCGCTTCTTCCGCCCCATCCAGTGGCAGGTTCTGAGCATGGATGCTAGCCTTATTGGATGGGGGAGCCCATCGTTCGCCACTTGTCGTTCCAGAATTCCTGGAACAGTCAGGAGAAACTCCTTCCAATCAATTTATTGAAGCTCAGAGTTGTCTAATGTTTGGCTCTTCTACATTGACTAGACCTGGTTCTAGGATTCCCCATCAGGATCCATTCGGACAATGCCACGGCAGTGGACTAGATCAACCGTCAAGGAAGGATGCAGAGTCCATCCGCCATGACAGAGGTGGTTGAGATACTGAAATGGGCAGAGAACAAACAAGGTTCATATACCCGGAGTGGACAACAGACTTCTTGAACCGCCAGCAGGTAGAGGAAAGACAATGGGCTCTTCACCCAGAGGTCATTGATGGGGCACACCAGATGTAGAGCTGTTGGCATCCAGATTAAATCATAAGGTACCAAAATTAATCTCAAGATCTCAGGATCCTCAGGCAGTCCCAGCCAACGCTTTGGCAATTTCCTGATCCCATTTCATCCTTTGCTTACCCATTTCCTCGTTTACCTCTTCTGCCCAGATTTCTCAAGGAAGGAAGGAGGGAGACCAGTTATCCTCATCTCACCAGACTGCTAGACCACCCTATCGTCCCACACTCCTTTGATCCGTGGAACCTTAAAGGGAACCTGACGCCACGAATAACAGTTAATCTGCAGGTTAACAGTGTTATGATGCTTTCCGACGCAGGGTTCTAGTCGCGGCAGGACGTTTTTGCAGGCAACGAAGCCTGAGCAAGAGTGGAGAATTTGGTATGAACAGTATATTATTTATTTTCCCACCCAACGGATAGCTTGAGGACATCCCGTGGTTTTCAATGTCCCCCAGTGAAGCTGCCTGGAAATTAAAATTTTTTTCAAATCTTTCTCTGTACTCTTGATTGGAGGAAACAGCATCCACCCTTATTTGCCCATTTAGGTGTGCATTTATGTTGTTTTTCTCTCTCTGGGTGTAATTCAATTATTTTTCCAAATGTTTTAATTTTTTGTTTTTTGCATCTCCTACTGCTTTTTCACAAAGCTGAGGGAGCCTGAAGCTAGAAAACGAGGTATACACTGCGTGCAGAATTATTAGGCAAGTTGTATTTTAGGATTATTTTTATTATTGATCAACAACTATGTTCTCAATCAACCCAAAAGACACACAAATTTCAAAGCTTAATATTTTTGGAAGTTGGAGTGGGTTTTTTTTTTAGATTTGGCTATCTTAGGAGGATATCTGTTTGTGCAGGTAACTATTACTGTGCAGAATTATTAGGCAACTTAATAAAAACCAAATATATTCCCATCTCACTTGCTTATTTTCACCAGATAAACCACTATAACTGCCCAAAATTTAGAAATAAACATTGCTGACATGCAAAAACAAAAAAAATAGTGACCAATATAGCCACCTTTCTTTATGATGACACTCAACATCCTTCCATCCATAGATTCTGTCAGTTTCTTGATCTGTTTACAATCAACATTGCATGCAGCAGCCACACTGTTTCGAGAGGTGGACTGTTTTCCCTCCCTGTAGATCTCACATTTTATGAGGGACCACAGGTTCTCTATGGAGCTCAGATAAGGTGAACAAGGGGGCCATGTCATTATTTTTTCTTCTTGGAGACCTCTACTGGCCAGCCACGCTGTGGAGTAGTTGGGAGGCATGTGATGTGGAGCAGTGTCCTGCATGAAAATCATGTTTTTCTTGAACGATACCGACTTCTTCCTGTACCACTGCTTGAAAAAGTTGTCTTCCAAAAAATGGCAGTAGGTCTGGGAGTTGCGCTTCACTCCATCCTCAACCCGAAAAGGTCCCACAAATTCATCTTTGATGATACCAGCCCATACCAGTACCCCACCTCCACCTTGCTGGTGTGTGAGTCGGAGTGGAGCTCTCTGCCCTTTACTGATCCAGCCTCTGGCCCATCCATCTGGCCCATCAAGTGTCACTCTCATTTCATCAGACCATAAAACCTTTGAAAAGTCAGTCTTAAGATATTTCTTGGCCCAGTCTTGACTTTTTATCTTATGTTTCTTGTTCAAAGGTGATCGTTTTTCAGCCTTCCTTACCTTGGCCATGTCCCTGAGTATCGCACACCTTGTGCTTTTTGTTACTCCAGTAACATTGCAGCTCTGAAATATGGCAAAACTGGTGGCAAATGGCATCTTGGCAGCTTCACGCTTGATTTTCCTCAATTCATGGGCAGTTATTTTGTGCCTTTTTTGCCCAACACGCTTCTTGCGACCCTGTTGGCTATTTGCCATGAATCGCTTGATTGTTCGGTGATCACGCTTCAAAAGTTTGGCAATTTCAACACTGCTGCATCCGTCTGCAAGACATCTCACAATTTTGGAGCCTGTCAAATCTCTCTTCTGACCCATTTTGCCAAAGGAAAGAAAGTTGCCTAATACTTAAGCACACCTTATATAGGGTTTTGATGTCATTAGACAACACCCCTCCTCATTACAGATGCGCACATCACCTGATTTACTTAATTGGTAGTTGGCTCTCAAGCCTGAACAGCTTGGAGTAGGACAACATGTATAAAAAGTATCATGTGACCAAAAAAAAAACTTGCCTAATAATTCTGCACGCAGTGTAGTTTCCTGGGAATGGGACAATTTTCATTTAAAATGTGATAAGTGTTTGCCCTCAGGTGGCAGCAGACTATTCCATGGTTCTGTGTCTTCCAATGAAGACTACTGAGAGACCTATTATACGATAAGTGCCAAAAATATTAATTTATTAACATTCTGTTAACGTTTCGTGATGCTTTCTATTAACAATATCATAAACATTTGCTGCAAAGTGTTTTGTTTTGTTACATGTTTAAGCGTTTTTGGTTTCGTAGGCTAAAAAAACTCAACACTTAAATTCCCATTGATGTTTATTTTTTAAGTATAGTCTTTAGAGCAGAAAAAGCCTGAAGGCTGCTCCACTTGCGTCTTTTAACCACCCGGTGTTTTTTGGAAACCTTAATTGGTTAAAAAAAACTCTATTAAAAAAAAAAAAAATCCTAAAAATAGCAGGTCCTTTTTCAAAAGAAATTAATAGGAAGACTCTTTCAAGTGTATGAGGCAGAGTCTCTCAAAAGAAGTTGTGTGAATATTCCCTTATGGCACCCAAGTTACATGCCCTTATGTGAACAGGTGATGGTGACTGGCTTCTGTTCATCCAGCTACTGGCTGTCTGACGTGCTTTGTTCTTGTTATAGTAGGAGCACTCATACCAAGGTCAATCCAAGTAACAAAGCATCCACCGAGACTCCTCCACAGAAAAATGCCCCTCCAAAAGTCGTGTCTGCAAAACCAAAAGCCAAACAGCCAAAGACAAAGGCTGAACCTCCACCAAAAAAAAGGAAACAGTGGAAAGAGGAGTTTTCATCTTCTCAGTCAGACTCCTCGCCAGACATGCAGAGTGATGAGGAAGGTAAGGAAAGGGGGAAAGTCGAAACATTGCCTGCCCCTTAAATAAATTTATTAGATATTTTAGTTTGTTTCCGCCTCTTTTTTTTTTTTTTTTTTTTTATCTGCATGAAACAAAATGCGAAAGCCTCAACAAGCAATTAGCTGCTATTGATTTTTCCTATATGGTTACTAACACCTGGACTATCCTGTAGGCGAAATTCCTAATCCATTCATTGGATATCGATGTGCTGAGACCAGCAAGTGTTGCAGAACTGAACCCAAACTTCATGTGATTGTCCCATGGATCATATACAGTGGGGAAAAAAGTATTTAGTCACCAATTGTGCAAGTTCTCCCACTTAAAAAGATGAGGCCTGTAATTTACATCATAGGTAGACCACAACTATGAGAGTCAAAATTGAAAAAAAACAAATACAGAAAATCACCTTGTCTGATTTGGCAAGATTTATTTTGCATACTATGGTGGAAAATAAGTATTTGGTCACTTAAAAACATGCAAGATTTGTGGCTCTTATAGACCTGTAACTTCTTCTTTGAGGTTCCTCTGTCCTCCACTCATTACCTGTAGTAATGGCACCTGTTTGAACTTGTTGTCCGTATAAGACACCTGTCCACAACCTCAGTCACTCTCCAAACTCCACTATGGTGAAGACCAAAGAGCTTTCGAAGTACACCAGAAACAAAATTGTAGTCTTGCACCTTCTGGGAAGGCTGAATCTCCAATAGGCAAGCAGCTTGGTGTGATGGAATCAACTGTGGGAGCAATAATAAGAAAATAGAAGACATACAAGACCACTGATAATCTCCCTCAATCTGGGGCTCCAGGCAAGATCTCACCCCGTGGGGTCAAAATGATCACAAAAACTGTGAGCAAAAATTCCAGAACCACATGGTGTTTGCTAGTGAATGACCTGCATAGAGTTGGGACCACCGTAGCAAAGGCTACCATCCGTAACACACTACGCCGCCAGGGACTCAGACCCTGCAGTGCCAGACGTGTCCCCCTCCTTAAGCCAGTACATGTTCGGGCCCGTCTGAAGTTTGCTAGAGAGCATTTGGATTATCCAGAAGAGTATTGGGAGAATGCCATATGGTCTGGTGAAACCAAAGTAGAATGGTTTGATAGAAACAAAACTCGTCGTGTTTGTAGGAAACAGAATGTTGCATCCGAAAAACACCATACCTACTGTGAAGCATGGGGGGTGGCAACATCATGCTTTGGGGCGGTTTCTCTGCAAAGGGACCAGGATGAGTGATCCGTGTACATGAAAGAATCCCAAGCACACGGCCAGGGCAACAAAGGAGTGGCATCGTAAAGAAGCATATGAAGGTCCTGGAGTGGCCTAGCCAGTCTCCAGATCTCAACCCCATAGAAAACCTTTGGAGGGAGTTGAAAGTCCGTGTTGCCCAGCGACAGGCCCAAAACATCACTGCTCTAGAGGATATCTGCATGGAGGAATGGGTCAACATACCACCAACAGTGTGTGCCAACCTTGTGAAGACTTAGAAAATGTTTGACCTCTGTCATTACCAGCAAAGGATATATAACAAAATATTGAGATGAACTTTTATTAATGACCAAATACTTATTTTCCACCATAATTGGAAAAATAAATCTTGCCAAATCAGACAGTGATTTTCTGGATTTGTTTTCTCAATTTTGACTCACATAGTTATGGTCTACCTGTAATAAGCAGGCACTGGGATGCAGTAACACAGATGCTGCAGAGCAGGGATAAACTATATTTAATTATTTAACAGTGGGAAAACTCACAGGGAGATAGTAGGATAAACATAGAGTACAAAGGTAAAACTGAATAAACGTTGGTTAACTAAACAGTCTCTTGTTGAGGGTTCCACTTATCGTGACTCTGTAGCCTGTCACCATCAAAAGGCACCGTGAATGGCAGAATGTCGGCGGTGTTCGGTGTAATGTCTGCTGGCATCCCCACCTAGCACACGGTCCTTCTTCTGGTGGCAGCGGGCGGTCTCTGGTTCTGCGTTCAGTCCCTAGTCCATATACTTGTGGAGTAAGAGAGTAGAGCTCCCCACAAGATTCGTCTCGGTGCCGGTCTCCTTAAGCAGCCTCTGTGACCTGAAGGGCTGCGCTGCTATGTTTTACCCGGCGTGCGCCCCTCTGGATATCGACTGACACCCAAAAGACGTCTGTACTGCGATGCTCCATCGATTGCACGCTCCCCTGCGCACCCGCCAGTTTCGGTGAGTCCCTCACTATGCTGCTCTTTCTCTTCACGCCGCGCCTGTCGCTCCCCTCTCAGCGTTTGCGTTCTGTACCTCATCAGCGTTCTGGTGGGAAGGCCGCTTTCATTGCCACGCAACACATTTTACCTCACACTGACTGGCCACACCCCTTTAACCCTAATTGCTGGCTCACTCCGGCTGCAATCTCGTTCCCCCTAGGAACAGGAGGTTCGGCCCCAGCAGTTCCGGACCCAGCGCTTCAGCAGCTCTGGCAGCCCGGTCTTCCCTTCTACATCCCCGCCTTCCTTTAGCTTGCCATTCTACGTGCGAGAGCTCTTTCACAAGTCATTTTCACTTCTCAACTTATTGGATAATTATTTGCCAGATAAATTAATATTGCTTGTAACGGGCGGAAGGCACTCCAGCTGTGGTTTGCTCTGACCAATGTAGTTCGGGCTGACTTGTGGATGGTAAATAGATGCTCTGACCCGGTGGGTCTACTGCTTTAGCAATTTCCAACGTGTGCGACTCGGTGTTCATCTCCCCAGGGTAGGGGGTAGGCAGCACATCATTGAGGTTTGGGCACGAAGCTAACACTCCCTCTTCATTGAAGTTGGGGACCGGAGCTGGGAGCACCTCCCTGGCTTTTGACAACTCTGTGTGGAGTCCGCTCCTACCAGCTTTCCAATTTTCCCCGGGGCCGCTTATTCCAGACCATGACTCCCCCGGGTCTCAGAGCTGTCCCGCGAATAGGTGGTGCTTCATGGTGCTTAAAGGGAAGGTCCTACCAGTTTGTTTTTTGTGAACTTAAGCTTAAAATAGTAATTTAAAATGTATTAATGCAATTTTTGCACTGTTTGCAAACATTTCTATATGAAAAATATATATTTTCTTACAAATATACATATTTACCACTAGGAGGAGCATTTTCCATTTTAGACCTCAAGCAGCTATAGTGAGACTTACCAGCTTTACTGTTAGCAGCAAAATTGGGGCAGTAACTGCTGACATCACCATTTCCCTCCCCTTTTGGGTGATCTAGTATCCCTGGGGCAGAATGAAAAGTAGCATCACAGGGCAGTGCCATTTTGTGTGTGACTGCCCTGTGATCTGCTATCACAGCAGTTACTGTCTCTCTCCCATCAGTGTCTCTCACCCAGATAACATGATCCTATCACTGCTCTCCACAGTGCCTGGCTATTCACTGCAGACCCACTGCTCCTTATCTTATGAAGGGATTAATCACAGCTCCTGCTGGAGCAGCTGACAACTCCTGTTCAGATAATGGTACACTGTTCCTCCTTGATGTCTCTGCTATTTTGCCTGTACTTTTCTCCTGCATTTTACTCCCCTCAGCAGTCAATCTGGAATCTGTTGTGCTGGAAGCAGTACTGCTTATGTTAGAAGCAGATCTGTGGGCTCCATGAATATGGCAGCAGAACACTCCCACTACTGTGAATTGTGCAGCGCACAGAGGCGTGCCCAGTTCACTGCTAATGCAGCTGCCATGATAGAGAGAGGGTCAGTGGTGGTCTGTTATGACACTAATAGTGTCCTGCTGCTGCTGTGAAAACAAATGTCAGCCCCCAGTGCCTTCTTTAAACTCCTATAACACACAAAATGTTTCAAATGCATTCAAAACTTGGTTATAACAGCATGTTATGCTACATTACATTGATTTATTAATTATCTACAAACGTGGTACCCTCCCTTTAAGTTCCTGAAACTTCATCTGCACCAGTCTACCGAGAGTCTGCAATCGATGCCAATGTTCCTTAACCCAAGAGGACACCCCTGTCAGTGGGTAGGCCTCCTCCGGGTCCAGTACCAGCTCTGTAATCTCTCGTCCTTTTCGCCCAAACAAGGTGTATGGCGTGAACCCGGTCGTGCTGGGCACTCTGTTGTTGTACACCCATACCGGCTCTGCCACAAACTCAGGCCACCGTTTCTTCCGGTCTTCTTCCAAAGTGCGTAACATCTGGATTAATGTTCGACTTAAGTTCTCACAGGCCCCATTTCTTTGAGTTTGAGGGTGATGGGGAGTAGCTCGGGACTTCCCAATTCGATACAAACAGTGTAGTTCTTCCACAACTTGCCCCTGGAAGCAGGAGCCTTGATCGGAGTGGATTCTTTTCGGGCAGCTGTACACGCTGATGAAATCTCAAGATAGCCTGTGCAGCTGATTCTGCAGTCTGATCTCTAGTTGGAGTTGGTGAATTGATCCATCATCACCAGACAATGTTCGTAGCCAAGATGTGCTGGTCCTATAGTCAGGTAGTCAATCAAGACTTACAAAGGGGCGGAGGTCACAATGGTCTGTGTTGGGGCCCGCTGTTCTGGGGGTTTAGCCAGCTCACATCTTCTGTACTGTTGGCACGCATCTTCCACCACATTCCTCAGTCGTGGGTGATACACCACTCTCTGTAGCCACCGGAACGTTTTCTCTGCACTGAAGTGAGCCCTTCGCTCATGAACCTCGGTGGCCACCATCTTGATCGACTTCTTCGGGACCACTACTTGGCAAGTGACTCCCTCTTCTCGCAACAGTTGCATCTTCTGATATAACAATCCATCTCTCAAGCAGAGTGATTTCCATTGTCCTAGAATTGGCAAGGCGCCTGAGGACAGCACATTCCTCTCGCTCCAACTAGGAAGTTGCTTCAATGCCTCCCACTGTCGCAGTTGAGCAGTCTCCTTGTCCATCTGTTGGAGTTGGATCCATTCATCTCTGGATCGCCCCAGTATCTGATCTTCACACTCTTCCTCGATCTGTCCCTATGTTGTCACCCACGAGGTGGACAGGTTTTGGAATCCAGGAATCTCCTCCGCCTCAAGCTCCTCATCTCTGTCAAGGCTAGGACATTCGTGTCACCCTGGAGAGGGCGTCGGCATCAGTATTCTTGGCCTTGGCCCTGTAGACAATCTTGCACCAATACTTCACCATGCGAGCCACCCATCATTGCTCCAGGGCCCCTAGCTTTGCATTCTCGATGTGGGCTAAGGGGTTGTTGTCCGTTCTCACCAGAACCTCTGATCCGGATAAGTATTTCGAACTTCAGTCATGGCCCATACCAGGGCCAGCAGCTCCAACTTGTAGGAGCTATAATTGTCCGGATTTCGCTCTGAATCATGTAGAGACCGGCTCACGTTGGCTATCGCCCGTTCTTTTTCTTCTTGTACCTGTGACAGGACTACTCCCAGGCCATGTAGACTCCCGTCTGTGTGAAGGATGAATTTCTGTGAAAAATCACCATAAGCAATTATGGGGGCTTCAATGAGGGCCATTTTCAAGAATCGAAAGGCTGCTTCTTGCCAGTCTCCCCACTGGATGGTCCCGTTCTTCAAGCTGGCTGATACTTCATTCAGCAGCTCCAGCAAGGGGTTCGCTATATGGGTGAAGTTTTTCACAAATCGCTGGTAATAGCCAATAAGCCCTAGGAGAGCCCGTACATCTTTCACAGTCTTCGGAGTGGGACATTCTTGTACCGCCGCCACTTTCTCTTGTGCAGGTCTTAATCCTTCACTTGACACAATATGCCCAAAATACTAAATTTGCTTATGGAAAAGATGACATTTCTGTGGCTTCACCTTCAGGTTATGATCAACACTTGTTCTAGCCGCTGTAGGTGCTCCTCAAATGTGGACGCGTAGACGATGATGTCATCAAGGTAGCCTTAAAATTCAAATCTCCCAAACATCACTCCATTAAGTGCTGGATCGTCCCTGGAGCGTTAGTCAGACAAAAGGGCATGCGATTGAATGCTCAGAGTCCCATGGGCAGCACAAATGCTGTTTTCGGACAGTCATGTTCTGCCATTGGCACCTGCCAGTACCTGTTGGCCAGAACGAGGGTGGAAAAATACTTCGCCTGTCCCAGGGCAGAGAGGGACTCCTCAATTAAGGGTAAGGCTACTTTCACACTAGCGTTTTTTTTGCATACGTCGCAATGCGTCATTTTGGCGAAAAAACGCATCCTGCAAAGTCGTCTGCAGGATGCGTTTTTTCCCCATAAACTATCAGCAACGCATTGCGACGTATTGACACATGTCGCAACCGTAGTGCGACGGTTGCGTCGTGTTGTGGCGGACCGCCGGCAGCAAAAAAACCTTACATGTAAGGTTTTTTTGTGCCGACGGTCCGCCATTTCCGACCGCGCATGCGCGGCCGGAACTCCGCCCCCACCTCCCCGCACCTCACAATGGGGCAGCGGATGCGTGGAAAAACAGCATCCGCTGCCCCCGTTGTGCGGCACTTGCACAGTATACGTCGGGCCGACGCAGCGCGACGGCCCCGTACCGACGCTAGTGTGAAAGTAGCCTAACAGATAAGAATCCCGCACAGTGCAGGCATTCAGCCGCATATAAACTACACAGAACCGCAGAGTCCCATCTTTTTTTCTTTCTTTTTTTTTTTTTGACTAGCACAAAGGGAGCCGCCGACGGACTCTGACTCTCGTATTAACTCCACTTTGCAGCATATGAGCCAGCATCTCCTTTACCTCCTTGTACATCTGGGGGTATATTTGGCGATATCTCTCTGATTGGTGCGCACTCCCGGTAGGAATTTCGTGAACGACTGTCAGAGTGCAACCAGAGTCCTCTTCATGGCGGGCAAAAACTTCCTGCTAGCGCTCCAGTACATCCTCTACATACTGCACTTTTTCAGGTGACAGTCCCGTCAATTCTGCCCGCATCCGGTCTAAAATTCTACGACCTTCTTTCTGGCTGCCAGGCGGAGACTCCGATGTAGCTGTAACCGCTAGAGTCCAGGGATTCCCTTGCCAGTTTTACTACTTCGGGTGGCATTAGCTTCTCCGGCATGCCCAGGATCTGGGCCATATCACTCTTGGGTAAAAGAGTGATACTGTCGGTCCCCAGGTTGATACACATTACAATGTTGCCAGCTTGAACTGTGGCTAATATTCGAGCGACGAGCAACCCAGGGGGGTATTTGGTCAATTGCTGCTGGTTCGATCTGCACCTCCACTCCCTCCAGAGGAGTACAAGCTCGCACTGGCAACGTGAGTACTGTTTGGCCGGGCGGTAAAGTAATCTTGGCAGCCGCCGGCACCATCACCAAGACTCTTCTGTCTTCCGACATTTCCTGGGCTTGAGCTGCTCGAATTATCTTCTGAAACACCGTCCGTTGTGGGGTTTGTTGGATGCATTGGTTCAAGAAAGGTCCCTGCGACTCACTAATCAGTAGTTGTCCCATCTCCTTCAGCACGTTCATCCCCAGAGTCATTACGGGTCCACTACCAGCATCTCCTGTGACCAACACGACCCCCTTGTGGCCTACATCCTTCCTGCATACTTTAATCTCAATCCAGAGCACTCCTGCGACTCGAATGGGCAACTGACTGGCCACTGTTTAGTCTTATTACTGGTCCCCACTCTGGCCGCGAGACCTCCGGAAAGTGTTGTTTGAAGTAGGCTTCCAGCAGAGTAGTCACTTGTGACCCGGTGTTGATCAAGCAGTGAACAGGTCGCCCATTCACTTCGACCCAAACTGTTGGGCTCACAGAAACTATATTTTCGGGACTTCTTCCAAATTTTTCCCTGGGTTGGATAATGCTTCCAGGCATGCTCAAATGTAAAAACAGGATCCGTCACTGGATTCCTGCATTTCAGTGACCGCTGGATCCCTGCGTTCATAGGCTCCCATTCTGTGGAACAACGTATGACGCAGGAGGCGTCCTGGCACGTTTTTCCACTGCAGACAAAAAACGTTCCTTGGAACGTTTCTTCCAAATGACGGGCCGTCAAGTTCCGCAGGATCCAGTGCACGACGGACGAAACGTGTGGCGATATGTCGCTAATACAAGTCTATGTGAAAATGCAGGATCCTGCAAAATTTTTTTCTCGTAAAACGACAGGAGCTCAAAGGCGGAAGTGTGAAAGAGGCCTTAGCGTTACCTTTCTATACCTCATCAGCGTTCTGGCGGGAAGACTGCTTCCATATGCACGCAACCCATTTTACCGCACACTTACTGGCCACGCCCCTTTCACCCTGGTCACTGGCTCGCTCCGGCTGCAATCACGTTATCCCCAGGTACAAGAGGTTCGGCCCCAGCAGTTCCAGACCCAGTGCTTCAGCAGCTCTGGCATCCCGGTCTTCTCCTCTACATACCTATGATGTCAATTACAAGCCCCTCTCATCTTTTAAAGTGGGAGAACTTTCACAATTGGTGGCTGACTAAATACTTTTTTCCCCACTGTAAATGTTGAATTTAGACCTAAAAATACTTTTTCATTATAGTGCTTTGGCACAAAGCACTATATTGTTATTCCATCGTGGTAAACTTCTTCTTCTTATAGTGCTTTGGAACAAAGCACTATACTGTTATTCCATCGTGGATAACTTTTTCTTCTTATTATAGTGCTTTGGAACAAAGCACTATATTGTAATCCGATCGTGGATAACTTCTTATTATAGTGCTTTGGAACAAAGCACTATACTGTTATTCCATCGTGGTAAACTTATTATTATTATGGTGCTTGAACCTCCTAGGTTCAAGCAACATATTGTAATCCGATTTCTTATATTTTATTATTATTATTATTATTCTTCTCCGCGTTTTCTGCAATTAATGCGGCCCGAACCGCTCGGCGCAGAGACCCCGTTCAGGCGGCGTTTCGAAGGCCTCGGTGGGGACAAGTAAGTGCGCCCCCGGCCCCGTGTGCAAAAGTAAGTGCGCCCCCGGCCCCGTGTGCAAAAGTAAGTGCGCCCCCGGCCCCGTGTGCAAAAGTAAGTGCGCCCCCGGCCCCGTGTGCAAAAGTAAGTGCGCCCCCGGCCCCGTGTGCAAAAGTAAGTGCGCCCCCGGCCCCGTGTGCAAAAGTAAGTGCGCCCCCGGCCCCGTGTGCAAAAGTAAGTGCGCCCCCGGCCCCGTGTGCAAAAGTAAGTGCGCCCCCGGCCCCGTGTGCAAAAGTAAGTGCGCCCCCGGCCCCGTGTGCAAAAGTAAGTGCGCCCCCGGCCCCGTGTGCAAAAGTAAGTGCGCCCCCGGCCCCGTGTGCAAAAGTAAGTGCGCCCCCGGCCCCGTGTGCAAAAGTAAGTGCGCCCCCGGCCCCGTGTGCAAAAGTAAGTGCGCCCCCGGCCCCGTGTGCAAAAGTAAGTGCGCCCCCGGCCCCGTGTGCAAAAGTAAGTGCGCCCCCGGCCCCGTGTGCAAAAGTAAGTGCGCCCCCGGCCCCGTGTGCAAAAGTAAGTGCGCCCCCGGCCCCGTGTGCAAAAGTAAGTGCGCCCCCGGCCCCGTGTGCAAAAGTAAGTGCGCCCCCGGCCCCGTGTGCAAAAGTAAGTGCGCCCCCGGCCCCGTGTGCAAAAGTAAGTGCGCCCCCGGCCCCGTGTGCAAAAGTAAGTGCGCCCCCGGCCCCGTGTGCAAAAGTAAGTGCGCCCCCGGCCCCGTGTGCAAAAGTAAGTGCGCCCCCGGCCCCGTGTGCAAAAGTAAGTGCGCCCCCGGCCCCGTGTGCAAAAGTAAGTGCGCCCCCGGCCCCGTGTGCAAAAGTAAGTGCGCCCCCGGCCCCGTGTGCAAAAGTAAGTGCGCCCCCGGCCCCGTGTGCAAAAGTAAGTGCGCCCCCGGCCCCGTGTGCAAAAGTAAGTGCGCCCCCGGCCCCGTGTGCAAAAGTAAGTGCGCCCCCGGCCCCGTGTGCAAAAGTAAGTGCGCCCCCGGCCCCGTGTGCAAAAGTAAGTGCGCCCCCGGCCCCGTGTGCAAAAGTAAGTGCGCCCCCGGCCCCGTGTGCAAAAGTAAGTGCGCCCCCGGCCCCGTGTGCAAAAGTAAGTGCGCCCCCGGCCCCGTGTGCAAAAGTAAGTGCGCCCCCGGCCCCGTGTGCAAAAGTAAGTGCGCCCCCGGCCCCGTGTGCAAAAGTAAGTGCGCCCCCGGCCCCGTGTGCAAAAGTAAGTGCGCCCCCGGCCCCGTGTGCAAAAGTAAGTGCGCCCCCGGCCCCGTGTGCAAAAGTAAGTGCGCCCCCGGCCCCGTGTGCAAAAGTAAGTGCGCCCCCGGCCCCGTGTGCAAAAGTAAGTGCGCCCCCGGCCCCGTGTGCAAAAGTAAGTGCGCCCCCGGCCCCGTGTGCAAAAGTAAGTGCGCCCCCGGCCCCGTGTGCAAAAGTAAGTGCGCCCCCGGCCCCGTGTGCAAAAGTAAGTGCGCCCCCGGCCCCGTGTGCAAAAGTAAGTGCGCCCCCGGCCCCGTGTGCAAAAGTAAGTGCGCCCCCGGCCCCGTGTGCAAAAGTAAGTGCGCCCCCGGCCCCGTGTGCAAAAGTAAGTGCGCCCCCGGCCCCGTGTGCAAAAGTAAGTGCGCCCCCGGCCCCGTGTGCAAAAGTAAGTGCGCCCCCGGCCCCGTGTGCAAAAGTAAGTGCGCCCCCGGCCCCGTGTGCAAAAGTAAGTGCGCCCCCGGCCCCGTGTGCAAAAGTAAGTGCGCCCCCGGCCCCGTGTGCAAAAGTAAGTGCGCCCCCGGCCCCGTGTGCAAAAGTAAGTGCGCCCCCGGCCCCGTGTGCAAAAGTAAGTGCGCCCCCGGCCCCGTGTGTGGAAAAGTAAGTGGCACCCCTGGTCCCGTGTGTGAAAAGTGCTGCTGTAAAGCTGGCAGCGCTGTTCAAGCACCATGTATTTCCTTCAGGAAATGCCCATCTAGTTATAGTGCTTTGGAACAAAGCACTATACTGTTATTCCATCGTGGATAACTTCTTCTTATTATAGTGCTTTGGAACAAAGCACTATACTGTTATTCCACCGTGGTAAACTTCTTCTTATTCTTATTATTCAGTCCGCACGTAATGCGGCCCGAACCGCTAAACTCACAGACTCCAGTGAGGTGTCATTTCGAAGCCAGCGTTCCTGAGAGGTGTGCTAAGTATTTTTCGTGTCGATCGGATTTGTAGTTTTTGCGCAATTTGTGTTTGAAAAAAGTCTTTCAATGCGTTTCAATGGAGAAATTTTCCTATACGTTTATAATGGGCTGGTTTCTGAGGCAATTTCTAAAAATAACTGCCACCTGGCTGATTAGCTCATTGATATGCGCAGTCAGACACAGTTACTATGCCAACTCCTATGAAATCTACATCAGCTCACCAGGTCACAAGTTTTGTCAGATAATATCAGCTCTTAAAGTGACAGTACAGCACAATTCCAAACCACTATCCGTAGTCTTATGATTATTAGACTGTGGCCCGATTCTAACTCATCGGGTATTCTAGAATATGCATGTCCACGTAGTATATTGCACAGCCACGCAGTATACAGTGCAGAGCCGCGCAGTATACAGCGCAGAGCCGCGCAGTACACAGCGCAGAGCCGCGCAGTACACAGCGCAGAGCCGCGCAGTATAAAGCGCAGAGCCGCGCAGTACACAGCGCAGAGCCGCGCAGTACACAGCGCAGAGCCGTGCAGTACACAGCGCAGAGCCGCGCAGTATAAAGCGCAGAGCCGTGCAGTACACAGCGCAGAGCCGCGCAGTACACAGCGCAGAGCCGCGCAGTACACAGCGCAGAGCCGCGCAGTATAAAGCGCAGAGCCGCGCAGTAAACAGCGCAGAGCCGTGCAGTACACAGCGCAGAGCCGCGCAGTTTAAAGCGCAGAGCCGTGCAGTACACAGCGCAGAGCCGCGCAGTACACAGCGCAGAGCCTTGCAGTACACAGCGCAGAGCCGCGCAGTATAAAGCGCTGAGCCGTGCAGTACACAGCGCAGAGCCGCGCAGTACACAGCGCAGAGCCGCGCAGTACACAGCGCAGAGCCGCGCAGTATAAAGCGCAGAGCCGCGCAGTATAAAGCGCAGAGCCGCGCAGTACACAGCGCAGAGCCGCGCAGTACACAGCGCAGAGCCGTGCAGTACACAGCGCAGAGCCGCGCAGTATAAAGCGCAGAGCCGTGCAGTACACAGCGCAGAGCCGCGCAGTACACAGCGCAGAGCCGTGCAGTACACAGCGCAGAGCCGCGCAGTATAAAGCGCAGAGCCGTGCAGTACACAGCGCAGAGCCGTGCAGTACACAGCGCAGAGCCGCGCAGTACACAGCGCAGAGCCATGCAGTACACAGCGCAAAGCCTCGCAGTATAAAGCGCAGAGCCGCGCAGTATAAAGCGGAGAGCCGCGCAGTACACAGCGCAGAGCCGAGCAGTACACAGCGCAGAGCCGCGCAGTAGACAGCGCAGAGCCGTGCAGTACAGAGCGCAGAGCCGCACAGTATAAAGCGCAGAGCCGCGCAGTATACCGCGCAGAGCCGTGCAGTACACAGCGCAGAGCCGCGCAGTACACAGCGCAGAGCCGCGCAGTACACAGCGCAGAGCCGCGCAGTACACAGCGCAGAGCCGCGCAGTACACAGCGCAGAGCCGAGCAGTACACAGCGCAGAGCCGCGTAGTACACAGCGCAGAGCCGCGCAGTACACAGCGCAGAGCCGCGCAGTATACAGCGCAGAGCCGCGCAGTACACAGCGCAGAGCCGCGCAGTACAGAGCGCAGAGCCGCGCAGTATAAAGCGCAGAGCCGCGCAGTACACAGCGCAGAGCCGCGCAGTACACAGTGCAGAGCCGCACAGTACACAGCGCAGAGCCGCGCAGTACACAGCGCAGAGCCACCCAGTATGCAGCGCAGAGCCGCGCAGTATACAGCGCTGAGCCGCGTAGTATACAGCGCAGAGCCCCGCAGTATACAGTGCAGAGCCCCGCAGTATACAGCGCAGACACGCGCAGTACACAGCACGGACACGCGCAGTACACAGCGCAGAGCCGCGCAGTACACAGCGCAGAGCCGCGTAGTATACAGCGAAGAGCCACGCAGTATATAGCGCAGAGCCGCGCAGTACAAAGCGCAGAGCTGCGCAGTATACAGCGCAGAGCCGCGCAGTATACAGCGCAGAACGCGCAGTACACAGTGCAGAGCCGCGCAGTACACAGCGCAGAGCCGTGCAGTACACAGCGCAGAGCCGCGCAGTACACAGCGCAGAGCCACGCAGTATACAGCGCAGAGCCGCGTAGTATACAGCGCAGAGCCGCGTAGTATACAGCGCAGAGCCACGCAGTATACAGCACAGAGCCACGCAGTATACAGCGCAGAGCCACGTAGTTATACTGCCCAGTCACGTAGTATATTGTCCAGTCACATAGTATACTGCATATCCCTGTTAAAAAAAAAAAAAGAATTAAAATAAAAAAGTTACATACTCACCTCCTGGAGCGGCCGGTATCTGATGGTTGTTGCACCTCCTAGAGCGGCCGGTACACGATGCTTGTTGCACCTGGAGTGGCCGGTACCCGATGCTTGTTGCGCGCTCCGGTCCCAAGAGTGCATTGCGGTCTCACGAGATGATGACGTAGCGGTGTTGTGAGACAGAAAGACGGAAGTGCCCTTAGATAATTAGATAGTAGATTACCCCGCTCACCAATTCGGAACCCGAGAGGCCCGGCCCACCAAATCGGACCCCGAGGGGCCCGGCCCACCAAATCGGACCCAGAGTGACCCCGCCCCCTAAATCAGACCCAGAGTGACCCCGCCCACCAAATCGGACCCAGAGTGGCTCCGCCCACCAAATCGGACCCAGAGTGACCCCTTCCACCAAATCAGACCCAGAGTGACCCCTTCCACCAAATCGGACCCAGAGTGACCCCTTCCACCAAATCGGGCCCAGAGTGACCCCGCCCACCAAATCGGACCCAGAGTGACCCCACCCACCAAATCGGACCCTGAGGTGCCCAGCCCACCAAATCAGACCCTGAGGTGCCCAGCCCACCAAATCGGACCGAGTGACCCCACCCACCAAATTGGTCCCTAAGGTGCCCCGCCCACCAAATCGGACCCAGAGTGGCTCCACCCACCGAATCGGACCCAGAGTGGCCGCGCCCACAGAATCGGACCAAAAGTGACCCCGCCCACCGAATCAGACCTAGATTTACCCCGCCCACAAAATCAGACCCAGATTGACCCAACCCACCAAATCGGACCGCCTGAGGGGCACCCAAGTGTGAAAGTCTTGCAGGGGCAGCCCGGGCACCATTCCAAAGCACTATCTGTAGTTCCTTCAGGAAATACCCATCTAGTTATAGTGCTTTGGAACAAAGCACTATACTGTTATTCCACCGTGGTAAACTTCTTCTTATTCTTATTATTCAGTCCGCACGTAATGCGGCCCGAACCGCTAAACTCACAGACTCCAGTGAGGTGTCATTTCGCAGCCAGCGTTCCTGAGAGGTGTGCTAAGTATTTTTCGTGTCGATCGGATTTGTAGTTTTTGCGCAATTTGTGTTTGAAAAAAGTCTTTCAATGCGTTTCAATGGAGAAATTTTCCTATACGTTTATAATGGGCTGGTTTCTGAGGCAATTTCTAAAAATAACTGCCACCTGGCTGATTAGCTCATTGATATGCGCAGTCAGACACAGTTACTATGCCAACTCCTATGAAATCTACATCAGCTCACCAGGTCACAAGTTTTGTCAGATAATATCAGCTCTTAAAGTGACAGTACAGCACAATTCCAAACCACTATCCGTAGTCTTATGATTATTAGACTGTGGCCCGATTCTAACTCATCGGGTATTCTAGAATATGCATGTCCACGTAGTATATTGCACAGCCACGCAGTATACAGTGCAGAGCCGTGCAGTACACAGCGCAGAGCCGCGCAGTACACCGCGCAGAGCCGCGCAGTACACAGCGCAGAGCCGTGCAGTACACAGCGCAGAGCCGCGCAGTATAAAGCGCAGAGCCGCGCAGTACACAGCGCAGAGCCGCGCAGTACACAGCGCAGAGCCGTGCAGTACACAGCGCAGAGCCGCGCAGTATAAAGCGCAGAGCCGTGCAGCACACAGCGCAGAGCCGCGCAGTACACAGCGCAGAGCCGCGCAGTACACAGCGCAGAGCCGCGCAGTATAAAGCGCAGAGCCGCGCAGTACACAGCGCAGAGCCGCGCAGTACACAGCGCAGAGCCGTGCAGTACACAGCGCAGAGCCGCGCAGTTTAAAGCGAAGAGCCGTGCAGTACACAGCGCAGAGCCGCGCAGTACACAGCGCAGAGCCGCGCAGTACACAGCGCAGAGCCGCGCAGTACACAGCGCAGAGCCGTGCAGTACACAGCGCAGAGCCGCGCAGTACACAGCGCAGAGCCGCGCAGTACACAGCGCAGAGCCGCGCAGTATAAAGCGCAGAGCCGCGCAGTATAAAGCGCAGAGCCGCGCAGTACACAGCGCAGAGCCGTGCAGTACACAGCGCAGAGCCGCGCAGTATAAAGCGCAGAGCCGTGCAGTACACAGCGCAGAGCCGCGCAGTACACAGCGCAGAGCCGCGCAGTACACAGCGCAGAGCCGCGCAGTATAAAGCGCAGAGCCGCACAGTACACAGCGCAGAGCCGCGCAGTACACAGCGCAGAGCCGTGCAGTACACAGCGCAGAGCCGCGCAGTTTAAAGCGCAGAGCCGTGCAGTACACAGCGCAGAGCCGCGCAGTACACAGCGCAGAGCCGTGCAGTACACAGCGCAGAGCCGCGCAGTATAAAGCGCAGAGCCGTGCAGTACACAGCGCAGAGCCGCGCAGTACACAGCGCAGAGCCGCGCAGTACACAGCGCAGAGCCGCGCAGTACAAAGCGCAGAGCCGCGCAGTATAAAGCGCAGAGCCGCGCAGTACACAGCGCAGAGCCGCGCAGTACACAGCGCAGAGCCGTGCAGTACACAGCGCAGAGCCGCGCAGTATAAAGCGCAGAGCCGTGCAGTACACAGCGCAGAGCCGCGCAGTACACAGCGCAGAGCCGTGCAGTACACAGCGCAGAGCCGCGCAGTATAAAGCGCAGAGCCGTGCAGTACACAGCGCAGAGCCGTGCAGTACACAGCGCAGAGCCGCGCAGTACACAGCGCAGAGCCATGCAGTACACAGCGCAAAGCCGCGCAGTATAAAGCGCAGAGCCGCGCAGTATAAAGCGGAGAGCCGCGCAGTACACAGCGCAGAGCCGAGCAGTACACAGCGCAGAGCCGCGCAGTAGACAGCGCAGAGCCGTGCAGTACAGAGCGCAGAGCCGCGCAGTATAAAGCGCAGAGCCGCGCAGTATACCGCGCAGAGCCGTGCAGTACACAGCGCAGAGCCGCGCAGTACACAGCGCAGAGCCGTGCAGTACACAGCGCAGAGCCGAGCAGTACACAGCGCAGAGCCGCGCAGTATACAGCGCAGAGCCGCGCAGTACAGAGCGCAGAGCCGCACAGTATAAAGCGCAGAGCCGCGCAGTACACAGCGCAGAGCCGCGCAGTACACAGCGCAGAGCCGCGCAGTACACAGTGCAGAGCCGCACAGTACACAGCACAGAGCCGCGCAGTACACAGCGCAGAGCCACCCAGTACACAGCGCAGAGCCGCGTAGTATACAGCGAAGAGCCACGCAGTATATAGCGCAGAGCCGCGCAGTACAAAGCGCAGAGCTGCGCAGAGCTGCGCAGTATACAGCGCAGAGCCGCGCAGTATACAGCGCAGAACGCGCAGTACACAGTGCAGAGCCGCGCAGTACATAGCGCAGAGCCGTGCAGTACACAGCGCAGAGCCGCGCAGTACACAGCGCAGAGCCACGCAGTATACAGCGCAGAGCCGCGTAGTATACAGCGCAGAGCCGCGTAGTATACAGCGCAGAGCCACGCAGTATACAGCGCAGAGCCACGTAGTTATACTGCCCAGTCACGTAGTATATTGTCCAGTCACATAGTATACTGCATATCCCTGTTAAAAAAAAAAAGAATTAAAATAAAAAAGTTACATACTCACCTCCTGGAGCGGCCGGTATCTGATGGTTGTTGCACCTCCTAGAGCGGCCGGTACACGATGCTTGTTGCACCTGGAGTGGCCGGTACCCGATGCTTGTTGCGCGCTCCGGTCCCAAGAGTGCATTGCGGTCTCACGAGATGATGACGTAGCGGTGTTGTGAGACAGAAAGACGGAAGTGCCCTTAGATAATTAGATAGTAGATTACCCCGCTCACCAATTCGGAACCCGAGAGGCCCGGCCCACCAAATCGGACCCCGAGGGGCCCGGCCCACCAAATCGGACCCAGAGTGACCCCGCCCCCTAAATCAGACCCAGAGTGACCCCGCCCACCAAATCGGACCCAGAGTGGCTCCGCCCACCAAATCGGACCCAGAGTGACCCCTTCCACCAAATCAGACCCAGAGTGACCCCTTCCACCAAATCGGACCCAGAGTGACCCCTTCCACCAAATCGGGCCCAGAGTGACCCCGCCCACCAAATCGGACCCAGAGTGACCCCACCCACCAAATCGGACCCTGAGGTGCCCAGCCCACCAAATCAGACCCTGAGGTGCCCAGCCCACCAAATCGGACCGAGTGACCCCACCCACCAAATTGGTCCCTAAGGTGCCCCGCCCACCAAATCGGACCCAGAGTGGCTCCGCCCACCGAATCGGACCCAGAGTGGCCGCGCCCACAGAATCGGACCAAAAGTGACCCCGCCCACCGAATCAGACCTAGATTTACCCCGCCCACAAAATCAGACCCAGATTGACCCAACCCACCAAATCGGACCACCTGAGGGGCACCCAAGTGTGAAAGTCTTGCAGGGGCAGCCCGGGCACCATTCCAAAGCACTATCTGTAGTTCCTTCAGGAAATACCCATCTAGTATTATTATTGTAATCCAGACGTGGTAAACTTATTCAGTTTTTTTCCGCAATTAATACAGCCCAAACCGCTGCACGCAGAGACTCCAGTGAGGCGTCATTTCGAAGCCAGCGTCCACGAGAGGTGTGCTAAGTATTTTTCGTGTCGATCCGATTTGTAGTTTTTTTGAAAAATTGCATTTAAAAAAAAAAAATTCCCATAGGAAATAATGGCGAACTTTCCATTACCCCCAACTTGACCTTCCAAAGATGGCAGCTATGCAAATGTACGGTGTCCATTTTAGGACACAATCATTTATCAAAGTCAAACATCAGAATAAAGTGACTATGACACCCTCTCGTCCCGTGTGTGAAAAGTAAGTGCACCCCCGGTCCCGTGGGTGAAAAGTAAGTGCACCGAGTGGCCCCGCCCCCAAATCTGACCCCGAATGGCCCCGCCCCCCAAATCCTCAACCCTGAGGGGCTACAACTACTAAACCAGCGCCTGAGGGGAACCCAAGTGTGAAAGTGTTGCAGTGGCAGCCCGGGCACCATTCCAAAGCACTATCTGTAGTTCCTTCAGGAAATACCCATCTAGTTCTTATTATTATTCAGTCCGCACGTAATGCGGCCCGAACCGCTTCACTCACAGACTCCAGTGAGGTGTCATTTCGAAGCCAGCGTCCCCAGGAGGTGTGCTAAGTATTTTTCGTGTCGATCGGATTTGTAGTTTTGGCGCAATTTGCGTTTGAAAATGTTTTTTCCCCTCATTGTAATGCATTTCAATAGGGAAATTTTCCCATAGGTTATAATGGCCGGGTTTCTGAGGCAATTTGAAATGTACCTGCCATCTGGCTGATTAGCTCATTGATATGTGCAGTCAGGCCCAGTTACTATGCCAACGCCTGCGAACTGTACATGACCCCAGCACAGTTTTGCCAGATAATATCAGCTCTTAGGCTACGTTCACATTTGCGTTGTGCGCCGCAGCGTCGGCGCCGCAGCGCACAACGCAAACAAAAACGCACGCTAAAACGCTGCGTTTTGCGCCGCATGCGTCCTTTTTGGCCGAAAGTTGGACGCAAAAAAAATGCAACTTGAAGCGTTTCTTGCGTCCAACGCTTGCGGCCATGCGGCGCAAAACGCAGCACAACGCATGTCCATGCGCCCCCATGTTAAATATAGGGGCACATGACGCATGCGGCGGCGCCCGACGCTGCGGCGCTGACCGCAAATGTGAACGTAGCCTTAAAGTGATAGCACAGCACAATTTCAAAGCACTATCTGTAGTCTTATTATAATTATTGCCCCGCTCACCAAATCGGACCCAGAGTGGCGCCGCCCGCCAAATCGGGCCCAGAGTGGCGCCGCCCGCCAAATCGGACCCGGAGTGGCGCCGGCCGCCAAATCGGACCCGGAGTGGCGCCGGCCGCCAAATCGGACCCGGAGTGGCGCCGGCCGCCAAATCGGACCCGGAGTGGCGCCGGCCGCCAAATCGGACCCGGAGTGGCGCCGGCCGCCAAATCGGACCCGGAGTGGCGCCGGCCGCCAAATCGGACCCGGAGTGGCGCCGCCCGCCAAATCGGACCCAGAGTGGCGCCGCCCGCCAAATCGGACCCAGAGTGGCTACAACTACCAAAACAGCGACTGAGGGGCACCCAAGTGTGAAAGTCTTGCTGGGGCAACCCGGGCACCATTCCAAAGCACTATCTGTAGTTCCTTCAGGAAATACCCATCTAGTTCTTCTTCTTATTATTCAGTCCGCAATTAATGCGGCTCGAACCGCTGCACTCAGACTCCAGTGAGGTGTCATTTCGAAGCCAGCGTTCCTGAGAGGTGTGCTAAGTATTTTTCGTGCCGATCGGATTTGTAGTTTTGGCGCAATTTGCGTTTGAAAATATTGTCTCAATGTGTTTCAATAGGGAAATTTTCCCATAAGGTTATAAATAGCCTGATTTCTGAGGCAATTTCAAAATAACTGCCAACTGCCACCTGGCTGATTAGCTCATTGATATGTGCAGTCAGACCCAGTTACTGCCAACGCCTACGAACTCTTCATGACCCTACTAGGACACAAGTTTTGGCAGATATCAGCTCTTAAAGTGACCCGCCCACCAAATCGTATCCTGAGGGGCCCCGCCCACCAAATCAGACCCTGAGGGGCCCCGCCGCACCAAATGGGCCCCTGAGTGGCCCCGCCCACCAAATGGGCCCCTGAGTGGCCCCGCCCACCAAATGGGCCCCTGAGGGGCCCCGCCCACCAAATGGGCCCCTGAGGGGCCCCGCCCACCAAATGGGCCCCTGAGTGGCCCCGCCCACCAAATGGGCCCCTGAGGGGCCCCGCCCACCAAATGGGCCCCTGAGGGGCCCCGCCCACCAAATGGGCCCCTGAGGGGCCCCGCCCACCAAATGGGCCCCTGAGGGGCCCCGCCCACCAAATGGGCCCCTGAGGGGCCCCGCCCACCAAATGGGCCCCTGAGGGGCCCCGCCCACCAAATGGGCCCCTGAGGGGCCCCGCCCACCAAATGGGCCCCTGAGGGGCCCCGCCCACCAAATGGGCCCCTGAGGGGCCCCGCCCACCAAATGGGCCCCTGAGGGGCCCCGCCCACCAAATGGGCCCCTGAGGGGCCCCGCCCACCAAATCGGGCCCCTGAGGGGCCCCGCCCACCAAATCGGCCCCTGAGGGGCCCCGCCCACCAAATCTATCCCTGACTGGCTTCGCCCACCAAATCGGCCCCTGAGGGGCCCCGCCCACCAAATCGGACCCAGAGTGGCCCCGCCCACCAAATCGGCCCCAGAGTGGCCCCGCCCACCAAATCGGCCCGAGGGGCCCCGCCCACAAAATCGGCCCCTGAGGGGCCCTGCCCACCAAATTGGACCCCGAGTGGCCCCGCCGACCAAATCGGACCCTGAGGTGCCCAGCCCACCAAATCCTCAACCCTGAGGGGCTACTACCAAACCAGTTCCTGAAGGACACCCAAGTGTGAAAGTCTTGCAGGGGCAGCCCGGGCACCATTCCAAAGCACTATCTGTAGTTCCTTCAGGAAATACCCATCTAGTTGTAACTGATATTGCAACTCCACCTTTCTCACATCAGATCTAAGCTGTAATACCAACCCATAGAAGAGACATGGTTTCTAAGGGTTAAAATCAAAGCCAGGGATGTTTTTTCTGATTCTGCACAAAACCTATAGGTGTTAGTTGTGTAATGAATCGGTCCCACAGCAGATTCACTTAAGGCGTTTTCCCAAAAATACATTTATCTCCTATCTACAGAGCTGGAGATAAGTCATCTGACCCCAAAAATAGAATCCCCAAATTCTCCTTATATGCTTGCTCGACCACGACTTCATTCACTTCTATGACTGGTGGTGATACCTGTACCATCAGTCCCATGCAAGTGAATGGAGTGATGGGCATGCATGCACATTATGGCTCCATACACACTATGCAGTTTGGGATCCTGTACTTTTAATTGGTTGGGCTCCAACCGCTCTATCGTTTCCTATTGGTTTTCTGGGCAGTACACAAATGTGAATTTCTCATAGCAGTCTTATAACAAAATATTGCAGAATTAGATATAAAGCATTTTGTGATTAGATAAAAATGGCTTTATCGGACCATTCACAACTAAAGCTGCAATTCTGTTCCCATTAGACGTACAGCATATCTAAAGGTGACGATGGACATAAATGATCCATGGAACCATCATTTTGCAAACTCTGCCTAGAAAAACCAATAATGGTGTTTTTGTCAGTCCTTGCTTCTGTTCCAGCTGTGTGATTTACAATGATGGCTGTGGCCATGTATTCCTAGTTTTACTTCATCTGCCGATGTTTTGTACTTTCCTTTCAGAGTTTGAGCCGCCTCCACCTCCAATTGTTACTCGCTTCTTGAACACAAGGGCCATGAAAGAGACATTCAAGGGATATATTGAGCTGCTGGTGGGAGTCGCATTGGATGCTGATGTGTTGCAAAACCTGGAGAAAGATAATGGTGAAATTGTATTTTTGTGTCATTTGCCACTTGTAAGGCCTCATACACATCCTATATTATGGATCCATTATACAATTTAAAAAAAAAAAAAAATGTCATGGATGGATTACATGTCTGTATCAAATTTGTTAAAAAAAAATGGATAATAGTGGATTTAGTGTCCTTTTATAGGGGACCAGTATGCCTATAAGGGTTAGAATATGTTGACTTGTGGAGGCATAGAAGCTGTGTGCACCATACCCAGACCATGAACATGCCATGTGTATATATTATCCACTCTGAACATTCAGGTTCTCTTCAACTTATGTTGCTGGTATTTTTTTCTTAGACTGTGTTCTTCTGCCACATATGAGGAAGATTGAAGGGATGTTAAATGAGAACAGGAGGAGGCTGCTCACAAAACTGCAGATAGATCAGCCATTAAAGGTATGGAAATTAAGTTTGTGAGGAAACAAAGGTTTGCATCTAATATGACCAAGAAGCAACATTTGTCGGTTCCATGTGATCAAAGTAATTATTCAACCATGTGACTAGAGTATGGTGTAAGTGGTTACCAAAAAAATGTTTTTTCCACTGACCGCAAGAAGAGTCCTTGAAAATTTGAGTCATGTGACACTTTGTATAATATAAATCCTTGAAGACTTTATTACACAGTGATGTGACCTGGGAAAACCTAGTACAAGTAAAACCGTGGAGCAGTCGTTTAGAAGCTTGGAAATAACTGAAATAAATATTTTTTGCTGTGATTTTGACAGAGTACCTGTTTGTCATTGTGAATTTTTAGAACGCCTTGGAAAATTATCCAGATATAACTACGATTAATCGTGATGGAAGAGGAAAATCAGGAGGACCCGCTGTATGTAAAATAAAAGTACACGGCAAGTGGTACAACAAGAAAACGATGCGACCCACTAAAACAGCTTCAAAGCAATCGCAGGTATGTAAACAAGTAAATTGGCGCTCGCAGCCCCCACAAGTCTCAGGATCGATGGGGTCCCAGCAGTTACACTATTATATAATCCCATTTATAGAAATGGGAGAAGCGCATCTGCCCAGGATTAAGCTTAAAGCATTTTAATTGTCTCATAAATGACTAGTACACCTGAAAATAAGCAACTTTGTAATACATGTTACTAGCTGAAGAGCTCGGTGTTGCCCGGGCATAGTAACTAACTATTTATAAAAAATTATAATGATTATATTGCACATAAAAACATTTCACATCATTTTTTCAACACTACAGATTTGCAACACAAATTAACTAAATGGTTACCCAAGTATTGATAGTATTTTCTTTTCAACTCATTCAAGAGCCTTTTGATAAACAACATTTTTGGTTTTTCCTTCTGGTGCAAAGATGAACAGATTTTTGGCAGTTCCAACTCTTGAATAAGCCACGTAGTTGACCATGAGGAAAGCATGGTGATTGCAAATCGATCCCTACTACTTTCAAGGACTGTCCCTGAGCCTTGTTAACGGACATTGCAAATGCCAGTCGAACTGGAAACTGGAGACGTTTTGCTCCCACACTGGTATACCGAACACAACCGGCACCATTTTGTTGAAGCAAAAGGTTTTTTTTAACACAATGTTATCCCCTTAACGACTGCTGATACTTTTAATGGCAGCAGTTAAGGGGCCTTATTCCTCCTGCACCTCATGCTCCCTTCTTTTTACACAGCCTCCTCCTGCACCTCACGCTCCTCCTTTATACACTGCATTTTTCTGCAGCACAGCTTTTCTCCTTTATAGTCGCTCCGCCGGCAGCTCCTCACACTCCTCTTCCATATACAATTTGAAACACTTGATCCCGAGAGAAGTTGCACTAATTGCAATAAAGCGTATCGTATACACAGCCTACTTCTTCTGCAGCACCACACTTTTCTCCTTTAGACCTCATTTACACGTTATTTGGTCAGTATTTTTACCTCAGTATTTGTAAGCTAAAACATGGAGTAAAACGATCAGAATAAAAATATATTAGAAACACGTCACCACTTCTACATTTTTCTCCCACTCTTGATTTTGGCTTAAGACTGAGGTAAAATACTGACCAAATACTGAACGTGTGAATGTGGCCTTATACATAGCCTCCACCTGCAGCGCCTCACTCTTCTCTGTACACAGCCTCATATTGCAGCAGCACCTCACTACTCTCATTTTCCCCTTCACATCTGTCATTTTCCTCATCACATCTGTCACTTCCCCATCACATCTCTTTTTCCCCCTCACTCCTCTCACTTTCCCCCTCACACCTGTCATTTTCCGATCGCTCCACTATTGAACCCTAGCACCTCTTCATTTTCCCCTCACGCCTCTGTTTCCCCTCACGCCTCTGTTTCCCCTCACGCCTCTGTTTCCCCTCACGCCTCTGTTTCCCCTCACGCCTCTGTTTCCCCTCACGCCTCTGTTTCCCCTCACGCCTCTGTTTCCCCTCACGCCTCTGTTTCCCCTCACGCCTCTGTTTCCCCTCACGCCTCTGTTTCCCCTCACGCCTCTGTTTCCCCTCACGCCTCTGTTTCCCCTCACGCCTCTGTTTCCCCTCACGCCTCTGTTTCCCCTCACGCCTCTGTTTCCCCTCACGCCTCTGTTTCCCCTCACGCCTCTGTTTCCCCTCACGCCTCTGTTTCCCCTCACGCCTCTGTTTCCCCTCACGCCTCTGTTTCCCCTCACGCCTCTGTTTCCCCTCACGCCTCTGTTTCCCCTCACGCCTCTGTTTCCCCTCACGCCTCTGTTTCCCCTCACGCCTCTGTTTCCCCTCACGCCTCTGTTTCCCCTCACCATGTACACAGCAACTTCCGTTTGTGAGCACAGCGGTGTAATCCATGAGGCTCCTCCCTTTCCTTTGACGTCATGCCTCAGGGGAGCAACTCCATTCTAGACACGGCTGAGCTAGATGTGGCCTGTGCCTGTCGCGCACTGATACTTTGAAGGCGGCGGCCCTGATTGTTGCTCGCAATGGCTGGGATGTTACAGCCTGTGATTTTTGCAGGGTGGCTTTCGAGGTGAATGTGTGTCTGCCCGTGTGCGTTAACAACGTGGGCCAGGTGGATGGGGCTTTGCGTGTGAAGTGAGTGTGGCTATGCGGAGTGGGTGGGGCTTGACACACACACACTCAGCTATATATATATATATATATCAGTGAAATCTGCTTCTGTCTCCTTCTGGTCTGATTATTTATTCTCAATTCATGAGTAAAAACTATTCGGTGAAGATAGAATGTTACATTACTGAGATAGCAGTTACCACTGATGAGATATCTCCTATGTAGGGTGTGGCTCTGCCTCTAGCTCCTCCTCCCCTTTACATAGAACTTTATGAGCACCAAGTGCCATCTCCTGTTCCAGTAATGTAACAGCCTGTCTTCAATGAATACAGATTTCACCTGTGAATTGAGAATTTTAAGAATGAAAGATCAGTCGTGGGGGAGAAAGATGATATTTCTGATAAGATATATTACAAAGTTGCTTATTTTCAGGTGTAGTATTGATTTATAAAATGAAAATCCAGTGAAGTCGTTGTCCTTTTATATACTGACTACTGTTGTTCTGCTGTCTCGGGTAGACATGTGCTTGCATGTCTATACTGGGAAGTCTGCTGCTTGTAAGAGAGGGCACAGTGTACTTGCCAACCGTTCCACTTTCCCAGTAATCTGTAGCTGTATAAAGATAACCGATCACCTGTGCTGCTGCTTCGTGTACTCATGTTGTTCTCGTAGTAGACTGTGATATTTTCACCCTTTTTATTTTTCATTGCATCTATTTTTCAACAGGAGTTCGCTGTAGATCCAGAAAAATCTCAGTTGTGTTCACTCTACCATGCACTCCACCATTACAAGTACCACATATACCTTATATGCAAAGATGAGGTAAGTGCTTAAGCTCCAGTTTTTGTTCTGTTTTTCTTTTAAAGTGTGTTGCTCCAAGGTAGTGCTGGTGTGTAGAGCAGGCTGAGGAGTTGAGTCCGCTCCACGTATGGTACGAGCCAACCATGGTCTACTTCTAGCTGTGACCTCCTGTGAGATCTTTTGGAACACCTGGAGTGGACCCGCAGATCCACGACAGCGAACCTCCCAAGGGTGAGCTGACCAGGTAGACCACCCCCTATACAGGGAGCGTTAGGGGCAGACCCAAGGGAGACTATTGCCGCAGAAGCTGGAACCCAGAGACAGGAAGTAGGAGGTACAAAATAGAGAAGCTGGGCGTAGGACGGACAGAGCGGGGTAAGATGAAGTACAGTTAAGAGCTGAGTACAGGCGAGACCAAAGGAGCACTGGGAAGGGGAAGACACAAAGGAAACAGGACAGAGACACCAGACTAACAGAGTAAGGAGAGGACACTGGGAAGGCTGGACTGGACGAGGAGACAAGGAAGCCTGGGAAAGGCAGAGAAGCTGAACTGGCTGGACAGAGCGGAGACTCAAAACAGGCAGTGCAAAGACAAAGGTGGACCTGAGTCACAAAAGCACAAATGACAGACAGGCAAGGAACAGAGGAAGGAATCGCCTTAAATACAGGGAGTGCTGAAGGACTTCCGGGTCACGGTCCTCCAGGATCACAGAGAGGAGATACAGAGCGCCTGTAAATCAGAAAGAGGAAGTGCTGGAGTGGGTGGTGCGCATGCACACCCGACGAGAACCAGGGAGCGGAGAAGAATGAAGGAGAGGACGCGCGCCTGCAGGAGCAGTGCGCCACAGTGGGTAAGTATGAGCGGGGGGAGCGGCGGTGGTCCCAGCAGCAGGCACGGCCGCAGAAGGAGTGGCCGTGACACCTCCGCTGTTTAGCCACTTAAAATAACGCTGTCCATCTCTAACAGGAGAATGTAAGTGATGGAATCCCAGTGGTTAGCCAAATCAGGCACACCTCAACCCCCCTGCATCTCTTTCGTGGGGTGTCGATTGGATGGGCTTCATAGAGGATCATTAAATTCAAAAACATATATAAATCCCCTTAAAAATATGATTTTATTGTTTAAATATTTTAAAAATACCACTTCCCAGTGAAAACAGACAAAATGTATAAATATATAAGGGAATACTAATCAGTGATGCTCCATCATCAGGGCACCTGCATCATTGACTATCGGTCCAGTACATCTGTGCCTGCCCCCTGAGGAACCGTTTGTCGGGGAAACGCGTCGGGGCGTTATACTGACAGCTAAGTGTCTCCCTTGGGGAGGATATTTTCTTCACTGGCTGCCTGCGCTAGCACTTTAACAATTCTTTGGTCTAGCACATTATGCATTTGTACAAACACTGACCAATGGCCATTAACTACTATCAGTACTGGTATGTGATTCTATGTGCAGTGATGTCACGATATCGCTGCTTCTAAAAGATATCAACTGGATATTATTTGTCCACCATATGCACTCTATCTTATATATGAGGGTGGTCAATTGAAATATATTTTGCCAGGCAGTGTTTCTATGATAACATCCGCATTTGTACAAACACTGACCAATGGCTACTAACTGCTATCAGTACTGGCATGTGATTCTATGTGCAGTGATGCCACGATATCGCTGCGTCTAAAAGATATCAATTGGATATTATTTGTCCACCATATGCACTTTATTTCATATATGAGGGTGGTCAACAGAAATATATTTTGCCAGGCAGTGTTTCTATGATAACATCCGGACTGAATTTGGTCATTTGTATCTATTTCTACCTCCCTACCGAGGTCCCATTATCGATATATATTAGTAAAGAAATATTTTTTACTGCAAGACTGCACAAGGACAATTGTACCCAAAATATTGTTTGAGCTATTGTGAATATATGTGTGTGGTACCTTGTCCACATCTGGGACCAAACAATAGGGAGTTGGTTAACTCTTATATAGTGTGCACCTGAATATTTGCTTACTTGTCTTTTTTCATTTCTTTCACATTGCTCATTGTTTTCTTCCCTTTTAGCTGGCAGGGTTTCATTAGGGCCAGCAGGGGTTAGCCGTCGCGGAGTGGGGGCGCCAAATTCACTATCAGGGTGCCAACCTCCACTGTCAGGCAGGGGCAGTAGGCCATTGTAGGGCTATCCTTGAGGACAGGTGCACCTATATTAGTATTCCCTTATATATTTATACATTTTGTCTGTTTTCACTGGGAAGTGGTATTTTTAAAATATTTAAACAATAAAATCATATTTTTAAGGGGATTTATATATGTTTTTCACTTGATATCCCTTTTGGTTACAAAATCCTTTTGTCTATGGTTCTACATAGGATCATTAAATTCGCAGTACCATTGAAGCTTTTAAAACAAGTGGTCAAACGATTGCAGGTTTAACTCTTTCTCCTCTACTTTCACCCCTTCTTTCCCTGCAGCCAATTGTTATTCTTGCACATTTGTTTTTCCCTCATTGCAAGATCCATAACTTTTTTCTTTTGCTGTTGACCTTCCATTATGAGGCCTTTTTTTGTGGAACGAGATGTAGTTTTGAATGACCCCATATACACTCCTCAAAAAATAAAGGGAACACTAAAATCCCACATCCTAGATATCACTGAATGTAATATTCCTGTTGCAAATCTTTATTCATTACATAGTGGAATGCATTGAGAACAATAAACCCTAAAAATTGTAATCAAAATTAATATCCCATGGAGGTCTGGATTTGGACTGATACTCAAAATCAAAGTGGAAAATGAAGTTACAAGCTGATCCAACTAATGTGGAAATGCCTCAAGACAAGGAAATGATGCTCAGTACTGTGTGTGGTCCTCTGTGCCTGTATGACCTCCCTACAACGTCTGGGCATGCTCCTTATGAGGCAGTGGATGTTCTTCTGAGGCAACTCCTCCCAGACTCCGATTAAAGCATCAGTTAACTCCTGGACAGTCTGTGGTGCAACATGGCGTTGGGTGGAACGAGACATTATGTGCCAGCAGTTCTTGATTGGATTCAGGTCTGGGGATCGGGCAGGCCAGTCCATAGGATCAATGCCTTCATCATCCAGGAACTGCTGACCCACTTCAGGCTCATGAGGCCTAGCATTGTCATGCATCAGAAGGAACACAGGGCCCATTGCATCTGCATGTAGTCTCACAATGGATCTGAGGATCTCATCCCTGTACCTAATGGCAGTCAGGGTACCTCTGGCTAGCAAATGGAGGACTGTGAGACCCTCCAAATAGATGCCTTCCCACACCATTAGTGACCCACTGCCAAACTGATCATGCTAGAGGATGTTGCAAGCAGCACAACGTTCTCCACGGCGTTTCTAGATTTGCGCCTGTCACATGTGCTCAGGGTGAACCTGCTCTCATCCATGAAGAGCACAGGGCGCCAGTGTCGAACCTGCCAATCTTGGTGTTCTCTGGCAAATGCCCTGCACAGTTTTGGGCTGTAAGCATAAAATCCACTTGTGGACGTCGGACCCTCATACCACCCTCATGGAGTCTCTTTCTGACAGTCTGAGCAGACACATGGATGTTAGTGGCCTGCTGGAGGCCATTTTGTAAGGCTCTGGCACTATTCCTCCTGTTCCTTCTTGCACAACGGAGGAGGTATCTGTCCTGCTGCTCAGTTGTTGCCCTCCTATGGCCCCCTCCATGTCTCCTGGTCTACTGGCCTGTCTCTTGGTATGTGCTCCATGCTCTGGACACTGTGCTGACAGACGACACAGCTACCCTTCTTGCCACAACACGCATTGATGTGCCATCCTGCATGAGCTGCACTATCTGCGCAACTTCTGTGAGTTGTAGACACCGCCTCATGCTACTGTACAGTACTCTACGGTTGACAGCAATAACAAAATGCAAAAGTGACCAAAACAGCCAAAAAGGATGAGAACAGAGAAATGGTCTGTAGCCACCCTCTGCACCCTAATTACCTATAATTTCTACCTGTTGTGTGTCCCATTTGCACAACAGCAGGAGAAATTGATTCACAATCCGTATTGGTTTCACAGAAGTGTGATGTACTTGGAGTTACATTGTAATGTTTAAGTGGTCCCTTTATTTTTTTGATAATTGTACAATGTACTGGAAAATGAGCAAAAATTCAAGAAAGGTGGAATCGGAAAGGGCAATTTTGAGTTTTGTTTTCAGTGTCTATTGTGTGTTAAAAATTACTGTATATACTCGTGTTTAAGCTGAGTTTTTCAGAATATTGTCCCAGAAAGGCAGCGGGTCACAGAGGCAGGAGCTGGCGGCTGCGTCTAAGGCTTGTGCTGCTGATAAAGAGAAATGAATATTCACTGTGCTGGCAGTAAATATTCATTTCTCTTATAGCACGCACAGTTACAGCGCAGCCACCGGCTTCCAGCACACATCCTACTTACGCTGCATCTTGTTCCGGGGCCAGCAGCTCTTCCAGCCGAGCGATCACGTGTCGCCCGCTCATTAAAGTAATGAATATTCACCTCTCTCCACTCCCAATAGCGTGGAGTGAATATTCATTACTTTAATGAGCGGGGGACACGTGATCGCTCGGCTGGAAGAGCTGCTGGCACCGAAACGAGATGCAGAAAGGGCGCGCAGGGAAGGTAAATATGTGTTGTGGGTTTTTTTTTTTTAGTTTTTTGTTCTTGTATGCATGGTTCCTATATATAAAAAAAAAAAAAAAAAAAAGGACAGGGATGGGCAGCCTTGCATACAAGGACAGGGATGGGCAGCCTTGCATACAAGGACAGGGATGGGGATCCATGCATACAAGGACAGGGATGGGGATCTATGCATACAAGGATAGTATATCAGGAGCCATGCATACAAGGATAAGAGATCAGGAGCCATGCATACAAGGACAGGGATGGGGATCCATGCATACAAGGACAGGGATGGGGATCTATGCATACAAGGATAGTATATCAGGAGCCATGCATACAAGGATAGGAGATCAGAAGCCATGCATACAAGGATAAGAGATCAGGAGCCATGCATACAAGGACAGGGATGGGGATCCATGCATACAAGGACAGGGATGGGGATCTATGCATACAAGGACAGGGATGGGGATCTATGCATACAAGGATAGGAGATCAGGAGCCATGCATACAAGGATAGGAGATAAGGAGCCATGCATACAAGGACAGGGATGGGGTGCCATATATACCAGGATAGGGATGGGGGGACAATGCATACCCGGCTTATACTCGAGTCTATACGTTTTCTCAGTTTTTCGTGGCAAAATTAGGTGCCTCGGCTTATACTCTGATCCACTTATACACGAGTATATACAGTACCTAGCAACATCATTTTTGCAGAAACTGAACAGCAGCAATTCTTGGGTTCCATTTTTTTTCTTCTGCTTAGGCTTCTTTCACACTTCAGTTGTTTGGCGTCAGTCTGAAACCGCCATTTTCCTCAAATAGCGGATCCGCCATTTTTTTTTTTGCGGATCCGCTATTTTCCCATAGACATGCACTAGCGACGGACTGTGGCGGATGGTCGTCCGTTCCATCCGCCATGCGACGGATCCGTCGAAATTTGGCGGACGTTGACGGACACTATAACGTTTTTGTCTGCGCCGAAATGGCGGTTCGCGACCGATCCGTCGCGTCCGCCATTCCATAGAATGGCCGCCTATGAGCGACGGATCTGTCGCGACTGTCATTTCGGCGGATCCGTCGCCCCAATCTGCTTTTTCAATTGCGCATGCTCCAAAAAAGTAAATACTTTTCCCAGACAGCCCCCAAGTAACTGATCCGTCAAAAAAACGGATCTGTTAGAACCGTTTTCTCAACAATTGTGACGGATCCGTCGATCCGTCACTTTGTCGGAGCAGACTGACGCCAAACAACTGAAATGTGAAAGAAGCCTTAACAGCGTTGCCATATGGGTCAAATAACCCTGAGGGATCTAATCACTAATGAGGCCGTAGAGTTACTATGGACTCCGTTCAACGTTGTCGTTCTTTTCAGAGGTGCACAACTGTGGATGATGGAACTTTTATGCACGCCTGAAAAGACTGACACTGCCTTATTATAGGGAATCTTCTGCCAGAGGTTCAGTCTGAATCACGTATATCCGAGACTTACACGGAAACCCTGGTGTAAGCTCCTAAGCGTAGAGCGCAGAATAAATGCGCAGAGCCTTACTGCGATCTTTGGGAGGCAGAATGAATAAATCAACAGCCAGTGAAGAACCTGTTTTATTTGGGTGTTTTTCTGTTTCTTGTGCGGTACAAGTGATTAGGTGACTTTGTTCTACTGGTCGGAGCGATAACAGATTTATGGTTTTTTTTTTTTTAATATTTAGCTGCTGCCACACACTAAAAAAAGCGTTTTTTAGTGCAAAACTAGTTTTTGCATCGCCATATTTTGACAGCTATAATTTTTCTATATATCTGCCTGCAGAGTCATGTGATTGTTTTTGTTTTTTTTGAGACCAGTTGACATTTTTATTGGTACCATTTTTTGGCACATGATATTTTTTTATTTTTGGGAGGCAAAATAAACAAAAACCAGCAATTCTGGATTTGTTTGGGGAGAGGGGATATGGCCATTCACCGTGTGATAAAAGTAATAAGACCACTTTTATTTTTTCGGATCTGTAAGATTACAGCAATACTACATTTATATAATTTTTTTGTTTGTTTAGTGCTTTTACACAATACAAACTATTTTATAGAAAAAAATAATTGTTTTTGCATCGCTTTATTCTGAGAGCTATAACTTTTGCATTTCTCTGCTTATGGTGCTGTATAGTGGATTGTTTTGTTTTTTTTTATACTATTTTTATTTACTTTTTTCTCGTTTTATTCCATTTTTTTTGTTTGGTGGTATGATGAAAAAGCATATTTTTGTTGCCTTGTTTAGTTGGTGTTCATGACAAGGATTAACTAGTGTGACTGGGTTATAGTTTGGGTTGTTCCAGAAGCGGCGATACCAAATGTGTACTTTTTGTTTTAGATAAAATTTGTATTTATTGGTATATTTTCTCTTCTTTTTTTTTTTTTTTCTTTATTTTGTGACCTTTTTCTTTAAATATTTAATTTATTTTTTTTTTACTTTCTTAGTCCATCTATGGGACTTAAACTTTCATGGCTCTGATTGCTGCTATAATGCATATAAAAATAAATTTTGCTTTGCTGTCTTAATGCTTTGCATTGCGGAAGTAGTGCATTATCTATGCGATCAACGGATTATGTGTTCAAGATCCTGTGCAGGAATAATCTGTTGTAAGAGAGAATAAATATAATATGCATTTTAAAATTTGTGTTTAAAAACAAAGAAACTTTTTAAAATAAACACATCAAGAGAAGCATATCCAGTATGCCCGCGTCCATAAGGGCCAATACAATAAATAGATATTTGAGGCTATTTTAGCAGCTTTGTTCATTCTGTTTCACATAAAAAATGATCAAAAAGATGTATGAAACCCAAAATTGGTGGTATCAATAAAACCTACAGCTCTGTAAGCAGCAAGAAATGGCTCTCAGAATATGATGCAAAAATTCTACGTATTTCTATACATATCGGTTACTGTGTTGTGTGGACTGGGTGCTGGCTCTGCACCCTTACAGATTAGCTGACCGAGGGGCGCCGCAGCCAACATTCCTCTACATTGTTGATCAGGCACATTTGCCTGGTACTACAGTTCTACAGCTTTCTTCCAATCAGGTGAAAAGAATTAAACTGCAATACCAGGCACAGACAGAACAAATGTAGAGCCCTGTGCCCGGTGAACAGTGGGGGGTACTCCAGCAGTTCCACAATCCCTTCACTCAGCTAATTGGTGAGGGTGTTGCGAGTTTCATCCCCTCTGGTCTGGTATTGATGGTACATTCATTCAATCAGGATCCGCCTTTTCTATGCATTTTTATTTTGTACATTAGTGGGCAGTGTTGAGCTTAATGTTTACCTTCCGCATACTGTGCATGTAACATTCTTTTTGCCATTCTCCATTTTTTTTTTTCTTCCCCGTTCCAGGTTACCTCTGTTCAGAAATCAAATCGGGACCTACAACAAGCGGAGCTTGTGAACCACTGTCTGAAAAACATCAAGTGGGTGGAGGATCTCTTTGAAAAATTTGGTGAACTTTTTAGCCGGGTGGCACAGACGTGCTCTTAAAGCTCTGTTTTTTTAAAAAAATAAATTTCCTCAGCATCCTCACCACTTTTTTTTATTTTAATTTTTTTTTTAAATAATTGTTCACAACTCTCCCAGTATATCCCCTCCCCTGAAATACCTCTAACAAATAAAAGAGACCAGAGACTCTGATGACATACACAAGACTGGCTGATCTTCAGCTTGCCGTAACTACATCGCCGTCTCGCACCTACGGAGAGCGACTACCCGGGAGACCAGCAGCACGTTTCTCCCCATGTTTGGTAAACTGTTGCCTATTGCATATTTCTTCCCCAGGCAAAATGATACAGCATGCACTAAACTATAGAATACATTACTTCATTACCTATAGCGTTAACACTTAACTGCTTCACCACTTTTCCCCCTTTTGTCTCTAAAAATGAGGGGAAAAATGGGGACAAAAATCCCTCATTTCTCGATCTTACCCCATTTTCCTCCCATGGTAAAAAGACTATAAAGTATAATCTGGAGGCACAGGAGCAATATTTGAGTTTATAATTTCCCAGCCATCACATTTACAATATTGTACATTTTGTAAAACAGAGTTTTGCGATACATCACTTTATGATAGCCACACTGATTTAAGAAAAAAAAAAAAATCAGTAGAAAAAAATGGTTCTGCTTTATGGACTCCTTTTACAAGTTTCTTTTAGTTCACACAGCTGAACATGGAGTTGGTGCAATCCTTTGACTGCTTTTTGTGTCAAATTATATTATAATGGATAAAATGACATTAACTATTTTCCCTGTTTTGAAGAAAACGATTTTCCTTTATACTGTGTTTTTTTTTCTTTGAGGAAAAAAAATCAATTGTACATTTTATCTCACGAATAGTTGTATTTTTCACAGAGAAAATATTGTGGTTATAATTCTGTTTCCTGGGTCTTTGTAATAATACAGCTCCCTGTTGTGTTTTTATTTTTTTCTTTTTGGAATTTTTTTTGTCTTTTAAGTAAATCCTCCTTATTTACTTGCTGATTTCACATTGTATGCAATATATCTTAAGCAATGCTTCTATCCCCTCCTCCCACCTAGATGTTAGCTGCAGTTTTAACCGGCAAAATGTATAGCAACTATAGTTTTTACAATGTAGACGATGCAACCAATTTTCTGGTCCTTGGAAATAAATGACTTAACATGTACTTGATGAATTGAGTCTTGATTGCCAAAACTTCAATCTTAGGGTACCGTTACACAAAACGATTTACCAACGATCACGACCAGCGATACGACCTGGCCGTGATCGTTGGTAAGTCGTTGTGTGGTCGCTGGGGAGCTGTCACACAGACAGCTCTCCAGCGACCAACGATGCCGAAGTCCCCGGGTAACCAGGGTAAACATCGGGTTACTAAGCGCAGGGCCACGCTTAGTAACCCGATGTTTACCCTGGTTACCATCGTAAATGTAAAAAAACCCAAACCGTACATACTCACATTCCGGTGTCCGTCAGGTCCCTAGCCGTCTGCTTCCCGCACTGACTGAGTGCCGGCCGTAAAGTGAAAGCAGAGCACAGCGGTGACGTCACCGCTGTGCTCTGCTTTTACTTTCCGGTGTCCAGCGACGAAATAAAGTTCCAAACGATCTGCTACGACGTACGATTCTCAGCAGGGTCCCTGATCGCTGTTGCGTGTCAGACACAGCGATATCGTATGGATATCGCTGGAACGTCACGGATCGTACCGTCGTAGCGACAAAAGTGCCACTGTGAGACGGTAATCTTACATATCCATTTCTTAGCCCCTTAACTTTCATATCAGCGTGCCATTTACTAAACACAGAAGGTCACAAAATCTGGAAAGTTCATAAATTTGAGTCTTTTACAGGATGGCACACAAAGGTTCACCCATCTAATATCCAGCCCAGTCTTAACTGCTAGTTGGTGGTCATTTAATAGCCTGTTAGGACAGGTATGCAGAACCATTAGTACTGGATCGCTCAGTGCACATAGGCTGCCATTGTCGTGGACTTTGCAGGGCGTATTTACTCAGGAAGATGTGCTGATGAAAACAATTTTTTTTTTTGAGCAAATCAAAAGATCTTTCTACCCAACTAATGAGCAAAATGCATCTAATCAGCAACCTGTTTATATTACCCAACTTACTCCAAACTGGTTTTCCTAGGTAAGCTTGTTCCTGTCATTCGGGCAATATAAATGCTTTTTTACCCCTCCAACATATTTGGAGCATTCTCTCAACCTCTACACTTGCTGCCATGGGCTTTATGCCAGCGCTCTTGTACTGAAGCGGTACCAGACCCGCACGCTCATATTAAAAGCTTGTTCACATGTTGCGTTTTTGGTGCTTTTTTTCCTGCATGCTTATCAAGGGTAAAAAACACTAGTCTCCAGTACCAAGAAGTTGAATGACCTTTTTGAAATCTCATGTACATGAATCTTATTTCTTTCCTTGGTGATTGTAAGTGTGTTTTTTTTTGTTTTTTTTTTAAACCTGCTGCCAATTCTTTCAGCATATTGGCAGGATTTTTACCCATTCAGTTGAAAAACATATCAAAAACTTGTATATGCTACTCTCTATTTTTCCTACCAACACTCTGGTTTTTAGTTCTTAATGATAATCAGCTTGTTCTCTATGTAGTCTACGATTTCCTACCCTGTCTGGCAGCCAGTGCCTACAGTCACCCTGTCCAGCGGCCAGTTCCTACAAGTCACCCTGGCCGTTTGGTAAATTCAAAAAAGTTCATATTTTTCTCATTAATGTGCACTCTGCACCCCATCTTGACTGGAAAAAAAAGATATGTAGAAATTTTTGCAAATTTAATAAAAAAGAAAACCTGAAATATCACAAAGTGAGAAATGTAAAAGGGTATGAATACTTTCCGTACCCACTGTATGTTTTAAATGGTTTAATATTTTTCTATTTTAGAAAATGTTGCAGAATGTCTCTCTATGGTGGACCAAAATCTAAAAATATAAGTGCTCATTTAGACATCTGTTTTTCTCGTACAAGTTTAACCTGGTCTTTCACGGATAACTCCTACTTATTGTAGTGTACGTTGCTGTTCACATGCTGTATATTTTTGTTGAGTGATTGGTCCATATAAAATCACAGAGAAATGTGCAGTTTTGATCCAAGTCTCCAAACAAACTCATCAATGCAAGTATATGGGTCCATGAAAATTATCAGGCAGCACTCTGATGCCATTTGTGCTATACGTTTTTCACGGACTGTTAGATATGTGAAGCATAAGAAAACGTCATGTTTTCATTCAAAAAACTGATGAAGCTGACAAAACTGATGTTAAAAACAGACACTGACCAAAGTGGCACTGATGAATCTTGAACGAAAAGACAACTCGGCTTCACGCACCGGACTGACATCTTTCTCAACTGTAATAACCAAGTGTACAGTTGTGGAATAAAAACAGCGTCTGATATTATTGGATCAAAGATCTCATTTCAGTTAGTGCAGACCAGAGCATGAATTGTCTTTTCCTTCAAGCATCCTCATGGAGTTAAGGTGAGTACATTACCTGGATCTTTTTTTCTCTTTTTACAAAGGTATTACTCTATAGTCTGGTGCGCTCTGTTTCCATACTGTTTATCTATACACGTGAATCATGGACAGATTTTTGCACATGAGAAATATCACTGACGTTTGAATGAACCCTTCATCAGAGCATCGAGCAGCCTAGGTCAGTAGAAGTATTTGATATTTGCTTCATTACCATGATTTCTCACATTCACACTCTCCCCACCCAAAATTGTATTTTGATCCCCAATTCATTGTGTAATAAAAGCTCAGGATCTCTGTGTAAAGAGACCAATGAGTTGGACGTAAGCTGATCCTGTGATAAAGGTCTGGGTCTATGCGCCACCCTAGCTCTGCTTACCACCATTAACCCCTTACTGCCATCGGACGTACTATTACGCCGATGGCATTATCCCTCGCTTTGATCTGGGCTCCTGTGGTGAGCCCACCTCAGTCGGGACATGTCAGCTGTTGTGAACAGCTGACAAGTGCCCGCAATAGCCGTAGGCGAAATCACGATCCGCCTGTGGCTATTAACTACCGTATATATACTCGAGTATAAACCGACCCGAGTATAAGCCGACCCCCCTACATTTGCCACAAAAAACTGGGAAGACTTAATGACTCGGCTAGAAGCCTAGGGTGGAAAATGCAGCAGCTACCGATAAATGTCAAAAGTAAAAATAGATACCAATAAAAGTAAAATTAATTGAGACATCAGTAGGTTAAGTGTTTTTGAATATTGATATTGAATCAAAAGCCCCATATAATGCTCCATAAATTTTATGATGGGCCCCATAAGATGCTCCATATTAAATTATGCCCCATATAATCCTGCATAAAGGTTAATAATAGCCCCATAAGATGCTCCATAGACACATTTGCCCTATATAGTGCTGCACAAACGTTGATTATGGACCCATAAGATGCTCCATAAAGATATTTGCCCCTTACAGTGCTGTGCAAACGTTAATTATGGCCCCATAAGAAACTCCATATAGACACTTGCCCCATATAATGCTGCACAAACGTTGATAATGGCCCCATAAGATGCTCCATACAGACACTTGCCCTATTTGCTGTTGCTGCGATTAAAAAAAATAAATAAATCACATACTCACCTCTCGTTGCTCAGGCCCCCCCGGCACTTGCTATATTCACCTGCTCTACGTTCCGGTGCCACTCCGTCTTCAGCGTCTTCTGCAGTGACGCTCAGGCAGAGGGCGCGCACTAACCACGTCACCGCGCCCTCTGACCTGAGCGTCACTGCTGAAGACGGAGCGGCACCGGAACGAGGAAAGGTGACTATCGCGCAGCACTCTCGCACCCCATTATACTCACCTGCTCCTGGCGCGGTCCCTGCAGGTCCCTGGTTCCCAGGCACTGCAGCTTCTTCCTGTATTGAGCGGCCATAAGGCCGGAAATGCGCACACCGGTGACCTGCGTCACGTGATCATGGGTCACTGGTGTGTCTGCATGACAACCAGAGGTCTCCTTGAGACTTCTGTGATTATAGATGCCGTATTGCTGTGAGCACCGCCCTTTGGTCAGCACTCATAGTAAGTCTGCAATTCAGCTACATAGAGGCGATCTGAGCATCACCTCTATGTAGCAGAGCCGATCAAGTTGTGGCAGCTTCTAGCCTCCCACAGGGTCTATTGAAGCATGCCAGAAGTAGAAAAAAAAAAAGTTTATATAATATAATATACGGTGTGTGTATGTATGTATGTATGTATGTATATGTGTGTATATATATATATATATATATATATATATATATATATATATATATATATAATATTTCTCATCACCCCCCTTTCTCCCCATTCAAAATAAAACGATAGAATTTCATTTTTTTGGTCACCACGACATTGCATTAAACGATCGTATGTGCAAAAAAATTATATTAAAAACGTCAACTTGGCACGGAAAAAATAAGCCCTTACCCAACCCAAGATCTCGAAAAATGGAGACGCTATTGGTCTTGGAAAATGGCGCTGTTTTTTTATAGCGAACTTTGGAATTTTTTTTCCACCACTTAGTTAAAAAAAAACCTAGCCATGTTTGGTGTCTATGAACTCGTAATCACATGGAGAATCATAATGGCAGGTCAGTTTTAGCATTTACGGAACCTAGCAAAAAGCCATATAAAAAACAAGTGTAGGATTGTATTTTTTTTGCAATTTCACCGCACTTGGAATATTTTTTTTCCCTTTTTCTGTTACATGACATGGTAAAACCAATGGTATCGTTCAAAAGTACAACTCGTCCCGCGAAAAATATGCCCTCACATGACCATATTGACAGAAAAATAAAAAAAAGTTATGGCTCTGGGAAGGACAGGAGCGAAAAACGAAAACGCAAAACCGAAAAAAGCTTCAGTCATGAAGGGGTTAATCACACAGCATAAACGCTCAAGTTGTAAACTCCTATTTCACAATATTCATAGTTGTGCATCAGAGAAGGAAAATAACAGCAAGTTCGGTCAATTCAGCCTTTTGTATTTTGGCTTTGCCTGGATCTCATTTGGTCTTTTCCTTTCCTGGACTTTTTGGTGCCACAATTCCTTCATTACCACAGGAGACTACAATACAGTACTTTATAATTCAGTGTTGGCTCACTCATCCTGAGATTTACTACAACAAAACTGTGCCAAAAGTACCGCACTGCAGATTCTGTAATTAACCTGCATAAATCTGTTCTGGAATAAGGACTCTGACATTTCATTCACTTATTTGATAACATAAAATATGGAAAAACAAAGGATTCTTTGTCACAGCAATGGGGCAAAACACCACAGTCTTAAGCAATACAATTGTTATTACGTCATCTTGTTTTTGGTTTGGATGAATAGTGTTTATGTACAGTTGGAGTAGGCTTTATTGCACATGAGGACTGTACATACAGTAAGGATACAACTGGACTCATAAAAATGAGGCAAACACTGAAATGTCCCTCTGATGCCTGAAGTGAAATTTTACTTAGTTTAAAGGATTTTCCTGCATGAATTAAAGGGGAAATCCTAGGAGATTAGATAAAATATATATATTGTCGTGTTCCTTCCCTCAAACCATTAAGATGAGCATCAGTTCTAATATCTTTTCTAACACGAACACTAACAATATCTTTTTCTAACACTTGTAATTCAGTTTGACAGGGGCTGCTCCTCACCGATACCCCATACCTTTCCGTTTGCAGCTCCCAGCTGTTCTATGTAGAGAAATAGCAATTATCAGGAGACAGTATGGAGCTGCACAATGTTCCAGACGGAGGGGTGAGCAGTGAAGAGCAGCTCCCTTCACCCCCTTGATAAAATGGAATGTAAACCCCAGATCAAAAAACAAACATTCTTCAGATTTGCTACAAACTAAATAGCAACCCATCAGGTTCCCGCTGTCTTTTTTTTTTTTTTTCCTTTAGATTTTAGAGAATTGGTTACTATGGGCACCAATTCTTGTTTTTGTCTTTACTAGTTTTTTATGTAAACCCATACTGCCCCCTATAGCTGCCTCCGTTTGTTTGTATTCATGAATTTTCCATAAAGTAAGATAAAAATAAACATTTATTTTTACATTTTATACAGCTTATAAGCTTTTTAATTATGGAAATGGCACTTGGGAGTAAAGTGTGTGAATTTTACTGAACGCGTGTCTGTAATTACCAAGCACAACCACTGACCCACTACAAAACAGAGCTCAGCCTGGTGATTAGCTTTATGGTGGTGCCTTCAGAAGGTGTATTCCTACTAACTTCATATTGACGATGCAGCCTATTTGGGACTTTGGTGCACAGCCCTATCTCTAAGTCTGACATGTCTTATTAATTGGTAATAACTTTGAAACGCTTTTACTTATGCTAGTGATTCTGGGATTTTTTTTTATTTTTTTTTTATAGACCTATTGTACTTTATTAGTTGGCAGTTTCAATTGTGATTTTTTTTATTTTATTAAAAAAATTGAATATGCACATTGCACATCATAGAGGAGGAGGACTTGATCTCTATAGCACCACCTGTTGGAAGCAGCAATACAACAAGTCATTATCGGCCCTTTAACGAGCCTTGAAGTGTGACTTAGGATAAAAGCCAAATCAGAATCACAATTTTCAGACATGGTGTTTCGGGGTATTGCCTCTCGTCAGTGCAAAGTATGAGACGCCTTAGGCTTCTTTCACACTAGCGTCGTACTCGGCCCGTTGCAGAGCGTCGGGCCGACGTACCGACGCTAGCGTTGTTTGCGCCGCACAACGGGGGCAGCGGATGCTGTTTTTCCACGCATCCGCTGCCCCATTGTGAGGTGCGGGGAGGTGGGGGCGGAGTTCCGGCCGCGCATGCGCGGTCGGAAATGGCAGTCCGTCGGCCACAAAAAAAGTTACATGTAACGTTTTTTGCAGCCGACGGTCCGCCACAACACGGCGCAACCGTCGCACGACGGTTGCGACGTGTGGCAAAGCGTCGCAATGCGACGCTAATGCTAATCAATGGTGAAAAAACGCATCCTGCAAGCACTTTTGCAGGATGCGTTTTTGCAACCAAACGACGCATAGCGACGTGCAGTGCACGATGCTAGTGTGAAAGAAGCCTTAGACCATTAAAAAAAAAATGCAACTTTACAGACAGTCAAGAAAACTTTGGATTTTCTAACTTGCAATCATTCGTTCTGCATTTTTAAAAGTTATACAAAATGGTTAATAATTAACATTTAATATATATTTAAATTTGTCTTTTTTTTTTTTTTTAGAATGTTGGAAAGCTTAAATTTCAACAATTTTTCACATTTTCAAGAGTATTCCCAGTCACTCTCCATAAGGAGAAAACTTAAATCACAGTCTTAGCCAACCAAATCAGATCCATACTTTACACTGAAGGACAATACCCCAAAACACCATGTCTGAGAATTGAGATTCTGATTTGGCTTTTATCCTACATCATATCGTAAGGCTCATTAAAAAGGTCGATAATGACTTGTATGGATGCTGCTGCCAATAGGGGCACTAGAGTTCAAGCCCTCTTCCTCTCTGAAGGGACAGTTTGCATATTTAGTTTCCCAGAGGAGCATGCAAGGCATTTGTCTCATACTGATGTGTCAGACCTGGTGTGTCACTCTCCACAAGGAGAAACCTTACCCCCTTAGATCCAAGAATAATCCCAAAACTTATTTTTTGAGGGACCAATTTAGGTTTTAGGTGCCTATTTACTACAAAACTCCATAACCTCTGTTTAAATACAGCAGCCTTCCAAAAGTATTCAAAGTGGTATTTAAGAAGTTTTAACCTTTGACTAAGTTCGCACAAGGGTATGATGAACTGTCTTTTTTTCTGGATGAGAAATAGACTGATCATCCGTCTGACATACTTTCTATACATGGATAAGAAAAAGACAAATCGTATGTTAATAATTGCATTGTATCCATTAAAAAATGGATATCATACGGATAGCGTCTGTGGATGGCATTTGTTTGTGCAAACCCCTCCCAAAGCAAAAAATATAATAATTGGAAATCTATATTTATATAAAACTGATCAGAGTAGCCCATGCTGAGATTCTGTATTACAGAGTACATTGGCTTGTGGAGAAAACCATTTGTCTGAAAGTACCCATTCACTAACATTGGTCCATGTGTATTCCGTTTCCAACACATACAGAATTTTGCCCAGTTAGTGTGAAGGGTAACCTTTAGGTGTGTATTGTATCACCTGGTGTGTTAAAAAATATATATTATACATTTTATAGCACCATTTATTCCATGGCGCTTTACAGGTGAAAAGGGGCAAATATAGACAAATACAATAAACATGAGCAAAAAACAAGGCACTAACAGGTACAGAAGGAGGGAGGACCCTGCCCGTGAGGGCTCACAGTCTGCAGGGGATGGGTGAGGATACACTAGGAGAGGGTAGAGCTGGTCGTGCGGCGGTTCAGTAGGTTGAGGATCACTGCAGGCTATAGGCTTGTCGGAAGAGGTGAGTCTTCAAGTTCTTTTTGAAGGTTTCTATGGTAGGCGAGAGTCTGATGTGTTGGGGTAGAGAGTTCGAGTATGGGGGAAGCACGGGGGATGTCTTGTATACGGTTGTGGGAAGAAGAGATAAGAGGGGAGTAGAGAAGGAGATCGTGAGGATCGAAGATTGCGTGTAGGTAAGTTTCGGGAGACTATGTCGCAGATGTATGGAGGAGACTGGTTGTGAATAGCTTTGAATGTCATATTAAGGGTTTTGAACTGCAGCCTCTGGACGATAGGAAGCCAGTGAAGGGCTTGGCATTGGGGAATAGCGGGGAGACGGGTAGATTAGTCGGGCAGCAGAATGTAGGATAGATTGGAGTGGTGCCAGAGAGTAGGAGGTTGCAGTAGTCAAGGCGGGAGATAAGGTGTCAAGGGGCAGAAATAGGAAAACAGGAGGTGAGGAATCTGGGCCCCTGAACTGCCCCTCAGGCTGGGGGAGCCCTGTCATTCCTTAACTTGGGGGTACTCTTGAAGGTAGGGAGGCCCAAGTCACCGACCTGTCTCCTGTTAAACCCTGAACTAAACCCCCAAACCCCCACTCCAGGAGGTGAACAGTGTAAACAGCACCACAAAGCAAATAAGCAGGAATAAACAAAATGAGTGAGGGGAACACGATACCAAAAGGTGAATGCACAAACTACAAATTAACAAAACTCAGAACTTAGCTTGTGCACGCCGCTGCAGACTCCAAAACACAAAGTACAGCAACTGAGCTCCAAACACCAGACTTGGCTGACACCAGGGAGTTCCTACTGCGAGGTTGGTCTCCTGAAAGGAACTGTATAACCAACAGTCAGCTGATGCACCAGGTGACCTTATAAAGGATGGTGGGAGTGGTCACAAACATCAGCTGACCCAGCAGCAATGCAATAACACCAGCGGCCACCGGGGGGGAACTGCATTAACCCCCAATGACCAGAAAAGAAAAAAGGTTTAAAAAAGAGGGAAACCAGATCTGCCAAAGATCCAAACATGGATCGTGACATAAGGGCGTGCACTAGTATTTTTGTGTTTTCGTTGTTGAGGAATGCGCGGATCCGGGAAATATTTTTGAGTTTGAGACGGCAGGAGGAGGCAAGGGCTTGGATATGTGGCTTGAAAGAGAGGGCAGAGTCAAGGATCACCCTGAGGCACCGAGCATGTGGGACTGGGGAAAGTGAGCAGCCATTGACATTGATAGATAGGTCTGGTGGAGGGGAAGAGTGAGATGGGGAAAGATGATGAATTCTGTTTTGTCCATGTTCAGTTTTAGAAAGCGAGCAGAAAAGAAGGCCGAGAGACTGTGGGATTTTGGTGAGTAACGAGGTGAGGTCAGGTCCGGATAGGTAGATCTGCTTGTCATCGGCATAGAGATGATACTGCAAACCGTGGGATTCTATGAGCTGTCCCAGGCCGAAGGTGTAGATGGAGAAGAGTAGGGGTCCCAGAACTGAGCCTTGAGGGACACCGACAGACAAGGGGCGAGGTGAGGAGGTGGTGTGGAAGAGGGAGACACTGAAAGTTCGGTCTGTTAGATATGACGAGATCCAGGATAGGGCCAAGTCTGTGATGCCAAGAGATGATAGAATCTAGCAGGAGGGAATGGTCCACAGTGGCAAAGGCCCACAGTGGCAAAGGCAGAAGACAGGTCCAGGAGAAGGACAGAGTAGCGTCGCTTGCTCTTGGCGGTTAGTAGGTCATTGGTGACTTTAGGGCAGTTTCAGTTGAGTGATGGGGTCGGAAGCCAGATTGTAACCGGTCAAAAAGGGAGCAGGAGGAGAGGTGGGAGGAGAGTTCAAGATGGACATGCTGTTCCAGTAGTTTTGAGGCATAAGGGAGAAGAGATATCGGGTGATAGCTAGACACAGAATGGGTTGAGGGAGGGCTTTTTGAGGATGGGTGTGATCTTGGCATGTTTGAAGGCTGAGGCGAACACACCAGTTGTGAGTGAGAGGTTGAAGAGGTGTGTTAGGCTTGGGATGAAGACTGGTGAGGTTAGGGATGAGGTGGGATGTGAGCGGATCAAGTGTGCAAGTGGTGAGATGTGATCTAGACAGGAGGGTGGAGAGCTGATCTTCTGTCATGGTGGAGAAGCTGGTTTTGGAGGAACAGGGTTGAGCAGCTAAGAGGGGCATTGGTTGCTGTGGGCCAAAGCTTTCTCTGATTGTATTGATCTTCTGTTTAAATAAATAGGCAAAGTCTTCAGCAGAAATGAGGGGGGAGGGAGGAGGTGCTGGGGACGGAGTAGAGAATTGAAAGTGTTGAAAAGCTGTTTAGGGTTGTCAGACGGAGGATGTGAGAGATGAGAAATAAGTTTGTTTTGCAGCAGAGAGCATAGACTTGAAGCTGGCAAGGGACTGCTTGTATGCGAAGAAGTGCTCGGCAGAGTGGGATTTCTTTCATCTCCGCTCAGCGACCCTGGAAGCCCTTCTCAGTTCTTTGGTCAGGCTGGTCATCCAGGGCTGTCTGTTGATTATACGAGTTTTGCTATGCATGGGGGGAGGCCGAATCGAGCGTAGCTGTTATTGTGATGTTATAAAAAGTGGCAGCATCTGTGTCATGAAGGGAAGCTATGTCTGTAAGAGGGAGAAGGGACTCAGAGAGTGATTGTAAATTGAGGTGTTTGAGATTTCAGCGAGGGCGATTGAGTTTGAGGAGTGGGGGTTGTGCACTAGGAGAGGAGAGGGAAGAGAATGTCAGTAGGTTGTGGTCAGACAGAGGGAGGGGTGAGTTAGTGAGATTAGTAAGGGAACAGAATCGGGTAAAGATAAGGTCTAGTGTGTGACCATCTTTGTGAGTGGACCCAGAAGACCATTGACTGATGGTCAAAGGAGGCAGTAAGCGATAAAAGTTGAGGCAGCTGAGGTGGAAGTGTCAATGAGGATATTGAAGTCACCCATGATGATAGCGGGGATGTCAGCAAAGAGGAAATGAAGTAGCCATGTGGTGAAGTGGTCGAGAAAGGTGGAGATGGCTAGTTCTGGGGGCGGTAGATGACAGCCAGCTGGAGGTTGGAGGGGGAATAGATGCGGACAGAGTGCACCTCAAATGAGGGAAGAATAGCAGAGGGTGGTAGTGGGATTGGAGTAAAGGAGCAGGTGGTGGACAGGACAAGCCAACTCCTCCACCATGTTTGTTGCTGGGGCGAGGGGTGTGAGAGAGGTGGAATCCGCCATAGGAAAGTGCAGCTGGAGCGGCTGAGTCAGGGGGTGAGCCAGGTTTCAGTGATGCCGAGGAAGGACAGTTTGTTAGTGATGAAGAGGTCATGGATAAATGGTAGTTTGTTGCAGATGGAGCGTGCATTCCATAGTGCTCCTCCAGGTAGGGTGACTGGGGGAGTGGGGGCTGGATGAATGGATATGAGGCTATCATGGTTGGGAAAACGTGTAGAGGATCATGGCAGGGGGTTAGAAATGAGTGTGGGGATGTGTTGAGGAGGGCCAGGATTTGGGGATACGTCACCAGCGATGAGGAGTAGCAGACAGCAATAGAAGGTGGGATCAGGATAGGACATGATGGGGCCATGTGTGTCTGCAGTAAGAGGATTGTGGAGGAACAGCTGTGAGGAAGAGGTGAGATGGCTGGGGAGAATGGAGGGTGAAATTACTAATTCCTTACTAGGTGGGGGGATTACAGGAGGTAGGGAAAAACAGTAGTATACGTGTGAAAGAGAAAATAAACTAAAACATTGTAGTAGTTTGATATTCCGTTACCTTACAGTCAATTCCAGTCCAGTTCAAGTCTAATTCAAAGTATAGTAGTAACATATAGTAATTAGAAATCTGTAATTTGAAAGATGGACTTTGAAAGATGCATGGATCAGACTAAAGTCTTTATCAGACTCCTGGGTCTGAATATATCCCCAGCTATGGGCAATCAGGTGTGAATGAGGAGGTAGGTGGGTATGGCGAGACCAGATGTAGAGAGTTAAGCAAAGGTCATAGAGGGAGGGGTTGGAATGACCACTCAAAGATATGGCAGAATAACATAATGAGAGACATGAAACAGGTCATGGAAACAAGATGATAGGTAAGACAATATACTAGAAAAAGATTATATGCGCTGCACATAGACACTCAGATGCCAGGGAAACCATAGAAAATCAATGCAATATACAGAGACATTCAGGATCCAGGGAGAGTTGGGGAAAGTCAGTGCATACCATAGAAAATCAATGCAATATACAGAGACATTCAGGATCCAGGGAGAGTTGGGTAAAGTCAGTGCATACCATAGAAAATCAATGCAATATACAGAGACATTCAGGATCCAGGGAGAGTTGGGGAAAGTCAGTGCATACCTGTGGGAAGAGGAGAACAGCTCGATTAAATGGTGCAGATGATGATGATAATATTGTAGCAGTGATGAGTGGCTAAAATTCAACCTTTTACAAGTGACTCAACTGATAAAGATGACTACAGGCCCCTTCCCTCTGTTTCACATCTGAATGCATTTGTAAGCACATATATTGTGAGCAACAAGTCTACATAAACTTTATCCTTCTTTTGCATAATATAAGTGCATTTTGTAAGTGTAATGCAATGAATTAGACCATAATGTACTATGATGAATTGAACCAGAAGGGAACTGAAGGTAACCCGATGCATGGTCACTGTAAACAATGTTTGTTTGCTTTCACTATCACCTCCATAGTCCTCCACTGCCTACTAACCCCCCTAATTTCTACCTACTCCTAGTAATGAACTGGTCATCTCTCCCTCCATCATCCCCATCCTTCTCACTTTCCCAGATTTGTTCCTCAACATAAAATGTGTCTCCAAACACGGACACTCACCTCATGCCCTCTCCTGCTCCCATCTACTAACACTCTCTCCTTCTCACTGTCTGGGATATCTCTCCAAATCCTGGCCCTCCACACCACACCACATCCCCACAGTCACTTCTACCTCCCACCTTTCTTTTCAGGTGCACTATGTCTGCATCTACTCCCCCTCCATCCTCCAACTGGCTGTCATTTAATGCCCCAAGGCCAGTCATCACCTTTTTCAAGCCACTTGGCTACTACATTTTCTTTCAGCTGACATCCTCCCTATCCTTAAGGGTGACTTCAACATCCCAATTGACACTTTCCACTCTGCTGTCTCCAAGCTTCTAATGCTTCCTTTTGGCTTTGTTCAGTGATTCTCTGCAGCCACTCACAAAGATGCCCACAGACTGGACCTCATCTTCACCCATCTCTGTTCCCTATCTAACCTCTCTAAATCACCTTACCCCTTGTCTGACTACAACCTACTTAGTCATGGCCAAAAGTATTGACACCCCTGCAATTCTGTCAGATAATACTCAGTTTCTTCCTGAAAATGATTGCAAACACAAATTCTTTGGTATTATTATCTTCATTTAATTTGTCTTGAACGAAAAAGCATAACAAAAATTGTCCTAAAGTCAAATTGGATATAATTCCACACTAAACATAAAAAAGGGGGTGGACAAAAGTATTGGCGCTGTTCGAAAAATCATGTGATGCTTCTCTAATTTGTGTAATTAACAGCACCTGTAACTTACCTGTGGCACCTAACAGGTGTTGGCAATAACTAAATCACACTTGCAGCCAGTTGACATGGATTAAAGTTGACTCAACCTCTGTCCTGTGTCCTTGTGTGTACCACATTGAGCATGGAGAAAAGAAAGAAGACCAAGGAACTGTCTGAGGACTTGAGAAACCAAATTGTGAGGAAGCATGAGCAATCTCAAGGCTACAAGTCCATCTCCAAAGACCTGAATGTTCCTGTGTCTACCGTGTGCTGTCATCAAGAAGTTTAAATCCAATGGCACTGTGGCTAACCTCCCTAGATGTGGACGGAAAAGAAAAATTGACAAGAGATTTCAACGCAAGATTGTGCGGATGTTGGATAAAGAACCTCGACTAACATCCAAACAAGTTGACGCTGCCCTGCAGTCCAAGGGTACAAAAGTGTCAACCCCTACTATCCGTCAGCGTCTGAATGAAAAGGGACTGTATGGTAGGAGACCCAAGAAGACCCCACTTCTTACCCTGAGACCTAAAAAAGCCAGGCTGGAGTTTGCCAAAACTTGCCTGAAAAAGCCTAAAACGTTTTGGAAGAATGTTCTCTGGTCAGATGAGACAAAAGTAGAGCTTTTTGGGCAAAGGCATCAAGTTTACAGGAGAAAAAAAGGCATTGAAAGAAAAGAACACTGTCCCTACAGTGAAACATAGTGGAGGTTCCCTGATGTTTTGGGGTTGCTTTGCTGCCTCTGGCACTGGACTGCTTGACCTTGTGCATGGCATTATGAAGTCTGAAGACTACCAACAAATTTTGCAGCATAATGTAGGGCCCAGTATGAGAAAGCTGGGTCTCCCTCAGAGATCATGGGTCTTCCAGCAGGACAATGACCCAAAACACACTTCAAAAAGCACTAGAAAATGGTTTGAGAGAAAGCACTGGAGACTTCTAAAGGTGGTCAGCAATGAGTCCAGACCTGAATCCCATAGAACACCTGTGGAGAGATCTAAAAATGGCAGTTTGGAGAAGGCACTCTTCAAATATCAGGGACCTGGAGCAGTTTGGCAAAGAAGAATGGTCTAAAATTCCAGCAGAGCATTGTAAGAAACTCATTGATGGTTACCGGAAGCGGTTGGTCGCAGTTATTTTGGCTAAAGGTTGTGTAACCAAGTATTGGGCTGAGGGTGCCAATACTTTTGTCTGGCCCATTTTTGGAGTTTTGTGTAAAATGATCAATGTTTTGCTTTTTGTTTCATTGTCTTTTTTTTTTTTTTCATTTAAGACAAATTAAATGAAGATAATAATACCAAAGAATTTGTGTTTGCAATCATTTTCAGGAAGAAACTGAGTATTATCTGACATAATTGCAGGGGTATCAATACTTTTGGCCATGACTGTACATTCTCTTCCGTCTTTCTTTAAGTGCATAATCCCAACTCTACAAACTCGTGCACCATTTCAGAAATCTCAAACACCTTGATTTACCGTAACTTTCCAAGTCCCTTTTTCCCTGTGGCAGACATAGGTGCCTTACTCTATACAGATGGTGATGCCACTTTATATAACACCACAGCAGGTGCAGCTCTAGAATCAGTCACTCCCTCACACATATCAAAGCTCACACAATCAACAGGCAACCCTGGTACACCAACCTGACTAAAGAACTGAGGCGTGCTTCCAGGGTTGCTGAGCGGAGATGGAAGAGATCCCATTTCAATGAGAACTTCCATCACATAGTCTCACCAATTTCAAGTACACACTCACTGCTGCAAAGCAAACCTACTTCATAACTTCCTTGTTTCACAACCCTAAACAGCTATTCAACGCTTTCAATTCTTTCCAACGTCCTTCCTCTCATCTCAGATGAAGACACTGCCTCATTCGTAAAGCAGAAGGTTGACAACAAAGCCCTGATCTCAATCCTTGAAATTTGAAAAAATTGATGGGCAAAGCTGAAAAGGCTGGTGCGAGCAAAGCAACCTCCAAGCCTGGATCAGTTACACCAGTTTCGTTAGGAGGAATGGGCCCAAAATCCGACAAACTCTTGTGAGAAGCTTGTGGAAGGATATCCCTATTGTTTGACCCAAGTAATTCAGTTTAAGGGCAATGGTGCCAAATACTAATGAAATCTATGTAAATTGTTGACTATTGTTGAGTATGTAATAAAAATGCCTTAAGACACTTCATAAACCGCTTCGGGTGGCAAAACAAAACAGCCTTGTCAGGTACAAAGTGAAAAACAAACTGAAAACAAATAGTCCATATGGTATTGCGGGTCCACCCGCTCAGATCAGTGCCTTTAGCAACCCACACTGAAGGTGAACACGAACTGCAAGTAAATAGTCCATATAGCACTTTGGGTCTGCCTGCTCAGGTCATTGTCTTTAGCAACACACACTGGAGGTCCCCACACCTCCAACCAGAGACACTGAATGAGAGACTCTGCCTTCATTTTATCTGCCAAACCATGCCCCTGGGGTTGGGATATGAGAGCTATCATTCCCACACATCTCTTATGACTGCTCGTTAAATCCGGCCCCAGAATGGCCAAATAACTCTCAGCAATATATGTTCTGGAGCATGCTTCTGAGTTCAGAACACCGCAGCTAACAGCCGCAATGACGCACATCTCCCCTCAAGGACTTCCCTGGCAGCTATCTTAATAAATATATATATATATATATATATATATATATATATATATATATATATATATATATATATATATATATATATATATATATATATATATAATACCCGGAAATATTGCCTGGGAAAATAAACAAAAGTACATGTTTGGTATCACCGTATCCAGAACGACCCAACCTATGAAACTGTCCCACTAGTTAACCCCTTCAATGAACACCGTAAAGAGGCAAAATGCGATGCCTTATCCTACTGTTGAACAAGTGTACTAACACGTCTTCAAAAAGACTAATGTAAATGCAAATGGTATATCTGAAAATGTCATCTTGTCCTACAAAAAAAACAAGCCATCATACACTTCCATCAGCTGAAAAATAAAAATGTTATAGCTGACTAAAGTCTAATGGGCAAGGTTTCTCCTTATGGAGAGTGACATACCAGCTCTGGCTTGCCAAGGTAAGGAGGCTTATTCGCTGTGCAATGCTCCTCTGGGAAATTTAATATGCAAATTTTCTCTGAAGATGCAATTTCCATATTAAATTTCCCAGAGGAGCGTTGCACGGCGAATAAGGCTACTTTCACACTAGCGTCGTTCGGAATACGTCGCAATGCGTCGTTAAGGAGAAAAAAAACGCATCCTGCAAAGTTGTCTGCAGGATGAGTTTTTTCCCCATAGACTTACATTAGCGACGCATTGCGACGTATGGCCACACGTCGCATCCGTCGTGCGACAGATGCGTCGTGTTTTGGCAGACCGTCGGCACAAAAAAAGTTCCATGTAACTTTTTTTTGTGCGTCGAGTCCGCCATTTTCAACTGCGCATGCGCAGCTGAAACTCCGCCCCCTCCTCCCCGCTCATCACACTGGGCAGCGGATGCTTAGTAAGACTGCATCCGCTGCCCACGTTGTGATTAATTAGCACACTGTCCGTCGGGCCAACGGTTTGCGATGGCCTGTACCGACAGACTAGTGTGAAAGTAGCCTAAGCCTCCTTAACTTGACAAGCCAGAGCTGATATGTCACTCTCCATAAGGAGAAACGTTGCCCCTTAGACCCCAGTCCAGAGCCTCTCACCTAGCCAAATTAGTTCTCATGCTTCTCACTGACGAGGGCCAACAGCCTGTAACACCGTGTCTGCGAATTGAGATACTGATTTGGCTTTTATCCTAAGTCATATTGCACGACTCATTAACCCCTTCATGACCTTGCGTTTTTCCGTGTTCGTTTTTCGCTCCCTTCCCAGAGCCATAACTTTTTTATTTTTCCATCAATATGGCCATGTGAGGGCTTATTTTTTGCGAAACAAGTTGTACTTTTGAACGACATCATTGGTGTTAGCATGTCATGTACTAGAAAACGGGAAACAAATTCCAAGTGCAATGAAATTGCAAAGAAAATTGCAGTCCCACACTGGTTTTTTGTTTGGCTTTTTTGCTAGGTTCACTAAATGCTAAAACTGACATTATGATTCTCCAGGTCAGTACGAGTTCATAGACACCAAACATGTCTAGGTTATTTTTTATCTAAGTGGTGAAAAAAAATTCCAAACTTTGCTAAAGAAAAAAAAAAAAAATTGCGCCATTTTCCGATACCCGTAGCGTCTCCATTTTTCATGATCTGGGGTCGGTTGAATGCTTATTTTTTGTGTGCCAAGCTAGCGTTTTTAATTATACCATTTCGATGCAGATACGTTCTTTTGATCGCCCCATTTTAATGCAATGTCGCGACAACCAAAAAAACGTAATTCTGGCAATTCAAATTTTTTTCTCGCTACGCTGTTTAGCGATCAGGTTAATGCTTTTTTGTATTGATAGATCGGGCGATTCTGAACGTGGCGATACCAAATATGTGCAGGTTTGAATTTTTTTTTTTTTTATTGATTTATTTTGAATGGGGCGAAAGGGGGGTGATATAAACTTTTATATTTATTTTTTTCACATTTTTTTACTTTTTTTTTTTTACTTTTGCCATGCTTCAATAGCCTCCATGGGAGGCTAGAAGCTGGCACAATGCTATCGGCTCTGCTACATAGCAGCGATGATCGCTGCTATGCAGCAGAAATGCAGGTGTGCTATGAGCGCCGACCACAGGGTGGCGCTCACAGCTACCGGGGATCAGTAACCATAGAGGTCTCAAGGACCTCTATGGTTACTCTGCAGAAGCATCGCTGATCCCCGATCATGTGACGGGGGTCGGCGATGACGTCATTTCCAGCCGCCCGGCTGGAAGCGCCAGTTAAATGCCGCTGTCTGCGTTTGACAGCAGCATTTAACTAGTTAATAGCGGCGGGTGAATCGCAATTTCACCCGCCGCTATTGCGGGCACGTCAGCTGACATGTCCCGGCTTTGATGTGGGCTCACCGCCGGAGCCCTTGCATCAAAGCGGCGTATCTGACCTCGGATGTACTATCCCGTCCGAGGTCAGAGAGGGGTTAAAGGGTTGATTGTGACTTGTAGGATCGCTACTTTCAACAGGTGGCGCTATAGAGTTTAAGTGTTCTTTTTGTCTGAAGAGGCAATTTGCATCGCTGACAAAAGCGATGCAAATTTTTTTTTTTCTATAAAAGTTTTTGTGTGAAAGTGCCAAAACATAAAATAACTATTTAACCCCTTAGTGACAGAGCCAATTTGGTACTTAATGACCGAGCCAATTTTTACAATTCTGACCACTGTCACTTTATGAGGTTATAACTCTGGAATACTTTAACGGATCCCGCTGATTCTGAGATTTTTTCATGACATATTGTACTTCATCTTAGTGGTAACATTTCTTCGATATTACTTGCGATTATTTATAAAAAAAAAATGGAAATATGGCAAAAAATTTTAAACATAGTAAGGCCGAAAAAAGACATTTGTCCATCCAGTTCAGCCTATATTCCATCATAATAAATCCCCAGATCTACGTCCTTCTACAGAACCTAATAATTGTATGATACAATATTGTTCTGCTCCAGGAAGACATCCAGGCCTCTCTTGAACCCCTCAACTGAGTTTGCCATCACCACCTCCTCAGGCAAGCAATTCCAGATTCTCACTGCCCTAACAGTAAAGAATCCTCTTCTATTTTGGTGGAAAAACCTCTCCTCCAGACCCAAAGAATGCCCCCTTGTGCCCGTCACCTTCCTTGGTATAAACAGATCCTCAGCGAGATATTTGTACTGTCCCCTTATATATTTATACATGGTTATTAGATCGCCCCTCAGTCGTCTTTTTTCTAGACTAAATAATCCTAATTTCGCTAATCTATCTGGGTATTGTAGTTCTCCCATCCCCTTTATTAATTTTTGTTGCCCTCCTTTGTACTCTCTCTAGTTCCATTATATCCTTCCTGAGCACCGGTGCCCAAAACTGGACACAGTACTCCATGTGCGGTCTAACTAGGGATTTGTACAGAGGCAATATAATGCTCTCATCATGTGTATCCAGACCTCTTTTAATGCACCCCATGATCCTGTTTGCCTTGGCAGCTGCTGCCTGGCACTGGCTGCTCCAGGTAAGTTTATCATTAACTTGGATCCCCAAGTCCTTCTCCCTGTCAGATTTACCCAGTGGTTTCCCGTTCAGTGTGTAATGGTGATATTGATTCCTTCTTCCCATGTGTATAACCTTACATTTATCATTGTTAAACCTCATCTGCCACCTTTCAGCCCAAGTTTCCAACTTATCCAGATCCATCTGTAGCAGAATACTATCTTCTCTTGTATTAACTGCTTTACATAATTTTGTATCATCTGCAAATATCAATATTTCTACCAGATCATTAATGAATATGTTGAAGAGAACAGGTCCCAATACCGACCCCTGCGGTACCCCACTGGTCACAGCGACCCAGTTAGAGACTATACCATTTATAACCACCCTCTGCTTTCTATCACTAAGCCAGTTACTAACCCATTTACACACATTTTCCCCCAGACCAAGCATTCTCATTTTGTGTACCAACCTCTTGTGCGGCACAGTATCAAACGCTTTGGAAAAATCGAGATATACCACGTCCAATGACTCACCGTGGTCCAGCCTATAGCTTACCTCTTCATAAAAACTGATTAGATTGGTTTCACAGGAGCGATTTCTCATAAACCCATGCTGATATGGAGTTAAACAGTTATTCTCATTGAGATAATCCAGAATAACATCCTTCAGAAACCCTTCAAATATTTTACCAACAGTAGAGGTTAGACTTACTGGCCTATAATTTCCAGGTTCACTTTTAGAGCGCTTTTTGAATATTGGCACCACATTTGCTATGCGCCAGTCCTGCGGAACAGACCCCGTCGCTATAGAGTCCCTAAAAATAAATAATGGTTTATCTATTACATTACTTAGTTCTCTTAGTACTCGTGGGTGTATGCCATCCGGACCCGGAGATTTATCTATTTTAATCTTATTTAGCCGGTTTCGCACCTCTTCTTGGGTTAGATTGGTGACCCTTAATATAGGGTTTTCATTGTTTCTTGGGATTTCACCTAGCATTTCATTTTCCACCTTGAATACCGTGGAGAAGAAGGTGTTTAATATGTTAGCTTTTTCCTCGTCATCTACAACCATTCTTGCCTCACTATTTTTTAAGGGGCCTACATTTTCAGTTTTTATTCTTTTACTATTGATATAGTTGAAGAACAGTTTGGGATTAGTTTTACTCTCCTTAGCAATGTGCTTCTCTGTTTCCTTTTTGGCAGCTTTAATTAGTTTTTTAGATAAAGTATTTTTCTCCCTATAGTTTTTTAGAGCTTCAATGGTGCCATCCTGCTTTAGTAGTGCAAATTTTGCAATTTTCAAACTTTGTATTTTTATGCCCTTAAATCAGAGAGATATGTCACAAAAATAGTTAATTAACATTTCCCACATGTCTACTTTACATCAGCACAATTTTGGAAACAAAAATTTTTTTTGTTAGGGAGTTATAAGGGTTAAAAGTTGACCAGCAATTTCTCATTTTTACAACACCATTTTTTTTTTAGGGACCACATCACATTTGAAGTAATTTTGAGGGGTCTATATGATAGAAAATAACCAAGTGTGACACCATTCTAAAAACTGCACCCCTCAAGGTGCTCAAAACCACCTTCAAGAAGTTTATTAACCCTTTACGTGCTTCACAGGAACTGAAACAATGTGGAAGGAAAAAATGAACATTTAACTTTTTTTTGCAAACATTTTACTTCAGAACCATTTTTTTTTATTTTCACAAGTGTAAAAACAGAAATTTAACCATAAATTTTGTTGTGCAATTTCTCCTGAATATGCAGATACCCCACATGTGGGGGTAAACCACTGTTTGGGCGCACAGCAGAGCTTGGAAGTGAAGGAGCGCCGTTTGACTTTTTCAATGCAGAATTGGCTGGAATTGAGATTGGATGCCAAGTCACGTTTAGAGAGCCCCTGATGTGCCTAATCAGTGGAAACCCCCCACAAGTGACACCATTTTGGAAACTAGATCCCTTAAGGAACTTATCTAGATGTGTGGTGAGCACTTTGAGCCCCCAAGTGCTTCACAGAAGTTTATAACATAGGGCCGTTAAAAAATAAAAAAAAATCACATTTTTTCTACAAAAATGATCTTTGTGCCCCCAAATTTTTATTTTCACAAGGGTAACAGGAGAAATTAGACCACAAAAGTTGTTGTGCAATTTCTCCTGAGTACGTCGATACCCCATATGTGGGGGTAAACCACTGTTTGGGCGCACCGCAGAGCTTGGAAGAGAAGGAGTGCCATTTTACTTTTTCAATGTAGAATTGGCTGGAATTGAGATCGGATGCCATGTCGCGTTTGGAGAGCCCCGATGTGCCTAAACAGTAGAAACCCCCCACAAGTGACCCCATTTTGGAAACTAGACCCCCAAGGAACTTATCTAGATGTGTGGTGAGAACTTTGAATGCCCAAGTGCTTCACAGAAGTTTATAATGCAGAGTCGTGAAAATAAAAAATATATTTTTTTCCACAAAAAATATTTTTTAGCCCCCAAGTTTTTATTTTCACAAGGGTAACAGGAGAAATTGGTCCGCAAAAGTGGTTCAATTTATCCCGAGTACGCTGATGCCCCATATGTGGGGGTAAAACACTGGGCGCACGGCAGAGCTCAGAAGGGAGGGAGCACCATTTGACTTTTTGAGCGCCAAATTGGCTGTCGTGTTTGGAGACCCCTTGATGTACCTTAACAGTGGAAACCCCCCAATTCTAAATCCAACCCTAACCCCAACACACTCCTAACCCTAATCCCAACCCGATCCATAATCCTAATCACAACCATAACGATAATCACAACCCTAACCCCAAAACAACCCTATTCTCAACCCTAACCATAACCCTAATCAAAACCCTAAATCCAACACACCCCTAATCCTAATCTCAATCCTAACCTCAACCCTAACCCTAATCCCAATACACCCCTAACCCTAATCCCAAACGTAACCCTAATCCTAACCCTAATACCAATCCTAACCCTAATCCCAACTCTAACCCTAACTTTAGCCGCAACCCTAGCCCTAACTTTAGCCCCAACCCTTGCCCTAACTTTAGCCCCAACCCTAACTTTAGCCCCAACCCTAACCCTAATTTTAGCCCCAACCCTAGCCCTAACCCTAACTTTAGCCCTAACCCTAAATTTAGCCCCAACCCTAACCCTAAATTTAACCCTAACCCTATCCCTAACTTTAGCCCTAAGGCTACTTTCACACTTGTCGTGTGGCAATCCGTAATTTTGGACAAAAAACGGATCCTGCAAATGTGCCCGCAGGATGATTTTTTTGCCCATAGACTTGTATTGCCGATGGATGGCCACACGTCGCGTCCGTCGTGCACTGGATCAGTTGTGTTTTGGCGTACCGTCGTCACAAAAAAAACGTTCAATGTAACCTTTTTTTGGTACGTCGCGTCCGCCAATTCCGCGCATGCGTGGCCGTAACTCTGCCCCCTCCTCCCCAGGACATAGACTGGGCAGCGGATGCATTGAAAAACTGCATCCGCTGCCCACGTTGTGCACAATTTTCACAACGTACGTCGGGCTGACGCATTGCGACGGCCCCGTACCGACGCAAGTGTGAAAGAAGCCTAACCCTAGCCCTAACCCTAAATTTAGCCCCAACCCTAACCCTAAATTTAGCCCCAACCCTAATTTTAGCCCCAACCCCTCTCCGGCTGGCTGGCAGATGGCGGGCGCACTGTGCATGCGCCCGCCATTTTCTTTCCCGATGAAGAAGCCGGCGGACAGGAGGGGACGCAGGAGGACCCAGGGACACCGGTAAGTATGATAGGGTCCCCGAATCCCCTTATTTCTCTGTCCTCTGATGTGCGATCACATCAGAGGACAGAGAATGACAGATCGCTTTTTTTTTTTTTTGCGACCGCCGGTAAACAGTTAATTACCGGCGATCGCAAAACAGGGGTCGGTAAAAACCGACCCCGATCATGTTCTTTGGGGTCTTGGCTACCCCCGGCAGCCGAGACCCCAAAGATCCTCCGGGTGCTGGCCGGCGGGAGCACTGCGCATGCGCCCGCCATTTTTTTGCCGGAAAAAGATGGCCGCGCCCATCGGGAGCCATGAGGAGCACCGGGGGAGACAGGTGAGTATCGGGGAACCCATTTCTCTGTCCTCTGATGTACGATCACATCGGAGGACAGAGAAATTAAAAGGGAAATCGCGTTTTGTTTTTTTTTGCGATCGCCGGTAAACGGTTAATTACCGGCGATCGCAACTCGGGGGTCGGTAAAATACCCCCGAATCATGTTCTCTGTGGTCTCGGCTACCCCCGGCAACCGAGACCCCAGAGAAAATCCGACTCTGGGGGGCGCTATTCACTTTTTCCACAGCGCCATTAATTAACGGCGCTGTGGTTCAAGTACCCTTAACTGCCGCCGTTAAAAGGCGTATCGGTGGTCGTTAAAGGGAACCTGTCACCATGTTTTTGGAAGATGGGATAAAAATAGCGTTAAATAGGGGCAGAGGTGGGCATTACATTAGTGTGTTTGTTATGCGTTTATTACCCACCTAAGTTGCCGAAATACCTTTGCAAAGTCTCCGTTTTCGCCTGTCAATCAGGCTAGTCTGGTCAGATGGGCGTTGTCTTCCCCCAGATTTTGCGTAGTTTTCCGTTGGTGGCGTAATGGTGTGCGCATGCCCAAGGTCCCGAATCCTCTGCCAGGGGATTTCAAAGAGCGCGGTGTCCGTTATTGCATTGGTGATCGGTGGGCGCGGCCATCTTCCTTTGGCCGCGCGTGCGCAGAAGCGGCGCTCTGCTGGCCGCGGCATCAGGAAAATGGCCGCGGGATGCCGCGCGTGCGCAGATGGATATCGCGGCGGCCATTTTCCTGAAGCCGCGGCCAGCAGAGCGCCGCTGGCAAGCAGAGCGCCGCTTCTGCGCACGCGCGGCCAAAGGAAGATGGCCGCGCCCACCGATCACCAATGCAATAACGGACACCGCGCTCTTTGAAATCCCCTGGCAGAGGATTCGGGACCTTGGGCATGCGCACACCACTACGCCACCAACGGAAAACTAAACAAGATCTGGGGGAAGACAACGCCCATCTGACCAGACTAGCCTGATTGACAGGCGAAAACGGAGACTTTGCAAAGGTATTTCGGCAACTTAGGTGGGTAATAAACGCATAACAAACACTCTAATGTAACGCCCACCTCTGCCCCTATTTAACACTATTTTTATCCCATCTTCCAAAAACGTGGTGACAGGTTCCCTTTAAGGGGTTAAATGTGGTATTGCTGTAATCGTACTGACCCAAAGAATATAGCTGCCTTATCAATTTTACTACACGTGGAACAGCATAAAAAAATCCTGAATTGCTGGGTCTTGTTTATTCTGCCTCCCAAAAATCAGAATAGAGAGCAATCAAAAAATGTCATTTGCCAGAAAATGATACCAATAAAACATAAAACGTTAACTCATCTTGCAAGAAACACGCAGTCGCATGACTGTCGGATGAAAAATTGAAAAAATTATTGATCTCAAAATATGGCGATACACATTAAAAAGCGTCTTTTTAGTGTGTGACCGCAGCCAATCAGAAATAATAATCTTTATTTTTATATAGTGCTGACATATTCTGCAACGCTTAACAGTTTAAAGCGATATAAATCTGGTATTGCTGTAATCGCACTGACCTAAAGAATAAAGTCATCTAATCACTTACACCGCATGAGGACCCACGTAAAAAAATAAATCAAGCCAATTTGTCACCTGTTCATTCTACCTCCCAAAGATCGCAATAAGGTTCGCTGACCTTTATCCTGCACTCTACTCTGAGCGCTTACAATAGGGGTTTCCGTGTAAATCTCTGAAATATGTGATTTAGACAGAACTGCTGGCGAAAGATTCCGTATACTGAGGCAGATGGTGGTACTGTGGACGGTGTCTGGCCTATCATCTGGCCATGTCCATCTTTTTAGGATTGCAGAAAAACGCAGTCCGTCACAGTTTTGTGCATTTCTGAAAAAAAGGACACCATTGAACAGACACCAGACTGAGTCCAGGGTAACTCTGTTGCCACATTATAGTGATTGGCTCCCTTGTGGTTTTCACCTGAATCTCGTCACTTAGAGATTTAGATGTAAACCCCAAAGTGCTCAGCGTAAAGTGCAGGATAAATGTTATCCCAAATGTTCTATAAAATGTTCCCCAAAAAAAGCTTCAAATCAATCCACACAATAAACAAGTCACCACTCAAGTCTGTTTTCTGAAATATAGGGGGCTTCCACAGTACTGGTAGTACAAAGGCTATGGAAAAGCGAATTGGCTCCTCGTACTCATATGCACTCCCCAATCCAAATACCCCCTCCCTTCTGTGCTCCAGTGTGGATAAACCACAGTTAGGGTCTATGTTTGGCATTTCTGTAGCGATGAGAGCCCAGCCAGTTTACAGTTATATAAAAATGTTTGGGCACCCCTATTAATCTTAAGCTTAATGGTTTATAAAAATTGTTTTTTTTTGCAACAGCTATTTCAGTTTCATATATCTAATAACTGTTGGACACAGTAATGTTTCTGCCTTGAAATGAGGTTTATTGTGCTAACAGAAAATGTGCAATCTGCATTCAAACAAAATTTGAGAGGTGCATAAGTATGGGCACCTCACCAGAAAAGTGACATTAATATTTAGTAGATCCTCCTTTTGCAAAAATAACAGCCTCTAGTCACTTCCTGTAGCTTTTAATGAGTTCCTGGATGAAGGTATTTTTGACCATTCCTCTTTACAAAACAATTCCAGTTCAGTTAAGTTTGATGGTCGCCGAGCATGGACAGCCCTCTTCAAATGATCCCACATATGTTCAATGATATTCAGGTCTGGGGACTGGGATGGCCATTCCAGAACAGTGTAATTGTTCCTCTACATGAATGCCTGAGTAGATTTGGAGCAGTGTTTTGGATCATTGTCTTGCTGAAAGATCCATCCCCTGCGTAACTTCAACTTTGTCACTGATTCATGAACATTGTTGTCAAGAATCTGCTGATACTGAGAGGAATCCATGCATCCCTCAACTTTAACAAAATTCCTGGTGCCGGCATTGGCCACACAGCCCCAAAGCATGATGGAACCTCCACCAAATTTGACTGTGGGTAGCAAGTGTTTTTCTTGGAATGCTGTGTTTTTTTGCCGCCATGCATAACACCTTTTTGTATGACCAAACAACTCAATCTTGGTTTAATCAGTCCACAGGACCTTCTTCCAAAAAGAAATTGGCTTCTCCAAATGTGCTTTTGCATACCTCAGCTGACTGTTTGTGGCGTGCTTGCAGAAACGGCTTCTTTCGCATCACTGTTATGACCTGATGGTTAGGAGCACCCGAAGTGACCTGATGGTTAAAACAGAAAACCTGGGACAAGCTCTGAGGAAGTGGTAACTCTTCTGACTGCAATCCCTAATCCTATCTCACACACTAGAAATAGCCGTGGAGCGTACCTAACTCTCCCTAGACGCCTCTTCACAGCCTAAGAGCTAACTACCCCTAAAGATAGAAATAGCAGCCTACCTTGCCTCAGAGAAATTTCCCAAAGTAAAGGTAGCCCCCCACAAGTATTAACTGTGAGTTAAGAGGGAAGTGACAAACACAGGAATGAAACAGATTTTAGCAAAGGAGGCCGAATCTTCTCTAGAAAGACAGAGGATAGGAAAGGGAACTATGCGGTCAGTATAAAAAACTACAAAAACCACGCAGTGTGTGCAAAAAGACCTCCACACCGACTCACGGTGTGGAGGTGCAGCTCTGCACCCCCAGAGCTTCCAGCTAGCAAGGAAATATCATAATAGCAGACTGGACTGAAACATAGCATGTACTGAAAAATATATTCAAAAACCAATGAACAGCAAATGACTAGCAAGGACTTAGCTTCTGCTGGGGTAGTCAGGTCATCTGAGAATTCCAAGAGAGATCTGAACCAGTACTAAAACATTGACAGCTGGCATGGACTAACGACCTGGGCAGAGTTAAATAGGGAAGCCATCAGCAGCAATAAACGAGGGCAGCTGAGAAAGCCAACCTCAAAGATCAGCAGTTCCACTCAAAGCCACCAGAGGGTGTCCAAGGACAGAACTCACCAAAGTACCATTCATGACCACAGGAGGGAGCCCGAGAACGGAATTCACAACAGTACCCCCCCCCCCCCTTGAGGAGGGGTCACCGAACCCTCACCAGAGCCCCCAGGCCGATCAGGACGAGCCAAATGAAAGGCACGAACCAAATCGGCAGCATGGACATCGGAGGCAACAACCCAGGAATTATCCTCCTGACCATAGCCCTTCCATTTAACCAGGTACTGAAGCTTCCGTCTCGAAATACGAGAATCTAAAATCTTCTCCACATACTCCAACTCCCCCTCAACCAACACCAGAGCAGGAGGATCAACGGAAGGAACTATAGGCGCCACATATCTCCGCAACAACGACCTATGGAACACATTATGGATGGCAAAAGAAGCTGGAAGGGCCAAACGAAATGACACAGGATTGATCATTTCAGAAATCTTATAAGGACCAATGAAACGAGGCTTGAACTTAGGAGAAGAAACCTTCATAGGAACATAACGAGAAGACAACCAAACCAAATCCCCAACACGAAGTCGGGGACCAACACAGCGACGGCGGTTAGCAAAACGTTGCGCCTTCTCCTGAGACAACGTCAAATTGTCCACCACGTGAGTCCAAATTTGTTGCAACCTGTCCACCACAGAATCCACACCAGGACAGTCAGAAGGCTCAACCTGCCCTGAAGAAAAACGAGGATGAAAACCAGAATTACAAAAAAAAGGCGAAACCAAAGTAGCAGAACTAGCCCGATTATTAAGGGCGAACTCGGCCAATGGCAAGAAGGTCACCCAATCATCCTGATCAGCAGAAACAAAGCATCTCCGATAGGTTTCCAAGGTCTGATTGGTTCGTTCGGTTTGGCCATTTGTCTGAGGATGGAATGCTGAAGAAAAAGACAAATCAATGCCCATCTTGGCACAAAAGGACCGCCAAAACCTAGAAACAAATTGGGAACCTCTGTCCGACACAATGTTCTCCGGAATGCCATGCAAACGAACCATATGCTGAAAAAATAATGGAACCAAATCAGAGGAGGAAGGCAATTTAGGCAAGGGTACCAAATGGACCATCTTAGAAAACCGATCACAAACCACCCAGATGACAGACATCCTTTGAGAGACCGGAAGATCAGAAATAAAATCCATGGAAATATGTGTCCAGGGCCTCTTCGGGACAGGCAAAGGCAAAAGCAACCCACTGGCACGAGAACAGCAAGGTTTGGCCCGAGCACAAGTCCCACAGGACTGCACAAAAGAACGCACATCCCGTGACAAGGAAGGCCACCAAAAGGACCTGGCAACCAAATCTCTGGTACCAAAAATCCCAGGATGACCAGCCAACACTGAACAATGAACCTCAAAAATAACCCTACTAGTCCATCTATCAGGGACAAACAGTTTCTACACTGGGCAGCGGTCAGGTCCATCAGCCTGAAACTCCTGCAGCACCCGCCGCAAATCAGGGGAGATGGCAGACAGAATCACCCCCTCTTTAAGAATACCAGCCGGCTCAGGGACTCCCGGAGAATCAGGCAAAAAACTCCTAGAAAGGGCATCAGCCTTCACATTCTTAGATCCCGGAAGGTACGAGACCACAAAATCAAAACGGGAGAAAAACAGTGACCATCGAGCCTGTCTAGGGTTCAACCGCTTGGCGGACTCGAGGTAAGTCAGATTCTTGTGATCAGTCAGGACCACCACGCGATGTTTGGCTCCCTCAAGCCAATGTCGCCACTCCTCAAATGCCCACTTCATAGCCAACAACTCCCGATTGCCGACATCATAATTACGCTCGGCAGGCGAAAACTTTCTAGAAAAGAAAGCACACTGCTTCATCAAGGAGCCATCAGAACTTCTCTGAGACAAAGCAGCCCCTGCCCCAATCCAGGAAGCATCAACCTCGACCTGAAAAGGGAGCAAAACATCTGGCTGATGCAACACAGGGGCCGAAGTAAAATTACGTTTAAGCTCCTGAAAGGCCTCAACGGCCGCAGGGGACCAATTCACCACATCAGCGCCTTTCTTCGTCAAATCAGTCAAAGGCTTAACCACACTAGAAAAATTAGCGATGAAGCGACGGTAAAAATTAGCAAAGCCCAGGAACTTCTGAAGACTCTTCACAGATGTAGGTTGAGTCCAATCATAAATGGCCTGAACTTTAACAGGATCCATCTCGATAGTAGAAGGGGAAAAAATGAAGCCCAAAAAGGAAACCTTCTGAACTCCAAAGAGGCATTTAGAGCCCTTCACAAACAACGCATTAGCACGAAGGACCTGGAACACCATCCTGACCTGCTTTACATGAGACTCCCAATCATCTGAAAAGACCAAAATATCATCCAAATATACGATCATGAACTTATCCAGATACTTCCGGAAGATGTCGTGCATAAAGGACTGAAACACAGATGGAGCATTAGAAAGCCCGAATGGCATCACCAGGTACTCAAAATGGCCCTCGGGCGTATTAAATGCTGTTTTCCATTCATCGCCCTGTTAAATACGCACAAGATTATACACCCCTCGAAGGTTGATCTTGGTAAACCAACTAGCCCCCTTAATCCGAGCAAACAAATCAGACAACAGAGGCAAAGGGTACTGAAATTTGACCGTGATTTTATTGAGAAGGCGGTAATCTATACAGGGTCTCAGAGAGCCATCCTTCTTGGCCACAAAAAAGAACCCTGCTCCCAACGGCGACGAAGACGGGCGAATATGCCCTTTCTCCAAGGACTCCTTTACATAACTCCGCATAGCGGCATGTTCTGGCACAGATAAATTTAACAGTCGGCCCTTAGGTAACTTACTACCAGGAATCAAATTAATAGCGCAATCACAGTCCCTATGAGGAGGTAGGGCACTGGACTTGGGCTCATCAAATACATCCTGGTAATCCGACAAAAACTCAGGGACTTCAGAAGGAGTGGAAGAAGAAATTGACATCAAAGGAACATCACCATGTATCCCTTGACAACCCCAACTAGACACAGACATTGATTTCCAATCCAGTACTGGATTATGAACCTGTAACCATGGCAAACCCAACACAACAACATCATGCAAATTATGCAGCACCAAAAAGCGAATATTTTCCTGATGTGCGGGAGCCATGTACATGGTCAGCTGAGTCCAGTACTGAGGTTTATTCTTGGCCAATGGCGTAGCATCAATCCCCCTTAAGGGAATAGGACTCTGCAAAGGCTCCAAGGAAAAACCACAGCGCCTGGCAAACTCTAAGTCCATCAAGTTCAGGGCAGCGCCCGAATCCACAAATGCCATAACAGAGTAGGACGACCGTGAGCAAATCAGAGTAACAGATAAGAGAAATTTAGGCTGCAAAGTACTAATGGTGACAGACCTAGCGAACCTCTTTGTGCGCTTAGGACAATCAAAGATAGCATGAGAGGAGTCACCACAGTAAAAACACAGCCCATTCTGACGTCTGTTCTTGCCGTTCAGCTCTGGTCAAAGTCCTATCACATTGCATAGGCTCAGGCCTCCGCTCAGAGGACACCGCCAAATGGTGCACAACTTTGCGCTCGCGTAAACGCCGATCAATCTGAATGGCCAAAGACATTGACTCATTCAGACCAGCAGGCGTGGGGAACCCCACCATAACATCCTTAAGGGCTTCAGAAAGACCCTTTCTGAAAATTGCTGCCAGGGCACACTCATTCCATTGAGTAAGCACAGACCACTTTCTAAACTTCTGGCAATAAACTTCTGCCTCATCCTGACCCTGACATAGGGTCAGCAAGATCTTTTCTGCCTGTTCGACAGAATTAGGTTCGTCATAAAGCAATCCAAGCGTGAGAAAAAATGCATCCACATTAAGCAATGCAGAATTTCCTGGCTCAAGGGAGAATGCCCAGTCTTGCGGGTCACCACGCAACAAAGAAATAACAATCTTTACTTGCTGAATGGGATCACCAGAGGAGCGGGGTTTCAGAGCAAGAAACAGTCTGCAATTATTTTTGAAATTCAAAAATTTAGATCTATCCCCAGAAAACAAATCAGGAATTGGAATTCTAGGCTCTAACATCGGATTCTGAACTACATAATCTTCAATACTCTGTACCCTAGCAGTGAGTTGATCCACAAGAGGACAAACCTTGAATATCCATATCTACACCTGAGTCCTGAACCACCCAGAGGTTAAGGGGAAAAGAAAGACAAAACAAGCTGCAAAGAAAAAAAAATTGACTCAGAACTTCTCTTATCCCTCTTTTGAGATGCATTAACACTTTGTTGGCCAGCTGTACTGTTATGACCTGGTGGTTAGGAGCACCCGAAGTGACCTGATGGTTAAAACCGAAAACCTGGGACAAGCTCTGAGGAAGTGGTAACTCTACTGACCGCAATCCCCAATCCTATCACACACACTAGAAATAGCCGTGGAGCGTACCTAACTCTCCCTAGACGCCTCTTCACAGCCTAAGAGCTAACTACCCCTAAAGATAGAAATAGCAGCCTACCTTGCCTCAGAGAAATTTCCCAAAGTAAAGGTAGCCCCCCACAAATATTAACTGTGAGTTAAGAGGGAAGTGACAAACACAGGAATGAAACAGATTTTAGCAAAGGAGGCCGAATCTTCTCTAGAAAGACAGAGGATAGGAAAGGGAACTATGCGGTCAGTATAAAAAACTACAAAAACCACGCAGAGTGTGCAAAAAGACCTCCACACCGACTCACGGTGTGGAGGTGCAGCTCTGCACCCCCAGAGCTTCCAGCTAGCAAGGAAATATCATAATAGCAGGCTGGACTGAAACATAGCATGTACTGAAAAATATATTCAAAAACCAATGAACAGCAAATGACTAGCAAGGACTTAGCTTCTGCTGGAGTAGTCAGGTCATCTGAGAATTCCAAGAGAGATCTGAACCAGTACTGAAACATTGACAGCTGGCATGGACTAACGACCTGGGCAGAGTTAAATAGGGAAGCCATCAGCAGCAATAAACGAGGGCAGCTGAGAAAGCCAACCTCAAAGATCAGCAGTTTCACTCAAAGCAGAGGGTGTCCAAGGACAGAACTCACCAAAGTACCATTCACGACCACAGGAGGGAGCCCGAGAACGGAATTCAAAACACATCACTCCCCCATACAGCTTCTTGTGCAAAGTGCGTTGTATAGTTGACCGATGCACAGTGACACCATCTGCAGCAAGTTGATGCTGCAGCTCTCTGGAGGTGGTCTGAGGATTGTCCTTGACTGATATCACCATTATTCTTCTCTGCCTTTCTGATGTTTTTCTTGGCCTGCCACTTCTGGCCTTAACAAGAACTGTACCTGTGTTCTTCCATTTCCTTACTACACTGTGGTCCAAATTTTTATGCACAAACAGTTTAGGAGTTATGAGGTTAGAATATTTTTGTTTGTCATTTAAACTCATTGATGGTGATGTGTGTCAGGGCTCTTTATATCACTGAAAGCAATTGCAGATACCTGTGCAAATTAGTTTGGCAGGTGTGTCCAAATAAAGGCAAGACTACTTACTTCTACTACTACTACTGGGGCAGCACGGTGGCGCAGTGGTTAGCACTGCAGCCCTGCAGCGCTGGAGTCCTGGGTTCTAATCCCACACAGGACAACATCTGCAAATAGTTTGTATGTTCTCTCCGTGTTTGCGTGGGTTTCCTCCGGGTACTCCGGATTCCTCCCACATTCCAAAGACATACTGATAGGGAATTTAGATTGTGAGCCCCAACAGGGACAGTGATGATAATGTGTGCAAAACTGTAAAGCGCTGCGGAATATGTTAGCGCTATATAAAAATAAAGATTATTATTATTACTTAGGAAGGCTGTTCCACACTATTAAGCAGCCTACATTTTTTGCCAAAATGGGAAAGAAAAAGGATGTCGGCTACTGAGAAGCAACAAATTGTGGAGTATTTAGGTCAAGGCATGACTACAATCAACATTGCCAAGACACTTCATCGTGATCATCGCACAATCAAGAAGTATGTAGCCGATTCCCAGCACACACACGTGTGCGTGCTGATAAGGAAAAATTGAGGACTCTTTCCAACAGGCAATTGCGTAAGGTTAAAAGAGCAGCTGCAAAAATGCCTTGTCATAGCAGCAGACAAGTTTTTGAAGCTGCTGGTGCCTCCAACGTCCCCAGAACAACAAGATGCAGGGTCCTTCAGAGGTTTGCAGCTGTGCATAAGCCATCCTGTCGACCACCTCTATCCACTGCACACAAGCAGAAACGGCTCCAGTGGGCCAAACGATACATGAAGACTGACTTCCAAACTGTTTTGTTCACCGATGAGGGCCGTGCAACGCTCGATGGTCCAGATGGATGGAGTGGAGGATGGCTGGTTGATGGACACCCCATGAAAACACGGCTAAGGCGCCAACAAGGAGGAGGTGGAGTAATGTTTTGGGCTGGAATCATGGGGAGTGAGATTGTCGTCCCCTTTATGATCCCTGAAGGGGTAATGATGAACTCCATAATCTATGTGGAGTTTCTAAAACAACACTTCCCGCCATGGTTCAAGAGGAAGAACCGTGCTTTCCGCAGCAAGATCATTTTCATGCATGATAATGCACCGTCTCATGCTGCAAAAAAACACATCTGCATCTCTGGCTGCTATGAGCATAAGAGGACTAACTTATGGTGTGGCCACCATCTTCCCCTGACCTCAACCCCATTGAGAACCTCTGGAGCATCATCAAAAGGAGTGTCTATGATGGCAGGAGGCAGTTCACATCTAAGCAACAGCTCTGGTTGGGTATTCTGTCCACATGCAAAACAATTCAAGCAGAAACCATCCAAAAACTGACAAATTCAATGGCCGAGAGAGTTCAGAAGCTTCTTTCGAACAAGGGGTCCTATGTGCAAATGTAACATCACCTAGAATAAAGTTTTCACTTGAAAACTGTTTGATTTCATTTTGTAATAAGCTGATAATGCTTATAACTTCACAATTGACCATTTTTTTGTTCAAAATAAAAAAAAAAAGGTTGAAAACGCTGCTGTGCATAATAATTTGGAACATGCATTTTGAGTGTTTATTTTTTTTTTTAAAAGATACTGTTTTCATAGGCAGTTTGTTCCAAAACACTGCAATTATACTAGAATAGTAGATGACTGGAAAATAACAATGACCGCAATTCAGATAGGTAATTTAGAGAAAATATGAGGAAATATTATTTGCATAATAATTTGGAACACAGTGTATGTTCCTCACAGTGGAAATTGACAGGTTAAATCTCTGAGCCCGCTTTTTGTATCCTTCCCCTGAACAACTATGTTGAATAATCTTTGTTTTCAGATCATTTGACAGTTGTTTTGAGGAGCCCATGATGCCACTCTTCAGAGGAGATTCGAACAGGAGAACAACTTGCAAGTGGCCACTTTAAGTAGCTTTTCTCATGATTGCATACACCTGGCTATGAAGTTCAAAGCTCAATGACGTTACAAAACCAAAAAAAGTGCTTTAGTAAGTCAGTAAAATGTAAGTAGGAGTATTTAAAACAAGAAAATGATAAGGGTGCCCATACTTATGCACCTGTCAAATTTTGTTTGAATGCAGATTGCACATTTTCTGTTAGTACAATAAACCTCATTTCAAGGCAGAAACATTACTGTGTCCAACAGTTATTTGAAATAGCTGTTGCAAAAAAAACAATTTTTATAAAACATTAAGCTTAAGATTAATAGGGGTGCCCAAACTTTTTCATAACTGTACATGTCTCCAGAAGCATGAGTTGGTCATTACAATGTATTGGGGACAACGTATGGGCACTGCAATGGTAGTTTGCAATTTTCATTCAGCAACATCCACTGCTCCTTCTCTCATGAGTCTTGCCGCATGGCTAAGCAGTGCTGTATAGCCACATATGGGGTATGTCTAGATTCAGCAGAAATTGTGGGACAAATGTTGGTACCTTTTTTTTACCCATTTCCTTTTGTGAAAATGTAAAATCCTAGGCTAAAACTACATTTTGTTTGTAAAAATGTTTGTTTTTTTTCCACAGCCCAATAAATGAAGTTATGTGACACGTGGTGTCAATATGATTGCTGCATCCATAGATTAATTCATTGAGAGGTGTAGATTGTAAAATGGGGTCACTTATGGGGGGGGGGGGAAGTCCAATGTTCTGGAACCTCAAGCGCTCTATGAATGTAACATGACACCCTCAAACTAGTCCAGCAAAATCTGAACTCCAGTATGGCGCTTCTTCTCTTCTGACATCTTCACTGTACATCACAAGTAGTTTTCAACCATATATGGGTTATCTGTGCACTCAGGAGAAATTGCACAACAATATTTGTGGTCTATTTTGCCCTGTTACCTTCATGAAAATAAAAAAAAATTGGGGCAAAAATAATATTTTTGCGGGAAATATTTGATTTTTTTTTTTTTTTCATGGCTCTGTTATAAACTTCTGTGTAGCACCTGGGGGGGGGGTTCATTGTGCTCACGAAACATCTAGATACATTCCTTGAAGGGTCTAGTTTCCAAAATGGGGTCACTTGTGAGGGTCTTCCATTGTTAATGCACATCAGGGACTCCCAAATATGACATGAAAGCCGCAGACTATTCAATCAAAGTCTGCATTGCAAAACGTTACTCCTTCCTTTCTGAGGCCTTTTGTGCGCTCAAACCATTTTTCCCCCACATATGGAGTATCAGTATTCTCAGAAGAAATTGCACAACAAATTGAACAGTGCAATTTTTTCCTGTTACCCATGTGAAAAAGCAAAATTTGGGGCTAAAAAACATCTGAGAAAAATTAGATTTTTTTACTTTCACGGCTTAATGTTATAAACGTCTGTGTAGCACCTGGGTGATTTAAGGTGTTCATCACACATCTACATAAGTTTCCTGAAGTGTCTAGTTTCAAAAATGGGGTCACTTGTGGTTGGTTTTCACTTTTTCGGCACATCAGGGGCTCTCCACACGTGACTTGACATCCATTAATTATTCCAGCAAATTTTACAATGAAAAAGTCAAATTGCCCTCCTTCACTTCCAAGCTCTGCTGTGTGACATATGGGGTATCTGCATGCTCAGGCGAAATTGCACAACAAATTTTAAAGTTCATGTTTTCCTGCTACCCGAAATTAAATAAAAAAATGGATCTGAAGAAAAATTTTTGTTAAAAAAGTTAAATGTTAATTTCATTAATTCCTGTGAAGCACCTGAAGGGTTAATAAGCTAGTTGAATGTGGTTTTGACCACTTGAGGGGTGTAGTTTTTCAAATGGTGTCACTTCTGGGTGATTTCTGTCATCTAGACCCCTTAGTTACTTTAAATGTAATGTGGTCCTAAAAAAAAAAAAAGAAAACGATTTTGTTGGAAAAATTAGAAATTGCTGATCAACTTTAAACCCTTACTAAAAAAATTGTACTGATGCAAAGTAGACATGTGGGAAACTTTATTTCTTAACTGTTTTGTGTGACATAACTGATTTAAGGGCATAAAAATTTTAAATGTTGAAAATTTCAAATGTTTATCCAAATTTTGTTTTTTCCCACAAATAAATGCAAGTTATATCAAAATAATTTCACCACTATTGTGAAGTACAGTATGTCATGAAAATAAAATCATTAGCAGTTGTATCTGTTGAAGCTTTCCAGGGTTATTACCACAGTGACACTGGTCAGAATTGTAACATTTGGCTTGGTCATAATGGTGAAAACAAGCTTGGAGGGGGTAAAGGATTTAAAATGGTGAAAAGCGATTCCCATTTTTCAAAATAAATGCCTCATGGCATTTATCTAGGTGTCTTATCTAGGTGTGTAGTGGATTTTTAGAATTCAAAAGTAGTTTTGAAAAAATTTAAATGCAGCAGTCTTTTTTTCTAGACTAAATAATCCTAATTTTGCTAATCTCTCTGGGTATTGTAGTTCCCCCATCCCCTTTATTAATTTTGTTGCCCTCCTTTGAACTCGCTCTAGTTCCATTATATCCTTCCTGAGCCCCGGTGGCAAACCTGTACACAGTACTCCATGTGCGGTCTAACCAGTGATTTGTCCAGAGGCAGTTTTTGATCCCTTACTGATTTTGTAAGTTTGCCCACTGACCAAGACGTGAACTGTCTATAATTTTAAGGCTATGTGCACACGTTCAGGATTTCCTGAGCAAAACTGACATTTTTTGTGCAATAAATCCGCATGCGGTTTTTGCGCGTTTTTGACCCGTTTTTTTGTGCGTTTTTGACGCGTTTTTTACGGAGCTTCCCAATGCATTAAATAGCGGGCAAAACGCGAAAAATCCACAAAATGAATGAACATGCTGCATTTTTTACCGCGATGTGTTTTTTTCCGTGAAAAAAACTGCATCATGTGCACATAAATTGCGGAATGCATTCTAAATGATGGGATGCATAATGTATACATTTTTTATGCGTTTTTATAGCGAAAAATCCGCAACGTTTGCACACAGCCTAAGGGTAGGTTAATTTTATCATTGAGAGATAGAATATCAAAAATAAAATCCAGAAAATCATGTTGTATAAATTTATTTGCATTTTGCAAACCCTAACAGGGTCTGAATACTTTCCGTACCCACTGTATATACAGTGGGGGAAATAAGTATTTGATCCTTTGCTGATTTTGTAAATTTGCACACTGACAAAGACATGAACAGTCCGTAATTTTAAGGTTAATTTTAACATTGAGAGATAGAATATCAAAAATAAAATCAAGAAAATCACATTGTATAAATTTATATAAATTTATTTGTATTTTGCAGTGAGAAATAAGTATTTGATCCCTCTGGCAAACAAAACTTAATACTTGGTGAAAAAACCCTTGTTGGCAAGCACAGCAGTCAGACATTTTTTGTAGTTGATAATGAGGTTTGCGCACATGTCAGGAGGAATTTTGGTCCACTGCTCTTTGGAGATCATCTCTAAATCATTAAGATTTTGAGGCTGTCGCTTGGCAACTCGGAGCTTCAACTCCCTATGGTCTGGAGACTGGTTAGTCCGCTCCATGACCTCAATGTGCTTTTTGAGCCACTCCTTATGTTTTTGGCCATTGTGTTGCTGGAAGATCCAGCCACAATCCATTTTTAATGTCCTGGTAGAGGAAGGGAGATTCTCACTCAGGATTTTACAGTACATGGCACCATCCATCCTCCCATTGATGAGGTGAAGTAGTCCTGTGGCCTTAGCAGAGAAACACAGCCAAAACATAATGTTTCCACCTCCATGCTTCTGGATAGGATATTCAAGATGCTGACAATTCCGCGCTCCTCCAAAATCAGGCAAGGGAATCACAGAAAAAATGGGCGTCAAACACACCTTTTCTATGTCCAGTCCACCCTATATACAGTACAGACCAAAAGTTTGGACACACCTTCTCATTTAAAGATTTTTCTGTATTTTCATGACTATGAAAATTGTACATTCACACTGAAGGCATCAAAACTATGAATTAACACGTGGAATTATATACTTAACAAAAAAGTGTGAAACAACTGAAAATATGTCTTATATTCTAGGTTCTTCAAAGTAGCCACCTTTTGCTTTGATGACTGCTTTGCACACTCTTGGCATTCTCTTGATGAGCTTCAAGAGGTAGTCACTGGGAATGGTCTTCCAACAATCTTGAAAGAGTTCCCAGAGATGCTTAGCACTTGGCTTTTTTGCCTTCACTCTGCGGTCCAGTCTGGTGACTGTGGAGGCCAGGTCATCTTCCGTAGCACCCCATCACTCTAATTCTTGGTCAAATAGCCCTTACACAGCCTGGAGGTGTGTTTGGGGTCATTGTCCATTTGAATAATAAATGATGGTCCAACTAATTGCAAACCGGATGGAATAGCATGCCGCTGCAAGGTGCTGTGGTAGCCATGCTGGTTCAGTATGCCTTCAATTTTGAATAAATCCCCAACAGTGTCACCAGCAAAGCACCCCCACACCATCACACCTCCTCCTCCATGCTTCATGGTGGGAACCAGGCATGTAGAGTCCATCCGTTCACTTTTTCTGCGTCGCACAGACACGGTGGTTGGAACCAAAGATCTCAAATTTGGACTCATCAGACAAAAGCACAGATTTCCACTGGTCTAATGTCCATTCCTTGTGTTCTTTAGCCCAAACAAGTCTCTTCTGCTTGTTGCCTGTCCTTAGCAGTGGTTTCCTAGCAGCTATTTTACCATCAAGGCCTGCTGCACAAAGTCTCCTCTTGACAGTTGTTGTAGAGATGTGTCTGCTGCTAGAACTCTGTGTGGCATTGACCTGGTCTCTAATCTGAGCTGCTGTTAACCTGTGATTTCTGAGGCTGGTGACTCGGATAAACTTATCCTCAGAAGCAGAGGTGACTCTTGGTCTTCCTTTCCTGGGGCGGTCCCCATGTGAGCCAGTTTCTTTGTAGCGCTTGATGGTTTTTGCCACTGCACTTGGGGACACGTTCAGAGTTTTCCCAATTTTTCAAATTGACTGACCTTCATTTCTTAAAGTAATGATGGCCACTCGTTTTTCTTTACTTAGCTGCTTTTTTCTTGCCATAATACAAATTCTAACAGTCTATTCAGTAGGACTATCAGCTGTGTATCCACCAGACTTCTGCACAACACAACTGATGGTCCCAACCCCATTTATAAGGCAAGAAATCCCACTTATTAAACCAGACAGGTCACACTTGTGAAGTGAAAACCATTTTCGGTGACTGCTTCTTGAAGCTCATCAAGAGAATGCCAAGAGTGTGCAAAGCAGTCATCAAAGCAAAAGGTGGCTACTTTGAAGAACCTAGAATATAAGACACAATTTCAGTTGTTTCACACTTTTTTGTTAAGTATATAATTCCACATGTGTTAATTCAGTGTGAATGTACAGTTTTCATAGTCATGAAAATACAGAAAAATCTTTAAATGAGAAGGTGTGTCCAAACTTTTGGTCTGTACTGTATGTGAGTAATACCATGCGGTTAATATTGGCTATGTACCTGAGGAAGTGGACAGGACGTCCATGAAATGCGTAGTTTTATAGCCCTGAATAAAGTATGCAACTCTTCTGAATTCTCTGATTCCCTTGCCTGATTTTGGAGAAGTGAGGAATTATCGGCATCTTGAATATCCTATCCAGAATTTCTTGATCCTTCGCTGGTGCGGTGCCAGCTATAGCCCTCCTATTATACATACTATATGTGTTGTGCATACTCAACGTGTAAAGGTGAGAATTTTACCTTACAGTAAACTAATTGTTATTTTGGTAACTGCGCTATTGCACCCCTCTCTTTACCACCTCCATGCTTGACAGTGGGGACGGTGTTCTTTGGGGCATAGGCAGCATTTCTCTTCCTCTAAACACGGCGAGTTGCGTTAATGCTAAAGACCTCAATTTTTGTCTCATCTTACCAGAGCACCTTCTCTCAATCACTTACAGAATCATCCACATGTTCATTAGCAAACTTCAGACGGGCCTGCACGTGTGCCTTCTTGAGCAGGGGGACCTTGCGGGCACTGCAGGATTTTAAACCTTTACGGCGTTATTTGTTAGCAATGGTTTTCTTGGTGGCTGTGGTCCCACCTGCCTTGAGATCATTAACAAGTTCTTCCCCATGTAGTTTTAGGCTGATCTCTCACCTTCCTCATGATCAATGATACCCCACGTGGTGAGATTTTGCATGGTGACCAGATGGATGTCGATTGACAGTAGTTTTGTATTTTTTCCATTTTCTTACTATTGCACCAACAGTCTCCTTCTCACCCAGCGTCTTACGTATGGTTTTGTAGCCCATTCCAGCTTTATGCAGGTCTAGGATTGTGTCCCTGACATGCTTAGAAGCTCTTTGGTCTTCCCCATGTTGTAGAGGTTAGTCTGACTGATTAATTGAGTCTGTAGACAGGAGTCTTTTATAAAGGTGACTATGTAAAGCAGCTCTCTTTAAAGGGAACCTGTCACCCCCAAAATCGAAGGTGAGCTAAGCCCACCGGCATCAGGGGCTTATCTACAGCATTCTGTAATCTATATATATAATTGTCTAAGGGGTACTTCCGTCTTTCTGTCGGCAACTTCCGTCACGGATATTCATTCGCTGATTGGTCTCGCCAGCTGCCTGTCATGGCTGTCGTAACCAATCAGCGACGGCCACAGTCCGAATAGTCCCTCCCTACTCCCCTGCAGTCAGTGCCCGGTGCTCGCTCCATACTCCCTGCAGTCACGGCTCACACAGGGTTAATGCCAGCGGTAACGGACTGCGTTATGCTGCGCGGGTAACTCACTCCGTTACCGCCGCTATTAACCCTGTGTGACCAAGTTTTTACTATTGAGGCTGCCTATGCAGCCTCAATAGTAAAAATATCTAATGTTAAAAATAATAATAAAAAATAACAAATCATTATATACTCACCTTCGGCCGCCTTTCCGACGCTCCGGTGACCGGTCCATGCAAGCGGCAGGGTCCGGTACTAAGGTTGGTGTGCGACAAGGACCTGCCATGACATCACGGTCATGTAACCGCGACGCCATCACAGGCCCTGCGTGCCTGCGCGAGAAGGACCTGCCATGACATCACGGTCATGTGACCGTGACGTCATTGCAGGCCCTGTACCGAGCAGGACCTGCCGTGACGTCACGGTCATGTGACCGCGACGTCATCACACCCTGGGACCGGAAGCTGCCGCCTGAACAGAACACAGGCGACAGAACTACAAGAGGCCCCTCGGAAGGTGAGTATATGTTTATTTTTTATTTTTTAGCCTGTGACATACGTGGCTGGGCAATATACTACGTGGCTCTGTGCTGTATACTAAGTCACTGGGCAATATACTACGTCACTGGGCAATATACTACGTCACTGGGCAATATACTACGTCACTGGGCAATATACTACGTCACTGGGCAATATACTACGTCACTGGGCAATATACTACGTAACTGGGCAATATCCTACGTGGCTGTGAAATATACTATGTCAGCGGGCAATATCCTATGTGGCTGTGCAATATACTACGTCACTGGGCAATATACTATGTGGCTGGGCAGACATGCATATTCTAGAATACCCGATGCGTTAGAATCGGGCCACCATCTAGTGCTGTAGATAAGCCCCCGATGTATCCTGAAAGATGAGAAAGAGAGGTTAGATTATTCTCACCCAGGGGCGGTCCCGCTTCTGTTCTGGTCCGATGGGCGTCGCGGTCCGGTTCAGGGCCTCACATCTTCTTACGATGACGTCTTCTTCTTGTCTTCATGCTGCGGCTCCGGTGCAGTCGTACTTTGTCTGCCCTGTTGAGGGCAGAGCAAAGTATTACAGTGCGCAGGCGCCGGGAAAGGTCAGAGAGGCCCGGCGCCTGCGCACTGCAGTACTTTGCCCCCAACAGGGCAGACAAAGTGCGCCAGAGCCGCAGCGTGAAGACAAGAAGAGGACGTCATTGTAAGAAGATGTGAGGCCCCAGACCGGACCGCAATGCCCATCAGACCAGAACCGGGACCGCCCCTGGGTGAGTATAATCTAACCTCTTTTTCTCATCTTTCAGGATACATCGGGGGCTTATCTACAGCATTACAGAATGCTGTAGATAAGTCCCTGATACCGATGTGCTTAGCTCACCTTTGACTTTGGGGGTGACAGGTTCCCTTTAACGCATAACTAGTTGATTAGGAACGTCTAACTGGTCTGTAGGAGAGAGAACTCTTAATGGTTGGTAGGGGATCAAATACTTATTCCTCACTGTAAAATGCAAATAAATTAATATAATTTCTACAATGTGATTTTCTGGATTTTATTTTTGATATTCTATCTCTCAATTTTAAAATTAGCCTACCCTTTAAATTATAGACTGTTTATGTCTCTCTATCTCTAAAAACAGCAAAAAATGTTTGTATTCCTTTATGCAATTTACAGCTTCACAATGAAAACAGCCTTCCTCCAGTACAAATTAATAACATTGCGCCTTTTCTTTAGGCACAATGAAACAAAGTAAATGTAGTAGCCTCACCTCCCTTGGTATTCCAGGCTGCAGCAACTCAAGCAGTTTAAACATGTTCACCAAACAAACATCTCACCAGCTCCAGCACATCTCCACTCTGCTAAACTAACCTAGCTGCTGTAATTAGGCCTGTAAACTCTGGGCTGGATAAAGGGAGCGACCTTTCCCACCTAGACTATTTTGGTTGCTTCTAAATCCCCGACTCAAAATCCAGTCCAATTAAAATACACTTTGTAATATAGTTTTACTGGTAGAAACATTACATTGAGGCCCACCACCTCGGTGACGCATCTGCCATCCAGGACCTTACCTTTTTTTTTTTTTACTGGCTCACTTAGCAAATATGAATACTTGTATTTATGTAGCAATTATTTTTTTTAAATGTAGATTTTGGTTAATAGGTAACCGGCACTAAGAAAGACCAATGTGACACAAAAGCCAGTGCTCATCAGGCATCGAGGCCACTGGAATGACAAGAGTTGGCAAGCAAAATTAAAAATGATGTAAAGGGGAAATTGTTAAATTGATCTAGGGAGTAGTAAAAATAAAATGGACTATGGAAAGCAAAAAAAATTCAGCAAGATTATCGAATACTGATCACCCACCCAAGGATGGCAGAACAGGTGGACGCAACTACTTGATCAGGGAAGATATGAGTTGTATTAGGTGTACCCAATGCCTCCTTAACACAGAACTATTTCAGCTCTCAATCTTAACAGAATGGCCCACCAGGAGGGCAATGGATAGCATAAGAGCTAAATATCCAATATACAAGAACACCAAAGTGAACCACTCAACAATTAATATAAAAAATGTAACTCTTATCTGTTTTTAATTATACTAATAAAAACAAGAGAAGATAGGCACAGAAAAATGTGGTATCCTAGTTACATATAGAATAAAGTTTTAAATAACAGAAAAACTCCCCAGTTCCATAAGAAAACCCAGTGTTATTTGCTATAGGGCAGGGACAATCTATCTTACATCTAACATCAGACATAATTGAAATCATATAATGACATAATAAATGGTGTTGATTTTCCCTGTCCATCCACACAGATACAAGTGTGAAACGGTAAGGGGAACATGGGGAATAGCACCATCTAGAGAGTAGAGAAGAAATCACATGTATATTAAAGGGAACCTGTCACCCCGTTTTTTGAAGATGAGCTAAAAATAGCGTTAAATAGGGGCAGAGCTGGGCGTTACATTAGTGTCTTTGTGTGCCTTTATTACCCACCTATGCTGCCGAAATACCCGTGGGATTCCGCGCGTGCGCAGACGGAGATCGTGGCAGCCATTTTCCTGAAGCCCCGGGCAGCAGAGCGCTCCATCTGCGCACGCGCGGCCACAGAAAAGATGGCCGCGCCCACCGGTAAACAGCTGAATAGCGCAGATCGCGCTGTTTTTCATCACCTGGGCAGTGGATTCGCCTTTTGGACATGCGCACACCACTACGCCACCAATGTAATGATGAGCAGGATTCTGGGGGAGAAACAGCGCTGTCACCACGCCCATAGGACAAGACCAGCGTGAGTGACAGCAGAAAACGGCGACTTTACAAAGGTATTTCGGCAGCATAGGTGGGTAATAAAGGCACACAAAGACACTAATGTAACGCCCAGCTCTGCCCCTATTTAACGCTATTTTTAGCTCATCTTCAAAAAACGGGGTGACAGGTTCCCTTTAAAGTGCTGTTAAAAATATATGTAAATGGCTATAGTGCCACATCTAAAAGTGATTCAATAGAAGAAAAAATATTATAAAGTGCAATACATAGTACAAGAATTTTAGTACAAGTTTAAAAGTGTATACAACAAAAAAAGTTATACCCTGTAACTAAATATTAGTCATGTGTTCACATAATATGAAAAATAATACTCCTCTATAAACCCCAGCCACACAGATGTAAATATTAATGGTATGGTCTCACATTTGCACATAAGTAAAAAACCAATATAGGCCCCTGCAGTGCGGATGTAGGTGGTTACAATATAATCGTGCAAATGCAGCCATACACCTTCTATGGAAAGTAGATAAGTTACCCAAGGCTTATGGAGAACAGGAACAAGAGCAGAGAGAGACACCGAAAATAATACATAACGTAACAAAGGTAATTTACCACAAATCCACCAGAATGGCTTCATCAGGAAGGGTGCAGCTGGTTAGGAGGCTGCACATTTTATATAGATAACCTATAAGGTGCCTTGTTTCAATTGCAAACAGTTGCAGCTAATAAGTTCATAGATATACACTCCTTTCCTGGCTGTAGACACTTGAGACACCGCCGCAGCCATTTCCACATGGATCACCAATCCATGAATCATGGGGTATTCCAGGCAATCCCGTGTGTCATCATGCGCCTAAAGGTGTATCGTTGCAAAGGCAGGCGGAGTCTTGTGGTGGCAAACTCTCATTGCCATGATGTACACAGCCCAGATCCTTCTCTTATACTTCATAGATGCTGTAGAGATACAGGGTTAGGCCGGGATCATACATGCGAGAAACACGGCCAAGTCTCACATGTTAATACCCAGCCCTGCCGCCTGCACTCCGGAGCAGAGCATGCAGCTCCATGTATTGCTATGTGGCCGCAAGCTCCGCTCTGGAGTGCAGGCGGCAGGGCTGGGTATTAACATGCGAGACTCGGCCGTGTTTCTCGCATGTGTGATCCCGGCCTTAGTGGGTGCTCTCATCCGCTAGCCCGGCTGTCTTTAGAAAGACTGCATGGCCCATGGCTCATACCACTGAACGCCTGATCTCACTACGTCGGCAGAACACTAACACAACACGGTGAGGGTAAAACAGTGTGGCAATAGTTTATTGAACCACCAATACACAATAGCATACAGAGCAGTCCCAGCAAATACCCAAAATACAGTCCACCAATACACAATAGCATACAGAGCAGTCCCAGCAAATAACCAAAATACAGTCTCGTCCTTCTGCTGACTCGCTAGGATTAGAGCTGTTTCCAGGGCCGAGTACCCCCCACCAGTGGTTCCACGCTTTTGGCGGGCCCCCACAGTGGGGAGGTAACGACAAGCTAAGGCTACGTTCACATTTGCGTTGTGCGCCGCAGCGTCGACGACGCAACGCAAACAAAAACGCAGCAAAACGCATGCACAACGCTGTTTTGCAACGCATGCGTCCTTTTTTTGGTTGATTTTGGACGCAGCAAAAATGCAACTTGCTGCGTCCTCTGCGCCCGGACGCGTGCGCCGCAGTGACGCATGCGTCGCAAAACGCAAGTGCAACGCATGTCCATGCGCCCCCATGTTAAATATAGGGGCGCCCGACGCTGCGGCGCAGACCGCAAATGTGAACGTAGACTTAGGAAGATGACAGTCCATTGATGTACGAGGCCAGGTGACTAGATTGTCCCAACATGGATTCTCTAACCATCTCTGAGGATTCAGTAATGGTCAATGAAACATCTCTGTATCTCTTCAATTGGAGTGATGATGCCATGACTTCTGTAATGTAGACACTCTGAACACAGGCAGATCCTCCTTTTTATGGGTCACAACTTCTTTTTCAGTCATTCTACTACAAGCTTGGTGGAAGGCGGCCATCCCTCACTGCTGGAGTGTTCAAACAACATGCATAGCTTGTACTTCATATGGCAGACACCAATGCGTCATTCAATACCTTAACCCCCAAGGGTGGTTTGCACGTTAATAACCGGGCCAATTTTTACAATTCTGACCACTATCCCTTTATGAGGTTATAACTCTGGAACGCTTCAATGGATCTTGATGATTCTGACATTGTTTTCTCGTGATATATTGTACTTCATGATAGTGGTAAAACTTCTTTGATATTACCTGCGTTTATTTGTGAAAAAAATGGAAATTTGGCAAAAATTTTGAAAATGTTGCAATTTTCCAGATTTGAATTTTTATGCCCTTAAATCAGAGATATGTCACTTAAAATACTTTACATTAGCACAATTTTGGAACCAAAATTTTTTTTTGTTAGGGAGTTATAAGGGTTAAAAGTTGACCAGCAATTTCTCATTTTTACAACACTATTTTTTTTAGGGACCACATCACATTTGAAGTCACTTTGAGAGGTCTATATGATAGAAAATAACCAAGTGTGACACCATTCTAAAAACTGCACCCCTCAAGGTGCTCAAAACCACATTCAAGAAGTTAATAAACCCCTAAGGTGTTTCACAGGAATTTTTGGAATGTTTAAAAAAAAAAAATGAACATTTAACTTTTTTTCACAAAAATTTAATTCAGCTCCAATTTGTTTTATTTTACCAACAACAGGAGAAATTATACCCCAAAAGTTGTTGTGCAATTTGTCCTGAGTACAATGATACCCGATATGTGGGGGTAAACCACTGTTTGGGCGCATGGCAGAGCTCAGAAGGGAAGGAGCGCCGTTTGACTTTTCAATGCAAAATTGACTGGAATTGAGATGGGACGCCATGTCGCGTTTAGAGAGCCCCTGATGGGCCTAAACATTGAAACCCCCTACAAGTGACACCATTTTGGAAAGTAGACCCCCTAAGGAACTTATCTAGATGTGTTGTGAGAGCTTTAAACCCCCAAGTGCTTCACTACAGTTTATAACGCAGAGCCGTTAAAATAATTCTTTTTTCTCCACAAAAGTTATATTTTAGCCCCTAGTTTTGTATTTTTGTATTTTCCCAAGGGTAACAGGAGAAATTGGGCCCAAAAAGTTGTCCAATTTGTCCTGAGTATGCTGATACCCAATATCTGGCGGGAAACCACTGTTTGGGCGCATGGCAGAGCTCGGAAGGGAAGGAGCGCCGTTTGGAATGCAGACTTAGATGGATTGGTCTGCAGGTGTCATGTTGCATTTGCAGAGCTCCTGCTGTACCTAAACAGTAGAAACCCCCCCACAAGTGACCCCATATTGGAAACTAGACCCCCCAAGGAACTTATCTAGATGTGTTGTGAGAACCTTGAACCCCCAAGTGTTTCACTACAGTTTATAACGCAGAGCCGTGAAAATAAAAAATCTTTTTTTTCCCACAAAAATGGTTTTTCAGCCCCCCAAATTTTTATTTTCCCAAGGGTAACAAGAGAAATTGGACCCTGAAACTTGTCCAATTTGTCCTGAGTACGCTGATACCCCATATGCTGGGGTAAACCCCTGTTTGGGCGCACGGGAGAGCTCGGGAGGGAAGGAGCACTGTTTTACTTTTTCAACGCAGAATTGGCTGGAATTGAGATTGGACACCATGTCATGTTTGGAGAGTCCCTGATGTGCCTAAACAGTGGAAACCCCCCAATTCTAACTGAAACCCTAATCCCAACCACACCCCTAATCCCAACCCTAACCACACTCCTAACTCCAACACACCCCTATTCCCAACCATAACCCTAACCACACCCCTAACCCTGACACACCCCTAACCCTAAAGCCAACCGTAAATGTAATCCAAACCCTAAATTTAGCCCCAACTCTAACCATAACTTTAGCCCCAATCCTAACTGTAGCCCTAACCCTAACTTTAGCCCCAACCCTAACTTTAGCCCCAACCCTATCCCTAATGGGAAAATGGAAATTATTTTTTTTTTATTTTATTATTTTTCCCTAACTAAGGGCGTGATGAAGGGGGGTTTGATTTACTATTCATGGCATTTTTTTTAGTGGATTTTTACGATTGGCAGCTGTCACACACTAAAAGATGCTTTTTATTGCAAAAAATAGTTTGTGTCTCCATATTTTGAGAGCTAAAATTTTTCCATATTTTGGTCCACAGAGTCATGTGAGGTCTTGTTTTTTGCAGGACGAGTTGACGTTTTTATTGGTACTATTTTCGGGCACGTGACATTTTTTGATCACTTTTTATTCCGATTTTTGTGAGGCAGAATGACAAAAAAACAGCTATTCATGAATTTCTTTTGGGGGAGGGGTGTTTATACCGTTCCACGTTTGGTAAAATTGATAAAGCAGTTTTATTCTTTGGGTCAGTACGATTACAGCGATACCTCATTTATATAATTTTTTCATGTTTTGGCGCTTTTATATGATAAAAACTATTTTAAATTAAAAAAATTATTATTTTTGCATCGCTTTATTCTGAGGACTATAACTTTTTATTTTTTCACTGATGATGCTGTATGGCGGCTTGCTTTTTGTTTTTTTGCGGGACAAGATCACGTTTTCAGCAGTACCATGGTTATTTATATCCGTCTTTTTGATCGCGTGTTATTCCACTTTTTGTTCGGCGGTATGATAAAAAAGCGTTGTTTTTTGCCTCTGTTTATTTTTTTATTACGGTGTTCACTGAAGGGGTTAACTAGTGGGACAGTTTTAAAGGTCGAGTCGTTACGGACGCAGCGATACTAAATATATGTACTTTTATTGTTTTTTTGTTTAGATACTGAAATGTATTGGAACAATATATATAATTTTTTTCTTTATTTAGGAGTTTTTTTTATTTTTTTTTACATATGTAAATATTCTTTTTTTTTACTTTATAACATTGCCCCGGGGGGGACATCATATTATAGTGTCAGATCGCTGATCTGACACTTTGCACAGCACTGTGTCAGATCAGCGATCTGACAGGCAGTGCTGCAGGCTTGCAAGCGCCTGCTCTGAGCAGGCGCTTGCAAGCCACCTCCCTGCAGGACCCGGAAGGAGCGCCGTGGTCATTTTGGATCTGGGGCCTGCAGAGAGGAGACGCTTGGTACAATGCGAGCACTTCGCGTTGTACCGAGGGTCTCAGGGAAGCACGCAGGGAGCCCCCTCCCTGCGCGATGCTTCCCTATGCCGCCGGTACGCTGCGATCATATTTGATCGCAGTGTTACGGGGGTTAATGTGCCAGGAGCTGTCTGTGACTGCTCTTGGCACATAGTTCCGGATGTCAGCTGTAATAATCAGCTGACACCCGGCGGCGATCGGCTGCGATCCCCTTGTAATCGCCCATGAAGTACTATCCCGTCACTGGGTCACCTCGATAGTCACCTCGATGGGATAGTACTTCAAATGGGATTAAGGGGTTAATAAACATTCAAACATTGTGCCTTTGTTTCCCAAAGATAGAACAATTCTAGGACTGCAATAATAGGACAGATACAATAGCTAATTAGAAGCCCGTCAACAAATGGCAGCCATTGAACAGTAACTCAATGACAATAAGGGTCAACAGTAGTGATGAGTGAGTAGACTAGTTGCTTGGGTTTTCCCGAGCATTCTCGGGTGGTCTCTCGAGTATTTGTGAGTGCTGGGAGATTTAGTTTTTGTTGATGCAACTGCATGATTTGCAGCTGCTAGACAGCTTGAATACATGTGGGGATTCCCTAGCAACCAGGCAACCCCCACATGTACTCAGGCTGGCTAGTAGCTGTAAATCATGCAGCTGTGACAACAAAAACTAAATCTCCGAGCATTCACAAATACTCGGAGACCACCCAAGCAACAACTATACTCGCTCAACACTAGTCAACAGTCATTCTCACATCACCTCTAACTCATGTCCCTGGGCCTACTGAAATAATATGTCTGGATAATTCAGATTAAATGCGGTGTCACCACAGATGCTGGAAATGGCGCTAGCACAGGAAGGCAACGCCATCCATATTGCCAATCTTGGAGTCAAGGCATTCTTCTAGCCCGTCCCTGTACACACACACTCCCAGGATCGCCTCACATGGATATGTCCAACAGAACCGCGTCACACAGCCATGCCCGGATGGACCACATCAGATGGATACGCCATCTGGATCGCATCACATTAACACGTTGCATCAAGCACAGGGGTCGGAGCAGGGATGACGCCACAGGATGCGTCGCCATGGTGATAGTAGCGGGAACTTTCCACAGCAAGCGCTTTGGCATCCCTAGTAGTGAGGATGTTCCAGCATCATTATTTAGTTGCGGTGTATATAATTTTAGTAACTAAATCCATTAGAGCACCCTCTTTCAGTTGAAGGGCATATTGTATTAATCATATGCAAAGGGGCACCTAGTAGGAGACCAGGAGTGCAGACTGTAAAAGACCAAAATGCATAGTATGTGCTGTCTTTTGGAAAAAGAAAGCATGAGATAAAAATTCTATACACATACAGTGAAAAAATGTTTTGTAGAATATAAAGTGATTTGGTCAAATGTGAAAGCAAGTGTACTCAATAATGTGAACATACAGTATATGACAGACATCAAGTGCAATAAAAAAAACATGAAAAGTGCAGCAAAACTATAAAATGTGGACAAAAAATGTATATGAGACTCGTGATTAAAATTATAAAGGCAATTTGGATTAGAAGCATCATAAATAAAATAGGAAACATCTAGTGATTAATAAAATATGCATAATATATACTATAATAATGAAATATAAAGAGCGTATATGTTGTATTGGGTATATCTTTAAGATGGAAAGCATCATATTTATTACACATAGGATGCATCATATATGTACTAAAAAAAACTATCCAATTAATTTACGTGCATAAATAAATTTTTTATTGTGTGATATGGGGAAATATATAAATTATCAAATGTGAACCAAGAATTGAACAATAAAAAATACAATACAGTCCTTATTTTGCAAGCCATAAATGATTATAAGAATTATAAAAATTATACTTATTCTCATTATTAATGTACGAGCTTCATATGACTTCTATGTCCGCAATAAATCTAATAGGAGGAAGAAATCGGACAAGCGAAAACAGAAGAGGAGGAGAACACGCAGAGCAAGGTAGGTAGTCTCAGTTCTTTTGTCCATGCCATATAGCACCACAGAGATTCTTCATACAACCCCAAAGTGGCAAAACAACCAAATCCACATTTATAATAGACCAAATATACAATGACCCCTAAAGCAGTGAGGTCAAAAAAATGAACAGAAGTTAAGAAAAGGTTGTTTTCTTTGATACCGTAAGTGCAGAGATCCTGGAAAAAAGGAAAGTATTAAAACAACTAAAACAATACCAAAACAACTAAAAAAGTGATGAGAAATTCAATCCTACCTCCCACTTAAAGAAAAGGAGAAAAACTGAGAATTTTGTTGAGGCCATGGGGACGTGGAGTATTCAAGTGCCAAATCCAATATGTTTCCAACTGAGAGAGGATTTTCTTAAAGTCACCTCTATTGTTCGTTATGATCCTGTCGATACCCAAAACCGGTAAATATTTAGACACTGCTATGTTCGATTTTAAAATGGGATCGGTTTCAAATGGGTTACATCATCCACCTTCTTTGCGTTTATAATATCAAGTATATGTTCACAGAACCTGAGCTTTAATTTTCTTGGTTAAACCCAAATAAACCTAATTGCATGGGCTTGTAGCATAAGACACTACACATTCAGTATCACAAGCAATATGCTGGGTAATGGTAAAAGTTACATTACCATCACTGGAATCAAAGGTCATTCATCTTTCAATATTTGGACAGGCAATGCATTTCCCGCAATTGAAGAAACCTTATCTTGGGCCTTTTCTACGAAAAATATTCTCTGTTTTCTTCCCTTGGTAATAAATCTAGAATATAGAAGATTTTGGTGCTATAACATTCTTCAAGAAAGGATCTGCAGATAATAGAGGCCAGAATTTGTTGAGTGCTTCCTTCATCATAGCCCAATTATTATTGAACTGGGAAATGAACCTGACCTGCTGTATCTTTGGTGTTCCTGATTTGGATTTCAATAAATCGGTCCTTGGAGTATTGTACACCCTATAGGCTCTATGAATAGCCCATCTACTATAACCTCTCTCAGGGGCGGACACTGACAGCTTGGGGCCTCTGTGCAAGAAATGTGTCTGGGCCCCCTCCTTTTATGGCAACATATACAGTACAGACCAAAAGTTTGAACACACCTTCTCATTTAAAGCTTTTTCTGTATTTTCATGACTATGAAAATTGTACATTCACACTGAAGGCATCGAAAATATGAATTAACACATGTGGAATTATATACTGAATTTATGTCTTATATTCTAGGTTCTTCAAAGTAAGCACCTTTTGCTTTGATGACTGCTTTGCACACTCTTGGCATTCTCTTGATGAGCTTCAAGAGGTAGTCAACGGGAATGGTCTTCCAACAATCTTAAAGTTCCCAGAGATGCTTAGCACTTGTTGGCCCTTTTGCCTTCACTCTGCGGTCCAGCTCATCCCAAACCATCTCAATTGGGTTCAGGTCTGGTGACTGTGGAGGCCAGGTCATCTGGCGTAGCACCCCATCACTTTCCTTCTTGGTCAAATAGCCCTTACACAGCCTGGAGGTGTGTTTGGGGTCAAAGTGCTGTTGAAAAATAAATTATGGCTGCGGGGGAATATCAATATTTGCGGATGAGACACGCATTTGGAGCTCAGAATAGGGACAGAGGCTTTAGAATTCAAAGGGATATAGTGTTAGAGTATGTGTGTGGTGAAGGGACTACTGGGGGGGTTATTTCCACTCTTTATAAAGACTTGCTGCACACTTTCCTGTTAAGGTTTCCAATACTGGCGAGTAGGGTTGAGCGACCTTTAGTTTTTTAGGGTCGAGTCGGGTTTTGTGAAACCCGACTGTCTTACAAGTCGAGTGAAATCGGCCGACCACCGTGAAAAGTCGGGTTTCGGACGAAACACGAAACCCAATGAAGGAATTTAAATTATTATTATTATTCTCTCTCTCTCTCGTCTCTCTCTCTCGTCTCTCTCGTCCCAGCACAGAAAATTTGCTAAACACGTCATACAAGACGCGACTTTGGCGCCAAGATCGCGTACCGCATGGCCGACCCCGCACAGGGATCGGGTCGGGTTTCATGAGACCAAAAGTCGGCGACTTATGAAAATGCACGACCCGTTTCGCTCAACCCTACTGGCGAGAGCTAAGTGGGAGAGGGTTCTGGGCCCAATGGAGAAAGAAACTTGGGAGTCGGTGCTGGAGTGGGTTCCACGGCTGTCTCTGAGCGAACCATATAGGCTGTCACAGCTTTATGTAATACACAGAGTTTACAAATCTCCGAAGGTGTTATATAAGGCAGGCTTGCGTGATGATTCTGAGTGCCCGAGGTGTAAATCTACAGATGCAGATATATTTCATATGATGTGGACGTGTCCGAGACTGGCTGCTTTTTGGTTGGTAGTTTTGAGTCATGTGGAAGGAGCATACAGATGCACGGTGCCAAGGGACCCGATGGTGTGCTTGTTGGGGTGCGTGGATGAGATTGGAGTGGATAACAACCTGAAGACAGCTATTGCCAGATTGCTGTATATGGCCCGGAAGGTAATAGCGCGAAATTGGATTAAGGACGAGCCGCCTTCAAGAAGAGAATTCCTCCAATATGTGAAGCAGGGCCTGAAACTGGAAAAGGGGTTTTATCAGAAAAGAGGGAAAATTGAAATGTTCGATAAGCTGTGGTCTCCGTGGCTTGCCATGGGATAGGTTTGTTATAGAGACCGGGTGAATCAAGACCCTGAATTGGTGAAAACATAACACGTGGCCTATGGTCATAACTGAGGGGATAGTCATCCTATAGATTTGAGTGTGGAGCTATTAAACAAGGTGGGCAGTCTTATGGGGGGGGCGGGATAAGTTGGGATTGCAGGGTTCTTTGGGGGGAAAACTTTGTACTGAAAACAAGAATGTAACATGTCAATTGTAATGTTATTCTTAATAAACATTTATTTGAGTTAAAAAAAAAGAAAAATAAATGATGGTCCAAGTAAAAGCAAACCGGATGGAATAGCATGCCGCTGTAAGATGCTGTGGTAGCCGTGCCTTCAATTTTGAATAAATCCCCAACAGTATCACCAGCAAAACACCCCCACACCATCACACCTCCTCCATGCTTCACGGTGGGAGCCAGGCATGTAGAGTCCATCCGTTCACCTTTTCTGCGTCGCACAAATACACGGTGGTTGGAACCAAAGATCTCAAACTTGGACTCATCAGACCAAAGCACAGATTTTCACTGGTCTAATGTCCATTCCTTGTGTTCTTTAGCCCAAACAAGTCTCTTCTGCTTGTTGCCTGTCCTTAGCAGTGGTTTCCTAGCAGCTATTTTACCATGAAGGCCTGCTGCACAAAGTCTCCTCTTAAGGGCTTGTTTCCACTTGCGAGAAACACGTCCGTATCTCGCATGTGGAAACCAAGCTCTGGCGCCAGCACTCCAGAGCGGAGCATGCGGCCGCATAGAAACACATGGAGCTGCACGCTCCGCTCCAAAGTGCCGGCGCCAGAGCTTGGTTTCCACATGCGAGATACGGACGTGTCTCTCGCAAATGGAAACAAGCCCTAACAGTTGTTGTAGAGATGTGTCTGCTGCTAGAACTCTGTGTGGCATTGACCTGGTCTCTAATCTGAGCTGCTGTTAACCTGCGATTTCTGAGGCTGGTGACTCAGATAAACATATCCTCAGAAGCAGAGGTGACTCTTGGTCTTCCTTTCCTGGGGGGGTCCTCATGTGAGCCAGTTTCTTTGTAGCGCTTGATGGTTTTTTGCCACTGCAGTTGGGGACACTTTCAAAGTTTTTCCAATTTTTCGGACTGACCGACCTTCATTTCTTAAAGTAATGTTGGCCACTCGTTTTTCTTTATTTAGCTGCTTTTTTCTTGCCATAATACAAATTCTAACAGTCTATTCAGTAGGACTATCAGCTGTGTATCCACAAGACTTCTGCACAACACAACTGATGGTCCCAACCCCATTTATAAGGCAAGAAATCCCACTTATTAAACCTGACAGGGCACACCTGTGAAGTGAAAACCATTCCCGGTGACTACCTCTTGAAGCTCATCAAGAGAATGCCAAGAGTGTGCAAACCAGTCATCAAAGCAAAAGGTGGCTACTTTGAAGAACCTAGAATATAAGACATAAATTCAGTTCTTTCACACTTTTTTGTTAAGTATATAATTCCACATGTGTTAATTCACAGTTTTGATGCCTTCAGTGTGAATGTACAATTTTGATAGTCATGAAAATACAGAAAAATCTTTAAATGAGAAGGTGTGTCCAAACTTTTGGTCTGTACTGTATATTATAGCCACACACACATACAGGTGCTTCTCACAAAATTAGAATATCATCAAAAAGGTAATTTATTTCAGTTCTTCAATACAAAAAGTGAAATTCATATATTATATAGAGTCATTACAAACAAAGTGATCTATTTCAAGTGTTTATTTCTGTTAATGTTGAAGATCCGAAATGTTGGCCTACTGAAATGTCTGTTCAGTAAATGCACTCAATCCTTGGTCGGAGCTTCCTTTGCATCAATTACTGCATCAATGCAGTGTGGCATGGAGGTGATCAGCCTGTTGCACTGCTGAGATGTTTTGGAAGCCCAAGTTGCTTTGACAGCCACCTTCAGCTTGTCTGCATTGTTGGGTCTGGTGTCTCGTCTTCCTCTTGACAATACCCCATAGAGTCTTTATGGGGTTAAGGTCAGGCGAGTTTGCTAGCCAATCAAGCACAGTGATGTTGTTTGTAAACCAGGTATTGGTACTTTTGGCAGTGTGGAAAGGTGCCAAGTCCTGCTGGAGAATGATATTTCCATCCTCAAAAAGCTTGTCGGCAGGGGGAAGCATGAAGTGTTCTAAAATTCCTGGTAGATGGCTGTGTTGACTTTGGTCTTAATAAAACACAGTGGACCTACACCAGCAGATGACATGGCTCCCCAAAACATCACTGATTGTGGAAGCTTTACACTAGACCTCAAGCAGCTTGAATTTTGTACCTCTCCTCTCTTCCTCCAGACTCTTGGACCTTGATTTCCAAATGAAATGCAACATTTATCTGAAAATAACACCCTGGACCACTGAGCAACAGTCCAGTTCTTTTTCTCCTTGGCCCAGGTAAGACGCTTCTGGCGTTGTCTATTGGTCATGAGTGGCTTGACACAAGGAATGCGACACTTGTAGCCCATGTCCTGTATACGTCTGTGTGTGGTGGCTCTTGAAGTAATGACTCCAGAAGCGGTCTACTCCTTGTGAATCTCCCCCAAATTTTTGAATTAAAAAATGGGATATAGAGATGGATTCTTCTCTGCACCGCTCATAAAATAAAATTAGAAGTCCAGTTGTGTAATACAATGAAAAATGGCTTTATTTCAACGCGTTTCGGAGCACCATGGCTCCTTCCTGAAGATACCACATGAAATTTTTGAATGGCCTTTTCTTAACAATCCTTTCAAGGCTACGGTTATCCCGGTTGCTTGTGCACTGTTTTCTACCACACTTTTTCCTTTCACTCAACTTTCCATTAATATGCTTGTATACAGCACTCTGTGAAGAGGCAGCTTATTTAGCAATGACCTTTTGTGGCTTACCCTCCTTGTGATGTCAATAACTGCTTTCTAGACATCTGTCAAGTCAGCAGTCTTCCCCATGATTGTTGAGCCTATTGAAGCAGACTAAGGGGCCTTTTCAAACTCCTAGGAAGCCTTTGCAAGTGTTTTTCTTAATTATTCTGATTTACTGAGATAATAACTTGTGGGTTTCTATTGGCTGTAAGCCATATTCATAAATTACCTTTTTGATGATATTCTAATTTTGTGAGAAGCACATGTACATACATGTACAGTACAGACCAAAAGTTTGGACACACCTTCTCATTTAAAGATTTTTCTGTATTTTCATGACTATGAAAATTGTACATTCACACTGAAGGCATCAAAACTGTGAACTAACACATGTGGAATTATACAGTCATGGCCAAAAGTATTGACACCCCCGCAATTCTGTCAGATAATACTCAGTTTCTTCCTGAAAATGATTGTAATCACAAATTCTTTGGTATTATTATCTTCATTTAATTTGTCTTAAATTAAAAAACACAAAAGAGAATGAAGCAAAAAGCAAAACATTGATCATTTCACACAAAACTCCAAAAATGGGCCAGACAAAAGTATTGGCACCCTCAGCCTAATACTTGGTTGCACAACCTTTAGCCAAAATAACTGCGACCAACCACTTCAGGTAACCATCGATGAGTTTCTTACAATGCTCTGCTGGAATTTTAGACCATTCTTCTTTGGCAAACTGCTCCAAGTCCCTGATATTTGAAGGGTGCCTTCTCCAAACTGCCATTTTTAGATCTCTCCACAGGTGTTTTATGGGATTCAGGTCTGGACTCATTGCTGGCCACCTTAGAAGTCTCCAGTGCTTTCTCTCAAACCATTTTCTAGTGCTTTTTGAAGTGTGTTTTGGGTCATTGTCCTGCTGGAAGACCCATGAACTCTGAGAGAGACCCAGCTTTCTCACACTGGGCCCTACATTATGCTGCAAAATTTGTTGGTAGTCTTCAGACTTCATATCGCCATGCACACGGTCAAGCAGTCCAGTGCCAGAGGCAGCAAAGCAACCCCAAAACATCAGGGAACCTCCGCCATGTTTGACTGTAGGGACCGTTTTCTTTTCTTTGCCTCTTTTTTTCTCCTGTAAACTCTATGTTGATGCCTTTGCCCAAAAAGCTCTACTTTTGTCTCATCTGACCAGAGAACATTCTTCCAAAACGTTTTAGGCTTTTTCAGGTAAGTTTTGGCAAACTACAGCCTGGCTTTTTTATGTCTCGGGGTAAGAAGTGGGGTCTTCCTGGGTCTCCTACCATACAGTCCCTTTTCATTCAGACGCTGACGGATAGTACGGGTTGACACTGTTGTACCCTCGGACTGCAGGGCAGCTTGAACTTGTTTGGATGTTATTCTAGGTTCTTTATCCAACATCCGCACAATCTTGGGTTAAAATCTCTTGTCAATTTTTCTTTTCTATCCACATCTAGGGAGGTTAGCCACAGTGCCATGGGCTTTAAACTTCTTGATGACACTGCGCACGGTAGACACAGGAACATTCAGGTCTTTGGAGATGGACTTGTAGCCTTGAGATTGGTCATGTTTCCTCACAATTTGGTTTCTCAAGTCCTCAGACAGTTCCTTGGTCTTCTTTCTTTTCTCCATGCTCAATGTGGTACACACAAGGACACAGGACAGAGGTTGAGTCAACTTTAATCCATGTCAACTGGCTGCAAGTGTGATTTAGTTATTGCCAACACCTGTTAGGTGCCACAGGTAAGTTACAGGTGCTGTTAATTACACAAATTAGGGAAGCATCACATGATTTTTCGAACAGTGCCAATACTTTTGTCCACCCCCCTTTTTATGTTTGGTGTGGAATTATATGCAATTTGGCTTTAGGACAATTCTTTTTGTGTTTTTTCATTTAAGACAAATTAAATGAAGATAATAATAACAAAGAATTTGTGTTTGCAATCATTTTCAGGAAGAAACTGAGTATTATCTGACAGAATTGCAGGGGTGTTAATACTTTTGGCCATGACTGTATACTTAACAAAAAAAATGTGAAACAACTGAATTTATGTCTTATATTCTAGGTTCTTCAAAGTAGCCACCTTTTGCTTTGATGACTGCTTTGCACACTCTTGGCATTCTCTTGATGAGCTTCAAGAGGTAGTCACCGGGAATGGTTTTCACTTCACAGGTGTGCCCTGTCAGGGTTTAATAAGTGGGATTTCTTGCCTTATAAATGGGATTGGGACAATCAGTTGTGTTGTGCAGAAGTCTCGTGGATACACAGCTGATAGTCCTACTTAATAGACTGTTAGAATTTGTATTATGGCAAGAAAAAAGCAGCTAAATAAAGAAAAACGAGTGGCCAACATTACTTTAAGAAATGAAGGTCGGTCAGTCCGAAAAATTTGGAAAACTTTGAAAGTGTCCCCAACTGCAGTAGCAAAAACCATCAAGCGCTACAAAGAAACTGGCTCACATGAGGACCGCCCCAGGAAAGGAAGACCAAGAGTCACTTCTGCTTCTGAGGATCTGTTTATCCGAGTCACCAGCCTCAGAAATAGCAGGTTATCAGCAGCTCAGATTAGAGACCAGGTCAATGCCACACAGAGTTCTAGCAGCAGACACATCTCTACAACAACTGTGAAGAGGAGACTTTGTGCAGCAGGCCTTTATGGTAAAATAGCTGCTAGGAAACCACTGCTAAGGACAGGCAACAAGCAGAAGAGACTTGTTTGGGCTAAAGAATAGACATTAGACCACTGGAAATCTGCTTTGGTCTGATGAGTACAAATTTGAGATCTTTGGTTCCAACCACCGTGTATTTGTGCGATGCAGAAAAGGTGAACGGATGGACTCTACATGCCTGGTTCCCACCGTGAAGCTTGGAGGAGGAGGTGTGATGGTGTTGGGGTACTTTGCTGGTGACACTGTTGGGGATTTATTCAAAATTGAATGCATACTGAACCAGCATGGCTACTACAGCATCTTGCAGCGGCATGCTATTCCATCCGGTTTGCGTTTAGTTAGACCATCATTTATTTTTCAACAGGGCAATGACCCCAAACACACCTCCAGGCTGTGTAAGGGCTATTTGACCAAGAAGCAGAGTGATGGGGTGCTACGCCAGATGACCTGGCCTCCACAGTCACCAGACCTGAACCCAATCTAGATAGTTTGGGGTGAGCTGGACTGCAGAGTGAAGGCAAAAAGGCCAACAAGTGCTAAGCATCTCTGGGAACTCCTTCATGATTGTTGGAAGACCATTCCCGGTAACTACCTCTTGAAGCTCATCAAGAGAATGCCAAGAGTGTGCAAAGCAGTCATCAAAGCAAAAGGTGGCTACTTTGAAGAACCTAGAATATAAGACATAATTTCAGTTTCACACATTTTATTGTTAAGTATATAATTCCACATGTGTTAATTCATAGTTTTGATGCCTTCAGTGTGAATATACAATTTTCATAGTCATGAAAATACAGAAAAATCTTGAAATGAGAAGGTGTGTCCAAACTTTTGGTCTGTACGGTATATACACTCACCGGCCATTTTATTAGGTACACCTGTCCAACTTCTTGTTAACACTTAATTTCTAATCAGCCAATCACATGGCGGCAACTCAGTGCATTTAGGCATGTAGACATGGTCAAGACAATCTCCTGCAGTTCAAACCGAGCATCAGTATGGGGAAGAAAGGTGATTTGAGTGCCTTTTTGAACTTGGCATGGTTGTTGGTGCCAGAAGGGCTGGTCTGAGTATTTCAGAAACTGCTGATCTACTGGGATTTTCACGCACAACCATCTCTAGGGTTTACAGAGAATGGTCCGAAAAAGAAAAAAAATCCAGTGAGCGGCAGTTCTGTGGGCGGAAATGCCTTGTTGATGCCAGAGGTCAGAGGAGAATGGGCAGACTGGTTCGAGCTGATAGAAAGGCAACAGTGACTCAAATCGCCACCCGTTACAACCAAGGTAGGCCTAAGAGCATCTCTGAACGCACAGTGCGTCGAACTTTGAGGCAGATGGGCTACAGCAGCAGAAGACCACACCGGGTACCACTCCTTTCAGCTAAGAACAGGAAACGGAGGCTACAATTTGTACAAGCTCATCGAAATTGGACAGTAGAAGATTGGAAAAACGTTGCTTGGTCTGATGAGTCTCGATTTCTGCTGCGACATTCGGATGATAGGGTCAGAATTTGGCGTAAACAACATGAAAGCATGGATCCATCCTGCCTTGTATGGAGCATCTTTGGGATGTGCAGCCGACAAATCTGCGGCAACTGTGTGATGCCATCATGTCAATATGGACCAAAATCTCTGAGGAATGCTTCCAGCACCTTGTTGAATCTATGCCACGAAGAATTGAGGCAGTTCTGAAGGCAAAAGGGGGTCCAACCCGTTACTAGCATGGTGTACCTAATAAAGTGGCCGGTGAGTGTATATTACATAGTCTCCTTTATTATGTATATTGCCATCCCTTATTACAGAGTGCCCTCTCTTGTTCTTAACAGCACCGTCCCTTACATATAGAATTATATAGAGCCCTGTCTTTATTACACACTGGCCTGTCTTGTTAGACATGTAATGCAATGATGGCTGATGGAGTATGGGAAAGCTTCTTTTCTAATGTAGTAGAACATAACAGGAGAGGAACCTACAGTGGAGGAAATAAGTATTTGATCCCTTGCTGATTTTGTAAGTTTGCCCACTGACAAAGACTTGAACAGTCTACGTTATTAAGGGTAGGTTTATTTAACATTGAGAGATAGAATATCAAAAATAAAATCCCAAAAATCACATTGTATACATTTTTAAATTTATTTGCATTTTGCAGTGAGAAATAAATATTTGATTTCCTACCAACCATTAAGAGTTCTGGATCCTACGGACCAGTTAGACGCTCCTAATCAACTCGCTACCTGCATTAAAGACAGCGGTGTTACATAAACACCTTTATTATAGACTCCTGTCCACAGACTCAATTAATCAGTCAGACTCTAACCACTACAACATGGGCAAGACCAAAGAGCTTTATAAGGATGTCAGGGACAAGATCATAGACCTAAACACAACCTGAAATGGGCTACAAAACCATAAGCAAGACACTGGGTGAGAAGGAGAAGTATTTGATCCCCTACCAACCATTAAAGGGAACCTGTCACCCCCAAAATTGAAGGTGAGCTAAGCCCACCGGCCATTCTGTAATGCTGTAGATAAGCCCCCGATGTATCCTGAAAGATGAGAAAAAGAGGTTAGATTATACTCACCCAGGGGCGGTCCCACTGCGGTCCGGTCTGATGGGCGTCGCGGTCCAGTCCGGGGCCTCCCATCTTACGATGACGTCGTCTTCTTGTCTTCACGCTCCGGCGCAGGCGTACTTCGTCTGCCTTGTTGAGGGCAGAGCAAAGTACTGCAGTGTGCAGGTGCCGTGAAAGGTCAGAGAGGCCCCGCGCCTGCGCACTGCAGTACTTTGCTCTGCCCTCCACAGGGCAGACAAAGTACGCCTGCGCCGGAGCCGCAGCGTGAAGACAAGAAGAGGACGTCATCCTATGAAGATGGGAGGTCCGGACCGGACCCGACGCCGATTGGACCGCCCACCCAGGTGAGTATAATCTAACCTCTTTTTCTCATCTTTCTGGATACATCGGGGGCTTATCTACAGCATTACAGAATGCTGTAGATAAGGCCCTGATGCCGGTGGGCTTAGCTCATCTTCGATTTTGGGAGTGACAGGTTCCCTTTAAGAGTTCTGGCTTCTACAGACCAGTTAAACGCTCCTAATCAACTCATTACCTGCATTAACGATAGTTGTCTTACATAGTCACCTTTATAAAAGACTCCTGTCCACAGACTCAATCAGTCAGACTCTAACCTCTACAACATGGGCAAGAAGAAAGAGCTTTATAAGGATGTCGAGGACAAGATCATAGACCTGCACAAAGTTGGAATGGGCTATAAAACCATAACAAAGATGCTGGGTGAGAAGGAGACAACTGCTGGTGTAATAGTAAGAAAATGGAAGAAGTAAAAAATGACTCAATCGACATCGATCTGGGGAACCATGCAAAATCTCACCTCGTGGGGTATCCTTGATCATGAGGAAGGTGAGAGATCAGCCTTAAACTACATGGGGGGAACTTGTTAAAGGAAACCGCAGAGCTGGGCATACATTAGTGTCATTTGTGTGCCTTTATTACCCACCTATGCTGCTGAAATACCTTTGTAAAGTCGCCGTTTTCCGCTGTCACTCACGCTGGTCTGGTCCTATGGGCGTGGTGACAGCGCTGTTTCTCCCCCAGATCAGGCTCATCATTCCGTTGGTGGCGTAGTGGTGTGCGCATGTCCAACAGAGAATATCCACTGCCCAGGAGATGAAAAAGAGCGCGATCTGCGCTATTCAGCCGTTTACCGGTGGGCGCGGCCATCTTTTTGTGGCCGCGCGTGCGCAGATGGAGCGCTCTGCTGCCCGGGGCTTCAGGAAAATGGCCGCCGTGATCTCCATCTGTGCACGCGTGGAATCCCGTGGCCATTTTCCTGAAGCCCCGGGCAGCAGAGCGCTCCATCTGCGCACGCGCGGCCACAGGAAAGATGGCCGCGCCCACCGGTAAACGGCTGAATAGCGCAGATCGCGCTCTTTTTCATCTCCTGGGCAGTGGATATTCTCTGTTGGACATGCGCACACCACTATGTTACCAACGGAATGATGAGCCTGATCTGGGGGAGAAACAGCGCTGTCACCACGCCCATAGGACCAGACCAGCGTGAGTGACAGCAGAAAACGGTGACTTTACAAAGGTATTTCAGCAGCATGGGTGGGTAATAAAGGCACACAAAAGACACTAATGTAACGCCCAGCTCTGCCCCTATTTAACGCTATTTTTAGCTCATCTTCAAAAAACGGGGTGACAGGTTCCCTTTAATGATCTCAAGGCAGCTGGGACCACAGTTACCAAGAAAACCATTGGTAACTAGTGTTGAGCGATACCGTCCGATACTTGAAAGTATCGATATCGGAAAGTATCGGCCGATACCGGCAAAGTATCGGATCCAATCCGATACCGATACCCGATACCAATACAAGTCAATGGGACTCATGTATCGGACGGTATCCCTGATGGTTCCCAGGGTCTGAAGGAGAGGAAACTCTCCTTCAGGCCCTGGGAACCATATTAATGTGTAAAAGAAAGAATTAAAATAAAAAATATTGCTATACTCACCTCTCCGACGCAGCCTGCACCTTACCGAGGGAAGCGGCAGCGTTCTTTGTTTAAAATTCGCGCTTTTCTGTCCTTTACGTGAAGTCCCGGCTTGTGATTGGTCACGTGCCGCCCATGTGGCCGGGACGCAACCAATCACAGCAAGCCGTGACGTATTTCAGGTCCTTCAGGATTTTAAAATTACGTTCCGGCGTTGTGATTGGTTGCGTCGCAGTCACATGGGCGACGCAACCAATCACAGCAAGCCGTGACGTAATTTCAGGTCCTTCAGGATTTTAAAATTACGTCCCGGCTTGTGATTGGTTGCTTCGCGGTCAACCAATCACAAGCCGGGAGGCTGGACACGCGCGCATTTTAAAATGCGCGCTTGTCCAACCTCCCGTGACGTCCCGGCTTGTGATTGGTTGCTTCGCGGTCAACCAATCACAAGCCGGGAGGCTGGACACGCGCGCATTTTAAAATGCGCGCTTGTCCAGCCTCCCGACTTGTGATTGGTTGATCGCGACGCAACCAATCACAAGCCGGGACGTCACGGGAGGCTGGACAAGCGCGCATTTTAAAATGCGCGCGTGTCCAGCCTCCCGTGACGTCACGGCTTGTGATTGGTTGCGTCGCCCATGTGACTACGACGCAACCAATCACAAAGCCGGGACGTAATTTTAAAATCCTTAAGGACCTGAAATTACGTCACGGCTTGCTGTGATTGGTTGCGTCGCCCATGTGACTGCGACGCAACCAATCACAAAGCCGGGACTTCACGTAAGGAAAGAAAAGCGCGAATTTTAAACAAAGAACGCTGCCGCTTCCCTCGGTAAGGTGCAGGCTGCGTCGGAGAGGTGAGTATAGCAATATTTTTTATTTTAATTCTTTCTTTTACACATTTTTACATTAATGTTGTTTCGATACCGATACCCGATACCACAAAAGTATCGGATCTCGGTATCGGAATTCCGATACAGCAAATATCGGCCGATACCCGATACTTGCGGTATCGGAATGCTCAACACTATTGGTAACACATTACACTGTAGAGGTTCAAAATCCTGCAGTGCCGCAAGGTCCCCCTGCTCAAGAAGGCACATGTGCAGGCCCGTCTGAACTTTGCCAATGAACACTTGGATGATTCTGTGAGTGATTGGGACAAGGTGTTGTGGTCAGAGGAGACAAAAATTGAGGTCTTTGGCATTAACTCAACTCGCCATGTTTGGAGGAAGATAAATGCTGCCTATGACCCAAAGAACACCATCTGCACTGTCAAGAATGGAGGTGGAAACATTGTTTTTGGGGTGTTTCTCTGCTAAAGGCACAGGACTACTTCACCGCATCAATGGGAGAATGGATGAAGCCATGTACTGTAAAATCTTGAGTGACAACCTCCGTCAGGACATTAAAAATAGGTTGTGGCTGGGTCTTCCAGCAAGACAGTGAGCCAAAACATACAGGCAAGGCAACAAAGGAGTGGCTCAAAAAGAAGCAGATTAAGGTCATGGAGTGGTCTAGCCAGTCTCCAGACCTTAATCCCATAGAAAACCTATGGAGGGAGTAGAAGCTCCGAGTTGCCAAGTGAAAACCTCAAAATATTAATGATTTAGAGATGATCTGCAAAGAGGAGTAGACAAAAAATTCATCCTGACTTGTGCGCAAACCTCATCAACTACAAAAAAAGTCTGACTGCTGTGCTTGCCAACAAGAGTTTTACCACCAAGTATTAAGTCTTGTTTGCCAGAGGGATCAAATACTTATTTCTCACTGCAAAATACAAATAAATTTATATAATTTATACAATGTGATTTTCTTGATTTTATTTTTGATATTCTATCTCTCAATGTTAAAATTAACCTCAAAAATTAGGGACTGTTCATGTCTTTGTCAGTGTGCAAATTTACAAAATCAGCAAAGGATCAAATACTTATTTCCCCCACTGTATATACAGTGGGTACGGAAAGTATTCAGACCCTGTTAGGGTTTGCGGAACGCACCAAATATATTTATTGATGTGATTGGTGCGTTCGCAACCCGGGATCCACCGTGCAGGAAATATCCTGCCGCTAAGTAATTGGCGGCACAATATGGCGGTATTAACCAGCTCTGTTAGCTTCACAGAGCGGCCGAGAAAGCAAAGCTCTGTGCCCTGTTAACTCTCACAGAGACACAGGCTAACTACCCAGAAGAGAGCAGTCAGTGGTCATGCATGCACACAACACTCCTCGCCGGAGGTGCCAGCATTCTAGGGGCTTATTTCAGCCGGGTCCCTGAATACTCTCATACACAATCTCCTCGCCGGAGGTGCCAGCATTCTAGGGGCTTATTTCAGGCGGGTCCCTGAATACATTCACGCATATGACCACAGTGGCGCAAAGCATGTAACTTTAGAAGATACTATCGCATGGCCGTGCAGCCATGCGAGCCTTAAATAGCTGCAGCATGAACAGGACCTTAAAAAAGAGGACCAATGAGAGACTGCTACTGAGTCTGCGTACCTACAGGACCTTCCTAGAAAGACCAATAGACTTGGCTGCAGTACCTGAACATGTGACCCTTGATCTCCACTGAGAGATCTTACCCTGGGCATGCTCAGTGTGTGCAAAGCAGGACTTAGTCCCAGAAAAGCCTGTTTGCCGTAGATCAGTGCAGGGTACAATAGCAGAGCCTGGAGAGGCAGCAAAAACCCTTTGCACTGAATCAGACTCAGTTAGACGCTGGGACCGACGTCTCCGCTGAGCAGGCTCCACTGCGGCCGATGGAGAATGGGAGACCGCAGCAGAGACGGATCGAGATTCCCCCTGTGCAGAAGAGGAAACTCGACTCCTAACATTACCCCTCCTAGGGCCCCCCCTCCTTGAGCCTCGCTACGCTCAAAAGCTGCAATGAGCAGCGGAGCCCGAATGTGCTCTACAGGCTCCCAGGTTCTATCCTCTGGACCGTGACCCTTCCAATCCACCAGATAAAATTTCTTGCCATGTACCACCTTGCACCCCACGATAGCATTCACCTCAAACTCATCCGTGGATGAACCCGATGTCCCGGCAGATGACTCAGAAAACCGGGACAAATGAACGGGCTTTAAGAGGGAAACGTGAAAGGTGTCGGTGATACCAAGGCGTGGAGGAATAGCCAAACGATAGACCACAGGGTTCACCTGTTCCAGAACCTTGAATGGACCAATGTAGCAAGGCACAAACTTAGTGGACTCAACTCGCCGCCTGATGTTACGGGCGGAGAGCCACACTAAGTCGCCAGGAGCAAAGGTCGGAGCGGGGCGCCGGGGTGTATCAGCCGAGACCCTCATTCTCTCCTTGGAGGCCCGGATGGCATCCTGTGTGCGGTCCCAGATGTCACGTGCCTCCACCGCCCAGTCTGCCACCCTAGAATCGGTGGATGACACGGGCATGGGCACAGGGACACCCGGATGCTGGCCGTAATTAAGGAGAAAAGGAGTCTGACCAGTGGAATCGGCTACGGCGTTGTTCAAGGCAAATTCCGCCCAAGGTAGCAAAGATGCCCAGTCATCCTGCCTAGCAGAGACAAAATGTTGCAAGTATGTCACCAGAGTCTGGTTGGTCCTCTCTACCAACCCATTCGTCTCGGGATGATATGCAGAGGAGAGATTCAGCTCTATGCTGAGTAAACGGCAGAGCTCTCTCCAAAACTGAGACGCAAACTGGGGACCCCGGTTGCTGACAACTTTATCAGGCATTCCATGTAAGCGGAAAATATGTTTAATGAACAACGCCGCCAAGGCCCGTGCAGAAGGTAACCGTGGTAGCGGCACCAAATGCACCATTTTCGAGAAATGATCGGTGATGACCCAAATGATGGTACAGCCGAGAGACTTGGGCAAACCCACCACAAAGTCCATCCCAACCATCTCCCAGGGTCTGTCTGCCACCGGCATGGGGTAAAGTAACCCAGCAGGCCGTTGCCGTGAAGACCAATTCTGGGCGCAAGAGACACACGCCCGAATATAGTCCCCGACGTCACGGGCCATATGCGGCCACCAGTATGTCCTCGCCAAAAGCTCAGATGTCCTCTTGGTTCCAAAATGTCCACCCACTCTGGACGAGTGAGCCCAAGAGAGAACCTCCGGTCGCAAATTCGCTGGCACGAAAGTCTTGCCCGGGGGCATGGACTCTAGCGAAACCGGAGCCACAGTTCTCAGGCTCTCAGAGGGGACAATAAGCCGAGGCTCCTCATCCTCCTCCTCAGATGACACTACGGAGCGGGAGAGAGCGTCGGCACGAATGTTCTTCTCCCCTGAGAGAAAATGGAGAGTAAAATGGAACCGGGAGAAGAACAGGGACCATCTGGCCTGACGAGAATTCAGCCGCTGGGCCGTCTGTATGTGCACCAAGTTTTTGTGGTCGGTGAATACTTAGAAGGGAAAGCGAGCTCCCTCCAAGAGGTGTCTCCACTCAGAAAAAGCTAACTTCATTGCTAGCAACTCTCTGTCCCCGATGAAATAATTCCTCTCCGCTGGTGTGAAGGTCTTGGAGAAGAAGAAGCAAGGATGCTTCCGACCTTGAGCATCCTTTTGGAAAAGGACTGCTCCAGCACCAACGGATGAGGCATCCACCTCCATTATAAATGGCTTATCTACATCGGGGCGATGTAGAATAGGAGCGCTAGCGAAGTGTGACTTAATCGAAAGGAATGCCTTGGAGACATCCTCCGACCACAACTTGGGATTTGCTCCCTTCTTGGTGAGGGCAATCAAGGGAGCTACCAAAGTTGAAAAGTGTGGAATGAACTGGCGATAGAAATTGATGAACCCCATAAAGCGCTGCACCGCTTTAAGTGAATGGGGTTCCTGCCAGTCCATCACAGCCTGTAGTTTGGCAGGATCCATAGCCAAACCCTGGGCAGTGATGATATAACCAAGGAATGGCAAGGACTCCTGCTCAAACACACACTTCTCCAACTTGGGGTAGAGGGAGTTTGCCCATAAGAGGTCGAAGACTTTGCGAACATCTCTCCGGTGGGAGTCAATATCTGGAGAGTAGATGAGAATATCATCCAGATAGACTACGACCGAGATGGTGAGCATCTCCCGGAAGATGTTGTTCACAAAGTCCTGGAAAACGGCTGGGGCATTACAGAGCCCGAAGGGCATCACCAGATATTCATAGTGCCCATCCCTGGTGTTAAAAGCAGTCTTCCACTCGTCCCCCTCATGGATGCGAATCAGGTTATAAGCACCCCGCAAATCTAATTTAGTAAATACCCTTGCTCCCCGTAGCCTATCAAAGAGTTCAGATATCAGGAGTAGTGGGTACTTGTTTTTAACGGTGATGGCGTTAAGACCCATGTAGTCAATGCATGGACATAATTCTCCACTCTTCTGCACGAAGAAGAACCCAGCCCCTGCAGGTGACACTGACTTCCTAATAAAACCTCTTGCCAGATTCTCTTGGATATACTGAGACATTGCCTCCGTCTCCGGGAGAGATAACGGATAGACTCGACCTCGGGGAGGCTCAGCACCAGGCAAGAGATCGATAGGACAGTCATAGGGGCGGTGAGGCGGAAGGGTCTCCACAGCCCTTTTGGAGAACATGTCGCATAAGTCCAATAGTGCTTGGGGAGAGAGGAAAGATCTGCGGTTACCTCAGTTGTAGCAACCTGAATGCACTCCCTCTGACATCTACCCTCACAGGATTTACTCCATCCCAAAATTTTCCCTGAGGACCACTCTATATGATGAGAATGAAAACGAAGCCAGGGTATCCCCAACAGGATCTCATCAACTCCCTCAGGAAGGACCAAAAGAGAAATAATCTCCTGATGTGATGGAGATACAGAAAGAGTGAAAGGGATGGTTTGGTGTGTAATCTGTGAAGGTAGTGTCGACCCATTTACCACTCGAATGGTTATTGGCTTGGCGAGCATCACCAGGGGTATTGCGTGTCGCTGAGCGAAAGTGGATGACATAACATTACCCTCTGCCCCAGAGTCCATGCAAAGCTCTACCATAAGTGTGGATGGTCCTATGGTAATTGTCCCCTTGAAGGACAATTTTGAGGTAAACGTCGCTTTGTCTAATGTACCTCCTCCAACTGCCACTAGACGCTGACGTTTCCTCGACCACTGCGGACACTTGGAGGCAAGATTTCCGGACTGCCGGCAAACATGACAGACCTTAAGGGCACGAGCGGCCTGGGACTTAGACCCCGCTCGCGACCTCTCTATGGCCTCATGTGACTCGGGCACCTGGACCGGAGATTCCAAAGGTCTGGCGAAGGTGGGAGCCAGCCGAAACCTCTGCTTACACTGGGCTCGCTCCAACCCTCACTCGTGAAAACGAAGGTCTATGCGAGTTGATATAGATATGAGCTCCTCCAGTGTAGCGGGAATCTCTCTAGTGGCCAAAGCGTCCTTCACATGATCAGCCAGCCCCCTCCAAAATATATGAATATGGGATTTATCTGACCACTCCAACTCAGACGCTAAAGTCTGGAAGAGAATGGCAAATTGGCTGACCATGGTCGAACCCTGAGTCAATGCCAGCAGTTGGAGCGCCGTATCATGGGTGACTTGAGGTCCTACGAATACCTGCTTCAGAGTGCCCAGAAATCGAGGAACACTCTGCACCACATGATCGTTGCGCTCCCACAGCGGCGTAGCCCACTCCAAAGCTCTGTCCGACAGGAGAGAAATTACAAATCCCACCTTTGCCCGCTCTGTGGGAAAACGTGCAGCCAGGAGCTCGAGATGTATACCGCACTGGCTCACGAATCCCCTACAGGACTTACTGTCCCCAGAGAATTTTTCAGGCGGGATAGGGTCGGAACAGAGGTGGCAGTGGGTAAAGCTGCTGCAGCCACGCTAGCAGCCTGAACAGCAATTGCGGTAACATCCACCGCCGAGGTTGCACGCTCGAGAGACGCCAACCGGCCCTCCAGCAGCTGGATGTACCCCTGCAATCGCTGTTCGTCCGCCATTACTTAGCCAGATCCTGGCGCTAGTATACTGTTAGGGTTTGCGGAACGCACCGAATATATTTATTGATGTGATTGGTGCGTTCGCAACCCGGGATCCACCGTGCAGGAAATATCCTGCCGCTAAGTAAATGGCGGCACAATATGGCGGTATTAACCAGCTCTGTTAGCTTCAGAGAGCGGCCGAGAAAGCAAAGCTCTGTGCCCTGTTAACTCTCACAGAGACACAGGCTAACTACCCAGAAGAGAGCAGTCAGTGGTCATGCATGCACACAACACTCCTCGCCGGAGGTGCCCAGCATTCTAGGGGCTTATTTCAGCCGGGTCCCTGAATACGCTCATACACAATTTCCTCGCCGGAGGTGCCAGCATTCTAGGGGCTTATTTCAGCCAGGTCCCTGAATACATTCACGCATATGACCACAGTGGCGCAAAGCATGTAACTTTAGAAGATACTATCGCATGGCCGTGCAGCCATGCGAGCCTTAAATAGCTGCAGCACGAACAGGACCTTAAAAAAGAGGACCAATGAGAGACTGCTACTGAGTCTGCGTACCTACAGGACCTTCCTAGAAAGACCAATAGACTTGGCTGCAGTACCTGAACATGTGACCCTTGATCTCCACTGAGAGATCTTACCCTGGGCATGCTCAGTGTGTGCAAAGCAGGACTTAGTCCCAGAAAAGCCTGTTTGCCGTAGATCAGTGCAGGGTACAATAGCAGAGCCTGGAGAGGCAGCAAAAACCCTTTGCACTGAATCAGACTCAGTGAGACGCTGGGACCGACGTCTCCGCTGAGCAGGCTCCACTGCGGCCGATGGAGAATGGGAGACCGCAGCAGAGACGGATCGAGATTCCCCCTGTGCAGCAGAGGAAACTTGACTCCTAACAGACCCCTTAAAGTTTTTCACTCTTTGTTTCATTGCAGCCGTTTGGTAAATTCAAAAAAGTTATTTTTTTTTCTCATTAATGTACACTCTGCATCCCATCTTGCCTGAAAAAAACAGAAATGTTGTAATTTTTGCAAATTTATTAAAAAAGAAACTGAAATATCACATGGTCATAAGTATTCAGACGCTTTGCTCAGACACTCATATTTAAGTCACATGCTGTCGATTTCTTTGTGATCCTCCTTGAGTTGGTTCTACTCCTTCATTGGAGTCCAGCTGTGTTTAATTAAATTGATAGGACTTGATTTGGAAAGGCACACACCTGTCTATATAAGACCTCACAGCTCACAGTGCATGTCAGACCAAATGAGAATCATGAGGTCAAAGGAACTGGCCAAGGAACTCAGAGACAGAATTGTGGCAAGGCACAGATCTGGCCAAGGTTACATTACCAGGATGGAGTTTATATACAGTGGATACGGAAAGCATTCATACCCCTTTAAATTTTTCACTTTGTGTTTCATTGCAGCCATTTGGTAAATTAAAAAACAAATCTTTTTTTTTTTTCTCCCTACTGCATCTCTGGAGCTCAGCCACATTGATCTTGGGGTTCTTATTTACCTCTCTTACTAAGGCTCTTCTCTCATGATTGCTCAGTTTGGCTGGACGGCCAGGTCTAGGAAGACTTCTGGTGGTCCCAAACTTCTTCCATTTAAGGATTATGGAGGCCATTGTGCTCTTAAGAACCTTGAGTACTGCAGAAATTCTGTTGTAACCTTGGCCCGATGCGAACTTTCAAATGGGGCCCCCCCGCGCCAAAATATTTCCCACCGAAATTCACATTTTCCCTATTCATGTCGCACACTATAGTTTTGTTGCTTTGTTGTATAGTCTGACCTAATACTGCCCTGTAATCGCTGAGAAAAATGATTTTATAACTAACAAGTCCCTATACTAATTATGGTGATGTCTTCGGAAGTGCAGACTCTGGGCGTTCATGTCCTTCCTCGCTCTAATTCCAAGCGCACTCCCGGCATTTGAAATCTGTGTGCTGTTTCTTCCTGGTATGACGCTGCAGTGCATCATTTCCGGACCTGTGCAGTGTGGGGGTGTATTGGGTGTACTGGTCGGCTCCGGAGCATACGCACTGCACATTCTGAGGCTGGCGAGTACACCCAATACTCCCCCACAGTGCACATGCTGGGCTCTGCCCACATCCGTGTACCATTCTTCCCGACTCGGAAATTTACAGCCCGTACACACACGGCTTCGCTCCGTGAACCCCGTACACACACGGCTCTGCTCCGTACACCTTGTACACACGCGGCTCCGCTCCTTACACCCACGGATCTGCTCCGTACACCTCATACACACGCGGATCCACTTCGTACACCTCACACACACAGCTCCGCTCCATACACACGCGGCTCCGCTTCGTACACTCCATACACATGCGGCTCCACACACCTCGTACACAAGCGGCTCCGCTCCATACACCTCGTAAACACGTAGCACCACTCCATACACCCCATACATACACGACTCCGCTCACCTCTTTCACACTCAGCTCAGCTTTGTACACCTCGTACACACCTGACTCCGCTCCGTACACCTCGTACACATTGCTCCACTACACACATACACGGCTCCGCTCTGTACACCTTGTACACACACGGCTCTGCTACATCCACACTATAAACCCCTCCTGACCCCACCCATAAACTTCCCCTCATTCAGCACCATGACAATCAGCACAGCAGAGTCCTGCATACAATTAATTGAGACATCAGTAGGTTGTGTTTTTGAATATCCATATTGAATCAGGAGCCCCATATAATCCTGCATAAAGGTTAATAATGGCCCCATAAGATGCTCCGTAGACACATTTGCCCAATATAGTGCTGCAGAAACGTTGATTATGGCCCCATAAGATGCTCCATAAAGATATTTGCCCCATATAGTGCTGCAGAAACGTTGATTATGGCCCCATAAGATGCTCCATAAAGATATTTGCCCCATATAGTGCTGCACAAGCGTTATGGCCCCATACAGACACTTGCCCCGTTATAGTGCTCCACAAACATTATGGCCCCATAAGATGCTCTATACAGACACTTGCCCCATATAGTGCTGCACAAACGTTATGGCCCCATAAGATGCTCTATACAGACACTTGCCCCATATAATGCTGCACAAATGTTATGGCCCCATAGATGCTCCATACAGACACTTGCCCCATTATAGTGCTGCACAAACGTTATGGCCCCATAGATGCTCCATACAGACACTTGCCCCATATAATGCTGCACAAATGTTATGGCCCCATATATGCTCCATACAGACACTTGCCCCATATAATGCTGCACAGATGTTATGGCCCCATAAGATGCTCCATATAATGCTGTGCAAGTGTCATGGCCCCATGGATGCTCCATACAGGCACTTGCCCCATATAATGCTGCACAAACGTTATGGCCCCATAGATGCTCCATACAGACACTTGCCCCATTATAGTGCTGCACAAACGTTAGGGCCCCATAGATAATCCATACAGACACTTGCCCCATATAATGCTGCACAAATGTTATGGCCCCATATATGCTAATGTGGCGCCCCTAGGGGTATTTGCCATAAAAATAGTTATTGACACCAAATACAAATATTAAAATAGCAAGACTGCATTACCATCTCCGGCCAGAAGGGGGAGCTCTAGAGACTCCCCTTGATCTATTCTGGTCTGAGAAAAGGACTGGCAGTTGGGTTGAGGAGTTGAAAGTGAGAGGTCGTATAACTGAACTCCTAACAGCCCTATGACGGATTATAGGCCGTGATACCCATAGTAGGAAAAGAGGAATAGAGAAAAAGGACATTGTGAGAACCGGGTAGCAATAACCTCTACCCAGAATAGGCGCAGAGACGGATACCGGATCCATGGCTATATTCATTATATATAATACAGCAACCGGAAGGAAGTGAGGTGATATCAGCTTCACCAGGATAAGACGCAGCAACAGACACAGAGTTCAGCGGTACTCCCAGAGGGGGTAAGCCGACAAAAAATAAGGACTCGGGTTGTCCGTCGAACCAGAGCACAGAAGAGACAGATTGGGTCGGCAGCCAGTTCACAAACAGCAGCAGGGCCATACAGAAACTGCGCATAATAAGAGGTGGAAATCCTGACAGGGTCAAAGTAATTCAGAGTTCTTAAACAGACTCCGGTGACAGTATTGGTTGCAAATCCCTTTTTGTTGAAGTAAACTGGTTAAATGTTTCAGCGCCTCAGTCTTTCATTTGGACAATAGCCATCGATCCAGGATCGGGGTCATCACAGTTGAGAGGACCTGCTGCTGATCAAGTAAGTGTCTGTTCCTTCATGATATCCCTTGCACTGTGCATCGCCTGAGGCCACAGCACCGGGTCAAGCCACTAGTGACATCCCCCTCAAGAGATGGACCTCATTGATCTGGTGCTGGGTACCTCGGTCTCCCGGGCGTCACAACTGGCGTCACGAACAGGATTGGGCCAGCCCGTACACCGGGTATTGTGTGCCGTAATTGGAGTCTGAAACTGTGAAAATTTGGATGAAAAATCTTGGAGATTGACTTTGTTAAAGAAGGTGGAACATACAATCCCCACCGGTGACCATCCCCCGATAAAAGAAAGATATAGACCCATACCGCCCGCTCACTATCAATGCGCGAAGGACATGCTGAGAGAGATGAAACAGGCCGGGGTAATAAGAGATAGTTGTAGCCCTTGGGCGGCCCCTCTGGTGATTGTAAAAAAAAAGGACGGAACCATGAGAATGTGCGTAGACTACCGGCGGATTAATAACATCACCCATAAAGACGCCTATCCCTTGCCTAGGATAGAAGAGTCCTTGACTGCTTTGAAATCTGCTAATTATTTTTCCACCTTAGACTTAACAAGCGGGTATTGGCAAGTCCCTGTGGCTGAGAGAGATAAAGAAAAGACGGCATTCATCACACCAATGGGTCTAAGCGAATTTAATCGCATGCCGTTCGGACTCTGCAACGCATCCGGTACTTTCCAGCGACTGATGGAATGTTGCCTCGGACACAAGAACTTCGAGACCGTCCTCCTGTACCTAGATGATGTGATCGTCTACTCAAAGACTTACGAACAGCACTTAACAGACCTGGCAGAGGTGTTCGAAGCCTTATCCAAGTATGGTATGAAAATCAAACCATCCAAATGTCACCTTCTCAAGCCAAAGGTACAATACTTAGGGCACATCGTGAGTTCGGAGGGAGTAGCACCGGATCCCGAGAAAATAACTGCCATAAGGGATTGGCCAAGACCTACCAACGCAAAAGAAGTGAGGCAATTCTTGGGATTAGTGGGTTACTATCGTAGATTTATAAAAGGATTTACCAAATTGGCAGCGCCCTTGCAAGATGCTTCGATAGGGCAGACGAAGAAACCTTCAAACCGAAACCCTCCTTTTCAGTGGAACGACGAAAGAGAAGACTCCTTTGAACAACTAAAGAAGGCACTAACCGGAGAAGAAGTTCTGGCGTACCCGGATTACCATCAACCTTTCATCCTCTACACCGATGCCAGTAATGTGGGATTGGGAGCGGTGCTGTCACAAAAGCAAGAAGGTCGGGAGAAAGTCATCGCCTTTGCAAGTAGAAAATTATAGCTCCTTCAAATTGGAGCTACTGGCAGTAGTTTGGGCTGTGACTGAACGTTTCAAACACTATTTGACCGGTGCAGAATTTATTGTCTATACTGACAACAATCCATTGACCCACCTAGACACGGCTAAATTAGGTGCGTTAGAACAGCGATGGATAGCCCGGTTATCTTATTACAACTTCGTGATCAAGTATCGAGCAGGTCGCAAGAATGGAAATGCCGATGCCCTATCCCGGATGCCACACTTGAGAGATGTAGAAGAAGAAACGGGGGAGCTTGAAGAAATTGAACTACCAGCCTTTCATCAGCCCAAGGTAAAACATCGTCAGTCAAATACCTATCAGAAACAACAAGAAGTGAATTTTAATCCGTTAGCACACCATAGATGGGCTGACACCCAAGATAGCAATCCAGCTGTGAAGCTAGTGAAGGAACTATTGACTGAGCAAAGAGCATATCCCGATGAGGATGCCCCAGAAGAGACGCATCAACTCTGGAAAGAGAGAGGCAAAATGTTCCTGTATCAAGGGAAACTCTGTAGAAGATACACCAATCCGAAAACACATGAATTGGTTTGGCAGATTATCGTGCCTAAACAAGATGTAAGGATGGTCCTCGAGGCTTACCACAATGGTGCTGGTCACTTTGGTTGGAAAAAGCTAGAAGTACTTCTGAGAGAAAGATTTTATTGGGTCGGGATGAGAAAATCAATCGAACAGTGGTGTAGAAACTGTGGCCCGTGCAACCTCAGAAGGAACGATCAAAAGAGCCAAAGAGCACCACTGCAGTCCATAATCACCAAACAACCACTTGAACTGGTAGCCATGGACCACGTGAAGTTGACACCGAGCCGGTCCGGTTACGTCTATGCCTTGACCATCGTGGATCATTATTCACGCTTCTTGGTAGTAGTACCTGTAAAAGATCTGACTGCAAAAACAGCAGCCAAAGCGTTCCAAACGTACTTTTATAGACCCCATGGATATCCGGAACAGGTTCTCACTGACCAGGGTACAGCCTTTGAATCAGAGATCTTCAGAGAATTCTGTAATATGTATGGTTGCAAAAAGATCCGGACGACGGCCTATCATCCGCAAACAAACGGCTTATGTGAGAAGATGAACCATATTGTGATAGACCTTACTAAAGACTTTACCTGAAACGGAAAGGAATCAATGGCCAGAGAAATTGCCTGACTTGGTGGATCTGTATAATCATGTCCCGGTGAGCTCTACCAACTGCACCCCAGCTTATCTTATGCGTGCAAGACCCAGCCAATTGCCAATCGATCTAGAAATGGGAATTCTGAAACCAGACGCAGAAGTTCAAGACTCCAATTGGGATGTCGTACGGCAAAAGCAGTATCGCCAAGTGCAAGAGAGTGTGGAAAGAAGCCTCCAGCAAACCAGAGAAAGACAAGAGCGAACTTTCAACCAGAATGCTCTAGCAACTCCATTAAGACCGGGTGACCAAGTACTCAAGAGGAATCGTCGAACCAATAAACTGGATAATCAATGGGAAGCCGTACCCTACACAGTTTTACCAACAAGAATAGATAATCCTAAAATGTGTCTCATTAGCAAAAACGGAGGTTTAACATCTGTACTAGTGTCAAGAGACAATCTTAAATTATGTCCGGAAACGTTGAAAGAGCCAGAAGTTGTCCAGCCAGAATCAGAAGTTATTCAACCTATACAGGTTCAACCAGTAAAGGAAAAAGAGGAGGAAATGTATCACACCTGTATAGGAGACTTTCCCAAAACCCTACTAACATACCATGGTGCAGTAGTGGTTCCCATGGTGGCCTTTTATCCAACACCGAATCCAATATTAGAAGTCCCAAGACAGGAAGAGGTTGACCTGTTGTGAATTTGGTTTCTGGGCTCCCCCAGTGGTTTCTGGTGGTACTGCACTTGTGTGCTTCATCTCCTCTGTTCACCTGTTTCCATCAGGATGTGGGAGTTTTCTATTTAGCCTTGCTCCTCAGTCATTTCTATGCCGGCCAACAATGTTACCAGAAGCCTTTCTGTTGCATGTTCCTGCTCCTAGACTACTATCAGCTAAGTTGGACTTGTAGTCCTAAGTTTGTTTTGCATTTTTGTTCCAGTTCTCTGTGTTTGAATATTTCTGAGGCTGGAAGCTCTTGTGAGCTGAAATTGCCACTCTGGTGTCATGAGTTGATATTAGAGTCTTAAAGTAATTTCAGGATGGTATTTTGAAAGGGTTTTCAGCTGACCGTGAAGTTCCCTTTTCTGTCTTCCTACTATCTAGTAAGCGGACCTCAATTTGCTAAACCTATCTTCATACTTCGTATGTCAATTTCCTCTAAAATCACCGCCAATATATGTGGGGGCTACTGTCTGCCTTTTGGGGAAAATTTCTCTAGAGGTAAGCCAGGTCTGTATTTTCCTCTGCTAGGGTCAGTCAGTTCTCCGGCTGGCGCTGGGCGTCTAGGGATAAAACGTAGGCACGCTACCCGGCCACTGTTAGTTGTGCGGTAGGTTTAGCTCACGGTCAGCTCGAGTTCCCATCTTCCAAGAGCTAGTCCTTTATATGCTTTACTACGTTCTCTTGCCATTGAGAACCATGACAGTTTGGCCGGCCAAGGGTTAAAATAATTGGCAGAAGAAAGGAGAGAAAAGAAGTCTGCAGAGAATTTTTTTTTTTTTTTCCTGAGTTTGCTCATTAGTTGATTCACTAGCATCTCTGCTTACTGCAGCCTTCGTCTCTCTCTCCTTCTAATCCTTGAATGGTTCTGATTTCACCTGATTAATATGGATCCTCAGAGTTTAGCTACAGGTTTGGATAATCTCGCTGTGAAGGTTCAAAGTTTACAGGATTTTGTTATTCATGCTCCTATATCTGAACCTAGAATTCCTTTACCTGAATTTTTCTCCGGGGATAGATCTCGCTTCCAGAATTTCAAACATAATTGTAAATTATTTTTGTCTCTGAGATCTCGCTCCGCTGGAGATCCTGCACAGCAGGTCAGGATTGTAATTTCCTTGCTCCGGGGCGACCCTCAGGATTGGGCATTTGCTTTGGCACCAGGGGATCCTGCGTTGCTCAATGTGGATGCGTTTTTCCTGGCTTTGGGGTTGCTTTATGAGGAACCTCATTTAGAGATTCAGGCTGAAAAAGCCTTAATGGCCCTGTCTCAAGGGCAAGATGAGGCTGAAATATACTGCCAAAAATTTCGTAAGTGGTCTGTGCTTACTCAGTGGAATGAGTGCGCCCTGGCGGCGAATTTCAGAGAGGGTCTCTCTGATGCCATTAAGGATGTTATGGTGGGGTTCCCTGTGCCTACAGGTCTGAATGAGTCCATGACAATGGCTATTCAGATTGATCGGCGTTTGCGGGAGCGCAAACCTGTGCACCATTTGGCGGTGTCTACTGAGAAGGCGCCAGAGATTATGCAATGTGATAGAATTCTGTCCAGAAGCGAACGACAGAATTTTAGGCGAAAAAATGGGTTATGCTTCTATTGTGGTGATTCAACTCATGTTATATCAGCATGCTCTAAACGTACTAAGAAGGTTGATAAGTCTGTTTCAATTGGCACTTTACAGTCTAAGTTTATTCTATCTGTGACCCTGATTTGCTCTTTATCGTCTATTACCGCGGACGCCTATGTCGACTCTGGCGCCGCTTTGAGTCTTATGGATTGGTCCTTTGCCAAACGCTGTGGGTTTGATTTAGAGCCTCTGGAAGTTCCTATACCTCTGAAGGGTATTGACTCCACGCCATTGGCTAGTAATAAACCACAATACTGGACACAAGTAACTATGCGTATTAATCCGGATCACCAGGAGATTATTCGCTTCCTTGTGTTGTATAATCTACATGATGTGTTGGTGCTTGGATTGCCATGGCTGCAATCTCATAACCCAGTCCTCGACTGGAAAGCAATGTCTGTGTTAAGCTGGGGATGTCAGGGGACTCATGGGGACGTACCTTTGGTTTCCATTTCGTCATCTATTCCCTCTGAGATTCTGGAATTTTTATCTGATTATCGTGACGTTTTTGAGGAGCCTAAAATTGGTTCACTACCTCCGCACAGAGAGTGCGATTGTACTATAGATCTGATTCCGGGCAGTAAGTTTCCAAAGGGTCGTTTATTTAATCTATCTGTGCCTGAACATGCTGCTATGCGGGAATATATTAAGGAGTCCTTGGAAAAGGGACATATTCGTCCTTCGTCATCTCCCTTAGGAGCCGGTTTTTTCTTTGTATCTAAAAAAGATGGCTCTTTGAGGCCGTGTATTGATTATCGGCTTTTGAATAAAATCACGGTTAAATATCAGTATCCTTTGCCACTGCTTACTGATTTGTTTGCTCGAATAAAGGGGGCCAAGTGGTTCTCTAAGATTGATCTTCGTGGGGCGTATAATTTAGTGCGAATTAAGCAGGGGGATGAGTGGAAAACCGCATTTAATACGCCTGAGGGCCATTTTGAGTATTTAGTAATGCCTTTTGGTCTTTCAAATGCCCCTTCAGTCTTTCAGTCCTTTATGCATGACATTTTCCGTGAATATTTGGATAAATTTTTGATTGTGTATCTGGATGATATTTTGATTTTTTCGGATGACTGGGACTCTCATGTCCAACAGGTCAGGAGGGTTTTTCAGGTTTTGCGCTCTAATTCCTTGTGTGTAAAGGGTTCTAAGTGCGTTTTTGGGGTTCAAAAGATTTCGTTTTTGGGGTACATTTTTTCCCCCTCTTCCATTGAGATGGACCCTGTCAAGGTTCAGGCTATTTGTGATTGGACGCAACCCTCTTCTCTTAAGAGCCTTCAGAAGTTTTTGGGCTTTGCTAATTTTTATCGTCGATTTATAACTGGTTTTTCTGATGTCGCTAAACCGTTGACTGATTTGACTAAGAAGGGTGCTGATGTTGCTGAGTGGTCCCCTGCTGCTGTGGAGGCCTTTCGGGAGCTTAAGCGCCGCTTTTCTTCCGCCCCTGTATTGCGTCAGCCTGATGTTACTCTTCCTTTTCAGGTTGAGGTCGACGCTTCAGAAATCGGAGCTGGGGCAGTTTTGTCGCAGAAAAGTTCCGACTGCTCCGTGATGAGACCTTGTGCGTTCTTTTCTCGTAAGTTTTCGCCCGCTGAGCGAAATTATGATATTGGTAATCGGGAGCTCTTGGCTATGAAGTGGGCTTTTGAGGAGTGGCGTCATTGGCTTGAGGGGGCTAGACATCAGGTGGTGGTATTGACCGACCACAAGAATTTGATTTATCTTGAGTCCGCCAGGCGCCTGAATCCTAGACAGGCGCGCTGGTCGTTATTTTTCTCTCGGTTTAATTTTGTGGTTTCTTACCTACCGGGTTCTAAAAATGTGAAGGCGGATGCCCTTTCTAGGAGTTTTGAGCCTGATTCCCCTGGTAATTCTGAACCTACAGGTATCCTTAAGGATGGAGTGATATTATCTGCTGTGTCCCCAGACTTGCGACGGGTCTTGCAGGAGTTTCAGGCGGATAGACCTGATCGTTGCCCGCCTGGTAGATTGTTTGTTCCTGATGATTGGACCAGTAGAGTCATCTCGGAGGTCCATTCTTCTGCGTTAGCAGGTCATCCTGGAATCTTTGGTACCAGGGATTTGGTGGCTAGGTCCTTCTGGTGGCCTTCCCTGTCGCGAGATGTGCGAGGTTTTGTGCAGTCTTGTGATGTTTGTGCTCGAGCCAAGCCTTGTTGTTCTTGGGCTAGTGGATTGTTGTCCTTGCCTATTCCGAAGAGGCCTTGGACTCACATCTCCATGGATTTTATTTCTGATCTCCCTGTTTCTCAGAAGATGTCTGTCATCTGGGTGGTGTGTGACCGTTTCTCTAAGATGGTCCATTTGGTTCCCTTGCCTAAATTGCCTTCCTCATCCGAGCTGGTTCCTCTGTTTTTTCAAAATTTGGTGCGCTTGCATGGTATTCCGGAGAATATCGTTTCTGACAGGGGAACCCAATTCGTGTCTAGATTTTGGCGAGCGTTCTGTGCTAGGATGGGCATTGATTTGTCTTTTTCGTCTGCTTTCCACCCTCAGACTAATGGCCAGACCGAGCGAACTAATCAGACCTTGGAGACTTATTTGAGGTGTTTTGTGTCTGCGGATCAGGATGATTGGGTTGCCTTTTTGCCCTTGGCGGAGTTTGCCCTCAATAATCGGGCTAGTTCTGCCACCTTGGTTTCTCCTTTCTTCTGTAATTCGGGGTTTCATCCTCGTTTCTCTTCCGGTCAGGTGGAGTCTTCGGATTGTCCTGGAGTGGATGCTGTGGTGGAGAGGTTGCATCAGATTTGGGGGCATGTGATGGACAATTTGAAGTTGTCCCAGGAGAAGACTCAGTATTTTGCCAACCGCCGTCGTCGTGTTGGTCCTCGTCTTTGTGTTGGGGACTTGGTGTGGTTATCTTCTCGTTTTGTCCCTATGAAGGTTTCTTCTCCTAAGTTTAAGCCTCGGGTCATCGGCCCGTACAAGATATTGGAGATTCTTAACCCTGTGTCCTTTCGTTTGGACCTCCCTGCATCTTTTTCTATTCATAATGTCTTCCATCGGTCATTGTTGCGCAGGTATGAGGTACCGGTTGTGCCTTCCGTTGAGCCTCCTGCTCCGGTGTTGGTTGAGGGTGAGTTGGAGTACGTTGTCGAGAAGATCTTGGACTCCCGTGTTTCCAGACGGAGACTTCAGTATCTGGTCAAGTGGAAGGGCTACGGTCAGGAGGATAACTCTTGGGTGACAGCCTCTGATGTTCATGCCTCCGATTTGGTCCGTGCCTTTCATAGGGCTCATCCTGATCGCCCTGGTGGTTCTGGTGAGGGTTCGGTGCCCCCTCCTTGAGGGGGGGGTACTGTTGTGAATTTGGTTTCTGGGCTCCCCCGGTGGTTTCTGGTGGTACTGCACTTGTGTGCTTCATCTCCTCTGTTCACCTGTTTCCATCAGGATGTGGGAGTTTTCTATTTAGCCTTGCTCCTCAGTCATTTCTATGCCGGCCAACAATGTTACCAGAAGCCTTTCTGTTGCATGTTCCTGCTCCTAGACTACTATCAGCTAAGTTGGACTTGTAGTCCTAAGTTTGTTTTGCATTTTTGTTCCAGTTCTCTGTGTTTGAATATTTCTGAGGCTGGAAGCTCTTGTGAGCTGAAATTGCCACTCTGGTGTCATGAGTTGATATTAGAGTCTTAAAGTAATTTCAGGATGGTATTTTGAAAGGGTTTTCAGCTGACCGTGAAGTTCCCTTTTCTGTCTTCCTACTATCTAGTAAGCGGACCTCAATTTGCTAAACCTATCTTCATACTTCGTATGTCAATTTCCTCTAAAATCACCGCCAATATATGTGGGGGCTACTGTCTGCCTTTTGGGGAAAATTTCTCTAGAGGTAAGCCAGGTCTGTATTTTCCTCTGCTAGGGTCAGTCAGTTCTCCGGCTGGCGCTGGGCGTCTAGGGATAAAACGTAGGCACGCTACCCGGCCACTGTTAGTTGTGCGGTAGGTTTAGCTCACGGTCAGCTCGAGTTCCCATCTTCCAAGAGCTAGTCCTTTATATGCTTTACTACGTTCTCTTGCCATTGAGAACCATGACAGTTTGGCCGGCCAAGGGTTAAAATAATTGGCAGAAGAAAGGAGAGAAAAGAAGTCTGCAGAGAATTTTTTTTTTTTTTCCTGAGTTTGCTCATTAGTTGATTCACTAGCATCTCTGCTTACTGCAGCCTTCGTCTCTCTCTCCTTCTAATCCTTGAATGGTTCTGATTTCACCTGATTAATATGGATCCTCAGAGTTTAGCTACAGGTTTGGATAATCTCGCTGTGAAGGTTCAAAGTTTACAGGATTTTGTTATTCATGCTCCTATATCTGAACCTAGAATTCCTTTACCTGAATTTTTCTCCGGGGATAGATCTCGCTTCCAGAATTTCAAACATAATTGTAAATTATTTTTGTCTCTGAGATCTCGCTCCGCTGGAGATCCTGCACAGCAGGTCAGGATTGTAATTTCCTTGCTCCGGGGCGACCCTCAGGATTGGGCATTTGCTTTGGCACCAGGGGATCCTGCGTTGCTCAATGTGGATGCGTTTTTCCTGGCTTTGGGGTTGCTTTATGAGGAACCTCATTTAGAGATTCAGGCTGAAAAAGCCTTAATGGCCCTGTCTCAAGGGCAAGATGAGGCTGAAATATACTGCCAAAAATTTCGTAAGTGGTCTGTGCTTACTCAGTGGAATGAGTGCGCCCTGGCGGCGAATTTCAGAGAGGGTCTCTCTGATGCCATTAAGGATGTTATGGTGGGGTTCCCTGTGCCTACAGGTCTGAATGAGTCCATGACAATGGCTATTCAGATTGATCGGCGTTTGCGGGAGCGCAAACCTGTGCACCATTTGGCGGTGTCTACTGAGAAGGCGCCAGAGATTATGCAATGTGATAGAATTCTGTCCAGAAGCGAACGACAGAATTTTAGGCGAAAAAATGGGTTATGCTTCTATTGTGGTGATTCAACTCATGTTATATCAGCATGCTCTAAACGTACTAAGAAGGTTGATAAGTCTGTTTCAATTGGCACTTTACAGTCTAAGTTTATTCTATCTGTGACCCTGATTTGCTCTTTATCGTCTATTACCGCGGACGCCTATGTCGACTCTGGCGCCGCTTTGAGTCTTATGGATTGGTCCTTTGCCAAACGCTGTGGGTTTGATTTAGAGCCTCTGGAAGTTCCTATACCTCTGAAGGGTATTGACTCCACGCCATTGGCTAGTAATAAACCACAATACTGGACACAAGTAACTATGCGTATTAATCCGGATCACCAGGAGATTATTCGCTTCCTTGTGTTGTATAATCTACATGATGTGTTGGTGCTTGGATTGCCATGGCTGCAATCTCATAACCCAGTCCTCGACTGGAAAGCAATGTCTGTGTTAAGCTGGGGATGTCAGGGGACTCATGGGGACGTACCTTTGGTTTCCATTTCGTCATCTATTCCCTCTGAGATTCCGGAATTTTTATCTGATTATCGTGACGTTTTTGAGGAGCCTAAAATTGGTTCACTACCTCCGCACAGAGAGTGCGATTGTACTATAGATCTGATTCCGGGCAGTAAGTTTCCAAAGGGTCGTTTATTTAATCTATCTGTGCCTGAACATGCTGCTATGCGGGAATATATTAAGGAGTCCTTGGAAAAGGGACATATTCGTCCTTCGTCATCTCCCTTAGGAGCCGGTTTTTTCTTTGTATCTAAAAAAGATGGCTCTTTGAGGCCGTGTATTGATTATCGGCTTTTGAATAAAATCACGGTTAAATATCAGTATCCTTTGCCACTGCTTACTGATTTGTTTGCTCGAATAAAGGGGGCCAAGTGGTTCTCTAAGATTGATCTTCGTGGGGCGTATAATTTAGTGCGAATTAAGCAGGGGGATGAGTGGAAAACCGCATTTAATACGCCTGAGGGCCATTTTGAGTATTTAGTAATGCCTTTTGGTCTTTCAAATGCCCCTTCAGTCTTTCAGTCCTTTATGCATGACATTTTCCGTGAATATTTGGATAAATTTTTGATTGTGTATCTGGATGATATTTTGATTTTTTCGGATGACTGGGACTCTCATGTCCAACAGGTCAGGAGGGTTTTTCAGGTTTTGCGCTCTAATTCCTTGTGTGTAAAGGGTTCTAAGTGCGTTTTTGGGGTTCAAAAGATTTCGTTTTTGGGGTACATTTTTTCCCCCTCTTCCATTGAGATGGACCCTGTCAAGGTTCAGGCTATTTGTGATTGGACGCAACCCTCTTCTCTTAAGAGCCTTCAGAAGTTTTTGGGCTTTGCTAATTTTTATCGTCGATTTATAACTGGTTTTTCTGATGTCGCTAAACCGTTGACTGATTTGACTAAGAAGGGTGCTGATGTTGCTGAGTGGTCCCCTGCTGCTGTGGAGGCCTTTCGGGAGCTTAAGCGCCGCTTTTCTTCCGCCCCTGTATTGCGTCAGCCTGATGTTACTCTTCCTTTTCAGGTTGAGGTCGACGCTTCAGAAATCGGAGCTGGGGCAGTTTTGTCGCAGAAAAGTTCCGACTGCTCCGTGATGAGACCTTGTGCGTTCTTTTCTCGTAAGTTTTCGCCCGCTGAGCGAAATTATGATATTGGTAATCGGGAGCTCTTGGCTATGAAGTGGGCTTTTGAGGAGTGGCGTCATTGGCTTGAGGGGGCTAGACATCAGGTGGTGGTATTGACCGACCACAAGAATTTGATTTATCTTGAGTCCGCCAGGCGCCTGAATCCTAGACAGGCGCGCTGGTCGTTATTTTTCTCTCGGTTTAATTTTGTGGTTTCTTACCTACCGGGTTCTAAAAATGTGAAGGCGGATGCCCTTTCTAGGAGTTTTGAGCCTGATTCCCCTGGTAATTCTGAACCTACAGGTATCCTTAAGGATGGAGTGATATTATCTGCTGTGTCCCCAGACTTGCGACGGGTCTTGCAGGAGTTTCAGGCGGATAGACCTGATCGTTGCCCGCCTGGTAGATTGTTTGTTCCTGATGATTGGACCAGTAGAGTCATCTCGGAGGTCCATTCTTCTGCGTTAGCAGGTCATCCTGGAATCTTTGGTACCAGGGATTTGGTGGCTAGGTCCTTCTGGTGGCCTTCCCTGTCGCGAGATGTGCGAGGTTTTGTGCAGTCTTGTGATGTTTGTGCTCGGGCCAAGCCTTGTTGTTCTTGGGCTAGTGGATTGTTGTCCTTGCCTATTCCGAAGAGGCCTTGGACTCACATCTCCATGGATTTTATTTCTGATCTCCCTGTTTCTCAGAAGATGTCTGTCATCTGGGTGGTGTGTGACCGTTTCTCTAAGATGGTCCATTTGGTTCCCTTGCCTAAATTGCCTTCCTCATCCGAGCTGGTTCCTCTGTTTTTTCAAAATGTGGTGCGCTTGCATGGTATTCCGGAGAATATCGTTTCTGACAGGGGAACCCAATTCGTGTCTAGATTTTGGCGAGCGTTCTGTGCTAGGATGGGCATTGATTTGTCTTTTTCGTCTGCTTTCCACCCTCAGACTAATGGCCAGACCGAGCGAACTAATCAGACCTTGGAGACTTATTTGAGGTGTTTTGTGTCTGCGGATCAGGATGATTGGGTTGCCTTTTTGCCCTTGGCGGAGTTTGCCCTCAATAATCGGGCTAGTTCTGCCACCTTGGTTTCTCCTTTCTTCTGTAATTCGGGGTTTCATCCTCGTTTCTCTTCCGGTCAGGTGGAGTCTTCGGATTGTCCTGGAGTGGATGCTGTGGTGGAGAGGTTGCATCAGATTTGGGGGCATGTGATGGACAATTTGAAGTTGTCCCAGGAGAAGACTCAGTATTTTGCCAACCGCCGTCGTCGTGTTGGTCCTCGTCTTTGTGTTGGGGACTTGGTGTGGTTATCTTCTCGTTTTGTCCCTATGAAGGTTTCTTCTCCTAAGTTTAAGCCTCGGGTCATCGGCCCGTACAAGATATTGGAGATTCTTAACCCTGTGTCCTTTCGTTTGGACCTCCCTGCATCTTTTTCTATTCATAATGTCTTCCATCGGTCATTGTTGCGCAGGTATGAGGTACCGGTTGTGCCTTCCGTTGAGCCTCCTGCTCCGGTGTTGGTTGAGGGTGAGTTGGAGTACGTTGTCGAGAAGATCTTGGACTCCCGTGTTTCCAGACGGAGACTTCAGTATCTGGTCAAGTGGAAGGGCTACGGTCAGGAGGATAACTCTTGGGTGACAGCCTCTGATGTTCATGCCTCCGATTTGGTCCGTGCCTTTCATAGGGCTCATCCTGATCGCCCTGGTGGTTCTGGTGAGGGTTCGGTGCCCCCTCCTTGAGGGGGGGGTACTGTTGTGAATTTGGTTTCTGGGCTCCCCCGGTGGTTTCTGGTGGTACTGCACTTGTGTGCTTCATCTCCTCTGTTCACCTGTTTCCATCAGGATGTGGGAGTTTTCTATTTAGCCTTGCTCCTCAGTCATTTCTATGCCGGCCAACAATGTTACCAGAAGCCTTTCTGTTGCATGTTCCTGCTCCTAGACTACTATCAGCTAAGTTGGACTTGTAGTCCTAAGTTTGTTTTGCATTTTTGTTCCAGTTCTCTGTGTTTGAATATTTCTGAGGCTGGAAGCTCTTGTGAGCTGAAATTGCCACTCTGGTGTCATGAGTTGATATTAGAGTCTTAAAGTAATTTCAGGATGGTATTTTGAAAGGGTTTTCAGCTGACCGTGAAGTTCCCTTTTCTGTCTTCCTACTATCTAGTAAGCGGACCTCAATTTGCTAAACCTATCTTCATACTTCGTATGTCAATTTCCTCTAAAATCACCGCCAATATATGTGGGGGCTACTGTCTGCCTTTTGGGGAAAATTTCTCTAGAGGTAAGCCAGGTCTGTATTTTCCTCTGCTAGGGTCAGTCAGTTCTCCGGCTGGCGCTGGGCGTCTAGGGATAAAACGTAGGCACGCTACCCGGCCACTGTTAGTTGTGCGGTAGGTTTAGCTCACGGTCAGCTCGAGTTCCCATCTTCCAAGAGCTAGTCCTTTATATGCTTTACTACGTTCTCTTGCCATTGAGAACCATGACAGTTTGGCCGGCCAAGGGTTAAAATAATTGGCAGAAGAAAGGAGAGAAAAGAAGTCTGCAGAGAATTTTTTTTTTTTTTTTCCTGAGTTTGCTCATTAGTTGATTCACTAGCATCTCTGCTTACTGCAGCCTTCGTCTCTCTCTCCTTCTAATCCTTGAATGGTTCTGATTTCACCTGATTAATATGGATCCTCAGAGTTTAGCTACAGGTTTGGATAATCTCGCTGTGAAGGTTCAAAGTTTACAGGATTTTGTTATTCATGCTCCTATATCTGAACCTAGAATTCCTTTACCTGAATTTTTCTCCGGGGATAGATCTCGCTTCCAGAATTTCAAACATAATTGTAAATTATTTTTGTCTCTGAGATCTCGCTCCGCTGGAGATCCTGCACAGCAGGTCAGGATTGTAATTTCCTTGCTCCGGGGCGACCCTCAGGATTGGGCATTTGCTTTGGCACCAGGTGATCCTGCGTTGCTCAATGTGGATGCGTTTTTCCTGGCTTTGGGGTTGCTTTATGAGGAACCTCATTTAGAGATTCAGGCTGAAAAAGCCTTAATGGCCCTGTCTCAAGGGCAAGATGAGGCTGAAATATACTGCCAAAAATTTCGTAAGTGGTCTGTGCTTACTCAGTGGAATGAGTGCGCCCTGGCGGCGAATTTCAGAGAGGGTCTCTCTGATGCCATTAAGGATGTTATGGTGGGGTTCCCTGTGCCTACAGGTCTGAATGAGTCCATGACAATGGCTATTCAGATTGATCGGCGTTTGCGGGAGCGCAAACCTGTGCACCATTTGGCGGTGTCTACTGAGAAGGCGCCAGAGATTATGCAATGTGATAGAATTCTGTCCAGAAGCGAACGACAGAATTTTAGGCGAAAAAATGGGTTATGCTTCTATTGTGGTGATTCAACTCATGTTATATCAGCATGCTCTAAACGTACTAAGAAGGTTGATAAGTCTGTTTCAATTGGCACTTTACAGTCTAAGTTTATTCTATCTGTGACCCTGATTTGCTCTTTATCGTCTATTACCGCGGACGCCTATGTCGACTCTGGCGCCGCTTTGAGTCTTATGGATTGGTCCTTTGCCAAACGCTGTGGGTTTGATTTAGAGCCTCTGGAAGTTCCTATACCTCTGAAGGGTATTGACTCCACGCCATTGGCTAGTAATAAACCACAATACTGGACACAAGTAACTATGCGTATTAATCCGGATCACCAGGAGATTATTCGCTTCCTTGTGTTGTATAATCTACATGATGTGTTGGTGCTTGGATTGCCATGGCTGCAATCTCATAACCCAGTCCTCGACTGGAAAGCAATGTCTGTGTTAAGCTGGGGATGTCAGGGGACTCATGGGGACGTACCTTTGGTTTCCATTTCGTCATCTATTCCCTCTGAGATTCCGGAATTTTTATCTGATTATCGTGACGTTTTTGAGGAGCCTAAAATTGGTTCACTACCTCCGCACAGAGAGTGCGATTGTACTATAGATCTGATTCCGGGCAGTAAGTTTCCAAAGGGTCGTTTATTTAATCTATCTGTGCCTGAACATGCTGCTATGCGGGAATATATTAAGGAGTCCTTGGAAAAGGGACATATTCGTCCTTCGTCATCTCCCTTAGGAGCCGGTTTTTTCTTTGTATCTAAAAAAGATGGCTCTTTGAGGCCGTGTATTGATTATCGGCTTTTGAATAAAATCACGGTTAAATATCAGTATCCTTTGCCACTGCTTACTGATTTGTTTGCTCGAATAAAGGGGGCCAAGTGGTTCTCTAAGATTGATCTTCGTGGGGCGTATAATTTAGTGCGAATTAAGCAGGGGGATGAGTGGAAAACCGCATTTAATACGCCTGAGGGCCATTTTGAGTATTTAGTAATGCCTTTTGGTCTTTCAAATGCCCCTTCAGTCTTTCAGTCCTTTATGCATGACATTTTCCGTGAATATTTGGATAAATTTTTGATTGTGTATCTGGATGATATTTTGATTTTTTCGGATGACTGGGACTCTCATGTCCAACAGGTCAGGAGGGTTTTTCAGGTTTTGCGCTCTAATTCCTTGTGTGTAAAGGGTTCTAAGTGCGTTTTTGGGGTTCAAAAGATTTCGTTTTTGGGGTACATTTTTTCCCCCTCTTCCATTGAGATGGACCCTGTCAAGGTTCAGGCTATTTGTGATTGGACGCAACCCTCTTCTCTTAAGAGCCTTCAGAAGTTTTTGGGCTTTGCTAATTTTTATCGTCGATTTATAACTGGTTTTTCTGATGTCGCTAAACCGTTGACTGATTTGACTAAGAAGGGTGCTGATGTTGCTGAGTGGTCCCCTGCTGCTGTGGAGGCCTTTCGGGAGCTTAAGCGCCGCTTTTCTTCCGCCCCTGTATTGCGTCAGCCTGATGTTACTCTTCCTTTTCAGGTTGAGGTCGACGCTTCAGAAATCGGAGCTGGGGCAGTTTTGTCGCAGAAAAGTTCCGACTGCTCCGTGATGAGACCTTGTGCGTTCTTTTCTCGTAAGTTTTCGCCCGCTGAGCGAAATTATGATATTGGTAATCGGGAGCTCTTGGCTATGAAGTGGGCTTTTGAGGAGTGGCGTCATTGGCTTGAGGGGGCTAGACATCAGGTGGTGGTATTGACCGACCACAAGAATTTGATTTATCTTGAGTCCGCCAGGCGCCTGAATCCTAGACAGGCGCGCTGGTCGTTATTTTTCTCTCGGTTTAATTTTGTGGTTTCTTACCTACCGGGTTCTAAAAATGTGAAGGCGGATGCCCTTTCTAGGAGTTTTGAGCCTGATTCCCCTGGTAATTCTGAACCTACAGGTATCCTTAAGGATGGAGTGATATTATCTGCTGTGTCCCCAGACTTGCGACGGGTCTTGCAGGAGTTTCAGGCGGATAGACCTGATCGTTGCCCGCCTGGTAGATTGTTTGTTCCTGATGATTGGACCAGTAGAGTCATCTCGGAGGTCCATTCTTCTGCGTTAGCAGGTCATCCTGGAATCTTTGGTACCAGGGATTTGGTGGCTAGGTCCTTCTGGTGGCCTTCCCTGTCGCGAGATGTGCGAGGTTTTGTGCAGTCTTGTGATGTTTGTGCTCGGGCCAAGCCTTGTTGTTCTTGGGCTAGTGGATTGTTGTTGTCCTTGCCTATTCCGAAGAGGCCTTGGACTCACATCTCCATGGATTTTATTTCTGATCTCCCTGTTTCTCAGAAGATGTCTGTCATCTGGGTGGTGTGTGACCGTTTCTCTAAGATGGTCCATTTGGTTCCCTTGCCTAAATTGCCTTCCTCATCCGAGCTGGTTCCTCTGTTTTTTCAAAATGTGGTGCGCTTGCATGGTATTCCGGAGAATATCGTTTCTGACAGGGGAACCCAATTCGTGTCTAGATTTTGGCGAGCGTTCTGTGCTAGGATGGGCATTGATTTGTCTTTTTCGTCTGCTTTCCACCCTCAGACTAATGGCCAGACCGAGCGAACTAATCAGACCTTGGAGACTTATTTGAGGTGTTTTGTGTCTGCGGATCAGGATGATTGGGTTGCCTTTTTGCCCTTGGCGGAGTTTGCCCTCAATAATCGGGCTAGTTCTGCCACCTTGGTTTCTCCTTTCTTCTGTAATTCGGGGTTTCATCCTCGTTTCTCTTCCGGTCAGGTGGAGTCTTCGGATTGTCCTGGAGTGGATGCTGTGGTGGAGAGGTTGCATCAGATTTGGGGGCATGTGATGGACAATTTGAAGTTGTCCCAGGAGAAGACTCAGTATTTTGCCAACCGCCGTCGTCGTGTTGGTCCTCGTCTTTGTGTTGGGGACTTGGTGTGGTTATCTTCTCGTTTTGTCCCTATGAAAGTTTCTTCTCCTAAGTTTAAGCCTCGGGTCATCGGCCCGTACAAGATATTGGAGATTCTTAACCCTGTGTCCTTTCGTTTGGACCTCCCTGCATCTTTTTCTATTCATAATGTCTTCCATCGGTCATTGTTGCGCAGGTATGAGGTACCGGTTGTGCCTTCCGTTGAGCCTCCTGCTCCGGTGTTGGTTGAGGGTGAGTTGGAGTACGTTGTCGAGAAGATCTTGGACTCCCGTGTTTCCAGACGGAGACTTCAGTATCTGGTCAAGTGGAAGGGCTACGGTCAGGAGGATAACTCTTGGGTGACAGCCTCTGATGTTCATGCCTCCGATTTGGTCCGTGCCTTTCATAGGGCTCATCCTGATCGCCCTGGTGGTTCTGGTGAGGGTTCGGTGCCCCCTCCTTGAGGGGGGGGTACTGTTGTGAATTTGGTTTCTGGGCTCCCCCGGTGGTTTCTGGTGGTACTGCACTTGTGTGCTTCATCTCCTCTGTTCACCTGTTTCCATCAGGATGTGGGAGTTTTCTATTTAGCCTTGCTCCTCAGTCATTTCTATGCCGGCCAACAATGTTACCAGAAGCCTTTCTGTTGCATGTTACTGCTCCTAGACTACTATCAGCTAAGTTGGACTTGTAGTCCTAAGTTTGTTTTGCATTTTTGTTCCAGTTCTCTGTGTTTGAATATTTCTGAGGCTGGAAGCTCTTGTGAGCTGAAATTGCCACTCTGGTGTCATGAGTTGATATTAGAGTCTTAAAGTAATTTCAGGATGGTATTTTGAAAGGGTTTTCAGCTGACCGTGAAGTTCCCTTTTCTGTCTTCCTACTATCTAGTAAGCGGACCTCAATTTGCTAAACCTATCTTCATACTTCGTATGTCAATTTCCTCTAAAATCACCGCCAATATATGTGGGGGCTACTGTCTGCCTTTTGGGGAAAATTTCTCTAGAGGTAAGCCAGGTCTGTATTTTCCTCTGCTAGGGTCAGTCAGTTCTCCGGCTGGCGCTGGGCGTCTAGGGATAAAACGTAGGCACGCTACCCGGCCACTGTTAGTTGTGCGGTAGGTTTAGCTCACGGTCAGCTCGAGTTCCCATCTTCCAAGAGCTAGTCCTTTATATGCTTTACTACGTTCTCTTGCCATTGAGAACCATGACAGTTTGGCCGGCCAAGGGTTAAAATAATTGGCAGAAGAAAGGAGAGAAAAGAAGTCCGCAGAGAATTTTTTTTTTTTTTTTCCTGAGTTTGCTCATTAGTTGATTCACTAGCATCTCTGCTTACTGCAGCCTTCGTCTCTCTCTCCTTCTAATCCTTGAATGGTTCTGATTTCACCTGATTAATATGGATCCTCAGAGTTTAGCTACAGGTTTGGATAATCTCGCTGTGAAGGTTCAAAGTTTACAGGATTTTGTTATTCATGCTCCTATATCTGAACCTAGAATTCCTTTACCTGAATTTTTCTCCGGGGATAGATCTCGCTTCCAGAATTTCAAACATAATTGTAAATTATTTTTGTCTCTGAGATCTCGCTCCGCTGGAGATCCTGCACAGCAGGTCAGGATTGTAATTTCCTTGCTCCGGGGCGACCCTCAGGATTGGGCATTTGCTTTGGCACCAGGGGATCCTGCGTTGCTCAATGTGGATGCGTTTTTCCTGGCTTTGGGGTTGCTTTATGAGGAACCTCATTTAGAGATTCAGGCTGAAAAAGCCTTAATGGCCCTGTCTCAAGGGCAAGATGAGGCTGAAATATACTGCCAAAAATTTCGTAAGTGGTCTGTGCTTACTCAGTGGAATGAGTGCGCCCTGGCGGCGAATTTCAGAGAGGGTCTCTCTGATGCCATTAAGGATGTTATGGTGGGGTTCCCTGTGCCTACAGGTCTGAATGAGTCCATGACAATGGCTATTCAGATTGATCGGCGTTTGCGGGAGCGCAAACCTGTGCACCATTTGGCGGTGTCTACTGAGAAGGCGCCAGAGATTATGCAATGTGATAGAATTCTGTCCAGAAGCGAACGACAGAATTTTAGGCGAAAAAATGGGTTATGCTTCTATTGTGGTGATTCAACTCATGTTATATCAGCATGCTCTAAACGTACTAAGAAGGTTGATAAGTCTGTTTCAATTGGCACTTTACAGTCTAAGTTTATTCTATCTGTGACCCTGATTTGCTCTTTATCGTCTATTACCGCGGACGCCTATGTCGACTCTGGCGCCGCTTTGAGTCTTATGGATTGGTCCTTTGCCAAACGCTGTGGGTTTGATTTAGAGCCTCTGGAAGTTCCTATACCTCTGAAGGGTATTGACTCCACGCCATTGGCTAGTAATAAACCACAATACTGGACACAAGTAACTATGCGTATTAATCCGGATCACCAGGAGATTATTCGCTTCCTTGTGTTGTATAATCTACATGATGTGTTGGTGCTTGGATTGCCATGGCTGCAATCTCATAACCCAGTCCTCGACTGGAAAGCAATGTCTGTGTTAAGCTGGGGATGTCAGGGGACTCATGGGGACGTACCTTTGGTTTCCATTTCGTCATCTATTCCCTCTGAGATTCCGGAATTTTTATCTGATTATCGTGACGTTTTTGAGGAGCCTAAAATTGGTTCACTACCTCCGCACAGAGAGTGCGATTGTACTATAGATCTGATTCCGGGCAGTAAGTTTCCAAAGGGTCGTTTATTTAATCTATCTGTGCCTGAACATGCTGCTATGCGGGAATATATTAAGGAGTCCTTGGAAAAGGGACATATTCGTCCTTCGTCATCTCCCTTAGGAGCCGGTTTTTTCTTTGTATCTAAAAAAGATGGCTCTTTGAGGCCGTGTATTGATTATCGGCTTTTGAATAAAATCACGGTTAAATATCAGTATCCTTTGCCACTGCTTACTGATTTGTTTGCTCGAATAAAGGGGGCCAAGTGGTTCTCTAAGATTGATCTTCGTGGGGCGTATAATTTAGTGCGAATTAAGCAGGGGGATGAGTGGAAAACCGCATTTAATACGCCTGAGGGCCATTTTGAGTATTTAGTAATGCCTTTTGGTCTTTCAAATGCCCCTTCAGTCTTTCAGTCCTTTATGCATGACATTTTCCGTGAATATTTGGATAAATTTTTGATTGTGTATCTGGATGATATTTTGATTTTTTCGGATGACTGGGACTCTCATGTCCAACAGGTCAGGAGGGTTTTTCAGGTTTTGCGCTCTAATTCCTTGTGTGTAAAGGGTTCTAAGTGCGTTTTTGGGGTTCAAAAGATTTCGTTTTTGGGGTACATTTTTTCCCCCTCTTCCATTGAGATGGACCCTGTCAAGGTTCAGGCTATTTGTGATTGGACGCAACCCTCTTCTCTTAAGAGCCTTCAGAAGTTTTTGGGCTTTGCTAATTTTTATCGTCGATTTATAACTGGTTTTTCTGATGTCGCTAAACCGTTGACTGATTTGACTAAGAAGGGTGCTGATGTTGCTGAGTGGTCCCCTGCTGCTGTGGAGGCCTTTCGGGAGCTTAAGCGCCGCTTTTCTTCCGCCCCTGTATTGCGTCAGCCTGATGTTACTCTTCCTTTTCAGGTTGAGGTCGACGCTTCAGAAATCGGAGCTGGGGCAGTTTTGTCGCAGAAAAGTTCCGACTGCTCCGTGATGAGACCTTGTGCGTTCTTTTCTCATAAGTTTTCGCCCGCTGAGCGAAATTATGATATTGGTAATCGGGAGCTCTTGGCTATGAAGTGGGCTTTTGAGGAGTGGCGTCATTGGCTTGAGGGGGCTAGACATCAGGTGGTGGTATTGACCGACCACAAGAATTTGATTTATCTTGAGTCCGCCAGGCGCCTGAATCCTAGACAGGCGCGCTGGTCGTTATTTTTCTCTCGGTTTAATTTTGTGGTTTCTTACCTACCGGGTTCTAAAAATGTGAAGGCGGATGCCCTTTCTAGGAGTTTTGAGCCTGATTCCCCTGGTAATTCTGAACCTACAGGTATCCTTAAGGATGGAGTGATATTATCTGCTGTGTCCCCAGACTTGCGACGGGTCTTGCAGGAGTTTCAGGCGGATAGACCTGATCGTTGCCCGCCTGGTAGATTGTTTGTTCCTGATGATTGGACCAGTAGAGTCATCTCGGAGGTCCATTCTTCTGCGTTAGCAGGTCATCCTGGAATCTTTGGTACCAGGGATTTGGTGGCTAGGTCCTTCTGGTGGCCTTCCCTGTCGCGAGATGTGCGAGGTTTTGTGCAGTCTTGTGATGTTTGTGCTCGGGCCAAGCCTTGTTGTTCTTGGGCTAGTGGATTGTTGTTGTCCTTGCCTATTCCGAAGAGGCCTTGGACTCACATCTCCATGGATTTTATTTCTGATCTCCCTGTTTCTCAGAAGATGTCTGTCATCTGGGTGGTGTGTGACCGTTTCTCTAAGATGGTCCATTTGGTTCCCTTGCCTAAATTGCCTTCCTCATCCGAGCTGGTTCCTCTGTTTTTTCAAAATGTGGTGCGCTTGCATGGTATTCCGGAGAATATCGTTTCTGACAGGGGAACCCAATTTGTGTCTAGATTTTGGCGAGCGTTCTGTGCTAGGATGGGCATTGATTTGTCTTTTTCGTCTGCTTTCCACCCTCAGACTAATGGCCAGACCGAGCGAACTAATCAGACCTTGGAGACTTATTTGAGGTGTTTTGTGTCTGCGGATCAGGATGATTGGGTTGCCTTTTTGCCCTTGGCGGAGTTTGCCCTCAATAATCGGGCTAGTTCTGCCACCTTGGTTTCTCCTTTCTTCTGTAATTCGGGGTTTCATCCTCGTTTCTCTTCCGGTCAGGTGGAGTCTTCGGATTGTCCTGGAGTGGATGCTGTGGTGGAGAGGTTGCATCAGATTTGGGGGCATGTGATGGACAATTTGAAGTTGTCCCAGGAGAAGACTCAGTATTTTGCCAACTGCCGTCGTCGTGTTGTTCCTCGTCTTTGTGTTGGGGACTTGGTGTGGTTATCTTCTCGTTTTGTCCCTATGAAGGTTTCTTCTCCTAAGTTTAAGCCTCGGTTCATCGGCCCGTACAAGATATTGGAGATTCTTAACCCTGTGTCCTTTCGTTTGGACCTCCCTGCATCTTTTTCTATTCATAATGTCTTCCATCGGTCATTGTTGCGCAGGTATGAGGTACCGGTTGTGCCTTCCGTTGAGCCTCCTGCTCCGGTGTTGGTTGAGGGTGAGTTGGAGTACGTTGTCGAGAAGATCTTGGACTCCCGTGTTTCCAGACGGAGACTTCAGTATCTGGTCAAGTGGAAGGGCTACGGTCAGGAGGATAACTCTTGGGTGACAGCCTCTGATGTTCATGCCTCCGATTTGGTCCGTGCCTTTCATAGGGCTCATCCTGATCGCCCTGGTGGTTCTGGTGAGGGTTCGGTGCCCCCTCCTTGAGGGGGGGGTACTGTTGTGAATTTGGTTTCTGGGCTCCCCCGGTGGTTTCTGGTGGTACTGCACTTGTGTGCTTCATCTCCTCTGTTCACCTGTTTCCATCAGGATGTGGGAGTTTTCTATTTAGCCTTGCTCCTCAGTCATTTCTATGCCGGCCAACAATGTTACCAGAAGCCTTTCTGTTGCATGTTCCTGCTCCTAGACTACTATCAGCTAAGTTGGACTTGTAGTCCTAAGTTTGTTTTGCATTTTTGTTCCAGTTCTCTGTGTTTGAATATTTCTGAGGCTGGAAGCTCTTGTGAGCTGAAATTGCCACTCTGGTGTCATGAGTTGATATTAGAGTCTTAAAGTAATTTCAGGATGGTATTTTGAAAGGGTTTTCAGCTGACCGTGAAGTTCCCTTTTCTGTCTTCCTACTATCTAGTAAGCGGACCTCAATTTGCTAAACCTATCTTCATACTTCGTATGTCAATTTCCTCTAAAATCACCGCCAATATATGTGGGGGCTACTGTCTGCCTTTTGGGGAAAATTTCTCTAGAGGTAAGCCAGGTCTGTATTTTCCTCTGCTAGGGTCAGTCAGTTCTCCGGCTGGCGCTGGGCGTCTAGGGATAAAACGTAGGCACGCTACCCGGCCACTGTTAGTTGTGCGGTAGGTTTAGCTCATGGTCAGCTCGAGTTCCCATCTTCCAAGAGCTAGTCCTTTATATGCTTTACTACGTTCTCTTGCCATTGAGAACCATGACAGTTTGGCCGGCCAAGGGTTAAAATAATTGGCAGAAGAAAGGAGAGAAAAGAAGTCTGCAGAGAATTTTTTTTTTTTTTTCCTGAGTTTGCTCATTAGTTGATTCACTAGCATCTCTGCTTACTGCAGCCTTCGTCTCTCTCTCCTACTAATCCTTGAATGGTTCTGATTTCACCTGATTAATATGGATCCTCAGAGTTTAGCTACAGGTTTGGATAATCTCGCTGTGAAGGTTCAAAGTTTACAGGATTTTGTTATTCATGCTCCTATATCTGAACCTAGAATTCCTTTACCTGAATTTTTCTCCGGGGATAGATCTCGCTTCCAGAATTTCAAACATAATTGTAAATTATTTTTGTCTCTGAGATCTCGCTCCGCTGGAGATCCTGCACAGCAGGTCAGGATTGTAATTTCCTTGCTCCGGGGCGACCCTCAGGATTGGGCATTTGCTTTGGCACCAGGGGATCCTGCGTTGCTCAATGTGGATGCGTTTTTCCTGGCTTTGGGGTTGCTTTATGAGGAACCTCATTTAGAGATTCAGGCTGAAAAAGCCTTAATGGCCCTGTCTCAAGGGCAAGATGAGGCTGAAATATACTGCCAAAAATTTCGTAAGTGGTCTGTGCTTACTCAGTGGAATGAGTGCGCCCTGGCGGCGAATTTCAGAGAGGGTCTCTCTGATGCCATTAAGGATGTTATGGTGGGGTTCCCTGTGCCTACAGGTCTGAATGAGTCCATGACAATGGCTATTCAGATTGATCGGCGTTTGCGGGAGCGCAAACCTGTGCACCATTTGGCGGTGTCTACTGAGAAGGCGCCAGAGATTATGCAATGTGATAGAATTCTGTCCAGAAGCGAACGACAGAATTTTAGGCGAAAAAATGGGTTATGCTTCTATTGTGGTGATTCAACTCATGTTATATCAGCATGCTCTAAACGTACTAAGAAGGTTGATAAGTCTGTTTCAATTGGCACTTTACAGTCTAAGTTTATTCTATCTGTGACCCTGATTTGCTCTTTATCGTCTATTACCGCGGACGCCTATGTCGACTCTGGCGCCGCTTTGAGTCTTATGGATTGGTCCTTTGCCAAACGCTGTGGGTTTGATTTAGAGCCTCTGGAAGTTCCTATACCTCTGAAGGGTATTGACTCCACGCCATTGGCTAGTAATAAACCACAATACTGGACACAAGTAACTATGCGTATTAATCCGGATCACCAGGAGATTATTCGCTTCCTTGTGTTGTATAATCTACATGATGTGTTGGTGCTTGGATTGCCATGGCTGCAATCTCATAACCCAGTCCTCGACTGGAAAGCAATGTCTGTGTTAAGCTGGGGATGTCAGGGGACTCATGGGGACGTACCTTTGGTTTCCATTTCGTCATCTATTCCCTCTGAGATTCCGGAATTTTTATCTGATTATCGTGACGTTTTTGAGGAGCCTAAAATTGGTTCACTACCTCCGCACAGAGAGTGCGATTGTACTATAGATCTGATTCCGGGCAGTAAGTTTCCAAAGGGTCGTTTATTTAATCTATCTGTGCCTGAACATGCTGCTATGCGGGAATATATTAAGGAGTCCTTGGAAAAGGGACATATTCGTCCTTCGTCATCTCCCTTAGGAGCCGGTTTTTTCTTTGTATCTAAAAAAGATGGCTCTTTGAGGCCGTGTATTGATTATCGGCTTTTGAATAAAATCACGGTTAAATATCAGTATCCTTTGCCACTGCTTACTGATTTGTTTGCTCGAATAAAGGGGGCCAAGTGGTTCTCTAAGATTGATCTTCGTGGGGCGTATAATTTAGTGCGAATTAAGCAGGGGGATGAGTGGAAAACCGCATTTAATACGCCTGAGGGCCATTTTGAGTATTTAGTAATGCCTTTTGGTCTTTCAAATGCCCCTTCAGTCTTTCAGTCCTTTATGCATGACATTTTCCGTGAATATTTGGATAAATTTTTGATTGTGTATCTGGATGATATTTTGATTTTTTCGGATGACTGGGACTCTCATGTCCAACAGGTCAGGAGGGTTTTTCAGGTTTTGCGCTCTAATTCCTTGTGTGTAAAGGGTTCTAAGTGCGTTTTTGCGGTTCAAAAGATTTCGTTTTTGGGGTACATTTTTTCCCCCTCTTCCATTGAGATGGACCCTGTCAAGGTTCAGGCTATTTGTGATTGGACGCAACCCTCTTCTCTTAAGAGCCTTCAGAAGTTTTTGGGCTTTGCTAATTTTTATCGTCGATTTATAACTGGTTTTTCTGATGTCGCTAAACCGTTGACTGATTTGACTAAGAAGGGTGCTGATGTTGCTGAGTGGTCCCCTGCTGCTGTGGAGGCCTTTCGGGAGCTTAAGCGCCGCTTTTCTTCCGCCCCTGTATTGCGTCAGCCTGATGTTACTCTTCCTTTTCAGGTTGAGGTCGACGCTTCAGAAATCGGAGCTGGGGCAGTTTTGTCGCAGAAAAGTTCCGACTGCTCCGTGATGAGACCTTGTGCGTTCTTTTCTCGTAAGTTTTCGCCCGCTGAGCGAAATTATGATATTGGTAATCGGGAGCTCTTGGCTATGAAGTGGGCTTTTGAGGAGTGGCGTTATTGGCTTGAGGGGGCTAGACATCAGGTGGTGGTATTGACCGACCACAAGAATTTGATTTATCTTGAGTCCGCCAGGCGCCTGAATCCTAGACAGGCGCGCTGGTCGTTATTTTTCTCTCGGTTTAATTTTGTGGTTTCTTACCTACCGGGTTCTAAAAATGTGAAGGCGGATGCCCTTTCTAGGAGTTTTGAGCCTGATTCCCCTGGTAATTCTGAACCTACAGGTATCCTTAAGGATGGAGTGATATTATCTGCTGTGTCCCCAGACTTGCGACGGGTCTTGCAGGAGTTTCAGGCGGATAGACCTGATCGTTGCCCGCCTGGTAGATTGTTTGTTCCTGATGATTGGACCAGTAGAGTCATCTCGGAGGTCCATTCTTCTGCGTTAGCAGGTCATCCTGGAATCTTTGGTACCAGGGATTTGGTGGCTAGGTCCTTCTGGTGGCCTTCCCTGTCGCGAGATGTGCGAGGTTTTGTGCAGTCTTGTGATGTTTGTGCTCGGGCCAAGCCTTGTTGTTCTTGGGCTAGTGGATTGTTGTTGTCCTTGCCTATTCCGAAGAGGCCTTGGACTCACATCTCCATGGATTTTATTTCTGATCTCCCTGTTTCTCAGAAGATGTCTGTCATCTGGGTGGTGTGTGACCGTTTCTCTAAGATGGTCCATTTGGTTCCCTTGCCTAAATTGCCTTCCTCATCCGAGCTGGTTCCTCTGTTTTTTCAAAATGTGGTGCGCTTGCATGGTATTCCGGAGAATATCGTTTCTGACAGGGGAACCCAATTCGTGTCTAGATTTTGGCGAGCGTTCTGTGCTAGGATGGGCATTGATTTGTCTTTTTCGTCTGCTTTCCACCCTCAGACTAATGGCCAGACCGAGCGAACTAATCAGACCTTGGAGACTTATTTGAGGTGTTTTGTGTCTGCGGATCAGGATGATTGGGTTGCCTTTTTGCCCTTGGCGGAGTTTGCCCTCAATAATCGGGCTAGTTCTGCCACCTTGGTTTCTCCTTTCTTCTGTAATTCGGGGTTTCATCCTCGTTTCTCTTCCGGTCAGGTGGAGTCTTCGGATTGTCCTGGAGTGGATGCTGTGGTGGAGAGGTTGCATCAGATTTGGGGGCATGTGATGGACAATTTGAAGTTGTCCCAGGAGAAGACTCAGTATTTTGCCAACCGCCGTCGTCGTGTTGTTCCTCGTCTTTGTGTTGGGGACTTGGTGTGGTTATCTTCTCGTTTTGTCCCTATGAAGGTTTCTTCTCCTAAGTTTAAGCCTCGGTTCATCGGCCCGTACAAGATATTGGAGATTCTTAACCCTGTGTCCTTTCGTTTGGACCTCCCTGCATCTTTTTCTATTCATAATGTCTTCCATCGGTCATTGTTGCGCAGGTATGAGGTACCGGTTGTGCCTTCCGTTGAGCCTCCTGCTCCGGTGTTGGTTGAGGGTGAGTTGGAGTACGTTGTCGAGAAGATCTTGGACTCCCGTGTTTCCAGACGGAGACTTCAGTATCTGGTCAAGTGGAAGGGCTACGGTCAGGAGGATAACTCTTGGGTGACAGCCTCTGATGTTCATGCCTCCGATTTGGTCCGTGCCTTTCATAGGGCTCATCCTGATCGCCCTGGTGGTTCTGGTGAGGGTTCGGTGCCCCCTCCTTGAGGGGGGGGGTACTGTTGTGAATTTGGTTTCTGGGCTCCCCCGGTGGTTTCTGGTGGTACTGCACTTGTGTGCTTCATCTCCTCTGTTCACCTGTTTCCATCAGGATGTGGGAGTTTTCTATTTAGCCTTGCTCCTCAGTCATTTCTATGCCGGCCAACAATGTTACCAGAAGCCTTTCTGTTGCATGTTCCTGCTCCTAGACTACTATCAGCTAAGTTGGACTTGTAGTCCTAAGTTTGTTTTGCATTTTTGTTCCAGTTCTCTGTGTTTGAATATTTCTGAGGCTGGAAGCTCTTGTGAGCTGAAATTGCCACTCTGGTGTCATGAGTTGATATTAGAGTCTTAAAGTAATTTCAGGATGGTATTTTGAAAGGGTTTTCAGCTGACCGTGAAGTTCCCTTTTCTGTCTTCCTACTATCTAGTAAGCGGACCTCAATTTGCTAAACCTATCTTCATACTTCGTATGTCAATTTCCTCTAAAATCACCGCCAATATATGTGGGGGCTACTGTCTGCCTTTTGGGGAAAATTTCTCTAGAGGTAAGCCAGGTCTGTATTTTCCTCTGCTAGGGTCAGTCAGTTCTCCGGCTGGCGCTGGGCGTCTAGGGATAAAACGTAGGCACGCTACCCGGCCACTGTTAGTTGTGCGGTAGGTTTAGCTCACGGTCAGCTCGAGTTCCCATCTTCCAAGAGCTAGTCCTTTGTATGCTTTACTACGTTCTCTTGCCATTGAGAACCATGACATTGACCCCGTACTACAAGAGGTTCCAGGTCAGGAAAAACAGATTCCTGATCAGAGTGATCCCATTCACGGTGGACTTGCCAACCCCTTAGTGGTGGAATTATCTTTAGCAGAGAGGGCAGATACTATATCCGCAGTAGACAGAAGTACACCACATAAAGAGACACCGCTATTACGTAGATCCCAGCGTTGTACCCTGGGTCAATTACCGGTCAGGTATGCGAATTACCAACTATAAGACTATAGTCATTGTTATCGTTCTGTAACGTTTAAGCCCAGTACCTACAGAGACTTACCTGTCTGACCTTTTTGCATATTCTTGAACTTTTTATCAGCCCGGAAACGCTAAATCAAAGCTCTGGAAAGACTGCTTTGTGAACTTTGCTTCCTAGTACCTTCAAGGATAGAACTGTATTAATGGACGCTATTTGAAGTGATTTTTTACAGAATTCCATTTTTTTTTTGTTTCTTTGAGTGGTTTTTGTAACTTTTCATTTTTAAGACTCTGTACATATCAATTGTTGTTTCAAAATGTTATCACCCCACAGTCCCGGAGTACTGTTCTTAACTAAGGGGGAATGTGGCGCCCCTAGGGGTATTTGCCACAAAAATAGTTATTGACACCAAATACAAATATTAAAATAGCAAGACTGCATTACCATCTCCGGCCAGAAGGGGGAGCTCCAGTGACTCCCCTTGATCTATTCTGGTCTGAGAAAAGGACTGGCAGTTGGGTTGAGGAGTTGAAAGTGAGAGGGCGTATAACTGAACTCCTAACAGCCCTATGACGGATTATAGGCCCGTGATACCCATAGTAGGAAAAGAGGAATAGAGAAAAAGGACATTGTGAGAACCGGGTAGCAATAACCTCTACCCAGAATAGGCGCAGAGACGGATACCGGATCCGTGGCTATATTCATTATATATAATACAGCAACCGGAAGGAAGTGAGGTGATATCAGCTGCTTCACCAGGGTAAGACGCAGCAACAGACACAGAGTTCAGCGGTACTCCCAGAGGGGGTAAGCCGACAAAAAAAAAGGACTCGGGTTGTCCGTCGAACCAGAGCACAGAAGAGACAGATTGGGTCGGCAGCCAGTTCACAAACAGCAGCAGGGCCATACAGAAACTGCGCATAATAAGAGGTGGAAATCCTGACAGGGTCAAAGTAATTCAGTGTTCTTAAACAGACTCCGGTGACAGTATTGGTTGCAAATCCCTTTTTGTTGAAGTAAACTGGTTAAACGTTTCAGCGCCTCAGTCTTTCATTTGGACAATAGCCATCGATCCAGGAACGGGGTCATCACAGCTGAGAGGACCTGCTGCTGATCAAGTAAGTGTCTGTTCCTTCATGATATCCCTTGCACTGTGCATCGCCTGAGGCCACAGCACCGGGTCAAGCCACTAGTAACATCCCCCTCAAGAGACGGACCTCATTGATCTGGTGCTGGGTACCTCGGTCTCCCGGGCGTCACACTCCATACAGACACTTGCCCCATTATAGTGCTGCACAAACGTTAGGGCCCCATAGATGCTCCATACAGACACTTGCCCCATTATAGTGCTGCACAAATGTTATGGCCGCATAAGATGCTCCATACAGGCACTTGCCCCATATAATGCTGCACAAATGTTATGGCCCCATAAGATGCTCCACACAGATATTTGCCCCATTTGCTGTTGCTGCGATAAAAAAAAAAACATACTCACCTCTCCGTCGCTCAGGCCCCCGACACTTTCAATATTCACCTGCAGGCTGCTCCTCGTTCCAGCCGCCACTCCATCTTCCGCCTCCTCCGCACTGACGCTCAGGCAGAGGCGCGCACTAACTACGTCACCGCGCCTTCTGACCTCAGCGTCACTGCAGAAGAGCGGCGGCTGGAACGAGGAGAGGTGAATATCGCACAGCGCTTCCCCTCCCCGTTATACTCACATGCTCCTGGCGCGGTGCAGTCCCTGGTTTTACCGGCGCTGCTGCTTCCTGTACTGAGCGGTCACAGTTACTGCTCATTACAGTAATGAATATGTGGCTCCACCCCTATGGGAGGTGGAGCCACATATTCATTACTGTAATGAGCGGTACCATGTGACCGTTCAGTACAGGAAGAACCTGGGGCGCCGGGCAGCCAGGGACCTGCAGGGACCGCACCAGGAGTAGGTGAGTATAATTAGACAGCCCCCGCTCCTTGGCCCTGAAAACCCCTGGATACGCCACTGGGCGGGCCCCTAAGCACTCCGGGCCCGGTCACAGCTGCGACCCCTGCGACCGCGGTTGTTCCGCCCGTCACACAGTAATAATCCACAATATCCAGTAATATCACAACAATACCACAATATAAAAACCACAATTAACTGCCTGATTACCCAAATCACACATGCAATATCAGCCCTCCCAATCTATAGCTTACTAACCCTAAGGCATAAAAGGTTACAGGGCCTAGTAAGAAAAGGGGATACAGAGTATACTTATCCACCATCCATGGTGATTACAGCATGCAGGCACAGCAAGAGAGCCCTCTAAACACATGTGTTGTCCCTTTTATGTCCAACCAAGAAGAGGTGTGTCCAGCCCCAGGTGTGTGGGGATGAGGTCACAAGTCTATTGTCCACTGGCAAAGTTACATCCCCTCAATCCTGAATGAAACCTGTTATTCCAGCACATCGAGCACGATGGAGGACCTCATGTGGAACACATGGCAGGATTACATCACTAAACACATATCTATGTTCATACATATATATTTTGGGGCACTTCCCCTGCTTCTGCAGTGTGCTCTGAGGAGTTAACTAGCGTGACAGTTTTAGAGATCGGGCTCCTGACGCGTCAATACCAAATATATGTACCTTTTGTTTGTTTTTACATAAATATATGTATTTATTGGTTTAATATTTTTTCTTTTTTTTATTTATTTTGTGATTTATTTTTTTTTAAATAGTTTTGAAACTTTTTTAAAGGTTTTTTTTGCCTTTATACTTAGTCCCTGTATAGGACTTAAATTTTTATTTCTCTGATCACTGGTCTCATGCAATGCAATACACATTCTACAGGTTTTGAAGTATAGAGCTACTTCTTCAGGAAAGACCACATGTGATAGCTGGTGCCATCCTTCACAATGTGCTTAATGGAAACCTGTCACCCCCAAAATCGAAGGTGAGCTAAGCCCACCGGCATCAGGGGCTTATCTACAGCGTTCTGTAATGCTGTAGATAAGCCCCCGATGTATCCTGAAAGAGGAGAAAAAGAGGTTAGATTATACTCAGTGGCCGTCCCGGTTCTGTTCTGGGCATCGCGGTCCGATCCGGGGCCTCCCATTTTCTTACAATGACAGACGTCCTCTTGTCTTCAGGCTGCGGCTCTGGCACAGGCGTACTTTGTCTGCCCTGTTGAGAGCAGAGGAAAGTACTGCAGTGCGCAGGCACTAGGTCTCTCTGACCTTTCCCGGCGCCTGCGCACTGCAGTACTTTGCCCTGCCCTCAACAGGGCAGACAAAGTACGCCGGAGCCGCAGCGTGAACACAAGAAGAGGAAGTCATCGTAAGAAGATGCAAGGCCCCAGACCGGACTGCGACGCCCATTGGACCAGAACAGAACCGTGACCGCCCCTGGGTGAGTATAATCTAACCTCTTTTTCTCATCTTTCAGGATACATGGGGGCTTATCTACAGCATTACAGAATGCTGTAGATAAGCCCCTGATGCTGGTGGGCTTAGCTCACTTTCGATTTTGGGGGTGACAGGTTCCCTTTAACCAAATGGCTCAATTTTGGTCTCATCTGTCCAAAAGACGCTTTCCCACAAATATTTTGGCTCACACACGTACATTTTAGAAACCTGCAGTCTAGCTTTTTTATGTCTCTGTGGCAGTAGTGGGGTCCTCCTGGGCCTCCTGCCATGGAGTTTAATTGCATTCAAATGTCGACTGATAGTTCGCGCTGACACTAATGCATCCGGAGCCTGCAGGACAGCTTAAATTTCTATGGAACTTGATTGGGGCTGCTTACACACCACTCAGACTATCCTGCGTTGCAACTTTTCATCGATTGTTTCTGCCGTCCACGTCCAGGGAGATTAGCTACAGTGCCATGGGTTGTACGCTTCTTGATTATGTTGTGCACCATGGAAAAGGGAACATTAAGAGATGGAGTTGTAACCTTGAGATTGTTAATATTTTTTAACAATTTTGGTTCTCAAGTCCTCAGACAGTTCTCTTCTCTTTCTGTTCTGCATGCTTAGTATGGCACACACAGACACACAATGAAAAGATTTAGTCAAACTTTCCCCTTTTTACCTTTTTATCTGGTTTCAGGTATGATTTTCATAATGTCCACACCTGTTACTTTCCACAGGTGAGTTTGAATGAGCATCACATGCTTGAAAAAGTGGTTTACCCACAATTTTGGAAAGGTGCCAACAATTTTGTGCTGCCCATTTTTGGGGTTTTGTGTGAAATTATGTCCAATTTGCCTTTTCTCTCAGTTTTTGTTGAGCTTGACGTCACTGCTATGCTCCCGCAGTCACGTGTATGTACATCAATGTCAGCTGCAGACCTCTGATTGACTGGCAGCTTGTACGGAAGCGCACAGACCAGGCGGGTATACACTTTAGCTGAATGTGCGTCTGAGGACACACATCCAGTTGATGTTTTCTTTAGTCCTGTACAACAACAGTCGCACTCAATAAAGGAGTTTTAAGAATTAAGACACACCACCACCGCAGACACCGGATATTCTCATACTACAGCCCCTAACGGGACTTCTGCATTTCTACAGGGATTTATGCCCTCTTCTTGGTATCTACCACTGAAAGTAAGGTTTGAGAAAGACCCTGTGGGTCGAAACATTACCTACCTTGAAACACTGCGGTGATACCCTGATTTTGGTGTTTGTTCACAATAAAGAAATCACGTTTTTTTGATTAAGGAAAATTCTTAAAACTCCTTTATTGAGTGCGACTTTTGTTGTACAGGATTATAGTCTGGAGTATCCCTCCATGTTCAGTCTGCACCAGCACTAGCGAGAGTGCACGTCTTATCCTTCAACACGATGTTTTCTTTAGTGTCAGCTGGCTGCTCACCCGCACGGGCGCGGCCGTGACAGCTATCATTACACCCCTACTCTCAGGGCTCTCATGTGGCGGCCTTGCAGGACAGTCATTGCACCTTCCTAGTTGTCTCTGCTCCCATAATTAGCACAAGGATTTGGTGACACATCACTAATCTGATCTGCATACAAACACAAAGAGATGCAAAGTATCCTAGCTGATAACAGCTCTGATCTTTATATGTATCTGCTCATTTGTAACAACCACCCCTATAATACCACCTCCTTAAACTTTTGACCCCACTAACGTTCCCCAACTACGTGCAACCAACCCCTTATCAGCCCTACATAGCCGAGCCATGGATTACTATTCCCATAGTTTTGCTAGGTGTCCTTTCACCCTTTTCATGGTGATAGTCCAGCAGTTACTTTATGTACTTTGAAAGGACATACTGACACTACCTACAGAGTCCTTATAGTTTATTCTTTTTTTTCTAGAGAAACACAACCCAGGACACTACCTATAGCAATTGGGGACCTGTACAAAAACGAACAAAAAGCGCATGCAGATCTTGAAGGATTACTCAGGTAATGTGTGGGGTTTCTCTTACTTACAGGGCCTTGCGAAAGTATTCGGCCCCCTGGAACTTTTCAACCTTTTCCCACATATCATGCTTCAAACATAAAGATACCAAATGTACATTTTTGGTGACGAATCAACAACAAGTAGAACACAATTGTGAAGTTGAACGAATTATTGGTTATTTTACATTTTTGTGGAAATTCAAAAACTGAAAAGTGGGGCGTGCAATATTATTTGGCCCATTTACTTTCAGTGCAGCAAACTCACTCCAGAAGTTCATTGTGGATCTCTGAATGATCCAATGTTGTCCTAAATGCCTAATGATGATAAATATAATCCACCTGTGTGTAATAAAGTCTCTGTATAAATGCACCTGCTCTGTAATAGTCTCAGGGTTCTGTTTGAAGCACAGAGAGCATCATGAAGACCAAGGAACACAACAGGCAGGTCTGTGATACTGTTCTGGAGAAGTTTAAAGCCGGATTTGGATACAAAATAATTTCCAAAACTTTAAACATCCCAAGGAGCACTGTGCTAGCGATCATATTGAAATGGAAGGAGTATCATACCACTGCAAATCTACCAAGACCCGGCCGTCCCTCTAAACTTTCATCTCAAACAAGGAGAAGATTGATCAGAGATGCAGCCAAGAAGCTCATGATCACTCTGGATGAACTGCAGAGATCTACAGCTGAGGTAGCAAGAACAAGTTACACGGCACTCTATAAATTTGTGAGAAGAGGTGCTCAAGTAGGGTTTCCAGCCCCTTAAATCAAATGTATCAAAAAGCTTGGCACTCAATAATGCTTGTAGAAAATAAAGTCATTTATTATACATCTGGACAGACAGATCAGCGGTAGCTCCTTTCTTGCTAAACGTTTTTGGTCCTTTGTGGACCTTCCTCAGAGCAAGTTTATCTACTGTACAGTAATGGAGACCGTGACTGTGAGCAGGATAAGCTGCTTGGGCATGCAATGTGCCCACACTGTGTACTAAACGTTCTGTTGCCTGGAGCACTGGTGGCGTGCTGAGACGCTGAGGGAGGACCGAAAACGTGTCTGTCCAGATGTATTATAAATGACTTTATTTTCTACAAGCATTATTGAGTGCCAAGCTTTTTGATACAGCTGAGGTAGGACAGTCTGACCATAGGAAAACAATCTGTAGTACACTGCACAAATCTGGCCTTTATGGAAGAGTGGCAAGAAGAAAGCCATTTCTCAAAGATATCCATAAAAAGTATCTTTTAAGGTTTGCAACAAGCCACCTGGGAGACACACCAAACATGTGGAAGAAGGTGCTCTGGTCAGACGAAACCAAAATCAAACTTTTTGGCAACAATGCCAAATGATATGTTTGGCATAAAGGCAACACAGCTCATCACCTTGAACATACCATCCCCACTATCAAACATGGTGGTGGCAACATCATGGTTTGGGCTTGCTTTTCTTCAGCAGGAACAGGGAAGATGGTTAAAATTGATGGGGAGATGGATGGAGCCAAATACAGGACCCTTCTTGAAGAAAACCTGTTGGAGTCTGCGAAAGACCTGAGACTGGGATGGAGATTTGTCTTCCAACAAGACAATGATCCCAAACATAAAGCAAAATCTACAATGGAATGGTTCACAAATAAACGTATCCAAGTGTTAGAATGGCCAAGTCAAAGTCCAGACCTCAATCCAATCGAGAATCTGTGGAAAGAGCTGAAAACTGCTGTTCACAAACGACAAACCTCACTGAGCTCGAGCTGTTTGCCAAGGAAGAATGGGAAAGAATTTCAGTCTCTCGATGTACAAAACTGATAGAGACATACCCCAAGCGACTTGCAGCTGTTAACGCAGCAAAAAGTAGCGCAACAAAGTATTATGTTAAAGGGGCCGAATAATAATGCACGCCCCACTTTTCAGTTTTTGAATTTCCACAAATATTTAAAATAACCAATAAACTTCGTTCATTTTCACAACTGTGTTCCACTTGTTGTTGAGTGTTCACCAAAAATTTACATTTGGTATCTTTATGTTTGAAGCATGATATGTGGGAAAAGGTTGAAAAGTTCCAGGGGTCCGAATACTTTCGCAAGGCACTGTATGTTTCAGGTGGGTCTGATTACCAACCAAGCATTGTCCTGGGGCAGAGATCCCCACAATCATTGCTACATATCAGCTATTAGAATTACCAAACTGTCCCCGCTCCAATCTGTCCTGAATGCTGCAGCCAGGATCATTTTCCTCACCAACCGTTACACCGATGCCTCTATCCTGTGCCAGTCATTACACTGGTTACCCAACCACTCCAGAATCCAGTTCAAAACTATTACCCTCATCCACAAAGCACTCCATGGCTCAGCACCACCCTACATCTCCTCCCTTGTCTCAGTCTACCACCCTACCCATGCTCTCCGTTCTGCTAATGACCTGAGGTTAACATCCTCAATAATCAGAACCTCCCACTCCCGTCTCCAAGACTTTTCACGTGCTGCGCCAATTCTTTGGAATGCACTACCCAGGTTAATACGATTAATCTCCAATCCACAGTTTTAATCGTGCCCTAAAAACGCATTTGTTCAGACTGGCCTACCGCCTCAATGCATTAACCTAACTATCCCTGTGTTGCCCATTCAAAAAACTTAAACCATAATCAGGTTCCTCGCATCATGTTCTCATACACTTTATGCAGTTAATAGCCCTCTGTGTCTTTACTGTGACATATTTAGGCTGTTTAACTGGTTCATGCAGCTTTACATGAACACCCAATCTTTACACTATGGCTGGTCCGAACAATGAAAGCAATTGTTACCATCCACTTCTCGTGTCTTCCCTTTTTCCTCAGTTTGTAAGTTTGCGAGCAGGGCCCTCACTCCTTTTGGTATCTGTTTTGAACAGTGATTATTGTCATGCTGTAATGTCTATTGTCTGTACAAATCCCCTCTATAATTTGTAAAGCGCTGCAGAATATGTTGGGGCTATATAAATAAAATTATTAATTGAAATTTAAAGATATAACATGTATAAATACACTGTGAAGAACACAATGTCCACACAGGACGGCAGCTGCCCACATTAACAGTTATGTGACTTATATGAATATTTATAAACCTTCCTCTTTCCACAACAAAGGAACCATTGGTGAAGACATTACAGAAAAGCTAATGTCGACATTCAGCTCACAATGCAACAAGTTGTGCATTCATGTCCCCCGAAAAGTCAAAAACTACATTGTGTCCCTATACTTTATATTGACGTAAGTACAGGGACACCTCCACATCACACCTACAGGAGTGTCTGTGACATCCCATTCTATATGCATAGGCATTACCAAGGAGTTTTTCCCCCATTGCAGCCATGGCTGCTTTGGGGTTGAAAGGGCAGACCCCACAGGCCCAATTACACAGTGGTACCCACTGGGAGTAACCTCCACTCTAAACTATATTTGTGTGCACAACATGCCAGTACTGTAAAATTCTGTGGTGAAGCAAAGGGCCAGGATTTCCCTATCATACCACCCCATGTTATGTAGGTCTCTGTGTTCGGAGGTCCCTGTAGGCGTACAGAATGGCGGGGATACTCACAGGACATCAAAGTCCCTGTGGAAGAGGTGTGATGATGTCGTTATGTTGCCGCTGTGTCGGTGGACTCGCCAGGATATGGGTTTATGTGATTTTTAATTCTGGTGCATTACTACTATATATTGGAAGTGAATTATTTGTGTTAGTGGGGTGAACTCAGGGGAGAATTGTGGCACCTTGAAAACTCAGGTGTCACAAATGTCTGTGAGCTCTGATGGTGTGCAAAGCCAGCTTTCTCACAGATGTGTAATGAACGGAAGCGGAGGCACAGGTTTGTTGTTTTTTATTGATAAATCTGTGGAGCCTCGGGACCACGGTCCGGGGGGCTCCAAAGGGGGCGTAACTATGTTAGCCCCAGACACCTGTAGTAAGTCCCCTCGAGCGGGGTCAGAATGGAATGCTTGGAGGACACGGGTGCTACCTCCAGTTAGACCCTGGACACATGGCAGCTGTCCCAGTGGGACAAACGGACAAGCAGAGGTAGCAGATGTAGTGGAGCTGACTGGTGGATTCTGGGTGTATGGGTAAGAGCTGACACCGGTGGTACAGGTGTTGTCCAGAGGTATGGATGGCTGAATGGCGGGACGTGATGGAGCTAGCTTAGACAGAACGGACGTCATCCAGGATAGCCAGGTAGCAGGCGGATGATAGTCTGCAGAGACAAACAGTGTAAGCGGAGTACTGGCAAGCACTTCAGAAGTTAAGAACACACTAGCTGAAACTGGAAGCTAGAAAAAGAGGATACCTGTTGCTCCAGGACCCTCTCTATGGCGGAGGGGCTAAAAATAGAAATCACTAACACACCATTGGTCAGAAGTACTTTTTGAAAAATATGCGCTGTCTCTTTAAGAGACCGGGAGCGTAAGCACTCTACCCGAGGACCTACTGGCCGTGCGCCAGGAAGCAGGGGGGAGAGAGGAAGCAGGGGCTGCCGCAGGATGGCACAGGGCCAGCACAGAGCGGGAGTCCCACCGGGGACCCCGCAAAGGTACGGGACCGGGTTTAACAGTATCCCCCTCTTTACGCCCCCTCTTTTTCAAGCCTGCATAGAATCTTTTCAGTAGGAGAGGGGCCTGAATATTCTCTTTAGGCTCCCATGACCTCTCCTCAGGACCAAAGCCCCTCCAATCCACCAAATAATACCCCTTACTTTCTTAGTGGCCAAGATACTTTCTACCTCAAACACATCCTCCTCACTGATGGGATCAGAGGTAGAACTTGGGTCCTTAAAGAAGGAGCTCAAAACTACTGGTTTGAGGAGGGAAACATGGAAAGAGTTAGGCACACGTAAAGAAGCAGACTATTTCAATTTGTACAAGACTGCGTTGATCTGTTTCAAGACTTCAAAAGGACCAATGAAGCGGGGACCCATTTTTAGGAGGTCACCTTCAGACAGATGTACCGGGAGGACAGCCACTCCTTATCTCCGGGCCGAAAGATTGGAGCATCCAGCCGTCTTTTGTCTGCATGCCTCTTTAAACGTTGAGAGGCTTTCTCCAAGGCGACCTTGGTGTCACTCCACACGTTCGGGAATTTTCGAGGTGTCAGCGGCAGGAAGACCCAGAGACGGGAAGAGGGATCCCGGGTTGGAGTACAAACACAATCTGAAAGGGAGATCTTCCTGAGGATTCACTTACTTGATTGTTATACGAGAATTCTGCCCAAGGCAGCAACTTGACCCAGTCATCATGATGCGCATTGACGAAGTGACGCAGGAATCTGGTTAAGATTGGATTGGTCCTCTCTACTTGTCCATTGATTGAGGGTGGTATGCAGAAGAAAAGTCCATTTCCACTTTCACTAATTTACAAACTGCTCTTCAGAACTTGGAGGTGAACTGAACATCCCTGTCGGACACAATGTGGAGAGGAAACCCATGAAGACAGAAGATGTGCTGTATGACAGCGAGCTCAGGAGCAGCCGGAAGATCGGGTAATGGAATGATGTGGGCCATCTTCGAGAAGCGATCCACCACTACCCAGATAACGGAACAGCCGGAAGAGGTTGGAAGGTCCGTAACGAAGTCCTGCCAAGGATCTGAAGGAATAGAAAGAGGTAATAGCTGCCCAGAGGGCAGATGTTTAGCAGTCTTGTTGCGAGCACATGAAGACATATTCCAGAATATCTTTGCTCATGGTGGGCCACCAGTAGTAATGGGAGATGAGTTGCAGAGTCTTTTTATGACCGGCCAATTTAGAAAGAGTGACCCCACCAGAGGATATAACTCAGGTCGGAAGTGGGCATGAGATTCTTTCCCGGGGGAAGCCGAGCAAGATTAACTGAGGTTAGGGGCACAAACCTGGACAGCTCGATGATGTGCTGCGTTCTTCCTCAGAATCAAGAGGCAGGAACGCTCTAGAGAGTGCATCTGCTTTAACATTCTTGTCAGCTGGACGAAAATGAAGGACAAAATTAAAACGGGCAAAAAACAAGGCCCAGTGGGCCTGACGGGGATTTAGCCTCTGAGCGGATTGGAGATAAGCAAGGTTTTAATGATCGGTGAAGATGACAACCTGATGGACTGCTCTCTAGAGGAGATGTTGCCACTCTTCCAGAGCCAACTTGATTGCTAATAATTCTCGATCTCCTACGGAATAGTTCCTTTTATAAGTGGAAATAACTTTCGAGAAAAAAACACAGGTGACCATACGACCGGAAGACGACTTCTGGGTGAGAACCGCTCCAGCACCTATGGAGAAAGCATCAACCTTAAGCGAGAATTGCTTATCCGAGTCTGGTCGATGGGGAAAAGGTTCGGAAGAGAAGGTATGTTTTAGAGAAACAAACGCTTCCTCTGCCTCGGGAGTCCAATCCTTGGTGTTTGCGCCTTTCTGGGTCAAAGCCGAGATGGGTGCTGTTATGATCCGGTGACCTTGGAGCCGCATGAAAGACTTTCTCAGGAGTAGGTGGTACCTGTACTGACCGCAAACCCTAAACTAACACCGCAACTAGAAGTAGCCGTGGGATGTTCCTAACACGTCCTAGACACCTCGACACAGCCGGAGGACTAAATACCCCTATAGATGGAAATGGGAATTCTATCTTGCCTCAGAGCAGAACCCCAGAGGATAGGCAGCCCCCCACAAATATTGACTGTGAGTATAAGAGGAAAAACACACGCAGGCAGAAAAACAGGATTTAGCAAAAGAGGCACTTCTAGCTAAACAGAAAAGGATAGGACAGAATTCTAAGTGGTCAGTATTAAAATACTAAAAATATCCACAGCAGATAATACAAATATACTACATCTAACTAAAGACATAGAAAGTATATCTGCATCTCCTGAGAATCCAGCATGACTGAAAAATCCAAACAAAGTCTAAGCTGGACAAAAACACAATAAATTGCACTGAATTGCAAAGCACACTGCATGTGTGCACAGAGACGAAAAACCAGACACTTATCTTAGCTTAATTGCAGCAGGGCATGAGGAGCCAGAGAGAGAAGCAATCCCTCCAAGTACAATGGACAACTGGCATTGACTAATGGATCCAGCACACCTAAATACCTAATAGAGCTGCAATCAGCAGAAACACCTGCCCTGGATTACAACCCCAAGACAACTGCACTACCACCAACAACCACCGGAGGGAGCCCAAGAGCAGAATTCACAACAGTTCCCCCCCCTTGAAGAGGGGTCACCGAACCCTCACCAGAGCACCCAGGCCGATCAGGACGAGCCAGATGAAAGGCACGGACCAAATCAGCAGCATGGACATCAGAGGCAAAAACCCAAGAATTATCCTCCTGGCCATAACCCTTCCATTTGACAAGGTACTGAAGTCTCCTCCTCGAAAAGCGAGAATCCAAAATCTTCTCAACCACATACTCCAACTCCCCATCAACCAACACAAGAGCAGGAGGATCAACCGAGGGAACAACGGGCACCACATATTTCCGTAATAAAGATCTATGGAAAACATTATGGATGGCAAAAGAGGCCGGAAGGGCCAAACGAAAGGACACAGGATTGATAATCTCAGAAATCCTATAAGGACCAATAAACCGAGGCTTAAACTTAGGGGAAGAAACCTTCATAGGAACATGACGGGAAGACAACCAGACCAAATCCCCAACCTGAAGCTGGGAACCAACACACCGACGACGGTTAGCAAAACGCTGAGCCCGCTCCTGAGACAACTCCAAATTGTCCACCACATGAGCCCAAATCTGCTGCAACCTGTCAACCACAGAGTCCACCCCAGGACAATCAGAAGGCTTAACCTGCCCCGAAGAAAAACGAGGATGAAAACCAGAGTTACAAAAGAAGGGTGAAACCAAGGTAGCAGAACTAGCCCAATTAGGGCAAACTCGGCCAATGGCAAGAAAGCCACCCAATCATCCTGATCAGCAGACACAAAGCATCTCAAATAAGTTTCCAAAGTCTGATTAGTTCGCTCGGTTTGGACATTTGTCTGAGGATGAAATGCGGAAGAAAAAGACAAATCAATGCCCAGCCTAGCACAAAAGGCCCGCCAAAACCTAGAAACAAACTGGGAACCTCTATCGGACACAATATTCTCCGGAATGCCATGCAAACGAACCACATGCTGAAAAAACAACGGAACCAAATCAGAAGAGGAAGGCAACTTAGGCAAAGGTAACAAATGAACCATCTTAGAAAACCGGTCACAAACCACCCAGATAACCGACATCCTCTGGGAAACCGGAAGATCCGAAATAAAATCCATAGAAATATGCGTCCAAGGCCTCTCAGGGACCGGCAAAGGCAAAAGCAACCCACTAGCGCGGGAACAGCAAGGCTTGGCCCGCGCACAAGTCCCACAGGACTGCACAAAAGAACGCATATCCCGTGACAAAGAAGGCCACCAAAAGGACCTACCAACCAAATCTCTGGTACCAAAAATCCCAGGTTGACCAGCCAACACAGAACAATGAACCTCCGAAATCACTTTACTAGTCCATCTGTCAGGAACAAACAGTTTCCCCACTGGACAGCGGTCAGGTTTATCAGCCTGAAATTCCTGAAGAACCCGTCGTAAATCAGGGAAGATGGCAGAAAGAATCACCCCTTCCTTCAGAATGCCGACCGGCTCAAGGATCCCAGGAGAATCAGGCAAAAAGCTCCTAGAGAGGGCATCAGCCTTAACATTCTTAGAACCCGGAAGATACGAGACCACAAAATCAAAATGGGAGAAAAACAGGGACCATCGGGCCTGTCTAGGATTCAGCCGTTTGGCAGACTCGAGGTAAATCAGATTCTTATGATCGGTCAAGAGCACAATACGGTGCTTGGCCCCCTCAAGCCAATGTCGCCACTCCTCAAATGCCCACTTCATAGCCAACAACTCACGATTGCCGACATCATAATTGCGTTCCGCAGGCGAAAACTTTCGAGAAAAGAAGGCACACGGTTTCATCAAGGAACCATCAGAATTCCTCTGAGACAAAACGGCCCCTGCCCCAATCTCAGAAGCGTCAACCTCAACCTGAAAAGGAAGAGAAGCATCCGGCTGACGCAACACAGGGGCAGAAGTAAATCAGCGTTTAAGCTCCTGAAAGGCAGAAACAGCTGCAGAGGGCCAATTCGTCACATCAGCGCCTTTCTTCGTCAAATCGGTCAGGGGTTTAACCACACTGGAGAAGTTGGCAATGAAACGGCGATAAAAATTAGCAAAGCCCAAAAATTTCTGAAGGCTCTTCACGGATGTGGGCTGGATCCAATCATGAATGGCCTGAACCTTAACCGGATCCATTTCTATAGATGAGGGAGAAAAAATGAAGCCCAAAAAAGAAATCTTCTGTACTCCAAAGAGGCACTTAGACCCCTTCACAAACAAGGCATTATCACGAAGGATCTGAAATACCATCGTGACTTGTTTCACATGAGACTCCCAATCATCTGAAAAAATCAAAATATCATCCAAATATACAATCATGAATTTATCAAGATAATTCCGAAATATATCATGCATGAGGACTGAAACACAGATGGAGCAATAGAGAGTCCGAATGGCATCACAAGGTATTCAAAATGACCTTCGGGCGTATTAAACGCAGTTTTCCATTCGTCACCCTGCTTAATACGAACAAGATTATATGCCCCTTGAAGGTCAATCTTAGTAAACCAACTAGCCCCCTTAATCCTAGCAAACAGATCAGAAAGCAAAGGCAAAGGGTATTGGAATTTGACCGTGATCTTATTCAAAAGGCGATAATCAATACAGGTATATAAACATAATCCAATGACACCCCTATATGGTAGGATTGAGAGAGGAAATCTCTCCCCAGATGCCTCAAGGGCATCCACTCTCAAGGGTCTCAAGGAGCCATCTTTTTTGGCAAAAAAAAAAAACCTGCTCCCGATGGTGAAGAAGATGGCCGAATATGCCCCTTCTCCAAGGACTCCTTAGCATAGCTCCGCATGGCGGTATGTTCTGGCACAGACAGGTTGAAAAGTCGGCCCTTAGGGAACTTACAGCCTGGAATCAAGTCAATAGCACAATCACAGTCCCTATGTGGTGGAAGGGAACTGGACTTGGGCTCATTGAATACATCCTGGAAATCTGACAAAAACTCAGGAATTTCAGAAGAGGGGGAGGAGGCAATTGACATCAAAGGAACGTCACCATGAACCCCCTGACAACCCCAACAAGTCACAGACATAGATTTCCAATCCAACACAGGATTATGTATCTGCAACCATGGAAAACCCAGCACAATAGCATCATGCAAATTATGCAACACCAGAAAACGACAATCTTCCTGATGGGCTGACGCCATGCACATGGTCAGCTGTGTCCAAAACTGAAGTTTATTTTTTAGTCAACGGTGTAGCATCAATGCCCCTCAAAGGAATAGGACTCTGCAAAGGCTGCAAGGGGAAACCACAACGTCTGGCAAATTCTAAGTCCATTAAGTTTAAAGCGGCGCCTGAATCCACAAATGCCATGACAGAAAATGACGATAATGAGCAGATCAGGGTCACAGATAACAGAAATTTAGGTTGTACAGTACTGATGGTAACAGAACTAGCGATTCTCTTGGTACGCTTAGGGCAATCAGAAATAACATGAGCAGAATCGCCGCAGTAAAAACACAACCTATTCTGACGTCTGAATCCTTGTCATTCAGCTCTAGACACAATCCTATCACACTGCATAGGCTCAGGACTCCGCTCGGAAGACAATGCCATAGTGTGCACAACTCTGCGCTCGCGCAAGCGCCGATCAATCTGAATGGCCAGAGACATAGAATCACTCAGACCAGCAGGCGTGGGGAACCCCACCATAACATCTTTAACGGATTCAGAAAGACCCTTTCTGAAAATTGCCGCCAAGGCATCCTCATTCCATTTAGTCAGTACAGACCATTTTCTAAATTTCTGGCAATATGATTCTGCCGCTTCTTGACCCTGACACAGGGCCAACAAGGTCTTCTCAGCATGATCCACTGAATTAGGTTCATCATACAATAACCCAAGCGCCTGAAAAAAGGTGTCTACATTAAGCAACGCCGGATTCCCAGGTTCCAGGGCAAATGCCCAATCCTGGGGGTCACCACGTAGCAGAGATATAGCAATTTTAACCTGCTGGATGGGATCACCAGAGGAACGGGGTTTCAGAGCAAAAAACAGTTTACAGTTATTTTTAAAGCTCAAAAATTTGGACCTGTCCCCAAGAAACAAATCAGGAGTTGGAATTCTAGGCTCTAAAACCGGAGTCTGAACGATATAATCGGAAATACCCTGTACTCTAGCAGTAAGTTGATCCACACGAAAAGCCAATCCCTGAACATCCATACCAGCGCCGAACTCCTGAGCCACCCAGAGGTAAAGAGGGAAAAAAAAACACAACAGACTACAGAAAAAAAAATGGCTCAGCACTTTCCTTCCCTTCTTCTGAGATGCGGTTAACTCATTGTTGGCCAGTTGTACTGTTATGATCTGGTGGCCTAAGAGCAGCATGAGACGTACTCTGGAGAAGGTGGTACCTGTACTGACCGCAGACCCTGAACTTAACACCGCAACTAGAAGTAGCCGTGGAATGTACCTATCACTCCCTAGACATCTCGACACAGCCGGAGGACTAATTACCCCTAGAGATAGAAAAGGGAAAACTATCTTGCCTCAGAGAAAATTCCCAAAGGATAGCCAGCCCCCCACAAATATTGACTGTGAGAGGAGAGGGAAAAAAACATACACAGACTGAAATCTGAATTTAGCAAAGGAGGCCACTTCTAGCTAAATAGAAAGGATAGGACAGAGTACTATGCGGTCAGTATTAAAACACTAGAAAATATCCACCACAGAAAATACAAAAATCTCCACAGCTAACTAAAGATATGGAGGGTATATCTGCATCTCCAGAGATACCAGCTTGGCTAAACAAATCCTTATTCAGACCAATCTGGACAAGACAAAAACATGGAAAAGAACTGAACAATAAGGCCACAGCATGTGGACAGCAAAAATCAAGGCTAGAACTTATCTTTGTTGAAAGGAACAGCAAAGCAGGAGAGAGCAGGCAAGGATGTGAATCCTCCAGGAACAATGGACAACTGGCACTGACTAAAGGGTCAAGCAAGGCTAAATAGCCCAGTCAGGATTGCAAAAACTTGACACACCTGATGAATGCTGCGATCCAGAGACAGCAGCACTACAACTTATAACCACCGGAGGGAGCCCAAGAGCAGAATTCCCAACAGGTCCTCCTCTGACAGGTTGCCGTGGGCGACTGCACTGCTGCATACCCTGCGGGTGCCAGGACTTTGCTCTGCTGGGCTCTGTGCTGCTGCTCACACAGATCTGAGCTCTCGCAGAGCCGTCTGCTTTGCTTTCTGTAAACTCCACTGTGATACTGACACACCAAAAACCTTTACTGCAGGGATTTTAAACTAGAATCTGTGGCCTTCAGCCACATGGAAAATTCGGACCAGGACTGAAACAGACTGCACGACTGCCATCCTGCAGTCTGTTTCAAAACACCAAAAGCCAGAGCAGGTTTTCCCTAAATCTGTCTTGGACACTGGCATGTTCAAGACCTATACTTATTTTTTATTCCGCATTGCAATCACAGCTATGCTTGTGACTGCAATGCACTTTCAAACTGGAATCTGTGGCCTTAGGCCACCTGTAAGACCTGGCCTGGAGGAAATGGACCGGCCCCACTTCCTTCCTGCAGTCCATTTACAAAATAAAAGCCCATACCGGCTGTTGCTGAACAATCCCAGGCCAAATAACTTCACCAGGTCCATGCTTTCTTTTATTTTGCCCTCTGACTCACAGGCTTCCTGCTTTGACCACACACTCCAGCGGGTCTAATAGAGCTCCATCCGCATCCTGGGGGAACACACAGCAACCTCTACATGTGACCCCGGTCACTGCCTCACAACACTATGAGGGGCTGTTGGCTCAGTGTACTGAATAACTGTGAAGAGCTGTAATCATCATCATCAACTGCTACAGTAAATGCATTTTTTCCGGTTGCACCTGAGGTCTGGAATTTGCTTATTGAGACAGGCTGATCCTGCATCCCTTCCTCAACTTCTCCCTTTTTATTCTGCTGAGTTCGGCGAGACCGCAGTGACTGTTGGCTCGGCCACCATTATGTCCTGGCTCAGTGTAGGACAACGAAGACAGAATTATTTCTATACTAGGCAGACAAGTCATGTCTGAAAGAAGTCCTCACGACAGTCTGACCCTGATAGAAAAGACGAAACACGTGAACAACCCTATCAGAAAAAATGTCAGCTGTAAGTCACTATGTTAGCTGTAAGTCAAAGATGCGATAGGATTTTTACAGGATGAAAATGATGAAATTGTGAGAAAGGATGTTGAGAAGGCCAAACTTTTAAATTCCTATTTTGCATCCATTTTCTCTCAAAAAGGAAATGTAACATCAACTGATCTTCACTGTCCTATTAAAGGAATAGAAGAATCCAGGATATCTATAGACAGAAATATAGTGATGAAACACATAATTCAAGTCTCCAGGTCCAGATGAATTACACCCCAGAGTACTGAAAGAGATATCAGAAGAAATTTTTGAACCATTCTCCATAATCTTTGAACATTTTTGGAGGTCAGGAGAAGTCCCAGAAGACTGGAGAAGAGCAAATGTTGTTCCTATCTTCAAAAAGGAGAAGAAGGTGGACCCAGGGAACTATAGGCCGGTGATTCTGACTTCTATACCAGGAAAAATCTTTGAACAAATTATTAAACATGTATGTAAGTACCTGGATAAGAATGAAGTGATTAACCAGAGTCAGCATGGGTTTGTAACTAATAAGTCATGTCAGACTAACTTAATTTTCTTCTATGACAGAATCACTGACTGGGTTGATCAGGGAAATGCTGTAGATATAGTATATCTTGACTTCAGCAAAGCATTTGACAAAGTATCTCACACCATCCTTATTGAAAAAATGGCTAAGTATGGAATGGACAAGGCAACTGTTAGGTGGATTCATAACTGGCTTAGTGATTGGACCCAAAGAGTGGTCGTAAATGGCTGCACATCCAGTTCGAAGAATGTCTCAAGTGGGGTACCACAGGGTTCTGTCCTGGGCCCTGTATTGTTCAACATCTTTATCAATGATTTAAATAAAATAATTTAGGGTACACTGATTGAATTTGCTGATGACACAAAGCTAGGATGGCTAGCTAATACTAGAGATGAGAGAGAGAAGATTCAAAAAGATAAATAAGCTGGAGCAGTGGGCAGCAACTAAGAGAATGGTTTTTATCAGGGAAAAAATGCAAAGTACTACATCTGGGCAATAAGGATGAAAAAAGCATATTCAGAATGGGAGCAATAGGGTTAAGCAACAGCACACGTGAAAAAAGACTTGGGTATACTAATAGATCATAAACTGAACATGAATCAACAGTGTGATGCAGCAGCAAAAAAGGCAAATGCATTTCTGGGATGTATTAACAGAAGCATACAGTCTAGATCGCGTGAAGTCATTATCTACTCCTATTTAGTCAGACCTCATCTGGAATACGGTGTCCAGTTTTGGGCACCACATTTTAAAAAAGACATCAACAAACTTGAGCAAATCATGTCCTATGAGGAACAGTTACAGGATATGGGAATGTTTAGCTTGAGACGAGGCTTAATAGCTGTCTGCAAATATCTCAAGGGCTGCCACATTGTAGAAAGATCATCTTTATTCTCATTTTGCACAAGGAAGGCTAGAAGCAATGGGATGAAACTGAATGGGAGGAGACACAGATTAGATATTAGAAAAAACTTTTTGACAGTTAGGGTGATCAATGAATGGAACAGGCTGCCACGAGAGGTGGTGAGTTCTCCTTCCATGGAAGTCTTCAAACAGAGGCTGGACAGACATCTGTCTGGGATGGATGATTTAGTGAATCCTGCTTTGAGCAGGGGGTTGGACCAGATGACCCAGGAGGTCCCTTCCAACTCTACCATTCTATGATTCTATGATATAACTGTGCTATCATCGCTTCTTTGTTCTGCAGGGCTGGTATCCAGCACTTTATGGTCACCGTATTGCAGTAATATTGGTGTTGGGCTTTGTATAGTGACTTTTTTTCAATAATAGCATGGTTATCGGCTGATGTTCCTCTTTACCCAGCTATGATTGGGGTACGCTACAGTAGTTGTAAACATGATTCTCTAGGTTAGGGGCCCACAGAGATGTGTTTTGTCCTCTTTGTTGAAGTTCTAGCTACATCTCTGATTAAGTCAGTAGAAAATGAGCATTGGAAATCTACAGAGAGTGAAACTTTCCTACTTTTCTAAGTTTCAGACTTTTAGGCTTTGTGCCCAAGATGAGTTTTTGATGCAGAATATTTTCGTTTAGTCAAAAATGCAGCTTCTGATAGTTCCACCAAAGTGGATGGAATTTATAGGAATATCATGCCCACTCTGCTTTTTATTTCTCAGCGTAACCTGATTGAGGTGCATGTTTCAGATCCGCAGCATGTCAATTCCTGAGATTTATGTGAAGGTTTTTCCCATAGATTTTCACTAGTTGCAGAAAATGAGCTGGTAAAAAACATGTAAATGTACTGTAATTAAAAAAATTTGATAATATTTGGGGTGCTTGGATTAACACCCCTGGTCTACCGTCGAGAATCCTACTGTTAGAAAATATTTTCGCCTTTCCACACTAAGCCATCTCTCTCTTTCTAGGCTTCCAATAAATGGACACTTGATGGATGGCAGATAAGTTTTGTTACACGTTGAATCAGAGGAATTACTCTTGGTCTTATGTGCATGTATGGAAATGTAAATATGGTGTACAGAAGATACTCTTTAGTCTTCCTTTATAAAAACAGTTCCAAGACTTGTGTGAAGGGAGGGGAGTATCTTTTCTGTATTTGTATGTGATTTATTCATGAAGATGTTCTCCATGGTTGTAATTACTTGAAAAATGTTTAATAAAAAAGAATCTGATGCTTTTTTAAAAAAAAGCATGTGTTTTTAGTGAATTTTCATGGTGGAAATGCAACAGAAATGCGTGTAACTTGCACATAACTACATCAATAAAGTTTTGGCAAAGCCAAATATCAGGAAACATAAAAAATAAAGCAGCATTATTTAAAACTTATTTAAAACATGACATACCAACAAGAGACAAAAATGCAGTAATAAAAATGCAATAAAAACACATGAAAAACACACTTAAAAGTAGAATAAAAAATGCAAGCAACCTAATTTACCGTATATACTCGTGTATAAGTCGACCCGAGTATAAGTCGAGGCACCTAATTTTGCCATGATAAACTGGGAAAACCTATTGACTCAAGTATAAGGCAATTATGCATTGTCCCCACATCCTCATCCTTGTCTGCATGGCTCCTTATTCCCATCCTTGCATGCTTGGCCTCCATGAGAAAAACATAAAAAAAACCCATCCTACTTACCTTCCCTGCGCGCCTTCGCAGCATCTTGTTCCGATGCCAGCAGCTCCTGGGGCTGAGCAATCATGTATCCCCACTCATCAAGGGAATGAATATTCACCTCTCTCCATGCCTATGGAAGTGGAGAGAGGTGAATATTCATAACTCTTAAGTAGTGTGCATCTGTGATCGCCCATCAGCTCCTGGAAACAGAGGCTGGACACTGTGCGTGCTCTAAGAGAAATTAATATTCATTGCCAGTGCAGTGAATATTAATTTCTCTTTAGCAGCGGGCACAGGCTTTAGCCCCAGCCGCCAGCTCCTGCTTCCTGTGACCCGCCGCACCCCATCCCCCACCGTCTTCTGTGACAATGACTCGTGTATAAGCCTAGGGGGCTTTTTCACCATAAAAAATGTGCTGAAAAACTCGGCTTATTTACGAGTATATGTGGCACTTAATAAGTGTAGAAAAACTGCAACAGCAATAACTTATCAAAAGCTCATGGTGGGAACATGGCCCTACAGGTCAGAGCTAAGATTTCAGGATTTTTCTTAATAGGAATAATGAAATAGGAAATAAAAACTTTCAAAATATTCTTAACATTTTTTTGACATTTGAGAAAAAAAAAAACTTGATTCATATAATAAGTCATTCTTCAATTATATATTTTATGCCCGGGATACAGCACTTGGCTTATGGATCCTGAAAAGAAAATACAAGGTCATGACTTCAATGTTCTTCTATCCAACTACTCACACCAAAGCTATCTTCTCTGTAGTGGCAGCTTGGACGCTCACCACTGCGCTCTGCACTCATCATATATAGGAAGCAGTCCCATCGTCGATGGATAAAGCAGAGGTGCTTGTGTGCGGCCATCGCTCCAGACAGTGCACTTCATTAAATAAGGATTGTGTATTATTTGGACATAAGTCTCCTACAGATCGTTCCATGGGAAATACCTACAAGCAACATTCAGTTGTATTGTTTGCTCTGTTACATCATAACTATCACTTTCATTGCAGGTGTAGAGCCATGGATTTCATGTGTGTTTCTCAACTGCCTTAAGGCAAAGAAAGGTCCAGCCATGTGCTAGTAGAACAGGTTTAATCAGAAGGCAGGGGATGTACCTCAGCCAGTGGACAATATACTGTTGACCAACCCCACACCTGGGGCTGGACACACCTCTTTTTAGCTGGATATAAATATACTAGAGAGGTGCTTTTATCTCTCTCTCTCTCTCTTTCTCTGGACAACATGAGGATCACATGGCTGAGTATAATCTGTAATCCCTTTGCTTACTAGGCCCTGTACTCCAGCATAAACCCCCTAGCTCCTTAGGAATAGTGAGCCATAGGCGGGAGGGCTGATATGGCATACAGGTCCTTCTCAAAAAATTAGCATATAGTGTTAAATGTCATTATTTACCATAATGTAATGATTACAATTAAACTTTCATATATTATAGATTCATTATCCACCAACTGAAATTTGTCAGGTCTTTTATTGTTTTAATACTGATGATTTTGGCATACAACTCCTGATAACCCAAAAAACCTGTCTCAATAAATTAGCATATCAAGAAAAGGTTCTCTAAACGACCTATTACCCTAATCTTCTGAATCAACTAATTAACTCTAAACACATGCAAAAGATACCTGAGGCTTTTAAAAACTCCCTGCCTGGTTCATTACTCAAAACCCCCATCATGGGTAAGACTAGCGACCTGACAGATGTCAAGAAGGCCATCATTGACACCCTCAAGCAAGAGGGTAAGACCCAGAAAGAAATTTCTCAACAAATAGGCTGTTCCCAGAGTGCTGTATCAAGGCACCTCAATGGTAAGTCTGTTGGAAGGAAACAATGTGGCAGAAAACGCTGTACAACGAGAAGAGGTGACCGGACCCTGAGGAAGATTGTGGAGAAGGACCGATTCCAGACCTTGGGGAACCTGAGGAAGCAGTGGACTGAGTCTGGTGTGGAAACATCCAGAGCCACCGTGCACAGGCGTGTGCAGGAAATGGGCTACAGGTGCCGCATTCCCCAGGTAAAGCCACTTTTGAACCATAAACAGCGGCAGAAGCGCCTGACCTGGGCTACAGAGAAGCAGCACTGGACTGTTGCTAAGTGGTCCCAAGTACTTTTTTCTGATGAAAGCAAATTTTGCATGTCATTCGGAAATCAAGGTGCCAGTCTGGAGGAAAACTGAGGAGAAGGAAATGCCAAAATGCCTGAAGTCCAGTGTCAAGTACCCACAATCAGTGATGGTGTGGGGTGCCATGTCAGCTGCTGGTGTTGGTCCACTGTGTTTCATCAAGGGCAGGGTCAATGCAGCTAGCTATCAGGAGATTTTGGAGCACTTCATGCTTCCATCGGCTGAAATGCTTTATGGAGATGAAGATTTCATTTTTCAGCACGAACTGGCACCTGCTCACAGTGCCAAAACCACTGGTAAATGGTTTACTGACCATGGTATTACTGTGCTCAATTGGCCTGCCAACTCTCCTGACCTGAACCCCATAGAGAATCTGTGGGATATTGTGAAGAGAAAGTTGAGAGACGCAAGACCCAACACTCTGGATGAGCTTAAGGCCGCTATTGAAGCATCCTGGGCCTCCATAACATCTCAGCAGTGTCACAGGCTGATTGCCTCCATGCCACGCTGCATTGAAGCAGTCATTTCTGCCAAAGGATTCCCGACCAAGTATTGAGTGCATAACTGAACATTATTATTTGATGGTTTTTTTGTTTGGTATTAAAAAACACTTTTATTTGATTGGTCGGGTGAAATATGCTAATTTATTGAGACAGGTTTTTTGGGTTATCAGGAGTTGTATGCCAAAATCATCAGTATTAAAACAATAAAAGACCTGACAAATTTCAGTTGGTGGATAATGAATCTATAATATGAAAGTTTAATTGTAATCATTACATTATGGTAAATAATGAAATTTAACACTATATGCTAATTTTTTGAGAAGGACCTGTATGTGATTTGGGTAATTCGGGTAGTTAATCGTGGGTTTTGAATGTGTGATATTGTTGTGATATTACTGTATTAGAGTTGTAGTATACGGATATGTTTGTATATACTTATAGTTGCCAGCTATAAATATACAGTGGGGAAAAAAGTATTTAGTCAGCCACCAATTGTGCAAGTTCTCCCACTTAAAAAGATGAGAGAGGCCTGTAATTGACATCCTAGGTAGACCACAACTATGAGAGTGAAAATGAGAAAACAAATCCTGAAAATCACCTTGTCTGAATTGGCAAGATTTATTTTGAAAATTATGGTGGAAAATAAGTATTTGGTCACCTAAAAACATGCAACATTTCTGGCTCTCACAAACCTGTAACTTATTCTTTAAGAGGCTTCTCTGTCCTCCACTCATTACCTGTAGTAATGGCACCTGTTTGAACTTGTTATCAGTATAAAAGACACCTGTCCACAACCTCAAACAGTCACACTCCAAACTCCACTATGGTGAAGACCAAAAAGCTGTCAAAGGACACCAGAAACAAAATTGTAGCCCTGCACCAGGCTGGGAAGACTGAATCTGCAAAAGACAAGCAGCTTGGTGTCATGAAATCAACTGTGGGAGCAATAATAAGAAAATGGAAGACATGCAAGAACACTGATAATCTCTCTCGATCTGGTGCTCCACGCAAGATCTCACCCCGTGGGGTCAAAATGATCCCAAGAACGGTGAGCAAAAATCCCAGAACCACACTGGGGGACCTAGTGAATGACCTGCATATAGCTGGGACCACAGTAATAGAGGCTGCCATCAGTAACACACTATGCCGCCAAGGGACTCAGATCCTGCAGTGCCAGACCTGTCTCCCTGCTTAAGCCAGCACATGTCTGCGCCCGTCTGAAGTTTGAATACTACTTCTGAATACTACTGAGTACTACTAGAGTTTAGTATTTTTTGGAGGGAAACTCACGTCCTTTATCACCAGTCAGCAGCGTTCAAACTGCGATTAACAAATGAAAAATCAGGTGCTCTGTAAAAACAATATCAGGGTCAGGTAGACCGACAAAAATGTTGTCCACAACTGCTAGGAAAATTGTTCAGGATGCAAATAAATACATACAAACAACATCAGCTGAAATACAGAACTATCTGAAAACTAGCGGTGTGGCTGTTTCAAGATGCACTAGCACTTGAAGAAAAATGGGCTGCATGGTCGAGTTGCCAGAAGAAAGCCATTACTGCGCAAATGCCACAGAGTATCTCACCTACAATACGCAAAACAGCACAGAGACAAGCCTGAAAACTTCTGGAACAAGGTAATTGTGAGTGATGAGACCAAAATTTTACTTTTTGGCCACAACCATAAATGTTGTATTTGGAGAGAGGTCAACAAGGCCTATGATGTTTTGGGGATGTGTGAGCTACAAAGGCACAGGAAACTTGGTCAAAGTTGAAAGAAAGATGAATGCAGCACGTTATCAGCAAATACTGGAGGCAAATTTACAATAATCAGCCCAGAAGCTGTGCATGGGATGTACTTGGACATTCCAACATGACAACAATCCAAAACACAAGGCCAAGTCAACCTGTCATTGGCTACAGCAGAACAAAATGAAGGTTCTGGAGTGGCCATCTCAGTCTCCTGACCTCAAATCATTGAGCTACTCTGGGGAGATCTCAAGCACGCAGTTCATGCTAGACAGCCCAGGAATTTACAGGAACTGGAGGCTTTTTGTCAAGAAGAGTGGGCAGCTTTGCCATCTGAGAAAAGACATTCACAACTACCACAAAAGACTTCAAGCTGTCATTGATGTTAGAGGGGGCAATACACGATATTAAGAAATGGGGTATGTGAACTTTTGATCAGGGTCATATGGATATTTTGGGTTGTCTTTATGATTTAAAAAGAGAAAACACAGTAGTCTAACAATAAATGGTTGCAACCATATATATATATATATATGCACTCGTCCGGTCTGTAAAGAGCGGACTCATATACAGTGCCTTGCGAAAGTATTCGGCCCCCTGGAACTTCTCAACCTTTTCCCACATATCATGCTTCAAATATAAATATACCAAATGTAAATTTTTGGTGAAGACTCAACAACAAGTGGAACACAATTGTGAAGTTGAACAAAATTTATTGGTTATTTTAAATTTTTGTGGAAATTCAAAAACTGAAAAGTGGGGCGTGCAATATTATTCAGCCCCTTTAACTTAATACTTTGTTGGGCCACCTTTTGCTGCGATTACAGCTGAAAGTCGCTTGGGGTATGTCTATCAGTTTTGTACATCGAGAGACTGAAATTCTTGCCCATTCTTCCTTGGCAAACAGCTCGAGCTCAGTGAGGTTTGATGGAGATCGTTTATGAACAGCAGTTTTCAGCTCTTTCCACAGGTTCTCGATTGGATTGAGGTCTGGACTTTGACTTGGCTGTTGTGAACTCTGTGTTCAGGCTCCCTCTTGTGGTCACTGGTGGTATGGTGTGACTTTTGCTTTGGGCTCCCCCTGGTGGCTTTGTCTGTTATCCTGCTGGTCTCTGGCTATCAGCTGGTTCGTTATCCTCTGGGAGGTTCCTATATAGCTCTTTTTTACTTCCACTTGTTGCCGGCTGTCGATGTAATCAGTGCTACTCAGATTCCTTCTGACTACCTTGCTCCCAGTCCATCCAGGATAAACTAAGTTTTGTTTGCTCATTTTTTGATCAGCAGTGTTTATCATGTTTTCTGTTCCAGCTTGCTAAAATGTAATTCCCTCGCTTGCTGGTTGCTCTAGTGGCCGAGTTTGCCCTTAATAATCGGGCTAGTTCTGCTACTTTGGTTTCTCCTTTCTTTTGTAATTCGGGGTTTCATCCTCGTTTTTCCTCGGGTCAGGTGGAGCCTTCTGACTGTCCTGGAGTGGATGTTGTGGTTGATAGGTTGTATCAGATTTGGAATCATGTGGTGGACAATTTGAAGCTGTCTCAAGAGAAGGCTCAGCTCTTTGCCAACCGCCGTCGCTGTGTGGGTCCCCGACTTCGCGTTGGGGACTTGGTGTGGTTGTCTTCTCGCTTCGTTCCTATGAAGGTCTCCTCTCCTAAGTTCAAGCCTCGGTTTATCGGTCCTTATAAGATTCTGGAAGTCCTTGGCCCTGTGTCATTTCGTCTGGACCTCCCAGCATCATTTGCTATTCATAATGTGTTCCATCGCTCGTTGTTGCGGAGGTATGTGGTGCCTGTGGTTCCTCCGGTTGAGCCTCCTGCCCCGGTGCTGGTTGAGGGAGAATTGGAATACGTGGTGGAGAAGATCTTGGATTCTCGTATTTCTAGACGGAGGCTCCAGTATTTGGTTAAATGGAAGGGCTATGGTCAGGAGGATAATTCTTGGGTTGTCGCCTCTGATGTTCATGCAGCCGATTTGGTTCGTGCCTTCCATGTGGCTCATCCTGATCGCCCTGGTGGTTTTCATGAGGGTTCGGTGACCCCTCCTCAAGGGGGGGGTACTGTTGTGAACTCTGTGTTCAGGCTCCCTCTTGTGGTCACTGGTGGTATGGTGTGACTTTTGCTTTGGGCTCCCCCTGGTGGCTTTGTCTGTTATCCTGCTGGTCTCTGGCTATCAGCTGGTTAGTTATCCTCTGGGAGGTTCCTATATAGCTCTTTTTTACTTCCACTTGTTGCCGGCTGTCGATGTAATCAGTGCTACTCAGATTTCTTCTGACTACCTTGCTCCCAGTCCATCCAGGATAAGCTAAGTTTTGTTTGCTCATTTTTTGATCAGCAGTGTTTATCATGTTTTCTGTTCCAGCTTGCTAAAATGTAATTCCCTCGCTTGCTGGTTGCTCTAGTGGACTGAGTTTCTCCCCACACACCGTGAGTTGGTGTGTGGGTTCTTGAAATCTCAGGATGGATATTTTGTAAGGGTTTTTATTGATCGCATAGACCCCTGCTCTATTTTCTGCTTTCTAGTACTAGTGGGCCTCTTTTGCTGAATCTGATTTCATCCCTATGTATGTGCCTTCTTCTTACTTCACCGTTAATATTTGTTGGGGGCTTCTATATCTTTGGGGATTATTTCTCTGGAGGCAAGCGAGGTCTTTCTTTCTCTTTAGGGGTAGCTAGCTCCTCAGGCTGGCTCGAGACGTCTAGGAATTTTTTAGGCATGTTCACCGGCTACCTCTAGTTGTGTTGGATAGGTTCAGATTTGCGATCAGTCCAGTTACCATCTCCCTAGAGCTCGTCCTCGCCACTAGGGATCATAACACTTGGCCATTCTAACACCTGGATACGTTTATTTGTGAACCATTCCACTGTAGATTTTGCTTTATGTTTGGGATCATTGTCTTGTTGGAAGACAAATCTCCGTCCCAGAGACGTGGGAAAAGGTTGAAAAGTTCCAGGGGGCCGAATACTTTTGCAAGGCACTGTATATGCAGTCATCGGTCCGTAAAGAGCGGACTCTGATTTTGAGGCCTCTCTCTACTCTCCCACCCTAATGGATGCATATGTTACTGTTTATGTAGAAACTGTGTTGAAGGGATATAAAAAGATTGCTTTATTAGTGCCATACCTGCAGCATGTGCCATGGCACTAATGGAACTGAGCTGCAATGCAAGAAATAAACAAAGGACATGTGCAGTGCGGTTTCTTGAGGAAAGCAGCCATATTTCTATAACCTTAAAAACAACAGAATATGTCCCCTGGATACATTTTTGAATAGCTAATTCAACCATTGTACAAGCTTGAGATTTCATAAAAAGCTAACGCCACAAGGCTCTTGTCCATAATGCTCTTACCCATCATTAATATACACTGCTTGTTCCTACCTAGCTGTTGCGCAGGTGGGCTACCCCGACGTACGTTTTGCATACATAGATGTCGCTTTCTCAAGGGTGTGTGGTAAAATTAAAGTATCTCCCATGGTGCTTCGGTGCACTAAAATCCAGTCATGTGACCTGAGAACAGCTGAGGATCAGCTAATGGCTGCGCATGCTCACTCCGCGGAACACTTTTTATGTGGTTGTCCTATGTTTATTTCATTATTGTTTGCTATGTGTAATTTCAATAAAGTATTTATTTTACCTATAAAAACTCCTTTATTTTTCCAATTGGTCAAAATATAACCTTGCAAAATTCCTGGAAAGAGGTTATGCAATGGGTTTCATGCATGTCATGCACCTGTCTTATGGATTAGAATAGGAAGCTCATGTGACACTACTCAGGTGTTTGGTGGTCGCCATGTCAGCAGCGTCTATCGGCACACTGCGTGGAAATAAATGGCTCTTTACAGTGAGATGTGCTTCTGATTTAGATAAAACTTGGTAGCACTGATGATGTCTGGGTCACTGATCTGTAGCTTCCATTTATCAGCATGTGACGCTTTAAGACTACAGAAGTTTATGAGGTATTATGCTGTTAAACCAGTATTACAATCAAGTAAATATTTTTATGGCTGTAGTCTGAGCCCTTCAGTGTGACTGATGCACTTACACAATGGAAATTTAAAGGAAACAACAAACTGCAGTTATTTCAAAACATGGCTGCCCCCAATACTGGCAGGGCAATGAATACAATCCAACATGTTCTGCCAATGTTACACCAAGTAGTCGTGCTAATGAACACCTACCAATTGTTACTGTTTTGATGAGAGTAGGACATTTCAGGTCTGTCTAATTACATTACTGTCCTTAAAGAGGTTGTACAACTTATAAAAACCTTGTAAAAAAGGCAAGGAATGTTAGAAAGTAAATAAAAGAACTTATGCTCTGATTCACATAGCTGCAGCCCTGGATGCAATGATGGTCTCCAACAGAAGTCATGACTGCTGGAGGTCTAAGATTGGTTGAAGCGGGCAGGTGACTATAGTAGGAAATCATCTGATACACAGCCAATGACATCCCCTTCCAGTCTCCCAACAGCTCTAACCTGTCTCATTAATCAGGTGACCGAAAAAGAGGACAGCCTCAATTCCTCCCCTGGCGGAGACCACTAAAGCAGCCTGTGTAAAGGAGTGCTAGGGGTCAAAACGAGTGAGGACATCTTCTCTTATTAACATTCTCTTCCAAGTTGGACAACGCCTTTAAGATGATAAGATGAGGTCAGTAGTAGGAGTCTCTATAAAAGCTTGAAGTGTCCTTCCCAGCTGATCTGATTGAGTTTATAGAGATGTTACTGCCATAACAACCATACAACACATGGAGAGGGCCATTCATAGGTCCTATTTATTAGGATATGACCTGTGTAAATGCTCTCAAGATGTTGTGCAGTTACTTTGTCACCTGTACCGCCCAAAGAGCATTGTCATCGTAAATGGAAGCACAATTCAGCTAGTGTTAGGCTGCTTTCACACATCAGGCTTTTTGTTTCAGGCTAAATCCGGCAAATTTGCTAACAATCGGATCCGGTGTGAAAAACTGATGCACCGGATCCGCTTTTTAGGCGGATCCGGCATTCTTTACTGCGGAGAGAGAGAGAATGAGAGAGAGAGAGAGAATCATAGCGCCTGGGCATGTCCAATGTGTAAAAACGGCCCAATGTGTAAAAACGGATTCGGTAGCCGGAATCGTTCATTCACACATCCGTTTGATGCGTTTATTGACGGAAACGTCCCTTCAGGCTTTTTCGCCGGACAGAAAAAACGTTGCAGGGGACGTTTTTTGTGTCCGGCAAAAAAGCCTGAAGAGACGGATCCAGCACAAAATGTATGAAACGCATGTCCTTCAGGCACAATCCGGCGCTAATACAACTCTATGGGAAAAAAACGGATCCGGCGTGGGAAAAAAAACGGATCCGTTTTTTTTTCCAGATTTGCCGGATTGTGCCTGAAACAAAAAAACTGATGTGTGAAAGCAGCCTTAATCATACCCACTGTAGCATTTCACCCGCTACGGGTCTAGGGGACACTCGCATAGGTGCGGCGGATGACACTCAGGAGACACGTTTCCTTAAAAGTTTACAGGGTTTATTGCTCCATAAACCATATTGCAACAGGAACAACAGGTAAACAGCAGTCTTACGTCAGACAGGTGATTCCCCAATGTCCATAGTAGAGCTCCGCTCTCTCACGTCTGTGGGCTCACAGACCGTGCTATGTCCAGCACGTAGGCTCTCCAGCCTAAAGATGGTCTCTGTGTGTTGTTCAGGACGTCTGTCCCCACGTGGAACCGTCCAACACACAGGCCACTCTGCAGTGTCCAGCCAAGACACCTGGAAGTGTGTCCACCCTGACACACACCCACACACTCATCATGTGCTACACACACCTCCTTTACATAGGTGTAACCACACCCAGGTACCTGTCACATGGCCAGTCAGGTGAGCGTGACATCACCAGAACAGGTCCTTCAACAAAAACCATCTTACGTGTTCAGACACACCTCTTTGGGAGGGTTTGTAGGTGACTGAACCCACCCATCTCTCCAATCACCCGGAAGCCTTCCCAATGTAAACAAATCCCTCAGCAGTAGACCTGCTTGAGCAAAACATACCCAGGCTTCCATCACAGGGCCACCCACCTCTGCGATACATACCGTCCATCAATCACATGACCAGTCACTATGCCACATATTCCCCCCCTCTGCCTAAAGCCGTGGGGCTTGGCACTTTCTATTACCCGACCAGAGATCCTTCTCTGTCGTCCCTGACAGTCAAACTGTCTGTCAAAGTCAGGGCCTGTTACTGAACCCTTTCATCGGCATTCGTCAACCATTTCCGTCCCACCCTTTGATAAAGATGACCCCTTGTCATCTCGTCTCAGTCGGATTTGGGCAACATGGTCAATCTGGCGTCACAATCCCCTTGCACCCAAACAACCTGTCTGGACTGACTCTTTGTCAACACGTCCGCTACCGGGTCTCCCACGTAAGTCACTCAGGGTAGCTACCCTCTTAGCTGTGACATCAGTTGTGGACAGCATCACTAACTGATTAGTTTCTGGGGACCAATTCACCTTACATGCCCCCACAGCCTTCTTGAACTCTTCATGCATAGACTCCCTGGCACAGGCCTCTCTCAGGTCTTCAGGTACGTCTATCATACATTTGAACAAGGAATTCTCCTTCTCTTCAGCTGTCATTGACTGGCTTTCTTTCAGGCGACCTCTGAGCTCCGCCACCTCTTTCTCTAAGGCACTCACACGACACTCAGTGGCCTGTCTCCGAAGCTCCTCTTGCTTCAAACGGGTATCCACAGCCTCTTGGACCATGCTTAGCTTGCTCCCTCTATCCTCTGGATTGGCTGAGCTTTGATCACGTGAGGTGGTATCTACTTCAGGCCCCACTCCTTTGGTGGCCTCCTCCAGCTCTTCACAAGGTTCAACTGGTACCACTTCTTTGCATCTTTTACATCTCCGGCAACGGGAGGACTTTTCCTTCTGGTGGGGCTCTTCTTTACTGTACTCCCTTTTCCTTAGAGTCACAGTCACCCGCATAATCTGTGTCACACCTCATAGAATGGCGAACCCCAAAGTCACACTCTTTCTGGGAGTCAGCTCCACACATTCTATCCATCACACCACTAACAGTCATATTGTGGCACACATCAGGTGACGTCATGTCCGTAAGTTGGGACCCTCCACCATTTCCTTGGTCACGCCTGACTTAGGACTGTCAACTATAGGGGGTGCATTCTCTGCATTAACTTTCACACACAATAATTCATTTGCCCGGGACAACAGTCCGACTGAGTCACGCTTTTGGGATGCTCTGCCACCTTTTGGGAAACCACCATCCTGAGGGACTCCCCCCCCCCCTTTTGGGCAACTACTACTTTTTGGGTTACCGCCCCCTTTTGGGACTCCGCCCCTTTTTTTGAAACCACCATTTGGCGGAACTCCACCCCTTTTTGGACACTGGCGTTCCCCGGGTTACCGCCCCCTTTAGAGACACCACCCCCTTTTGGACACTGGCATTCCCCGGGTTACCGCCCCCTTTAGGGACACCACCCCCTTTAGGGTTACCACCCCTTTCTGGGGTACACCCCGTGGACTTCCCCACAGTACTCTCAAGCCCCAACAGTTCCACAATATATATCTCTTTAGGCCCTTTAAGAGTCTGCACGACCTAGTCCAGCAATGCCTTTTTTTTTTTTCAACCTTCACCAGCTCTTGCTGGCACTGCTACAGCTCCTGCTGCAGTCCCAAATCACTGGCACCTCCGGGTGCTGATCACAAACAGCTGCTGCCACCACTGCAGCTCCTGCTGCCATGGAACCTCTTGCTGCAACCACGCTGCACGGCTCAACCGCAGACTTCGTGGACCCGCCGATCCACAGCAAGCCGCTTGTCACCTTCGTGGACCCGCCGATCCACAGCAAACTTCGTAACCCCGCCGAGTTACCGCCAGACGCCTTCAGTCTTCGTGGCCCCGCCGAGCCACAGCAAGTTGATCAAAGAAGAAAAAAAAAAGAAATACATGGACTCGCCGGTCCACAGCATGCACCTGCACACGTGCTTTATAGAAAAACACAGTCTCTCACTGACTCCAGTCAGAACAACACAGACTCCGGTCTGTTACACACCCGGCTTTACAGCCCAAACACAATTTTTCACTGATCCCGGTCAGCATAATACACGGTTTTCAGACCGTTACCCGTTGGCAACTTTTACGGGTTCCTGGACACCCCTCGGCTTCAGAGGTGCCCAGACGCAATGTCTCTCTTTTCCTTCCACTCTGACCCCGGTCAGTACACCACGGATCTCCATCTGTTACCTGTCATTGCCACACAGGTTCCCGGATCCCTCTTCTCCTCAGAGGTATCCATTTCCTTCCAATCTGACCCCGGTCAGTACACCACGGATCTCCATCCGTCACCTGTCATTACCACACAGGTTCCCGGATCCCTCTTCTCCTCAGAGGTATCCCATAAACAGCAGTTCTCACTGACCTCGGTCAGTATTTACTCACAGTTGTCAAGACCGTCCACTCCTCTGGCTCAGACCAGCCAGCGCTGCAACCTGTGTTCCTTGGAATCGTTCCCCGCATTCGAAACATCAATTGTAGCATTTCACCCGCTACGGATCTAGGGGACAATCGCTTAGGTGCGGCGGATGACACTCAGGAGACACGTTTCCATAAAAGTTCACAGGGTTTATTGCTCCATAAACCATATTGCAACAGGAACAACAGGTAAACAGCAGTCTTACGTCAGACAGGTGATTCCCCAATGTCCATAGTAGAGCTCCACTCTCTCACGTCTGTGGGCTCACAGACCGTGCTATGTCCAGCACGTAGGCTCTCCAGCCTAAAGATGGTCTCTGTGTGTTGTTCAGGACGTCTGTCCCCACGTGGAACTGTCCAACACACAGGCCACTCTGCAGTGTCCAGCCAAGACACCTGGAAGTGTGTCCACCCTGACACACACCCACACACTCACCATGTGCTACACACACCTCCTTTACATAGGTGTAACCACACCCAGGTACCTGTCACATGGCCAGTCAGGTGAGCGTGACATCACCAGAACAGGTCCTTCAACAAAAACCATCTTACATGTTCAGACACGCCTCTTTGGGAGGGTTTGTAGGTGACTGAACCCACCCATCTCTCCAATCACCTGGAAGCCTTCCCAATGTAAACAAATCCCTCAGCAGTAGACCTGCTTGAGCAAAACATACCCAGGCTTCCATCACAGGGCCACCCACCTCTGCAAAACATACCGTCCATCAATCACATGACCAGTCACTATGCCACACCACTAAGCGATCCATTGCTCCGCTACGTCCCATTCAGACAGGCATATTATACTCCTGCTTAGCATCTATACAAATGTAACTACCAGACTCCCTGCTGAATTGCAGTCATGGAGCTATAAGTTCGGTTCACTAGAATTGCGATTAAGTTGCAATTAGTTGCACAAACATCAATTTATTCTCTTAAAACACATGGGGATCGAGACAGCATCCAAACACGGGTACGATGCACCCATCTGAATGAAAGCTTACCATTAATCCCTTTTGCAGCTCAGCAATAAAGAGAAGAGTCAATTCTGAATACGTTCAACAGAACCAACCATTCCTGGCCCAACAGCCTTGACTACATGGCGACTTTGGCTGCCACACACGGTATTTCGATTCTTACCACCTTGAACAGGATCTTTACCGGTTACATTTATCTCGCACCTTGTTTACTACATTTGTACAGTAGTTATTAGTAATGATATGCACAAGGCAATGTATAGCCAGGACCTTACTGGAGTCATAGAATAAATTAGTGAAAGGAGCATGAACTCCCCTCTATGTAATAGTCATGAAGTTATCCCATATGATGCTGTTACTCTAGAGCTCGCAGGCTACTGTCTGCTTTATGGCTCTCACCCACAGACATTACAGCACAGGGTAAAGGCTTTACATGTCCTGATTTCATGGATCACGGGCATCAGGTTATAAAACTCATTCAGTGTTCAATTAATAAGCTACACCACTACTCTCGTCATTATATTTTGCACAAATACAACAATTTTGGCAGGTAAATATGTTTTCTCCTACAGTGATCTGAGACATGCGGAATAACACACTTCTGGTACTTTATAATGCTAGTCATTGTCAAGTTCACCAGGACCCACCATGAGTCTGATGCAGAACCATGTGCATCTCTGGGAATAGAAAGAGTAACGGGGTCTACTAAGCTGGGGTACCTCTTTCAGTACCACCCCGTGTTTCAGGACGTCCACTCTGCTTTGGCTGGGGTCTGAATGAAGGACGCTGGCTGGAATTGCTTGATTACATGAGAGCATATAAAAGCTGACTGCTTCTCCACGTATTTCCTGTCTCACAACACTTTATTCACAGGACACATATATTACACAGATACAGAGGGCGGGCCAATAGAAAAGCAGCAGGCTAGACATACATTACAATAGCCGCAGGGGGCCAGAGCCTGCCGATATTTACTGTGGGAATTATAAAGGTGGGGGGAGGACAGAAGGGGGATATCTTGTCCCCTCTGCCCAGGGGCGCAGTCTGTGGGCTGATGCATCTCACATGGAACCTATTATTCATACATATAACTGCACAACATATTCTGGGTGCTGAGTGGTTCCGTAACACGTAACACGGCTCCCCTTTTCAGCGACGCGATCGGCATACACAGTCAGATCCTTAACAGATCGGTTTGGGGATGACCGAAGTTTATGGGGTTGGTACAAGTTCCGTTTGTCGACTTAGTCCATAGGCGTTACCGTTTTGTTTGCCGGGTTTGTAGTGGATGGTAAAGACCAGAGGTTGTAGGGCTAAACTCCACCGCAGTAATCTGGCGTTGTCTCTGGAGACCCGATTAAGCCAGACTAGGGGATTATGGTCCGTTAGGAGGGAAAACTGTCATCCATACAAATATGGTTGCAACTTTTTGAGTGCCCATACTACCGCCAGGCACTCCTTCTCGATGGCCACATAGCTTACTTCATGGGGCAGTAGTTTCCGACTCAGGTAAGCTACCGGGTATTCTTGGCCATCCGGCCCGACTTGGCTCAGTACTGTCCCCAATCCAAACATAGAAGCGTCTGTGTGAACCAGGAAACGTTTAGTTGGATCGGGTGCGGCCAATACAGGGGTATTGGTGAGGGCGTCTTTTAGCTGGCGGAAGGCTTCCTCACTGTTATGGTCTGGTGATTAAGGAGCGACATGCGACTAGCTCTGAGCAGGTGGTAACTATACCGACCGCAGTTCCTAATCTTAACACAGACACTAGCAGTAGCCGTGGGATGTTCCTGTCACTCCCTGGACAACTCGTCACAACCGGAGAACTAGCTACTCCTAAAGGTAGAAACAGGAAAGCTATCTTGCCTCAGAGAAAATCCCCAAAGGATAGGACAGCCCCCACAAATAATGACTGTGAGAGGAGAAGGAAATGACATACGTAGTATGAAACAAGATTTAGCAAAGGAGGCCACTACTAGCTAGACAGAATTAGTACAGAACAGAAAACTGTGCGGTCAGTAATAAAAACTAGAAAAAGTCCACCGCAGAGAAATGCAAAAATCTCCACACCTGACTAAAGGTGTGGAGGGCAAACTCTGCTGCCCAGAGCTTCCAGCTTAGCTAAATAGATCCATACTGATAAGCTGGACAAATGAGCAAAACATAGAAAATGCCAAACAACAAAGTCCACAACAAGTGAACTTCAAAAAGACAAGCAAGGACTTAGCTTTGCTGAAATGGTCAGAGTGGCAGGGAAATCCTCAGAGAGCCATGACTCCAAGCTCAACAATTGACAACTGGCATTGAATTAGGGATAAGGCCAGACTAATATAGCCGAGCCAGAAAGACGATCAGTGAGAACAGCTGCTGATGCTAAATCCAAGAAGCAGCCATACCACTCAAAACCACAGGAGGGAGCCCAAGAGCAGAATTCACAAAAATGCTACTTATAACCACCGGAGGGAGCCCAAGAGCGGAATTCACAACACCTCACACTCTGAGGTCCAGGTTACCTGGCGGGGTTGGTTCTTACGGGTCAGATCAGTGAGGGGCTTGGCTACGCTGCTGTAATTGGGAACGAATTTCCTGTAATACCCTGCTGTCCCTAGAAACGCCATGACCTGGGATTTAGTGCGTGGGGTGGGCCATTTGGCTATGGCCTCAATCTTGGCTGGTTCTGGTCGCTGTTTCCCACTTCCCACCCAATGCCCTAAATACTGAACCTCTGCTTTGCCCACGTGACACTTGTTTGGGTTCAGGGTGATTCCGGCATTGTGGATCCTGTCCAATACTGTCTCTAGGTGATTTAGATGCTCGTCCCATGTCGCGCTGTAGATGGCGATGTTGTCCAGGTAGGCACAAGCATAGTCCTGGAGACCATCCAGAAGCCGGTCAGCCAGCCTCTGGAAGGTCGCAGGGGCATTCTTCATCCCGAATGGCATAACTCGAAACTGGAATAAGCCGAACGGGGTGACAAATGCCGACTTGGGAATAGCGTCAGGACTAAGGGGAATCTGCCAGTAGCCTTTGCATAGATCGATGGTGGTCAAATACTTTGTCCCCGCCAGCCGGTCTAACAACTCATCCACACGCAGCATGGGATACGCATCCGTCACTGTTTTCTCATTGAGCTTACGATAGTCTACACAAAACCGTGCAGTCCCATCCATCTTAAGCACTAACACTACGGGAGATGCCCAGGGACTATCTGACTCTTCAATGACCCCTAAACGCAACATCTCTTGTATCTCTTGCGCATCCCTTCTCGTACAGACTCAGGGACGCGGAAGGGGGGTTGTCGCAGGGGGGTCTGATCCTGGGTCTCAACCTTGTGTTGTGCCAGGCGAGTGTACCCTGGTCTCCCCGAAAACATCCTCTGTCGCTGCCTCAACAACGCCTCCGCCTGCTGTCTCTCCCAGGGACCTAGGTCTTCACCCAAGTGTACCTGGTCTCATGTTTTGGACTGAGTCCTTTCCCCTAAGATATCAGGCAAGGGAAGTCCAGCTAAATCCTCTGCTTCAGGTGCACAGATGGCCACTACCTCTTCAGGGCGCTCCCGGTAGGGCTTCAGCATATTCACGTGGAACATGCGGATAACCCTAGGGTCGTCACAATCGGCGACATTATAGGTGGTGTCGGCTATTTTCCCCACTACCTGGTGGGAACCCTGCCATGCAGCTTGGAACTTGTTTTGCCTAGTGGGCTCTAACACCAGGACCTTCTGTCCTATTTCCAAGGTGCGTTATCTGGCCCTCCGATCGTACCATACGCGCTGGTGCCGCTGGGCCACCTGCATGTTCCCATGTACAGCCTGGGTCAGCTCCTGTATGCGGTCCTGGAATTCCAGCACATAGGGTACAATAGGTACCCCTTCTATGATGCCCTCCCCTTCCCAGTGTTCTAGCACTAAGTCTAGGGGTCCCCTTACTTGTCTCCCGTATACCAGTTAGAACGGGAAGAACCCCGTGGATTCTTGGGGCACCTCCCGATAGGCAAACAGGAGGTGTGGCAAGAATTTCTCCCAGTCCCTGTAGGTCCTGGTAAAAGTCCCAATGAGTTGTTTTAACATCCCGTTAAAGCGTTCACACAACCCATTGGTTTGCGGGTGGTACGGGGCGCTTCTAATGGACTTTACGCCACACAGCTTCCACAGTTGGTTGGTCACCTCTGCTGTAAACTGGGTACGCTGGTCCGAAATAATCTCCAGGGGAAATCCAACCCGTGAGAAAACCTGGAGCAGGACAGCCGCCACCGTCTCTGCCAGTATGTTAGGTAACGCAACCGCCTCTGGATACTGTGTGGCATAATCTACCACTGTCAATATATACCTTTTCCCTGATGGACTGGGTTTGGCTAACGGCCCTATCAGATCGACCGCTACTCGGCTAAATGGTTCCTCCACAATGGGGAGGGGGCATAATTTGGCCTTGCATCGATCTCCCCTCTTGCCAATGCGCTGGCAACTGTCACAGGTCTGGCAGTACTGACGAACATCATAGGTTACCCCCGGCCAAAAGAAGTTTTGTGTCAGACGATGCCTGGTGCGACTGACGCCGAAGTGCCCGGCCAAGGATATGTCATGAGAGATTCACAGTAACTCCTGCCTATACTTCTTGGGAACTACCAGCTGTCGTTTTATAGTGGGGCTCGTCCCTGTGTGGTGCTGCTTTGTGATCCGGTAGAGGAGTCCCTGCTTCCATACAAACTGTTCCCCTTCCAGTACCCCTCTCCCCTCCTGTGCCTTCCCACGATATCCCTCCAATGAAGGGTCCTCAAGTAACTCCCTCTTAAATTCATCTGGGGTGGCCCAAGAAATGTGTCTGGCTATGGGAATACGTGTAGGGCTGGCATGTCTTACCTGGGCCTCCTCTGAGTGTGATTCCGCCTCCGCAGCTCGAGCTTGTCTCCGGGTGGTCACAGGATATGTCTCAGCCAGAGGGGCAACTGAGAAGGCAGACAACATGGGCCCCAAGTCATTTCCCAGCAAGACGTCTGCAGGCAAATCCTCCATCAAGCCAACCTCAACAAGGCCATCCCCGACTCCCCAGTTCAGGTGAATCCTGGCAGTGGGCAGTCGATGTATGGCTCCCCCTGCTACACGGACTGCCACTGTCCGGTCCGTCTTTTCTTGGTCCCAGACGAGATGAGGCTTCACAAGGGTCAAAGTTGCTCCGGAATCTCTTAGTCCCTGCATGCGTCTCCCATTAACTCTCACGACCTGTCGATGCTGTTGTCGATTATCTGCCCGAGCTGCCTGCACGGGGTCTACTTCATGCAGCACTTCCTCCATTTCTTCCACCCCTTGGTTAGTTGTAGCCCCCAATGCCAGGTCAGCTTCACCTTGGTAGCAGTGTACAGCGGCCCGGCTGAAGGTAGCTGTTCCCGCCTTTGGCCACTGGGTATGCTGAGTCCGGTTGGGACATTGTCTTTGCAGGTGGCCCATCGCGCCCCAGGAGAACTGTGGTAGGCCGGGTTTCTAGCTGGTCCCCCTACAATCTTCGGTGGTTTGGGGCCCTCCAGGTCCATGGGTGGACCCTTAGTGACCATCTTTGATCCGGACAACTGAGGCCTCCTGGCATCATGATGATCATCGGCCAGACGAGCGGCTTCCTCAAGAGTCATTGGCCTCCTGTCCTGAAGCCATTCCTGTGTCTCGGGTGTTAGTCCATTAAAGAATCGTTCTAACAAGAAGAGCTGGAGGACGTCCTCCTTAGTGGTTGCTTGGCTCCCCTTGTACCCACTGTAGCAGTGACCGCCGTAAGTTACAGGCCCATTCAGCGTGGGTATCGGTTACTCGTTTTATAAGTCCGGGGAACTTTTGGCGGTATGCCTCTGGTGTCAGCGCATACCGGGCCAAGATCACTTCTTTTATCCACTCATAGTCCATACAGTCCTCATCAGGTGCCGTGCGATAGGCGTCCGCTGCCCGGTCTGTCAGCTTGCTGGCCAGAATCTGAACTCGTTCCTCCGGCTTCACTTGATGAAGGGCACACTGCCGCTCAAAGTCCTGCAGAAAGCCATCAATGTCTTCCTCTGCCTCCCCCAACTGTCGGAAGGCATTATACTGGATCTTTTTGTGGCTTACTGTTGAAGGTACCTGGTCGGAGGCCAGAGCTCCCCCTGCTCCCTGACTCTCCTCTCTCTGCTCTGCCATCTCCATCTTGGCCAGCTCCACTTTGGTCCACTCTGCTATCTCCATCTTGGTTAGCTCTATCCTGGTCCGCTTGGCCATCTTTTCCTTCAGATCAGTATGCACATCAGCCATCACCTCTCGTATGATCTCTACTGCAGGGTTTGGGCCATAGAATGCCAGTCTGTTCTTTACCTCCCTCTGGAATTCAGTCTCCTCCACGTTCACATTGGAGGGCGCTGCACTGTCGTGTTCCATGATGGCTGCTATCAAATCCGCTTTTATTTTGTTGCTGGCGATTAACCCTCGGGCTTCCACCAGATCTTTTAATGTAGTCCTCTTTAACTTCTGGTAGTTGTTTTCCATTCATTCCTTTCCTCCTGTAGAAGGGGTATCACATCCCGCTGTCTGCCACCAGTGTAACGGGGTCTACCAAGCTGGGGTACCTCTTTCAGTACCGTGTTTCAGGAGGTCCACTCTTCTTTGGCTGGAGTCTGAATGAAGGACGCTGGCTGGAATTGCTTGATTACATGAGAGCATATAAAAGCTGACTGCTTCTCCACGTATTTCTAGTCTCACAACACTTTATTCACAGGACACAAAATATATTACACAGATACAGAGGGCGGGCCAATAGAAAAGCAGCAGGCCAGACATACATTACAATAGCCGCAGGGGGCCAGAGCCTGCCGATATTTACTGTGGGAATTATAAAGGTGGGGGGAGGACAGAAGGGGGATATCTTGTCCCCTCTGCCCAGGGGCGCAGCCTGTGGGCTGATGCATCTCACATGGAACCTATTATTCATACATATAACTGCACAACATATTCTGGGTGCTGAGTGGTTCCGTAACACGTAACAGAAAGTGTGTAGCCAAATTCTGCAATCATTCCACTTCACATCTGTCATTAAAGTCTAACATATATTCAGTAGTTTAGCGCAGGTAGAAAAGAGCAGGGTTTGCTAGTAGCCTGTAACCGTGGAGACGTATAGGTCTGAAGGGGAGCTGCAGACACAAAACAATAGACAAGTTGCAAAGTTGCATCAGTTGTAATGGATTACAGAAATTAAAAATGGCTGCAGAGGCACAGCATTTATTTACACTGTACCAGAAAGAAAAAGTTACCATCACTGCCCTTGTCAGCAATGCAGGGTCCATTCTACATTTTGACTTCACACTATTACCGAGGTTTGCTGGATGGCGATTGGTGCAGTCCTGGACAGCAGTCATCACATGTTGCTCAGGAACCAACCATCAAAGAACTGTAATATTGCCTCTGGTAGATATGTATGTTGTCCAATACAGCTTTATAAATTACATAAACACCATAGAAAAAGAAATGCTAGGACTAGTGTCATCACAAAAAGCAAAATTAATAAACGTTATTAGAGTCAATGTTAAAAATCCAACAAACAGACACATAAAATGGTGAGTGAGAAGACAGGGTTGTTACATTATCCCAGCATAATAAATATCATGCTTTACTCCTATAATGGTGACAAGGAAATTTTATGAGGCCAGGGTAAACAGGATTATAAGTGCACATAAGGCAATCACAGTAATATTAAACACTGGTCAATATCCCCACAAATCAATGCACACTTATCCAAAAGTCAGAGAGTTAAAGTTATAAGTTTCAATGCTAGTGCATAGTATTATCAGGATATATAAAAAAATCAAACCGGTGACATGAACATGGAGAGAGAAATAGCCCCCAGCGTAAGGACTAGATGTTCACATATAGTATGTAGGGGTTTCTTACTCACTCACCAAGGATCCAATGCACATTTCACAGGGGTACCTGTTGAAGTATTTGCAAAGTGAGGAGGAATTCAATTTTACCACCCACTTAAAGAAAAGGAGCAAAACTGAGGATTTTGTTGAGGCCATTGAGACATAGAGTATTTTAGCTCCAAATCTAATGCATTTCCAACTGAAATAGGATTTTGTTCAAGTCACCTCTATTGTTCGTGATGATCCTGTCGATACCTGAAACCCATAGAAACTTAGAGTGGCAGAGTTTAGAGTTTTTCTGTTATTATTTAAAACTGTATTCTATATGTAGCTAGGATACCGCACATTTTCCTGTGCATATCTTCTGTTTTATTTGTTTTTAATTATTGTAATAATAAAGAGCATTTTTCGGACTATAAGATGCACCTAGGTTTTAAAGGAGGAAAATAGAAAAAAAATGAAAACAAAAAATTTGGTTATGACGCACTGGTATGGGGGTGGATCAGCTACACTACTACAGGGGTAATGTCCCCCAATTTTTTACTAATATCCCCCATCCTGGTATATATATGTCCTCAATCCAGGTATATATGGCCCCCTCATCCCCATCCTGGTATACATGGCCCCCTCATCCCAATCGCGGTATACATGGTCCCCTCATCCCCATCCTGCTATGCATGACCCCCTCATCCTCATCCTGGTATGCATGGCCCCCTCATCCCTATCCTGTATGCATGGCCCCCTCATCCCTATCCTGGTATGCATGGCCCCCTCATCCCTATCCTGGCCTGCATGGCCCCTCATCCCTATCCTGGTATGCACAGCCCCTATCCTGGTATACATGGCCCAATCAGAAAAACATTAAAAAACATAAACCTTCCCTGCTCTCCTCATCATCCTGTTCCGATGCCAGCAGCAAATTTCAACTTGTAAGCAGTGCATGGCAGTGATGTCATGTGCTGCTTACAAGGAGAGGACAGCTGCCAGAATACTCACGGCTCCCCACGACAGGGAATATGGGCATGTGGAGCAATGAATATTCATTTTCTTTAATAGCAGGCACACTGTTAGCCGCAGGCACTCCCATGGGCACGGTGAACAGTGAATATTTACTCTCTTTAATAGCGGGCACAGGTGTTAGCTGCAGCAGCTGGCTCCTGATCACCCAAATGGTGCAAGAAGTCGGCAGCTGCAGCTAACACTGGGCCCGCTATGAAAGAGAAATGAATATTCACTGCTTCCCATAGTCCCTCCCACCTGTCAGCGCCAGCATCAGTGCATAGAGGTGGGAGGGACTATGGGCATGGGGAGCAGTGAATATTCATTTCTTTTGAACAGGGAGCACAGTTGCTAGCCGCAGCAGCTGGCTCCTGCCTCCTGTGACCTGCTCGTCCGCCACTGCCGCTTCTCTACCTCCCCATCCACAACCATAGCAGGTACATCTGGACTATAAGACACACCCCACATTTTCCTTCAAATTTTTTGAGGAAAAAAGTGAGTCTTATAGTCTGAAATATACAGTAAATCTTTTATAATTGTTGGGTGGTTCACTTTCTTCAGTGTTCTTGTATATTGGATATCTAACTCCCATGCTATACATTGCCCTTCTGGTGGTTTATAATATTGTTACTATGTTATTTTTCACAGATTTGGGATTAACATGGATATGAGAGCTAGAAATTATGCTTGGCTCATTCAAACTGATGCTGTTTTTAAAGGAAATATCGCACAGAATAAAGAAATTGATAAGGTGCTTAGTCAGGAGTCTGTTAACTTCTTAAAGTATAAAATGAGGAAAAGACTCAGGACATGGTGAGGCAAAGAGTCTTCAGAAAATTATTTTACCAAAGGCATTATACCTAGGGGTTTTGAGACATTGCAGAAGTCTTTAAATGAAAATTTAACTACCCAGATGATTGTGAGTCTACCTCAGTTTTGAGGGAGTCAAACTCGGATTTGGGAGAAAGAAGTCCAAGGAACAAAATCCAAAAAGTCCCAAAGAGATTTGGTAGGTTATCAATCCAAAAAAGTATATATGTGGCCCAATCCCAATCAGTATAAGTGTGACTAGTTTAAAACTTACATTCAGAAAATTTCCTTCTTTAGGATTATTTCCTAATATTGAAACATTTGTTAATATGGTCTGGGATAAGTTTTCTAAGATACCAAGAAAGATTTCTCATGGAAACTTAAATTTGGAACAAAGAAAAGCTTTGGATGAATTGAAGAGATTGGATACTGTGGTCATAAAGCCCGCAGGTTAGGGTGGAAATATAGCCAATATAGCCAATATGGCCCAATGAGATGTATGAAAAAGAGGCCATCTGTCAATTAAGGGATGTAAACTACTACAAGAAACTAACATATAATCTTCTTTTTTCATTCCATACTGCTCTTCAGGAGATCTTTAATGACGCTCTTGAAGGCAACATTATCATGAAAGAACAAAAATTATTTTTGCATGTTGTTTATCCAAAAATTCCATGCTTTTCTATCTGCTTTTTTGGGGAAAATTCACAAAAATGCAACTACACCACCAGGCCGACCAATAGTTTCAGGTAATGGGGGTAAAGATTTTTACCTGAAAGGGCCACTGTCACCCCCTCCAGCCGTTATAAACTAAAAGAGCACCTTGTGCAGCAGTAATGCTGCAGTCTAACAAGGTGGCTCTTTTAGTTTTTGATTCAGTTATTCCCTCAATAAAGCGTTTTAAAATTTGTACAAAATAACCTGTCCTTAGACCTGGAGGCGGTCCGAAGCTTCCTCGGTGAATCTCCCAACGGCCGTCACTCTTCTCTTCTGGGGATGTGGTCGCCGCCCCCTGAGCGCTGTTTCTTCTTAAATCCGGCGCCTGCGCTGTGCGTGCCTGCCTGGGGCAGGAGCAGTCTTCATTGTCCGTCATAGGTCAGATGCAGGGTGCCTGACTGCGCCTGTGCGGGCAGTGTGGCCACCCTGTTGCTGAATCCCCGCCCCGCACTGTGTTATTCATTATGCACAGTGCGGGGCTGGGGTTCCTGGGCATGCGCACTGCGCTGTTCAGACGCTCCCCCGGTCTCCTGCCTTCCAGCGTTGCCGTAATATACAGGTTTCCTTGCCAGCGTTTGGAATGAAGCAGCCGCAAATAACAACGCTGGAAGGCGGGGGGAGCTGGGGGAGCGTCTGAACAGCGCAGTGCGCATGCCCAGGAACCCCAGCCCCGCACTGTGCATAATGAATAACACAGTGCGGGGCGGGGATTCAGCAACAGGGTGGCCGCACTGCCGGCACAGGCGCAGTCAGGCACCCTGGATCTGAGCTATGACGGACAATGAAGACTGCGCCTGCCCCAGGCAGGCACTCACAGCGCAGGCGCCGGATTTAAGAAGAAACAGCGCTCAGGGGGCGGCGACCACATCCCCAGAAGAGAAGAGTGACGGCCGTTGGGAGATTCACCGAGGAAGCGTCGGACCGCCTCCAGGTCTAAGGACAGGTTATTTTGTACAAATTTTAAAACGCTTTATTGAGGGAATAACTGAATCAAAAACTAAAAGAGCCACCTTGTTAGACTGCAGCATTACTGCTGCACAAGGTGGCTCTTTTAGTTTATAACGGCTGGAGGGGGGTGACAGTGGCTCTTGAAACCCTTTGCTGAAAATTCACCCTCGTTTCTTAGAGATTCTACGGACCTTCTACAAAAACTTGACTCTGGATGTTCAGTCGTTGTATACGTCCATAAAACATAAAGATGGCCTAAAAGCAACAAGGTATTTCTCATCCATGAGCACTTTAGATACAAATTTGATAAATTTTCTTATGGTATGTGTTGAATTTGCACTATCCAAAATGTTTTCATCTTCAAAGATTCCTTTTACTTACAGCTCCAGGGAACAGCGGTGGGAGTTGCCCTTGCGCCATCCTACGCTATTTTTTTCCTGGGGCTATGGGAGAGGGATATCTTTTTTTTAATTCCAAGAGGAACATTAAAAATGTTTTACTATGGCTATGATTTATTGATGACAGCTTCCTGATTTGGCAGGGCTCTGAAGATGATCATCGATCATTCATCCAGGATTTCAATGACAACCATTTGAACATCAAATTGACAAGTAACTGCAATCAGGTAAGTATGGACTTTCTCTATCTATCAATATATAGAGATGAAGGTAGCATACTGCAAACAGAGACATTCAGGAAACTAACTGCTGTTAACTCCTTATTTTGTGCGGAATCCTCTCATCTTAAACCTCTTAATAATAGCATCCCTACTGGCCAGTTTCTCAGACTTATAAGAAATTGTTGTGAGGACAGGATTTTCCATGAACAATGTTGAGAACTTTTTCAGAGATTCAGCGAGAGAGGTCAGGTACGGACATACCGCATGTGCAGCCGTCGGAGCGGCTGCACTGAGGCCTGGAGGTGAAGGGGGGCCCTGCAGGGCAGCTAACATTGATGGCAATCTGGCCTATTTATCTGGCTCTGAGGCTCCGGGGGACCCATGTCCAGATTGCCCTCATATGCGGCGGGCTGGGTGCGATCCCAGCAACTCCACTGCCTTCAGGAGAAAATGGCAGCGGAGCAAAGCTGCAGGGATCCATCTTGCTTCCTATCTGCACTTCCTGTCTGACACAGCAGCGCGGCAGGATGACGTCTGCATTTGATGCATGGCTCTTTCAGAAAGAAAGCTGCCCGGTAACAAAGATGCTGTGGGAATGTGCTGTGGCTGCGGGGAACATGCGGAGAGATGAGTGGTGCTGTGTGTGTGTGTCTGCGAGGGAACGTGCAGAGAGGGGAGAGGTGCTGCTTGTGTGTGAATGTGTGGAGAGGGCAATGATGTGGGTGATGGAGAGGGCATTGATGGGGTCGTGGGGAGAAGGCAATGATGGAGGTGGTGGAAAGGGCAATGATGGGGGTGGTAGGGGAGAAGGCAATGGTGGTGGAGGAGGGTGTTAAGCCCTTGATAGCATCCACACCCATCTGACACTTCAATGTGATGCTTTCAGGGACTTAAAATTTATTGGGGATTGGGAGAGGAGGCGGTAAGGTGAATAGGACACTTTATAATAAACTGAAAGGTGGGAGAAGAAGCTGTCAGGGACTTGTAATGAATTGGGAGGTGGCAGAGGATGCTCAGTACCTGATGGCATCTTCTCCCATCCCCAAATTCATTTTGATGCTATCAAGGACTTATAATGAATGATGGAGACACAGGACAGGGACTAAGACTATGAGCACACATTCAGGATTTGCAGGAGAAAATTCTGCTGCATATCCTAATGTGTTGGCAGGAAGAAAGTTGCGTAAAATACATTTATTTTTTTCCACATTTTTGCCATGATTTTGTTACATATTTTTCCCCATTAGTACGGGTGAAATATGCTGCAAGAATTGACATTATGCAGATTTTGATCAGCTGCAAATATGCAACTAAAAAATAAGCAACGTGTGCTTGAGACTTCAGGGATCTCATTCACTTTTCCTGTGCTGTAAAACCTTGCGTAGTTTCTGTGTGCACATAGCCTTAAAGTTAATTGGGGAGAGTCACAGACTGAATAATTTATATAATTAGGAGTCAGAGATTATAGGTAATGGGGTCACAGTTCTGCTTATCACTTTATATTTTTAATGAAACACAAAAGAACTCCTTTCCGAATCATATACAATACATATATCCAACTCTACCTAAACAGTATCACAAAGAAAAAACCTCTAGATGTAACAGAGACCCAATCCAGAGTATCTTATCAATAATCAGAGTATAGCTAACCAAGCAGGATAGGAGAGGTACACATTCACCACGTGAATCACAGTAGGTTATGCACACTATAAGATATTTTTGTGTAGTAACAGTCCAGTAATTAAAATATAGGCTCACTAATAAAAGCCATATCAAAGATACTATAACAATTCAACAATTAGTAAATCTGTAAAAAATCTAGAATATATTAAGGCTTATTGCATAGTTTGACCCAATACAAGTATATAAAGTGCATCTGCATAGAGGTAGTGTACGCCACAGCTATTAGCAACCATCAAGTATCCTAGTATAGCCACTATAATAGACAATTACTGCATAGGATGTCCTCAAAATTAAATGCAAAGTGCAGGGAAAACCAAATGCAGGGCAAAGGAAAGTGAAGGGTGCAGAGCTGCATCTTTTGCTAAAGTGCATATGTAGTGCAGAGCTACATAGTCAAAATAGGGTACATGTATAAATATATACTGTATTTTTCGGACCATAAGACGCACTTTTTTCCCTCCAAATTTGGGAGGAAAGTGTGGGTGCGTCTTATGGTCCGCATGTACCATGTGGGGAGGGGGCAGAGCAAGTGGGATCCACTGTGATTCCACTCACAGGAGGCAGAAAAATGTCCCCACTGCCTGGCTGCAGTGCTGGGGAAACCATGTGATCCCAATGAATAAAGTGCAGTGAATATTTATTAGCCGCTTCCCCGCCCACCTGTCAGCTAAGCAGTGAGCAGGGAGCAGCCATTGGATAGTCCTTCACTTAAGCAGCGACACACATCCGCTGGATTCCTGCAGCAGCTGGGGAGATCTATGTCCAGTGGAGGAGGGGGCGGCAGCAGGGGCAGGGGGAGACTAGATCGCTGCATACCTGCCTGGCTGTGCTGGATGCTGAGGCATAAGGACCTGTGTGATGTCAGGAAGTGGGCGGGCTGGAGCATCACATGGCACCACAGAGCCCTCCCTCTTCTGATGTCATCACAGGTCCTTCAGACACCGCACTAGAATCTGCAGGCTTCCTGTTATGACCTGTGCTGTGGAGAGGCAACAAGAGGGAGGGCTCTCTGTGTGGAGGCATGGGATGCTCCAGCTTTTCACCTCACCACAGCTGGCTGGCTGCCACAATTAAAAGGTTAGTCACTACAACACACAATAAAGCACTCTGCCACTCCTGTGGTGAACTATAACTCCCAGCATGCCATAGCATCTGCAGGACATGCTGGGAGTTATAGTTCTCCAATGGGATCTCAAAGCAGCACTCCAGTATTAGTTTTCAGTGCTGGAAAATATAAGCCCTTGTGCCCCATTCTTATACTCACCCTCCAGCGTCTACATATAGTACTTTACAGACACCACACTGGTCCCGCAGCACCATCTTCTACCTGCAGCTTCCAACATAATAACGTACTATTATATATAATAACAACACATATAATAGTATGTTATTTATGTTACTCAATATTTTACCGCATTTTTTTGCTTCAAATATTTTTTTCCCTATTTTCGACCTCTAAAACCTGGGCACATCTTATAGTCCGGTGCGTCTTATAGTCCGAAAAATACGGTACCTTACATGTGGCGAGAGACCTGGACCCCAGCCTGCCACCTCAACGAGTGTTTCGCCGATCTTTGTCAAGAGGCGTCAATATTTCAGGAGTCGTTATTTTTAATGGTGCGTGGCTAATAGTATATTAATGGTGGGGAACATATCTGTATTTGGGGGGGACACATGTATGTATACAATGTATGTGACCTTGTTATTTTCAGGGCTTCGAAGATCATCGTGACAAGACAAGTCATGGCTTGGACATGTCGACATGAAGGTCTGACCAGATGGAGAAGAAGCAGGAGAAAGTGGCTCTAATCAGACGAGATGTCAGCGGTAAGTGCCTGGATGTAAAAATTATTCTGAATCTGCACTGTGTGACGTGGAGTAATAATATTATCTGTAAAATCCCTTATTCTACATTCTCACATTTGTGTGAAATGTCTGTGTGCTTCCAGTTTTTTTTTGTTTTTTTTAATCGGATGGCACACGGACTCAGAGTTTATAGGTCAATTCATACATACATGAAAATCATGGAGTTTCCTCTTTTATTATGTACAACGCCATCCCTTATTACGTACCATCCTCTCTAGTTTAATGTGGTGCCGTCCCTTATTACATACAGTCGAGGAAATAAGTATTTGATCCCTTGCTGATTTTGTAAGTTTGCCCACTGACAAAGACATGAACAGTCTATATTTTAAGGGTAGGTTAATTTTAACATTGAGAAATAGAATATCAAAAATAAAATCCAGAAAATCACGTTGTATAATGTATATATAAATTTATTTGCATTTAGCAGTGAGGAACAAGTATTTGATCCTTTTGGCAAACAATACTTAATATTTAGTGGCAAAACCCTTGTTGGCAAGCACCAGCAGTCAGACGTTTTTTGTAGCTGATGATGAGTTTTGCGCACATGTCAGGAGGAATTTTGGTCCACTCCTCTTTGCAGATCATCTGTAAATCATTAAGATTTTGAGGCTTCCACTTGGCAACTCAGAGCTTCAACCATAAATTATCTATGGGATTAAGGTCTGGAGACTGGCTAGGCCACTTCAAGAACATTTATGTGCTTTTTTTTTTGAGCCACTCCTTTGTTGCCTTGGCTGTATGTTTTGGGTCATTGTCTTGCTGGAAGACCCAGCCATGACCCATTTTTAATGTCCTGGTGGAGGGAAGGAGGATGTCATCCAGGATTTTACGGTGCATGGCTCTATCCATTCTCCCATTGATTTGGTGAAGTAGTCCTGTGCCCTTAGCAGAGAAACACCCCCAGAACATGTTTCCACCTCTATGCTTGACAGTGGGGACGGTGTTCTTTGAGTCATAGGCAGCATTTCTCTTCCTCCAAACACGGCGAGTTAAGTTAGGCCTTTTTCACACTTCAATCTTTTTGTTTCAGTCAAAATCCATCGTTTTGTGAAAATTTGCCCGCTGGATCCGTCTTTTTCTCATAGACTTGTATTAGTGACGGATTACGATGCATGGCCTCACGTTTCGTCCGTTGTGCACTGGATCCATCGGAATTTGTTTATCCATCGTCTGGAGAGGATGGAAAAATGAATGTTTTTTGTATGCGTTGAAAAGTCCGACAGCGACGGATCCAGCGGACTCTGTCCGTCAAATGAAAGAATCCAGCGACGGATTCCGTAATTTTTTTTTTATTTTTATTTATTTATTTATTTTACACTGAGCATGCTCCAAATCTGTATCCGCATAGATGGTCACAATATTTGCTAGAACTCCTTCCATTTCTGCCATTTGCTCTACAACCTCTCAAAGATGGGGTGTTAAAACACTCAATATATAGGTCTCCATTATTTTCCATTAGCCAATCACGTTTGGGAGCCTCCCATTTGGAGATATGAAAAAACGGAACCGTCTAAAAAACGGAAGAAACGGATGAAAAAACGGATGCAACGGATCCGGTTTTTCGACGGATCAGTATAGTGGATCCGTTGCTTCCGTTTTTCACTATTTTTGACAGATCCGTCGCTTCGTCGCCACAACAGATTTTGACTGACACCAGAAGACTGAAGTGTGAAAGAGGCCTTAAGGGTATGTGCACACGTTGCAGATTTCCTGCGGATCCACAGCGGGGTTTTTTTCGTGCAGAAACGCTGCAGATCCGCACGTGATTTACAGTACAATGTAAATCAATGGCAAAAAAATGCTGTGCTAATGGTGTGGAAAAATTCATAAAAGGACCACCTATTCCATAATAGAAATCCGCAGGGGTAAAAAAAGGATGAAATCCGCAGCAAATCCGCAAGAAAAACACAAAAAAATTGCAAAAAAAGGAGCAGATTCTGACCTGCGTTTTCTGCCAAGAAATGCAGAATCTGCACAGAAAATTCCACAGTCAAATCCGCAACGTGCACATATAGCCTTAATGCCAAAGACCTACATTTTGATTAGTCACAGCACCTTCTCCCAATCACTCACAGAATAATCCAGGTTTTCATTGCTAAACTTCAGACGGGCCTGCACATGTGCCTTCATGAGCAGGGGGACCTTGCGGGCACTGCAGGATTTTAATCCTTTAGCAGGGGTGAGGAACCTCAGGCCCCAGGGCCATTTAAGGCCCTCGTTGACCTTTCATCAGGCCCTGGGCAGATTCTCAGGGACCACATTCTTGGGCAGGGAGGTGTATTTTGATTACAACCAGCTCATTAATTTCTTCTTGCTCTGTTAGCACACACAATGTTCACTACTGAACACTGAAGGGCATGCAATGAAAGATTATGTCTTGAACCCAGTGCCAGAGTCAAGATGCACTTTGTGGGCGGAGTTTGAACAGCCCCCGAAGGATGGTATAAATATCCAAATGGCCCTTGGCAGAAAAAAAGATTCCCTACCCTTGCTTTACGGTGTAATGTGTTACAATGGTTTTCTTGGTGACTGTGGTCCCATCTGCCTTGAGATCATTAACAAGTTCTCACCCGTGTAATTTTAGGCTGATCTCTCACCTTCCTCATGATCAGGGATACCCCACAAGGTGAAATTTTGCATGCTGCCCCAGTTTGATATCGATTGACAGTCATTTGGCATTTTCTTACTATTGCACCAACAGTTGTCTCCTTCTCACCCAGTGTCTTACTTATGGTTTTGTAGCCCATTTCAGGTTGTGTTTAGGTCTATGCTCTTGTCCCTGACATCCTTATAAAGCTCTTTGGTCTTGCCCATGTTGTAGAGGTTAGACTCTGACTGATTAATTGAGTCTGGAGAGGAGTCTATTATAAAGGTGACTATGTAACACAGCTGTCTTTAATGCAGGTAACGAGTTGATTAGGAGCGTCTAACTGGTCCGTAGGAGCCAGAACTCTTAATGGTTGGTAGGAAATCAAATATTTATTTCTCACTGCAAAATGCAAATACATTTATATAATTTATAGAATGTGATTTTCTGGATTTTATTTTTGATATTCTATCTCTCAATGTTAAAATTAAACTACCCATAAAATTATAGACTGTTCATGTCTTTGTCAGTGGGCAAACTTACAAAATCAGCAAAGGATCAAATACTTATTTCCCCCACTGTATATACTGTACATACATATATAGTACCAGGATGAGGGACATATATACCAGAAAGGAGCCCAAGATGGGAGACATTACTACATAATGTGGGAGGAGGTGCAGCTTGTATGCCCTTAAAGGATTTAGAATGCTACAAGTGCCCATAGATCTGACCAACATGCAGGGGGGCCAGGTTCAAATCTTGCACCGGGCCCATTGGTCTCTAGCAATGCCACTGCCTAAGAGTAAACCTGCGGTGATGACAGAGTCTGCATTACCACTATACGAATCAGGGCCGCCATCAGGGCATTACTGCCCTTACTGCTGTATGAGGCCCAGTGAGCAGCAGCAGTACAGAGGGGGGCCCGCAGGTCCGGGGCCATGCTTGTGTGCTTCTGATTACCAGGCCCCATCGTGCATCAAAGTGCTGTGCGCTGTGACACACAAGTTGGCGCTGAGGCTCGGGAGCTTTCTCGGAACTGTGCATTTAACCTTGATGACTGCACAACTCCCGCTCCCTCAGTGACCAGTGTACTTCTGGTCAGGTGACGGCGCGTATGCGATGATGTACCGAACGCTGGAAGCAGAGCTGCGCTGCTGGGGAACGATTGTGAGGTAAGTATAAAAAGCATTTTTGTTTCCTTTATAAAATGAATTCAATGGGTGAGGGGAGGAGGGGGAACTGCAAATGATGAAGTGGATGGGAGTAAGACTGCACATGATGAAGTGGGGAAAGGGAGACTGCACATGATGAAGTGTGGGGTTGAGGGTGACCGCAAATGATGAAGTGGGGGTAAGGGGGACTGCACATGATGAAGTGGGGGCAGGGCTGTGGAGTCAGAGTTGTGGAGTCGGAGTCGATATAAAATGGACCGCCTCCTAAAATATATAATAAATTGGGTACAGTAGTTCAATGCAGTTTGTGCAGAATATTTTTTTCCATAAGAATTTGGGAAAGTTATGTAATGTCCTATAAATGTCTGTCCTATTCCTGATCTAAGGTCTAGACTTTTAGCTGAGATGAATCTGTGCTGCAGTTTATGTTCATGATAAGTAGTGAAGCTCCTCTACAGATATTTTTTTCCTCTTAACAAAACACACAGGGAAGGAAAGCGTACATTCATCTCAGAACTTCTGGAGTTAACAGGAAAGCAGGATTAAGGAAGGTAAGTACTTCTTAAAGCATACAGTGCTGTTATGACCCCAATGGCAGAGGGTCTCAGAAGTAAATACCAAGTCTGCAAACACAAAAAACCAGCTCATAGGGCAGTGGTAACTGGGCTGACCATATATCTAATCCTAGCACCACAAATAGCAGCAGCCGGGGAACGTGCCTACGTTGGTTCTAGACGTCTCGCACCAGCCGGAGAACTAACTAACCCTAGAAGGGAAAAGATAGACCTTTCTTGCCTCCAGAGAAAAGACCCCAAAAGTTGGATACAAGCCCCCAACAAATAATAACGGTGAGGTAAGAAGAAAAGACAAACGTAAGAATGAACTAGGTATTTAGCAAAGAGAGGCCCACTGACTAATAGCAGAATATAGTAAGATGACTTATACGGTCAGCAAAAACCCTATCAAAATTTCCACGCTGGATATTCAAGAACCCCCGAACCGTCTAACGGCCCGGGGGGAGTATACCAGCCCCCTAGAGCTTCCAGCAAAATCAGGAATCACATTTAGTACAAGCTGGACAAAACATAAGAGCAATGCAATTAACCAAAAAACAAGGAAGCAAGACTTAGCTTAATTTTGCAGGAACCAGGACCAGCAGACAGGAGCAAACAGAAAGGACTGATTACAACTATGCCAGGCACCAGACTGAGGATTCAGGAAGTTTATATAGCAACACCCCTGGACTAACGACCCAGGTGGGTGCCAAACTGAGGAAAGACAATCCCAGAGTCATATCACTAGTGACCACAAGAGGGAGCCAAAAAAGTCTAATTCACAACACAGTGCCTTGCGAAAGTATTCGGCCCCCTGGAACTTTTCAACCTTTTCCCACATATCATGCTTCAAACATAAACATACCATATGTAAATTTTTGGTGAAGAATCAACAACAAGTGGAACATAATTGTGAAGTTGAACGAAATTTATTGGCTATTTTAAATTCTTGTGGAGATTCAAAAACTTAAAAATGGGGCGTGCAATATTATTCAGCCCCTTTAACTTAATACCTTGTTGTGCCATCTTTTGCTAAGATTACAGCTGCAAGTCGCTTTGTGTATTTCTCTATCAGTTTTGTACATCGAGAGACTGAAATTCTTGCCCATTCTTCCTTGGCAAACAGCTCTAGCTCAGTGAGGTTTGATGGACATCGTTTGTGAACAGCAGTTTTCAGCTCTTTCCACAGATTCTCAATTGGATTGAGGTCTGGTCTTTGACTTGGCCATTCTAACACCTGGATATGTTTATTTGTGAATCATTCCATTGTAGATTTTGCTTTATGTTTGGGATCATTGTCTTGTTGAAAGAAAAATCTCCGTCTCAGTCTCAGGTCTTTTGCAGACTCCAACAGGTTTTCTTCAAGAATGGTCCTCTATTTGGCTCCATCCATCTTTCCATCAATTTTAACCATCTTCCCTGTCCCTGCTGAAGAAAAGCAGGCCCAAACCATGATGCTGCCACCACCATGTTTGACAGTGGTGTGTTCAGGGTGATGAGCTGTGTTGCCTTTACACCAAACATATTGTTTGGCATTGTTGCCAAAAGGTTCGATTTTGGGTTCCTCTGACCAGAGCACCTTCTTCCACATGTTTGGTGTGTCTCCCAGGTTGCTTGTTGCAAACTTGAAACAACACTTTTTATTGATATCTTTGAGAAATGGCTTTCTTCTTGCCACTCTTCCATAAAGGCCAAATTTGTGCAGTGTATGACTGATTGTTGTCCTATGGACAGACTGTCCCACCTCAGCTGTAGATCTCTGCAGTTCATCCAGAGTGATCATTGGCTTCTTGACTGCATCTCTGATCAGTCTTCTCCTTGTTTGAGATGAAAGTTTAGAGGGACAGCCGGGTCTTGGTAGCTTTGCAGTGGTATGTGTTATGATCCTAGTGGCAAGGATCGCAGGTCGGACTAGCTAAGTAACTGAACAGACTACTAGCTCTGGGGAAGTGGTAACTAGATTGACCGCAACCTGATCCTATCCGCAAACAACTATAGGCAGCCGCGGAACGTTACCTAAAAATCCTAGATGTCTCGTCATGGCCTGAGAAACTGACTATTCCTGGAGGGAAAGTAAGCCCTCACTTGCCTCAGTGGAATGACCCCAAAGATATAGAATAGCCCCCCACAAATATTAACGGTGAGTTAAGGGGAAAGCACAAACGCAGAGATGAAATCAGATTTAGCAAATGAGGCCCGCTAATACTAGATAGCAGAAAATAGGAAGGAAACTGTGCGGTCAATAAAAAACCCTATTCAAAATATCCACGCAGAGATTGCTCGAGCCCCCGCACCAACTAACGGTGCAGGGGAAGCAACTCCGTACCCCAGAGCTTACCAGCAAAAAGAAATCACATGTTAGCAAGCTGGACTAGACTCATCATACACAGAAATCATATTGCAGGCAGATGAGCAAAAAATATTCAAACAGAACTTAGCTTATCCTGAAGAGGCAGAAAACGAGATAATCAGGAGTAATCAGAATAGCACTGAATACATTGACAGCCGGCAACAAGTGGAAGTGAAGCAGAGCTAAATAGGAGCCTGTCATGATTCCCAATGGCAGGAACATAGGCAAAAACAGGACTAGCTCTAGGATGATGGAATCTAAGCTGACCGCGATGCTGAACCTCACACACAACTACCAGTGGCCGGGGAACGTACCTGCGTTTTATCCCTAGACGTCTCGCACCAGCCGGAGATCTAGCTACCCCTAATAGAGGAAACACAGACCTGGCTTGCCTCCAGAGAAAACCCCAAAGTAATAGTAGCCCCCAACATGTAATGATGGTTAGTTAAGAAGAAAACACATACGTAGTATGAATACAGGTTCAGCAAAGAGAGGCCCACTAACTAGATAGCAGAAAATACAAAAGTGGACTTCGCGGTCAACTCAAAACCCTACAAAATACCATCCTGAAGTGACTTTAAACTCCGGTATCAACTCATGACACCGGAGTGGTCACTTCAGTTCACTAGAGCTTCCAGCAGCAAGATTCATATAAATGCACGCTGGACAAAAGATACAAATGATCAAACTTATCTGACTCAGCAGACTTGGAGCAGGTAGCAAGTAACAGAGGAGCTCTGGTAACATTGATAGCCGGCAAGTAAATGAGTGAGAAGCCAGACTATATAGGAAACTCCCATTTCCTGATGGGAACAGGTGCACTGGAGATAGAAGACAAAAGTCAACCAGTACCACCAGTAGCCACCAGAGGGAGCCCACAAACAGAATTCACAACAGGAGCCTCCCTGGTGAATAACGAGGCAGCTGATCCAGCAGAACCGCAGGATAATAAACCAAACGACCAGGGGGAGCCAAAAAACCGAAGTCACACAATACCATCTGTGACCACAAGAGGGAGCCTGAAAACGGAGTACACAACAGGTATGATGCTCCTTACATTTCAATGTGATCGCTTGCACAGTGCTCCTTGGGATGTTTAAAGTTTTGGAAATCATTTTGTATCCAAATCCAGCTTTAAACTTCTCCACAACAGTATCACGGACCTGCCTGTTGTATTCCTTGGTCTTCATGATGCTCTCCTGTGCTTCAAACAGAACTCCGAGATTATCACAGAGCAGGTGCATTTATACAGAGACTTGATTACACACAGGTGGATTATATTTATCATCATTAGGCATTTAGGACAACATTGGATCATTCAGAGATCCACAATGAACTTCTGGAGTGAGTTTGCTGCACTGAAAGTAAAGGGGCCGAATAATATTGCACGCCCCACTTTTCAGTTTTTGAATTTCCACAAAAATTTAAAATAACCAATAAATTTCGTTCAACTTCATAATTGTGTTCCACTTGTTCTTGATTCTTCACTAAAAATGTACATTTGGTATCTTTATGTTTGAAGCATGATTTGTGGGAAAAGGTTGAAAAGTTCCAGGGGGCCAAATACTTTCGCAAGGCACTGTACCTAAACTGTCAATAAATCAATAGTCCAGTATATGTTGTCTCTGTATGCTTGATGTTTTAGTTTGTTTTTCCTCTTAGCTCATAGTTGGATAAATTAGCTGCTCTGATGACTTATATACACTATACATACAATATAAGGGGAAAAACAGTTTTCCAACATCTCAAATTCGGAAATACAGTAACAGGGTCGATGAGGACATATATATTTGTGTGTTCTGGAATATGATTCAGCACAAACTTGCTCCCACCTCCTCCCCTCTTCATAGACTGTGACAAAATATGATGTTAAAGGGAAGGAGCGGCATTTTTTTTAGTATTAAAAATGATTGTTTATATAAACAATTATTTTTAATACAAATTTCCTTTTTTTAACTTTAACTTTTTTTTATTATTATTAATTATTTTTTCAGCCACTGGGTGCCGCCATTTTGCTTTGCAGGAGTGTAAGTGTAGGTAGCTGCACGACACTTACACTCTGCAAATACGGCTGCCCTGGGCATAGACATCTGCGGCCGGCATCCGACCCTATACCTTACATTGAGTTGCTCCCTGCTGTGATCTGGCCACACCCCCTGGGCCATCCACATCACAGCAGAGGCAGGAGATCGGCGCCATCTTTCTGTAGCTCTCAGTGTGTAATACTATTGTAGGAACTCAAGGATTCTGATAGCATGGGGCAATGAACAGACAGAGATGGGTTTCTTTAGTGCAAATAGTGTATTTGTACAACAGCAATAACACCCAAAACAATATACTGATAACCCACAGTGTCCTAGAAAGAAACGAGTCCTAGAAATATATACAGCAAATCGGCAGAGTTCTTAAGGCAGAGTCCTCAGCAAGGTGAGTGTGACGGGTGACGTGGTGCAGATCCAAACACTGTCGGCACAGAAAGAGTCAAATCCAGGTATGAAGTAAACAGGGAAGTCCATAAACAAGTTCTCAAGTTTATCTCAGTTGTGGCATAAACACGGGTAAGTCCAGAAACAAGTTCTCAAGTTTATCTCAGTTGTGGCATAAACACGGGAAAGTCCAGAACAAGTTCACATTAAAGTATTATACTGGTGTAGTTTCCAGTAGCTCCCACCGGGGGGAGTAAATAAGGATTAAGTAGCAAACACAGTCTAAGTCCAGCAGCAAAGTTCCAAACACAGTTCCAAAACAAAGTTCTTACCCGGAGGAGTGAACCAAGGGTTAAGTTCCAAAGCCAACAGACTGAGAGTTTACATAGGCAGAGAATGTCCAGAGCCACGGGTAGAAGTACAGCAAACAAGCACAAGCAGCTGAGCTGAAGGAGAAACAGAAGCAGAATACTCCAGCAAAGAGGCTGACACCTGACCCGGGTTTTAAACAAATGAACAGGAAGTAGGGCAGACAAAAACAGCAAACTCCATCTTAACAAAGGGCAAAATCATTCACAAGGTAACTTGGAAAACCCGGAATACTGACACAGTGCATCTGTGAGCTCCACTTGAGAGCCCTGCTGTAATAGGAGGAGGAGTCCAAGGACGGCACAGGAGGGAGAAAGAAGCAGCGTTGGTAGCAGTGAAGTAATATCAGCAGGGGAGGGGGAGAGGTAATCTAATCCTATCCTTTGTGATGCTGACTCTGAGCAGTGTATCTCCTCCCATGTGTGTTACTGTGCTGACTGTGTATCTAATCCTATCCTGTGTGATACTGACAGAGCTGTGTATCTAATCCTCTCCTGTGTGATGCTGTCTGCTGAGCCATGTATCTAATCCTATCCTGTGTGATACTGTCTGCTGAGCCATGTATCTAATCCTACCCTGTGTGATACTGTGCTGAGACGTGTATCTAATCCTCTCCTGTGGGATACTGTGTGCTGAGCCGTGTATCTAGTCCTATTCTGTGTGTTACTGTATGCTGAGCCGTGAATCTAATCCTACCCTGTGTGATACTGACTGAGCTGTGTATCTAATCCTATTCTGTGTGTTACTGTATGCTGAGCCGTGTATCTAATCCTACCCTGTGTGATACTGACTGAGCTGTGTATCTAATCCTACCCTGTGTGATACTGTGCTGAGACATGTATCTAATCCTCTCCTGTGGATACTGTGTGCTGAGCCGTGTATCTAATCCTATTCTGTGCGTCACTGTATGCTGAGCCGTGTATCTAATCCAACCCTGTGTGATACTGACTGAGCTGTGTATCTAATCCTCTCCTGTGTGATGGTGTCTGCTGAGCCATGTATCTAATCCTACCCTGTGTGATACTGTCTGCTGAGCCGTGTAACTAATCCTACCCTGTGTGATACTGTGCTGAGACGTGTATCTAATCCTCTCCTGTGGGATACTGTGTGCTGAGCCGTGTATCTAATCCAATTCTGTGTGTTACTGTATGCTGAGCCGTGTATCTAATCCTACCCTGTGTGATACTGACTGAGCTGTGTATCTAATCCTACCCTGTGTGATACTGTGCTGAGATGTGTATCTAATCTTCTCCTGTGGGATACTGTGTGCTGAGTCGTGTATCTAATCCTATTCTGTGTATTACTGTATGCTGAGCCGTGTATCTAATCCTCTCCTGTGTGATACTTTGCTGAGATGTGTATCTAATCCTCCCGTGTGATCCTGACTGCTGAGCCATGTATCTAATCCTATCCTGTGTGATACTGACTGAGCTGTGTATCTAATACTATCCGGTGTGAAACTGACTCCTGAGCTGTGTATCTAATCCTCCTATGTGTGATACTAACTGCTGGGCCGTGTATTTAATCCTCTCTTAGGCACTCCTCTCCCCCTTGTTATGTGTGATCTATATGGCGGTATTGTGAGAACACTGGTGGTATGTGGTATATGGCGTCGTTATGAGTGAAGTATTTGGCGGTATTATGTGTGAAGTATATGGTGGTATTATGTGTGATCTATATGGCGGTATTATGTGAGAACACTATAGCGTCTCGTTATTTGCGATCTATATGATGGTAATATGTGAGAACTATAGGACAGTATTATGTGTGATCTGTATGGCAGTATTATGTGAGAACACTATGGCGTCGTTATTTGCGATCTATATGATGGTATTATGTGAGAACTATAGGACAGTATTATGTGTGATCTGTATGGCGGTATTATGTGAGAACACTATGGAAGTATTATCTTCAGAAAGGGGACCCATTCTATGGTGGTTCTGGTTGGGCAGCTGCACACAGGTCTGGGGTAATAGAGGGGGCAGCATGACCTCCAGTTAGGTGCCGTCAGGGGAAGGCTGGTGAGGCAGCCGAAGAGAGGGGTCTCATTTTTACCGTTACTATATGGCTACATTTCCTTCCCAGCATCACCCGGACTGTGCCTGTCACTTCGCTTTCACAAATCGCCAGGACAGGATCTGAGGAGGGGAATGGGGTCTTTGCATGCAAAGTCAGGATCAGAACAGGCCGTCAATCCACAGAAATGTTTCCTGGATTTCTGTGGAGCAGACAAACAGACTGTCCATCCATGTGTATAAAAGACAGCGCTCTATGTACAATTTCTGGCTGCTCTGCGCACCGAACAGGGTGCCCCCCCATAGACCAGCACACTGCTCTCCTGAAATACTCTGTGCTGCTGTCACCCTGCTCCCTCTACCATATATCTCCCAGAATCCTTGCTGCCTGCCATCCTCTGTGACTGTTTACTTGTCAGTATAACTTTGCAGTCACCAGCAAAATGGCTTCTCACTGTGTTCACAGCCATGTCAGCAGACTCCGCCCATAATTACTGCAGTGCATTAATGTGAGCTAGTTATACACTGGTTTTTGTCAAATGTCATTAGCTGCTCCCCCTAGTGTTTAAAAGTGGAAATGCCAAACCTTTTAAAATTATTTTTCATATTTTACTAAATTATAAACAAATTATAATATTTTGTAAGAAAATGTAAGCATTAATTCTTTACATTTTTTCAATCGCTGGAAAATTATTTTTTTTATGGCACCTTCCCTTTAAGCATTTAGTGAGCTGTACCCTGAGACAAGCTTGACATTGAAAAGTCAAGAGTAAAGCTATCTAACAACATTTTACACACTTTATACTTATTTGTCCAATTGATTTATGCAAAGATTGCTTTATTTCTATCCTAAATTATACAGTGCGTGATTCCCTATTCTTGCAAGAATTGCAATATACCTTATTTTTTAGAGGACAAAATTATTTTGAGAGCAAATTTACGTAATTATAAAATGTCTAAGAAGCATCTTATGAAGTCAGCTGTATTTGAGCATTTCACAGTGACTCAAGATAAAAAACATTTTGTGTGTCAGTGTATAAGTGACCCAGATGAAAACAAATGCTGTGATGCCAAAATCAGTGCATACTCAGGCAGTGATAAAAATGCTTCTTCAAGAGCTTCCAATCTAAAAAGACACTTACAATGCTGCCACCCAGAAGTTTACAAAGCTGTGAAAAAGATCACAGCAGCACCAAGAAACCAGAGACCAGCACTTCCAGCCAGGCAAAGGAAGAGGAAAGAGCATCTCAAACATCAGTTGCAAGATATTTTGTAAGTGACAAAGTTACTGTAACAATGACAGCAGATGTGTTTAAAAGACAGTTCATCGAGCTTGTTGTGAAGGACAGTGTACCATTATCATTATTTGCACGACAAGCTTTTACAGCTCTTAATGGAGAAATGGCCCGCAAACTTGGTGCTTCTCTGGAAAGAGAATGTATTAGAAAATTAGTGATTGAGGAAACCCTTAACCAAAAGGAAGCTCTTAAAAAGACTCTCAAGAGATGCTTTGTGTTTCTTAAAATGGATGCCTGCACATGTCACAGAGTGAACTCTTTTGCTATCAACGTTCGATATGTTTGTGACGACAAAAAAATTGTTACTAAGATGCTGGCAGTAAAATATACTAAAGCTCATCACAGCAGCCAGTTTCTCCAGACCTTAGTGGAAAAAGTTCTGCAAGATTAGAACTCAAAAAGGACAGGTTCTTGCTACTGTAACTGATAATGCTGCAAACATGATAAGTACAATCAAACTGATGAATGAGAATAATGAAGGTGAACAGCAGCTAGAAGGACATTTCACATTCAGTTTGTTGGAGATGGAAGGCCACAGTCATGTTCCCATAATGGAGAAACAAACAGATATTACTACAGAAGAACAGCAAAATGATTCTTTACAATTAGATGATCTTGTTGAAGCTGCTTCATACCTCTTTCCTATTTATCCCATGTGCTGTGTTCTGCACGCGCTGAAGCTGGCAATAAGAGATAGTCTGCAAGAGGGACATGCTGGCACTCTGATTAGCAAAGTGAGGAAAATGGCTATTACTACCAGAACCCCCAAAAGTGATTCCATCTTGAAGAGACGTGCTGGAAAAGGGGCAATTGTGGATCAAGCCACTTGGTGGGGCAGCATCTATTTAATGATTGAGCGATTGCTTGAGCTGAAACCCTTCCTTGTAGATATAGCCAAACCTCAGGTAACACTATATGAAGGTCAATGGACACAGGTAGCTGAATTGAAGGAATTGTTTCATCACCCATTTACAGTGACTAAAAAGTTACAAGATGAGGATTTAACTCCTGCCATTTTTATAAAGGAGTAGAAGAACTTATTGTTTTGCCTGTCCCAAAGAGGAAGTTTAATCGCAGATGGCATTGCTGCTTCAATGAAACGGAGAGAGACATTGCTATTAGAAAATAAAATTCTTCTGGCAGCTGTTTATGTGGACCCGAGTCATCGTATATTGCTGGATGGTCAACAGCTTACTAAAGGAAAAGAAGCTCTGACTGAGGTAGCAGTTAGGATGAGTGGGCTACGGGACAGCCAAGAGCAAAAGGACTCGGGTCCTGCCAGTGCTGCTGCTGCCGTTTCTTCATCCTCATCAGATGAGGAGTTTGATTTCGACAAGTATTTGGATGACATGGAGAAGGCAAAGCATTGCCACAGGAAAAAAGATTCCACTCCCATAGAAAACAGACTGGCCATATTTCAGCAAAATTTTTCACTTGCTTTCACAGCCGTAGAAGACTTCAATAGTTCATCAAAACTGACTGTGCATGAGGCAATTCCTTTATACCCTGAAATTGTTAGAGATGTTGCCCATGTGGTTACTGCTTTGCCACCAACCCAAGTTAGTGTAGAGAGGTTGTTCTCTAGCCTTAAAATAATTAGGTCAGATTTGAGGTCATCTATGAAGGAGGATCTGATGGAGGCGATACTATTTCTCAGAACAAATTCATAGACTGCACAAATCTTATTCAGTACGTTTGTATTAAAAACAGTTTTTTTCCACTTACTGCATAGTGTATAATAAATTGTAGATACGCAAAAGTTTTTTTGTTCTAACGTTGTATTCCAATAAATAGATTTTATGTTCTATCTAAATGGCTTGATTATTATATCATAGTAATGATTAAAAGCCTGATGTTTCAATTTTTCTACAGTAAATTTATCACTTTAACTTAAACATGAGCATTGTATGAGGGAGTTGGAGTCGTGGAGTTGGAGTCAGTGTCATGGAAATTGAGGAGTCGGAGGTTTGGCTTACCGACTCCACAGCCCTAGTAAAAAGGACTGCACATGATGAAGTGTGGGGTTAAAGGGGACTGCATGCGATGAAGTGGAGGGAGTGGGGCTGCACATGAAGAAGTGGGGGAGTGGGGCTGCACATGATGAAGTGGAGGGGGAGTGAGACTGCACATGATGAAATGGGGGGTGAGGGTGACTGCAAATGATGAAGTGGGGGGTAATTTGGACTACACATGATGAAGTGGGGTTAAAGGGGACTGCACATGATGAAGTGGGGAGAGTGGGGCTGCACATGATGAAATGGCGGGGGAGTGAGACTCCATATGATGAAATGGGGTGGTGAGAGTGACTGCAAATGATGAAGTGGGGGTAAGGGGGAGTACATGTGATGAAGTGGGGGTTAAAGGGAACTGCACATGATGAAGTGGGGAGAGTGGCTTGCACATGAATGAAGTGGGGGAGTGAGGCTGCACATGATGAAGTGAAGGGAGTGGACTGCACATGATGAACTGGAGGGGGAGTGAGACTGCACATGATGAAATGGGGTGGTGAGGGTAACTGCAAATGATGAAGTGGGGTAAGGGGGACTACATGTGATGAAGTGGGGTTAAAGGGGACTGCACATGATGAAGTGGGGAGAATGGGGCTGCACATGATGAACTGGAGGGGGAGTGAGACTGCACATGATGAAATGGGGTGGTGAGAGTGACTGCAAATGATGAATTGGGGGTACGTGGGACTACATGTGATGAAGTGGGGACAGTGGGGCTGCACATGATGAAGTGGGGGAGTGGGGAAGCACATGATGAAGTGGGGGAAAGGGGGACTGGACATGATGAAGTTGGGGGAGTGAGACTGCACTTGATGAAATGGGGGTGGGGGTGACTGAAAATGATGAAGTGGGGATGAGGGTGTCTGCAAATGATGAAATGGGGGTAAGGCGGACTACACATGATGAAGTGGGGGGTAAAGGGGACTGCGCATGATGAAGTTGGGGAGTGGGGCTGCACATGATCAAGTGGGGGGAGTGGGGCTGCAAATGATGAACTGGAGGGGGAGTGAGACTGCACATGATGAAATGAAGGAAGTTTTACTTCCGAAACGCGCGTCGGGGAGGGTGGGAGATTGCATGTGCCCTTATCACACGCCACTTGGTATGTTACTAGAAGCAGGATATTTACATTTGTATTGATGCTATTAATAATGGTCATGCTTTATTTGTTGTGATAATTTGGCACATTATGCGGTTTCCCACCGTTTGTGCTGCGGCTCGGTTCACCATTTGTAGCCTTGTCTCTGTCCATTACCTTTTTGCACTATTTAATAAACTTTGTTATATGATATATTTGATATTCTGTTTGGACATTTTTTCCACTGTTTCGTTCTGTGGTGTTTTTCTAATTGACTCCAGTGGGTCCTTATGGTCCTAATATTCTGACTATTTATTTATGATCTATTTTTGACTGTGGTACTCCAGTAGTTGTATGTGTTTTTCTGCTTGTTATTATGATGAAATGGGGGCTGAGGTTGACTGCAAATAGTTAAATAGGGGTAAGGGGGCTGCACATGATGAAGTGGGAGGTTAACGGGGACTGCATGTGATGAAATGGAGGGAGTGGGGCTGCACATGATGAAGTGGGGGGAGTGGGGCTGCACATGATGAAGAGGGGGTTAGGGGGACTGCACATGATGAAGTTGGGGGGAGTGGGGCTGCACATGAAGTGGAGGGAGTGGGGCTGCACATGATGAAATGGAGGGGGAGTAATATTGCACATGATGAAATGGGGGGTGAGGGTGACTGCAAATGATGAAGTGGGGGTAAGGCGGACTACACATGATGAAGTGGGGGTAAAGGGGACTGCACATGATGAAGTGGGGGAGTGGGGCTGCACATGATGGAGTGGTGCTGCACATGATGAAGTGGGGGGTAAGGAGGACTGCACATGATGAAGTGAGGTGAGTGGGGCTACACATGATGAAGTGGGGAATGGGGCTGCACATGATGAATTGGGGGTAAGGGGGACTACACATGATGAAGTTGGGGGGAGTGGGGCTGCACATGAAGTGGAGGGACTGGAGCTGCACATGATGAAATGGAGGGGGAGTGATATTGCACATGATGAAATGGGGGTGAGGGTGACTGCAAATGATGAAGTGGGGGTAAGGCGGACTACACATGATGAAGTGGGGGGCAAAAGGGACTGCACATGATGAAGTGGGGGGAGTGGGGCTGCACATGATGGAGTGGGGGGTAAGGAGGACTGCACATGATGAAGTGAGGGAAGTGGCGCTACACATGATGAAGTGGGGAATGGGGCTGCACATGATGAAGTGGGGGTAAGGGGGACTACACATGATGAAGTGGGGAATGGGGCTGCACATGATGAAGTGGGGGTAAGGGGGACTACACATGATGAAGTGGGGGTAAGGGGGACTGCACATGATGAAGTGGGTGGTAAGGGGAAATGCACATTTGAAGTGGAGGGGTAAGGGTGACTGCAAATGATGGAGTGGGGAGGAAGGGAACTGCACATGATACAGTTGGGGGAAGGGGACTGCACATGATGAAGTGGGGGGAGGGCGACTGCACATGATGAAGTGTGTCTGAGGTGGGACTGCACATGTAGAAATGAGAGGGGTATAGGGGGCTGCAAATGATGAAGTAAGGGGTACTGCAGATGAAGTGAGGAGGTGATAGAGGACTGCAATTGATGAAGTAAGGGGGACTGAAAATTAAAGTGAAGGAAAACGGATGGGGACTGCAAATGATGAAGTGGGTTGAGGAGGATGGGGGATATCAATTGAATTGAAGGTGGGGTGTGGGGAGAGCAAATGATGAATTGAAGGTGGGGGTGGGGAGAGCAAATGATGATATAGGGGAGAACAAATAATGATGAATTTTGAGGCTGGGGGAGTAAATGATGCATTGAATGTGGAGTAGAGCAGTTGATAATGAATAAAGGGTGGGAAAGAAAGACATGACAATGAATTAGGGTGAGATGGGCATGTAAATATAATGAATCGGGCTTAGGGTTAGAGTGGGAGGTACATAGTGGGGGGCCTTGAGGATGAAGTGACTGGCAATTAATTGGGGGAAAGAGTACAGAAGCTAATTAATTTATATATTAAATTGGGAAAGTGTCTATTTATAATTAGTGGGGGCACAGTGGCAGATTAAAGTTTATATTTGGAATAGTGGGTTGCATAATAACCAATTCCATATCGATGGTGGGTGCACGTCTGTATTCAGATGTGTAGGGTAGAAGAAAGGGAAAAAGTGGGGAATGAGCTCTGGAAGCGGTGCTCTAGGTAACTGTGTTATTTTATGCAGAGACGAGTCCTGGCTGGAAGAAGTGATGGCGGCCTGTGCTGGATGTGAAAGAACAGCAAAGAAAGTGTGTTACCTGTACACTGACACTATACACTGTATACTATATACAGAGGTCCTGTGTATAATGTCACTAGTGGTCATTGTATTATCTGTACACTGACACTATATACAGAGCTCCTGTGTATAATATTACTGGTGATCACTGTATTACATGTACATAGACACTGAATACAGAGCTCCTGTGTATAATGCCACTGGTATCACTGTATTACCTGTGCACTCGCACTATATACAGAGCTCCTGTGTACAATGTCACTGGTGATCACGGTATTACATGCACACAGACACTGTATACAGAGCTCCTGGTGATCACTGTATTATCTGTACACTGACTCTATATACAGAGCTCCTGTGTATAATATCACTGGTGATCACTGTATTATCTGTGCACTGACACTATATACAGTGCTCCTGTGTGTACAATGTCACCCGTGATCCCTGTATTACCTGTACAATGACACTGTAGACAGAGCTCCTGTGTATAATGTCACTGGTGATTAATCTATACATATATAATCGTCTAAGGGGCACTTCCGTCTGTTTGTCTGTTTGTCTGTCTGTCACGGAAATCCTGCATCACTGATTGGTTGCTGTGCTATATACTACGTGGGCTGTGCAATATATTACGTGGCTGGGCAATATACTATGTGGCTGTGTTATATACTGCGTGAGCTGTGCTATATACTACGTGAGCTGTGCTATATACTACGTGAGCTGTGCTATATACTACGTAGCTGTGCAATATATTACGTGGCTGGGCAATATACTAGCGACTGTGTTATATACTGCGTGAGCAGTGCTATATACTACGTGGCTGTGTTATATACTACGTGGGCTGTGCAATATATTACGTGGCTGGGCAATATACTATGTGGCTGTGTTATATACTGCGTGAGCAGTGCTATATACTACGTGGCTGTGTTATATACTACGTGAGCTGTGCTATATACTACGTAGCTGTGCAATATACATGGCTGGGCAATATACTACGTGGCTGTGCTATATACTATGTGGCTGTGTTATATACTATGTGGGCTGTGTTATATACTACGTGGGCTGTGCTATTTACTATTTGGGCTGTGCTATATACTGCGTGGGCTCTGCTATATACTACACGGGCTGTTATACACCTCGTGGGCTGTGTTATATATTACGTGGGCTGTGCTATATACTACGTGGGTTGTGTTATACACTGCGTGGGCTGTGCTATATACTGCATGGGCTGTGTTATACACTGCGTGAGCTGTGCTATATACTGCGTGGGCAGTGCTATATACTACATGGGCTGTGATATATATTACCTGGGCTGTGCTATATACTGCGTGGTCTGTGCTATATACTATGTGGCTGTGCTATATACTACGTGGCTGTACTATATGCTACGTGGCTGTGTTATATGCTACGTGGGCTGTGCTATATACTATGTGGCTGTGCTATATACTATGTGGCTGTGCTATATACTACGTGGCTGTGCTATATGCTACATGGGCTGTGTTATATGCTACGTGGGCTGTGTTATATGCTACTTGGCTGTGGTATTTCTCTGCTGTATCTGTGCATCATGAATCGTGGTATATGTTAAAGAGGGGGGCCCACTGAGACTTTTTCACCCGGGGCCCTTAAAAACCTGGAGCCAGCCCTGGCTTCACTGATTGATCATGCCCGGCCGGCCGCGAGCAATCAGCAACAGGCGCTGTCCTGCCGTGAATTGGCGCGGAATTTGAACCACGCTTCGCTAATTGGTTGCGCCTGGCTGGCCGAATCCTGTGTATAAATTGCATTATTCTAAAAACTTCATAAATAAACTACATATAGATTCTAGAATACCAGATGCATTAGAATCGGGCCACCATCTAGTTATATATATAATTGCCTAAGGGGTACTTCTGTCTGTTTGTCTGTAACTTCCGTAACGGAAATCCTGGGTCGCTGATTGGTCTCGGCCGGCCGCGACCAATCAGCGAGATTGGGGCGGGAGTTAAACACCACTTCACTTGCAGCATCAATAGTAAAAACAGATAATGTTAAAAATAATAAAAAATATATATATATTTTATTCCCACCTTCAGAAGTCTGACGCAGCCTTTCCCGCTCCTCGCACTCCGGTCCCAAGAATGTATTGCGGCAATGACTCAAGATCACGTAGCGGTCTTGCGAAATGATGAAGTAGCGGTCTCGCAAGAACGCTACATGATCACGGGTTATTGCCAAAAGGCATTACTAGGAATGGAGCGTTGCAAGGAGCATCGGTGAAGGCCTCGGCTGGATCCGGGGGCCGACGGAAGGTGAGTATGTAACTATTTTTTATTTTAATTGTTTTTTTAACAGGGATATGGTGCCCACATTGCTATATACTATGTGGGCTGTGTTATATACTGCGTGGCCTGTGTTATATACTATGTGGGCTGTGCTATATACTACGTGCCTGTGCAATATAGTACGTGGCTGTGTTATATACTGCATGGGCTGTGCTATATACTACGTGGGCTGTGCAATATACTACGTGGGCTGTGCTATAAACTATGTGCCTGTGCAATATAGTACGTGGCTGTGTTATATACTTCGTGGGCTTTGTTATATACTGCGTGGGCTGTGTTATATATTACATGGATGTGTTGTATACTGCATGGGCTGTGTTATGTACTGCGTGGGCTATGTTATGTACTACGTGGGCTGTGCTATATACTACTGGGCTGTGTTATATACTGCGTGGTCTGTGCTATATACTATGTGGGCTGTGCAATATTCAACGTGGCTGTGTTATATACTGCGTGGGCGGTGCAATATACTATATGGTCTGTGTTATATACTACATGCCTGTGCTATATACTACGTGGCTGTGTTATATACTGCGTGGGCTGTGCAATCTACTACGTGGCTAAGCTATATACTACGTTGGCTGTGTTATATACTACGTGGCTGTGCATTCTAGAATACCCGATGCATTAGAATCAGGCGACCATCTAGTAATAATAATAATCTTAATTTTTATATAGCGCTAACATATTCCGCAGCGCTTTACAGACATTATCATCGCTGTCCCCAATGGGGCTCTCAATCTAAATTCCCTATAAGTATGTCTTTGGAATGTGGGAGGAAACCGGAGTGCCTGGAGGAAACCCACACAAACACGGAGAGAACATACAAACTCTTTGCAGGTGTTGTCCTTGGTGGGATTTGAACCCAGGACTCCAGCACTGCAAGGCTGCAATGCTATCCACTAAGCCACCATGCTGCCCACTGCCAAGATTACTGTATTACCAGTACACTGACACTGTATACAGAGCTCCTGTGTATAATGTCACTGGTGATCACTGTATTACCTGTACAATGACACTATTTACAGGTTTCCTGTGTACAATGTCACTTGTGATCACTTTTTACCCAGGAGTGGATTAAGGGTATCCAGGGCCCCGGGCTGTTCAGACACTGTGGGCCCCCGGTCATGTGACGGGGTCATGTGATGGGGTCATGTGACGGGGTCATGCGACAGGGTCATCATATACCTGAACCAGATTATTACAGAAAAATAGTTGCTGTGTGAAACTATAACCTGTCAAACATCCATTGATCTAGTCAATTTACCCTTCAGTTCAGTATATAGTATACAGTGTATAGTGTCAGTGTATAGGTAACACTGACTCACCAGTGACGTCTCTAGGTGAAGTCCTTCATCTTTCATCCAGCACAGACCGCCATCACTTCATCCAGCCAGGACTCGTCTCTGCAGGAAATAACACAGTTATCTCGAGCTCCGCTTGTAGAACACATTACTTAATTTTTCCCAACTTCTACATTACACCACATGAAGAAAAAGAGGCGACATAGTGTCACTCTACACAGTAACAGGACCGCCCCCCCCCATTTAAAACAGTGTCCTCAAAAAATAAAATAAATACATCACTGCAGTAATAATATCCCTTAATTAGCCCCTATGGTAATAATAATATCCCCCATCCTGGCCCCGTGTATCTCATTCCTGGCTCCAGCCATATGTTCTCCCATCCTGCCCTCATGAGTAGGGTTGAGCGAAACGGGTCGATCATTTTCAAAAGTCGCCGACTTTTGGCTAAGTCGGCGTCTCATGAAACCCGATCCGACCCCTGTGCTTGTCGGCCATGCGGTACGCGACTTTCGCGCCAAAGTCGCGTTTCAATGATGCGAAAAGCGCCATTTCTCAGCCAATGAAGGTGAACGCAGAGTGTGGGCAGCGTGATGACATAGGTCCTGGTCCCCACCATCTTAGAGAAGGGCATTGCAGTGATTGGCTTGCTGTCTGCGGCGTCACAGGGGCTATAAAGGGGCGTTCCCGCCGACCGCCATCTTACTGCTGCTGATCTGAGCTTAGGGAGAGGTTGCTGCCGCTTCGTCAGAAGCAGGGAGAGCGTTAGGCAGGGTCCACTAACCACCAAACCGCTTGTGCTGCAGCGATTTCCACTGTCCAACACCACCTTCGGTGTGCAGGGACAGTGGAAGCTATTTTTTTTTTTTTTTCCCTCAGCGCTGTAGCTCATTGGGCTGCCCTAGAAGGCTCCCTGATAGCTGTATTCCTGTGTGTACGCCACTGTGGAAACCAACTGCTTTTTTCAAAGCACATATCCTCTTGTTCCTTCCTTTCTGCATAGCTATCTTTTTTGTTTGTCCACACTTTTTATTTAATTTGTGCATCAGTCCACTCCTATTGCTGCCTGCCATACCTGGCTGAGATTACTGCAGGGGAGAAAGTAATTGTAGGACAGTCCCTGTTTTTTTTTTTTTTTTTTTTTGTGGGAGATTAAGATTGGCATTTCTGCTAGAGTGCCATCCCTGTGTGTGCCATCTCTCACTGAGTGGGCCATAGAAAGCCTATTTATTTTTTCCTTCATTTGTGTTCTAAAATCTACCTCAACACAAAAACACTACATCAATCAGTGGGAGAAAAATATTGGCCTCAGTCAGGGCTTGTGTGCCACTGCTGTGTGTGCTATCTCTCATTCAGTGGGCTATAGAAAGCCTATTTATTTATTTATTTTTTTTAAATATTATTTGGTTTCTAAAGTCTCCCTGAAAAAAAAAAATACCAAAAAAAACAGTGGGAGAGTAATATTGCCCTTTCAGCTTGTGTGCCAGTCTTGACTCCTGGGTGTGCCACCTCTGTCCCTCTCATTCAGTGGGCCATAGAAAGCCTTGTTTTTTTGTTTTTTTTTTAATATTATTTGGTTTCTAAAGTCTCCCTGAAAATAAAAAAAAAAATACATAAAAAAACAGTGGGAGAGTAATATTGCCCTTTCAGCTTGTGTGCCAGTCTTGACTCCTGGGTGTGCCACCTCTGTCCCTCTCATTCAGTGGGCCATAGAAAGCCTTGTTTTTTTTTTTTTTAATATTATTTGGTTTCTAAAGTCTCCCTGAAAATAAAAAAAAAAAAACATAAAAAAACAGTGGGAGAGTAATATTGCCCTTTCAGCTTGTGTGCCAGTCTTGACTCCTGGGTGTGCCACCTCTGTCCCTCTCATTCAGTGGGCCATAGAAAGCCTTGTTTTTTTTTTTTTTTTTTTAATATTATTTGGTTTCTAAAGTCTCCCTGAAAATAAAAAAAAAAATACATAAAAAAACAGTGGGAGAGTAATATTGCCCTTTCAGCTTGTGTGCCAGTCTTGACTCCTGGGTGTGCCACCTCTGTCCCTCTCATTCAGTTGGCCATAGAAAGCCTTGTTTTTTTGTTTTTTTTTAATATTATTTGGTTTCTAAAGTCTCCCTGAAAATAAAAAAAAAAAAAACATAAAAAAACTGTGGGAGAGTAATATTGCCCTTTCAGCTTGTGTGCCAGTCTTGACTCCTGGGTGTGCCACCTCTGTCCCTCTCATTCAGTGGGCCATAGAAAGCCTTGTTTTTTTGTTTTTTTTTAATATTATTTGGTTTCTAAAGTCTCCCTGAAAAAAAAAAAAAAAAAAACATAAAAAAACAGTGGGAGAGTAATATTGCCCTTTCAGCTTGTGTGCCAGTCTTGACTCCTGGGTGTGCCACCTCTGTCCCTCTCATTCAGTGGGCCATAGAAAGCCTTGTTTTTTTGTTTTTTTTTTAATATTATTTGGTTTCTAAAGTCTCCCTGAAAATAAAAAAAAAAAAATACATAAAAAAACAGTGGGAGAGTAATATTGCCCTTTCAGCTTGTGTGCCAGTCTTGACTCCTGGGTGTGCCACCTCTGTCCCTCTCATTCAGTGGGCCATAGAAAGCCTTGTTTTTTTGTTTTTTTTTAAATATTATTTGGTTTCTAAAGTCTCCCTGAAAATAAAAAAAAAATACATAAAAAAACAGTGGGAGAGTAATATTGCCATTTCAGCTTGTGTGCCAGTCTTGACTCCTGGGTGTGCCACCTCTCTCTCTAATTGTGGGCCATAGAAAGCCTTTTTATTTTTTTCCTTCATTTGTGTTTTAAAATCAACCTCAACACAAAAACACTACATCAATCAGTGGGAGAAAAATATTGGCCTCAGTCAGGGCTTGTGTGCCACTCCTGTGCGTGCCATCTCTCATTCAGTGGGCCATAGAAAGCCTTGTTTTTTTGATTTTTTTTTAATATTATTTGGTTTCTAAAGTCTCCCTGAAAATAAAAAAAAAAATACATAAAAAAACAGTGGGAGAGTAATATTGCCCTTTCAGCTTGTGTGCCAGTCTTGACTCCTGGGTGTGCCACCTCTGTCCCTCTCATTCAGTGGGCCATAGAAAGCCTTGTTTTTTTGTTTTTTTTTAATATTATTTGGTTTCTAAAGTCTCCCTGAAAATAAAAAAAAAAAAAACATAAAAAAACAGTGGGAGAGTAATATTGCCCTTTCAGCTTGTGTGCCAGTCTTGACTCCTGGGTGTGCCACCTCTGTCCCTCTCATTCAGTGGGCCATAGAAAGCCTTGTTTTTTTGTTTTTTTTTAATATTATTTGGTTTCTAAAGTCTCCCTGAAAATAAAAAAAAAAATACATAAAAAAACAGTGGGAGAGTAATATTGCCCTTTCAGCTTGTGTGCCAGTCTTGACTCCTGGGTGTGCCACCTCTGTCCCTCTCATTCAGTGGGCCATAGAAAGCCTTGTTTTTTTTTTTTTTTAATATTATTTGGTTTCTAAAGTCTCCCTGAAAATAAAAAAAAAAAAAACATAAAAAAACAGTGGGAGAGTAATATTGCCCTTTCAGCTTGTGTGCCAGTCTTGACTCCTGGGTGTGCCACCTCTGTCCCTCTCATTCAGTGGGCCATAGAAAGCCTTGTTTTTTTGTTTTTTTTTTAATATTATTTGGTTTCTAAAGTCTCCCTGAAAATAAAAAAAAAAATACATAAAAAAACAGTGGGAGAGTAATATTGCCCTTTCAGCTTGTGTGCCAGTCTTGACTCCTGGGTGTGCCACCTCTGTCCCTCTCATTCAGTGGGCCATAGAAAGCCTTGTTTTTTTGTTTTTTTTTAATATTATTTGGTTTCTAAAGTCTCCCTGAAAATAAAAAAAAAAATACATAAAAAAACAGTGGGAGAGTAATATTGCCCTTTCAGCTTGTGTGCCACTCTTGACTCCTGGGTGTGCCACCTCTCTCTCTAATTGTGGGCCATAGAAAGCCTTTTTATTTTTTTCCTTCATTTGTGTTTTAAAATCAACCTCAACACAAAAACACTACATCAATCAGTGGGAGAAAAATATTGGCCTCAGTCAGGGCTTGTGTGCCACTCCTGTGCGTGCCATCTCTCATTCAGTGGGCCATAGAAAGCCTTGTTTTTTTGTTTTTTTTTTAATATTATTTGGTTTGTAAAGTCTCCCTGAAAATAAAAAAAAAAATACATAAAAAAACAGTGGGAGAGTAATGTTGCCCTTTCAGCTTGTGTGCCACTCTTGACTCCTGGGTGTGCCACCTCTCTCTCTAATTGTGGGCCATAGAAAGCCTTTTTATTTTTTTCCTTCATTTGTGTTTTAAAATCAACCTCAACACAAAAACACTACATCAATCAGTGGGAGAAAAATATTGGCCTCAGTCAGGGCTTGTGTGCCACTCCTGTGCGTGCCATCTCTCATTCAGTGGGCCATAGAAAGCCTTGTTTTTTTGTTTTTTTTTTTAATATTATTTGGTTTCTAAAGTCTCCCTGAAAATAAAAAAAAAATACATAAAAAAACAGTGGGAGAGTAATATTGCCCTTTCAGCTTGTGTGCCAGTCTTGACTCCTGGGTGTGCCACCTCTGTCCCTCTCATTCAGTGGGCCATAGAAAGCCTTGTTTTTTTTTTTTTTTTAATATTATTTGGTTTCTAAAGTCTCCCTGAAAATAAAAAAAAAAAAACATAAAAAAACAGTGGGAGAGTAATATTGCCCTTTCAGCTTGTGTGCCAGTCTTGACTCCTGGGTGTGCCACCTCTGTCCCTCTCATTCAGTGGGCCATAGAAAGCCTTGTTTTTTTGTTTTTTTTTTTATATTATTTGGTTTCTAAAGTCTCCCTGAAAATAAAAAAAAAAATACATAAAAAACAGTGGGAGAGTAATATTGCCCTTTCAGCTTGTGTGCCAGTCTTGACTCCTGGGTGTGCCACCTCTGTCCCTCTCATTCAGTGGGCCATAGAAAGCCTTGTTTTTTTGTTTTTTTTTAATATTATTTGGTTTCTAAAGTCTCCCTGAAAATAAAAAAAAAAATACATAAAAAAACAGTGGGAGAGTAATATTGCCCTTTCAGCTTGTGTGCCAGTCTTGACTCCTGGGTGTGCCACCTCTGTCCCTCTCATTCAGTGGGCCATAGAAAGCCTTGTTTTTTTGTTTTTTTTTAATATTATTTGGTTTCTAAAGTCTCCCTGAAAATAAAAAAAAAAAATACATAAAAAAACAGTGGGAGAGTAATATTGCCCTTTCAGCTTGTGTGCCACTCTTGACTCCTGGGTGTGCCACCTCTCTCTCTAATTGTGGGCCATAGAAAGCCTTTTTATTTTTTTCCTTCATTTGTGTTTTAAAATCAACCTCAACACAAAAACACTACATCAATCAGTGGGAGAGAAATATTGGCCTCAGTCAGGGCTTGTGTGCCACTCCTGTGCGTGCCATCTCTCATTCAGTGGGCCATAGAAAGCCTTGTTTTTTTGTTTTTTTTTTAATATTATTTGGTTTCTAAAGTCTCCCTGAAAATAAAAAAAAAATACATAAAAAAACAGTGGGAGAGTAATATTGCCCTTTCAGCTTGTGTGCCAGTCTTGACTCCTGGGTGTGCCACCTCTGTCCCTCTCATTCAGTGGGCCATAGAAAGCCTTGTTTTTTTTTTTTTTTTAATATTATTTGGTTTCTAAAGTCTCCCTGAAAATAAAAAAAAAAAAAAACATAAAAAAACAGTGGGAGAGTAATATTGCCCTTTCAGCTTGTGTGCCAGTCTTGACTCCTGGGTGTGCCACCTCTGTCCCTCTCATTCAGTGGGCCATAGAAAGCCTTGTTTTTTTTTTTTTTTTAATATTATTTGGTTTCTAAAGTCTCCCTGAAAATAATAAAAAAAAAAACATAAAAAAACAGTGGGAGAGTAATATTGCCCTTTCAGCTTGTGTGCCAGTCTTGACTCCTGGGTGTGCCACCTCTGTCCCTCTCATTCAGTGGGCCATAGAAAGCCTTGTTTTTTTTTTTTTTTTTAATATTTGGTTTCTAAAGTCTCCCAGAGAAAAAAAAAAAAATAAATTAGGTGGGAGATTAATATTGACATTAGTGCTTGAGTGACAGTCCTGCGTGTGTGTCATCTCTGTGATTTGGTGCCACAGAAAACAGAGTGTGTAACATTGTGCCTGATTTTCCTTGTGGTCTCACCAACCTGTTAAGGGATATTGAAATCATACTGAAGTTATAGCTCACCGTGTAAGTTGTTTGACAGCAACAAATAAAGTTACTTTGGTTACGATTTTTAAACAATGAGGAAGTCTGGTGCAAGAGGTCGTCGTGGGCGTTCATTGTCAGCTGGTAATGATGGTAGTGGTAGTGGAGCATCAGGTGGTCGTGGGGATAAAAATATTCCACCTAAGTCTGGAGCTGTGGAGCCAGTTTCGTCGTCAGGCTACACAAGGCCTCGAACGCTCTCTTTTCTGGGAGTAGGAAAACCGCTTTTAAAGGCGGAGCAGCAACAGCAAGTTTTGGCTTACATTGCAGACTCAGCCTCTAACTCTTTTGCCTCCTCTTCAGAAACTGGTAAATGTACAAGCAGCGCGTCGCTTGTGGATGTTCACGGTCAGGGACAAGTCGCTTCCTTGTCCTCCTCAGCAAAAACTACAACAAGAGAGAAGGATGCAGCAGGCGACACAACGGGTCACTCCATGGAGCTCTTTACACATACCGTCCCTGGCTTAGAAAGTGAAACATTTAACAGGCCATGCCCATTACAAGTAGATTCTGACATGGAGTGCACTGATGCACAGCCACAGCCAGAGTACTATGCTGCTCCTTTGACTCAGACCACCACATTGCCCTCTCAGGGTACAGATCCACAATCAGACCCTGATGAGACTATGTTGCCCCGCCACGAACGCTATACCACCGACCGACACAGTGACACAGACGAAGTTGCACACGAGCTCGAAGAGGAGGTAATAGATGACCCAGTTATTGACCCCGATTGGCAGCCATTGGGGGAACAGGGTGCAGGCGGCAGTAGTTCAGAAGCGGAGGTGGAGGAGGGGCCGCAGCAGGCATCAACATCGCAACAGGTTCCATCTGCCGGGCCCGTATCTGGCCCAAAACGCGTGTCAAAGCCAAAACCTGTTGGAGGACAGCGTGGCCATCCGGTTAAAGCTCAGTCTGCAATCCCTGAAAAGGGATCCGAGTCTAGGAAGAGTGCAGTCTGGCATTTTTTTAAACAACATCCAACTGATCAGCGCAAAGTCATCTGTCAAAAATGTTCAACTAGCTTAAGCAGAGGTCAGAATCTGAAAAGTCTAAATACTAGTTGCATGCATAGACACTTAACCACCATGCATTTTCAAGCCTGGACTAACTACCAAACGTCCCTTAAGGTTGTAGCACCCTCGGCAAATGAAGCTAATCAGCAACGCAACACCCCTTCCGTCACTGTAAGGCCACCATTTTCCGCACCACCGGCAGTATCTGTGCAGGTTTCTTTGCCAGCCAAAAGCAGTCAGGGTCAGGGAATCACCAGTTTAGTAGGAGGAAATATTGCATCTAGGGCACCGGCGGAAACAATACCGTCTCCAACCGTCTCTCAGTCTGCCATGTACACCGGCACACCCGAAAGTTCCACGATCTCCTGCTCTCCAGTCCAGCTCACCCTACATGAGACTCTGGTTAGAAAAAGGAAGTACTTATCCTCGCATCCGCGTACACAGGGTTTTAACGCCCACATAGCTAGACTAATCTCGTTAGAGATGATGCCCTACCGTTTAGTTGAAAGCGAAGCTTTTAAAGCCCTGATGGAGTACGCTGAACCACGATACGAGCTACCTAGTCGACACTTTTTTTCCAGAAAAGCCATCCCAGCCCTGCACCAGCATGTTAAACAGCGCATCGTCCATGCACTTAGGCAATCTGTGAGTACAAAGGTGCACCTGACTACAGATGCATGGACCAGTAGGCATGGCCAGGGACGTTATGTGTCCATCACGGCACACTGGGTGAATGTGGTGGATGCAGGGTCCACAGGCGACATCAATTTAGGGACAGTTGTGCCTAGCCCACGGTCTAGGAAACAGTTGGCTGTAGGCGTTCGCACCCCCTCCTCCTCGTCCTCCTGCAGAAGCTACAGCTCTTCCACAGAACGCAGTCGGCCAACCATCCCCCTAATGCGTCTGCTGATGCAAAGTTTGACGCACATAAAGGAGCAGGCGTCTGCACCAGAGGAAGAGGGAAGCCTTGATGACAGTCAGCCATTGTCTGGTCAGGGCAGTGTACAGGACGAGGTAGCGGGCGAAAAGGAGGTGGAGGACGAGGAGGATGATGGGGATGAGTATATTTTTAATGCGGAAACTTTCACGGGGGCACAGGAAATTGGTTGCGTGTCACGGCCGGGTTCTGGTTTTTTGAGGGACACAAGTGACGTAGATTTGCCTGCAACTGCCCCTCAACCAATCACAACCGGAGATTTGACAAGTGGAACTTTGGCCCACATGGCGGATTATGCCTTACGTATCCTACAAAGGGACACACGCATTACGAAAATGATGAACGATGACGATTACTGGTTGGCCTGCCTCCTTGATCCACGCTATAAAGGCAAATTGCAAAATATTATGCCACATGAGAACTTGGAACTAATATTAGCAACCAAACAATCAACTCTTGTTGACCGTTTGCTTCAGGCATTCCCAGCACACAGCGCACGTGATCGTTCTCACACGAGCTCCAGGGGGCAGCAGACTAGGAGTGTTAGGGGTGCACACATCAGAAGTGGCGTTGGACAGAGGGGTTTTCTGACCAGGTTGTGGAGTGATTTTGCTATGACCGCAGACAGGACAGGTACTGCTGCATCAATTGAAAGTGACAGGAGACAACATTTGTCCAGTATGGTTACTAACTATTTTTCATCCCTTATCGATGTTCTCCCTCAACCGTCATTCCCATTTGATTACTGGGCCTCCAAATTAGACACCTGGCCAGAATTGGCAGAATATGCATTGCAGGAGCTTGCTTGCCCGGCAGCAAGTGTCCTATCAGAAAGAGTATTCAGTGCTGCAGGGTCAATATTAACCGAAAAAAGGACTCGTCTGGCTACCCAAAATGTTGACGATCTAACATTCATTAAAATGAACCACAACTGGATTTCAAAATCTTTTGCCCCACCTTGCCCGGCCGACACCTAGCTTTCCTATGAAAAGCTCTTGCCTGTGAATTACTTTTCTAATGTCTAATTTGCTGCAGCAGATTGTACAGCATACGACATGTTTACACCTCCCTAAATGGCCAAACTCCCCACACGGGGCCGTGGTATCGCGACTTGGCGCAAGCACCCGTGAGACTGCTGTTTGTCTGAAGAGGTGGGTGTGCTCGCTTTTGGTTGACGGCATTGCTACTGGGTCCCTCATAGTACAATGTAGTGTCTCTGGCGGTGGTGGTGCGCACCCAACGTCAGACACACCGTTGTAACATGAGTGGCCCTGGGGCGGTCCCGCCGGCCTCAAGAGAGTTCCCCCCTACCCCAGCTCAAACTGGGCTCTACCACGTGCAAAATTATGTCGCACAGCTCCACCAATCTTTAGTCTATTCGCTGACATCATTCAATGTCTGGCACTGACAATACAAATTTGTAGACATCTATGATGCAACTTAAAGTAGTCTGTGTCTGTGTCCTATATTGGCACCATTAAATAGTTACTGCCAAATTACTATGTCAGAAACTCAGCAGATGAGCCCACCCCTGTACCTAAGTATGCCACCTTTTTTTTTGTTTTGGTTGTTTTGCGAGACATTAACATCTATTTATATTTTGGGAGTACTGGGACAGACACTCCTTGCACTACTCCTCCACTCACCACCAAGCTGCCTGTGTATCCATGTAACCGCTGTAAAACTGCCATAAGCCTATTGTTTGTTATTTTAGGCCTTTGATAGCCTGTCTGCGGTCCCTACTCCTCCACTGACCACCAAGCTGCCTGCCCGTGTATCCATGTAACCGCTGTAAAACTGCCCTGAGCCTATTGTTTGTTATTTTAGGCCTTTGATAGCCTGTCTGCGGTCCCTACTTTAAATACTCCTCCACTCACCACCAAGCTGCCTGTGTATCCATGTAACCACTGTAAAACTGCCATGAGCCTATTGTTTGTTATTTTAGGCCTTTGATAGCCTGTCTGCGGTCCCTACTTTAAATACTCCTCCACTGACCACCAAGCTGCCTGCCCGTGTATCCATGTAACCGCTGTAAAACTGCCATGAGCCTATTGTTTGTTATTTTAGGCCTTTGAAGCCTTTCTGCGCTCCCTCCTTCCACTAGTCCTCCACTGACCAGACCACTGCTGCCCGTGTACCCCTGGAACCAATTTTAAAGTGCCTACAGCCAGCCCATTTTATTGTGTTAGGCCTTCGAAGCCTGTCTGCGGTCCCTCCTTCCACTAGGCCTCCACTGACCAGACCACTGCTGCCCGTGTACCCCTGGAACCAATTTTAAAGTGCCTACAGCCAGCCCATTTTATTGTGTTAGGCCTTCGAAGCCTGTCTGCGGTCCATACTTTAAATACTCCTCCACTCACCACCAAGCTGCCTGCCCGTGTATCCATGTAACCGCTGTAAAACTGCCATGAGCCTATTGTTTGTTATTTTAGGCCTTTGAAGCCTTTCTGCGCTCCCTCCTTCCACTAGTCCTCCACTGACCAGACCACTGCTGCCCATGTACCCCTGGAACCAATTTTAAAGTGCCTACAGCCAGCCCATTTTATTGTGTTAGGCCTTCGAAGCCTGTCTGCGGTCCCTCCTTCCACTAGGCCTCCACTGACCAGACCACTGCTGCCCGTGTACCCCTGGAACCAATTTTAAAGTGCCTACAGCCAGCCCATTTTATTGTGTTAGGCCTTCGAAGCCTGTCTGCGGTCCATACTTTAAATACTCCTCCACTCACCACCAAGCTGCCTGCCCGTGTATCCATGTAACCGCTGTAAAACTGCCATGAGCCTATTGTTTGTTATTTTAGGCCTTTGAAGCCTTTCTGCGCTCCCTCCTTCCACTAGTCCTCCACTGACCAGACCACTGCTGCCCGTGTACCCCTGGAACCAATTTTAAAGTGCCTACAGCCAGCCCATTTTATTGTGTTAGGCCTTCGAAGCCTGTCTGCGGTCCATACTTTAAATACTCCTCCACTCACCACCAAGCTGCCTGCCCGTGTATCCATGTAACCGCTGTAAAACTGCCATGAGCCTATTGTTTGTTATTTTAGGCCTTTGATAGCCTGTCTGCGGTCCCTACTTTAAATACTCCTCCACTGACCACCAAGCTGCCTGCCCGTGTATCCATGTAACCGCTGTAAAACTGCCATGAGCCTATTGTTTGTTATTTTAGGCCTTTGAAGCCTTTCTGCGCTCCCTCCTTCCACTAGTCCTCCACTGACCAGACCACTGCTGCCCGTGTACCCCTGGAACCAATTTTAAAGTGCCTACAGCCAGCCCATTTTATTATGTTAGGCCTTCGAAGCCTGTCTGCGGTCCCTCCTTCCACTAGGCCTCCACTGACCAGACCACTGCTGCCCGTGTACCCCTGGAACCAATTATAAAGTGCCTACAGCCAGCCCATTTTATTATGTTAGGCCTTTGATAGCCTGTCTGCGGTCCCTACTTTAAATACTCCTCCACTGACCACCAAGCTGCCTGCCCGTGTATCCATGTAACCGCTGTAAAACTGCCCTGAGCCTATTGTTTGTTATTTTAGGCCTTTGATAGCCTGTCTGCGGTCCCTACTTTAAATACTCCTCCACTCACCACCAAGCTGCCCGTGTATCCATGTAACCGCTGTAAAACTGCCATGAGCCTATTGTTTGTTATTTTAGGCCTTTGAAGCCTTTCTGCGCTCCCTCCTTCCACTAGTCCTCCACTGACCAGACCACTGCTGCCCGTGTACCCCTGGAACCAATTATAAAGTGCCTACAGCCAGCCCATTTTATTATGTTAGGCCTTTGAAGCCTGTCTGCGGTCCCTACTTTAAATACTCCTCCACTCACCACCAAGCTGCCTGCCCGTGTATCCATGTAACCGATGTAAAACTGCCATGACTGCCTACTGTTTGTTATTTTAGGCCTTTGATAGCCTGTCTGCGGCCCCTACTTGCAATACTCCTCCACTGACCACAATGCTGCCTGGAGTGCCTGCCTGTGTATCCATGTAACCGATTTCAAACTGCCATGACTGCCTACTGTTTGTTATTTTAGGCCTTTGTGAGCCTGTCTGCGGCCCCTACTTGCAATACTCCTCCACTGACCACAATGCTGCCTGGAGTGCCTGCCTGTGTATCCATGTAACCGATTTCAAACTGCCATGACTGCCTACTGTTTGTTATTTTAGGCCTTTGTGAGCCTGTCTGCGGCCCCTACTTGCAATACTCCTCCACTGACCACAATGCTGCCTGGAGTGCCTGCCTGTGTATCCATGTAACCGATTTCAAACTGCCATGACTGCCTACTGTTTGTTATTTTAGGCCTTTGATAGCCTGTCTGCGGCCCCTACTTGCAATACTCCTCCACTGACCACACCAATGCTGCCCGTGTACCCCTGGAACCTATTTAAAAGTTCATAGAGCCTAGTTATATATTTTATTTACTATTAATAAGGCCATGATGGACTACGCTGTACCACGCTACAAGCTAACCAGTCGACACTTCTTTTGCGAAAAAAGCCATCCCAACCCTCCACCAGCTTGTAGAAGACCGCATTGTCCATGCACTCTGGCAATCTGTGAGTACAAAGGTGCACCTGACAACAGACGCATGGACCTGTAGGCATGGCCACGGAAGATTACGTGTCCATTACGGCGCAATGGGTTAATGTGTTGGATGCATGGTCCACAGGGGACAGCCTACTAAGTATGTCTGCAGTCCATAATTCAAATTGTCCTCCACTGTCTAAATCGGAGCTTCCACCTTCTGGCTTTCGGCCTATAGTATCAGAAATTAAACTGCATTTGGCCTTCAACTTTGGTTACGGCCTACTAACGGCTTCTGCCCCTCCCTGGTGTTGCCCTCAACTAAATAAAGCTGAGCTTCAACCTTCTGTTCCAAATTACCATTTTAAAAAATGCAATAGGCTTTTCCGGCCTACTAAAGGTGTCTGTCTGTGTGCCCCTGCCTGGTGTTGTCCTCAACTAAATAAAGCTGAGCTTCAACCTTCCGGCTCTCATTAAGTGGTTTTGAAAAAACAAAATGGTGGATAGGGCCTACTAACGGCTTCTGCCCCTCCCTGGTGTTGCCCTCAACTAAATAAAGCTGAGCTTCAACCTTCCGGCTCTCATTAAGTGGTTTTGAAAAAACAAAATGGTGGATAGGGCCTACTAACGGCTTCTGCCCCTCCCTGGTGTTGCCCTCAACTAAATAAAGCTGAGCTTCAACCTTCCGGCTCTCATTAAGTGTTTTTAAAAAACAAAATGGTGGATAGGGCCTACTAACGGCTTCTGCCCCTCCCTGGTGTTGCCCTCAACTAAATAAAGCTGAGCTTCAACCTTCCGGCTCTCATTAAGTGGTTTTGAAAAAACAAAATGGTGGATAGGGCCTACTAACGGCTTCTGCCCCTCCCTGGTGTTGCCCTCAACTAAATAAAGCTGAGCTTCAACCTTCCGGCTCTCATTAAGTGGTTTTGAAAAAACAAAATGGTGGATAGGGCCTACTAACGGCTTCTGCCCCTCCCTGGTGTTGCCCTCAACTAAATAAAGCTGAGCTTCAACCTTCCGGCTCTCATTAAGTGGTTTTGAAAAAACAAAATGGTGGATAGGGCCTACTAACGGCTTCTGCCCCTCCCTGGTGTTGCCCTCAACTAAATAAAGCTGAGCTTCAACCTTCCGGCTCTCATTAAGTGGTTTTGAAAAAACAAAATGGTGGATAGGGCCTACTAACGGCTTCTGCCCCTCCCTGGTGTTGCCCTCAACTAAATAAAGCTGAGCTTCAACCTTCCGGCTCTCATTAAGTGGTTTTGAAAAAACAAAATGGTGGATAGGGCCTACTAACGGCTTCTGCCCCTCCCTGGTGTTGCCCTCAACTAAATAAAGCTGAGCTTCAACCTTCCGGCTCTCATTAAGTGTTTTTAAAAAACAAAATGGTGGATAGGGCCTACTAACGGCTTCTGCCCCTCCCTGGTGTTGCCCTCAACTAAATAAAGCTGAGCTTCAACCTTCCGGCTCTCAATAAGTGGTTTTGAAAAAACAAAATGGTGGATAGGGCCTACTAACGGCTTCTGCCCCTCCCTGGTGTTGCCCTCAACTAAATAAAGCTGAGATTCAACCTTCCGGCTCTCATTAAGTGGTTTTGAAAAAACAAAATGGTGGATAGGGCCTACTAACGGCTTCTGCCCCTCCCTGGTGTTGCCCACAACTAAATAAAGCTGAGCTTCAACCTTCCGGCTCTCATTAAGTGGTTTTTAAAAAACAAAATGGTGGATAGGGCCTACTAACGGCTTCTGCCCCTCCCTGGTGTTGCCCTCAACTAAATAAAGCTGAGCTTCAACCTTCCGGCTCTCATTAAGTGGTTTTGAAAAAACAAAATGGTGGATAGGGCCTACTAACGGCTTCTGCCCCTCCCTGGTGTTGCCCTCAACTAAATAAAGCTGAGCTTCAACCTTCCGGCTCTCATTAAGTGGTTTTGAAAAAACAAAATGGTAGATAGGGCCTACTAACGGCTTCTGCCCCTCCCTGGTGTTGCCCTCAACTAAATAAAGCTGAGCTTCAACCTTCCGGCTCTCATTAAGTGGTTTTGAAAAAACAAAATGGTGGATAGGGCCTACTAACGGCTTCTGCCCCTCCCTGGTGTTGCCCTCAACTAAATAAAGCTGAGCTTCAACCTTCTGGCTCTCATTAAGTGGTTTTGAAAAAACAAAATGGTGGATAGGGCCTACTAACGGCTTCTGCCCCTCCCTGGTGTTGCCCTCAACTAAATAAAGCTGAGCTTCAACCTTCCGGCTCTCATTAAGTGTTTTTAAAAAACAAAATGGTGGATAGGGCCTACTAACGGCTTCTGCCCCTCCCTGGTGTTGCCCTCAACTAAATAAAGCTGAGCTTCAACCTTCCGGCTCTCATTAAGTGGTTTTGAAAAAACAAAATGGTGGATAGGGCCTACTAACGGCTTCTGCCCCTCCCTGGTGTTGCCCTCAACTAAATAAAGCTGAGCTTCAACCTTCCGGCTCTCATTAAGTGGTTTTGAAAAAACAAAATGGTGGATAGGGCCTACTAACGGCTTCTGCCCCTCCCTGGTGTTGCCCACAACTAAATAAAGCTGAGCTTCAACCTTCCGGCTCTCATTAAGTGGTTTTTAAAAAACAAAATGGTGGATAGGGCCTACTAACGGCTTCTGCCCCTCCCTGGTGTTGCCCTCAACTAAATAAAGCTGAGCTTCAACCTTCCGGCTCTCATTAAGTGGTTTTGAAAAAACAAAATGGTGGATAGGGCCTACTAACGGCTTCTGCCCCTCCCTGGTGTTGCCCTCAACTAAATAAAGCTGAGCTTCAACCTTCCGGCTCTCATTAAGTGGTTTTGAAAAAACAAAATGGTGGATAGGGCCTACTAACGGCTTCTGCCCCTCCCTGGTGTTGCCCTCAACTAAATAAAGCTGAGCTTCAACCTTCCGGCTCTCATTAAGTGGTTTTGAAAAAACAAAATGGTGGATAGGGCCTACTAACGGCTTCTGCCCCTCCCTGGTGTTGCCCTCAACTAAATAAAGCTGAGCTTCAACCTTCCGGCTCTCATTAAGTGGTTTTGAAAAAACAAAATGGTGGATAGGGCCTACTAACGGCTTCTGCCCCTCCCTGGTGTTGCCCTCAACTAAATAAAGCTGAGCTTCAACCTTCCGGCTCTCATTAAGTGTTTTTAAAAAACAAAATGGTGGATAGGGCCTACTAACGGCTTTTGCCCCTCCCTGGTGTTGCCCTCAACTAAATAAAGCTGAGCTTCAACCTTCCGGCTCTCATTAAGTGGTTTTGAAAAAACAAAATGGTGGATAGGGCCTAATAACGGCTTCTGCCCCTCCCTGGTGTTGCCCTCAACTAAATAAAGCTGAGCTTCAACCTTCCGGCTCTCATTAAGTGGTTTTGAAAAAACAAAATGGTGGATAGGGCCTACTAACGGCTTCTGCCCCTCCCTGGTGTTGCCCACAACTAAATAAAGCTGAGCTTCAACCTTCCGGCTCTCATTAAGTGGTTTTGAAAAAACAAAATGGTGGATAGGGCCTACTAACGGCTTCTGCCCCTCCCTGGTGTTGCCCACAACTAAATAAAGCTGAGCTTCAACCTTCCGGCTCTCATTAAGTGGTTTTGAAAAAACAAAATGGTGGATAGGGCCTACTAACGGCTTCTGCCCCTCCCTGGTGTTGCCTTCAACTAAATAAAGCTGAGCTTCAACCTTCCGGCTCTCATTAAGTGGTTTTGAAAAAACAAAATGGTGGATAGGGCCTACTAACGGCTTCTGCCCCTCCCTGGTGTTGCCCACAACTAAATAAAGCTGAGCTTCAACCTTCCGGCTCTCATTAAGTGGTTTTTAAAAAACAAAATGGTGGATAGGGCCTACTAACGGCTTCTGCCCCTCCCTGGTGTTGCCCTCAACTAAATAAAGCTGAGCTTCAACCTTCCGGCTCTCATTAAGTGGTTTTGAAAAAACAAAATGGTGGATAGGGCCTACTAACGGCTTCTGCCCCTCCCTGGTGTTGCCCTCAACTAAATAAAGCTGAGCTTCAACCTTCCGGCTCTCATTAAGTGGTTTTGAAAAAACAAAATGGTGGATAGGGCCTACTAACGGCTTCTGCCCCTCCCTGGTGTTGCCCACAACTAAATAAAGCTGAGCTTCAACCTTCCGGCTCTCATTAAGTGGTTTTTAAAAAACAAAATGGTGGATAGGGCCTACTAACGGCTTCTGCCCCTCCCTGGTGTTGCCCTCAACTAAATAAAGCTGAGCTTCAACCTTCCGGCTCTCATTAAGTGTTTTTTAAAAAACAAAATGGTGGTTAGGGCCTACTAACGGCTTCTGCCCCTCCCTGGTGTTGCCCTCAACTGAATAAAGCTGAGCTTCAACCTTCTGGCTCTCATTAAGTGTTTTTTAAAAAACAAAATGGTGGATAGGGCCTACTAACGGCTTCCGCCCCTCCCTGGTGTTGCCCTCAACTAAATAAAGCTGAGCTTCAACCTTCCGGCTCTCATTAAGTGGTTTTGAAAAAACAAAATGGTGGATAGGGCCTACTAACGGCTTCTGCCCCTCCCTGGTTTTGCCCACAACTAAATAAAGCTGAGCTTCAACCTTCTGCTCCAAATTACCATTTTAAAAAATGCAATAGGCTTTTCCGGCCTACTAAAGGTGTCTGTCTGTGTGCCCCTGCCTGGTGTTGTCCTCAACTAAATAAAGCTGAGCTTCAACCTTCCGGCTCTCATTAAGTGGTTTTGAAAAAACAAAATGGTGGTTAGGGCCTACTAACGGCTTCTGCCCCTCCCTGGTGTTGTCCTCAACTGAACAAAGCTGAGCTTCCACATTCTGCCTTTCGCCCTATACTATCAGATATTAAACTGCATTTGGCCTACTAGTGTGGTTAGGCCCTTGAAACAGTGTCTGCTGCTCTTGGGTTTGCTACTCCACTGAACAAAGCAATGCCGCCTGTTTAGTCCTGTTACCAATTTTGAACTGCATTTAGCCTACTTTATTCTTTGGCCCTATATCTGTTTCCTCCTCATCCTGCCCATTGCCCAGCCACTGCTAAATGAGTCTGCTGGTACATTGACCTAGACCACTACATTCCCCTTGTACTCTACACAGCCAGAATCTGACCCTGCTGAAAGTAAGGTTCCCCTTCCCGCATGTTATACCACCTTACACAGGGACAAAGAGGAAGGTGCAGATGAAAGTGCAGGTTCCTTCATCAGGTGGGGGGGCATACTCGTTGGCGACGTCACTGGCACAGGGCCCCTCAGAGTACGCAAAAGTGTCGCTGCTGGTGGGAGGCGCCCCCGCCATGCAAACACACCGCCGTACTTTGAGGGGCCCTGTGCCAGTGCCAATGCGAACGAGTGGGCCCCCCCCCTGCTTGCTCAGGATCACAGCACTTGCAACGTTTAAATACTTACCTTTCCCTGCAACACCGCCGTGACGTAGTCCGCATTTCCTGAGCCCACGAAAAACTTGAGCCAGCCCTACTCCCCCCACAACTTTTGCCAAATGACCCCCAATTCCCTATGCCCAACTATTATTATAAAGTTAATTACGATTGGCAAGCTTCAGAAACAAGAATGGATGTTTTTGGCATTAAAATGGGCACTGTAGGTGTTTTCCTGGCCTCCACTCACTGCCGACTATGCTTCCCCATTGACTTGCATTGGGTTTCGTGTTTCGGTCGATCCCCGACTTTTAGCGATAATCGGCCGAATGCACTCGACTCGACTCTGGACAAAATCGGGTTTCCCAAAACCCTACTCGATCTTAAAAAAATGAAAGTCGCTCAACCCTACTCATGAGTATCCATCCTGCCCCATCAGTCTCCATCGTATCCATCCTGCCCCATGATCCTGCACGATCTGTCTCCAATCCTGCCCCATGTCTTTGATTCTGCCCCATGTCTCCAATCATGCCCCGTATCTAAATTCTGCCCATGTCTCCAGTCCTGCCCCCAGTGTGTCCAGCATCTCTGCCCTCAGTGTCCAGCATCTCTGCCCCCAGTGTCCACCATCTCTGCCCCCAGTGTCCAGCATCTCTGCCCCCAGTGTCCAGCATCTCTGCCCCCAGTGTCCAGCATCTTTGCCCCCAATGTGTCCAGCATCTCTGCCCCCAATGTGTCCAGCATCCTGCCCCCAATGTGTCCAGCATCCTGCCCCCCAATGTGTCCAGCATCCTGCCTCCAATGTGTCCAGCATCCTGCCCCAATGTGTCCAGCATCCTGCCCCCAAAGTGTCCAGCATCCTGCCCCCAATGTGTCCAGCAATCTGCCCCAGTGTCTCCAATATTGCCCCCAGTGTGTCCAGCCATCTGCCCCAGTGTGATCAGCATATTACCCCCAGTGTGTCCAGCAATCTGCCCCAGTATGTCCAGCATATTGCCCCAGTGTCTGACTCCAGCATATTGCCCCCAGTGTGTCCAGCAATCTGCTCCAGTGTCTGACTCCAGCATATTACCCCAGTGTGTCCAGCAATCTGCCCCAGTGTCTCCAGCATTGCCCCCAGTGTGTCCAGCATTGCCCCCAGTGTGTCCAGCAATCTGCCCCAGTGTCTCCAGCATTGCCCCCACTGTGTCCAGCAATCTGCCCTGGTGTGTCCAGCAATCTGCCCCGGTTTGTCCAGCATATTGCCCCCAGACAGTGTCCAGCTGTTATGATCTGGTGGCCTAAGAGCAGCATGAGACGTACTCTGGAGAAGGTGGTACCTGTACTGACCGCAGACCCTGAACTTAACACCGCAACTAGATGTAGCCGTGGAATGTACCTATCACTCCCTAGACATCTCGACACAGCCGGAGGACTAATTACCCCTAGGGATAGAAAAGGGAAAACTATCTTGCCTCAGAGAAAATTCCCAAAGGATAGCAAGCCCCCCACAAATATTGACTGTGAGAGGAGAGGGAAAAAACATACACAGACTGAAATCAGAATTTAGCAAAGGAGGCCACTTCTAGCTAAATAGAAAGGATAGGACAGAGTACTATGCGGTCAGTATTAAAACACTAGAAAATATCCACCACAGAGAATACAAAAATCTCCACAGCTAACTAAAGATATGGAGGGTATATCTGCATCTCCAGAGATACCAGCTTGGGTAAACAAATCCTTATTCAGACCAAGCTGGACAAGACAAAAACATGGAAAAGAACTGAACAATAAGGCCACAGCATGTGGACAGCAAAAATCAAGGCCAGAACTTATCTTTGTTGAAAGGAACAGCAAAGCAGGAGAGAGCAGGCAAGGATGTGAATCCTCCAGGAACAATGGACAACTGGCACTGACTAAAGGGTCAAGCAAGGCTAAATAGCCCAGTCAGGATTGCAAAAACTTGACACTCCTGATGAATGCTGCGATCCAGAGACAGCAGCACTACCACTTATAACCACCGGAGGGAGCCCAAGAGCAGAATTCACAACATCCAGCATTCTGGCCCGGGCACCCCGGATTGCCCTTCGCAAAAAAAAACGAGTTCTCCTCACCTGACCTGCGCTCCAGCGGCAAAGCTCCCTCCAGCAGCGCGCACTCACAGGCGACATGTGCGCTGCGCCTGCGGCCGACTTCAGCTGCCAGCCTCCAATTGGCTGGCGGCTGTTGTTAACTATTGACGTGCGGGCACGCGCCCGCACAATAGGTGAAACTGCCGCAGCGCCGATAGGGGCCCGGTTAGCAGATGAGACGGGGCCCGTTGTGGGCCCCCTCTCTGCCCACCGGGCCCATACGCCAGTCAGGGCAGTAATGCCCTGATGGCGGCGGGCAATCTGAGCGGTAGCCCAGGTCCCTCAACACCACTGGGCCCTGGGCTACCACCCAGATTGACCCTATTATAATCCGCCCCTGGTATTACCTGTACACTGACACTATATACAGGGCTCCTGTAAATAATGTCACTGGCGATTACTGTATTACCTATACACTGATACTGTATTCAGAGCTCCTGTGTATAATGTCACTGATGATCACTGTATTACCTGTACACTGACAGTAAATACAGCACTTCCTGTGTATAATGGCACTTAGTGTTGTTTTTTTCTTTTTATTACTGATCAATATTGTAGTATTCAGTCACTATTTGATGGTAATATGTGATCTGGTCATGGTGTGGCGATACTTGTTCCTTGCATATGGTATTATTCGTTCACTATGTGATGGTAATATGTGATCTGGTCATGGTGTGGTGATATTTGTTCCTTGTATGTGGTATTATTTGGTCACTATGTGGTCGGAATATGTGGTCTGGTCATAGTATCAATGACCATTTTAAAAAAAAATGTATGCTACTCATTTCCTTAAAGAAAAATACATAAAAATATATTTATATTTAATAGTTTAGAGTAGAGTAGGGCCCGGCCTAAAGAGTCTACCATGTCATGGTGGCAGCTTACAAATTCTTTTGGCCAGAACAAAAGCGGCTGGTTATGAATGTGATCTGGCGTTTGATGGGAACTGTTAATATCTGATTGGTGAGGACTTGGTGGAGAAGTTGAGGTTTTCCAAGAGTGGGTGGTGGGACGGTGGAGGTGGAGCTGGGGTGGAGCCTGGGCAGAGTCTCAACAGGGTCCGAAAATTTTGCCAGTATGGGACCCCGAAATTCCTAGTAGCAGCCCTCATACGAATAGTGCAGCATGCTGGCTCAGTGGTTAGCACTGTTGCCTTACAGCACTGGGATGCTGGGTTCAAATTACACCAAGGATAACATCTGGACAATGCAAAGAGTTGATATGTTCTCCCGTGTTTGTGTGAGTTTCTTCCAGGTAGTCTGGTCTCCTTCCACACGCCAAAGACATACTGATAAGGAATTTAGATTGTGAGCACCAATGGGTACAGTGATGATGATAAAAATATGTGAAAATGAATGGTGCTTGACAAGGGAGTATTTGCCCATTAACAATAATAATTTGTTATATTCTAATGGTAACAACCCTTTATTCAAAATAATTGTGTAATTTGAATTGGTTCAGCTACTTCTACCACATCCCAGTGTCCACATCCAATAGTTGTATATGGCTGAAAATTATACACAGCAGAGTGCACGTTCAAGCTGTCGATACCATTACAGTCTATGGCACGCTGGCGCATACGCCGAATACCATTTTGCGGGGGGGTTAATCCGCAACGGGACGAACAAACAAACATGGTGAAGTATTTCGTGGCACAGCTGTGTCGGTGCACAAGACAGGTTTCCCACACCAGTAAATATATAATAAATAAATAGCTTGGCACTCAATTTGTAAATGGTGATGATTTTTAGAAATGTGTGATATGTGATGGATTGGAAAAATATTGGACAATAACTAGCACTCCCCAGTTATTTTCCCTCCATGCTAGTTATTGTCCAATACCTATGTGTTACATTACAGCCACGGTTTACCTCTAACTTGGAATTCTGGGCCCAGATGAGATATTGTTCCTTTTTTCTTAACCCGTTAGTATACCGTTACTATCCTCTATTTTTGCAAGCTATACCGTACACCTTACTACATAGTCTCCTTCTCACTATTACAGGGAAACTACTTTCCCATAGGTCCGTTTGAAATTACACCCTAGGACCCACTCTACATCCAGAGACATCTTATATTTTCATCATATAAGCACACGTAAAAAGATGTTCCTTTACCTTTACCTTACCTCTCCTACCCTCCAATCCATCACATATCACACATTGGTTGTGAGATTTATCTTATTATCTCATTCCTATTTTTATGTCTATTTTTCTTTACTGGTTATTGTTTTTGTATACTTAGAATTGTTTGTATTTTGTCATGTATTTGTAACGCAGTTTACTGAAGAAGGTCTAAATGTCTGACCGAAACGTTTAATGATTTGGACTGCTATCCAAGTAATAAATAAATCATTTCTAAAAATCATCACCATTTACAAGTTGAGTGCCAAGCTATTTATTTATTATGAACAAACAAACATGTGACAAAACGCAATGTGAAAGCACCCTAACAAACTCATTGCAGATGTTGCCCTTTGTAAACCCATGACCTCAATGCTGCTTGCAGTTTGTAGTGGGCCAGCTGTCATCTATTCTTATTGAAATCATTTAAACACATCTCTATGTATTCATAATGGTTCCGCAATAATTTGACTATAATGCGATACAAGAATGCAAGTTGTCAGCCAAAAACAACAAAAAGGTTGGAAACTTTCTCTGAAGAGTATTTCCAGTCCTGTGGTCGAAGGTAAACCACTAACAGTTAGTATAGAAAAGCATTATGTAAAGCTCTACCGTATAACATTTTAATTGTCAAGATAGGAAATAACCTGAAGGGTTAATGTACAGCAACATCACTTAAAATAAAAGAAGTAAATCTGTGTGTGTGTGTGTGTGTGTGTAAGGGACGATTTTTGTGGCATTTTTTGTCCTAAGGCGAGCTCAGGGAGGCCAGAAACCTTCCGTGGGGCAGAAGGGCTTGATCTTGATTATGGAGGCAACGGACTTAGGCTAGTTTCACATTTGCGTTAGAATCCGCAGCGTTTAATCCGCATCCACAAGTGCAGGCAAAAACGCATAGAAACACATACAAACGCGGCGTTTTTTAGTCGCATGCGGGAACGCATGCGGTTAAAAAAACGCTGCGTTTGCACGCTTTTCCATGTGCTTTTTTCTGCGTTTGCGGATACGGTGCGCATGGTGACAAATTTTACTGGGATATTTTTATGGGATATCTTTATACAGACCCTTGAACAGCTGAAATCTTCAGATTTTGCTCCTGTATCTTGTGTCATGATGGATCTTCGCATGGAGAGCTTTTATTTCAATCTGGATTTAAGCATCAAGCTGTTTCTTGCCTGTGCGTTTGCTTGGGAGCAAGACAGAAATCACGAAAGATGGAGAAGGAGACGTCATAGGTGTTTTTGGAGACACCCCATTATTGAACTACGTGAGAGCCGTGGAGCCTATCACACGCTGTATGGCGAGCTTGATGCCAACCTGGACAAATTCCCGGAATATACAAGGATGTCGCAAGACTCGTTCCGGGATTTGCTTGCTCGTGTCCAAGGAGCCATACGGAGACAGGACACCCAGCTCCGTAGAGCGATTCCACCAGAGGAACATTGGCTTGTTACTTTAAGGTACGTAACAAATCTAAACAAATGCCAGTGCTAATTTTGGGTGTTCTGACATGTATTTTTTTGGTATTTTCCTTTGTCTTTAGCATAAGAACACCATACATAGAATTGATTTTATTTTTTTTATTTTCTTCCAGATTTCTGGCAACCGGAGAGAGTTTATCATCCCTCCACTTCCAATACCGGCTTGGAATTTCCACCCTGTCTGAAATAGTTGCGGACACCTGCCGGGCTTTGAGGAATGTTCTCCGGGATGAGTTTATACCCCTACCCAGCGCGGACATGTGGATGGCAATTGCTGAAAAATTCTGGAATGTGTGTGATTTCCCCAACTGTTTGGGAGCGGTGGATGGAAAGCACATATGCATTATCAAACCAGCCAGAACAGGATCGGAGTACTTCAATTATAAAAAATATTTTTCTGTTGTCCTCATGGCAATAGCCGATGCGGACTGTCACTTCATCGCTGTGGACATTGGAGCTTTTGGTCGTGGCAACGATTCCCAGACTTTTAAAAACTCGGATATGGGCCGCCATTTGTATGGCAAAAATTTTAATTTTCCACGGCCACAACCTCTCCCCAACACTCAAGGTCCACCGATGCCATTTGTTATGGTTGGGGATGAGGCCTTTCAGATGTGTGAAAACCTACTGAAGCCATATTCCAGTCGGGACTTAAACCACACTAAAAGGATCTTTAACTACAGACTGACCAGGGCCCGAAGAACTGTAGAGTGTACGTTTGGGATTCTAGTCTCAAAATGGCGCATTCTTGCATCAGCCATTAATCTAAAAATGGAGACAGTCGACGAGGTGGACAAAGCCTGTGTGGTTCTGCACAATTACATAATGGCTAAGGAGCGGCCCAACATTGAACTGGATGAACCAGTTGCACACCCATTGCCCGATTACCAGCATCACCCGCTGCAGTCAACTGCTGAAGTTGGCCATGAGCAGGACCAATTTGCTGCCTTTTTTTAATCAGATATTGGACGTGTTTCATGGCAGGACAATGTTGTGTAAATGTCCTCTTGGGATTTTGTCTGTACCAGTTATTTTCTTAAATGTTACTAATATTTCTCGTTAATAAACTTTATTTTTTGGTATTTTGACCGTGTCTCCTATGTATTTCCTCTACAAACCAAGGCTGTCCTCACACTAGCAGTATTTGGTCAGTATTTAATATCAGTAAGCCAAAACCAGGAGTGGGTGATAAATGCTGAGGTGCCAAATATGTTAATATAATACTTTTCCTCTAATTGTTCCACTCCTGGTTTTGGCTTACAAATACTGATATAAAATACTGACCACATACTGCTAGTGTGACGGCAGCCATGTTGTTTTAGTGGTAAGGTTGTTGACGTCATTGCGTCCGGATTCTGTTCTACAGTATCCATTGGACGCAGACTGAAGAGACAATGGCTGTAATACAAAAACAGATCTATACTCATCAAGTCAGGTGTCAGAAATAATTAATTCATGATGCACATATAACAGTCTCATGAATTCACTATTTTTGACACATGTCCAGGTGAGCATAGATATGCCTTGTATGACCGCCATCGTCCCTTCACTTTGTGTGAAAAAGATTACGTACACAGAAGAGAAAATGGAGGTTATACAAGGCAGTTCTCTACTCACAAGGTCAGGTGTTCTAACTAACGAGTTTTTGGACACCTGACCTGTTGAGTATACATCTGCATTGTATTGCCACCATTTTCTCTTCAGTCTGCAACACTAGTCACAGACTAAGCAGAACGAAGAAATATGGAGAAAATACAAGTATTAATTTTTTGGCCAACCTCATATATCTATACTAAAGACACAGAAAGCTGCAGTCTTTTATTTGCTAACTACTGGAGCTATGATGTGGCCAAAAAATTAGGTGTGCGGCGAACGATGTGTATTGCCGGCGGCGAAAGACACAATTAAGCCACACATAATTGGGGGCAAAAAACAATATTATTTATTTTCTTAGAAACCAAACTTTTTTAATTAAGTGCACCTGCTTGGGGTAGAGTGACGAAATGGGGGGGGGGTGAAGCTGTGAGGCCTGGCTAAGTGTGGACGACGCAGGGGTGGCAGGAGAAGGGGCAATTAGACTAGTGGGGTCTGGTAGTTCAGGGATGGGGCTTGACACATGAGAGGCCTGAGACGCACTGGAAGGGTGAGACAAACCTGACATTACAGACACACTGGGAGGTGAGGGGGGAGGAATACTGATAGTATGAGTTTTTTATTTTTTTTCCCTTTCTGGGATCGCCGGGTTCTGGTAAGCCTCGGTGGGCTCATATGTCGTGGCATGGTCGTGGTGGGTGACCTGTCAGGTGCGGCTGCACTGTGCTTGTAGAGCGCGCAGCCATGCCAGAGTCCATAGTGCTCGTAGAGCGTGCAGCCATGCCAGAGTCCATAGTGCTCGTAGAGCGTGCAGTCATGCCAGAGTCCATAGTGCTCATAGAGCGTGCAGCTATGCCAGAGTCCATAGTGCTCATAGAGCGGAAGGCCATGCCAGGGTCCATAGTGCTCGTAGAGCGTGCAGCCATGCAAGAGTGTATAGTGCTCGTAGAGCGGATGGCCATGCCAGGGTCCATTGTGATCATAGAGCGGAAGGCCATGCCTGGGTCCTGCTGCATCGTGGTGGTGGTGGAGCAGAAGGCCATGCCAGGGTCCATTGTGCTCGTAGAGCGGAAGGCCATGCCTGGGTCCTGCTGCATCGTGGTGGTGGTGGAGTGGAAGGCCATGCCAGGGTCCTGCTGCATCATGGTGGTGGTGGAGCGGAAGGCCATGCCAGGGTCCTGCTCCTGCATCGTGGTATCAGTGGAGGAGGTCCAAGCAGGAGCAGCAGTTGTCATGGTGGTGGCGGTGGGCTGTCCTACAGCACTCGGCATGGTGGTGGTGCTGTACTGGTGTCCGGCTGTGCTAGGAATAGAGGTGGCCATCCAGTGGTATGCAGCAGAGGTCGGCATTGAGGTTAATCGTGACAGTGAAGGCACAGGTGGATATGCCGCCACTGTCTGCTGAAAATACCGACTCTGCTGCATAGCCTGCACGTAAGCAGCATTGCAGGCCTGCATGACACTAAGCTGGAGATCAGGAGTAAGGTGTTCCGACATGCCCTGTTCAATTTGGTTAAAAAAATGATGTGCTGGCCTCTGGAGGTCAGCTTTTACTTGGTCAAGGCTTTTGGTGACCTCCTGGATACGTGTATTCATATGGCTAATGGCAGTATCCAGTCAGTCACCCAAAGCCTTGAGTCCATCGTGAAAAACCGAGCTCAAGAGCAAAAATTCAGGTATGAGTGACCTGTCCAATGCCCTCTGCCGCTGCTGGGAGGAGCCCAAAAAAAAGGGGCAGAGGCAAAGGACTGGGAAAGGTGAACACCTGATGGACCAGCTTCCTGGTCTCCAGTTAGTGTGCAGGCCCACTTGCTGCAGCGCTGCTGGATGGCTGGGAAGGGTCCGTGGCTGTCTGATGAAGGACCGCTCCAGAACCTGGGCCAACAGTGCTGCTCCATGTGCTGTGAAAAAAGGGAAAAAAAATTAATACCAAAAATTTACGGCCGCATGCGTTCACATAGACAGCAATGCGTTTTTTTGGCGCATTTCTTCTGCTAACAACAACATACGTTTCTAGTCGGCAAATTGACACCTCTAAAATTACTACATGTAGCGTTTACCGTGCCAAACCGCAGACGACGAAAAACGACGCATGCGTCAAAACGCAATCAAACGCAGACACTTGCGTCCCTAATGTTAAATATAGGAATACACAACGCATGCGGATTATTGCGGAAGAAACGCTGCGGACACAACCGCAAATGTGAAACTGGCCTACTGCAGTTGCGGTTGAAACGTGTTGCCTCTTCTTTCTATCTGGTCTCTGTGGGGTTTTGTCAAAATGTTTTACCTATCACAGCCTTTGCTTTGGTATTTTAGCATTTTTTTGCAATAAAAAAATCAATTTTTTAACATTTTCTTGGCAGCTGGAACTACTCATTTTTCTTTCCATTTGTATTACTTGGAGACACCTGAGTAAGATAAGATGTTTCTCTTGTCCAGTGGCAAACATAGAAATTACAGTGCCCACACACATATATAGTTATTAGGCAGAGTCGTATCTCCAACGTTTTATGAACCAGGAGAAGGACAAATATTATGATCTGTACACAGTAATTTTGTCCCTTTTGAAGCCCCTTACTGTTCTCGCTAGCAATACCCCTTTTATGGCCTATGGTAGATTGGCTCACTCAGGTGTTAAATGAGGTAGTCACAGGAATCCTTCTCGTTTTAAATTTTCAAATGGTTTATTAAAACAGGCTTTATAAACCAGTACAAACAAAAGAAATAGATATATCCAGCCTTCTTGACATAAACCAAACACCTCTCACTATTAGTCCTGATAACTGCAGGGTTCGAATACACAGAAAACAGGATTCAGCTCTGTTTACCAAAAGCCCAGCTCTGGAGGTCCGTTCCCCTCCAGAGTACACAGAACAATCATAAAAAAAGTTGTCCACTACTTGGACAACTTTTTCTCATACCCCACGCTTGGCCCTCATAAAATAATACAAATTACACTCGCCTCCCATGCTGGCGCCATTCCCCCGGTGTCCGCATTCGCTCTCTCGAGGCTCCCATGCTGATGTGACATATGACACTAGTGCCCAATCAACACTTGCGTCAATGTCGCCACTTCCTGTCGAATTGAGCATGAAGAGGAAGCCTGAGATCAGCTGCAGCCTGGAATTCCTCTTCATGTTCGATCTGTCTGAAGGCAGGGACAGTGATCCCAGTGCTAATTGGGCGCTGGAGTCACGTGTCACAACAACCACACAAGAGCCCAGGGACCTCAAGTGCTGACACCGCGGGAACGGTGCTGGCATGGGAGGTGAGTATAAGCTTTATTTTATGGGGGGCCAAACATTTTGATCAAGAATGGGTTGTCCTAGTAGTGGACAACCCCTATATTTCCAATGGCTTCACTTTTACCTCCTGGACTTTCCTAAAGTGGAGATATGGTGAACAGCTGTCCTGTCCACCTCTTCAGCTCTTCATAATAGACCTGGCCCTGTCATGGCTGATTAACCCCTCTCAGCACATAACATGCTGGAGCAAAATTTCCAGGTTTATATCACTGAAGCTAATAACCTCAGTGAAACATGTCTCCCTTCCAACACATTACCAGTGATACTCTTACATGCTATTATAGAGTATGATGCTTCCAAAAATGCCCCCATACATACCCTGATTATGGTATTCCCACAGTGAATCCTGCCTCCCGCAGTTTTATCCGACCCATACAGTATAGAACACGATGACCACACAGTACCCCCAGCAAAGTATTATATCTCCACAGTGCCACCAACACAGTATAATAACACCATAACATGATCCCCAACCAATCACTCAACCAATTAATTTCTATGGGAAATCCAATTTGCTGTTCATGTGATGAGTAGTGTTGAGCGATACCATCCGATACTTGAAAGTATCGGTATCGGAAAGTATCGGCCGATACCGGCAAAGTATCGGATCCAATCCGATACCGATACCCGATACCAATACAAGTCAATGGGACTCAAGTATCGGACGGTATTCCTGATGGTTCCCAGGGTCTGAAGGAGAGGAAACTCTCCTTCAGGCCCTGGGATCCATATAAATGTGTAAAAGAAAGAATTAAAATAAAAAATATTGCTATACTCACCTCTCCGACGCAGCCTGGACCTCAGCGAGGGAACCGGCAGCGTTGTTTGTTTAAAATTCGCGCTTTTACTTGGTTACGTGAAGTCCCGGCTTGTGATTGGTCAGGGCGGCCATGTTGCCGGGACGCGGACCAATCACAGCAAGCCGTGACGAAATTACGTCACGGCTTGCTGTGATTGGTCCGCGTCCCGGCAACATGGCCGCCATTAACCAATCACAAGCCGTGACGTCACGGGAGGCTGGACACGCGCGCTTTTTAAAAAGCGCGCGTGTCCAGCCTCCAGTGACGTCCCAGCTTATGATTGGTCACGGCGCCATGTTGCCGGGACGCGGACCAATCACAGCAAGCCGTGACGAAATTACGTCACGGCTTGCTGTGATTGGTCCGCGTCCCGGCAACATGGCCGCCATTAACCAATCACAAGCCGTGACGTCACGGGAGGCTGGACACGCGCGCTTTTTAAAATGGGCGCGTGTCCAGCCTCCCGTGACGTCCCGGCTTGTGATTGGTTGCGCCGCTGTCAACCAATCACAAGCCGGGAGGCTGGACACGCGCATTTTAAAATTTTAAAATGCGCGCGTGTCCAGCCTCCCGTGACGTCACGGCTTGTGATTGGTTGCGTCTCCCATGTGACTGCGACGCAACCAATCACAAAGCCGGGACGTAATTTTAAAATCCTTAAGGACCTGAAATTACGTCACGGCTTGCTGTGATTGGTTGCGTCGCCCATGTGACTGCGACGCAACCAATCACAACGCCGGAACGTAATTTTAAAATCCTGAAGGACCTGAAATTACGTCACGGCTTGCTGTGATTGGTTGCGTCCCGGTCACATGGGCGGCACGCAACCAATCACAAGCCGGGACTCACGTAAAGGAAAGAAAAGCGCGAATTTTAAACAAAGAACGCTGCCGCTTCCCTCGGTAAGGTGCAGGCTGCGTCGGAGAGGTGAGTATAGCAATATTTTTTATTTTAATTCTCTCTTTTACACATTTTTACATTAATGTTGTTTCGATACCGATACCCGATATCACAAAAATATCGGATCTCGGTATCGGAATTCCGATACAGCAAGTATCGGCCGATACCCGATACTTGCAGTATCGGAATGCTCAACACTAGTGATGAGTTTAAGGAGCTTTTTTCCTGAAAAGATTTTGAAAAACACCTGGTAGAAAATAGAAAGTGCATGTCACTTCTTTGAAGCAGACCTGAAAGAAACCTGTCCAAACTAGACACTGACAAACAAAAGGCTGCAACCTCTTCAAAACTGTTTTAGGAAATACATCAAGAAAAAGAGAACTCCAAAAACTCAGCAAAAAGCAGAATTTACTGAAGCCGTTTTTACTTGAAAAACATGTGGTTTTTGAGTTCCTCAAAACACTCTGTGTGAACATACTTTAAGGGGTTAAACTATTGTGATTAGACATAACTCCATTTGCAATCATTAGGCCCGCGTGCTAGCTGTACCGCTAGTACATGCGCTGTATGGAGCAGGCCCAGCTCCTGAGCCCGCTCTACACATGCAGTACATATAGAGCAAAATGGACCCTTGTGCACAGTAGACAATGGCACTTACTCGGGTTCGCCAGATGCCGGCACTAAGCACCATAGATAGAATAGTACATTTCATTATGACTTGCATTATTCATACAATGGAAGATACTGGATAAATATATAACAATGCAATGTGTGCATAGATGTTTGTAATAACATGTTATAAAGAGCAGGGAGATGACTAGAGACCTATGAGTCCCAGGGCTAAAGCATTCAGCTATCAAATAACACCCCTATACAAGTAGAAACTACTGCCATACTGTATCTGTACAAAACCCAGTGTACACCAATGTTACCAATAATATCGATATATGAGGGAAAAATAATATCCAGACCATAATCACCATGTAGGGTGCCAAATTATACTACCATACTGGTCATTAACAAAATTGTACTATGACCAATATTATCCCTACACAGTGACCATAAAGTGTTAGATAGCAGCTCTATACAGGTGAATACTGTATACACTGTGAATACTTTTCTTCTGCACCCAGCCCATACCAGCATGACGACTTTTGTGGCTTTCAAAGTAATAGTTCCCCCACTGATAACAGTGCATCTTTTTACCTCGACACAGCTATAGTGTCTCCTCTGTGCCCCCACAGACTGATAGCGCCCTTTTGTGCCTCCACACAGTAATTGTGCCCTCACTCAATTATAATTCTCTCTCTGTGCCTCCATCCAATAATTACGTCCTCTGTTATGCTCCCTTTGTCCTCTCTTTCTCCAATTTTCAATTAAAAAAAAGTCAAACTCTGTTAACCCTGTAGTATTGGTGCTAAACACACCGTGCTAAACGGTAACCAAGGCGTTAATTATACATTAACACAAGACAATGAGTGAAGTATGTAATAATTGTCCTCCCCTCCAAATTCTGTCACAGTATGTTCTTGTCAGGAGTTAAGTCCTTGAAGGTAAACTCCAGCAGTACAATGTCTGCATTATTACTTAATCAGGACAGAAGTGATTAAACACAATTAAGTCCGGCTGTCACTGGGCCAGCACTCACCGGCACAAACACTGTGCACGCATAGTAGAGGTGTCCTTGAGTCGATTGATTCGTCACTTTGGCTTCTTTTTTTCTATAATTATTTTTTACTACTATTACTGAGCATGTCGTGTCTCCCCCTTTGATGTGGGCTCCGGCGCTGAGCCCACATCAAAGTCGTGACATGTCAGCTGTTTTGTACAGCTGACATGTGCGCGCAATAGCGGCGGGTGAAATCGTGATTCACCCGCCGCTATTAACCTGTTAAATGCCGCCGTCAAACGCTCACAGCGGCATTTAACTACCGCTTCCGGCCGCGCGGCCGTAAATGAGCGCATCGCCGACCCCGTCACATGATCGGGGGTCGGCGATGCATCAGGATGGTAACCATAGAGGTCCTTGAGACCTCTATGGTTACTGATGCCGGCCTGCTGTGAGTGCCCCCCTGTGGTCGGCGCTCATAGCACACCTGCATTTCTGCTACATAGCAGCGATCTGATGATAGCTGCTATGTAGCTGAGCCGATCGAGTGGTGCCAGCTTCTAGCCTCCCATGGAGGCTATTGAAGCATGGCAAAAGTAAAAAAAAAATGTTTTTAAAAATATGAAAAAAATAAAAAAAATAAGAAAGTTTAAATCACCCCCCTTTCGCCCCATCCAAAATATAACAATAAAAAAAAATCAAACATACACATATTTGGTATCGGCGCGTTCAGAATCGCCCGATCTATCAGTAAAAAAAAAGCATTAACCTGATCGCTAAACAGCGTAGCGAGAAAAAAATTTGAAAAGCCAGAATTACGTTTTTTTGGTCGCCGTGACATTGCATTAAAATGCAATAACGGGCGATCAAAAGAATGTATCTGCACAAATGTGGTATCAATAAAAACGTCAGCTCGGCACGCATAAAAGAAGCCCTCACACGACCCCAGATCACAAAAAATGGAGACGCTACGGGTATCAGAAAATGGCGCTTTTTTTTTTTTTTTTTTTCTTTAGCAAAGTTTTGAAATTTTGTGGGATTGAACTTTTTTTGCAATTTCACCACACTTGGAATTTTTTTCCCATTTTCTACTACAAGACATAGTAAAACCAATGACGACTTTCAAAAGTACAACTCGTCCCGCAAAAAACAAGCCCTCACATTGCCATATTGACAGAAAAATAAAAAAGTTATGGCTCTGGGAAGGAGGGGAGCGAAAAACGAAAACACAAAAACGAAAAAGGGCCGCGGCATGAAAGTCAAATTCCTATGTGAGCTACTCTAAAGTGATAGTACTGCACAAAGTGTAACCCTCAGCTGAGTGATGGCACGTCACATTTCATGGCTTTTTCTGCTATTTCTTTCTATTTTATTTCCAATTATAATAACAAGAAAAACCAACAGGAAAAGGACACGTATAATGATGTTGCTGCCTTAGGCCGGCGTCACACTGGCGAGTTTTACGGACGTATGAGCGCAGAAAATACACCCGTAAAATACGCACACACGGTCCAATGATTCTCTATGGCCCAGCTCCTATCATCTGTATTTTACGGATCCGTATTATACGGTCTTCTACGGCCGTACAAAATCGTAGCATGCTGCGTTTGTCACCGTATTGCGCAGCAAAAAAAAATCGCCAATGAAAGTCTATGGGGGCGAGAAAAATACGGATTACACACGGACAAGCAGTGTGACTTGCGAGAAATACGCAGCAGTGTTCTATAGAAAAGCCGGTAATTCAATTGCCGGCTTTTCATTTCTCCTTCCCAAACCCGACAGGATATGAGACATGGTTTACATACAGTAAACCATCTCATATCCCTTTTTTTTTTGCATATTCCACACTACTAATGTTAGTAGTGTGTATGTGCAAAATTTGGGCACTGTAGCTTGTAAAATAAAGGGTTAAATCGTGGAAAAAATTGGCGTGGGCTCCCGCGCAATTTTCTCCGCCAGAGTGGTAAAGCCAGTGACTAAGGGCAGATATTAATAGCCTAGAGAGGGTCCATGGTTATTGGCCCCCCCTGGCTACAAACATCTGCCCCCAGCCACCCCAGAAAAGGCACATCTGGAAGATGCGCCTATTCTGACACTTGGCCTCTCTCTTTCCATTCCCATGTAGCAGTGGGATATGGGGTAATGAAGGGTTAATGTCACCTTGCTATTGTAAGGTGACATTGAGCCAGATTAATAATGGAGAGGCGTCAATTATGACACCTTCTATCCATTATTAATCCAATAGTACGAAATGGTTAATAAAACACACACACATTTTTTACAAGTATTTTAATAAAATAAAGACACAGGTTGTTGTATTATTTTATTATACTGGTAATCCACCTGATGACCCTCATCCTGTAACAAAGGAAAAATAAAAACTCAACAATATCTCATACCTTCCGACGCTCAGGTCAAGTCCCACGAAGTAAATCCATCTGAAGGGGTTAAATCATTTTACAGCCAGGAGCTGTGCTAAAGCAGTGCTCATGGCTGTAAAATCCCCGGGAATTAATGGATTGCAGGGGAATGACCTGTAGTTACCTTGAGTTGCGGTGAGGCACCCTCTGCTGGATGTCCTCATATGAACTCGTGCGTGGGAACTTTTCCAAGGGGGGCCAATAACCATGGACCCTCTCTAGGCTATTAATATCTGCCCTCAGCCCTTTACCACTCTGGCGGAGAAAATTGCGCGGGAGCCCACGCCAATTTTTCCCACCATTTAACCCTTTATTTTACAAGCTAGAGTGCCCACATTTTGCACATACACACTACTAACATTAGTAGTGTGGAATATGCAAAAAAAAAAGGGATATGAGATGGTTTACTGTATGTAAACCATGTCTCATATCATGTCGGGTTTGGGAAGGAGAAATGAAAAGCCGGCAATTGAATTACCGGCTTTTCACATATCTCGCGCTGAATTAAATTTAAATACAGAATATATATATATATATGTGTCTCAATGACATATATATATATATATATATATATATACATACTGTATATATGTTTTAACGAACATTTGAGCACATAAATCCATTAGATGTCGGTTTTGCAAGCCTGCGAGAAAATATCGCAGTACGGATGCCATACGGATTACATACGGAGGATGCCATGCGCAAAATACGCTGACACACCCTGCCTACGGATGACATACGGATCACTATTTTGGGAACATTTCTGTGTATTACGGCCGTAATAAACGGACCGTATTTACATACGCTGAGTGTGACGCCGGCCTTAAAGAGGTTCTTCACTCGGAACATTCTGTTTTTGTAGGAAGTCTTCCCTAATATCAAGCTGATCTTGGGGTGTCTTGTAAACTGCCAGTAAACTGCTGTAATTTCATCAGGAACCCACTGTAGTTGCAAGTGTTCAATTTAACAACAACTCCACCACAGAGTAAAGGAGCACTATACCAATGTAATGAATTGGCCATCCTGGTAATTTATGGGTGTGCTGAATATTTACCTCCAATAAGGCATAATTACCATTAGTTGATCTGGTTATTGTGATAACCTCCATCTGGCTACTGTAATAACTTGGTGTTTGGGCACATGCACAAGACAAAGTCATTAACCTCTAAATTGAGTTTCCATGAGACATTATTTCATAGACAGATTAAAGATTCTCCGTGACCCAACAATTGGCTGTTTTCAGTGTTATGCAGAACGTAAAACGGTTGTACAGAATTACAAAGATGTTTTCAAACACACTATTACACTATTTAATACTGTTAGATTCAGTGAAGTTGAGTTGCAATAACAAGAACAACCCACGCACAGGCGCTGTTTCTAGAAAAAGTTCTGAGGTTTTTCCAATTCTGGACAAACCCTTCAAAAACTGGAGTTCAAGGACATTTACTAGATCATGTACAATAGTAGCTTGTGCATATTTTGGACCGATCACAAAGACACTTACAAAGCCATGGTAGACCACTACAAAACTTTAGGTTTAAAAGGTACTGATAGACCTGAGGACTTATACACACATGACTTTTTGTCCCCCATCTTCAGTCATTTGTTTCTGAGAGCACACTGACACATATTCACTGACTATGTGGATCAGGGAAATGCGGTAGATATAGCACATCTCTACTTCAGCAAAGCATTTGATAAAGTATCTCATACTATTCTTTCTGAGAAAATGACTAAGTATGGGATTGAAAAGGCTACAGTTAGGTGGATTCATAACTGGCTCAGTGATCGTACTCAAAAAGTGGTAATAAATGATAGCACATCCAATTGGAAGAGTGTTTCAAGTGGGGTATCACAAAGCTCTGTCCTGGCCCCAGTGTTCACATTTTTATAAATTAACTAGATAAGGGTACTGAAGGCAAACTGATCAAATTTGCAGGCGATGCAAAGCATGGAGGGATTGCTAACACTAGAGAAGACAGAGAAAGGATCCAGAAGGATCTAGAGAAGCTTGAACAATGGGCAGTGACTAACAGAATGGAATTAAACAGGGAGAAATGCAAGATTCTACATCTGGGCAACAATAACAAAACTTACATTTACAGAATGGGAGGAATAGAACTAAGCAACAGCACGTATGAAAAAGAGTTGGGTAAACTAATAGATCACAGACTACACATGAGTCAATAGTGTGATGCAGGGAATGTTTAGCTTGCAAAAAAGAAGGCTGAGAGGACACTTAACAGCGGTCTACAAATGTCTGAAGGGATGTCACAGTGTGGAGGGATCATCCTTATTTTCATTTGCACATGGAAACACGAGAAGCAATGGAATACAACTGAAAGGGAGAAGATACAGATTAGATACAGTTGTGCTCAAAAGTTTACATAATCCGAGATAATTTTTGCATACTTGGCCTTTTTTCCAGAGAATATGAATGATAACACCAAAACTTTTTCTCCCCTCATGGTTAGTGGTTGGTTGAAGCCATTTATTGTGAAACTACTGTGTTTTCTGTTTTAAAATCATAATGACAACCCAAAACATCCAAATGACCCTGATCAAACGTTCACATACCTTGGTGATTTTGGCCTGATAAAATGCACAGAAGTTGACATAAATGGGTTTGAATGGCTACTAAAGGTAACATCCTCACCTGTTACCTGTTTGCTTGTAATCAGTGTGTGTGCATAAAAGCTGAATGAGTTTCTGGGATCTAGACAGACTCTTGCATCTTTCATCCAGCCATGGACGTTTCTGGATTGTGAGTCATTGGGAAAGCAAAAGAATTGTCAACGGGTCTACGGGAAAAAGTAGTTGAACTGTATAGAACAGGAAAGGGATACAAAAAGATATCCATGGAATTGATAATGCCAGTCAGCAGCAATCAAACTGTGATTAACAAATGCAAAATCAGGGGTTCTGTAAAAACAATACCACGGTCAGGTAGACCAACAAAAATGTCATCCACAACTGCCGGGAAAATTGTTTGGTATGCAAATAAATACCCACAAATAACATCAGCTAAAATACAGGACCATCTGAAAACTAGCTATGTATCTGTTTCAAGATGGACAATAAGGAGGCACTTGAAGAAAAATGGGCTGCATGGTCGAGTCACCAGAAAAAAGCCATTATTGTGCAAATGCCACAGAGTATCTCTCCTACAGTACACAAAACAGCACAGAGACAAGCCTCAAAACTTCTGGAACAAGGTATTTTGGAGTGATGAGACCAAAATTGAACTTTTTGGCCACAACCAAAAACTTTACAATTGGAGGCCTATGATGAAAGGAACACCATTCCTACTGTAAAGCACGGAGGTGGATCACTGATGTTTTGGGGATGTGTGAGCTACAAAGGCACAGGAAACTTGGTCAAAGTTGAAGGAAAGATTAATGCAGCAAGATATCAGCAAATACTGGAGGCAAATTTGCACTCATCAGTCCGGAATCTGCACATGGGACGTACTTGGACGTTCCAACATGACAACGATCCACAACACAAGGCCAAGTCGACCTGTCATTGGCTACAGCAGAACAAAGTGAAGGTTCTGGAGTGGCCATCTCAGTCTCCTGACCTCAATATTATTGAGCCACTCTGCGGAGATCCCAAGCATGCATATCATGCTAGACAGCCCAGGAAGTTACAGGAACTGGAGGCTTTTTGCCAAGAAGAGTGGGCAGCTTTACCATCTGAGAAAATAAAGAACCTCATCCACAACTACCACAGAAAACTTCAAGCTGTCATTGGTGTTAGAGGGGGCAATACACGGTATTAATGGGGTATGTGAACTTTTGATCAGGGTCATTTGGATGTTTTGGGTTGTCATTATGATTTAAAAAGAGAAAATACAGTAGTTTGACAATAAATGGCTTCACCCAACCACTAACCATGAATGGAGAAAAACTTTTGGTGTTATTCATATTCTCTGAAAAAAGGACAAGAAAGCAAAAATTCTGATGGATATGTAAACTTTTGAGCACAACTGTATTAGCAAACTTTTTGACAATGAGGGTGATCAATGAGTGGAACAGGCTGCCACGAGAGGTGGTGAGTTCTCCTTCAATGGAAGTCTTCAAACAGAGATGGTTTAGAGAATCCTGCATTGAGCATGGGGCTGGACACCATGACCTTGGGGTCTCTTCTAACTCTAACATTCTATGATACTATGGAGCTATTCATTTGTCAGGATTTTTGACTGCAAATGATCCACTTAACTAAACTGGAGATGTGTATTACTATGATCTGGTTTGCAGACAGAACTCGCACATTCATGTGAACTAGGCAGAGAAAAAAAGATGGACAGGACATGGTGGTTCTGTGGTGCAGCCAATGTTGCAGTTAATTTTAATATGAGAAAAATGGATGACACATGGAAGGTTACAAACACACATTCCCCAAAATTGATCTAGTACGCTGATGAAAATAGTTTGTTTTCTTTGTGGACGTGAAAAAAAGTCCTTAACAAGCTAAATGCTATCTTTCCTAATTTTACCAAACACAAAAATGCTTGTTTATCTGATTTCATTGGGGAGAGTGGAGAAAGCTCCTACCAGACACCTCAGACAACAGCTTACATCCCTGGAGAACAAGGAGGAAGGACATTTAAATTAATCTGGCCCGATACTTATCTCTTCTGTGGGCATCATCTGTGTTGCACCGAGAGATCCCATACACATTAATTTTACTAACCTTAATCTAAAGTGTATGTAGTCTTTAGACTATCTTTAAGCTCGCTCATGTGGACTATTTATATTTTAAAAAAATTGTTAATGTAATGAGAAGCATCACTGAGGTGAAAACCCATTTCCCATTGGCAATGCAACTTTTAAAATGTCATATACCCTCCAAGCTTAAATTGACCACAGAGTCTCGGGTGATATACTTACATTACAAACTAGCAGACACTCCATGGCACATACTGTAAGTAGGATATCTCTGATGATAGCAAATTTTCCAATTCTACAAGAAATACAAATGGGTTAAAAAACCATTATCTGACACTCGCACTCAACTCACTGCTCACATTAGCGTACAGATTTATAGTGATATCAGAAGCGAGGAGATTTGTGTGCTCTCATCAGGGCCGGCGTCACCACCTGGCGCACCCAGTCAAGTGCCAGGGCCCTGAGCAAGTGAAGGGCCCATTCGCCATCGGGGAGACTGGCACGTACATACTGTATGGAGTATTATATGGTGTCCATTATACTCTATGGAGCATTATATGGGGCCCATTCAGTATGGAGAATTATATTGGGCTCATTCTGTATGGAGCAATATATGGTGCCCATACTGTATGGAGCAATATATGGGGCCCATACTGTATGGATCAATATATGGGGATCATTCTGTAGGAGCAATGTATGGGGCTCATTCTGAGTGGAGAAATATATGGGGCTCATTCTGTAGGAGCAATGTATGGGGCTCATTCTGTATGGAGAATTATATGGGGCCCATTCTGTATGGAGCAATATATGGGGCCCATTCTGTATGGCCCAAGAAATGGGGTTAATTCTGTATGTAGCATTATATTGGGCCCATTATTCTGTATGGATCATTATATGGGGCCCATTGTGTATGCAGCATTATATGGGTCCTATTCTGTATGGAGCATTATATGGGGCTCATTATACTGTAGGGATCAATATATGGGGCTCATTAAACTGTGTGGAGAATTATATGGGGTCCGTTCTGTATGGAGCATTATATGGGGCTCATTATACTATATGGAGCAATATATGGGGCTCATTATACTTTATGGAGCAATATATGGAGCTCACTATACTGTATGGAGGACTATATAAGAGGAAATTGACTTTTGTAAAGGGTACACTGCTGAGGACAGTTTCTACTGGTATTGTACATTTACCGATCTCCTGTTTACCTGTAATAGGTACTGAAATCCTGAAACCTGTGGACTCTCGATCACCTGAAACCCCTCTGCTGTATGGTATTTTAGAATTTACAATAGATATTAGTTACAGTTAAGTCCATATATATTTGTACAGAGACAATATTTTTCTAATTTTGGTTATAGACATTATCATAATGAATTTTAAACAAAACAATTCAGATGCAGTTGAAGTTCAGACTTTCAGCTTTCATTTGCAGGTATCCACATTAAAATGGATGAAGGGTTTAGGAGATTCAGCTCCTTAACATGTGCCACCCTGTTTTTAAAGGGACCAAAAGTAATTGGACAGATTCAATAATTTTAAATAAAATGTTAATTTCTAGTACTTGGTTGAAAACCCTTGGTTGGCAATGACTGCCTGAAGTCTTGAACTCATGGACATCACCAGACGCTGTGTTTCCTCCTTTTTCATGCTCTGCCAGGCCTTCACTGCGGTGGTTTTCAGTTGCTGTTTGTTTGTGGGCCTTTCTGTCTGAAGTTTAGTCTTTAACAAGTGAAATGCATGTTCAGTTGGGTTGAGATCAGGTGACTGACTTGGCCATTCAAGAATATTCCACTTCCTTGCTTTAACCCCTTAGTGACAGAAACACCAAAAAGAAAATCCTAACAGGGCCATGAAGGTATAACCATAACAAAATCCCAAAAAAGAACCCTCACGCAAGAGCCAAAACATAAAAGAATATATAATCTTTATTAATGCATAAAAACAATAACAAAATATTAGGCAGTAACCACTAGTGCAGCAGCGACAGTGGGTCACGCACAGGAAACACCCTCAATATGAAATAAGAACCCACAAATGGGAACTGAAAGCAGCTAGATATACATAAATGTAAACATACATGGGATGCACAATGGGTGCACATATAGCATAAGAAACATAGAAGTAGTATGTGATCCTAAAATATGACATATGTCTATATCCAAGAAACTAACATAGCCCCCATGCAGAGGTAAAGCAATCAGCTAAACAACCTAACCAAAAAGCCCTATAGGCATAACATAAGTATAAGTATAGTTACCAAGAGGGAGAACCCGGAGACCCACCACACCCGACGCGCGTTTCGCACCGAAATGCTTCGTCCAGGGGTGGTTGGGTACTGGCCAAATAGGGGTTATATGCTGGTCATGACCAATGGTAGAGGAACAGAAATTAGATAGAGTTAAGACACCTGTGATAGAGCGCCAATAGTAGAATAACATACCGTGATAAAGAAAGCACGCCAGACACCGGATGTACAGCCCCGGAAGTAACATATCAGATTGGCAGCAGAAAAGCCCCGTAAAGCGGCGGCCGTGAATACGTGCATGGCGCTGAGAAGGAAGTAGAAGAAAAACATATACCGGAACTTGTAAGGCGCAGGCATGTTGCTAAGTAACAGGCGCGGCCCACTATGCATAGCGTTTGTAAAAAATGGAAGAAAGAACCTCGGACCTGTGCAGCGCAAGCGTGCGTTGCTAAGTAACAGGAACAACACACTGCGCAAGTGCATAATAGAAAAAACCTACAACCTGTAAAGCGCAGGCGTGCGGTACAAAATGACAGCCACAACACACTGCGCAAACATATGGTAAAAAAAGTGATTACTGCGAACATAAGGAAGCAGTGTGAAAATAATAAAAACCACACATATATATGGATGAGTGCTACTAAATACAGTGCGAAGTACGCAAGCAAGGGGGGAGGGGCAAAGTGACCGTTAAAAAATAAATAAAAATAAAAATAAATAAGTGTGTGTAAATAAGAGGGACAAAAACAGTAATAATACATAAATAGGTTGATACTGGCAAAATATGATGCTGACACACACAAAAAGATGCTGACACACACAAAAAGATACTAACTGCTACAATTAAAACACCAAAAGGACAAGAACCGAAACCGCACTGAGCAAAGACCAAAAATGAATGTGAGGCTGGGTAAATGAGTGTAAATGAACACCAGAGAAAAAAGCAAAAATAATAATAAATAAAAGTATGAAAAATGATAAATAAGGAATAAATACCTAAAAGGAATATAATATTGATTAAGGCCATAAAAGTAATAGAAAATACATTAAACACCACTTTAAAAGTGATACATGATAAAATGTAATGTGACCATAGATAAGATACATGACTGATAATAAAAATAGCGAAGTGTATTAAGATAAGTGATACATATAGCAACTCACGTGTTGGGAAACCCACCCAAAATACACATGTAATAAATGTGCAAGCAGTGCAGAGCAATAAATATACATTCTTGACATAATGTGACATACTATAAAATACTTTTAAACACATTGTACTATCAAAGTGATACATAAAATATTATGTGACCAAAAGAGAAAGAAATCAAATAAGAATGAGATAATAATACATATAGCGACTAGCGAGTTAAAAATACCAAACAGACAAAAGTAATAAATGTGCAAACAGTGCAGAGCAATAAAAATATATTCTTGACATGATGTGGCATAGCAGTAATAGAAGATAGGTCCGAAGATCAGCATAGCAGGAACCAGCAGTACACTCAAGAGGACAAATAAGAGCAAACTCTTGAAGAAACATGAAGAAATACAACCAAAGGTAGCAACCCCTACAGACAAAAAAATAAGATAAAAACACATGAAACAATTAAATATACATATTTATTAAAACTAGCCAGAATAAAAACATACAGAAAACAGCATTGAAGATACATAGGAACAATAACCGGGACACAATGATCAAGCGGGCAGAAAGGGGACAAAGCTGTTATGATCATTCAATCCGTGTGGAGTAGGGTTGAGCGAAACGGGTCGTTCATTTTCAAAAGTCGCCGACTTTTGGCTAAGTCGGCGTCTCATGAAACCCGATCCGACCCCTGTGCTTGTCGGCCATGCGGTACGCGACTTTCGCGCCAAAGTCGCGTTTCAATGACGCGAAAAGCGCCATTTCTCAGCCAATGAAGGTGAACGCAGAGTGTGGGCAGCGTGATGACATAGGTCCTGGTCCCCACCATCTTAGAGAAGGGCATTGCAGTGATTGGCTTGCTGTCTGCGGCGTCACAGGGGCTATAAAGGGGCATTCCGGCCGACCGCCATCTTACTGCTGCTGATCTGAGCTTAGGGAGAGGTTGCTGCCGCTTCGTCAGAAGCAGGGATAGCGTTAGGCAGGGTCCACTAACCACCAAACCGCTTGTGCTGTAGCGATTTCCACTGTCCAACACCACCTTCGGTGTGCAGGGACAGTGGAAGCTATTTTTTTTTTTTTCCCCTCAGCGCTGTAGCTCATTGGGCTGCCCTAGAAGGCTCCGTGATAGCTGTATTGCTGTGTGTACGCCACTGTGGAAACCAACTGCTTTTTTCAAAGCACATATCCTCTTGTTCCTTCCTTTCTGCACAGCTATCTTTTTTGTTTGTCCACACTTTTTATTTAATTTGTGCATCAGTCCACTCCTATTGCTGCCTGCCATACCTGGCTTACATTACTGCAGGGAGATAGTAATTGTAGGACAGTCCCTGTTTTTTTTTGTTTTTTTTTGTGGAAGATTAAGATTGGCATTTCTGCTAGAGTGCCATCCCTGTGTGTGCCATCTCTCACTGAGTGGGCCATAGAAAGCCTATTTATTTTTTTCCTTGATTTGTGTTCTAAAATCTACCTCAACACAAAAACACTACATCAATCAGTGGGAGAAAAATATTGGCCTCAGTCAGGGCTTGTGTGCCACTCCTGTGTGTGCCATCTCTCATTCAGTGGGCCATAGAAAGCCTATTTATTTTTATTATTTTTTTTATTATTATTTGGTTTCTAAAGTCTCCCTGAAAAAAAAAATACATAAAAAAACAGTGGGAGAGTAATATTGCCCTTTCAGCTTGTGTGCCAGTCTTGACTCCTGGGTGTGCCACCTCTCTCTCTCTAATTGTGGGCCATACAAAGCCTATTTATTTTTTTGTTTTTTTTTATATTATTGGGTTTCTAAAGTCTCCCTGAAAAAAAAAAATACATAAAAAAACAGTGGGAGAGTAATATTGCCCTTTCAGCTTGTGTGCCAGTCTTGACTCCTGGGTGTGCCACCTCTCTCTCTCTAATTGTGGGCCATAGAAAGCCTATTTATTTTTTTGCTTTTTTTAATATTATTTGGTTTCTAAAGTCTCCCTGAAAAAAAAAAAAAACATAAAAAAACAGTGGGAGAGTAATATTGCCCTTTCAGCTTGTGTGCCAGTCTTGACTCCTGGGTGTGCCACCTCTCTCTCTCTAATTGTGGGCCATAGAAAGCCTATTTATTTTTTTCCTAGATTTGTGTTCTAAAATCTACCTCAACACAAAAACACTACATCAATCAGTGGGAGAAAAATATTGGCCTCAGTCAGGGCTTGTGTGCCACTCCTGTGTGTGCCATCTCTCATTCAGTGGGCCATACAAAGCCTATTTATTTTTTTGTTTTTTTTAATATTATTGGGTTTCTAAAGTCTCCCTGAAAAAAAAAATACATAAAAAAACAGTGGGAGAGTAATATTGCCCTTTCAGCTTGTGTGCCAGTCTTGACTCCTGGGTGTGCCACCTCTCTCTCTCTAATTGTGGGCCATAGAAAGCCTATTTATTTTTTTGCTTTTTTTAATATTATTTGGTTTCTAAAGTCTCCCTGAAAAAAAAAAATACATAAAAAAACAGTGGGAGAGTAATATTGCCCTTTCAGCTTGTGTGCCAGTCTTGACTCCTGGGTGTGCCACCTCTCTCTCTCTAATTGTGGGCCATAGAAAGCCTATTTATTTTTTTCCTAGATTTGTGTTCTAAAATCTACCTCAACACAAAAACACTACATCAATCAGTGGGAGAAAAATATTGGCCTCAGTCAGGGCTTGTGTGCCACTCCTGTGTGTGCCATCTCTCATTCAGTGGGCCATACAAAGCCTATTTATTTTTTTGTTTTTTTTAATATTATTGGGTTTCTAAAGTCTCCCTGAAAAAAAAAATACATAAAAAAACAGTGGGAGAGTAATATTGCCCTTTCAGCTTGTGTGCCAGTCTTGACTCCTGGGTGTGCCACCTCTCTCTCTCTAATTGTGGGCCATACAAAGCCTATTTATTTTTTTGTTTTTTTTAATATTATTGGGTTTCTAAAGTCTCCCTGAAAAAAAAAATACATAAAAAAACAGTGGGAGAGTAATATTGCCCTTTCAGCTTGTGTGCCAGTCTTGACTCCTGAGTGTGCCACCTCTCTCTCTCTAATTGTGGGCCATAGAAAGCCTATTTATTTTTTTCCTAGATTTGTGTTCTAAAATCTACCTCAACACAAAAACACTACATCAATCAGTGGGAGAAAAATATTGGCCTCAGTCAGGGCTTGTGTGCAACTCCTGTGTGTGCCATCTCTCATTCAGTGGGCCATACAAAGCCTATTTATTTTTTTGTTTTTTTTAATATTATTGGGTTTCTAAAGTCTCCCTGAAAAAAAAAAAAACATAAAAAAACAGTGGGAGAGTAATATTGCCCTTTCAGATTGTGTGCCAGTCTTGACTCCTGGGTGTGCCACCTCTCTCTCTCTAATTGTGGGCCATACAAAGCCTATTTATTTTTTTCCTAGATTTGTGTTCTAAAATCTACCTCAACACAAAAACACTACATCAATCAGTGGGAGAAAAATATTGGCCTCAGTCAGGGCTTGTGTGCCACTCCTGTGTGTGCCATCTCTCATTCAGTGGGCCATACAAAGCCTATTTATTTTTTTGTTTTTTTAATATTATTGGGTTTCTAAAGTCTCCCTGAAAAAAAAAAATACATAAAAAAACAGTGGGAGAGTAATATTGCCCTTTCAGCTTGTGTGCCAGTCTTGACTCCTGGGTGTGCCACCTCTCTCTCTCTAATTGTGGGCCATAGAAAGCCTATTTATTTTTTTGCTTTTTTTAATATTATTTGGTTTCTAAAGTCTCCCTGAAAAAAAAAAAAACATAAAAAAACAGTGGGAGAGTAATATTGCCCTTTCAGCTTGTGTGCCAGTCTTGACTCCTGGGTGTGCCACCTCTCTCTAATTGTGGGCCATACAAAGCCTATTTATTTTTTTTGTTTTTTTTAATATTATTGGGTTTCTAAAGTCTCCCTGAAAAAAAAAATACATAAAAAAACAGTGGGAGAGTAATATTGCCCTTTCAGCTTGTGTGCCAGTCTTGACTCCTGGGTGTGCCACCTCTCTCTCTCTAATTGTGGGCCATAGAAAGCCTATTTATTTTTTTGCTTTTTTTAATATTATTTGGTTTCTAAAGTCTCCCTGAAAAAAAAAATACATAAAAAAAACAGTGGGAGAGTAATATTGCCCTTTCAGCTTGTGTGCCAGTCTTGACTCCTGGGTGTGCCACCTCTCTCTCTCTGATTGTGGGCCATAGAAAGCCTATTTATTTTTTTCCTAGATTTGTGTTCTAAAATCTACCTCAACACAAAAACACTACATCAATCAGTGGGAGAAAAATATTGGCCTCAGTCAGGGCTTGTGTGCCACTCCTGTGTGTGCCATCTCTCATTCAGTGGGCCATACAAAGCCTATTTATTTTTTTGGTTTTTTTAATATTATTGGGTTTCTAAAGTCTCCCTGAAAAAAAAAATACATAAAAAAACAGTGGGAGAGTAATATTGCCCTTTCAGCTTGTGTGCCAGTCTTGACTCCTGGGTGTGCCACCTCTCTCTCTCTAATTGTAGGCCATACAAAGCCTATTTATTTTTTTGTTTTTTTTAATATTATTGGGTTTCTAAAGTCTCCCTGAAAAAAAAAATACATAAAAAAACAGTGGGAGAGTAATATTGCCCTTTCAGCTTGTGTGCCAGTCTTGACTCCTGGGTGTGCCACCTCTCTCTCTCTAATTGTGGGCCATAGAAAGCCTATTTATTTTTTTGCTTTTTTTAATATTATTTGGTTTCTAAAGTCTCCCTGAAAAAAAAAAAAAACATAAAAAAACAGTGGGAGAGTAATATTGCCCTTTCAGCTTGTGTGCCAGTCTTGACTCCTGGGTGTGCCACCTCTCTCTCTCTAATTGTGGGCCATACAAAGCCTATTTATTTTTTTTTGTTTTTTTTAATATTATTGGGTTTCTAAAGTCTCCCTGAAAAAAAAAAATACATAAAAAAACAGTGGGAGAGTAATATTGCCCTTTCAGCTTGTGTGCCAGTCTTGACTCCTGGGTGTGCCACCTCTCTCTCTCTAATTGTGGGCCATAGAAAGCCTATTTATTTTTTTGCTTTTTTTAATATTATTTGGTTTCTAAAGTCTCCCTGAAAAAAAAAAATACATAAAAAAACAGTGGGAGAGTAATATTGCCCTTTCAGCTTGTGTGCCAGTCTTGACTCCTGGGTGTGCCACCTCTCTCTCTCTAATTGTGGGCCATAGAAAGCCTATTTATTTTTTTCCTAGATTTGTGTTCTAAAATCTACCTCAACACAAAAACACTACATCAATCAGTGGGAGAAAAATATTGGCCTCAGTCAGGGCTTGTGTGCCACTCCTGTGTGTCATCTCTCATTCAGTGGGCCATACAAAGCCTATTTATTTTTTTGTTTTTTTTAATAATATTGGGTTTCTAAAGTCTCCCTGAAAAAAAAAAATACATAAAAAAACAGTGGGAGAGTAATATTGCCCTTTCAGCTTGTGTGCCAGTCTTGACTCCTGGGTGTGCCACCTCTCTCTCTCTAATTGTGGGCCATACAAAGCCTATTTATTTTTTTGTTTTTTTTTAATATTATTGGGTTTCTAAAGTCTCCCTGAAAAAAAAAAATACATAAAAAAACAGTGGGAGAGTAATATTGCCCTTTCAGCTTGTGTGCCAGTCTTGACTCCTGGGTGTGCCACCTCTCTCTCTCTAATTGTGGGCCATAGAAAGCCTATTTATTTTTTTGCTTTTTTTAATATTATTGGGTTTCTAAAGTCTCCCTGAAAAAAAAAATACATAAAAAAACAGTGGGAGAGTAATATTGCCCTTTCAGCTTGTGTGCCAGTCTTGACTCCTGAGTGTGCCACCTCTCTCTCTCTAATTGTGGGCCATAGAAAGCCTATTTATTTTTTTCCTAGATTTGTGTTCTAAAATCTACCTCAACACAAAAACACTACATCAATCAGTGGGAGAAAAATATTGGCCTCAGTCAGGGCTTGTGTGCCACTCCTGTGTGTGCCATCTCTCATTCAGTGGGCCATACAAAGCCTATTTATTTTTTTGTTTTTTTTAATATTATTGGGTTTCTAAAGTCTCCCTGAAAAAAAAAAATACATAAAAAAACAGTGGGAGAGTAATATTGCCCTTTCAGCTTGTGTGCCAGTCTTGACTCCTGGGTGTGCCACCTCTCTCTCTCTAATTGTGGGCCATAGAAAGCCTATTTATTTTTTTGCTTTTTTTAATATTATTGGGTTTCTAAAGTCTCCCTGAAAAAAAAAATACATAAAAAAAACAGTGGGAGAGTAATATTGCCCTTTCAGCTTGTGTGCCAGTCTTGACTCCTGGGTGTGCCACCTCTCTCTCTCTGATTGTGGGCCATAGAAAGCCTATTTATTTTTTTCCTAGATTTGTGTTCTAAAATCTACCTCAACACAAAAACACTACATCAATCAGTGGGAGAAAAATATTGGCCTCAGTCAGGGCTTGTGTGCCACTCCTGTGTGTGCCATCTCTCATTCAGTGGGCCATACAAAGCCTATTTATTTTTTTGGTTTTTTTAATATTATTGGGTTTCTAAAGTCTCCCTGAAAAAAAAAATACATAAAAAAACAGTGGGAGAGTAATATTGCCCTTTCAGCTTGTGTGCCAGTCTTGACTCCTGGGTGTGCCACCTCTCTCTCTCTAATTGTAGGCCATACAAAGCCTATTTATTTTTTTGTTTTTTTTAATATTATTGGGTTTCTAAAGTCTCCCTGAAAAAAAAAATACATAAAAAAACAGTGGGAGAGTAATATTGCCCTTTCAGCTTGTGTGCCAGTCTTGACTCCTGGGTGTGCCACCTCTCTCTCTCTAATTGTGGGCCATAGAAAGCCTATTTATTTTTTTGCTTTTTTTAATATTATTTGGTTTCTAAAGTCTCCCTGAAAAAAAAAAAAAACATAAAAAAACAGTGGGAGAGTAATATTGCCCTTTCAGCTTGTGTGCCAGTCTTGACTCCTGGGTGTGCCACCTCTCTCTCTCTAATTGTGGGCCATACAAAGCCTATTTATTTTTTTTTGTTTTTTTTAATATTATTGGGTTTCTAAAGTCTCCCTGAAAAAAAAAAAATACATAAAAAAACAGTGGGAGAGTAATATTGCCCTTTCAGCTTGTGTGCCAGTCTTGACTCCTGGGTGTGCCACCTCTCTCTCTCTAATTGTGGGCCATAGAAAGCCTATTTATTTTTTTGCTTTTTTTAATATTATTTGGTTTCTAAAGTCTCCCTGAAAAAAAAAATACATAAAAAAACAGTGGGAGAGTAATATTGCCCTTTCAGCTTGTGTGCCAGTCTTGACTCCTGGGTGTGCCACCTCTCTCTCTCTAATTGTGGGCCATAGAAAGCCTATTTATTTTTTTCCTAGATTTGTGTTCTAAAATCTACCTCAACACAAAAACACTACATCAATCAGTGGGAGAAAAATATTGGCCTCAGTCAGGGCTTGTGTGCCACTCCTGTGTGTGCCATCTCTCATTCAGTGGGCCATACAAAGCCTATTTATTTTTTTGTTTTTTTTAATAATATTGGGTTTCTAAAGTCTCCCTGAAAAAAAAAAATACATAAAAAAACAGTGGGAGAGTAATATTGCCCTTTCAGCTTGTGTGCCAGTCTTGACTCCTGGGTGTGCCACCTCTCTCTCTCTAATTGTGGGCCATACAAAGCCTATTTATTTTTTTGTTTTTTTTTAATATTATTGGGTTTCTAAAGTCTCCCTGAAAAAAAAAAAATACATAAAAAAACAGTGGGAGAGTAATATTGCCCTTTCAGCTTGTGTGCCAGTCTTGACTCCTGGGTGTGCCACCTCTCTCTCTCTAATTGTGGGCCATAGAAAGCCTATTTATTTTTTTGCTTTTTTTAATATTATTGGGTTTCTAAAGTCTCCCTGAAAAAAAAATACATAAAAAAACAGTGGGAGAGTAATATTGCCCTTTCAGCTTGTGTGCCAGTCTTGACTCCTGAGTGTGCCACCTCTCTCTCTCTAATTGTGGGCCATAGAAAGCCTATTTATTTTTTTCCTAGATTTGTGTTCTAAAATCTACCTCAACACAAAAACACTACATCAATCAGTGGGAGAAAAATATTGGCCTCAGTCAGGGCTTGTGTGACACTCCTGTGTGTGCCATCTCTCATTCAGTGGGCCATACAAAGCCTATTTATTTTTTTGTTTTTTTTAATATTATTGGGTTTCTAAAGTCTCCCTGAAAAAAAAAAATACATAAAAAAACAGTGGGAGAGTAATATTGCCCTTTCAGCTTGTGTGCCAGTCTTGACTCCTGGGTGTGCCACCTCTCTCTCTCTCTAATTGTGGGCCATAGAAAGCCTATTTATTTTTTTGCTTTTTTTAATATTATTTGGTTTCTAAAGTCTCCCTGAAAAAAAAAAAAACATAAAAAAACAGTGGGAGAGTAATATTGCCCTTTCAGCTTGTGTGCCAGTCTTGACTCCTGGGTGTGCCACCTCTCTCTCTCTCTAATTGTGGGCCATACAAAGCCTATTTATGTTTTTCCTAGATTTGTGTTCTAAAATCTACCTCAACACAAAAACACTACATCAATCAGTGGGAGAAAAATATTGGCCTCAGTCAGGGCTTGTGTGCCACTCCTGTGTGTGCCATCTCTCATTCAGTGGGCCATACAAAGCCTATTTATTTTTTTGTTTTTTTTAATATTATTGGGTTTCTAAAGTCTCCCTGAAAAAAAAAATACATAAAAAAACAGTGGGAGAGTAATATTGCCCTTTCAGCTTGTGTGCCAGTCTTGACTCCTGGGTGTGCCACCTCTCTCTCTCTAATTGTGGGCCATAGAAAGCCTATTTATTTTTTTGCTTTTTTTAATATTATTTGGTTTCTAAAGTCTCCCTGAAAAAAAAAAAAACATAAAAAAACAGTGGGAGAGTAATATTGCCCTTTCAGCTTGTGTGCCAGTCTTGACTCCTGAGTGTGCCACCTCTCTCTCTCTAATTGTGGGCCATAGAAAGCCTATTTATTTTTTTCCTAGATTTGTGTTCTAAAATCTACCTCAACACAAAAACACTACATCAATCAGTGGGAGAAAAATATTGGCCTCAGTCAGGGCTTGTGTGCCACTCCTGTGTGTGCCATCTCTCATTCAGTGGGCCATACAAAGCCTATTTATTTTTTTGTTTTTTTTAATATTATTGGGTTTCTAAAGTCTCCCTGAAAAAAAAAAATACATAAAAAAACAGTGGGAGAGTAATATTGCCCTTTCAGCTTGTGTGCCAGTCTTGACTCCTGGGTGTGCCACCTCTCTCTCTCTAATTGTGGGCCATAGAAAGCCTATTTATTTTTTTGCTTTTTTTAATATTATTTGGTTTCTAAAGTCTTCCTGAAAAAAAAAAAAACATAAAAAAACAGTGGGAGAGTAATATTGCCCTTTCAGCTTGTGTGCCAGTCTTGACTCCTGGGTGTGCCACCTCTCTCTCTCTAATTGTGGGCCATACAAAGCCTATTTATGTTTTTCCTAGATTTGTGTTCTAAAATCTACCTCAACACAAAAACACTACATCAATCAGTGGGAGAAAAATATTGGCCTCAGTCAGGGCTTGTGTGCCACTCCTGTGTGTGCCATCTCTCATTCAGTGGGCCATACAAAGCCTATTTATTTTTTTGTTTTTTTTAATATTATTGGGTTTCTAAAGTCTCCCTGAAAAAAAAAATACATAAAAAAACAGTGGGAGAGTAATATTGCCCTTTCAGCTTGTGTGCCAGTCTTGACTCCTGGGTGTGCCACCTCTCTCTCTCTAATTGTGGGCCATAGAAAGCCTATTTATTTTTTTGCTTTTTTTAATATTATTTGGTTTCTAAAGTCTCCCTGAAAAAAAAAAAACATAAAAAAACAGTGGGAGAGTAATATTGCCCTTTCAGCTTGTGTGCCAGTGTTGACTCCTGGGTGTGCCACCTCTCTCTCTCTAATTGTGGGCCATACAAAGCCTATTTATTTTTTTTGTTTTTTTTAATATTATTGGGTTTCTAAAGTCTCCCTGAAAAAAAAAAATACATAAAAAAACAGTGGGAGAGTAATATTGCCCTTTCAGCTTGTGTGCCAGTCTTGACTCCTGGGTGTGCCACCTCTCTCTCTCTAATTGTGGGCCATAGAAAGCCTATTTATTTTTTTGCTTTTTTTAATATTATTTGGTTTCTAAAGTCTCCCTGAAAAAAAAAAATACATAAAAAAACAGTGGGAGAGTAATATTGCCCTTTCAGCTTGTGTGCCAGTCTTGACTCCTGGGTGTGCCACCTCTCTCTCTCTAATTGTGGGCCATAGAAAGCCTATTTATTTTTTTGCTTTTTTTAATATTATTTGGTTTCTAAAGTCTCCCTGAAAAAAAAAAAAAACATAAAAAAACAGTGGGAGAGTAATATTGCCCTTTCAGCTTGTGTGCCAGTCTTGACTCCTGGGTGTGCCACCTCTCTCTCTCTAATTGTGGGCCATACAAAGCCTATTTATTTTTTTTTGTTTTTTTTAATATTATTGGGTTTCTAAAGTCTCCCTGAAAAAAAAAAAATACATAAAAAAACAGTGGGAGAGTAATATTGCCCTTTCAGCTTGTGTGCCAGTCTTGACTCCTGGGTGTGCCACCTCTCTCTCTCTAATTGTGGGCCATAGAAAGCCTTTTTATTTTTTTTGCTTTTTTTAATATTATTTGGTTTCTAAAGTCTCCCTGAAAAAAAAAAATACATAAAAAAACAGTGGGAGAGTAATATTGCCCTTTCAGCTTGTGTGCCAGTCTTGACTCCTGGGTGTGCCACCTCTCTCTCTCTAATTGTGGGCCATAGAAAGCCTATTTATTTTTTTCCTAGATTTGTGTTCTAAAATCTACCTCAACACAAAAACACTACATCAATCAGTGGGAGAAAAATATTGGCCTCAGTCAGGGCTTGTGTGCCACTCCTGTGTGTGCCATCTCTCATTCAGTGGGCCATACAAAGCCTATTTATTTTTTTTAATAATTTTGGGTTTCTAAAGTCTCCCTGAAAAAAAAAATACATAAAAAAACAGTGGGAGAGTAATATTGCCCTTTCAGCTTGTGTGCCAGTCTTGACTCCTGGGTGTGCCACCTCTCTCTCTCTAATTGTGGGCCATACAAAGCCTATTTATTTTTTTGTTTTTTTTTAATATTATTGGGTTTCTAAAGTCTCCCTGAAAAAAAAAATACATAAAAAAACAGTGGGAGAGTAATATTGCCCTTTCAGCTTGTGTGCCAGTCTTGACTCCTGGGTGTGCCACCTCTCTCTCTCTAATTGTGGGCCATAGAAAGCCTATTTATTTTTTTGCTTTTTTTAATATTATTGGGTTTCTAAAGTCTCCCTGAAAAAAAAAATACATAAAAAAACAGTGGGAGAGTAATATTGCCCTTTCAGCTTGTGTGCCAGTCTTGACTCCTGAGTGTGCCACCTCTCTCTCTCTAATTGTGGGCCATAGAAAGCCTATTTATTTTTTTCCTAGATTTGTGTTCTTAAAATCTACCTCAACACAAAAACACTACATCAATCAGTGGGAGAAAAATATTGGCCTCAGTCAGGGCTTGTGTGCCACTCCTGTGTGTGCCATCTCTCATTCAGTGGGCCATACAAAGCCTATTTATTTTTTTGTTTTTTTTAATATTATTGGGTTTCTAAAGTCTCCCTGAAAAAAAAAAATACATAAAAAAACAGTGGGAGAGTAATATTGCCCTTTCAGCTTGTGTGCCAGTCTTGACTCCTGGGTGTGCCACCTCTCTCTCTCTAATTGTGGGCCATAGAAAGCCTATTTATTTTTTTGCTTTTTTTAATATTATTTGGTTTCTAAAGTCTTCCTGAAAAAAAAAAAAACATAAAAAAACAGTGGGAGAGTAATATTGCCCTTTCAGCTTGTGTGCCAGTCTTGACTCCTGGGTGTGCCACCTCTCTCTCTCTAATTGTGGGCCATACAAAGCCTATTTATTTTTTTCCTAGATTTGTGTTCTAAAATCTACCTCAACACAAAAACACTACATCAATCAGTGGGAGAAAAATATTGGCCTCAGTCAGGGCTTGTGTGCCACTCCTGTGTGTGCCATCTCTCATTCAGTGGGCCATACAAAGCCTATTTATTTTTTTGTTTTTTTTAATATTATTGGGTTTCTAAAGTCTCCCTGAAAAAAAAAAATACATAAAAAAACAGTGGGAGAGTAATATTGCCCTTTCAACTTGTGTGCCAGTCTTGACTCCTGGGTGTGCCACCTCTCTCTCTCTAATTGTGGGCCATAGAAAGCCTATTTATTTTTTTGCTTTTTTTAATATTATTTGGTTTCTAAAGTCTCCCTGAAAAAAAAAAATACATAAAAAAACAGTGGGAGAGTAATATTGCCCTTTCAGCTTGTGTGCCAGTCTTGACTCCTGGGTGTGCCACCTCTCTCTCTCTAATTGTGGGCCATACAAAGCCTATTTATTTTTTTTGTTTTTTTTAATATTATTGGGTTTCTAAAGTCTCCCTGAAAAAAAAAAAATACATAAAAAAACAGTGGGAGAGTAATATTGCCCTTTCAGCTTGTGTGCCAGTCTTGACTCCTGGGTGTGCCACCTCTCTCTCTCTAATTGTGGGCCATAGAAAGCCTATTTATTTTTTTGCTTTTTTAATATTATTTGGTTTCTAAAGTCTCCCTGAAAAAAAAAAATACATAAAAAAACAGTGGGAGAGTAATATTGCCCTTTCAGCTTGTGTGCCAGTCTTGACTCCTGGGTGTGCCACCTCTCTCTCTCTAATTGTGGGCCATAGAAAGCCTATTTATTTTTTTGCTTTTTTTAATATTATTTGGTTTCTAAAGTCTCCCTGAAAAAAAAAATACATAAAAAAACAGTGGGAGAGTAATATTGCCCTTTCAGCTTGTGTGCCAGTCTTGACTCCTGGGTGTGCCACCTCTCTCTCTCTAATTGTGGGCCATAGAAAGCCTATTTATTTTTTTCCTAGATTTGTGTTCTAAAATCTACTTCAACACAAAAACACTACATCAATCAGTGGGAGAAAAATATTGGCCTCAGTCAGGGCTTGTGTGCCACTCCTGTGTGTGCCATCTCTCATTCAGTGGGCCATACAAAGCCTATTTATTTTTTTGTTTTTTTTAATATTATTGGGTTTCTAAAGTCTCCCTGAAAAAAAAAAAAAAACATAAAAAAACAGTGGGAGAGTAATATTGCCCTTTCAGCTTGTGTGCCAGTCTTGACTCCTGGGTGTGCCACCTCTCTCTCTCTAATTGTGGGCCATAGAAAGCCTATTTATTTTTTTGCTTTTTTTAATATTATTTGGTTTCTAAAGTCTCCCTGAAAAAAAAAAAAAACATAAAAAAACAGTGGGAGAGTAATATTGCCCTTTCAGCTTGTGTGCCAGTCTTGACTCCTGGGTGTGCCACCTCTCTCTCTCTAATTGTGGGCCATACAAAGCCTATTTATTTTTTTTGTTTTTTTTAATATTATTGGGTTTCTAAAGTCTCCCTGAAAAAAAAAAATACATAAAAAAACAGTGGGAGAGTAATATTGCCCTTTCAGCTTGTGTGCCAGTCTTGACTCCTGGGTGTGCCACCTCTCTCTCTCTAATTGTGGGCCATAGAAAGCCTATTTATTTTTTTGCTTTTTTTAATATTATTTGGTTTCTAAAGTCTCCCTGAAAAAAAAATACATAAAAAAACAGTGGGAGAGTAATATTGCCCTTTCAGCTTGTGTGCCAGTCTTGACTCCTGGGTGTGCCACCTCTCTCTCTCTAATTGTGGGCCATAGAAAGCCTATTTATTTTTTTGCTTTTTTTTAATATTATTTGGTTTCTAAAGTCTCCCTGAAAAAAAAAAATACATAAAAAAACAGTGGGAGAGTAATATTGCCCTTTCAGCTTGTGTGCCAGTCTTGACTCCTGGGTGTGCCACCTCTCTCTCTCTAATTGTGGGCCATACAAAGCCTATTTATTTTTTTGTTTTTTTTTAATATTATTTGGTTTCTAAAGTCTCCCTGAAAAAAAAAAAAAAACATAAAAAAACAGTGGGAGAGTAATATTGCCCTTTCAGCTTGTGTGCCAGTCTTGACTCCTGGGTGTGCCACCTCTCTCTCTCTAATTGTGGGCCATAGAAAGGCTATTTTTTTTTTTTTTTTTTTTTATTAGTATTTGGTTTCTAAATTGTCCCTGAAAAAAACATTTTATCTTATTTGGTTTCTAAAGTCTCCCTGAGAAAAGAAAAAAAAAAAAAAAATTAGGTGGGAGAATAATATTGACATTAGTGCTTGAGTGACAGTCCTGCGTGTGTGTCATCTCTGTGACTTGGTGCCACAGAAAACAGAGTGTGTAACATTGTGCCTGATTTTCCTTGTGGTCTCACCAACCTGTTAAGGGATATAGAAATCATACTGAAGTATAGCTCACCGTGTAAGTTGTTTGACAGCAACAAATAAAGTTACTTTGGTTAATTTTTTAAAACAATGAGGAAGTCTGGTGCAAGAGGTCGTGGCCGTGGGCGTTCATTGTCAGCTGGTAATGATGGTAGTGGTAGTGGAGCATCAGGTGGTCGTGGGGATAAAAATATTCCACCTAAGTCTGGAGCTGTGGAGCCAGTTTCGTCGTCTGGCTACACAAGGCCTCGAACGCTCTCTTTTCTGGGAGTAGGAAAAACGCTTTTAAAGCCGGAGCAGCAACAGCAAGTTTTGGCTTACATTGCAGACTCAGCCTCTAGCTCTTTTGCCTCCTCTTCTGAAACTGGTAAATGTAAAAGCAGCGCGTCGCTTGTGGATGTTCACGGTCAGGGACAAGTCGCTTCCTTGTCCTCCTCAGCAAAAACTACAACAAGAGAGAAGGATGCAGCAGGCGACACAACGGGTCACTCCATGGAGCTCTTTAGACATACCGTCCCTGGCTTAGAAAGTGAAACACTTAACAGGCCATGCCCATTACAAGTAGATTCTGACATGGAGTGCACTGATGCACAGCCACAGCCAGAGTACTATGCTGCTCCTTTGACTCAGACCACCACATTGCCCTCTCAGGGTACAGATCCACAATCAGACCCTGATGAGACTATGTTGCCCCGCCACGAACGCTATACCACATACCGACACAGTGACACAGACGAAGTTGCACACGAGCTCGAAGAGGAGGTAATAGATGACCCGTTTGTTGACCCCGATTGGCAGCCATTGGGGGAACAGGGTGCAGGCAGCAGTAGTTCAGAAGCGGAGGTGGAGGAGGGGCCGCAGCAGGCATCAACATCGCAACAGGTTCCATCTGCCGGGCCCCTATCTGGCCCAAAACGCGTGTCAAAGCCAAAACCTGTTGGAGCACAGCGTTGCCATCCGGTTAAAGCTCAGTCTGCAATCCCTGAAAAGGGATCCGATGCTAGGAAGAGTGCAGTCTGGCATTTTTTTAAACAACATCCAATTGATCAGGGCAAAGTCATCTGTCAAAAATGTTCTACTAGCTTAAGCAGAGGTCAGAATCTGAAAAGTCTCAATACTAGTTGCATGCATAGACACTTAACCACCATGCATTTTCAAGCCTGGACTAACTACCAAACGTCCCTTAAGGTTGTAGCACCCTCGGCCAATGAAGCTAGTCATCAACGCAACATCCCTTCCGTCACTGTAAGGCCACCATTTTCCGCACCACCGGCAGTATCTGTGCAGGTTTCTTTGCCAGCCAAAAGCAGTCAGGGTCAGGGAATCACCAGTTTTGTAGGAGGAAATATTGCATCTAGGGCACCGGCGGAAACAATACCGTCTCCAACCGTCTCTCAGTCTGCCATGTCCACCGGCACACCCGCAAGTTCCACGATCTCCATCTCTCCAGTTCAGCTCACACTACATGAGACTCTGGTTAGAAAAAGGAAGTACTTATCCTCGCATCCGCGTACACAGGGTTTTAACGCCCACATAGCTAGACTAATCTCGTTAGAGATGATGCCCTACCGGTTAGTTGAAAGCGAAGCTTTCAAAGCCCTGATGGAGTACGCTGAACCACGATACGAGCTACCTAGTCGACACTTTTTTTCCAGAAAAGCCATCCCAGCCCTGCACCAGCATGTTAAACAGCGCATCGTCCATGCACTCAGGCAATCTGTGAGTACAAAGGTGCACCTGACTACAGATGCATGGACCAGTAGGCATGGCCAGGGACGTTATGTGTCCATCACGGCACACTGGGTGAATGTGGTGGATGCAGGGTCCACAGGGGACATCAATTTAGGGACAGTTGTGCCTAGCCCACGGTCTAGGAAACAGTTGGCTGTAGGCGTTCGCACGCCCTCCTCCTCCTCCTCCTCGTCCTCCTGCAGAAGCTACAGCTCTTCCACAGACCGCAGTCGGCCAACCACTCCATCGGCAGATGACACTGTTGCACACCAGTTGTCCCATTATGGGCCAGCTACTGGCAAGCGTCAGCAGGCTGTATTGGCTATGAAGTGTTTGGGCGACAACAGACACACCGCGGAAGTTCTGTCCGAGTTCTTGCAACAAGAAACGCAGTCGTGGCTGGGCACAGTAGATCTTGAGGCAGGCAAGGTAGTTAGTGATAACGGAAGGAATTTCATGGCAGCCATCTCCCTTTCCCAACTGAAACACATTCCTTGCCTGGCTCACACCTTAAACCTGGTGGTGCAGTGCTTATTGAAAACTTATCCTGGGTTCTCCGACCTGCTCCTCAAAGTGCGTGGACTTTGCTCACATATCCGACGTTCGCCTGTACACGCCAGCCGTATGCAGACCTATCAGCGGTCTTTGAACCTTCCCCAGCATCGCCTAATCATAGACGTTGCAACAAGGTGGAACTCAACACTGCACATGCTTCAGAGACTGTGCCAACAGAGGCGGGCTGTTATGTTTTTGTGGGAGGATACACATACACGGGCAGGCAGTAGGATGGCAGACATGGAGTTGTCAGGTGTGCAGTGGTCGAAGGTACAAGACATGTGTCAAGTCCTTCAGTGTTTTGAGGAATGCACACGGCTGGTTAGTGCAGACAACGCCGTAATAAGCATGAGCATCCCCCTAATGCGTCTGCTGATGCAAAGTTTGACGCACATAAAGGAGCAGGCGTCTGCACCAGAGGAAGAGGAAAGCCTTGATGACAGTCAGCCATTGTCTGGTCAGGGCAGTGTACAGGACGAGGTAGCGGGCGAAGAGGAGGTGGAGGACGAGGAGGATGATGGGGATGAGTATATTTTTAATGCGGAACCTTTCCCGGGGGCACTGGAAATTGGTTGCGTGTCAAGGCCGGGTTCTGTTTTTTTGAGGGACACAAGTGACGTAGATTTGCCTGCAACTGCCCCTCACCCAATCACAACCGGAGATTTGACAACTGGAACTTTGGCCCACATGGCGGATTATGCCTTACGTATCCTAAAAAGGGACACACGCATTACGAAAATGATGAACGATGACGATTACTGGTTGGCCTGCCTCCTTGATCCACGCTATAAAGGCAAATTGCAAAATATTATGCCACATGAGAACTTGGAACTAATATTAGCAACCAAACAATCAACTCTTGTTGACCGTTTGCTTCAGGCATTCCCAGCACACAGCGCACGTGATCGTTCTCACACGAGCTCAAGGGGGCAACAGACTAGGAGTGTTAGGGGTGCACACATCAGAAGTGGCGTTGGACAGAGGGGTTTTCTGACCAGGTTGTGGAGTGATTTTGCTATGACCGCAGACAGGACAGGTACTGCTGCATCAATTGAAAGTGACAGGAGACAACATTTGTCCAGTATGGTTACTAACTATTTTTCATCCCTTATCGATGTTCTCCCTCAACCGTCATTCCCATTTGATTACTGGGCATCAAAATTAGACACCTGGCCAGAATTGGCAGAATATGCATTGCAGGAGCTTGCTTGCCCGGCAGCAAGTGTCCTATCAGAAAGAGTATTCAGTGCTGCAGGTTCAATATTAACCGAAAAAAGGACTCGTCTGGCTACCCAAAATGTTGATGATCTAACATTCATTAAAATGAACCACAACTGGATTTCGAAATCTTTTGCCCCACCTTGCCCGGCCGACACCTAGCTTTCCTATGAAAAGCTCTTGCCTGTGGACTACTGTGAATTACTTTTCTAATGTCTAATTTGCTGCAGCTGATTGTCCAGCATACGACATGTTTACACCTCCCTAAATGGCCAAACTCCCCACACGGGGCCGTGGTATCGCGACTTGGCGCAAGCACCCGTGAGACTGCTGTTTGTCTGAAGAGGTGGGTGTACTCGCTTTTGGTCGATGGCATTGCTACTGGGTTCCTCATAGTACAATAAAGTGTCTCTGGCGGTGGTGGTGCACACCCAACGTCAGACACACTGTTGTAACATGAGGGGCCTTGGGCCTGTAACGCCGGCCACAAGAGAGTTCACCCACCCCCAGGTCAAACATTGCTCTACCACTTCCACAGTTATCTCTCACACTTCCACCAATGTTAAGTCTATGCGCTGACATCCTTCCATACCTGCCACTGACAATACCATTGTGTTGACATGTATGATGGTACTTAACATAGTCAGGGGCAGTGTCCTCTATTTACCACAGTAAATACTTTGCGCAAAATTAGTAGGTCTGAAACAACGCAGAGGATCCCACCCCTGAACCTAATGATTGCACCCTTTAGTGTTTTTGTTTTGTTTTAATGCGAGACATTCACATTTAGTTGTTGTTTTGGACTACTAACTGGCAGACACTCATTACAATCGGCCTCCACTGACCAGACCACTGCTGCCCGTGTACCCCTGTAGCTAATAATAAAGTGCCTACAGCCAGCCCAATTTAATTATGTTAGGCCTTCGAAGCCTGTCTGCGGTCCCTCCTTCCACTAGGCCTCCACTGACCAGACCACTGCTGCCCGTGTACTCCTGTAGCTAATAATAAAGTGCCTACAGCCAGCCCAATTTAATTATGTTAGGCCTTCGAAGCCTGTCTGCGGTCCCTCCTTCCACTAGGCCTCCACTGACCAGACCACTGCTGCCCGTGTACCCCTGTAACTAATAATAAAGTGCCTACAGCCAGCCCAATTTAATTATGTTAGGCCTTCGAAGCCTGTCTGCGGTCCCTCCTTCCACTAGGCCTCCACTGACCAGACCACTGCTGCCCGTGTACCCCTGTAACTAATAATAAAGTGCCTACAGCCAGCCCAATTTAATTATGTTAGGCCTTCGAAGCCTGTCTGCGGTCCCTCCTTCCACTAGGCCTCCACTGACCAGACCACTGCTGCCCGTGTACCCCTGTAACTAATAATAAAGTGCCTAAAGCCAGCCCAATTTAATTATGTTAGGCCTTCGAAGCCTGTCTGCGGTCCCTCCTTCCACTAGGCCTCCACTGACCAGACCACTGCTGCCCGTGTACCCCTGTAACTAATAATAAAGTGCCTACAGCCAGCCCAATTTAATTATGTTAGGCCTTCGAAGCCTGTCTGCGGTCCCTCCTTCCACTAGGCCTCCACTGACCAGACCACTGCTGCCCGTGTACCCCTGTAACTAATAATAAAGTGCCTACAGCCAGCCCAATTTAATTATGTTAGGCCTTCGAAGCCTGTCTGCGGTCCCTCCTTCCACTAGGCCTCCACTGACCAGACCACTGCTGCCCGTGTACCCCTGTAACTAATAATAAAGTGCCTACAGCCAGCCCAATTTAATTATGTTAGGCCTTCGAAGCCTGTCTGCGGTCCCTCCTTCCACTAGGCCTCCACTGACCAGACCACTGCTGCCCGTGTACCCCTGTAACTAATAATAAAGTGCCTACAGCCAGCCCAATTTAATTATGTTAGGCCTTCGAAGCCTGTCTGCGGTCCCTTCTTTCCACTAGGCCTCCACTGACCAGACCACTGCTGCCCGTGTACCCCTGTAGCTAATAATAAAGTGCCTACAGCCAGCCCAATTGAATTATGTTAGGCCTTCGAAGCCTGTCTGCGGTCCCTCCTTCCACTAGGCCTCCACTGACCAGACCACTGCTGCCCGTGTACCCCTGTAGCTAATAATAAAGTGCCTACAGCCAGCCCAATTTAATTATGTTAGGCCTTTGAAGCCTGTCTGCGGTCCCTCCTTCCACTAGGCCTCCACTGACCAGACCACTGCTGCCCATGTACCCCTGTAGCTAATAATAAAGTGCCTACAGCCAGCCCAATTTAATTATGTTAGGCCTTCGAAGCCTGTCTGCGGTCCCTCCTTCCACTAGGCCTCCACTGACCAGGCCACTGCTGCCCGTGTACCCCTGTAACTAATAATAAAGTGCCTACAGCCAGCCCAATTTAATTATGTTAGGCCTTCGAAGCCTTTCTGCGCTCCCTCCTTCCACTAGGCCTCCACTGACCAGACCACTGCTGCCCGTGTACCCCTGGAACCAATTATAAAGTGCATAGAGCCTATTTTTTAATTTAATTTAATATTAATAAAGCCAGGATGAACTACGATATACCACGCTATGAGCTACCCAGTTGACAATTCTTTTGCGAGAAAAGCCATCCCACCCCTCCACCTGCATGTTAAAGACCGCATTGTCCTTGCATTCTGTCAATTTGTCAGTCCAAAGGTATACCTGACAACAGACACATGGACCTGTAGGCCTGGCCACGGAAGGTTACGTGTCCTTTGTGGCTCAATGGGTTAATGTATTGGATGCATGGTCCACACAGGGGACAGCCTGCAAAGTCTGTCTGCAGTCCCTAATTCAAGTTGGCCTCAACTGAATAAAGCTGAGCTTCAACCTTCAGTTCCAAACATACAACAAAAAACTGGTACAATACAAAAAGTGGCCTCCAGCTACAAAAACTTTCTCCTACAAGTAGTTAACTGACAGTTTTTTTTCCAGTGAAAACACAGATATGGCATCCAACGAGTGTTGTCCTGTCTCGTCTTCTTTATATTATTGCCAAGAAGCTGCAACTGAATAAAGCTGTGCTTCAACCTTCAGTTCCAAATTACCATTTTTAAAAATGCAATTGGCTGTTCCGGCCTACTAAAGGTGTCTGTCTGCCCCTGCCTGCTGTTGTCCTCAACTGAATAAAGCTGTGCTTCAACCTTCTGTTACAAATTACCATTTTTAAAAATGCAATTGGCTGTTCCGGCCTACTAAAGGTGTCTGTCTGCCCCTGCCTGCTGTTGTCCTCAACTGAATAAAGCTGTGCTTCAACCTTCTGTTCCAAATTACCATTTTTAAAAATGCAATTGGCTGTTCCGGCCTACTAAAGGGGTCTGTCTGCCCCTGCCTGGTGTTGTCCTCAACTGAATAAAGCTGAGCTTCAACCTTCAGTTCCAAACATACAACAAAAAACTGGTACAATACAAAAAGTGGCCTCCAGCTACAAAAACTTTCTCCTACAAGTAGTTAACTGACAGTTTTTTTTCCAGTGAAAACACAGATATGGCATCCAACGAGTGTTGTCCTGTCTCGTCTTCTTTATATTATTGCCAAGAAGCTGCAACTGAATAAAGCTGTGCTTCAACCTTCAGTTCCAAATTACCATTTTTAAAAATGCAATTGGCTGTTCCGGCCTACTAAAGGTGTCTGTCTGCCCCTGCCTGCTGTTGTCCTCAACTGAATAAAGCTGTGCTTCAACCTTCTGTTCCAAATTACCATTTTTAAAAATGCAATTGGCTGTTCCGGCCTACTAAAGGTGTCTGTCTGCCCCTGCCTGCTGTTGTCCTCAACTGAATAAAGCTGTGCTTCAACCTTCTGTTCCAAATTACCATTTTTAAAAATGCAATTGGCTGTTCCGGCCTACTAAAGGTGTCTGTCTGCCCCTGCCTGCTGTTGTCCTCAACTGAATAAAGCTGTGCTTCAACCTTCTGTTCCAAATTACCATTTTTAAAAATGCAATTGGCTGTTCCGGCCTACTAAAGGGGTCTGTCTGCCCCTGCCTGGTGTTGTCCTCAACTGAATAAAGCTGAGCTTCAACCTTCAGTTCCAAACATACAACAAAAAACTGGTACAATACAAAAAGTGGCCTCCAGCTACAAAAACTTTCTCCTACAAGTAGTTAACTGACAGTTTTTTTTCCAGTGAAAACACAGATATGGCATCCAACGAGTGTTGTCCTGTCTCGTCTTCTTTATATTATTGCCAAGAAGCTGCAACTGAATAAAGCTGTGCTTCAACCTTCAGTTCCAAATTACCATTTTTAAAAATGCAATTGGCTGTTCCGGCCTACTAAAGGTGTCTGTCTGCCCCTGCCTGCTGTTGTCCTCAACTGAATAAAGCTGTGCTTCAACCTTCTGTTCCAAATTACCATTTTTAAAAATGCAATTGGCTGTTCCGGCCTACTAAAGGTGTCTGTCTGCCCCTGCCTGCTGTTGTCCTCAACTGAATAAAGCTGTGCTTCAACCTTCTGTTCCAAATTACCATTTTTAAAAATGCAATTGGCTGTTCCGGCCTACTAAAGGGGTCTGTCTGCCCCTGCCTGGTGTTGTCCTCAACTGAATAAAGCTGAGCTTCGACCTTCAGTTCCAAACATACAACAAAAAACTGGTACAATACAAAAAGTGGCCTCCAGCTACAAAAACTTTCTCCTACAAGTAGTTAACTGACAGTTTTTTTTCCAGTGAAAACACAGATATGGCATCCAACGAGTGTTGTCCTGTCTCGTCTTCTTTATGTTATTGCCAAGAAGCTGCAACTGAATAAAGCTGTGCTTCAACCTTCAGTTCCAAATTACCATTTTTAAAAATGCAATTGGCTGTTCCGGCCTACTAAAGGTGTCTGTCTGCCCCTGCCTGCTGTTGTCCTCAACTGAATAAAGCTGTGCTTCAACCTTCTGTTCCAAATTACCATTTTTAAAAATGCAATTGGCTGTTCCGGCCTACTAAAGGTGTCTGTCTGCCCCTGCCTGCTGTTGTCCTCAACTGAATAAAGCTGTGCTTCAACCTTCTGTTACAAATTACCATTTTTAAAAATGCAATTGGCTGTTCCGGCCTACTAAAGGGGTCTGTCTGCCCCTGCCTGCTGTTGTCCTCAACTGAATAAAGCTGTGCTTCAACCTTCTGTTCCAAATTACCATTTTTAAAAATGCAATTGGCTGTTCCGGCCTACTAAAGGGGTCTGTCTGCCCCTGCCTGGTGTTGTCCTCAACTGAATAAAGCTGAGCTTCAACCTTCAGTTCCAAACATACAACAAAAAACTGGTACAATACAAAAAGTGGCCTCCAGCTACAAAAACTTTCTCCTACAAGTAGTTAACTGACAGTTTTTTTTCCAGTGAAAACACAGATATGGCATTCAACGAGTGTTGTCCTGTCTCGTCTTCTTTATATTATTGCCAAGAAGCTGCAACTGAATAAAGCTGTGCTTCAACCTTCAGTTCCAAATTACCATTTTTAGAAATGCAATTGGCTGTTCCGGCCTACTAAAGGTGTCTGTCTGCCCCTGCCTGCTGTTGTCCTCAACTGAATAAAGCTGTGCTTCAACCTTCTGTTCCAAATTACCATTTTTAAAAATGCAATTGGCTGTTCCGGCCTACTAAAGGTGTCTGTCTGCCCCTGCCTGCTGTTGTCCTCAACTGAATAAAGCTGTGCTTCAACCTTCTGTTCCAAATTACCATTTTTAAAAATGCAATTGGCTGTTCCGGCCTACTAAAAGGGTCTGTCTGCCCCTGCCTGGTGTTGTCCTCAACTGAATAAAGCTGAGCTTCGACCTTCAGTTCCAAACATACAACAAAAAACTGGTACAATACAAAAAGTGGCCTCCAGCTACAAAAACTTTCTCCTACAAGTAGTTAACTGACAGTTTTTTTTCCAGTGAAAACACAGATATGGCATCCAACGAGTGTTGTCCTGTCTCGTCTTCTTTATATTATTGCCAAGAAGCTGCAACTGAATAAAGCTGTGCTTCAACCTTCAGTTCCAAATTACCATTTTTAAAAATGCAATTGGCTGTTCCGGCCTACTAAAGGTGTCTGTCTGCCCCTGCCTGCTGTTGTCCTCAACTGAATAAAGCTGTGCTTCAACCTTCTGTTCCAAATTACCATTTTTAAAAATGCAATTGGCTGTTCCGGCCTACTAAAGGTGTCTGTCTGCCCCTGCCTGCTGTTGTCCTCAACTGAATAAAGCTGTGCTTCAACCTTCTGTTCCAAATTACCATTTTTAAAAATGCAATTGGCTGTTCCGGCCTACTAAAGGTGTCTGTCTGCCCCTGCCTGCTGTTGTCCTCAACTGAATAAAGCTGTGCTTCAACCTTCTGTTCCAAATTACCATTTTTAAAAATGCAATTGGCTGTTCCGGCCTACTAAAGGGGTCTGTCTGCCCCTGCCTGGTGTTGTCCTCAACTGAATAAAGCTGAGCTTCAACCTTCAGTTCCAAACATACAACAAAAAACTGGTACAATACAAAAAGTGGCCTCCAGCTACAAAAACTTTCTCCTACAAGTAGTTAACTGACAGTTTTTTTTCCAGTGAAAACACAGATATGGCATCCAACGAGTGTTGTCCTGTCTCGTCTTCTTTATATTATTGCCAAGAAGCTGCAACTGAATAAAGCTGTGCTTCAACCTTCAGTTCCAAATTACCATTTTTAGAAATGCAATTGGCTGTTCCGGCCTACTAAAGGTGTCTGTCTGCCCCTGCCTGCTGTTGTCCTCAACTGAATAAAGCTGTGCTTCAACCTTCTGTTCCAAATTACCATTTTTAAAAATGCAATTGGCTGTTCCGGCCTACTAAAGGTGTCTGTCTGCCCCTGCCTGCTGTTGTCCTCAACTGAATAAAGCTGTGCTTCAACCTTCTGTTCCAAATTACCATTTTTAAAAATGCAATTGGCTGTTCCGGCCTACTAAAGGGGTCTGTCTGCCCCTGCCTGGTGTTGTCCTCAACTGAATAAAGCTGAGCTTCGACCTTCAGTTCCAAACATACAACAAAAAACTGGTACAATACAAAAAGTGGCCTCCAGCTACAAAAACTTTCTCCTACAAGTAGTTAACTGACAGTTTTTTTTCCAGTGAAAACACAGATATGGCATCCAACGAGTGTTGTCCTGTCTCGTCTTCTTTATATTATTGCCAAGAAGCTGCAACTGAATAAAGCTGTGCTTCAACCTTCAGTTCCAAATTACCATTTTTAAAAATGCAATTGGCTGTTCCGGCCTACTAAAGGTGTCTGTCTGCCCCTGCCTGCTGTTGTCCTCAACTGAATAAAGCTGTGCTTCAACCTTCTGTTCCAAATTACCATTTTTAAAAATGCAATTGGCTGTTCCGGCCTACTAAAGGGGTCTGTCTGCCCCTGCCTGGTGTTGTCCTCAACTGAATAAAGCTGAGCTTCAACCTTCAGTTCCAAACATACAACAAAAATCTGGTACAATACAAATAGTGGCCTCCAGCTACAAAAACTTTCTCCTACAAGTAGTTAACTGACAGTTTTTTTTCCAGTGAAAACACAGATATGGCATCCAACGAGTATTGTCCTGTCTCGTCTTCTTTATATTATTGCCAAGAAGCTGCAACTGAATAAAGCTGTGCTTCAACCTTCAGTTCCAAATTACCATTTTTAAAAATGCAATTGGCTGTTCCGGCCTACTAAAGGTGTCTGTCTGCCCCTGCCTGCTGTTGTCCTCAACTGAATAAAGCTGTGCTTCAACCTTCTGTTACAAATTACCATTTTTAAAAATGCAATTGGCTGTTCCGGCCTACTAAAGGTGTCTGTCTGCCCCTGCCTGCTGTTGTCCTCAACTGAATAAAGCTGTGCTTCAACCTTCTGTTCCAAATTACCATTTTTAAAAATGCAATTGGCTGTTCCGGCCTACTAAAGGGGTCTGTCTGCCCCTGCCTGGTGTTGTCCTCAACTGAATAAAGCTGAGCTTCAACCTTCAGTTCCAAACATACAACAAAAAACTGGTACAATACAAAAAGTGGCCTCCAGCTACAAAAACTTTCTCCTACAAGTAGTTAACTGACAGTTTTTTTTCCAGTGAAAACACAGATATGGCATCCAACGAGTGTTGTCCTGTCTCGTCTTCTTTATATTATTGCCAAGAAGCTGCAACTGAATAAAGCTGTGCTTCAACCTTCAGTTCCAAATTACCATTTTTAAAAATGCAATTGGCTGTTCCGGCCTACTAAAGGTGTCTGTCTGCCCCTGCCTGCTGTTGTCCTCAACTGAATAAAGCTGTGCTTCAACCTTCTGTTCCAAATTACCATTTTTAAAAATGCAATTGGCTGTTCCGGCCTACTAAAGGGGTCTGTCTGCCCCTGCCTGGTGTTGTCCTCAACTGAATAAAGCTGAGCTTCAACCTTCAGTTCCAAACATACAAAAAAAAACTGGTACAATACAAAAAGTGGCCTCCAGCTACAAAAACTTTCTCCTACAAGTAGTTAACTGACAGTTTTTTTTCCAGTGAAAACACAGATATGGCATCCAACGAGTGTTGTCCTGTCTCGTCTTCTTTATATTATTGCTAAGAAGCTGCAACTGAATAAAGCTGTGCTTCAACCTTCAGTTCCAAATTACCATTTTTAAAAATGCAATTGGCTGTTCCGGCCTACTAAAGGTGTCTGTCTGCCCCTGCCTGCTGTTGTCCTCAACTGAATAAAGCTGTGCTTCAACCTTCTGTTCCAAATTACCATTTTTAAAAATGCAATTGGCTGTTCCGGCCTACTAAAGGTGTCTGTCTGCCCCTGCCTGCTGTTGTCCTCAACTGAATAAAGCTGTGCTTCAACCTTCTGTTCCAAATTACCATTTTTAAAAATGCAATTGGCTGTTCCGGCCTACTAAAGGGGTCTGTCTGCCCCTGCCTGGTGTTGTCCTCAACTGAATAAAGCTGAGCTTCAACCTTCAGTTCCAAACATACAACAAAAAACTGGTACAATACAAAAAGTGGCCTCCAGCTACAAAAACTTTCTCCTACAAGTAGTTAACTGCCAGTTTTTTTTCCAGTGAAAACACAGATATGGCATCCAACGAGTGTTGTCCTGTCTCGTCTTCTTTATATTATTGCCAAGAAGCTGCAACTGAATAAAGCTGTGCTTCAACCTTCAGTTCCAAATTACCATTTTTAAAAATGCAATTGGCTGTTCCGGCCTACTAAAGGTGTCTGACTGCCCCTGCCTGCTGTTGTCCTCAACTGAATAAAGCTGTGCTTCAACCTTCTGTTCCAAATTACCATTTTTAAAAATGCAATTGGCTGTTCCGGCCTACTAAAGGTGTCTGTCTGCCCCTGCCTGCTGTTGTCCTCAACTGAATAAAGCTGTGCTTCAACCTTCTGTTCCAAATTACCATTTTTAAAAATGCAATTGGCTGTTCCGGCCTACTAAAGGGGTCTGTCTGCCCCTGCCTGCTGTTGTCCTCAACTGAATAAAGCTGTGCTTCAACCTTCTGTTCCAAATTACCATTTTTAAAAGCGCAATTGGCTGTTCCGGCCTACTAAAGGGGTCTGTCTGCCCCTGCCTGGTGTTGTCCTCAACTGAATAAAGCTGAGCTTCAACCTTCAGTTCCAAACATACAACAAAAAACTGGTACAATACAAAAAGTGGCCTCCAGCTACAAAAACTTTCTCCTACAAGTAGTTAACTGACAGTTTTTTTTCCAGTGAAAACACAGATATGGCATCCAACGAGTGTTGTCCTGTCTCATCTTCTTTATATTATTGCCAAGAAGCTGCAACTGAATAAAGCTGTGCTTCAACCTTCTGTTCCAAATTACCATTTTTAAAAATGCAATTGGCTGTTCTGGCCTACTAAAGGTGTCTGTCTGCCCCTGCCTGCTGTTGTCCTCAACTGAATAAAGCTGTGCTTCAACCATCTGTTCCAAATTACCATTTTTAAAAATGCAAGTGGCTGTTCCGGCCTACTAAAGGGGTCTGTCTGCCCCTGCCTGGTGTTGTCCTCAACTGAATAAAGCTGAGCTTCAACCTTCAGTTCCAAACATACAACAAAAAACTGGTACAATACAAAAAGTGGCCTCCAGCTACAAAAACTTTCTCCTACAAGTAGTTAACTGACAGTTTTTTTTCCAGTGAAAACACAGATATGGCATCCAACGAGTGTTGTCCTGTCTCGTCTTCTTTATATTATTGCCAAGAAGCTGCAACTGAATAAAGCTGTGCTTCAACCTTCAGTTCCAAATTACCATTTTTAAAAATGCAATTGGCTGTTCCGGCCTACTAAAGGTGTCTGTCTGCCCCTGCCTGCTGTTGTCCTCAACTGAATAAAGCTGTGCTTCAACCTTCTGTTCCAAATTACCATTTTTAAAAATGCAATTGGCTGTTCCGGCCTACTAAAGGTGTCTGTCTGCCCCTGCCTGCTGTTGTCCTCAACTGAATAAAGCTGTACTTCAACCTTCTGTTCCAAATTACCATTTTTAAAAATGCAATTGGCTGTTCCGGCCTACTAAAGGGGTCTGTCTGCCCCTGCCTGGTGTTGTCCTCAATTGAATAAAGCTGAGCTTCAACCTTCAGTTCCAAACATACAACAAAAAACTGGTACAATACAAAAAGTGGCCTCCAGCTACAAAAACTTTCTCCTACAAGTAGTTAACTGACAGTTTTTTTTCCAGTGAAAACACAGATATGGCATCCAACGAGTGTTGTCCTGTCTCGTCTTCTTTATATTATTGCCAAGAAGCTGCAACTGAATAAAGCTGTGCTTCAACCTTCAGTTCCAAATTACCATTTTTAAAAATGCAATTGGCTGTTCCGGCCTACTAAAGGTGTCTGTCTGCCCCTGCCTGCTGTTGTCCTCAACTGAATAAAGCTGTGCTTCAACCTTCAGTTCCAAATTACCATTTTTAAAAATGCAATTGGCTGTTCCGGCCTACTAAAGGTGTCTGTCTGCACCTGCCTGCTGTTGTCCTCAACTGAATAAAGCTGTGCTTCAACCTTCTGTTCCAAATTACCATTTTTAAAAATGCAATTGGCTGTTCCGGCCTACTAAAGGGGTCTGTCTGCCCCTGCCTGGTGTTGTCCTCAACTGAATAAAGCTGAGCTTCAACCTTCAGTTCCAAACATACAACAAAAAACTGGTACAATACAAAAAGTGGCCTCCAGCTACAAAAACTTTCTCCTACAAGTAGTTAACTGACAGTTTTTTTTCCAGTGAAAACACAGATATGGCATCCAACGAGTGTTGTCCTGTCTCGTCTTCTTTATATTATTGCCAAGAAGCTGCAACTGAATAAAGCTGTGCTTCAACCTTCAGTTCCAAATTACCATTTTTAAAAATGCAATTGGCTGTTCCGGCCTACTAAAGGTGTCTGTCTGCCCCTGCCTGCTGTTGTCCTCAACTGAATAAAGCTGTGCTTCAACCTTCTGTTCCAAATTACCATTTTTAAAAATGCAATTGGCTGTTCCGGCCTACTAAAGGTGTCTGTCTGCCCCTGCCTGCTGTTGTCCTCAACTGAATAAAGCTGTGCTTCAACCTTCTGTTCCAAATTACCATTTTTAAAAATGCAATTGGCTGTTCCGGCCTACTAAAGGTGTCTGTCTGCCCCTGCCTGCTGTTGTCCTCAACTGAATAAAGCTGTGCTTCAACCTTCTGTTCCAAATTACCATTTTTAAAAATGCAATTGGCTGTTCCGGCCTACTAAAGGGGTCTGTCTGCCCCTGCCTGGTGTTGTCCTCAACTGAATAAAGCTGAGCTTCAACCTTCAGTTCCAAACATACAACAAAAAACTGGTACAATACAAAAAGTGGCCTCCAGCTACAAAAACTTTCTCCTACAAGTAGTTAACTGACAGTTTTTTTTCCAGTGAAAACACAGATATGGCATCCAACGAGTGTTGTCCTGTCTCGTCTTCTTTATATTATTGCCAAGAAGCTGCAACTGAATAAAGCTGTGCTTCAACCTTCAGTTCCAAATTACCATTTTTAAAAATGCAATTGGCTGTTCCGGCCTACTAAAGGTGTCTGTCTGCCCCTGCCTGCTGTTGTCCTCAACTGAATAAAGCTGTGCTTCAACCTTCTGTTCCAAATTACCATTTTTAAAAATGCAATTGGCTGTTCCGGCCTACTAAAGGTGTCTGTCTGCCCCTGCCTGCTGTTGTCCTCAACTGAATAAAGCTGTGCTTCAACCTTCTGTTCCAAATTACCATTTTTAAAAATGCAATTGGCTGTTCCGGCCTACTAAAGGGGTCTGTCTGCCACTGCCTGGTGTTGTCCTCAACTGAATAAAGCTGAGCTTCAACCTTCAGTTCCAAACATTCAACAAAAAACTGGTACAATACAAATAGTGGCCTCCAGCTACAAAAACTTTCTCCTACAAGTAGTTAACTGACAGTTTTTTTTCCAGTGAAAACACAGATATGGCATCCAACGAGTGTTGTCCTGTTTCGTCTTCTTTATATTATTGCCAAGAAGCTGCAACTGAATAAAGCTGTGCTTCAACCTTCAGTTCCAAATTACCATTTTTAAAAATGCAATTGGCTGTTCCGGCCTACTAAAGGTGTCTGTCTGCCCCTGCCTGCTGTTGTCCTCAACTGAATAAAGCTGTGCTTCAACCTTCTGTTCCAAATTACCATTTTTAAAAATGCAATTGGCTGTTCCGGCCTACTAAAGGTGTCTGTCTGCCCCTGCCTGCTGTTGTCCTCAACTGAATAAAGCTGTGCTTCAACCTTCTGTTCCAAATTACCATTTTTAAAAATGCAATTGGCTGTTCCGGCCTACGAAAGGGGTCTGTCTGCCCCTGCCTGGTGTTGTCCTCAACTGAATAAAGCTGAGCTTCAACCTTCAGTTCCAAACATACAACAAAAAACTGGTACAATACAAAAAGTGGCCTCCAGCTACAAAAACTTTCTCCTACAAGTAGTTAACTGACAGTTTTTTTTCCAGTGAAAACACAGATATGGCATCCAACTAGTGTTGTCCTGTCTTGTCTTCTTTATATTATTGCCAAGAAGCTGCAACTGAATAAAGCTGTGCTTCAACCTTCAGTTCCAAATTACCATTTTTAGAAATGCAATTGGCTGTTCCGGCCTACTAAAGGTGTCTGTCTGCCCCTGCCTGCTGTTGTCCTCAACTGAATAAAGCTGTGCTTCAACCTTCTGTTCCAAATTACCATTTTTAAAAATGCAATTGGCTGTTCCGGCCTACTAAAGGTGTCTGTCTGCCCCTGCCTGCTGTTGTCCTCAACTGAATAAAGCTGTGCTTCAACCTTCTGTTCCAAATTACCATTTTTAAAAATGCAATTGGCTGTTCCGGCCTACTAAAGGGGTCTGTCTGCCCCTGCCTGGTGTTGTCCTCAACTGAATAAAGCTGAGCTTCGACCTTCAGTTCCAAACATACAACAAAAAACTGGTACAATACAAAAAGTGGCCTCCAGCTACAAAAACTTTCTCCTACAAGTAGTTAACTGACAGTTTTTTTTCCAGTGAAAACACAGATATGGCATCCAACGAGTGTTGTCCTGTCTCGTCTTCTTTATATTATTGCCAAGAAGCTGCAACTGAATAAAGCTGTGCTTCAACCTTCAGTTCCAAATTACCATTTTTAAAAATGCAATTGGCTGTTCCGGCCTACTAAAGGTGTCTGTCTGCCCCTGCCTGCTGTTGTCCTCAACTGAATAAAGCTGTGCTTCAACCTTCTGTTCCAAATTACCATTTTTAAAAATGCAATTGGCTGTTCCGGCCTACTAAAGGGGTCTGTCTGCCCCTGCCAGGTGTTGTCCTCAACTGAATAAAGCTGAGCTTCAACCTTCAGTTCCAAACATACAACAAAAAACTGGTACAATACAAATGGTGGCCTCCAGCTACAAAAACTTTCTCCTACAAGTAGTTAACTGACAGTTTTTTTTCCAGTGAAAACACAGATATGGCATCCAACGAGTGTTGTCCTGTCTCGTCTTCTTTATATTATTGCCAAGAAGCTGCAACTGAATAAAGCTGTGCTTCAACCTTCAGTTCCAAATTACCATTTTTAAAAATGCAATTAGCTGTTCCGGCCTACTAAAGGTGTCTGTCTGCCCCTGCCTGCTGTTGTCCTCAACTGAATAAAGCTGTGCTTCAACCTTCTGTTACAAATTACCATTTTTAAAAATGCAATTGGCTGTTCCGGCCTACTAAAGGTGTCTGTCTGCCCCTGCCTGCTGTTGTCCTCAACTGAATAAAGCTGTGCTTCAACCTTCTGTTCCAAATTACCATTTTTAAAAATGCAATTGGCTGTTCCGGCCTACTAAAGGTGTCTGTCTGCCCCTGCCTGCTGTTGTCCTCAACTGAATAAAGCTGTGCTTCAACCTTCTGTTCCAAATTACCATTTTTAAAAATGCAATTGGCTGTTCCGGCCTACTAAAGGGGTCTGTCTGCCCCTGCCTGGTGTTGTCCTCAACTGAATAAAGCTGAGCTTCAACCTTCAGTTCCAAACATACAACAAAAAACTGGTACAATACAAAAAGTGGCCTCCAGCTACAAAAACTTTCTCCTACAAGTAGTTAACTGACAGTTTTTTTTCCAGTGAAAACACAGATATGGCATCCAACGAGTGTTGTCCTGTCTCGTCTTCTTTATATTATTGCCAAGAAGCTGCAACTGAATAAAGCTGTGCTTCAACCTTCAGTTCCAAATTACCATTTTTAAAAATGCAATTGGCTGTTCCGGCCTACTAAAGGTGTCTGTCTGCCCCTGCCTGCTGTTGTCCTCAACTGAATAAAGCTGTGCTTCAACCTTCTGTTCCAAATTACCATTTTTAAAAATGCAATTGGCTGTTCCGGCCTACTAAAGGTGTCTGTCTGCCCCTGCCTGCTGTTGTCCTCAACTGAATAAAGCTGTGCTTCAACCTTCTGTTCCAAATTACCATTTTTAAAAATGCAATTGGCTGTTCCGGCCTACTAAAGGGGTCTGTCTGCCACTGCCTGGTGTTGTCCTCAACTGAATAAAGCTGAGCTTCAACCTTCAGTTCCAAACATACAACAAAAAACTGGTACAATACAAATAGTGGCCTCCAGCTACAAAAACTTTCTCCTACAAGTAGTTAACTGACAGTTTTTTTTCCAGTGAAAACACAGATATGGCATCCAACGAGTGTTGTCCTGTCTCGTCTTCTTTATATTATTGCCAAGAAGCTGCAACTGAATAAAGCTGTGCTTCAACCTTCAGTTCCAAATTACCATTTTTAAAAATGCAATTGGCTGTTCCGGCCTACTAAAGGTGTCTGTCTGCCCCTGCCTGCTGTTGTCCTCAACTGAATAAAGCTGTGCTTCAACCTTCTGTTCCAAATTACCATTTTTAAAAATGCAATTGGCTGTTCCGGCCTACTAAAGGTGTCTGTCTGCCCCTGCCTGCTGTTGTCCTCAACTGAATAAAGCTGTGCTTCAACCTTCTGTTCCAAATTACCATTTTTAAAAATGCAATTGGCTGTTCCGGCCTACTAAAGGGGTCTGTCTGCCACTGCCTGGTGTTGTCCTCAACTGAATAAAGCTGAGCTTCAACCTTCAGTTCCAAACATACAACAAAAAACTGGTACAATACAAATAGTGGCCTCCAGCTACAAAAACTTTCTCCTACAAGTAGTTAACTGACAGTTTTTTTTCCAGTGAAAACACAGATATGGCATCCAACGAGTGTTGTCCTGTCTCGTCTTCTTTATATTATTGCCAAGAAGCTGCAACTGAATAAAGCTGTGCTTCAACCTTCAGTTCCAAATTACCATTTTTAAAAATGCAATTGGCTGTTTCGGCCTACTAAAGGTGTCTGTCTGCCCCTGCCTGCTGTTGTCCTCAACTGAATAAAGCTGTGCTTCAACCTTCTGTTCCAAATTACCATTTTTAAAAATGCAATTGGCTGTTCCGGCCTACTAAAGGTGTCTGTCTGCCCCTGCCTGCTGTTGTCCTCAACTGAATAAAGCTGTGCTTCAACCTTCTGTTCCAAATTACCATTTTTAAAAATGCAATTGGCTGTTCCGGCCTACTAAAGGGGTCTGTCTGCCCCTGCCTGGTGTTGTCCTCAACTGAATAAAGCTGAGCTTCAACCTTCAGTTCCAAACATACAACAAAAAACTGGTACAATACAAAAAGTGGCCTCCAGCTACAAAAACTTTCTCCTACAAGTAGTTAACTGACAGTTTTTTTTCCAGTGAAAACACAGATATGGCATCCAACGAGTGTTGTCCTGTCTTGTCTTCTTTATATTATTGCCAAGAAGCTGCAACTGAATAAAGCTGTGCTTCAACCTTCAGTTCCAAATTACCATTTTTAGAAATGCAATTGGCTGTTCCGGCCTACTAAAGGTGTCTGTCTGCCCCTGCCTGCTGTTGTCCTCAACTGAATAAAGCTGTGCTTCAACCTTCTGTTCCAAATTACCATTTTTAAAAATGCAATTGGCTGTTCCGGCCTACTAAAGGTGTCTGTCTGCCCCTGCCTGCTGTTGTCCTCAACTGAATAAAGCTGTGCTTCAACCTTCTGTTCCAAATTACCATTTTTAAAAATGCAATTGGCTGTTCCGGCCTACTAAAGGTGTCTGTCTGCCCCTGCCTGCTGTTGTCCTCAACTGAATAAAGCTGTGCTTCAACCTTCTGTTCCAAATTACCATTTTTAAAAATGCAATTGGCTGTTCCGGCCTACTAAAGGGGTCTGTCTGCCCCTGCCTGGTGTTGTCCTCAACTGAATAAAGCTGAGCTTCAACCTTCAGTTCCAAACATACAACAAAAAACTGGTACAATACAAAAAGTGGCCTCCAGCTACAAAAACTTTCTCCTACAAGTAGTTAACTGACAGTTTTTTTTCCAGTGAAAACACAGATATGGCATCCAACGAGTGTTGTCCTGTCTCGTCTTCTTTATATTATTGCCAAGAAGCTGCAACTGAATAAAGCTGTGCTTCAACCTTCAGTTCCAAATTACCATTTTTAAAAATGCAATTGGCTGTTCCGGCCTACTAAAGGTGTCTGTCTGCCCCTGCCTGCTGTTGTCCTCAACTGAATAAAGCTGTGCTTCAACCTTCTGTTCCAAATTACCATTTTTAAAAATGCAATTGGCTGTTCCGGCCTACTAAAGGTGTCTGTCTGCCCCTGCCTGCTGTTGTCCTCAACTGAATAAAGCTGTGCTTCAACCTTCTGTTCCAAATTACCATTTTTAAAAATGCAATTGGCTGTTCCGGCCTACTAAAGGGGTCTGTCTGCCACTGCCTGGTGTTGTCCTCAACTGAATAAAGCTGAGCTTCAACCTTCAGTTCCAAACATACAACAAAAAACTGGTACAATACAAATAGTGGCCTCCAGCTACAAAAACTTTCTCCTACAAGTAGTTAACTGACAGTTTTTTTTCCAGTGAAAACACAGATATGGCATCCAACGAGTGTTGTCCTGTCTCGTCTTCTTTATATTATTGCCAAGAAGCTGCAACTGAATAAAGCTGTGCTTCAACCTTCAGTTCCAAATTACCATTTTTAAAAATGCAATTGGCTGTTCCGGCCTACTAAAGGTGTCTGTCTGCCCCTGCCTGCTGTTGTCCTCAACTGAATAAAGCTGTGCTTCAACCTTCTGTTCCAAATTACCATTTTTAAAAATGCAATTGGCTGTTCCGGCCTACTAAAGGTGTCTGTCTGCCCCTGCCTGCTGTTGTCCTCAACTGAATAAAGCTGTGCTTCAACCTTCTGTTCCAAATTACCATTTTTAAAAATGCAATTGGCTGTTCCGGCCTACTAAAGGGGTCTGTCTGCCCCTGCCTGGTGTTGTCCTCAACTGAATAAAGCTGTGCTTCAACCTTCTGTTCCAAATTACCATTTTTAAAAATGCAATTGGCTGTTCCGGCCTACTAAAGGGGTCTGTCTGCCCCTGCCTGGTGTTGTCCTCAACTGAATAAAGCTGAGCTTCAACCTTCAGTTCCAAACATACAACAAAAAACTGGTACAATACAAAAAGTGGCCTCCAGCTACAAAAACTTTCTCCTACAAGTAGTTAACTGACAGTTTTTTTTCCAGTGAAAACACAGATATGGCATCCAATGAGTGTTGTCCTGTCTTGTCTTCTTTATATTATTGCCAAGAAGCTGCAACTGAATAAAGCTGTGCTTCAACCTTCAGTTCCAAATTACCATTTTTAGAAATGCAATTGGCTGTTCCGGCCTACTAAAGGTGTCTGTCTGCCCCTGCTTGCTGTTGTCCTCAACTGAATAAAGCTGTGCTTCAACCTTCTGTTCCAAATTACCATTTTTAAAAATGCAATTGGCTGTTCCGGCCTACTAAAGGTGTCTGTCTGCCCCTGCCTGCTGTTGTCCTCAACTGAATAAAGCTGTGCTTCAACCTTCTGTTCCAAATTACCATTTTTAAAAATGCAATTGGCTGTTCCGGCCTACTAAAGGTGTCTGTCTGCCCCTGCCTGCTGTTGTCCTCAACTGAATAAAGCTGTGCTTCAACCTTCTGTTCCAAATTACCATTTTTAAAAATGCAATTGGCTGTTCCGGCCTACTAAAGGGGTCTGTCTGCCCCTGCCTGGTGTTGTCCTCAACTGAATAAAGCTGAGCTTCAACCTTCAGTTCCAAACATACAACAAAAAACTGGTACAATACAAAAAGTGGCCTCCAGCTACAAAAACTTTCTCCTACAAGTAGTTAACTGACAGTTTTTTTTCCAGTGAAAACACAGATATGGCATCCAACGAGTGTTGTCCTGTCTCGTCTTCTTTATATTATTGCCAAGAAGCTGCAACTGAATAAAGCTGTGCTTCAACCTTCAGTTCCAAATTACCATTTTTAAAAATGCAATTGGCTGTTCCGGCCTACTAAAGGTGTCTGTCTGCCCCTGCCTGCTGTTGTCCTCAACTGAATAAAGCTGTGCTTCAACCTTCTGTTCCAAATTACCATTTTTAAAAATGCAATTGGCTGTTCCGGCCTACTAAAGGTGTCTGTCTGCCCCTGCCTGCTGTTGTCCTCAACTGAATAAAGCTGTGCTTCAACCTTCTGTTCCAAATTACCATTTTTAAAAATGCAATTGGCTGTTCCGGCCTACTAAAGGGGTCTGTCTGCCACTGCCTGGTGTTGTCCTCAACTGAATAAAGCTGAGCTTCAACCTTCAGTTCCAAACATACAACAAAAAACTGGTACAATACAAAAAGTGGCCTCCAGCTACAAAAACTTTCTCCTACAAGTAGTTAACTGACAGTTTTTTTTCCAGTGAAAACACAGATATGGCATCCAACGAGTGTTGTCCTGTCTTGTCTTCTTTATATTATTGCCAAGAAGCTGCAACTGAATAAAGCTATGCTTCAACCTTCAGTTCCAAATTACCATTTTTAGAAATGCAATTGGCTGTTCCGGCCTACTAAAGGTGTCTGTCTGCCCCTGCCTGCTGTTGTCCTCAACTGAATAAAGCTGTGCTTCAACCTTCTGTTCCAAATTACCATTTTTAAAAATGCAATTGGCTGTTCCGGCCTACTAAAGGTGTCTGTCTGCCCCTGCCTGCTGTTGTCCTCAACTGAATAAAGCTGTGCTTCAACCTTCTGTTCCAAATTACCATTTTTAAAAATGCAATTGGCTGTTCCGGCCTACTAAAGGGGTCTGTCTGCCCCTGCCTGGTGTTGTCCTCAACTGAATAAAGCTGAGCTTCAACCTTCAGTTCCAAACATACAACAAAAAACTGGTACAATACAAAAAGTGGCCTCCAGCTACAAAAACTTTCTCCTACAAGTAGTTAACTGACAGTTTTTTTTCCAGTGAAAACACAGATATGGCATCCAACGAGTGTTGTCCTGTCTCGTCTTCTTTATATTATTGCCAAGAAGCTGCAACTGAATAAAGCTGTGCTTCAACCTTCAGTTCCAAATTACCATTTTTAAAAATGCAATTGGCTGTTCCGGCCTACTAAAGGTGTCTGTCTGCCCCTGCCTGCTGTTGTCCTCAACTGAATAAAGCTGTGCTTCAACCTTCTGTTCCAAATTACCATTTTTAAAAATGCAATTGGCTGTTCCGGCCTACTAAAGGGGTCTGTCTGCCCCCGCCTGGTGTTGTCCTCAACTGAATAAAGCTGAGCTTCAACCTTCAGTTCCAAACATACAAGAAAAAACTGGTACAATACAAATAGTGGCCTCCAGCTACAAAAACTTTCTCCTACAAGTAGTTAACTGACAGTTTTTTTTCCAGTGAAAACACAGATATGGCATCCAACGAGTGTTGTCCTGTCTCGTCTTCTTTATATTATTGCCAAGAAGCTGCAACTGAATAAAGCTGTGCTTCAACCTTCAGTTCCAAATTACCATTTTTAAAAATGCAATTGGCTGTTCCGGCCTACTAAAGGTGTCTGTCTGCCCCTGCCTGCTGTTGTCCTCAACTGAATAAAGCTGTGCTTCAACCTTCTGTTACAAATTACCATTTTTAAAAATGCAATTGGCTGTTCCGGCCTACTAAAGGTGTCTGTCTGCCCCTGCCTGCTGTTGTCCTCAACTGAATAAAGCTGTGCTTCAACCTTCTGTTCCAAATTACCATTTTTAAAAATGCAATTGGCTGTTCCGGCCTACTAAAGGGGTCTGTCTGCCCCTGCCTGGTGTTGTCCTCAACTGAATAAAGCTGAGCTTCAACCTTCAGTTCCAAACATACAACAAAAAACTGGTACAATACAAAAAGTGGCCTCCAGCTACAAAAACTTTCTCCTACAAGTAGTTAACTGACAGTTTTTTTTCCAGTGAAAACACAGATATGGCATCCAACGAGTGTTGTCCTGTCTCGTCTTCTTTATATTATTGCCAAGAAGCTGCAACTGAATAAAGCTGTGCTTCAACCTTCAGTTCCAAATTACCATTTTTAAAAATGCAATTGGCTGTTCCGGCCTACTAAAGGTGTCTGTCTGCCCCTGCCTGCTGTTGTCCTCAACTGAATAAAGCTGTGCTTCAACCTTCTGTTCCAAATTACCATTTTTAAAAATGCAATTGGCTGTTCCGGCCTACTAAAGGGGTCTGTCTGCCCCTGCCTGGTGTTGTCCTCAACTGAATAAAGCTGAGCTTTAACCTTCAGTTCCAAACATACAACAAAAAACTGGTACAATACAAAAAGTGGCCTCCAGCTACAAAAACTTTCTCCTACAAGTAGTTAACTGACAGTTTTTTTTCCAGTGAAAACACAGATATGGCATCCAACGAGTGTTGTCCTGTCTCGTCTTCTTTATATTATTGCCAAGAAGCTGCAACTGAATAAAGCTGTGCTTCAACCTTCAGTTCCAAATTACCATTTTTAAAAATGCAATTGGCTGTTCGGCCTACTAAAGGTGTCTGTCTGCCCCTGCCTGCTGTTGTCCTCAACTGAATAAAGCTGTGCTTCAACCTTCTGTTCCAAATTACCATTTTTAAAAATGCAATTGGCTGTTCCGGCCTACTAAAGGTGTCTGTCTGCCCCTGCCTGCTGTTGTCCTCAACTGAATAAAGCTGTGCTTCAACCTTCTGTTCCAAATTACCATTTTTAAAAATGCAATTGGCTGTTCCGGCCTACTAAAGGGGTCTGTCTGCCACTGCCTGGTGTTGTCCTCAACTGAATAAAGCTGAGCTTCAACCTTCAGTTCCAAACATACAACAAAAAACTGGTACAATACAAATAGTGGCCTCCAGCTACAAAAACTTTCTCCTACAAGTAGTTAACTGACAGTTTTTTTTCCAGTGAAAACACAGATATGGCATCCAACGAGTGTTGTCCTGTCTCGTCTTCTTTATATTATTGCCAAGAAGCTGCAACTGAATAAAGCTGTGCTTCAACCTTCAGTTCCAAATTACCATTTTTAAAAATGCAATTGGCTGTTCCGGCCTACTAAAGGTGTCTGTCTACCCCTGCCTGCTGTTGTCCTCAACTGAATAAAGCTGTGCTTCAACCTTCTGTTCCAAATTACCATTTTTAAAAATGCAATTGGCTGTTCCGGCCTACTAAAGGTGTCTGTCTGCCCCTGCCTGCTGTTGTCCTCAACTGAATAAAGCTGTGCTTCAACCTTCTGTTCCAAATTACCATTTTTAAAAATGCAATTGGCTGTTCCGGCCTACTAAAGGGGTCTGTCTGCCACTGCCTGGTGTTGTCCTCAACTGAATAAAGCTGAGCTTCAACCTTCAGTTCCAAACATACAACAAAAAACTGGTACAATACAAATAGTGGCCTCCAGCTACAAAAACTTTCTCCTACAAGTAGTTAACTGACAGTTTTTTTTCCAGTGAAAACACAGATATGGCATCCAACGAGTGTTGTCCTGTCTCGTCTTCTTTATATTATTGCCAAGAAGCTGCAACTGAATAAAGCTGTGCTTCAACCTTCAGTTCCAAATTACCATTTTTAAAAATGCAATTGGCTGTTCCGGCCTACTAAAGGTGTCTGTCTGCCCCTGCCTGCTGTTGTCCTCAACTGAATAAAGCTGTGCTTCAACCTTCTGTTCCAAATTACCATTTTTAAAAATGCAATTGGCTGTTCCGGCCTACTAAAGGGGTCTGTCTGCCCCTGCCTGGTGTTGTCCTCAACTGAATAAAGCTGAGCTTCAACCTTCAGTTCCAAACATACAACAAAAAACTGGTACAATACAAAAAGTGGCCTCCAGCTACAAAAACTTTCTCCTACAAGTAGTTAACTGACAGTTTTTTTTCCAGTGAAAACACAGATATGGCATCCAACGAGTGTTGTCCTGTCTTGTCTTCTTTATATTATTGCCAAGAAGCTGCAACTGAATAAAGCTGTGCTTCAACCTTCAGTTCCAAATTACCATTTTTAGAAATGCAATTGGCTGTTCCGGCCTACTAAAGGTGTCTGTCTGCCCCTGCCTGCTGTTGTCCTCAACTGAATAAAGCTGTGCTTCAACCTTCTGTTCCAAATTACCATTTTTAAAAATGCAATTGGCTGTTCCGGCCTACTAAAGGGGTCTGTCTGCCCCTGCCTGGTGTTGTCCTCAACTGAATAAAGCTGAGCTTCAACCTTCAGTTCCAAACATACAACAAAAAACTGGTACAATACAAATAGTGGCCTCCAGCTACAAAAACTTTCTCCTACAAGTAGTTAACTGACAGTTTTTTTTCCAGTGAAAACACAGATATGGCATCCAACGAGTGTTGTCCTGTCTCGTCTTCTTTATATTATTGCCAAGAAGCTGCAACTGAATAAAGCTGTGCTTCAACCTTCAGTTCCAAATTACCATTTTTAAAAATGCAATTGGCTGTTCCGGCCTACTAAAGGTGTCTGTCTGCCCCTGCCTGCTGTTGTCCTCAACTGAATAAAGCTGTGCTTCAACCTTCTGTTACAAATTACCATTTTTAAAAATGCAATTGGCTGTTCCGGCCTACTAAAGGTGTCTGTCTGCCCCTGCCTGCTGTTGTCCTCAACTGAATAAAGCTGTGCTTCAACCTTCTGTTCCAAATTACCATTTTTAAAAATGCAATTGGCTGTTCCGGCCTACTAAAGGGGTCTGTCTGCCCCTGCCTGGTGTTGTCCTCAACTGAATAAAGCTGAGCTTCAACCTTCAGTTCCAAACATACAACAAAAAACTGGTACAATACAAAAAGTGGCCTCCAGCTACAAAAACTTTCTCCTACAAGTAGTTAACTGACAGTTTTTTTTCCAGTGAAAACACAGATATGGCATCCAACGAGTGTTGTCCTGTCTCGTCTTCTTTATATTATTGCCAAGAAGCTGCAACTGAATAAAGCTGTGCTTCAACCTTCAGTTCCAAATTACCATTTTTAAAAATGCAATTGGCTGTTCCGGCCTACTAAAGGTGTCTGTCTGCCCCTGCCTGCTGTTGTCCTCAACTGAATAAAGCTGTGCTTCAACCTTCTGTTCCAAATTACCATTTTTAAAAATGCAATTGGCTGTTCCGGCCTACTAAAGGGGTCTGTCTGCCCCTGCCTGGTGTTGTCCTCAACTGAATAAAGCTGAGCTTCAACCTTCAGTTCCAAACATACAACAAAAAACTGGTACAATACAAAAAGTGGCCTCCAGCTACAAAAACTTTCTCCTACAAGTAGTTAACTGACAGTTTTTTTTCCAGTGAAAACACAGATATGGCATCCAACGAGTGTTGTCCTGTCTCGTCTTCTTTATATTATTGCCAAGAAGCTGCAACTGAATAAAGCTGTGCTTCAACCTTCAGTTCCAAATTACCATTTTTAAAAATGCAATTGGCTGTTCCGGCCTACTAAAGGTGTCTGTCTGCCCCTGCCTGCTGTTGTCCTCAACTGAATAAAGCTGTGCTTCAACCTTCTGTTCCAAATTACCATTTTTAAAAATGCAATTGGCTGTTCCGGCCTACTAAAGGTGTCTGTCTGCCCCTGCCTGCTGTTGTCCTCAACTGAATAAAGCTGTGCTTCAACCTTCTGTTCCAAATTACCATTTTTAAAAATGCAATTGGCTGTTCCGGCCTACTAAAGGGGTCTGTCTGCCCCTGCCTGGTGTTGTCCTCAACTGAATAAAGCTGAGCTTCAACCTTCAGTTCCAAACATACAACAAAAAACTGGTACAATACAAATAGTGGCCTCCAGCTACAAAAACTTTCTCCTACAAGTAGTTAACTGACAGTTTTTTTTCCAGTGAAAACACAGATATGGCATCCAACGAGTGTTGTCCTGTCTCGTCTTCTTTATATTATTGCCAAGAAGCTGCAACTGAATAAAGCTGTGCTTCAACCTTCAGTTCCAAATTACCATTTTTAAAAATGCAATTGGCTGTTCCGGCCTACTAAAGGTGTCTGTCTGCCCCTGCCTGCTGTTGTCCTCAACTGAATAAAGCTGTGCTTCAACCTTCTGTTCCAAATTACCATTTTTAAAAATGCAATTGGCTGTTCCGGCCTACTAAAGGTGTCTGTCTGCCCCTGCCTGCTGTTGTCCTCAACTGAATAAAGCTGTGCTTCAACCTTCTGTTCCAAATTACCATTTTTAAAAATGCAATTGGCTGTTCCGGCCTACTAAAGGGGTCTGTCTGCCCCTGCCTGGTGTTGTCCTCAACTGAATAAAGCTGAGCTTCAACCTTCAGTTCCAAACATACAACAAAAAACTGGTACAATACAAAAAGTGGCCTCCAGCTACAAAAACTTTCTCCTACAAGTAGTTAACTGACAGTTTTTTTTCCAGTGAAAACACAGATATGGCATCCAACGAGTGTTGTCCTGTCTTGTCTTCTTTATATTATTGCCAAGAAGCTGCAACTGAATAAAGCTGTGCTTCAACCTTCAGTTCCAAATTACCATTTTTAGAAATGCAATTGGCTGTTCCGGCCTACTAAAGGTGTCTGTCTGCCCCTGCCTGCTGTTGTCCTCAACTGAATAAAGCTGTGCTTCAACCTTCTGTTCCAAATTACCATTTTTAAAAATGCAATTGGCTGTTCCGGCCTACTAAAGGTGTCTGTCTGCCCCTGCCTGCTGTTGTCCTCAACTGAATAAAGCTGTGCTTCAACCTTCTGTTCCAAATTACCATTTTTAAAAATGCAATTGGCTGTTCCGGCCTACTAAAGGGGTCTGTCTGCCCCTGCCTGGTGTTGTCCTCAACTGAATAAAGCTGAGCTTCGACCTTCAGTTCCAAACATACAACAAAAAACTGGTACAATACAAAAAGTGGCCTCCAGCTACAAAAACTTTCTCCTACAAGTAGTTAACTGACAGTTTTTTTTCCAGTGAAAACACAGATATGGCATCCAACGAGTGTTGTCCTGTCTCGTCTTCTTTATATTATTGCCAAGAAGCTGCAACTGAATAAAGCTGTGCTTCAACCTTCAGTTCCAAATTACCATTTTTAAAAATGCAATTGGCTGTTCCGGCCTACTAAAGGTGTCTGTCTGCCCCTGCCTGCTGTTGTCCTCAACTGAATAAAGCTGTGCTTCAACCTTCTGTTCCAAATTACCATTTTTAAAAATGCAATTGGCTGTTCCGGCCTACTAAAGGGGTCTGTCTGCCCCTGCCTGGTGTTGTCCTCAACTGAATAAAGCTGAGCTTCAACCTTCAGTTCCAAACATACAACAAAAAACTGGTACAATACAAATAGTGGCCTCCAGCTACAAAAACTTTCTCCTACAAGTAGTTAACTGACAGTTTTTTTTCCAGTGAAAACACAGATATGGCATCCAACGAGTGTTGTCCTGTCTCGTCTTCTTTATATTATTGCCAAGAAGCTGCAACTGAATAAAGCTGTGCTTCAACCTTCAGTTCCAAATTACCATTTTTAAAAATGCAATTGGCTGTTCCGGCCTACTAAAGGTGTCTGTCTGCCCCTGCCTGCTGTTGTCCTCAACTGAATAAAGCTGTGCTTCAACCTTCTGTTCCAAATTACCATTTTTAAAAATGCAATTGGCTGTTCCGGCCTACTAAAGGTGTCTGTCTGCCCCTGCCTGCTGTTGTCCTCAACTGAATAAAGCTGTGCTTCAACCTTCTGTTCCAAATTACCATTTTTAAAAATGCAATTGGCTGTTCCGGCCTACTAAAGGGGTCTGTCTGCCCCTGCCTGGTGTTGTCCTCAACTGAATAAAGCTGAGCTTCAACCTTCAGTTCCAAACATACAACAAAAAACTGGTACAATACAAAAAGTGGCCTCCAGCTACAAAAACTTTCTCCTACAAGTAGTTAACTGACAGTTTTTTTTCCAGTGAAAACACAGATATGGCATCCAACGAGTGTTGTCCTGTCTCGTCTTCTTTATATTATTGCCAAGAAGCTGCAACTGAATAAAGCTGTGCTTCAACCTTCAGTTCCAAATTACCATTTTTAAAAATGCAATTGGCTGTTCCGGCCTACTAAAGGTGTCTGTCTGCCCCTGCCTGCTGTTGTCCTCAACTGAATAAAGCTGTGCTTCAACCTTCTGTTCCAAATTACCATTTTTAAAAATGCAATTGGCTGTTCTGGACTACTAAAGGTGTCTGTCTGCCCCTGCCTGCTGTTGTCCTCAACTGAATAAAGCTGTGCTTCAACCATCTGTTCCAAATTACCATTTTTAAAAATGCAATTGGCTGTTCCGGCCTACTAAAGGGGTCTGTCTGCCCCTGCCTGGTGTTGTCCTCAACTGAATAAAGCTGAGCTTCAACCTTCAGTTCCAAACATACAACAAAAAACTGGTACAATACAAAAAGTGGCCTCCAGCTACAAAAACTTTCTCCTACAAGTAGTTAACTGACAGTTTTTTTTCCAGTGAAAACACAGATATGGCATCCAACGAGTGTTGTCCTGTCTCGTCTTCTTTATATTATTGCCAAGAAGCTGCAACTGAATAAAGCTGTGCTTCAACCTTCAGTTCCAAATTACCATTTTTAAAAATGCAATTGGCTGTTCCGGCCTACTAAAGGTGTCTGTCTGCCCCTGCCTGCTGTTGTCCTCAACTGAATAAAGCTGTGCTTCAACCTTCTGTTCCAAATTACCATTTTTAAAAATGCAATTGGCTGTTCCGGCCTACTAAAGGTGTCTGTCTGCCCCTGCCTGCTGTTGTCCTCAACTGAATAAAGCTGTGCTTCAACCTTCTGTTCCAAATTACCATTTTTAAAAATGCAATTGGCTGTTCCGGCCTACTAAAGGGGTCTGTCTGCCCCTGCCTGGTGTTGTCCTCAACTGAATAAAGCTGAGCTTCGACCTTCAGTTCCAAACATACAACAAAAAACTGGTACAATACAAAAAGTGGCCTCCAGCTACAAAAACTTTCTCCTACAAGTAGTTAACTGACAGTTTTTTTTCCAGTGAAAACACAGATATGGCATCCAACGAGTGTTGTCCTGTCTCGTCTTCTTTATATTATTGCCAAGAAGCTGCAACTGAATAAAGCTGTGCTTCAACCTTCAGTTCCAAATTACCATTTTTAAAAATGCAATTGGCTGTTCCGGCCTACCAAAGGTGTCTGTCTGCCCCTGCCTGCTGTTGTCCTCAACTGAATAAAGCTGTGCTTCAACCTTCTGTTCCAAATTACCATTTTTAAAAATGCAATTGGCTGTTCCGGCCTACTAAAGGTGTCTGTCTGCCCCTGCCTGCTGTTGTCCTCAACTAAATAAAGCTGTGCTTCAACCTTCTGTTACAAATTACCATTTTTAAAAATGCAATTGGCTGTTCCGGCCTACTAAAGGGGTCTGTCTGCCCCTGCCTGCTGTTGTCCTCAACTGAATAAAGCTGTGCTTCAACCTTCTGTTCCAAATTACCATTTTTAAAAATGCAATTGGCTGTTCCGGCCTACTAAAGGGGTCTGTCTGCCCCTGCCTGGTGTTGTCCTCAACTGAATAAAGCTGAGCTTCAACCTTTAGTTCCAAACATACAACAAAAAACTGGTACAATACAAAAAGTGGCCTCCAGCTACAAAAACTTTCTCCTACAAGTAGTTAACTGACAGTTTTTTTTCCAGTGAAAACACAGATATGGCATCCAACGAGTGTTGTCCTGTCTCGTCTTCTTTATATTATTGCCAAGAAGCTGCAACTGAATAAAGCTGTGCTTCAACCTTCAGTTCCAAATTACCATTTTTAGAAATGCAATTGGCTGTTCCGGCCTACTAAAGGTGTCTGTCTGCCCCTGCCTGCTGTTGTCCTCAACTGAATAAAGCTGTGCTTCAACCTTCTGTTCCAAATTACCATTTTTAAAAATGCAATTGGCTGTTCCGGCCTACTAAAGGTGTCTGTCTGCCCCTGCCTGCTGTTGTCCTCAACTGAATAAAGCTGTGCTTCAACCTTCTGTTCCAAATTACCATTTTTAAAAATGCAATTGGCTGTTCCGGCCTACTAAAAGGGTCTGTCTGCCCCTGCCTGGTGTTGTCCTCAACTGAATAAAGCTGAGCTTCGACCTTTAGTTCCAAACATACAACAAAAAAGTGGTACAATACAAAAAGTGGCCTCCAGCTACAAAAACTTTCTCCTACAAGTAGTTAACTGACAGTTTTTTTTCCAGTGAAAACACAGATATGGCATCCAACGAGTGTTGTCCTGTCTCGTCTTCTTTATATTATTGCCAAGAAGCTGCAACTGAATAAAGCTGTGCTTCAACCTTCAGTTCCAAATTACCATTTTTAAAAATGCAATTGGCTGTTCCGGCCTACTAAAGGTGTCTGTCTGCCCCTGCCTGCTGTTGTCCTCAACTGAATAAAGCTGTGCTTCAACCTTCTGTTCCAAATTACCATTTTTAAAAATGCAATTGGCTGTTCCGGCCTACTAAAGGTGTCTGTCTGCCCCTGCCTGCTGTTGTCCTCAACTGAATAAAGCTGTGCTTCAACCTTCTGTTCCAAATTACCATTTTTAAAAATGCAATTGGCTGTTCCGGCCTACTAAAGGGGTCTGTCTGCCCCTGCCTGCTGTTGTCCTCAACTGAATAAAGCTGTGCTTCAACCTTCTGTTCCAAATTACCATTTTTAAAAATGCAATTGGCTGTTCCGGCCTACTAAAGGGGTCTGTCTGCCCCTGCCTGGTGTTGTCCTCAACTGAATAAAGCTGAGCTTCAACCTTCAGTTCCAAACATACAACAAAAAACTGGTACAATACAAAAAGTGGCCTCCAGCTACAAAAACTTTCTCCTACAAGTAGTTAACTGACAGTTTTTTTTCCAGTGAAAACACAGATATGGCATCCAACGAGTGTTGTCCTGTCTCGTCTTCTTTATATTATTGCCAAGAAGCTGCAACTGAATAAAGCTGTGCTTCAACCTTCAGTTCCAAATTACCATTTTTAGAAATGCAATTGGCTGTTCCGGCCTACTAAAGGTGTCTGTCTGCCCCTGCCTGCTGTTGTCCTCAACTGAATAAAGCTGTGCTTCAACCTTCTGTTCCAAATTACCATTTTTAAAAATGCAATTGGCTGTTCCGGCCTACTAAAGGGGTCTGTCTGCCCCTGCCTGGTGTTGTCCTCAACTGAATAAAGCTGAGCTTCAACCTTCAGTTCCAAACATACAACAAAAATCTGGTACAATACAAATAGTGGCCTCCAGCTACAAAAACTTTCTCCTACAAGTAGTTAACTGACAGTTTTTTTTCCAGTGAAAACACAGATATGGCATCCAACGAGTATTGTCCTGTCTCGTCTTCTTTATATTATTGCCAAGAAGCTGCAACTGAATAAAGCTGTGCTTCAACCTTCAGTTCCAAATTACCATTTTTAAAAATGCAATTGGCTGTTCCGGCCTACTAAAGGTGTCTGTCTGCCCCTGCCTGCTGTTGTCCTCAACTGAATAAAGCTGTGCTTCAACCTTCTGTTACAAATTACCATTTTTAAAAATGCAATTGGCTGTTCCGGCCTACTAAAGGTGTCTGTCTGCCCCTGCCTGCTGTTGTCCTCAACTGAATAAAGCTGTGCTTCAACCTTCTGTTCCAAATTACCATTTTTAAAAATGCAATTGGCTGTTCCGGCCTACTAAAGGGGTCTGTCTGCCCCTGCCTGGTGTTGTCCTCAACTGAATAAAGCTGAGCTTCAACCTTCAGTTCCAAACATACAACAAAAAACTGGTACAATACAAAAAGTGGCCTCCAGCTACAAAAACGTTCTCCTACAAGTAGTTAACTGACAGTTTTTTTTCCAGTGAAAACACAGATATGGCATCCAGCGAGTGTTGTCCTGTCTCGTCTTCTTTATATTATTGCCAAGAAGCTGCAACTGAATAAAGCTGTGCTTCAACCTTCAGTTCCAAATTACCATTTTTAAAAATGCAATTGGCTGTTCCGGCCTACTAAAGGTGTCTGTCTGCCCCTGCCTGCTGTTGTCCTCAACTGAATAAAGCTGTGCTTCAACCTTCTGTTCCAAATTACCATTTTTAAAAATGCAATTGGCTGTTCCGGCCTACTAAAGGGGTCTGTCTGCCCCTGCCTGGTGTTGTCCTCAACTGAATAAAGCTGAGCTTCAAACTTCAGTTCCAAACATACAAAAAAAAACTGGTACAATACAAAAAGTGGCCTCCAGCTACAAAGACTTTCTCCTACAAGTAGTTAACTGACAGTTTTTTTTCCAGTGAAAACACAGATATGGCATCCAACGAGTGTTGTCCTGTCTCGTCTTCTTTATATTATTGCTAAGAAGCTGCAACTGAATAAAGCTGTGCTTCAACCTTCAGTTCCAAATTACCATTTTTAAAAATGCAATTGGCTGTTCCGGCCTACTAAAGGTGTCTGTCTGCCCCTGCCTGCTGTTGTCCTCAACTGAATAAAGCTGTGCTTCAACCTTCTGTTCCAAATTACCATTTTTAAAAATGCAATTGGCTGTTCCGGCCTACTAAAGGTGTCTGTCTGCCCCTGCCTGCTGTTGTCCTCAACTGAATAAAGCTGTGCTTCAACCTTCTGTTCCAAATTACCATTTTTAAAAATGCAATTGGCTGTTCCGGCCTACTAAAGGGGTCTGTCTGCCCCTGCCTGGTGTTGTCCTCAACTGAATAAAGCTGAGCTTCAACCTTCAGTTCCAAACATACAACAAAAAACTGGTACAATACAAAAAGTGGCCTCCAGCTACAAAAACTTTCTCCTACAAGTAGTTAACTGACAGTTTTTTTTCCAGTGAAAACACAGATATGGCATCCAACGAGTGTTGTCCTGTCTCGTCTTCTTTATATTATTGCCAAGAAGCTGCAACTGAATAAAGCTGTGCTTCAACCTTCAGTTCCAAATTACCATTTTTAAAAATGCAATTGGCTGTTCCGGCCTACTAAAGGTGTCTGTCTGCCCCTGCCTGCTGTTGTCCTCAACTGAATAAAGCTGTGCTTCAACCTTCTGTTCCAAATTACCATTTTTAAAAATGCAATTGGCTGTTCCGGCCTACTAAAGGTGTCTGTCTGCCCCTGCCTGCTGTTGTCCTCAACTGAATAAAGCTGTGCTTCAACCTTCTGTTCCAAATTACCATTTTTAAAAATGCAATTGGCTGTTCCGGCCTACTAAAGGGGTCTGTCTGCCCCTGCCTGCTGTTGTCCTCAACTGAATAAAGCTGTGCTTCAACCTTCTGTTCCAAATTACCATTTTTAAAAATGCAATTGGCTGTTCCGGCCTACTAAAGGGGTCTGTCTGCCCCTGCCTGGTGTTGTCCTCAACTGAATAAAGCTGAGCTTCAACCTTCAGTTCCAAACATACAACAAAAAACTGGTACAATACAAAAAGTGGCCTCCAGCTACAAAAACTTTCTCCTACAAGTAGTTAACTGACAGTTTTTTTTCCAGTGAAAACACAGATATGGCATCCAACGAGTGTTGTCCTGTCTCGTCTTCTTTATATTATTGCCAAGAAGCTGCAACTGAATAAAGCTGTGCTTCAACCTTCAGTTCCAAATTACCATTTTTAAAAATGCAATTGGCTGTTCCGGCCTACTAAAGGTGTCTGTCTGCCCCTGCCTGCTGTTGTCCTCAACTGAATAAAGCTGTGCTTCAACCTTCTGTTCCAAATTACCATTTTTAAAAATGCAATTGGCTGTTCTGGCCTACTAAAGGTGTCTGTCTGCCCCTGCCTGCTGTTGTCCTCAACTGAATAAAGCTGTGCTTCAACCATCTGTTCCAAATTACCATTTTTAAAAATGCAATTGGCTGTTCCGGCCTACTAAAGGGGTCTGTCTGCCCCTGCCTGGTGTTGTCCTCAACTGAATAAAGCTGAGCTTCAACCTTCAGTTCCAAACATACAACAAAAAACTGGTACAATACAAAAAGTGGCCTCCAGCTACAAAAACGTTCTCCTACAAGTAGTTAACTGACAGTTTTTTTTCCAGTGAAAACACAGATATGGCATCCAACGAGTGTTGTCCTGTCTCGTCTTCTTTATATTATTGCCAAGAAGCTGCAACTGAATAAAGCTGTGCTTCAACCTTCAGTTCCAAATTACCATTTTTAAAAATGCAATTGGCTGTTCCGGCCTACTAAAGGTGTCTGTCTGCCCCTGCCTGCTGTTGTCCTCAACTGAATAAAGCTGTGCTTCAACCTTCTGTTCCAAATTACCATTTTTAAAAATGCAATTGGCTGTTCCGGCCTACTAAAGGTGTCTGTCTGCCCCTGCCTGCTGTTGTCCTCAACTGAATAAAGCTGTGCTTCAACCTTCTGTTCCAAATTACCATTTTTAAAAATGCAATTGGCTGTTCCGGCCTACTAAAGGGGTCTGTCTGCCCCTGCCTGGTGTTGTCCTCAACTGAATAAAGCTGAGCTTCAACCTTCAGTTCCAAACATACAACAAAAAACTGGTACAATACAAAAAGTGGCCTCCAGCTACAAAAACTTTCTCCTACAAGTAGTTAACTGACAGTTTTTTTTCCAGTGAAAACACAGATATGGCATCCAACGAGTGTTGTCCTGTCTCGTCTTCTTTATATTATTGCCAAGAAGCTGCAACTGAATAAAGCTGTGCTTCAACCTTCAGTTCCAAATTACCATTTTTAAAAATGCAATTGGCTGTTCCGGCCTACTAAAGGTGTCTGTCTGCCCCTGCCTGCTGTTGTCCTCAACTGAATAAAGCTGTGCTTCAACCTTCAGTTCCAAATTACCATTTTTAAAAATGCAATTGGCTGTTCCGGCCTACTAAAGGTGTCTGTCTGCACCTGCCTGCTGTTGTCCTCAACTGAATAAAGCTGTGCTTCAACCTTCTGTTCCAAATTACCATTTTTAAAAATGCAATTGGCTGTTCCGGCCTACTAAAGGTGTCTGTCTGCCCCTGCCTGCTGTTGTCCTCAACTGAATAAAGCTGTGCTTCAACCATCTGTTCCAAATTACCATTTTTAAAAATGCAATTGGCTGTTCCGGCCTACTAAATGGGTCTGTCTGCCCCTGCCTGGTGTTGTCCTCAACTGAATAAAGCTGAGCTTCAACCTTCAGTTCCAAACATACAACAAAAAACTGGTACAATACAAAAAGTGGCCTCCAGCTACAAAAACGTTCTCCTACAAGTAGTTAACTGACAGTTTTTTTTCCAGTGAAAACACAGATATGGCATCCAACGAGTGTTGTCCTGTCTCGTCTTCTTTATATTATTGCCAAGAAGCTGCAACTGAATAAAGCTGTGCTTCAACCTTCAGTTCCAAATTACCATTTTTAAAAATGCAATTGGCTGTTCCGGCCTACTAAAGGTGTCTGTCTGCCCCTGCCTGCTGTTGTCCTCAACTGAATAAAGCTGTGCTTCAACCTTCTGTTCCAAATTACCATTTTTAAAAATGCAATTGGCTGTTCCGGCCTACTAAAGGGGTCTGTCTGCCCCTGCCTGCTGTTGTCCTCAACTGAATAAAGCTGTGCTTCAACCTTCTGTTCCAAATTACCATTTTTAAAAATGCAATTGGCTGTTCCGGCCTACTAAAGGGGTCTGTCTGCCCCTGCCTGGTGTTGTCCTCAACTGAATAAAGCTGAGCTTCAACCTTCAGTTCCAAACATACAACAAAAAACTGGTACAATACAAAAAGTGGCCTCCAGCTACAAAAACTTTCTCCTACAAGTAGTTAACTGACAGTTTTTTTTCCAGTGAAAACACAGATATGGCATCCAACGAGTGTTGTCCTGTCTCGTCTTCTTTATATTATTGCCAAGAAGCTGCAACTGAATAAAGCTGTGCTTCAACCTTCAGTTCCAAATTACCATTTTTAAAAATGCAATTGGCTGTTCCGGCCTACTAAAGGGGTCTGTCTGCCCCTGCCTGGTGTTGTCCTCAACTGAATAAAGCTGAGCTTCAACCTTCAGTTCCAAACATACAACAAAAAACTGGTACAATACAAAAAGTGGCCTCCAGCTACAAAAACTTTCTCCTACAAGTAGTTAACTGACAGTTTTTTTTCCAGTGAAAACACAGATATGGCATCCAACGAGTGTTGTCCTGTCTCGTCTTCTTTATATTATTGCCAAGAAGCTGCAACTGAATAAAGCTGTGCTTCAACCTTCAGTTCCAAATTACCATTTTTAAAAATGCAATTGGCTGTTCCGGCCTACTAAAGGTGTCTGTCTGCCCCTGCCTGCTGTTGTCCTCAACTGAATAAAGCTGTGCTTCAACCTTCTGTTCCAAATTACCATTTTTAAAAATGCAATTGGCTGTTCCGGCCTACTAAAGGTGTCTGTCTGCCCCTGCCTGCTGTTGTCCTCAACTGAATAAAGCTGTGCTTCAACCTTCTGTTCCAAATTACCATTTTTAAAAATGCAATTGGCTGTTCCGGCCTACTAAAGGTGTCTGTCTGCCCCTGCCTGCTGTTGTCCTCAACTGAATAAAGCTGTGCTTCAACCTTCTGTTCCAAATTACCATTTTTAAAAATGCAATTGGCTGTTCCGGCCTACTAAAGGGGTCTGTCTGCCCCTGCCTGGTGTTGTCCTCAACTGAATAAAGCTGAGCTTCAACCTTCAGTTCCAAACATACAACAAAAAACTGGTACAATACAAAAAGTGTCCTCCAGCTACAAAAACTTTCTCCTACAAGTAGTTAACTGACAGTTTTTTTTCCAGTGAAAACACAGATATGGCATCCAACGAGTGTTGTCCTGTCTCGTCTTCTTTATATTATTGCCAAGAAGCTGCAACTGAATAAAGCTGTGCTTCAACCTTCAGTTCCAAATTACCATTTTTAAAAATGCAATTGGCTGTTCCGGCCTACTAAAGGTGTCTGTCTGCCCCTGCCTGCTGTTGTCCTCAACTGAATAAAGCTGTGCTTCAACCTTCTGTTCCAAATTACCATTTTTAAAAATGCAATTGGCTGTTCCGGCCTACTAAAGGTGTCTGTCTGCCCCTGCCTGCTGTTGTCCTCAACTGAATAAAGCTGTGCTTCAACCTTCTGTTCCAAATTACCATTTTTAAAAATGCAATTGGCTGTTCCGGCCTACTAAAGGGGTCTGTCTGCCCCTGCCTGGTGTTGTCCTCAACTGAATAAAGCTGAGCTTCAACCTTCAGTTCCAAACATACAACAAAAAACTGGTACAATACAAAAAGTGGCCTCCAGCTACAAAAACTTTCTCCTACAAGTAGTTAACTGACAGTTTTTTTTCCAGGGAAAACACAGATATGGCATCCAACGAGTGTTGTCCTGTCTTGTCTTCTTTATATTATTGCCAAGAAGCTGCAACTGAATAAAGCTGTGCTTCAACCTTCAGTTCCAAATTACCATTTTTAGAAATGCAATTGGCTGTTCCGGCCTACTAAAGGTGTCTGTCTGCCCCTGCCTGCTGTTGTCCTCAACTGAATAAAGCTGTGCTTCAACCTTCTGTTCCAAATTACCATTTTTAAAAATGCAATTGGCTGTTCCGGCCTACTAAAGGTGTCTGTCTGCCCCTGCCTGCTGTTGTCCTCAACTGAATAAAGCTGTGCTTCAACCTTCTGTTCCAAATTACCATTTTTAAAAATGCAATTGGCTGTTCCGGCCTACTAAAGGGGTCTGTCTGCCCCTGCCTGGTGTTGTCCTCAACTGAATAAAGCTGAGCTTCGACCTTCAGTTCCAAACATACAACAAAAAACTGGTACAATACAAAAAGTGGCCTCCAGCTACAAAAACTTTCTCCTACAAGTAGTTAACTGACAGTTTTTTTTCCAGTGAAAACACAGATATGGCATCCAACGAGTGTTGTCCTGTCTCGTCTTCTTTATATTATTGCCAAGAAGCTGCAACTGAATAAAGCTGTGCTTCAACCTTCAGTTCCAAATTACCATTTTTAAAAATGCAATTGGCTGTTCCGGCCTACTAAAGGTGTCTGTCTGCCCCTGCCTGCTGTTGTCCTCAACTGAATAAAGCTGTGCTTCAACCTTCTGTTCCAAATTACCATTTTTAAAAATGCAATTGGCTGTTCCGGCCTACTAAAGGGGTCTGTCTGCCCCTGCCTGGTGTTGTCCTCAACTGAATAAAGCTGAGCTTCAACCTTCAGTTCCAAACATACAACAAAAAACTGGTACAATACAAATAGTGGCCTCCAGCTACAAAAACTTTCTCCTACAAGTAGTTAACTGACAGTTTTTTTTCCAGTGAAAACACAGATATGGCATCCAACGAGTGTTGTCCTGTCTCGTCTTCTTTATATTATTGCCAAGAAGCTGCAACTGAATAAAGCTGTGCTTCAACCTTCAGTTCCAAATTACCATTTTTAAAAATGCAATTGGCTGTTCCGGCCTACTAAAGGTGTCTGTCTGCCCCTGCCTGCTGTTGTCCTCAACTGAATAAAGCTGTGCTTCAACCTTCTGTTCCAAATTACCATTTTTAAAAATGCAATTGGCTGTTCCGGCCTACTAAAGGTGTCTGTCTGCCCCTGCCTGCTGTTGTCCTCAACTGAATAAAGCTGTGCTTCAACCTTCTGTTCCAAATTACCATTTTTAAAAATGCAATTGGCTGTTCCGGCCTACTAAAGGGGTCTGTCTGCCCCTGCCTGGTGTTGTCCTCAACTGAATAAAGCTGAGCTTCAACCTTCAGTTCCAAACATACAACAAAAAACTGGTACAATACAAAAAGTGGCCTCCAGCTACAAAAACTTTCTCCTACAAGTAGTTAACTGACAGTTTTTTTTCCAGTGAAAACACAGATATGGCATCCAACGAGTGTTGTCCTGTCTCGTCTTCTTTATATTATTGCCAAGAAGCTGCAACTGAATAAAGCTGTGCTTCAACCTTCAGTTCCAAATTACCATTTTTAAAAATGCAATTGGCTGTTCCGGCCTACTAAAGGTGTCTGTCTGCCCCTGCCTGCTGTTGTCCTCAACTGAATAAAGCTGTGCTTCAACCTTCTGTTCCAAATTACCATTTTTAAAAATGCAATTGGCTGTTCTGGACTACTAAAGGTGTCTGTCTGCCCCTGCCTGCTGTTGTCCTCAACTGAATAAAGCTGTGCTTCAACCATCTGTTCCAAATTACCATTTTTAAAAATGCAATTGGCTGTTCCGGCCTACTAAAGGGGTCTGTCTGCCCCTGCCTGGTGTTGTCCTCAACTGAATAAAGCTGAGCTTCAACCTTCAGTTCCAAACATACAACAAAAAACTGGTACAATACAAAAAGTGGCCTCCAGCTACAAAAACTTTCTCCTACAAGTAGTTAACTGACAGTTTTTTTTCCAGTGAAAACACAGATATGGCATCCAACGAGTGTTGTCCTGTCTCGTCTTCTTTATATTATTGCCAAGAAGCTGCAACTGAATAAAGCTGTGCTTCAACCTTCAGTTCCAAATTACCATTTTTAAAAATGCAATTGGCTGTTCCGGCCTACTAAAGGTGTCTGTCTGCCCCTGCCTGCTGTTGTCCTCAACTGAATAAAGCTGTGCTTCAACCTTCTGTTCCAAATTACCATTTTTAAAAATGCAATTGGCTGTTCCGGCCTACTAAAGGTGTCTGTCTGCCCCTGCCTGCTGTTGTCCTCAACTGAATAAAGCTGTGCTTCAACCTTCTGTTCCAAATTACCATTTTTAAAAATGCAATTGGCTGTTCCGGCCTACTAAAGGGGTCTGTCTGCCCCTGCCTGGTGTTGTCCTCAACTGAATAAAGCTGAGCTTCGACCTTCAGTTCCAAACATACAACAAAAAACTGGTACAATACAAAAAGTGGCCTCCAGCTACAAAAACTTTCTCCTACAAGTAGTTAACTGACAGTTTTTTTTCCAGTGAAAACACAGATATGGCATCCAACGAGTGTTGTCCTGTCTCGTCTTCTTTATATTATTGCCAAGAAGCTGCAACTGAATAAAGCTGTGCTTCAACCTTCAGTTCCAAATTACCATTTTTAAAAATGCAATTGGCTGTTCCGGCCTACCAAAGGTGTCTGTCTGCCCCTGCCTGCTGTTGTCCTCAACTGAATAAAGCTGTGCTTCAACCTTCTGTTCCAAATTACCATTTTTAAAAATGCAATTGGCTGTTCCGGCCTACTAAAGGTGTCTGTCTGCCCCTGCCTGCTGTTGTCCTCAACTAAATAAAGCTGTGCTTCAACCTTCTGTTACAAATTACCATTTTTAAAAATGCAATTGGCTGTTCCGGCCTACTAAAGGGGTCTGTCTGCCCCTGCCTGCTGTTGTCCTCAACTGAATAAAGCTGTGCTTCAACCTTCTGTTCCAAATTACCATTTTTAAAAATGCAATTGGCTGTTCCGGCCTACTAAAGGGGTCTGTCTGCCCCTGCCTGGTGTTGTCCTCAACTGAATAAAGCTGAGCTTCAACCTTTAGTTCCAAACATACAACAAAAAACTGGTACAATACAAAAAGTGGCCTCCAGCTACAAAAACTTTCTCCTACAAGTAGTTAACTGACAGTTTTTTTTCCAGTGAAAACACAGATATGGCATCCAACGAGTGTTGTCCTGTCTCGTCTTCTTTATATTATTGCCAAGAAGCTGCAACTGAATAAAGCTGTGCTTCAACCTTCAGTTCCAAATTACCATTTTTAGAAATGCAATTGGCTGTTCCGGCCTACTAAAGGTGTCTGTCTGCCCCTGCCTGCTGTTGTCCTCAACTGAATAAAGCTGTGCTTCAACCTTCTGTTCCAAATTACCATTTTTAAAAATGCAATTGGCTGTTCCGGCCTACTAAAGGTGTCTGTCTGCCCCTGCCTGCTGTTGTCCTCAACTGAATAAAGCTGTGCTTCAACCTTCTGTTCCAAATTACCATTTTTAAAAATGCAATTGGCTGTTCCGGCCTACTAAAAGGGTCTGTCTGCCCCTGCCTGGTGTTGTCCTCAACTGAATAAAGCTGAGCTTCGACCTTTAGTTCCAAACATACAACAAAAAAGTGGTACAATACAAAAAGTGGCCTCCAGCTACAAAAACTTTCTCCTACAAGTAGTTAACTGACAGTTTTTTTTCCAGTGAAAACACAGATATGGCATCCAACGAGTGTTGTCCTGTCTCGTCTTCTTTATATTATTGCCAAGAAGCTGCAACTGAATAAAGCTGTGCTTCAACCTTCAGTTCCAAATTACCATTTTTAAAAATGCAATTGGCTGTTCCGGCCTACTAAAGGTGTCTGTCTGCCCCTGCCTGCTGTTGTCCTCAACTGAATAAAGCTGTGCTTCAACCTTCTGTTCCAAATTACCATTTTTAAAAATGCAATTGGCTGTTCCGGCCTACTAAAGGTGTCTGTCTGCCCCTGCCTGCTGTTGTCCTCAACTGAATAAAGCTGTGCTTCAACCTTCTGTTCCAAATTACCATTTTTAAAAATGCAATTGGCTGTTCCGGCCTACTAAAGGGGTCTGTCTGCCCCTGCCTGCTGTTGTCCTCAACTGAATAAAGCTGTGCTTCAACCTTCTGTTCCAAATTACCATTTTTAAAAATGCAATTGGCTGTTCCGGCCTACTAAAGGGGTCTGTCTGCCCCTGCCTGGTGTTGTCCTCAACTGAATAAAGCTGAGCTTCAACCTTCAGTTCCAAACATACAACAAAAAACTGGTACAATACAAAAAGTGGCCTCCAGCTACAAAAACTTTCTCCTACAAGTAGTTAACTGACAGTTTTTTTTCCAGTGAAAACACAGATATGGCATCCAACGAGTGTTGTCCTGTCTCGTCTTCTTTATATTATTGCCAAGAAGCTGCAACTGAATAAAGCTGTGCTTCAACCTTCAGTTCCAAATTACCATTTTTAGAAATGCAATTGGCTGTTCCGGCCTACTAAAGGTGTCTGTCTGCCCCTGCCTGCTGTTGTCCTCAACTGAATAAAGCTGTGCTTCAACCTTCTGTTCCAAATTACCATTTTTAAAAATGCAATTGGCTGTTCCGGCCTACTAAAGGGGTCTGTCTGCCCCTGCCTGGTGTTGTCCTCAACTGAATAAAGCTGAGCTTCAACCTTCAGTTCCAAACATACAACAAAAATCTGGTACAATACAAATAGTGGCCTCCAGCTACAAAAACTTTCTCCTACAAGTAGTTAACTGACAGTTTTTTTTCCAGTGAAAACACAGATATGGCATCCAACGAGTATTGTCCTGTCTCGTCTTCTTTATATTATTGCCAAGAAGCTGCAACTGAATAAAGCTGTGCTTCAACCTTCAGTTCCAAATTACCATTTTTAAAAATGCAATTGGCTGTTCCGGCCTACTAAAGGTGTCTGTCTGCCCCTGCCTGCTGTTGTCCTCAACTGAATAAAGCTGTGCTTCAACCTTCTGTTACAAATTACCATTTTTAAAAATGCAATTGGCTGTTCCGGCCTACTAAAGGTGTCTGTCTGCCCCTGCCTGCTGTTGTCCTCAACTGAATAAAGCTGTGCTTCAACCTTCTGTTCCAAATTACCATTTTTAAAAATGCAATTGGCTGTTCCGGCCTACTAAAGGGGTCTGTCTGCCCCTGCCTGGTGTTGTCCTCAACTGAATAAAGCTGAGCTTCAACCTTCAGTTCCAAACATACAACAAAAAACTGGTACAATAGAAAAAGTGGCCTCCAGCTACAAAAACGTTCTCCTACAAGTAGTTAACTGACAGTTTTTTTTCCAGTGAAAACACAGATATGGCATCCAACGAGTGTTGTCCTGTCTCGTCTTCTTTATATTATTGCCAAGAAGCTGCAACTGAATAAAGCTGTGCTTCAACCTTCAGTTCCAAATTACCATTTTTAAAAATGCAATTGGCTGTTCCGGCCTACTAAAGGTGTCTGTCTGCCCCTGCCTGCTGTTGTCCTCAACTGAATAAAGCTGTGCTTCAACCTTCTGTTCCAAATTACCATTTTTAAAAATGCAATTGGCTGTTCCGGCCTACTAAAGGGGTCTGTCTGCCCCTGCCTGGTGTTGTCCTCAACTGAATAAAGCTGAGCTTCAAACTTCAGTTCCAAACATACAAAAAAAAACTGGTACAATACAAAAAGTGGCCTCCAGCTACAAAGACTTTCTCCTACAAGTAGTTAACTGACAGTTTTTTTTCCAGTGAAAACACAGATATGGCATCCAACGAGTGTTGTCCTGTCTCGTCTTCTTTATATTATTGCTAAGAAGCTGCAACTGAATAAAGCTGTGCTTCAACCTTCAGTTCCAAATTACCATTTTTAAAAATGCAATTGGCTGTTCCGGCCTACTAAAGGTGTCTGTCTGCCCCTGCCTGCTGTTGTCCTCAACTGAATAAAGCTGTGCTTCAACCTTCTGTTCCAAATTACCATTTTTAAAAATGCAATTGGCTGTTCCGGCCTACTAAAGGTGTCTGTCTGCCCCTGCCTGCTGTTGTCCTCAACTGAATAAAGCTGTGCTTCAACCTTCTGTTCCAAATTACCATTTTTAAAAATGCAATTGGCTGTTCCGGCCTACTAAAGGGGTCTGTCTGCCCCTGCCTGGTGTTGTCCTCAACTGAATAAAGCTGAGCTTCAACCTTCAGTTCCAAACATACAACAAAAAACTGGTACAATACAAAAAGTGGCCTCCAGCTACAAAAACTTTCTCCTACAAGTAGTTAACTGACAGTTTTTTTTCCAGTGAAAACACAGATATGGCATCCAACGAGTGTTGTCCTGTCTCGTCTTCTTTATATTATTGCCAAGAAGCTGCAACTGAATAAAGCTGTGCTTCAACCTTCAGTTCCAAATTACCATTTTTAAAAATGCAATTGGCTGTTCCGGCCTACTATAGGTGTCTGTCTGCCCCTGCCTGCTGTTGTCCTCAACTGAATAAAGCTGTGCTTCAACCTTCTGTTCCAAATTACCATTTTTAAAAATGCAATTGGCTGTTCCGGCCTACTAAAGGTGTCTGTCTGCCCCTGCCTGCTGTTGTCCTCAACTGAATAAAGCTGTGCTTCAACCTTCTGTTCCAAATTACCATTTTTAAAAATGCAATTGGCTGTTCCGGCCTACTAAAGGGGTCTGTCTGCCCCTGCCTGCTGTTGTCCTCAACTGAATAAAGCTGTGCTTCAACCTTCTGTTCCAAATTACCATTTTTAAAAATGCAATTGGCTGTTCCGGCCTACTAAAGGGGTCTGTCTGCCCCTGCCTGGTGTTGTCCTCAACTGAATAAAGCTGAGCTTCAACCTTCAGTTCCAAACATACAACAAAAAACTGGTACAATACAAAAAGTGGCCTCCAGCTACAAAAACTTTCTCCTACAAGTAGTTAACTGACAGTTTTTTTTCCAGTGAAAACACAGATATGGCATCCAACGAGTGTTGTCCTGTCTCGTCTTCTTTATATTATTGCCAAGAAGCTGCAACTGAATAAAGCTGTGCTTCAACCTTCAGTTCCAAATTACCATTTTTAAAAATGCAATTGGCTGTTCCGGCCTACTAAAGGTGTCTGTCTGCCCCTGCCTGCTGTTGTCCTCAACTGAATAAAGCTGTGCTTCAACCTTCTGTTCCAAATTACCATTTTTAAAAATGCAATTGGCTGTTCTGGCCTACTAAAGGTGTCTGTCTGCCCCTGCCTGCTGTTGTCCTCAACTGAATAAAGCTGTGCTTCAACCATCTGTTCCAAATTACCATTTTTAAAAATGCAATTGGCTGTTCCGGCCTACTAAAGGGGTCTGTCTGCCCCTGCCTGGTGTTGTCCTCAACTGAATAAAGCTGAGCTTCAACCTTCAGTTCCAAACATACAACAAAAAACTGGTACAATACAAAAAGTGGCCTCCAGCTACAAAAACGTTCTCCTACAAGTAGTTAACTGACAGTTTTTTTTCCAGTGAAAACACAGATATGGCATCCAACGAGTGTTGTCCTGTCTCGTCTTCTTTATATTATTGCCAAGAAGCTGCAACTGAATAAAGCTGTGCTTCAACCTTCAGTTCCAAATTACCATTTTTAAAAATGCAATTGGCTGTTCCGGCCTACTAAAGGTGTCTGTCTGCCCCTGCCTGCTGTTGTCCTCAACTGAATAAAGCTGTGCTTCAACCTTCTGTTCCAAATTACCATTTTTAAAAATGCAATTGGCTGTTCCGGCCTACTAAAGGTGTCTGTCTGCCCCTGCCTGCTGTTGTCCTCAACTGAATAAAGCTGTGCTTCAACCTTCTGTTCCAAATTACCATTTTTAAAAATGCAATTGGCTGTTCCGGCCTACTAAAGGGGTCTGTCTGCCCCTGCCTGGTGTTGTCCTCAACTGAATAAAGCTGAGCTTCAACCTTCAGTTCCAAACATACAACAAAAAACTGGTACAATACAAAAAGTGGCCTCCAGCTACAAAAACTTTCTCCTACAAGTAGTTAACTGACAGTTTTTTTTCCAGTGAAAACACAGATATGGCATCCAACGAGTGTTGTCCTGTCTCGTCTTCTTTATATTATTGCCAAGAAGCTGCAACTGAATAAAGCTGTGCTTCAACCTTCAGTTCCAAATTACCATTTTTAAAAATGCAATTGGCTGTTCCGGCCTACTAAAGGTGTCTGTCTGCCCCTGCCTGCTGTTGTCCTCAACTGAATAAAGCTGTGCTTCAACCTTCAGTTCCAAATTACCATTTTTAAAAATGCAATTGGCTGTTCCGGCCTACTAAAGGTGTCTGTCTGCACCTGCCTGCTGTTGTCCTCAACTGAATAAAGCTGTGCTTCAACCTTCTGTTCCAAATTACCATTTTTAAAAATGCAATTGGCTGTTCCGGCCTACTAAAGGTGTCTGTCTGCCCCTGCCTGCTGTTGTCCTCAACTGAATAAAGCTGTGCTTCAACCATCTGTTCCAAATTACCATTTTTAAAAATGCAATTGGCTGTTCCGGCCTACTAAAGGGGTCTGTCTGCCCCTGCCTGGTGTTGTCCTCAACTGAATAAAGCTGAGCTTCAACCTTCAGTTCCAAACATACAACAAAAAACTGGTACAATACAAAAAGTGGCCTCCAGCTACAAAAACGTTCTCCTACAAGTAGTTAACTGACAGTTTTTTTTCCAGTGAAAACACAGATATGGCATCCAACGAGTGTTGTCCTGTCTCGTCTTCTTTATATTATTGCCAAGAAGCTGCAACTGAATAAAGCTGTGCTTCAACCTTCAGTTCCAAATTACCATTTTTAAAAATGCAATTGGCTGTTCCGGCCTACTAAAGGTGTCTGTCTGCCCCTGCCTGCTGTTGTCCTCAACTGAATAAAGCTGTGCTTCAACCTTCTGTTCCAAATTACCATTTTTAAAAATGCAATTGGCTGTTCCGGCCTACTAAAGGTGTCTGTCTGCCCCTGCCTGCTGTTGTCCTCAACTGAATAAAGCTGTGCTTCAACCTTCTGTTCCAAATTACCATTTTTAAAAATGCAATTGGCTGTTCCGGCCTACTAAAGGGGTCTGTCTGCCCCTGCCTGGTGTTGTCCTCAACTGAATAAAGCTGAGCTTCAACCTTCAGTTCCAAACATACAACAAAAAACTGGTACAATACAAAAAGTGGCCTCCAGCTACAAAAACTTTCTCCTACAAGTAGTTAACTGACAGTTTTTTTTCCAGTGAAAACACAGATATGGCATCCAACGAGTGTTGTCCTGTCTCGTCTTCTTTATATTATTGCCAAGAAGCTGCAACTGAATAAAGCTGTGCTTCAACCTTCAGTTCCAAATTACCATTTTTAAAAATGCAATTGGCTGTTCCGGCCTACTAAAGGTGTCTGTCTGCCCCTGCCTGCTGTTGTCCTCAACTGAATAAAGCTGTGCTTCAACCTTCAGTTCCAAATTACCATTTTTAAAAATGCAATTGGCTGTTCCGGCCTACTAAAGGTGTCTGTCTGCACCTGCCTGCTGTTGTCCTCAACTGAATAAAGCTGTGCTTCAACCTTCTGTTCCAAATTACCATTTTTAAAAATGCAATTGGCTGTTCCGGCCTACTAAAGGTGTCTGTCTGCCCCTGCCTGCTGTTGTCCTCAACTGAATAAAGCTGTGCTTCAACCATCTGTTCCAAATTACCATTTTTAAAAATGCAATTGGCTGTTCCGGCCTACTAAAGGGGTCTGTCTGCCCCTGCCTGGTGTTGTCCTCAACTGAATAAAGCTGAGCTTCAACCTTCAGTTCCAAACATACAACAAAAAACTGGTACAATACAAAAAGTGGCCTCCAGCTACAAAAACGTTCTCCTACAAGTAGTTAACTGACAGTTTTTTTTCCAGTGAAAACACAGATATGGCATCCAACGAGTGTTGTCCTGTCTCGTCTTCTTTATATTATTGCCAAGAAGCTGCAACTGAATAAAGCTGTGCTTCAACCTTCAGTTCCAAATTACCATTTTTAAAAATGCAATTGGCTGTTCCGGCCTACTAAAGGTGTCTGTCTGCCCCTGCCTGCTGTTGTCCTCAACTGAATAAAGCTGTGCTTCAACCTTCTGTTCCAAATTACCATTTTTAAAAATGCAATTGGCTGTTCCGGCCTACTAAAGGTGTCTGTCTGCCCCTGCCTGCTGTTGTCCTCAACTGAATAAAGCTGTGCTTCAACCTTCTGTTCCAAATTACCATTTTTAAAAATGCAATTGGCTGTTCCGGCCTACTAAAGGGGTCTGTCTGCCCCTGCCTGGTGTTGTCCTCAACTGAATAAAGCTGAGCTTCAACCTTCAGTTCCAAACATACAACAAAAAACTGGTACAATACAAAAAGTGGCCTCCAGCTACAAAAACTTTCTCCTACAAGTAGTTAACTGACAGTTTTTTTTCCAGTGAAAACACAGATATGGCATCCAACGAGTGTTGTCCTGTCTCGTCTTCTTTATATTATTGCCAAGAAGCTGCAACTGAATAAAGCTGTGCTTCAACCTTCAGTTCCAAATTACCATTTTTAAAAATGCAATTGGCTGTTCCGGCCTACTAAAGGGGTCTGTCTGCCCCTGCCTGGTGTTGTCCTCAACTGAATAAAGCTGAGCTTCAACCTTCAGTTCCAAACATACAACAAAAAACTGGTACAATACAAAAAGTGGCCTCCAGCTACAAAAACTTTCTCCTACAAGTAGTTAACTGACAGTTTTTTTTCCAGTGAAAACACAGATATGGCATCCAACGAGTGTTGTCCTGTCTCGTCTTCTTTATATTATTGCCAAGAAGCTGCAACTGAATAAAGCTGTGCTTCAACCTTCAGTTCCAAATTACCATTTTTAAAAATGCAATTGGCTGTTCCGGCCTACTAAAGGTGTCTGTCTGCCCCTGCCTGCTGTTGTCCTCAACTGAATAAAGCTGTGCTTCAACCTTCTGTTCCAAATTACCATTTTTAAAAATGCAATTGGCTGTTCCGGCCTACTAAAGGTGTCTGTCTGCCCCTGCCTGCTGTTGTCCTCAACTGAATAAAGCTGTGCTTCAACCTTCTGTTCCAAATTACCATTTTTAAAAATGCAATTGGCTGTTCCGGCCTACTAAAGGTGTCTGTCTGCCCCTGCCTGCTGTTGTCCTCAACTGAATAAAGCTGTGCTTCAACCTTCTGTTCCAAATTACCATTTTTAAAAATGCAATTGGCTGTTCCGGCCTACTAAAGGGGTCTGTCTGCCCCTGCCTGGTGTTGTCCTCAACTGAATAAAGCTGAGCTTCAACCTTCAGTTCCAAACATACAACAAAAAACTGGTACAATACAAAAAGTGTCCTCCAGCTACAAAAACTTTCTCCTACAAGTAGTTAACTGACAGTTTTTTTTCCAGTGAAAACACAGATATGGCATCCAACGAGTGTTGTCCTGTCTCGTCTTCTTTATATTATTGCCAAGAAGCTGCAACTGAATAAAGCTGTGCTTCAACCTTCAGTTCCAAATTACCATTTTTAAAAATGCAATTGGCTGTTCCGGCCTACTAAAGGTGTCTGTCTGCCCCTGCCTGCTGTTGTCCTCAACTGAATAAAGCTGTGCTTCAACCTTCTGTTCCAAATTACCATTTTTAAAAATGCAATTGGCTGTTCCGGCCTACTAAAGGTGTCTGTCTGCCCCTGCCTGCTGTTGTCCTCAACTGAATAAAGCTGTGCTTCAACCTTCTGTTCCAAATTACCATTTTTAAAAATGCAATTGGCTGTTCCGGCCTACTAAAGGGGTCTGTCTGCCCCTGCCTGGTGTTGTCCTCAACTGAATAAAGCTGAGCTTCAACCTTCAGTTCCAAACATACAACAAAAAACTGGTACAATACAAAAAGTGGCCTCCAGCTACAAAAACTTTCTCCTACAAGTAGTTAACTGACAGTTTTTTTTCCAGGGAAAACACAGATATGGCATCCAACGAGTGTTGTCCTGTCTTGTCTTCTTTATATTATTGCCAAGAAGCTGCAACTGAATAAAGCTGTGCTTCAACCTTCAGTTCCAAATTACCATTTTTAGAAATGCAATTGGCTGTTCCGGCCTACTAAAGGTGTCTGTCTGCCCCTGCCTGCTGTTGTCCTCAACTGAATAAAGCTGTGCTTCAACCTTCTGTTCCAAATTACCATTTTTAAAAATGCAATTGGCTGTTCCGGCCTACTAAAGGTGTCTGTCTGCCCCTGCCTGCTGTTGTCCTCAACTGAATAAAGCTGTGCTTCAACCTTCTGTTCCAAATTACCATTTTTAAAAATGCAATTGGCTGTTCCGGCCTACTAAAGGGGTCTGTCTGCCCCTGCCTGGTGTTGTCCTCAACTGAATAAAGCTGAGCTTCGACCTTCAGTTCCAAACATACAACAAAAAACTGGTACAATACAAAAAGTGGCCTCCAGCTACAAAAACTTTCTCCTACAAGTAGTTAACTGACAGTTTTTTTTCCAGTGAAAACACAGATATGGCATCCAACGAGTGTTGTCCTGTCTCGTCTTCTTTATATTATTGCCAAGAAGCTGCAACTGAATAAAGCTGTGCTTCAACCTTCAGTTCCAAATTACCATTTTTAAAAATGCAATTGGCTGTTCCGGCCTACTAAAGGTGTCTGTCTGCCCCTGCCTGCTGTTGTCCTCAACTGAATAAAGCTGTGCTTCAACCTTCTGTTCCAAATTACCATTTTTAAAAATGCAATTGGCTGTTCCGGCCTACTAAAGGGGTCTGTCTGCCTCTGCCTGGTGTTGTCCTCAACTGAATAAAGCTGAGCTTCAACCTTCAGTTCCAAACATACAACAAAAAACTGGTACAATACAAATAGTGGCCTCCAGCTACAAAAACTTTCTCCTACAAGTAGTTAACTGACAGTTTTTTTTCCAGTGAAAACACAGATATGGCATCCAACGAGTGTTGTCCTGTCTCGTCTTCTTTATATTATTGCCAAGAAGCTGCAACTGAATAAAGCTGTGCTTCAACCTTCAGTTCCAAATTACCATTTTTAAAAATGCAATTGGCTGTTCCGGCCTACTAAAGGTGTCTGTCTGCCCCTGCCTGCTGTTGTCCTCAACTGAATAAAGCTGTGCTTCAACCTTCTGTTACAAATTACCATTTTTAAAAATGCAATTGGCTGTTCCGGCCTACTAAAGGTGTCTGTCTGCCCCTGCCTGCTGTTGTCCTCAACTGAATAAAGCTGTGCTTCAACCTTCTGTTCCAAATTACCATTTTTAAAAATGCAATTGGCTGTTCCGGCCTACTAAAGGGGTCTGTCTGCCCCTGCCTGGTGTTGTCCTCAACTGAATAAAGCTGAGCTTCAACCTTCAGTTCCAAACATACAACAAAAAACTGGTACAATACAAAAAGTGGCCTCCAGCTACAAAAACTTTCTCCTACAAGTAGTTAACTGACAGTTTTTTTTCCAGTGAAAACACAGATATGGCATCCAACGAGTGTTGTCCTGTCTTGTCTTCTTTATATTATTGCCAAGAAGCTGCAACTGAATAAAGCTGTGCTTCAACCTTCAGTTCCAAATTACCATTTTTAGAAATGCAATTGGCTGTTCCGGCCTACTAAAGGTGTCTGTCTGCCCCTGCCTGCTGTTGTCCTCAACTGAATAAAGCTGTGCTTCAACCTTCTGTTCCAAATTACCATTTTTAAAAATGCAATTGGCTGTTCCGGCCTACTAAAGGTGTCTGTCTGCCCCTGCCTGCTGTTGTCCTCAACTGAATAAAGCTGTGCTTCAACCTTCTGTTCCAAATTACCATTTTTAAAAATGCAATTGGCTGTTCCGGCCTACTAAAGGGGTCTGTCTGCCCCTGCCTGGTGTTGTCCTCAACTGAATAAAGCTGAGCTTCGACCTTCAGTTCCAAACATACAACAAAAAACTGGTACAATACAAAAAGTGGCCTCCAGCTACAAAAACTTTCTCCTACAAGTAGTTAACTGACAGTTTTTTTTCCAGTGAAAACACAGATATGGCATCCAACGAGTGTTGTCCTGTCTCGTCTTCTTTATATTATTGCCAAGAAGCTGCAACTGAATAAAGCTGTGCTTCAACCTTCAGTTCCAAATTACCATTTTTAAAAATGCAATTGGCTGTTCCGGCCTACTAAAGGTGTCTGTCTGCCCCTGCCTGCTGTTGTCCTCAACTGAATAAAGCTGTGCTTCAACCTTCTGTTCCAAATTACCATTTTTAAAAATGCAATTGGCTGTTCCGGCCTACTAAAGGTGTCTGTCTGCCCCTGCCTGCTGTTGTCCTCAACTGAATAAAGCTGTGCTTCAACCTTCTGTTCCAAATTACCATTTTTAAAAATGCAATTGGCTGTTCCGGCCTACTAAAGGGGTCTGTCTGCCCCTGCCTGGTGTTGTCCTCAACTGAATAAAGCTGAGCTTCAACCTTCAGTTCCAAACATACAACAAAAAACTGGTACAATACAAAAAGTGGCCTCCAGCTACAAAAACTTTCTCCTACAAGTAGTTAACTGACAGTTTTTTTTCCAGTGAAAACACAGATATGGCATCCAACGAGTGTTGTCCTGTCTCGTCTTCTTTATATTATTGCCAAGAAGCTGCAACTGAATAAAGCTGTGCTTCAACCTTCAGTTCCAAATTACCATTTTTAAAAATGCAATTGGCTGTTCCGGCCTACTAAAGGTGTCTGTCTGCCCCTGCCTGCTGTTGTCCTCAACTGAATAAAGCTGTGCTTCAACCTTCTGTTCCAAATTACCATTTTTAAAAATGCAATTGGCTGTTCTGGCCTACTAAAGGTGTCTGTCTGCCCCTGCCTGCTGTTGTCCTCAACTGAATAAAGCTGTGCTTCAACCATCTGTTCCAAATTACCTTTTTTAAAAATGCAATTGGCTGTTCCGGCCTACTAAAGGGGTCTGTCTGCCCCTGCCTGGTGTTGTCCTCAACTGAATAAAGCTGAGCTTCAACCTTCAGTTCCAAACATACAACAAAAAACTGGTACAATACAAAAAGTGGCCTCCAGCTACAAAAACTTTCTCCTACAAGTAGTTAACTGACAGTTTTTTTTCCAGTGAAAACACAGATATGGCATCCAACGAGTGTTGTCCTGTCTCGTCTTCTTTATATTATTGCCAAGAAGCTGCAACTGAATAAAGCTGTGCTTCAACCTTCAGTTCCAAATTACCATTTTTAAAAATGCAATTGGCTGTTCCGGCCTACTAAAGGTGTCTGTCTGCCCCTGCCTGCTGTTGTCCTCAACTGAATAAAGCTGTGCTTCAACCTTCAGTTCCAAATTACCATTTTTAAAAATGCAATTGGCTGTTCCGGCCTACTAAAGGTGTCTGTCTGCACCTGCCTGCTGTTGTCCTCAACTGAATAAAGCTGTGCTTCAACCTTCTGTTCCAAATTACCATTTTTAAAAATGCAATTGGCTGTTCCGGCCTACTAAAGGGGTCTGTCTGCCCCTGCCTGGTGTTGTCCTCAACTGAATAAAGCTGAGCTTCAACCTTCAGTTCCAAACATACAACAAAAAACTGGTACAATACAAAAAGTGGCCTCCAGCTACAAAAACTTTCTCCTACAAGTAGTTAACTGACAGTTTTTTTTCCAGTGAAAACACAGATATGACATCCAACGAGTGTTGTCCTGTCTCGTCTTCTTTATATTATTGCCAAGAAGCTGCAACTGAATAAAGCTGTGCTTCAACCTTCAGTTCCAAATTACCATTTTTAAAAATGCAATTGGCTGTTCCGGCCTACTAAAGGTGTCTGTCTGCCCCTGCCTGCTGTTGTCCTCAACTGAATAAAGCTGTGCTTCAACCTTCTGTTCCAAATTACCATTTTTAAAAATGCAATTGGCTGTTCCGGCCTACTAAAGGTGTCTGTCTGCCCCTGCCTGCTGTTGTCCTCAACTGAATAAAGCTGTGCTTCAACCTTCTGTTCCAAATTACCATTTTTAAAAATGCAATTGGCTGTTCCGGCCTACTAAAGGTGTCTGTCTGCCCCTGCCTGCTGTTGTCCTCAACTGAATAAAGCTGTGCTTCAACCTTCTGTTCCAAATTACCATTTTTAAAAATGCAATTGGCTGTTCCGGCCTACTAAAGGGGTCTGTCTGCCCCTGCCTGGTGTTGTCCTCAACTGAATAAAGCTGAGCTTCAACCTTCAGTTCCAAACATACAACAAAAAACTGGTACAATACAAAAAGTGGCCTCCAGCTACAAAAACTTTCTCCTACAAGTAGTTAACTGACAGTTTTTTTTCCAGTGAAAACACAGATATGGCATCCAACGAGTGTTGTCCTGTCTTGTCTTCTTTATATTATTGCCAAGAAGCTGCAACTGAATAAAGCTGTGCTTCAACCTTCAGTTCCAAATTACCATTTTTAGAAATGCAATTGGCTGTTCCGGCCTACTAAAGGTGTCTGTCTGCCCCTGCCTGCTGTTGTCCTCAACTGAATAAAGCTGTGCTTCAACCTTCTGTTCCAAATTACCATTTTTAAAAATGCAATTGGCTGTTCCGGCCTACTAAAGGTGTCTGTCTGCCCCTGCCTGCTGTTGTCCTCAACTGAATAAAGCTGTGCTTCAACCTTCTGTTCCAAATTACCATTTTTAAAAATGCAATTGGCTGTTCCGGCCTACTAAAGGGGTCTGTCTGCCCCTGCCTGGTGTTGTCCTCAACTGAATAAAGCTGAGCTTCGACCTTCAGTTCCAAACATACAACAAAAAACTGGTACAATACAAAAAGTGGCCTCCAGCTACAAAAACTTTCTCCTACAAGTAGTTAACTGACAGTTTTTTTTCCAGTGAAAACACAGATATGGCATCCAACGAGTGTTGTCCTGTCTCGTCTTCTTTATATTATTGCCAAGAAGCTGCAACTGAATAAAGCTGTGCTTCAACCTTCAGTTCCAAATTACCATTTTTAAAAATGCAATTGGCTGTTCCGGCCTACTAAAGGTGTCTGTCTGCCCCTGCCTGCTGTTGTCCTCAACTGAATAAAGCTGTGCTTCAACCTTCTGTTCCAAATTACCATTTTTAAAAATGCAATTGGCTGTTCCGGCCTACTAAAGGGGTCTGTCTGCCTCTGCCTGGTGTTGTCCTTAACTGAATAAAGCTGAGCTTCAACCTTCAGTTCCAAACATACAACAAAAAACTGGTACAATACAAATAGTGGCCTCCAGCTACAAAAACTTTCTCCTACAAGTAGTTAACTGACAGTTTTTTTTCCAGTGAAAACACAGATATGGCATCCAACGAGTGTTGTCCTGTCTCGTCTTCTTTATATTATTGCCAAGAAGCTGCAACTGAATAAAGCTGTGCTTCAACCTTCAGTTCCAAATTACCATTTTTAAAAATGCAATTGGCTGTTCCGGCCTACTAAAGGTGTCTGTCTGCCCCTGCCTGCTGTTGTCCTCAACTGAATAAAGCTGTGCTTCAACCTTCTGTTACAAATTACCATTTTTAAAAATGCAATTGGCTGTTCCGGCCTACTAAAGGTGTCTGTCTGCCCCTGCCTGCTGTTGTCCTCAACTGAATAAAGCTGTGCTTCAACCTTCTGTTCCAAATTACCATTTTTAAAAATGCAATTGGCTGTTCCGGCCTACTAAAGGGGTCTGTCTGCCCCTGCCTGGTGTTGTCCTCAACTGAATAAAGCTGAGCTTCAACCTTCAGTTCCAAACATACAACAAAAAACTGGTACAATACAAAAAGTGGCCTCCAGCTACAAAAACTTTCTCCTACAAGTAGTTAACTGACAGTTTTTTTTCCAGTGAAAACACAGATATGGCATCCAACGAGTGTTGTCCTGTCTTGTCTTCTTTATATTATTGCCAAGAAGCTGCAACTGAATAAAGCTGTGCTTCAACCTTCAGTTCCAAATTACCATTTTTAGAAATGCAATTGGCTGTTCCGGCCTACTAAAGGTGTCTGTCTGCCCCTGCCTGCTGTTGTCCTCAACTGAATAAAGCTGTGCTTCAACCTTCTGTTCCAAATTACCATTTTTAAAAATGCAATTGGCTGTTCCGGCCTACTAAAGGTGTCTGTCTGCCCCTGCCTGCTGTTGTCCTCAACTGAATAAAGCTGTGCTTCAACCTTCTGTTCCAAATTACCATTTTTAAAAATGCAATTGGCTGTTCCGGCCTACTAAAGGGGTCTGTCTGCCCCTGCCTGGTGTTGTCCTCAACTGAATAAAGCTGAGCTTCGACCTTCAGTTCCAAACATACAACAAAAAACTGGTACAATACAAAAAGTGGCCTCCAGCTACAAAAACTTTCTCCTACAAGTAGTTAACTGACAGTTTTTTTTCCAGTGAAAACACAGATATGGCATCCAACGAGTGTTGTCCTGTCTCGTCTTCTTTATATTATTGCCAAGAAGCTGCAACTGAATAAAGCTGTGCTTCAACCTTCAGTTCCAAATTACCATTTTTAAAAATGCAATTGGCTGTTCCGGCCTACTAAAGGTGTCTGTCTGCCCCTGCCTGCTGTTGTCCTCAACTGAATAAAGCTGTGCTTCAACCTTCTGTTCCAAATTACCATTTTTAAAAATGCAATTGGCTGTTCCGGCCTACTAAAGGGGTCTGTCTGCCTCTGCCTGGTGTTGTCCTCAACTGAATAAAGCTGAGCTTCAACCTTCAGTTCCAAACATACAACAAAAAACTGGTACAATACAAATAGTGGCCTCCAGCTACAAAAACTTTCTCCTACAAGTAGTTAACTGACAGTTTTTTTTCCAGTGAAAACACAGATATGGCATCCAACGAGTGTTGTCCTGTCTCGTCTTCTTTATATTATTGCCAAGAAGCTGCAACTGAATAAAGCTGTGCTTCAACCTTCAGTTCCAAATTACCATTTTTAAAAATGCAATTGGCTGTTCCGGCCTACTAAAGGTGTCTGTCTGCCCCTGCCTGCTGTTGTCCTCAACTGAATAAAGCTGTGCTTCAACCTTCTGTTACAAATTACCATTTTTAAAAATGCAATTGGCTGTTCCGGCCTACTAAAGGTGTCTGTCTGCCCCTGCCTGCTGTTGTCCTCAACTGAATAAAGCTGTGCTTCAACCTTCTGTTCCAAATTACCATTTTTAAAAATGCAATTGGCTGTTCCGGCCTACTAAAGGGGTCTGTCTGCCCCTGCCTGGTGTTGTCCTCAACTGAATAAAGCTGAGCTTCAACCTTCAGTTCCAAACAAACAAAAAACTGGTACAATACAAAAAGTGGCCTCCAGCTACAAAAACTTTCTCCTACAAGTAGTTAACTGACAGTTTTTTTTCCAGTGAAAACACAGATATGGCATCCAACGAGTGTTGTCCTGTCTCGTCTTCTTTATATTATTGCCAAGAAGCTGCAACTGAATAAAGCTGTGCTTCAACCTTCAGTTCCAAATTACCATTTTTAAAAATGCAATTGGCTGTTCCGGCCTACTAAAGGTGTCTGTCTGCCCCTGCCTGCTGTTGTCCTCAACTGAATAAAGCTGTGCTTCAACCTTCTGTTCCAAATTACCATTTTTAAAAATGCAATTGGCTGTTCCGGCCTACTAAAGGGGTCTGTCTGCCCCTGCCTGGTGTTGTCCTCAACTGAATAAAGCTGAGCTTCAACCTTCAGTTCCAAACATACAACAAAAAACTGGTACAATACAAAAAGTGGCCTCCAGCTACAAAAACTTTCTCCTACAAGTAGTTAACTGACAGTTTTTTTTCCAGTGAAAACACAGATATGGCATCCAACGAGTGTTGTCCTGTCTCGTCTTCTTTATATTATTGCCAAGAAGCTGCAACTGAATAAAGCTGTGCTTCAACCTTCAGTTCCAAATTACCATTTTTAAAAATGCAATTGGCTGTTCCGGCCTACTAAAGGTGTCTGTCTGCCCCTGCCTGCTGTTGTCCTCAACTGAATAAAGCTGTGCTTCAACCTTCTGTTCCAAATTACCATTTTTAAAAATGCAATTGGCTGTTCCGGCCTACTAAAGGTGTCTGTCTGCCCCTGCCTGCTGTTGTCCTCAACTGAATAAAGCTGTGCTTCAACCTTCTGTTCCAAATTACCATTTTTAAAAATGCAATTGGCTGTTCCGGCCTACTAAAGGGGTCTGTCTGCCCCTGCCTGGTGTTGTCCTCAACTGAATAAAGCTGAGCTTCAACCTTCAGTTCCAAACATACAACAAAAAACTGGTACAATACAAAAAGTGGCCTCCAGCTACAAAAACTTTCTCCTACAAGTAGTTAACTGACAGTTTTTTTTCCAGTGAAAACACAGATATGGCATCCAACGAGTGTTGTCCTGTCTCGTCTTCTTTATATTATTGCCAAGAAGCTGCAACTGAATAAAGCTGTGCTTCAACCTTCAGTTCCAAATTACCATTTTTAAAAATGCAATTGGCTGTTCCGGCCTACTAAAGGTGTCTGTCTGCCCCTGCCTGCTGTTGTCCTCAACTGAATAAAGCTGTGCTTCAACCTTCAGTTCCAAATTACCATTTTTAAAAATGCAATTGGCTGTTCCGGCCTACTAAAGGTGTCTGTCTGCCCCTGCCTGCTGTTGTCCTCAACTGAATAAAGCTGTGCTTCAACCTTCTGTTCCAAATTACCATTTTTAAAAATGCAATTGGCTGTTCCGGCCTACTAAAGGGGTCTGTCTGCCCCTGCCTGGTGTTGTCCTCAACTGAATAAAGCTGAGCTTCAACCTTCAGTTCCAAACATACAACAAAAAACTGGTACAATACAAATAGTGGCCTCCAGCTACAAAAACTTTCTCCTACAAGTAGTTAACTGACAGTTTTTTTTCCAGTGAAAACACAGATATGGCATCCAACGAGTGTTGTCCTGTCTCGTCTTCTTTATATTATTGCCAAGAAGCTGCAACTGAATAAAGCTGTGCTTCAACCTTCAGTTCCAAATTACCATTTTTAAAAATGCAATTGGCTGTTCCAGCCTACTAAAGGTGTCTGTCTGCCCCTGCCTGCTGTTGTCCTCAACTGAATAAAGCTGTGCTTCAACCTTCTGTTCCAAATTACCATTTTTAAAAATGCAATTGGCTGTTCCGGCCTACTAAAGGTGTCTGTCTGCCCCTGCCTGCTGTTGTCCTCAACTGAATAAAGCTGTGCTTCAACCTTCTGTTCCAAATTACCATTTTTAAAAATGCAATTGGCTGTTCCGGCCTACTAAAGGGGTCTGTCTGCCCCTGCCTGCTGTTGTCCTCAACTGAATAAAGCTGTGCTTCAACCTTCTGTTCCAAATTACCATTTTTAAAAATGCAATTGGCTGTTCCGGCCTACTAAAGGGGTCTGTCTGCCCCTGCCTGGTGTTGTCCTCAACTGAATAAAGCTGAGCTTCAACCTTCAGTTCCAAACATACAACAAAAAACTGGTACAATACAAAAAGTGGCCTCCAGCTACAAAAACTTTCTCCTACAAGTAGTTAACTGACAGTTTTTTTTCCAGTGAAAACACAGATATGGCATCCAACGAGTGTTGTCCTGTCTCGTCTTCTTTATATTATTGCCAAGAAGCTGCAACTGAATAAAGCTGTGCTTCAACCTTCAGTTCCAAATTACCATTTTTAAAAATGCAATTGGCTGTTCCGGCCTACTAAAGGTGTCTGTCTGCCCCTGCCTGCTGTTGTCCTCAACTGAATAAAGCTGTGCTTCAACCTTCAGTTCCAAATTACCATTTTTAAAAATGCAATTGGCTGTTCCGGCCTACTAAAGGTGTCTGTCTGCCCCTGCCTGCTGTTGTCCTCAACTGAATAAAGCTGTGCTTCAACCTTCTGTTCCAAATTACCATTTTTAAAAATGCAATTGGCTGTTCCGGCCTACTAAAGGGGTCTGTCTGCCCCTGCCTGGTGTTGTCCTCAACTGAATAAAGCTGAGCTTCGACCTTCAGTTCCAAACATACAACAAAAAACTGGTACAATACAAAAAGTGGCCTCCAGCTACAAAAACTTTCTCCTACAAGTAGTTAACTGACAGTTTTTTTTCCAGTGAAAACACAGATATGGCATCCAACGAGTGTTGTCCTGTCTCGTCTTCTTTATATTATTGCCAAGAAGCTGCAACTGAATAAAGCTGTGCTTCAACCTTCAGTTCCAAATTACCATTTTTAAAAATGCAATTGGCTGTTCCGGCCTACTAAAGGTGTCTGTCTGCCCCTGCCTGCTGTTGTCCTCAACTGAATAAAGCTGTGCTTCAACCTTCTGTTCCAAATTACCATTTTTAAAAATGCAATTGGCTGTTCCGGCCTACTAAAGGTGTCTGTCTGCCCCTGCCTGCTGTTGTCCTCAACTGAATAAAGCTGTGCTTCAACCTTCTGTTCCAAATTACCATTTTTAAAAATGCAATTGGCTGTTCCGGCCTACTAAAGGGGTCTGTCTGCCCCTGCCTGCTGTTGTCCTCAACTGAATAAAGCTGTGCTTCAACCTTCTGTTCCAAATTACCATTTTTAAAAATGCAATTGGCTGTTCCGGCCTACTAAAGGGGTCTGTCTGCCCCTGCCTGGTGTTGTCCTCAACTGAATAAAGCTGAGCTTCAACCTTCAGTTCCAAACATACAACAAAAAACTGGTACAATACAAAAAGTGGCCTCCAGCTACAAAAACTTTCTCCTACAAGTAGTTAACTGACAGTTTTTTTTCCAGTGAAAACACAGATATGGCATCCAACGAGTGTTGTCCTGTCTCGTCTTCTTTATATTATTGCCAAGAAGCTGCAACTGAATAAAGCTGTGCTTCAACCTTCAGTTCCAAATTACCATTTTTAAAAATGCAATTGGCTGTTCCGGCCTACTAAAGGTGTCTGTCTGCCCCTGCCTGCTGTTGTCCTCAACTGAATAAAGCTGTGCTTCAACCTTCAGTTCCAAATTACCATTTTTAAAAATGCAATTGGCTGTTCCGGCCTACTAAAGGTGTCTGTCTGCACCTGCCTGCTGTTGTCCTCAACTGAATAAAGCTGTGCTTCAACCTTCTGTTCCAAATTACCATTTTTAAAAATGCAATTGGCTGTTCCGGCCTACTAAAGGGGTCTGTCTGCCCCTGCCTGGTGTTGTCCTCAACTGAATAAAGCTGAGCTTCAACCTTCAGTTCCAAACATACAACAAAAAACTGGTACAATACAAAAAGTGGCCTCCAGCTACAAAAACTTTCTCCTACAAGTAGTTAACTGACAGTTTTTTTTCCAGTGAAAACACAGATATGACATCCAACGAGTGTTGTCCTGTCTCGTCTTCTTTATATTATTGCCAAGAAGCTGCAACTGAATAAAGCTGTGCTTCAACCTTCAGTTCCAAATTACCATTTTTAAAAATGCAATTGGCTGTTCCGGCCTACTAAAGGTGTCTGTCTGCCCCTGCCTGCTGTTGTCCTCAACTGAATAAAGCTGTGCTTCAACCTTCTGTTCCAAATTACCATTTTTAAAAATGCAATTGGCTGTTCCGGCCTACTAAAGGTGTCTGTCTGCCCCTGCCTGCTGTTGTCCTCAACTGAATAAAGCTGTGCTTCAACCTTCTGTTCCAAATTACCATTTTTAAAAATGCAATTGGCTGTTCCGGCCTACTAAAGGGGTCTGTCTGCCCCTGCCTGGTGTTGTCCTCAACTGAATAAAGCTGAGCTTCAACCTTCAGTTCCAAACATACAACAAAAAACTGGTACAATACAAATAGTGGCCTCCAGCTACAAAAACTTTCTCCTACAAGTAGTTAACTGACAGTTTTTTTTCCAGTGAAAACACAGATATGGCATCCAACGAGTGTTGTCCTGTCTCGTCTTCTTTATATTATTGCCAAGAAGCTGCAACTGAATAAAGCTGTGCTTCAACCTTCAGTTCCAAATTACCATTTTTAAAAATGCAATTGGCTGTTCCGGCCTACTAAAGGTGTCTGTCTGCCCCTGCCTGCTGTTGTCCTCAACTGAATAAAGCTGTGCTTCAACCTTCTGTTCCAAATTACCATTTTTAAAAATGCAATTGGCTGTTCCGGCCTACTAAAGGTGTCTGTCTGCCCCTGCCTGCTGTTGTCCTCAACTGAATAAAGCTGTGCTTCAACCTTCTGTTCCAAATTACCATTTTTAAAAATGCAATTGGCTGTTCCGGCCTACTAAAGGGGTCTGTCTGCACCTGCCTGCTGTTGTCCTCAACTGAATAAAGCTGTGCTTCAACCTTCTGTTCCAAATTACCATTTTTAAAAATGCAATTGGCTGTTCCGGCCTACTAAAGGGGTCTGTCTGCCCCTGCCTGGTGTTGTCCTCAACTGAATAAAGCTGAGCTTCAACCTTCAGTTCCAAACATACAACAAAAAACTGGTACAATACAAAAAGTGGCCTCCAGCTACAAAAACTTTCTCCTACAAGTAGTTAACTGACAGTTTTTTTTCCAGTGAAAACACAGATATGACATCCAACGAGTGTTGTCCTGTCTCGTCTTCTTTATATTATTGCCAAGAAGCTGCAACTGAATAAAGCTGTGCTTCAACCTTCAGTTCCAAATTACCATTTTTAAAAATGCAATTGGCTGTTCCGGCCTACTAAAGGTGTCTGTCTGCCCCTGCCTGCTGTTGTCCTCAACTGAATAAAGCTGTGCTTCAACCTTCTGTTCCAAATTACCATTTTTAAAAATGCAATTGGCTGTTCCGGCCTACTAAAGGTGTCTGTCTGCCCCTGCCTGCTGTTGTCCTCAACTGAATAAAGCTGTGCTTCAACCTTCTGTTCCAAATTACCATTTTTAAAAATGCAATTGGCTGTTCCGGCCTACTAAAGGGGTCTGTCTGCCCCTGCCTGGTGTTGTCCTCAACTGAATAAAGCTGAGCTTCAACCTTCAGTTCCAAACATACAACAAAAAACTGGTACAATACAAATAGTGGCCTCCAGCTACAAAAACTTTCTCCTACAAGTAGTTAACTGACAGTTTTTTTTCCAGAGAAAACACAGATATGGCATCCAACGAGTGTTGTCCTGTCTCGTCTTCTTTATATTATTGCCAAGAAGCTGCAACTGAATAAAGCTGTGCTTCAACCTTCAGTTCCAAATTACCATTTTTAAAAATGCAATTGGCTGTTCCGGCCTACTAAAGGTGTCTGTCTGCCCCTGCCTGCTGTTGTCCTCAACTGAATAAAGCTGTGCTTCAACCTTCTGTTCCAAATTACCATTTTTAAAAATGCAATTGGCTGTTCCGGCCTACTAAAGGTGTCTGTCTGCCCCTGCCTGCTGTTGTCCTCAACTGAATAAAGCTGTGCTTCAACCTTCTGTTCCAAATTACCATTTTTAAAAATGCAATTGGCTGTTCCGGCCTACTAAAGGGGTCTGTCTGCCCCTGCCTGCTGTTGTCCTCAACTGAATAAAGCTGTGCTTCAACCTTCTGTTCCAAATTACCATTTTTAAAAATGCAATTGGCTGTTCCGGCCTACTAAAGGGGTCTGTCTGCCCCTGCCTGGTGTTGTCCTCAACTGAATAAAGCTGAGCTTCAACCTTCAGTTCCAAACATACAACAAAAAACTGGTACAATACAAAAAGTGGCCTCCAGCTACAAAAACTTTCTCCTACAAGTAGTTAACTGACAGTTTTTTTTCCAGTGAAAACACAGATATGGCATCCAACGAGTGTTGTCCTGTCTCGTCTTCTTTATATTATTGCCAAGAAGCTGCAACTGAATAAAGCTGTGCTTCAACCTTCAGTTCCAAATTACCATTTTTAAAAATGCAATTGGCTGTTCCGGCCTACTAAAGGTGTCTGTCTGCCCCTGCCTGCTGTTGTCCTCAACTGAATAAAGCTGTGCTTCAACCTTCTGTTCCAAATTACCATTTTTAAAAATGCAATTGGCTGTTCCGGCCTACTAAAGGTGTCTGTCTGCCCCTGCCTGCTGTTGTCCTCAACTGAATAAAGCTGTGCTTCAACCTTCTGTTCCAAATTACCATTTTTAAAAATGCAATTGGCTGTTCCGGCCTACTAAAGGGGTCTGTCTGCCCCTGCCTGGTGTTGTCCTCAACTGAATAAAGCTGAGCTTCAACCTTCAGTTCCAAACATACAACAAAAAACTGGTACAATACAAAAAGTGGCCTCCAGCTACAAAAACTTTCTCCTACAAGTAGTTAACTGACAGTTTTTTTTCCAGTGAAAACACAGATATGGCATCCAACGAGTGTTGTCCTGTCTCGTCTTCTTTATATTATTGCCAAGAAGCTGCAACTGAATAAAGCTGTGCTTCAACCTTCAGTTCCAAATTACCATTTTTAAAAATGCAATTGGCTGTTCCGGCCTACTAAAGGTGTCTGTCTGCCCCTGCCTGCTGTTGTCCTCAACTGAATAAAGCTGTGCTTCAACCTTCAGTTCCAAATTACCATTTTTAAAAATGCAATTGGCTGTTCCGGCCTACTAAAGGTGTCTGTCTGCCCCTGCCTGCTGTTGTCCTCAACTGAATAAAGCTGTGCTTCAACCTTCTGTTCCAAATTACCATTTTTAAAAATGCAATTGGCTGTTCCGGCCTACTAAAGGGGTCTGTCTGCTTCTGCCTGGTGTTGTCCTCAACTGAATAAAGCTGAGCTTCAACCTTCAGTTCCAAACATACAACAAAAAACTGGTACAATACAAAAAGTGGCCTCCAGCTACAAAAACTTTCTCCTACAAGTAGTTAACTGACAGTTTTTTTTCCAGTGAAAACACAGATATGGCATCCAACGAGTGTTGTCCTGTCTCGTCTTCTTTATATTATTGCCAAGAAGCTGCAACTGAATAAAGCTGTGCTTCAACCTTCAGTTCCAAATTACCATTTTTAAAAATGCAATTGGCTGTTCCGGCCTACTAAAGGTGTCTGTCTGCCCCTGCCTGCTGTTGTCCTCAACTGAATAAAGCTGTGCTTCAACCTTCTGTTCCAAATTACCATTTTTAAAAATGCAATTGGCTGTTCCGGCCTACTAAAGGGGTCTGTCTGCCCCTGCCTGCTGTTGTCCTCAACTGAATAAAGCTGTGCTTCAACCTTCTGTTCCAAATTACCATTTTTAAAAATGCAATTGGCTGTTCCGGCCTACTAAAGGGGTCTGTCTGCCCCTGCCTGGTGTTGTCCTCAACTGAATAAAGCAGAGCTTCAACCTTCAGTTCCAAACATACAACAAAAAACTGGTACAATACAAAAAGTGGCCTCCAGCTACAAAAACTTTCTCCTACAAGTAGTTAACTGACAGTTTTTTTTCCAGTGAAAACACAGATATGGCATCCAACGAGTGTTGTCCTGTCTCGTCTTCTTTATATTATTGCCAAGAAGCTGCAACTGAATAAAGCTGTGCTTCAACCTTCAGTTCCAAATTACCATTTTTAAAAATGCAATTGGCTGTTCCGGCCTACTAAAGGGGTCTGTCTGCCCCTGCCTGGTGTTGTCCTCAACTGAATAAAGATGAGCTTCAACCTTCAGTTCCAAACATACAACAAAAAACTGGTACAATACAAAAAGTGGCCTCCAGCTACAAAAACTTTCTCCTACAAGTAGTTAACTGACAGTTTTTTTTCCAGTGAAAACACAGATATGGCATCCAACGAGTGTTGTCCTGTCTCGTCTTCTTTATATTATTGCCAAGAAGCTGCAACTGAATAAAGCTGTGCTTCAACCTTCAGTTCCAAATTACCATTTTTAAAAATGCAATTGGCTGTTCCGGCCTACTAAAGGTGTCTGTCTGCCCCTGCCTGCTGTTGTCCTCAACTGAATAAAGCTGTGCTTCAACCTTCAGTTCCAAATTACCATTTTTAAAAATGCAATTGGCTGTTCCGGCCTACTAAAGGTGTCTGTCTGCCCCTGCCTGCTGTTGTCCTCAACTGAATAAAGCTGTGCTTCAACCTTCTGTTCCAAATTACCATTTTTAAAAATGCAATTGGCTGTTCCGGCCTACTAAAGGGGTCTGTCTGCCCCTGCCTGGTGTTGTCCTCAACTGAATAAAGCTGAGCTTCAACCTTCAGTTCCAAACATACAACAAAAAACTGGTACAATACAAAAAGTGGCCTCCAGCTACAAAAACTTTCTCCTACAAGTAGTTAACTGACAGTTTTTTTTCCAGTGAAAACACAGATATGGCATCCAACGAGTGTTGTCCTGTCTCGTCTTCTTTATATTATTGCCAAGAAGCTGCAACTGAATAAAGCTGTGCTTCAACCTTCAGTTCCAAATTACCATTTTTAAAAATGCAATTGGCTGTTCCGGCCTACTAAAGGTGTCTGTCTGCCCCTGCCTGCTGTTGTCCTCAACTGAATAAAGCTGTGCTTCAACCTTCTGTTCCAAATTACCATTTTTAAAAATGCAATTGGCTGTTCCGGCCTACTAAAGGTGTCTGTCTGCCCCTGCCTGCTGTTGTCCTCAACTGAATAAAGCTGTGCTTCAACCTTCTGTTCCAAATTACCATTTTTAAAAATGCAATTGGCTGTTCTGGCCTACTAAAGGGGTCTGTCTGCCCCTGCCTGGTGTTGTCCTCAACTGAATAAAGCTGAGCTTCAACCTTCAGTTCCAAACATACAACAAAAAACTGGTACAATACAAAAAGTGGCCTCCAGCTACAAAAACTTTCTCCTACAAGTAGTTAACTGACAGTTTTTTTTCCAGTGAAAACACAGATATGGCATCCAACGAGTGTTGTCCTGTCTCGTCTTCTTTATATTATTGCCAAGAAGCTGCAACTGAATAAAGCTGTGCTTCAACCTTCAGTTCCAAATTACCATTTTTAAAAATGCAATTGGCTGTTCCGGCCTACTAAAGGTGTCTGTCTGCCCCTGCCTGCTGTTGTCCTCAACTGAATAAAGCTGTGCTTCAACCTTCAGTTCCAAATTACCATTTTTAAAAATGCAATTGGCTGTTCCGGCCTACTAAAGGTGTCTGTCTGCCCCTGCCTGCTGTTGTCCTCAACTGAATAAAGCTGTGCTTCAACCTTCTGTTCCAAATTACCATTTTTAAAAATGCAATTGGCTGTTCCGGCCTACTAAAGGGGTCTGTCTGCCCCTGCCTGGTGTTGTCCTCAACTGAATAAAGCTGAGCTTCAACCTTCAGTTCCAAACATACAACAAAAAACTGGTACAATACAAAAAGTGGCCTCCAGCTACAAAAACTTTCTCCTACAAGTAGTTAACTGACAGTTTTTTTTCCAGTGAAAACACAGATATGGCATCCAACGAGTGTTGTCCTGTCTCGTCTTCTTTATATTATTGCCAAGAAGCTGCAACTGAATAAAGCTGTGCTTCAACCTTCAGTTCCAAATTACCATTTTTAAAAATGCAATTGGCTGTTCCGGCCTACTAAAGGTGTCTGTCTGCCCCTGCCTGCTGTTGTCCTCAACTGAATAAAGCTGTGCTTCAACCTTCTGTTCCAAATTACCATTTTTAAAAATGCAATTGGCTGTTCCGGCCTACTAAAGGGGTCTGTCTGCCCCTGCCTGCTGTTGTCCTCAACTGAATAAAGCTGTGCTTCAACCTTCTGTTCCAAATTACCATTTTTAAAAATGCAATTGGCTGTTCCGGCCTACTAAAGGCGTCTGTCTGCCCCTGCCTGGTGTTGTCCTCAACTGAATAAAGCAGAGCTTCAACCTTCAGTTCCAAACATACAACAAAAAACTGGTACAATACAAAAAGTGGCCTCCAGCTACAAAAACTTTCTCCTACAAGTAGTTAACTGACAGTTTTTTTTCCAGTGAAAACACAGATATGGCATCCAACGAGTGTTGTCCTGTCTCGTCTTCTTTATATTATTGCCAAGAAGCTGCAACTGAATAAAGCTGTGCTTCAACCTTCAGTTCCAAATTACCATTTTTAAAAATGCAATTGGCTGTTCCGGCCTACTAAAGGGGTCTGTCTGCCCCTGCCTGGTGTTGTCCTCAACTGAATAAAGCTGAGCTTCAACCTTCAGTTCCAAACATACAACAAAAAACTGGTACAATATAAAAAGTGGCCTCCAGCTACAAAAACTTTCTCCTACCAGTAGTTAACTGACAGTTTTTTTTCCAGTGAAAACACAGATATGGCATCCAACGAGTGTTGTCCTGTCTCGTCTTCTTTATATTATTGCCAAGAAGCTGCAACTGAATAAAGCTGTGCTTCAACCTTCAGTTCCAAATTACCATTTTTAAAAATGCAATTGGCTGTTCCGGCCTACTAAAGGTGTCTGTCTGCCCCTGCCTGCTGTTGTCCTCAACTGAATAAAGCTGTGCTTCAACCTTCTGTTCCAAATTACCATTTTTAAAAATGCAATTGGCTGTTCCGGCCTACTAAAGGTGTCTGTCTGCCCCTGCCTGCTGTTGTCCTCAACTGAATAAAGCTGTGCTTCAACCTTCTGTTCCAAATTACCATTTTTAAAAATGCAATTGGCTGTTCTGGCCTACTAAAGGGGTCTGTCTGCCCCTGCCTGGTGTTGTCCTCAACTGAATAAAGCTGAGCTTCAACCTTCAGTTCCAAACATACAACAAAAAACTGGTACAATACAAAAAGTGGCCTCCAGCTACAAAAACTTTCTCCTACAAGTAGTTAACTGACAGTTTTTTTTCCAGTGAAAACACAGATATGGCATCCAACGAGTGTTGTCCTGTCTCGTCTTCTTTATATTATTGCCAAGAAGCTGCAACTGAATAAAGCTGTGCTTCAACCTTCAGTTCCAAATTACCATTTTTAAAAATGCAATTGGCTGTTCCGGCCTACTAAAGGTGTCTGTCTGCCCCTGCCTGCTGTTGTCCTCAACTGAATAAAGCTGTGCTTCAACCTTCTGTTCCAAATTACCATTTTTAAAAATGCAATTGGCTGTTCCGGCCTACTAAAGGTGTCTGTCTGCCCCTGCCTGCTGTTCTCCTCAACTGAATAAAGCTGTGCTTCAACCTTCTGTTCCAAATTACCATTTTTAAAAATGCAATTGGCTGTTCCGGCCTACTAAAGGGGTCTGTCTGCCCCTGCCTGCTGTTGTCCTCAACTGAATAAAGCTGTGCTTCAACCTTCTGTTCCAAATTACCATTTTTAAAAATGCAATTGGCTGTTCCGGCCTACTAAAGGGGTCTGTCTGCCCCTGCCTGGTGTTGTCCTCAACTGAATAAAGCTGAGCTTCAACCTTCAGTTCCAAACATACAACAAAAAACTGGTACAATACAAAAAGTGGCCTCCAGCTACAAAAACTTTCTCCTACAAGTAGTTAACTGACAGTTTTTTTTCCAGTGAAAACACAGATATGGCATCCAACGAGTGTTGTCCTGTCTCGTCTTCTTTATATTATTGCCAAGAAGCTGCAACTGAATAAAGCTGTGCTTCAACCTTCAGTTCCAAATTACCATTTTTAAAAATGCAATTGGCTGTTCCGGCCTACTAAAGGTGTCTGTCTGCCCCTGCCTGCTGTTGTCCTCAACTGAATAAAGCTGTGCTTCAACCTTCTGTTCCAAATTACCATTTTTAAAAATGCAATTGGCTGTTCCGGCCTACTAAAGGTGTCTGTCTGCCCCTGCCTGCTGTTGTCCTCAACTGAATAAAGCTGTGCTTCAACCTTCTGTTCCAAATTACCATTTTTAAAAATGCAATTGGCTGTTCTGGCCTACTAAAGGGGTCTGTCTGCCCCTGCCTGGTGTTGTCCTCAACTGAATAAAGCTGAGCTTCAACCTTCAGTTCCAAACATACAACAAAAAACTGGTACAATACAAAAAGTGGCCTCCAGCTACAAAAACTTTCTCCTACAAGTAGTTAACTGACAGGTTTTTTTCCAGTGAAAACACAGATATGGCATCCAACGAGTGTTGTCCTGTCTCGTCTTCTTTATATTATTGCCAAGAAGCTGCAACTGAATAAAGCTGTGCTTCAACCTTCAGTTCCAAATTACCATTTTTAAAAATGCAATTGGCTGTTCCGGCCTACTAAAGGTGTCTGTCTGCCCCTGCCTGCTGTTGTCCTCAACTGAATAAAGCTGTGCTTCAACCTTCTGTTCCAAATTACCATTTTTAAAAATGCAATTGGCTGTTCCGGCCTACTAAAGGTGTCTGTCTGCCCCTGCCTGCTGTTGTCCTCATCTGAATAAAGCTGTGCTTCAACCTTCTGTTCCAAATTACCATTTTTAAAAATGCAATTGGCTGTTCCGGCCTACTAAAGGGGTCTGTCTGCCCCTGCCTGGTGTTGTCCTCAACTGAATAAAGCTGAGCTTCAACCTTCAGTTCCAAACATACAACAAAAAACTGGTACAATACAAAAAGTGGCCTCCAGCTACAAAAACTTTCTCCTACAAGTAGTTAACTGACAGTTTTTTTTCCAGTGAAAACACAGATATGGCATCCAACGAGTGTTGTCCTGTCTCGTCTTCTTTATATTATTGCCAAGAAGCTGCAACTGAATAAAGCTGTGCTTCAACCTTCAGTTCCAAATTACCATTTTTAAAAATGCAATTGGCTGTTCCGGCCTACTAAAGGTGTCTGTCTGCCCCTGCCTGCTGTTGTCCTCAACTGAATAAAGCTGTGCTTCAACCTTCTGTTCCAAATTACCATTTTTAAAAATGCAATTGGCTGTTCCGGCCTACTAAAGGTGTCTGTCTGCCCCTGCCTGCTGTTCTCCTCAACTGAATAAAGCTGTGCTTCAACCTTCTGTTCCAAATTACCATTTTTAAAAATGCAATTGGCTGTTCCGGCCTACTAAAGGGGTCTGTCTGCCCCTGCCTGCTGTTGTCCTCAACTGAATAAAGCTGTGCTTCAACCTTCTGTTCCAAATTACCATTTTTAAAAATGCAATTGGCTGTTCCGGCCTACTAAAGGGGTCTGTCTGCCCCTGCCTGGTGTTGTCCTCAACTGAATAAAGCTGAGCTTCAACCTTCAGTTCCAAACATACAACAAAAAACTGGTACAATACAAAAAGTGGCCTCCAGCTACAAAAACTTTCTCCTACAAGTAGTTAACTGACAGTTTTTTTTCCAGTGAAAACACAGATCTGGCATCCAACGAGTGTTGTCCTGTCTCGTCTTCTTTATATTATTGCCAAGAAGCTGCAACTGAATAAAGCTGTGCTTCAACCTTCAGTTCCAAATTACCATTTTTAAAAATGCAATTGGCTGTTCCGGCCTACTAAAGGTGTCTGTCTGCCCCTGCCTGCTGTTGTCCTCAACTGAATAAAGCTGTGCTTCAACCTTCTGTTCCAAATTACCATTTTTAAAAATGCAATTGGCTGTTCCGGCCTACTAAAGGTGTCTGTCTGCCCCTGCCTGCTGTTGTCCTCAACTGAATAAAGCTGTGCTTCAACCTTCTGTTCCAAATTACCATTTTTAAAAATGCAATTGGCTGTTCTGGCCTACTAAAGGGGTCTGTCTGCCCCTGCCTGGTGTTGTCCTCAACTGAATAAAGCTGAGCTTCAACCTTCAGTTCCAAACATACAACAAAAAACTGGTACAATACAAAAAGTGGCCTCCAGCTACAAAAACTTTCTCCTACAAGTAGTTAACTGACAGTTTTTTTTCCAGTGAAAACACAGATATGGCATCCAACGAGTGTTGTCCTGTCTCGTCTTCTTTATATTATTGCCAAGAAGCTGCAACTGAATAAAGCTGTGCTTCAACCTTCAGTTCCAAATTACCATTTTTAAAAATGCAATTGGCTGTTCCGGCCTACTAAAGGTGTCTGTCTGCCCCTGCCTGCTGTTGTCCTCAACTGAATAAAGCTGTGCTTCAACCTTCAGTTCCAAATTACCATTTTTAAAAATGCAATTGGCTGTTCCGGCCTACTAAAGGTGTCTGTCTGCCCCTGCCTGCTGTTGTCCTCAACTGAATAAAGCTGTGCTTCAACCTTCTGTTCCAAATTACCATTTTTAAAAATGCAATTGGCTGTTCCGGCCTACTAAAGGGGTCTGTCTGCCCCTGCCTGGTGTTGTCCTCAACTGAATAAAGCTGAGCTTCAACCTTCAGTTCCAAACATACAACAAAAAACTGGTACAATACAAAAAGTGGCCTCCAGCTACAAAAACTTTCTCCTACAAGTAGTTAACTGACAGTTTTTTTTCCAGTGAAAACACAGATATGGCATCCAACGAGTGTTGTCCTGTCTCGTCTTCTTTATATTATTGCCAAGAAGCTGCAACTGAATAAAGCTGTGCTTCAACCTTCAGTTCCAAATTACCATTTTTAAAAATGCAATTGGCTGTTCCGGCCTACTAAAGGTGTCTGTCTGCCCCTGCCTGCTGTTGTCCTCAACTGAATAAAGCTGTGCTTCAACCTTCTGTTCCAAATTACCATTTTTAAAAATGCAATTGGCTGTTCCGGCCTACTAAAGGGGTCTGTCTGCCCCTGCCTGCTGTTGTCCTCAACTGAATAAAGCTGTGCTTCAACCTTCTGTTCCAAATTACCATTTTTAAAAATGCAATTGGCTGTTCCGGCCTACTAAAGGCGTCTGTCTGCCCCTGCCTGGTGTTGTCCTCAACTGAATAAAGCAGAGCTTCAACCTTCAGTTCCAAACATACAACAAAAAACTGGTACAATACAAAAAGTGGCCTCCAGCTACAAAAACTTTCTCCTACAAGTAGTTAACTGACAGTTTTTTTTCCAGTGAAAACACAGATATGGCATCCAACGAGTGTTGTCCTGTCTCGTCTTCTTTATATTATTGCCAAGAAGCTGCAACTGAATAAAGCTGTGCTTCAACCTTCAGTTCCAAATTACCATTTTTAAAAATGCAATTGGCTGTTCCGGCCTACTAAAGGGGTCTGTCTGCCCCTGCCTGGTGTTGTCCTCAACTGAATAAAGCTGAGCTTCAACCTTCAGTTCCAAACATACAACAAAAAACTGGTACAATATAAAAAGTGGCCTCCAGCTACAAAAACTTTCTCCTACCAGTAGTTAACTGACAGTTTTTTTTCCAGTGAAAACACAGATATGGCATCCAACGAGTGTTGTCCTGTCTCGTCTTCTTTATATTATTGCCAAGAAGCTGCAACTGAATAAAGCTGTGCTTCAACCTTCAGTTCCAAATTACCATTTTTAAAAATGCAATTGGCTGTTCCGGCCTACTAAAGGTGTCTGTCTGCCCCTGCCTGCTGTTGTCCTCAACTGAATAAAGCTGTGCTTCAACCTTCTGTTCCAAATTACCATTTTTAAAAATGCAATTGGCTGTTCCGGCCTACTAAAGGTGTCTGTCTGCCCCTGCCTGCTGTTGTCCTCAACTGAATAAAGCTGTGCTTCAACCTTCTGTTCCAAATTACCATTTTTAAAAATGCAATTGGCTGTTCTGGCCTACTAAAGGGGTCTGTCTGCCCCTGCCTGGTGTTGTCCTCAACTGAATAAAGCTGAGCTTCAACCTTCAGTTCCAAACATACAACAAAAAACTGGTACAATACAAAAAGTGGCCTCCAGCTACAAAAACTTTCTCCTACAAGTAGTTAACTGACAGTTTTTTTTCCAGTGAAAACACAGATATGGCATCCAACGAGTGTTGTCCTGTCTCGTCTTCTTTATATTATTGCCAAGAAGCTGCAACTGAATAAAGCTGTGCTTCAACCTTCAGTTCCAAATTACCATTTTTAAAAATGCAATTGGCTGTTCCGGCCTACTAAAGGTGTCTGTCTGCCCCTGCCTGCTGTTGTCCTCAACTGAATAAAGCTGTGCTTCAACCTTCTGTTCCAAATTACCATTTTTAAAAATGCAATTGGCTGTTCCGGCCTACTAAAGGTGTCTGTCTGCCCCTGCCTGCTGTTCTCCTCAACTGAATAAAGCTGTGCTTCAACCTTCTGTTCCAAATTACCATTTTTAAAAATGCAATTGGCTGTTCCGGCCTACTAAAGGGGTCTGTCTGCCCCTGCCTGCTGTTGTCCTCAACTGAATAAAGCTGTGCTTCAACCTTCTGTTCCAAATTACCATTTTTAAAAATGCAATTGGCTGTTCCGGCCTACTAAAGGGGTCTGTCTGCCCCTGCCTGGTGTTGTCCTCAACTGAATAAAGCTGAGCTTCAACCTTCAGTTCCAAACATACAACAAAAAACTGGTACAATACAAAAAGTGGCCTCCAGCTACAAAAACTTTCTCCTACAAGTAGTTAACTGACAGTTTTTTTTCCAGTGAAAACACAGATATGGCATCCAACGAGTGTTGTCCTGTCTCGTCTTCTTTATATTATTGCCAAGAAGCTGCAACTGAATAAAGCTGTGCTTCAACCTTCAGTTCCAAATTACCATTTTTAAAAATGCAATTGGCTGTTCCGGCCTACTAAAGGTGTCTGTCTGCCCCTGCCTGCTGTTGTCCTCAACTGAATAAAGCTGTGCTTCAACCTTCTGTTCCAAATTACCATTTTTAAAAATGCAATTGGCTGTTCCGGCCTACTAAAGGTGTCTGTCTGCCCCTGCCTGCTGTTGTCCTCATCTGAATAAAGCTGTGCTTCAACCTTCTGTTCCAAATTACCATTTTTAAAAATGCAATTGGCTGTTCCGGCCTACTAAAGGGGTCTGTCTGCCCCTGCCTGGTGTTGTCCTCAACTGAATAAAGCTGAGCTTCAACCTTCAGTTCCAAACATACAACAAAAAACTGGTACAATACAAAAAGTGGCCTCCAGCTACAAAAACTTTCTCCTACAAGTAGTTAACTGACAGTTTTTTTTCCAGTGAAAACACAGATATGGCATCCAACGAGTGTTGTCCTGTCTCGTCTTCTTTATATTATTGCCAAGAAGCTGCAACTGAATAAAGCTGTGCTTCAACCTTCAGTTCCAAATTACCATTTTTAAAAATGCAATTGGCTGTTCCGGCCTACTAAAGGTGTCTGTCTGCCCCTGCCTGCTGTTGTCCTCAACTGAATAAAGCTGTGCTTCAACCTTCTGTTCCAAATTACCATTTTTAAAAATGCAATTGGCTGTTCCGGCCTACTAAAGGTGTCTGTCTGCCCCTGCCTGCTGTTCTCCTCAACTGAATAAAGCTGTGCTTCAACCTTCTGTTCCAAATTACCATTTTTAAAAATGCAATTGGCTGTTCCGGCCTACTAAAGGGGTCTGTCTGCCCCTGCCTGCTGTTGTCCTCAACTGAATAAAGCTGTGCTTCAACCTTCTGTTCCAAATTACCATTTTTAAAAATGCAATTGGCTGTTCCGGCCTACTAAAGGGGTCTGTCTGCCCCTGCCTGGTGTTGTCCTCAACTGAATAAAGCTGAGCTTCAACCTTCAGTTCCAAACATACAACAAAAAACTGGTACAATACAAAAAGTGGCCTCCAGCTACAAAAACTTTCTCCTACAAGTAGTTAACTGACAGTTTTTTTTCCAGTGAAAACACAGATATGGCATCCAACGAGTGTTGTCCTGTCTCGTCTTCTTTATATTATTGCCAAGAAGCTGCAACTGAATAAAGCTGTGCTTCAACCTTCAGTTCCAAATTACCATTTTTAAAAATGCAATTGGCTGTTCCGGCCTACTAAAGGGGTCTGTCTGCCCCTGCCTGGTGTTGTCCTCAACTGAATAAAGCTGAGCTTCAACCTTCAGTTCCAAACATACAACAAAAAACTGGTACAATACAAAAAGTGGCCTCCAGCTACAAAAACTTTCTCCTACAAGTAGTTAACTGACAGTTTTTTTTCCAGTGAAAACACAGATATGGCATCCAACGAGTGTTGTCCTGTCTCGTCTTCTTTATATTATTGCCAAGAAGCTGCAACTGAATAAAGCTGTGCTTCAACCTTCAGTTCCAAATTACCATTTTTAAAAATGCAATTGGCTGTTCCGGCCTACTAAAGGTGTCTGTCTGCCCCTGCCTGCTGTTGTCCTCAACTGAATAAAGCTGTGCTTCAACCTTCTGTTCCAAATTACCATTTTTAAAAATGCAATTGGCTGTTCCGGCCTACTAAAGGTGTCTGTCTGCCCCTGCCTGCTGTTGTCCTCATCTGAATAAAGCTGTGCTTCAACCTTCTGTTCCAAATTACCATTTTTAAAAATGCAATTGGCTGTTCCGGCCTACTAAAGGGGTCTGTCTGCCCCTGCCTGGTGTTGTCCTCAACTGAATAAAGCTGAGCTTCAACCTTCAGTTCCAAACATACAACAAAAAACTGGTACAATACAAAAAGTGGCCTCCAGCTACAAAAACTTTCTCCTACAAGTAGTTAACTGACAGTTTTTTTTCCAGTGAAAACACAGATATGGCATCCAACGAGTGTTGTCCTGTCTCGTCTTCTTTATATTATTGCCAAGAAGCTGCAACTGAATAAAGCTGTGCTTCAACCTTCAGTTCCAAATTACCATTTTTAAAAATGCAATTGGCTGTTCCGGCCTACTAAAGGTGTCTGTCTGCCCCTGCCTGCTGTTGTCCTCAACTGAATAAAGCTGTGCTTCAACCTTCTGTTCCAAATTACCATTTTTAAAAATGCAATTGGCTGTTCCGGCCTACTAAAGGTGTCTGTCTGCCCCTGCCTGCTGTTCTCCTCAACTGAATAAAGCTGTGCTTCAACCTTCTGTTCCAAATTACCATTTTTAAAAATGCAATTGGCTGTTCCGGCCTACTAAAGGGGTCTGTCTGCCCCTGCCTGCTGTTGTCCTCAACTGAATAAAGCTGTGCTTCAACCTTCTGTTCCAAATTACCATTTTTAAAAATGCAATTGGCTGTTCCGGCCTACTAAAGGGGTCTGTCTGCCCCTGCCTGGTGTTGTCCTCAACTGAATAAAGCTGAGCTTCAACCTTCAGTTCCAAACATACAACAAAAAACTGGTACAATACAAAAAGTGGCCTCCAGCTACAAAAACTTTCTCCTACAAGTAGTTAACTGACAGTTTTTTTTCCAGTGAAAACACAGATATGGCATCCAACGAGTGTTGTCCTGTCTCGTCTTCTTTATATTATTGCCAAGAAGCTGCAACTGAATAAAGCTGTGCTTCAACCTTCAGTTCCAAATTACCATTTTTAAAAATGCAATTGGCTGTTCCGGCCTACTAAAGGGGTCTGTCTGCCCCTGCCTGGTGTTGTCCTCAACTGAATAAAGCTGAGCTTCAACCTTCAGTTCCAAACATACAACAAAAAACTGGTACAATATAAAAAGTGGCCTCCAGCTACAAAAACTTTCTCCTACCAGTAGTTAACTGACAGTTTTTTTTCCAGTGAAAACACAGATATGGCATCCAACGAGTGTTGTCCTGTCTCGTCTTCTTTATATTATTGCCAAGAAGCTGCAACTGAATAAAGCTGTGCTTCAACCTTCAGTTCCAAATTACCATTTTTAAAAATGCAATTGGCTGTTCCGGCCTACTAAAGGTGTCTGTCTGCCCCTGCCTGCTGTTGTCCTCAACTGAATAAAGCTGTGCTTCAACCTTCTGTTCCAAATTACCATTTTTAAAAATGCAATTGGCTGTTCCGGCCTACTAAAGGTGTCTGTCTGCCCCTGCCTGCTGTTGTCCTCAACTGAATAAAGCTGTGCTTCAACCTTCTGTTCCAAATTACCATTTTTAAAAATGCAATTGGCTGTTCTGGCCTACTAAAGGGGTCTGTCTGCCCCTGCCTGGTGTTGTCCTCAACTGAATAAAGCTGAGCTTCAACCTTCAGTTCCAAACATACAACAAAAAACTGGTACAATACAAAAAGTGGCCTCCAGCTACAAAAACTTTCTCCTACAAGTAGTTAACTGACAGTTTTTTTTCCAGTGAAAACACAGATATGGCATCCAACGAGTGTTGTCCTGTCTCGTCTTCTTTATATTATTGCCAAGAAGCTGCAACTGAATAAAGCTGTGCTTCAACCTTCAGTTCCAAATTACCATTTTTAAAAATGCAATTGGCTGTTCCGGCCTACTAAAGGTGTCTGTCTGCCCCTGCCTGCTGTTGTCCTCAACTGAATAAAGCTGTGCTTCAACCTTCTGTTCCAAATTACCATTTTTAAAAATGCAATTGGCTGTTCCGGCCTACTAAAGGTGTCTGTCTGCCCCTGCCTGCTGTTCTCCTCAACTGAATAAAGCTGTGCTTCAACCTTCTGTTCCAAATTACCATTTTTAAAAATGCAATTGGCTGTTCCGGCCTACTAAAGGGGTCTGTCTGCCCCTGCCTGCTGTTGTCCTCAACTGAATAAAGCTGTGCTTCAACCTTCTGTTCCAAATTACCATTTTTAAAAATGCAATTGGCTGTTCCGGCCTACTAAAGGGGTCTGTCTGCCCCTGCCTGGTGTTGTCCTCAACTGAATAAAGCTGAGCTTCAACCTTCAGTTCCAAACATACAACAAAAAACTGGTACAATACAAAAAGTGGCCTCCAGCTACAAAAACTTTCTCCTACAAGTAGTTAACTGACAGTTTTTTTTCCAGTGAAAACACAGATATGGCATCCAACGAGTGTTGTCCTGTCTCGTCTTCTTTATATTATTGCCAAGAAGCTGCAACTGAATAAAGCTGTGCTTCAACCTTCAGTTCCAAATTACCATTTTTAAAAATGCAATTGGCTGTTCCGGCCTACTAAAGGTGTCTGTCTGCCCCTGCCTGCTGTTGTCCTCAACTGAATAAAGCTGTGCTTCAACCTTCTGTTCCAAATTACCATTTTTAAAAATGCAATTGGCTGTTCCGGCCTACTAAAGGTGTCTGTCTGCCCCTGCCTGCTGTTGTCCTCAACTGAATAAAGCTGTGCTTCAACCTTCTGTTCCAAATTACCATTTTTAAAAATGCAATTGGCTGTTCTGGCCTACTAAAGGGGTCTGTCTGCCCCTGCCTGGTGTTGTCCTCAACTGAATAAAGCTGAGCTTCAACCTTCAGTTCCAAACATACAACAAAAAACTGGTACAATACAAAAAGTGGCCTCCAGCTACAAAAACTTTCTCCTACAAGTAGTTAACTGACAGTTTTTTTTCCAGTGAAAACACAGATATGGCATCCAACGAGTGTTGTCCTGTCTCGTCTTCTTTATATTATTGCCAAGAAGCTGCAACTGAATAAAGCTGTGCTTCAACCTTCAGTTCCAAATTACCATTTTTAAAAATGCAATTGGCTGTTCCGGCCTACTAAAGGTGTCTGTCTGCCCCTGCCTGCTGTTGTCCTCAACTGAATAAAGCTGTGCTTCAACCTTCTGTTCCAAATTACCATTTTTAAAAATGCAATTGGCTGTTCCGGCCTACTAAAGGTGTCTGTCTGCCCCTGCCTGCTGTTGTCCTCATCTGAATAAAGCTGTGCTTCAACCTTCTGTTCCAAATTACCATTTTTAAAAATGCAATTGGCTGTTCCGGCCTACTAAAGGGGTCTGTCTGCCCCTGCCTGGTGTTGTCCTCAACTGAATAAAGCTGAGCTTCAACCTTCAGTTCCAAACATACAACAAAAAACTGGTACAATACAAAAAGTGGCCTCCAGCTACAAAAACTTTCTCCTACAAGTAGTTAACTGACAGTTTTTTTTCCAGTGAAAACACAGATATGGCATCCAACGAGTGTTGTCCTGTCTCGTCTTCTTTATATTATTGCCAAGAAGCTGCAACTGAATAAAGCTGTGCTTCAACCTTCAGTTCCAAATTACCATTTTTAAAAATGCAATTGGCTGTTCCGGCCTACTAAAGGTGTCTGTCTGCCCCTGCCTGCTGTTGTCCTCAACTGAATAAAGCTGTGCTTCAACCTTCTGTTCCAAATTACCATTTTTAAAAATGCAATTGGCTGTTCCGGCCTACTAAAGGTGTCTGTCTGCCCCTGCCTGCTGTTGTCCTCAACTGAATAAAGCTGTGCTTCAACCTTCTGTTCCAAATTACCATTTTTAAAAATGCAATTGGCTGTTCCGGCCTACTAAAGGTGTCTGTCTGCCCCTGCCTGCTGTTGTCCTCAACTGAATAAAGCTGTGCTTCAACCTTCTGTTCCAAATTACCATTTTTAAAAATGCAATTGGCTGTTCCGGCCTACTAAAGGTGTCTGTCTGCCCCTGCCTGCTGTTGTCCTCAACTGAATAAAGCTGTGCTTCAACCTTCTGTTCCAAATTACCATTTTTAAAAATGCAATTGGCTGTTCCGGCCTACTAAAGGTGTCTGTCTGCACCTGCCTGCTGTTGTCCTCAACTGAATAAAGCTGTGCTTCAACCTTCTGTTCCAAATTACCATTTTTAAAAATGCAATTGGCTGTTCCGGCCTACTAAAGGGGTCTGTCTGCCCCTGCCTGGTGTTGTCCTCAACTGAATAAAGCTGAGCTTCAACCTTCAGTTCCAAACATACAACAAAAAACTGGTACAATACAAAAAGTGGCCTCCAGCTACAAAAACTTTCTCCTACAAGTAGTTAACTGACAGTTTTTTTTCCAGTGAAAACACAGATATGGCATCCAACGAGTGTTGTCCTGTCTCGTCTTCTTTATATTATTGCCAAGAAGCTGCAACTGAATAAAGCTGTGCTTCAACCTTCAGTTCCAAATTACCATTTTTAAAAATGCAATTGGCTGTTCCGGCCTACTAAAGGTGTCTGTCTGCCCCTGCCTGCTGTTGTCCTCAACTGAATAAAGCTGTGCTTCAACCTTCTGTTCCAAATTACCATTTTTAAAAATGCAATTGGCTGTTCCGGCCTACTAAAGGTGTCTGTCTGCCCCTGCCTGCTGTTGTCCTCATCTGAATAAAGCTGTGCTTCAACCTTCTGTTCCAAATTACCATTTTTAAAAATGCAATTGGCTGTTCCGGCCTACTAAAGGGGTCTGTCTGCCCCTGCCTGGTGTTGTCCTCAACTGAATAAAGCTGAGCTTCAACCTTCAGTTCCAAACATACAACAAAAAACTGGTACAATACAAAAAGTGGCCTCCAGCTACAAAAACTTTCTCCTACAAGTAGTTAACTGACAGTTTTTTTTCCAGTGAAAACACAGATATGGCATCCAACGAGTGTTGTCCTGTCTCGTCTTCTTTATATTATTGCCAAGAAGCTGCAACTGAATAAAGCTGTGCTTCAACCTTCAGTTCCAAATTACCATTTTTAAAAATGCAATTGGCTGTTCCGGCCTACTAAAGGTGTCTGTCTGCCCCTGCCTGCTGTTGTCCTCAACTGAATAAAGCTGTGCTTCAACCTTCTGTTCCAAATTACCATTTTTAAAAATGCAATTGGCTGTTCCGGCCTACTAAAGGGGTCTGTCTGCCCCCTGCCTGGTGTTGTCCTCAACTGAATAAAGCTGAGCTTCAACCTTCAGTTCCAAACATACAACAAAAAACTGGTACAATACAAATAGTGGCCTCCAGCTACAAAAACTTTCTCCTACAAGTAGTTAACTGACAGTTTTTTTTCCAGTGAAAACACAGATATGGCATCCAACGAGTGTTGTCCTGTCTCGTCTTCTTTATATTATTGCCAAGAAGCTGCAACTGAATAAAGCTGTGCTTCAACCTTCAGTTCCAAATTACCATTTTTAAAAATGCAATTGGCTGTTCCGGCCTACTAAAGGTGTCTGTCTGCCCCTGCCTGCTGTTGTCCTCAACTGAATAAAGCTGTGCTTCAACCTTCTGTTCCAAATTACCATTTTTAAAAATGCAATTGGCTGTTCCGGCCTACTAAAGGTGTCTGTCTGCCCCTGCCTGCTGTTGTCCTCAACTGAATAAAGCTGTGCTTCAACCTTCTGTTCCAAATTACCATTTTTAAAAATGCAATTGGCTGTTCCGGCCTACTAAAGGGGTCTGTCTGCCCCTGCCTGGTGTTGTCCTCAACTGAATAAAGCTGAGCTTCAACCTTCAGTTCCAAACATACAACAAAAAACTGGTACAATACAAAAAGTGGCCTCCAGCTACAAAAACTTTCTCCTACAAGTAGTTAACTGACAGTTTTTTTTCCAGTGAAAACACAGATATGGCATCCAACGAGTGTTGTCCTGTCTCGTCTTCTTTATATTATTGCCAAGAAGCTGCAACTGAATAAAGCTGTGCTTCAACCTTCAGTTCCAAATTACCATTTTTAAAAATGCAATTGGCTGTTCCGGCCTACTAAAGGTGTCTGTCTGCCCCTGCCTGCTGTTGTCCTCAACTGAATAAAGCTGTGCTTCAACCTTCAGTTCCAAATTACCATTTTTAAAAATGCAATTGGCTGTTTCGGCCTACTAAAGGTGTCTGTCTGCCCCTGCCTGCTGTTGTCCTCAACTGAATAAAGCTGTGCTTCAACCTTCTGTTCCAAATTACCATTTTTAAAAATGCAATTGGCTGTTCCGGCCTACTAAAGGGGTCTGTCTGCCCCTGCCTGGTGTTGTCCTCAACTGAATAAAGCTGAGCTTCAACCTTCAGTTCCAAACATACAACAAAAAACTGGTACAATACAAATAGTGGCCTCCAGCTACAAAAACTTTCTCCTACAAGTAGTTAACTGACAGTTTTTTTTTCAGTGAAAACACAGATATGGCATCCAACGAGTGTTGTCCTGTCTCGCCTTCTTTATATTATTGCCAAGAAGCTGCAACCGAATAAAGCTGTGCTTCAACCTTCAGTTCCAAATTACCATTTTTAAAAATGCAATTTTCTGTTCCGGCCTACTAAAGGTGTCTGTCTGCCCCTGCCTGCTGTTGTCCTCAACTGAATAAAGCTGTGCTTCAACCTTCTGTTCCAAATTACCATTTTTAAAAATGCAATTGGCTGTTGCGGCCTACTAAAGGTGTCTGTCTGCCCCTGCCTGCTGTTGTCCTCAACTGAATAAAGCTGTGCTTCAACCTTCTGTTCCAAATTACCATTTTTAAAAATGCAATTGGCTGTTCCGGCCTACTAAAGGGGTCTGTCTGCCCCTGCCTGGTGTTGTCCTCAACTGAATAAAGCTGAGCTTCAACCTTCAGTTCCAAACATACAACAAAAAACTGGTACAATACAAAAAGTGGCCTCCAGCTACAAAAACTTTCTCCTACAAGTAGTTAACTGACAGTTTTTTTTCCAGTGAAAACACAGATATGGCATCCAACGAGTGTTGTCCTGTCTCGTCTTCTTTATATTATTGCCAAGAAGCTGCAACTGAATAAAGCTGTGCTTCAACCTTCAGTTCCAAATTACCATTTTTAAAAATGCAATTGGCTGTTCCGGCCTACTAAAGGTGTCTGTCTGCCCCTGCCTGCTGTTGTCCTCAACTGAATAAAGCTGTGCTTCAACCTTCTGTTCCAAATTACCATTTTTAAAAATGCAATTGGCTGTTCCGGCCTACTAAAGGGGTCTGTCTGCCCCTGCCTGGTGTTGTCCTCAACTGAATAAAGCTGAGCTTCAACCTTCAGTTCCAAACATACAACAAAAAACTGGTACAATACAAAAAGTGGCCTCCAGCTACAAAAACTTTCTCCTACAAGTAGTTAACTGACAGTTTTTTTTCCAGTGAAAACACAGATATGGCATCCAACGAGTGTTGTCCTGTCTCGTCTTCTTTATATTATTGCCAAGAAGCTGCAACTGAATAAAGCTGTGCTTCAACCTTCAGTTCCAAATTACCATTTTTAAAAATGCAATTGGCTGTTCCGGCCTACTAAAGGTGTCTGTCTGCCCCTGCCTGCTGTTGTCCTCAACTGAATAAAGCTGTGCTTCAACCTTCTGTTCCAAATTACCATTTTTAAAAATGCAATTGGCTGTTCCGGCCTACTAAAGGTGTCTGTCTGCCCCTGCCTGCTGTTGTCCTCAACTGAATAAAGCTGTGCTTCAACCTTCTGTTCCAAATTACCATTTTTAAAAATGCAATTGGCTGTTCCGGCCTACTAAAGGGGTCTGTCTGCCCCTGCCTGCTGTTGTCCTCAACTGAATAAAGCTGTGCTTCAACCTTCTGTTCCAAATTACCATTTTTAAAAATGCAATTGGCTGTTCCGGCCTACTAAAGGGGTCTGTCTGCCCCTGCCTGGTGTTGTCCTCAACTGAATAAAGCTGAGCTTCAACCTTCAGTTCCAAACATACAACAAAAAACTGGTACAATACAAAAAGTGGCCTCCAGCTACAAAAACTTTCTCCTACAAGTAGTTAACTGACAGTTTTTTTTCCAGTGAAAACACAGATATGGCATCCAACGAGTGTTGTCCTGTCTCGTCTTCTTTATATTATTGCCAAGAAGCTGCAACTGAATAAAGCTGTGCTTCAACCTTCAGTTCCAAATTACCATTTTTAAAAATGCAATTGGCTGTTCCGGCCTACTAAAGGTGTCTGTCTGCCCCTGCCTGCTGTTGTCCTCAACTGAATAAAGCGGTGCTTCAACCTTCAGTTCCAAATTACCATTTTTAAAAATGCAATTGGCTGTTCCGGCCTACTAAAGGTGTCTGTCTGCCCCTGCCTGCTGTTGTCCTCAACTGAATAAAGTTGTGCTTCAACCTTCTGTTCCAAATTACCATTTTTAAAAATGCAATTGGCTGTTCCGGCCTACTAAAGGGGTCTGTCTGCCCCTGCCTGGTGTTGTCCTCAACTGAATAAAGCTGAGCTTCAACCTTCAGTTCCAAACATACAACAAAAAACTGGTACAATACAAAAAGTGGCCTCCAGCTACAAAAACTTTCTCCTACAAGTAGTTAACTGACAGTTTTTTTTCCAGTGAAAACACAGATATGGCATCCAACGAGTGTTGTCCTGTCTCGTCTTCTTTATATTATTGCCAAGAAGCTGCAACTGAATAAAGCTGTGCTTCAACCTTCAGTTCCAAATTACCATTTTTAAAAATGCAATTGGCTGTTCCGGCCTACTAAAGGTGTCTGTCTGCCCCTGCCTGCTGTTGTCCTCAACTGAATAAAGCTGTGCTTCAACCTTCTGTTCCAAATTACCATTTTTAAAAATGCAATTGGCTGTTCCGGCCTACTAAAGGTGTCTGTCTGCCCCTGCCTGCTGTTGTCCTCAACTGAATAAAGCTGTGCTTCAACCTTCTGTTCCAAATTACCATTTTTAAAAATGCAATTGGCTGTTCTGGCCTACTAAAGGGGTCTGTCTGCCCCTGCCTGGTGTTGTCCTCAACTGAATAAAGCTGAGCTTCAACCTTCAGTTCCAAACATACAACAAAAAACTGGTACAATACAAAAAGTGGCCTCCAGCTACAAAAACTTTCTCCTACAAGTAGTTAACTGACAGTTTTTTTTCCAGTGAAAACACAGATATGGCATCCAACGAGTGTTGTCCTGTCTCGTCTTCTTTATATTATTGCCAAGAAGCTGCAACTGAATAAAGCTGTGCTTCAACCTTCAGTTCCAAATTACCATTTTTAAAAATGCAATTGGCTGTTCCGGCCTACTAAAGGTGTCTGTCTGCCCCTGCCTGCTGTTGTCCTCAACTGAATAAAGCTGTGCTTCAACCTTCTGTTCCAAATTACCATTTTTAAAAATGCAATTGGCTGTTCCGGCCTACTAAAGGTGTCTGTCTGCCCCTGCCTGCTGTTCTCCTCAACTGAATAAAGCTGTGCTTCAACCTTCTGTTCCAAATTACCATTTTTAAAAATGCAATTGGCTGTTCCGGCCTACTAAAGGGGTCTGTCTGCCCCTGCCTGCTGTTGTCCTCAACTGAATAAAGCTGTGCTTCAACCTTCTGTTCCAAATTACCATTTTTAAAAATGCAATTGGCTGTTCCGGCCTACTAAAGGGGTCTGTCTGCCCCTGCCTGGTGTTGTCCTCAACTGAATAAAGCTGAGCTTCAACCTTCAGTTCCAAACATACAACAAAAAACTGGTACAATACAAAAAGTGGCCTCCAGCTACAAAAACTTTCTCCTACAAGTAGTTAACTGACAGTTTTTTTTCCAGTGAAAACACAGATATGGCATCCAACGAGTGTTGTCCTGTCTCGTCTTCTTTATATTATTGCCAAGAAGCTGCAACTGAATAAAGCTGTGCTTCAACCTTCAGTTCCAAATTACCATTTTTAAAAATGCAATTGGCTGTTCCGGCCTACTAAAGGTGTCTGTCTGCCCCTGCCTGCTGTTGTCCTCAACTGAATAAAGCTGTGCTTCAACCTTCTGTTCCAAATTACCATTTTTAAAAATGCAATTGGCTGTTCCGGCCTACTAAAGGTGTCTGTCTGCCCCTGCCTGCTGTTGTCCTCAACTGAATAAAGCTGTGCTTCAACCTTCTGTTCCAAATTACCATTTTTAAAAATGCAATTGGCTGTTCTGGCCTACTAAAGGGGTCTGTCTGCCCCTGCCTGGTGTTGTCCTCAACTGAATAAAGCTGAGCTTCAACCTTCAGTTCCAAACATACAACAAAAAACTGGTACAATACAAAAAGTGGCCTCCAGCTACAAAAACTTTCTCCTACAAGTAGTTAACTGACAGTTTTTTTTCCAGTGAAAACACAGATATGGCATCCAACGAGTGTTGTCCTGTCTCGTCTTCTTTATATTATTGCCAAGAAGCTGCAACTGAATAAAGCTGTGCTTCAACCTTCAGTTCCAAATTACCATTTTTAAAAATGCAATTGGCTGTTCCGGCCTACTAAAGGTGTCTGTCTGCCCCTGCCTGCTGTTGTCCTCAACTGAATAAAGCTGTGCTTCAACCTTCTGTTCCAAATTACCATTTTTAAAAATGCAATTGGCTGTTCCGGCCTACTAAAGGTGTCTGTCTGCCCCTGCCTGCTGTTGTCCTCATCTGAATAAAGCTGTGCTTCAACCTTCTGTTCCAAATTACCATTTTTAAAAATGCAATTGGCTGTTCCGGCCTACTAAAGGGGTCTGTCTGCCCCTGCCTGGTGTTGTCCTCAACTGAATAAAGCTGAGCTTCAACCTTCAGTTCCAAACATACAACAAAAAACTGGTACAATACAAAAAGTGGCCTCCAGCTACAAAAACTTTCTCCTACAAGTAGTTAACTGACAGTTTTTTTTCCAGTGAAAACACAGATATGGCATCCAACGAGTGTTGTCCTGTCTCGTCTTCTTTATATTATTGCCAAGAAGCTGCAACTGAATAAAGCTGTGCTTCAACCTTCAGTTCCAAATTACCATTTTTAAAAATGCAATTGGCTGTTCCGGCCTACTAAAGGTGTCTGTCTGCCCCTGCCTGCTGTTGTCCTCAACTGAATAAAGCTGTGCTTCAACCTTCTGTTCCAAATTACCATTTTTAAAAATGCAATTGGCTGTTCCGGCCTACTAAAGGTGTCTGTCTGCCCCTGCCTGCTGTTCTCCTCAACTGAATAAAGCTGTGCTTCAACCTTCTGTTCCAAATTACCATTTTTAAAAATGCAATTGGCTGTTCCGGCCTACTAAAGGGGTCTGTCTGCCCCTGCCTGCTGTTGTCCTCAACTGAATAAAGCTGTGCTTCAACCTTCTGTTCCAAATTACCATTTTTAAAAATGCAATTGGCTGTTCCGGCCTACTAAAGGGGTCTGTCTGCCCCTGCCTGGTGTTGTCCTCAACTGAATAAAGCTGAGCTTCAACCTTCAGTTCCAAACATACAACAAAAAACTGGTACAATACAAAAAGTGGCCTCCAGCTACAAAAACTTTCTCCTACAAGTAGTTAACTGACAGTTTTTTTTCCAGTGAAAACACAGATATGGCATCCAACGAGTGTTGTCCTGTCTCGTCTTCTTTATATTATTGCCAAGAAGCTGCAACTGAATAAAGCTGTGCTTCAACCTTCAGTTCCAAATTACCATTTTTAAAAATGCAATTGGCTGTTCCGGCCTACTAAAGGGGTCTGTCTGCCCCTGCCTGGTGTTGTCCTCAACTGAATAAAGCTGAGCTTCAACCTTCAGTTCCAAACATACAACAAAAAACTGGTACAATACAAAAAGTGGCCTCCAGCTACAAAAACTTTCTCCTACAAGTAGTTAACTGACAGTTTTTTTTCCAGTGAAAACACAGATATGGCATCCAACGAGTGTTGTCCTGTCTCGTCTTCTTTATATTATTGCCAAGAAGCTGCAACTGAATAAAGCTGTGCTTCAACCTTCAGTTCCAAATTACCATTTTTAAAAATGCAATTGGCTGTTCCGGCCTACTAAAGGTGTCTGTCTGCCCCTGCCTGCTGTTGTCCTCAACTGAATAAAGCTGTGCTTCAACCTTCTGTTCCAAATTACCATTTTTAAAAATGCAATTGGCTGTTCCGGCCTACTAAAGGTGTCTGTCTGCCCCTGCCTGCTGTTGTCCTCATCTGAATAAAGCTGTGCTTCAACCTTCTGTTCCAAATTACCATTTTTAAAAATGCAATTGGCTGTTCCGGCCTACTAAAGGGGTCTGTCTGCCCCTGCCTGGTGTTGTCCTCAACTGAATAAAGCTGAGCTTCAACCTTCAGTTCCAAACATACAACAAAAAACTGGTACAATACAAAAAGTGGCCTCCAGCTACAAAAACTTTCTCCTACAAGTAGTTAACTGACAGTTTTTTTTCCAGTGAAAACACAGATATGGCATCCAACGAGTGTTGTCCTGTCTCGTCTTCTTTATATTATTGCCAAGAAGCTGCAACTGAATAAAGCTGTGCTTCAACCTTCAGTTCCAAATTACCATTTTTAAAAATGCAATTGGCTGTTCCGGCCTACTAAAGGTGTCTGTCTGCCCCTGCCTGCTGTTGTCCTCAACTGAATAAAGCTGTGCTTCAACCTTCTGTTCCAAATTACCATTTTTAAAAATGCAATTGGCTGTTCCGGCCTACTAAAGGTGTCTGTCTGCCCCTGCCTGCTGTTCTCCTCAACTGAATAAAGCTGTGCTTCAACCTTCTGTTCCAAATTACCATTTTTAAAAATGCAATTGGCTGTTCCGGCCTACTAAAGGGGTCTGTCTGCCCCTGCCTGCTGTTGTCCTCAACTGAATAAAGCTGTGCTTCAACCTTCTGTTCCAAATTACCATTTTTAAAAATGCAATTGGCTGTTCCGGCCTACTAAAGGGGTCTGTCTGCCCCTGCCTGGTGTTGTCCTCAACTGAATAAAGCTGAGCTTCAACCTTCAGTTCCAAACATACAACAAAAAACTGGTACAATACAAAAAGTGGCCTCCAGCTACAAAAACTTTCTCCTACAAGTAGTTAACTGACAGTTTTTTTTCCAGTGAAAACACAGATATGGCATCCAACGAGTGTTGTCCTGTCTCGTCTTCTTTATATTATTGCCAAGAAGCTGCAACTGAATAAAGCTGTGCTTCAACCTTCAGTTCCAAATTACCATTTTTAAAAATGCAATTGGCTGTTCCGGCCTACTAAAGGGGTCTGTCTGCCCCTGCCTGGTGTTGTCCTCAACTGAATAAAGCTGAGCTTCAACCTTCAGTTCCAAACATACAACAAAAAACTGGTACAATATAAAAAGTGGCCTCCAGCTACAAAAACTTTCTCCTACCAGTAGTTAACTGACAGTTTTTTTTCCAGTGAAAACACAGATATGGCATCCAACGAGTGTTGTCCTGTCTCGTCTTCTTTATATTATTGCCAAGAAGCTGCAACTGAATAAAGCTGTGCTTCAACCTTCAGTTCCAAATTACCATTTTTAAAAATGCAATTGGCTGTTCCGGCCTACTAAAGGTGTCTGTCTGCCCCTGCCTGCTGTTGTCCTCAACTGAATAAAGCTGTGCTTCAACCTTCTGTTCCAAATTACCATTTTTAAAAATGCAATTGGCTGTTCCGGCCTACTAAAGGTGTCTGTCTGCCCCTGCCTGCTGTTGTCCTCAACTGAATAAAGCTGTGCTTCAACCTTCTGTTCCAAATTACCATTTTTAAAAATGCAATTGGCTGTTCTGGCCTACTAAAGGGGTCTGTCTGCCCCTGCCTGGTGTTGTCCTCAACTGAATAAAGCTGAGCTTCAACCTTCAGTTCCAAACATACAACAAAAAACTGGTACAATACAAAAAGTGGCCTCCAGCTACAAAAACTTTCTCCTACAAGTAGTTAACTGACAGTTTTTTTTCCAGTGAAAACACAGATATGGCATCCAACGAGTGTTGTCCTGTCTCGTCTTCTTTATATTATTGCCAAGAAGCTGCAACTGAATAAAGCTGTGCTTCAACCTTCAGTTCCAAATTACCATTTTTAAAAATGCAATTGGCTGTTCCGGCCTACTAAAGGTGTCTGTCTGCCCCTGCCTGCTGTTGTCCTCAACTGAATAAAGCTGTGCTTCAACCTTCTGTTCCAAATTACCATTTTTAAAAATGCAATTGGCTGTTCCGGCCTACTAAAGGTGTCTGTCTGCCCCTGCCTGCTGTTCTCCTCAACTGAATAAAGCTGTGCTTCAACCTTCTGTTCCAAATTACCATTTTTAAAAATGCAATTGGCTGTTCCGGCCTACTAAAGGGGTCTGTCTGCCCCTGCCTGCTGTTGTCCTCAACTGAATAAAGCTGTGCTTCAACCTTCTGTTCCAAATTACCATTTTTAAAAATGCAATTGGCTGTTCCGGCCTACTAAAGGGGTCTGTCTGCCCCTGCCTGGTGTTGTCCTCAACTGAATAAAGCTGAGCTTCAACCTTCAGTTCCAAACATACAACAAAAAACTGGTACAATACAAAAAGTGGCCTCCAGCTACAAAAACTTTCTCCTACAAGTAGTTAACTGACAGTTTTTTTTCCAGTGAAAACACAGATATGGCATCCAACGAGTGTTGTCCTGTCTCGTCTTCTTTATATTATTGCCAAGAAGCTGCAACTGAATAAAGCTGTGCTTCAACCTTCAGTTCCAAATTACCATTTTTAAAAATGCAATTGGCTGTTCCGGCCTACTAAAGGTGTCTGTCTGCCCCTGCCTGCTGTTGTCCTCAACTGAATAAAGCTGTGCTTCAACCTTCTGTTCCAAATTACCATTTTTAAAAATGCAATTGGCTGTTCCGGCCTACTAAAGGTGTCTGTCTGCCCCTGCCTGCTGTTGTCCTCAACTGAATAAAGCTGTGCTTCAACCTTCTGTTCCAAATTACCATTTTTAAAAATGCAATTGGCTGTTCTGGCCTACTAAAGGGGTCTGTCTGCCCCTGCCTGGTGTTGTCCTCAACTGAATAAAGCTGAGCTTCAACCTTCAGTTCCAAACATACAACAAAAAACTGGTACAATACAAAAAGTGGCCTCCAGCTACAAAAACTTTCTCCTACAAGTAGTTAACTGACAGTTTTTTTTCCAGTGAAAACACAGATATGGCATCCAACGAGTGTTGTCCTGTCTCGTCTTCTTTATATTATTGCCAAGAAGCTGCAACTGAATAAAGCTGTGCTTCAACCTTCAGTTCCAAATTACCATTTTTAAAAATGCAATTGGCTGTTCCGGCCTACTAAAGGTGTCTGTCTGCCCCTGCCTGCTGTTGTCCTCAACTGAATAAAGCTGTGCTTCAACCTTCTGTTCCAAATTACCATTTTTAAAAATGCAATTGGCTGTTCCGGCCTACTAAAGGTGTCTGTCTGCCCCTGCCTGCTGTTGTCCTCATCTGAATAAAGCTGTGCTTCAACCTTCTGTTCCAAATTACCATTTTTAAAAATGCAATTGGCTGTTCCGGCCTACTAAAGGGGTCTGTCTGCCCCTGCCTGGTGTTGTCCTCAACTGAATAAAGCTGAGCTTCAACCTTCAGTTCCAAACATACAACAAAAAACTGGTACAATACAAAAAGTGGCCTCCAGCTACAAAAACTTTCTCCTACAAGTAGTTAACTGACAGTTTTTTTTCCAGTGAAAACACAGATATGGCATCCAACGAGTGTTGTCCTGTCTCGTCTTCTTTATATTATTGCCAAGAAGCTGCAACTGAATAAAGCTGTGCTTCAACCTTCAGTTCCAAATTACCATTTTTAAAAATGCAATTGGCTGTTCCGGCCTACTAAAGGTGTCTGTCTGCCCCTGCCTGCTGTTGTCCTCAACTGAATAAAGCTGTGCTTCAACCTTCTGTTCCAAATTACCATTTTTAAAAATGCAATTGGCTGTTCCGGCCTACTAAAGGTGTCTGTCTGCCCCTGCCTGCTGTTGTCCTCAACTGAATAAAGCTGTGCTTCAACCTTCTGTTCCAAATTACCATTTTTAAAAATGCAATTGGCTGTTCCGGCCTACTAAAGGTGTCTGTCTGCCCCTGCCTGCTGTTGTCCTCAACTGAATAAAGCTGTGCTTCAACCTTCTGTTCCAAATTACCATTTTTAAAAATGCAATTGGCTGTTCCGGCCTACTAAAGGTGTCTGTCTGCCCCTGCCTGCTGTTGTCCTCAACTGAATAAAGCTGTGCTTCAACCTTCTGTTCCAAATTACCATTTTTAAAAATGCAATTGGCTGTTCCGGCCTACTAAAGGTGTCTGTCTGCACCTGCCTGCTGTTGTCCTCAACTGAATAAAGCTGTGCTTCAACCTTCTGTTCCAAATTACCATTTTTAAAAATGCAATTGGCTGTTCCGGCCTACTAAAGGGGTCTGTCTGCCCCTGCCTGGTGTTGTCCTCAACTGAATAAAGCTGAGCTTCAACCTTCAGTTCCAAACATACAACAAAAAACTGGTACAATACAAAAAGTGGCCTCCAGCTACAAAAACTTTCTCCTACAAGTAGTTAACTGACAGTTTTTTTTCCAGTGAAAACACAGATATGGCATCCAACGAGTGTTGTCCTGTCTCGTCTTCTTTATATTATTGCCAAGAAGCTGCAACTGAATAAAGCTGTGCTTCAACCTTCAGTTCCAAATTACCATTTTTAAAAATGCAATTGGCTGTTCCGGCCTACTAAAGGTGTCTGTCTGCCCCTGCCTGCTGTTGTCCTCAACTGAATAAAGCTGTGCTTCAACCTTCTGTTCCAAATTACCATTTTTAAAAATGCAATTGGCTGTTCCGGCCTACTAAAGGTGTCTGTCTGCCCCTGCCTGCTGTTGTCCTCATCTGAATAAAGCTGTGCTTCAACCTTCTGTTCCAAATTACCATTTTTAAAAATGCAATTGGCTGTTCCGGCCTACTAAAGGGGTCTGTCTGCCCCTGCCTGGTGTTGTCCTCAACTGAATAAAGCTGAGCTTCAACCTTCAGTTCCAAACATACAACAAAAAACTGGTACAATACAAAAAGTGGCCTCCAGCTACAAAAACTTTCTCCTACAAGTAGTTAACTGACAGTTTTTTTTCCAGTGAAAACACAGATATGGCATCCAACGAGTGTTGTCCTGTCTCGTCTTCTTTATATTATTGCCAAGAAGCTGCAACTGAATAAAGCTGTGCTTCAACCTTCAGTTCCAAATTACCATTTTTAAAAATGCAATTGGCTGTTCCGGCCTACTAAAGGTGTCTGTCTGCCCCTGCCTGCTGTTGTCCTCAACTGAATAAAGCTGTGCTTCAACCTTCTGTTCCAAATTACCATTTTTAAAAATGCAATTGGCTGTTCCGGCCTACTAAAGGGGTCTGTCTGCCCCCTGCCTGGTGTTGTCCTCAACTGAATAAAGCTGAGCTTCAACCTTCAGTTCCAAACATACAACAAAAAACTGGTACAATACAAATAGTGGCCTCCAGCTACAAAAACTTTCTCCTACAAGTAGTTAACTGACAGTTTTTTTTCCAGTGAAAACACAGATATGGCATCCAACGAGTGTTGTCCTGTCTCGTCTTCTTTATATTATTGCCAAGAAGCTGCAACTGAATAAAGCTGTGCTTCAACCTTCAGTTCCAAATTACCATTTTTAAAAATGCAATTGGCTGTTCCGGCCTACTAAAGGTGTCTGTCTGCCCCTGCCTGCTGTTGTCCTCAACTGAATAAAGCTGTGCTTCAACCTTCTGTTCCAAATTACCATTTTTAAAAATGCAATTGGCTGTTCCGGCCTACTAAAGGTGTCTGTCTGCCCCTGCCTGCTGTTGTCCTCAACTGAATAAAGCTGTGCTTCAACCTTCTGTTCCAAATTACCATTTTTAAAAATGCAATTGGCTGTTCCGGCCTACTAAAGGGGTCTGTCTGCCCCTGCCTGGTGTTGTCCTCAACTGAATAAAGCTGAGCTTCAACCTTCAGTTCCAAACATACAACAAAAAACTGGTACAATACAAAAAGTGGCCTCCAGCTACAAAAACTTTCTCCTACAAGTAGTTAACTGACAGTTTTTTTTCCAGTGAAAACACAGATATGGCATCCAACGAGTGTTGTCCTGTCTCGTCTTCTTTATATTATTGCCAAGAAGCTGCAACTGAATAAAGCTGTGCTTCAACCTTCAGTTCCAAATTACCATTTTTAAAAATGCAATTGGCTGTTCCGGCCTACTAAAGGTGTCTGTCTGCCCCTGCCTGCTGTTGTCCTCAACTGAATAAAGCTGTGCTTCAACCTTCAGTTCCAAATTACCATTTTTAAAAATGCAATTGGCTGTTTCGGCCTACTAAAGGTGTCTGTCTGCCCCTGCCTGCTGTTGTCCTCAACTGAATAAAGCTGTGCTTCAACCTTCTGTTCCAAATTACCATTTTTAAAAATGCAATTGGCTGTTCCGGCCTACTAAAGGGGTCTGTCTGCCCCTGCCTGGTGTTGTCCTCAACTGAATAAAGCTGAGCTTCAACCTTCAGTTCCAAACATACAACAAAAAACTGGTACAATACAAATAGTGGCCTCCAGCTACAAAAACTTTCTCCTACAAGTAGTTAACTGACAGTTTTTTTTTCAGTGAAAACACAGATATGGCATCCAACGAGTGTTGTCCTGTCTCGCCTTCTTTATATTATTGCCAAGAAGCTGCAACCGAATAAAGCTGTGCTTCAACCTTCAGTTCCAAATTACCATTTTTAAAAATGCAATTTTCTGTTCCGGCCTACTAAAGGTGTCTGTCTGCCCCTGCCTGCTGTTGTCCTCAACTGAATAAAGCTGTGCTTCAACCTTCTGTTCCAAATTACCATTTTTAAAAATGCAATTGGCTGTTGCGGCCTACTAAAGGTGTCTGTCTGCCCCTGCCTGCTGTTGTCCTCAACTGAATAAAGCTGTGCTTCAACCTTCTGTTCCAAATTACCATTTTTAAAAATGCAATTGGCTGTTCCGGCCTACTAAAGGGGTCTGTCTGCCCCTGCCTGGTGTTGTCCTCAACTGAATAAAGCTGAGCTTCAACCTTCAGTTCCAAACATACAACAAAAAACTGGTACAATACAAAAAGTGGCCTCCAGCTACAAAAACTTTCTCCTACAAGTAGTTAACTGACAGTTTTTTTTCCAGTGAAAACACAGATATGGCATCCAACGAGTGTTGTCCTGTCTCGTCTTCTTTATATTATTGCCAAGAAGCTGCAACTGAATAAAGCTGTGCTTCAACCTTCAGTTCCAAATTACCATTTTTAAAAATGCAATTGGCTGTTCCGGCCTACTAAAGGTGTCTGTCTGCCCCTGCCTGCTGTTGTCCTCAACTGAATAAAGCTGTGCTTCAACCTTCTGTTCCAAATTACCATTTTTAAAAATGCAATTGGCTGTTCCGGCCTACTAAAGGGGTCTGTCTGCCCCTGCCTGGTGTTGTCCTCAACTGAATAAAGCTGAGCTTCAACCTTCAGTTCCAAACATACAACAAAAAACTGGTACAATACAAAAAGTGGCCTCCAGCTACAAAAACTTTCTCCTACAAGTAGTTAACTGACAGTTTTTTTTCCAGTGAAAACACAGATATGGCATCCAACGAGTGTTGTCCTGTCTCGTCTTCTTTATATTATTGCCAAGAAGCTGCAACTGAATAAAGCTGTGCTTCAACCTTCAGTTCCAAATTACCATTTTTAAAAATGCAATTGGCTGTTCCGGCCTACTAAAGGTGTCTGTCTGCCCCTGCCTGCTGTTGTCCTCAACTGAATAAAGCTGTGCTTCAACCTTCTGTTCCAAATTACCATTTTTAAAAATGCAATTGGCTGTTCCGGCCTACTAAAGGTGTCTGTCTGCCCCTGCCTGCTGTTGTCCTCAACTGAATAAAGCTGTGCTTCAACCTTCTGTTCCAAATTACCATTTTTAAAAATGCAATTGGCTGTTCCGGCCTACTAAAGGGGTCTGTCTGCCCCTGCCTGCTGTTGTCCTCAACTGAATAAAGCTGTGCTTCAACCTTCTGTTCCAAATTACCATTTTTAAAAATGCAATTGGCTGTTCCGGCCTACTAAAGGGGTCTGTCTGCCCCTGCCTGGTGTTGTCCTCAACTGAATAAAGCTGAGCTTCAACCTTCAGTTCCAAACATACAACAAAAAACTGGTACAATACAAAAAGTGGCCTCCAGCTACAAAAACTTTCTCCTACAAGTAGTTAACTGACAGTTTTTTTTCCAGTGAAAACACAGATATGGCATCCAACGAGTGTTGTCCTGTCTCGTCTTCTTTATATTATTGCCAAGAAGCTGCAACTGAATAAAGCTGTGCTTCAACCTTCAGTTCCAAATTACCATTTTTAAAAATGCAATTGGCTGTTCCGGCCTACTAAAGGTGTCTGTCTGCCCCTGCCTGCTGTTGTCCTCAACTGAATAAAGCGGTGCTTCAACCTTCAGTTCCAAATTACCATTTTTAAAAATGCAATTGGCTGTTCCGGCCTACTAAAGGTGTCTGTCTGCCCCTGCCTGCTGTTGTCCTCAACTGAATAAAGTTGTGCTTCAACCTTCTGTTCCAAATTACCATTTTTAAAAATGCAATTGGCTGTTCCGGCCTACTAAAGGGGTCTGTCTGCCCCTGCCTGGTGTTGTCCTCAACTGAATAAAGCTGAGCTTCAACCTTCAGTTCCAAACATACAACAAAAAACTGGTACAATACAAAAAGTGGCCTCCAGCTACAAAAACTTTCTCCTACAAGTAGTTAACTGACAGTTTTTTTTCCAGTGAAAACACAGATATGGCATCCAACGAGTGTTGTCCTGTCTCGTCTTCTTTATATTATTGCCAAGAAGCTGCAACTGAATAAAGCTGTGCTTCAACCTTCAGTTCCAAATTACCATTTTTAAAAATGCAATTGGCTGTTCCGGCCTACTAAAGGTGTCTGTCTGCCCCTGCCTGCTGTTGTCCTCAACTGAATAAAGCTGTGCTTCAACCTTCTGTTCCAAATTACCATTTTTAAAAATGCAATTGGCTGTTCCGGCCTACTAAAGGTGTCTGTCTGCCCCTGCCTGCTGTTGTCCTCAACTGAATAAAGCTGTGCTTCAACCTTCTGTTCCAAATTACCATTTTTAAAAATGCAATTGGCTGTTCCGGCCTACTAAAGGGGTCTGTCTGCCCCTGCCTGGTGTTGTCCTCAACTGAATAAAGCTGAGCTTCAACCTTCAGTTCCAAACATACAACAAAAAACTGGTACAATACAAAAAGTGGCCTCCAGCTACAAAAACTTTCTCCTACAAGTAGTTAACTGACAGTTTTTTTTCCAGTGAAAACACAGATATGGCATCCAACGAGTGTTGTCCTGTCTCGTCTTCTTTATATTATTGCCAAGAAGCTGCAACTGAATAAAGCTGTGCTTCAACCTTCAGTTCCAAATTACCATTTTTAAAAATGCAATTGGCTGTTCCGGCCTACTAAAGGTGTCTGTCTGCCCCTGCCTGCTGTTGTCCTCAACTGAATAAAGCTGTGCTTCAACCTTCAGTTCCAAATTACCATTTTTAAAAATGCAATTGGCTGTTTCGGCCTACTAAAGGTGTCTGTCTGCCCCTGCCTGCTGTTGTCCTCAACTGAATAAAGCTGTGCTTCAACCTTCTGTTCCAAATTACCATTTTTAAAAATGCAATTGGCTGTTCCGGCCTACTAAAGGGGTCTGTCTGCCCCTGCCTGGTGTTGTCCTCAACTGAATAAAGCTGAGCTTCAACCTTCAGTTCCAAACATACAACAAAAAACTGGTACAATACAAATAGTGGCCTCCAGCTACAAAAACTTTCTCCTACAAGTAGTTAACTGACAGTTTTTTTTTCAGTGAAAACACAGATATGGCATCCAACGAGTGTTGTCCTGTCTCGCCTTCTTTATATTATTGCCAAGAAGCTGCAACCGAATAAAGCTGTGCTTCAACCTTCAGTTCCAAATTACCATTTTTAAAAATGCAATTTTCTGTTCCGGCCTACTAAAGGTGTCTGTCTGCCCCTGCCTGCTGTTGTCCTCAACTGAATAAAGCTGTGCTTCAACCTTCTGTTCCAAATTACCATTTTTAAAAATGCAATTGGCTGTTCCGGCCTACTAAAGGTGTCTGTCTGCCCCTGCCTGCTGTTGTCCTCAACTGAATAAAGCTGTGCTTCAACCTTCTGTTCCAAATTACCATTTTTAAAAATGCAATTGGCTGTTCCGGCCTACTAAAGGGGTCTGTCTGCCCCTGCCTGGTGTTGTCCTCAACTGAATAAAGCTGAGCTTCAACCTTCAGTTCCAAACATACAACAAAAAACTGGTACAATACAAAAAGTGGCCTCCAGCTACAAAAACTTTCTCCTACAAGTAGTTAACTGACAGTTTTTTTTCCAGTGAAAACACAGATATGGCATCCAACGAGTGTTGTCCTGTCTCGTCTTCTTTATATTATTGCCAAGAAGCTGCAACTGAATAAAGCTGTGCTTCAACCTTCAGTTCCAAATTACCATTTTTAAAAATGCAATTGGCTGTTCCGGCCTACTAAAGGTGTCTGTCTGCCCCTGCCTGCTGTTGTCCTCAACTGAATAAAGCTGTGCTTCAACCTTCTGTTCCAAATTACCATTTTTAAAAATGCAATTGGCTGTTCCGGCCTACTAAAGGGGTCTGTCTGCCCCTGCCTGGTGTTGTCCTCAACTGAATAAAGCTGAGCTTCAACCTTCAGTTCCAAACATACAACAAAAAACTGGTACAATACAAAAAGTGGCCTCCAGCTACAAAAACTTTCTCCTACAAGTAGTTAACTGACAGTTTTTTTTCCAGTGAAAACACAGATATGGCATCCAACGAGTGTTGTCCTGTCTCGTCTTCTTTATATTATTGCCAAGAAGCTGCAACCGAATAAAGCTGTGCTTCAACCTTCAGTTCCAAATTACCATTTTTAAAAATGCAATTGGCTGTTCCGGCCTACTAAAGGTGTCTGTCTGCCCCTGCCTGCTGTTGTCCTCAACTGAATAAAGCTGTGCTTCAACCTTCTGTTCCAAATTACCATTTTTAAAAATGCAATTGGCTGTTCCGGCCTACTAAAGGTGTCTGTCTGCCCCTGCCTGCTGTTGTCCTCAACTGAATAAAGCTGTGCTTCAACCTTCTGTTCCAAATTACCATTTTTAAAAATGCAATTGGCTGTTCCGGCCTACTAAAGGGGTCTGTCTGCCCCTGCCTGGTGTTGTCCTCAACTGAATAAAGCTGAGCTTCAACCTTCAGTTCCAAACATACAACAAAAAACTGGTACAATACAAAAAGTGGCCTCCAGCTACAAAAACTTTCTCCTACAAGTAGTTAACTGACAGTTTTTTTTCCAGTGAAAACACAGATATGGCATCCAACGAGTGTTGTCCTGTCTCGTCTTCTTTATATTATTGCCAAGAAGCTGCAACTGAATAAAGCTGTGCTTCAACCTTCAGTTCCAAATTACCATTTTTAAAAATGCAATTGGCTGTTCCGGCCTACTAAAGGTGTCTGTCTGCCCCTGCCTGCTGTTGTCCTCAACTGAATAAAGCTGTGCTTCAACCTTCTGTTCCAAATTACCATTTTTAAAAATGCAATTGGCTGTTCCGGCCTACTAAAGGGGTCTGTCTGCCCCTGCCTGGTGTTGTCCTCAACTGAATAAAGCTGAGCTTCAACCTTCAGTTCCAAACATACAACAAAAAACTGGTACAATACAAAAAGTGGCCTCCAGCTACAAAAACTTTCTCCTACAAGTAGTTAACTGACAGTTTTTTTTCCAGTGAAAACACAGATATGGCATCCAACGAGTGTTGTCCTGTCTCGTCTTCTTTATATTATTGCCAAGAAGCTGCAACTGAATAAAGCTGTGCTTCAACCTTCAGTTCCAAATTACCATTTTTAAAAATGCAATTGGCTGTTCCGGCCTACTAAAGGTGTCTGTCTGCCCCTGCCTGCTGTTGTCCTCAACTGAATAAAGCTGTGCTTCAACCTTCAGTTCCAAATTACCATTTTTAAAAATGCAATTGGCTGTTCCGGCCTACTAAAGGTGTCTGTCTGCCCCTGCCTGCTGTTGTCCTCAACTGAATAAAGCTGTGCTTCAACCTTCTGTTCCAAATTACCATTTTTAAAAATGCAATTGGCTGTTCCGGCCTACTAAAGGGGTCTGTCTGCCCCTGCCTGGTGTTGTCCTCAACTGAATAAAGCTGAGCTTCAACCTTCAGTTCCAAACATACAACAAAAAACTGGTACAATACAAAAAGTGGCCTCCAGCTACAAAAACTTTCTCCTACAAGTAGTTAACTGACAGTTTTTTTTCCAGTGAAAACACAGATATGGCATCCAACGAGTGTTGTCCTGTCTCGTCTTCTTTATATTATTGCCAAGAAGCTGCAACTGAATAAAGCTGTGCTTCAACCTTCAGTTCCAAATTACCATTTTTAAAAATGCAATTGGCTGTTCCGGCCTACTAAAGGTGTCTGTCTGCCCCTGCCTGCTGTTGTCCTCAACTGAATAAAGCTGTGCTTCAACCTTCTGTTCCAAATTACCATTTTTAAAAATGCAATTGGCTGTTCCGGCCTACTAAAGGTGCCTGTCTGCCCCTGCCTGCTGTTGTCCTCAACTGAATAAAGCTGTGCTTCAACCTTCTGTTCCAAATTACAATTTTTAAAAATGCAATTGGCTGTTCCGGCCTACTAAAGGGGTCTGTCTGCCCCTGCCTGGTGTTGTCCTCAACTGAATAAAGCTGAGCTTCAACCTTCAGTTCCAAACATACAACAAAAAACTGGTACAATACAAAAAGTGGCCTCCAGCTACAAAAACTTTCTCCTACAAGTAGTTAACTGACAGTTTTTTTTCCAGTGAAAACACAGATATGGCATCCAACGAGTGTTGTCCTGTCTCGTCTTCTTTATATTATTGCCAAGAAGCTGCAACTGAATAAAGCTGTGCTTCAACCTTCAGTTCCAAATTACCATTTTTAAAAATGCAATTGGCTGTTCCGGCCTACTAAAGGTGTCTGTCTGCCCCTGCCTGCTGTTGTCCTCAACTGAATAAAGCTGTGCTTCAACCTTCTGTTCCAAATTACCATTTTTAAAAATGCAATTGGCTGTTCCGGCCTACTAAAGGGGTCTGTCTGCCCCTGCCTGGTGTTGTCCTCAACTGAATAAAGCTGAGCTTCAACCTTCAGTTCCAAACATACAACAAAAAACTGGTACAATACAAAAAGTGGCCTCCAGCTACAAAAACTTTCTCCTACAAGTAGTTAACTGACAGTTTTTTTTCCAGTGAAAACACAGATATGGCATCCAACGAGTGTTGTCCTGTCTCGTCTTCTTTATATTATTGCCAAGAAGCTGCAACTGAATAAAGCTGTGCTTCAACCTTCAGTTCCAAATTACCATTTTTAAAAATGCAATTGGCTGTTCCGGCCTACTAAAGGTGTCTGTCTGCCCCTGCCTGCTGTTGTCCTCAACTGAATAAAGCTGTGCTTCAACCTTCAGTTCCAAATTACCATTTTTAAAAATGCAATTGGCTGTTCCGGCCTACTAAAGGTGTCTGTCTGCCCCTGCCTGCTGTTGTCCTCAACTGAATAAAGCTGTGCTTCAACCTTCTGTTCCAATTTACCATTTTTAAAAATGCAATTGGCTGTTCCGGCCTACTAAAGGGGTCTGTCTGCCCCTGCCTGGTGTTGTCCTCAACTGAATAAAGCTGAGCTTCAACCTTCAGTTCCAAACATACAACAAAAAACTGGTACAATACAAAAAGTGGCCTCCAGCTACAAAAACTTTCTCCTACAAGTAGTTAACTGACAGTTTTTTTTCCAGTGAAAACACAGATATGGCATCCAACGAGTGTTGTCCTGTCTCGTCTTCTTTATATTATTGCCAAGAAGCTGCAACTGAATAAAGCTGTGCTTCAACCTTCAGTTCCAAATTACCATTTTTAAAAATGCAATTGGCTGTTCCGGCCTACTAAAGGTGTCTGTCTGCCCCTGCCTGCTGTTGTCCTCAACTGAATAAAGCTGTGCTTCAACCTTCTGTTCCAAATTACCATTTTTAAAAATGCAATTGGCTGTTCCGGCCTACTAAAGGGGTCTGTCTGCCCCTGCCTGGTGTTGTCCTCAACTGAATAAAGCTGAGCTTCAACCTTCAGTTCCAAACATACAACAAAAAACTGGTACAATACAAAAAGTGGCCTCCAGCTACAAAAACTTTCTCCTACAAGTAGTTAACTGACAGTTTTTTTTCCAGTGAAAACACAGATATGGCATCCAACGAGTGTTGTCCTGTCTCGTCTTCTTTATATTATTGCCAAGAAGCTGCAACTGAATAAAGCTGTGCTTCAACCTTCAGTTCCAAATTACCATTTTTAAAAATGCAATTGGCTGTTCCGGCCTACTAAAGGTGTCTGTCTGCCCCTGCCTGCTGTTGTCCTCAACTGAATAAAGCTGTGCTTCAACCTTCTGTTCCAAATTACCATTTTTAAAAATGCAATTGGCTGTTCCGGCCTACTAAAGGTGTCTGTCTGCCCCTGCCTGCTGTTGTCCTCAACTGAATAAAGCTGTGCTTCAACCTTCTGTTCCAAATTACCATTTTTAAAAATGCAATTGGCTGTTCCGGCCTACTAAAGGGGTCTGTCTGCCCCTGCCTGGTGTTGTCCTCAACTGAATAAAGCTGAGCTTCAACCTTCAGTTCCAAACATACAACAAAAAACTGGTACAATACAAAAAGTGGCCTCCAGCTACAAAAACTTTCTCCTACAAGTAGTTAACTGACAGTTTTTTTTCCAGTGAAAACACAGATATGGCATCCAACGAGTGTTGTCCTGTCTCGTCTTCTTTATATTATTGCCAAGAAGCTGCAACTGAATAAAGCTGTGCTTCAACCTTCAGTTCCAAATTACCATTTTTAAAAATGCAATTGGCTGTTCCGGCCTACTAAAGGTGTCTGTCTGCCCCTGCCTGCTGTTGTCCTCAACTGAATAAAGCTGTGCTTCAACCTTCAGTTCCAAATTACCATTTTTAAAAATGCAATTGGCTGTTCCGGCCTACTAAAGGTGTCTGTCTGCCCCTGCCTGCTGTTGTCCTCAACTGAATAAAGCTGTGCTTCAACCTTCTGTTCCAAATTACCATTTTTAAAAATGCAATTGGCTGTTCCGGCCTACTAAAGGGGTCTGTCTGCCCCTGCCTGGTGTTGTCCTCAACTGAATAAAGCTGAGCTTCAACCTTCAGTTCCAAACATACAACAAAAAACTGGTACAATACAAATAGTGGCCTCCAGCTACAAAAACTTTCTCCTACAAGTAGTTAACTGACAGTTTTTTTTCCAGTGAAAACACAGATATGGCATCCAACGAGTGTTGTCCTGTCTCGTCTTCTTTATATTATTGCCAAGAAGCTGCAACTGAATAAAGCTGTGCTTCAACCTTCAGTTCCAAATTACCATTTTTAAAAATGCAATTGGCTGTTCCGGCCTACTAAAGGTGTCTGTCTGCCCCTGCCTGCTGTTGTCCTCAACTGAATAAAGCTGTGCTTCAACCTTCTGTTCCAAATTACCATTTTTAAAAATGCAATTGGCAGTTCCGGCCTACTAAAGGGGTCTGTCTGCCCCTGCCTGCTGTTGTCCTCAACTGAATAAAACTGTGCTTCAACCTTCTGTTCCAAATTACCATTTTTAAAAATGCAATTGGCTGTTCCGGCCTACTAAAGGGGTCTGTCTGCCCTTGCCTGGTGTTGTCCTCAACTGAATAAAGCTGAGCTTCAACCTTCAGTTCCAAACATACAACAAAAAACTGGTACAATACAAAAAGTGGCCTCCAGCTACAAAAACTTTCTCCTACAAGTAGTTAACTGACAGTTTTTTTTCCAGTGAAAACACAGATATGGCATCCAACGAGTGTTGTCCTGTCTCGTCTTCTTTATATTATTGCCAAGAAGCTGCAACTGAATAAAGCTGTGCTTCAACCTTCAGTTCCAAATTACCATTTTTAAAAATGCAATTGGCTGTTCCGGCCTACTAAAGGTGTCTGTCTGCCCCTGCCTGCTGTTGTCCTCAACTGAATAAAGCTGTGCTTCAACCTTCAGTTCCAAATTACCATTTTTAAAAATGCAATTGGCTGTTCCGGCCTACTAAAGGTGTCTGTCTGCCCCTGCCTGCTGTTGTCCTCAACTGAATAAAGCTGTGCTTCAACCTTCTGTTCCAAATTACCATTTTTAAAAATGCAATTGGCTGTTCCGGCCTACTAAAGGGGTCTGTCTGCCCCTGCCTGGTGTTGTCCTCAACTGAATAAAGCTGAGCTTCAACCTTCAGTTCCAAACATACAACAAAAAACTGGTACAATACAAATAGTGGCCTCCAGCTACAAAAACTTTCTCCTACAAGTAGTTAACTGACAGTTTTTTTTCCAGTGAAAACACAGATATGGCATCCAACGAGTGTTGTCCTGTCTCGTCTTCTTTATATTATTGCCAAGAAGCTGCAACTGAATAAAGCTGTGCTTCAACCTTCAGTTCCAAATTACCATTTTTAAAAATGCAATTGGCTGTTCCGGCCTACTAAAGGTGTCTGTCTGCCCCTGCCTGCTGTTGTCCTCAACTGAATAAAGCTGTGCTTCAACCTTCTGTTCCAAATTACCATTTTTAAAAATGCAATTGGCTGTTCCGGCCTACTAAAGGTGTCTGTCTGCCCCTGCCTGCTGTTGTCCTCAACTGAATAAAGCTGTGCTTCAACCTTCTGTTCCAAATTACCATTTTTAAAAATGCAATTGGCTGTTCCGGCCTACTAAAGGGGTCTGTCTGCCCCTGCCTGGTGTTGTCCTCAACTGAATAAAGCTGAGCTTCAACCTTCAGTTCCAAACATACAACAAAAAACTGGTACAATACAAAAAGTGGCCTCCAGCTACAAAAACTTTCTCCTACAAGTAGTTAACTGACAGTTTTTTTTCCAGTGAAAACACAGATATGGCATCCAACGAGTGTTGTCCTGTCTCGTCTTCTTTATATTATTGCCAAGAAGCTGCAACTGAATAAAGCTGTGCTTCAACCTTCAGTTCCAAATTACCATTTTTAAAAATGCAATTGGCTGTTCCGGCCTACTAAAGGTGTCTGTCTGCCCCTGCCTGCTGTTGTCCTCAACTGAATAAAGCTGTGCTTCAACCTTCTGTTCCAAATTACCATTTTTAAAAATGCAATTGGCTGTTCCGGCCTACTAAAGGGGTCTGTCTGCCCCTGCCTGGTGTTGTCCTCAACTGAATAAAGCTGAGCTTCAACCTTCAGTTCCAAACATACAACAAAAAACTGGTACAATACAAAAAGTGGCCTCCAGCTACAAAAACTTTCTCCTACAAGTAGTTAACTGACAGTTTTTTTTCCAGTGAAAACACAGATATGGCATCCAACGAGTGTTGTCCTGTCTCGTCTTCTTTATATTATTGCCAAGAAGCTGCAACTGAATAAAGCTGTGCTTCAACCTTCAGTTCCAAATTACCATTTTTAAAAATGCAATTGGCTGTTCCGGCCTACTAAAGGTGTCTGTCTGCCCCTGCCTGCTGTTGTCCTCAACTGAATAAAGCTGTGCTTCAACCTTCTGTTCCAAATTACCATTTTTAAAAATGCAATTGGCTGTTCCGGCCTACTAAAGGTGTCTGTCTGCCCCTGCCTGCTGTTGTCCTCAACTGAATAAAGCTGTGCTTCAACCTTCTGTTCCAAATTACCATTTTTAAAAATGCAATTGGCTGTTCCGGCCTACTAAAGGGGTCTGTCTGCCCCTGCCTGGTGTTGTCCTCAACTGAATAAAGCTGAGCTTCAACCTTCAGTTCCAAACATACAACAAAAAACTGGTACAATACAAAAAGTGGCCTCCAGCTACAAAAACTTTCTCCTACAAGTAGTTAACTGACAGTTTTTTTTTCCAGTGAAAACACAGATATGGCATCCAACGAGTGTTGTCCTGTCTCGTCTTCTTTATATTATTGCCAAGAAGCTGCAACTGAATAAAGCTGTGCTTCAACCTTCAGTTCCAAATTACCATTTTTAAAAATGCAATTGGCTGTTCCGGCCTACTAAAGGTGTCTGTCTGCCCCTGCCTGCTGTTGTCCTCAACTGAATAAAGCTGTGCTTCAACCTTCAGTTCCAAATTACCATTTTTAAAAATGCAATTGGCTGTTCCGGCCTACTAAAGGTGTCTGTCTGCCCCTGCCTGCTGTTGTCCTCAACTGAATAAAGCTGTGCTTCAACCTTCTGTTCCAAATTACCATTTTTAAAAATGCAATTGGCTGTTCCGGCCTACTAAAGGGGTCTGTCTGCCCCTGCCTGGTGTTGTCCTCAACTGAATAAAGCTGAGCTTCAACCTTCAGTTCCAAACATACAACAAAAAACTGGTACAATACAAATAGTGGCCTCCAGCTACAAAAACTTTCTCCTACAAGTAGTTAACTGACAGTTTTTTTTCCAGTGAAAACACAGATATGGCATCCAACGAGTGTTGTCCTGTCTCGTCTTCTTTATATTATTGCCAAGAAGCTGCAACTGAATAAAGCTGTGCTTCAACCTTCAGTTCCAAATTACCATTTTTAAAAATGCAATTGGCTGTTCCGGCCTACTAAAGGTGTCTGTCTGCCCCTGCCTGCTGTTGTCCTCAACTGAATAAAGCTGTGCTTCAACCTTCAGTTCCAAATTACCATTTTTAAAAATGCAATTGGCTGTTCCGGCCTACTAAAGGTGTCTGTCTGCCCCTGCCTGCTGTTGTCCTCAACTGAATAAAGCTGTGCTTCAACCTTCTGTTACAAATTAACATTTTTAAAAATGCAATTGGCTGTTCCGGCCTACTAAAGGGGTCTGTCTGCCCCTGCCTGGTGTTGTCCTCAACTGAATAAAGCTGAGCTTCAACCTTCAGTTCCAAACATACAACAAAAAACTGGTACAATACAAATAGTGGCCTCCAGCTACAAAAACTTTCTCCTACAAGTAGTTAACTGACAGTTTTTTTTCCAGTGAAAACACAGATATGGCATCCAACGAGTGTTGTCCTGTCTCGTCTTCTTTATATTATTGCCAAGAAGCTGCAACTGAATAAAGCTGTGCTTCAACCTTCAGTTCCAAATTACCATTTTTAAAAATGCAATTGGCTGTTCCGGCCTACTAAAGGTGTCTGTCTGCCCCTGCCTGCTGTTGTCCTCAACTGAATAAAGCTGTGCTTCAACCTTCAGTTCCAAATTACCATTTTTAAAAATGCAATTGGCTGTTCCGGCCTACTAAAGGTGTCTGTCTGCCCCTGCCTGCTGTTGTCCTCAACTGAATAAAGCTGTGCTTCAACCTTCTGTTCCAAATTACCATTTTTAAAAATGCAATTGGCTGTTCCGGCCTACTAAAGGGGTCTGTCTGCCCCTGCCTGGTGTTGTCCTCAACTGAATAAAGCTGAGCTTCAACCTTCAGTTCCAAACATACAACAAAAAACTGGTACAATACAAATAGTGGCCTCCAGCTACAAAAACTTTCTCCTACAAGTAGTTAACTGACAGTTTTTTTTCCAGTGAAAACACAGATATGGCATCCAACGAGTGTTGTCCTGTCTCGTCTTCTTTATATTATTGCCAAGAAGCTGCAACTGAATAAAGCTGTGCTTCAACCTTCAGTTCCAAATTACCATTTTTAAAAATGCAATTGGCTGTTCCGGCCTACTAAAGGTGTCTGTCTGCCCCTGCCTGCTGTTGTCCTCAACTGAATAAAGCTGTGCTTCAACCTTCTGTTCCAAATTACCATTTTTAAAAATGCAATTGGCTGTTCCGGCCTACTAAAGGTGTCTGTCTGCCCCTGCCTGCTGTTGTCCTCAACTGAATAAAGCTGTGCTTCAACCTTCTGTTCCAAATTACCATTTTTAAAAATGCAATTGGCAGTTCCAGCCTACTAAAGGGGTCTGTCTGCCCCTGCCTGCTGTTGTCCTCAACTGAATAAAACTGTGCTTCAACCTTCTGTTCCAAATTACCATTTTTAAAAATGCAATTGGCTGTTCCGGCCTACTAAAGGGGTCTGTCTGCCCTTGCCTGGTGTTGTCCTCAACTGAATAAAGCTGAGCTTCAACCTTCAGTTCCAAACATACAACAAAAAACTGGTACAATACAAAAAGTGGCCTCCAGCTACAAAAACTTTCTCCTACAAGTAGTTAACTGACAGTTTTTTTTCCAGTGAAAACACAGATATGGCATCCAACGAGTGTTGTCCTGTCTCGTCTTCTTTATATTATTGCCAAGAAGCTGCAACTGAATAAAGCTGTGCTTCAACCTTCAGTTCCAAATTACCATTTTTAAAAATGCAATTGGCTGTTCCGGCCTACTAAAGGTGTCTGTCTGCCCCTGCCTGCTGTTGTCCTCAACTGAGTAAAGCTGTGCTTCAACCTTCAGTTCCAAATTACCATTTTTAAAAATGCAATTGGCTGTTCCGGCCTACTAAAGGTGTCTGTCTGCCCCTGCCTGCTGTTGTCCTCAACTGAATAAAGCTGTGCTTCAACCTTCTGTTCCAAATTACCATTTTTAAAAATGCAATTGGCTGTTCCGGCCTACTAAAGGGGTCTGTCTGCCCCTGCCTGGTGTTGTCCTCAACTGAATAAAGCTGAGCTTCAACCTTCAGTTCCAAACATACAACAAAAAACTGGTACAATACAAATAGTGGCCTCCAGCTACAAAAACTTTCTCCTACAAGTAGTTAACTGACAGTTTTTTTTCCAGTGAAAACACAGATATGGCATCCAACGAGTGTTGTCCTGTCTCGTCTTCTTTATATTATTGCCAAGAAGCTGCAACTGAATAAAGCTGTGCTTCAACCTTCAGTTCCAAATTACCATTTTTAAAAATGCAATTGGCTGTTCCGGCCTACTAAAGGTGTCTATCTGCCCCTGCCTGCTGTTGTCCTCAACTGAATAAAGCTGTGCTTCAACCTTCTGTTCCAAATTACCATTTTTAAAAATGCAATTGGCTGTTCCGGCCTACTAAAGGTGTCTGTCTGCCCCTGCCTGCTGTTGTCCTCAACTGAATAAAGCTGTGCTTCAACCTTCTGTTCCAAATTACCATTTTTAAAAATGCAATTGGCTGTTCCGGCCTACTAAAGGGGTCTGTCTGCCCCTGCCTGGTGTTGTCCTCAACTGAATAAAGCTGAGCTTCAACCTTCAGTTCCAAACATACAACAAAAAACTGGTACAATACAAAAAGTGGCCTCCAGCTACAAAAACTTTCTCCTACAAGTAGTTAACTGACAGTTTTTTTTCCAGTGAAAACACAGATATGGCATCCAACGAGTGTTGTCCTGTCTCGTCTTCTTTATATTATTGCCAAGAAGCTGCAACTGAATAAAGCTGTGCTTCAACCTTCAGTTCCAAATTACCATTTTTAAAAATGCAATTGGCTGTTCCGGCCTACTAAAGGTGTCTGTCTGCCCCTGCCTGCTGTTGTCCTCAACTGAATAAAGCTGTGCTTCAACCTTCTGTTCCAAATTACCATTTTTAAAAATGCAATTGGCTGTTCCGGCCTACTAAAGGGGTCTGTCTGCCCCTGCCTGGTGTTGTCCTCAACTGAATAAAGCTGAGCTTCAACCTTCAGTTCCAAACATACAACAAAAAACTGGTACAATACAAAAAGTGGCCTCCAGCTACAAAAACTTTCTCCTACAAGTAGTTAACTGACAGTTTTTTTTCCAGTGAAAACACAGATATGGCATCCAACGAGTGTTGTCCTGTCTCGTCTTCTTTATATTATTGCCAAGAAGCTGCAACTGAATAAAGCTGTGCTTCAACCTTCAGTTCCAAATTACCATTTTTAAAAATGCAATTGGCTGTTCCGGCCTACTAAAGGTGTCTGTCTGCCCCTGCCTGCTGTTGTCCTCAACTGAATAAAGCTGTGCTTCAACCTTCTGTTCCAAATTACCATTTTAAAAAATGCAATTGGCTGTTCCGGCCTACTAAAGGTGTCTGTCTGCCCCTGCCTGCTGTTGTCCTCAACTGAATAAAGCTGTGCTTCAACCTTCTGTTCCAAATTACCATTTTTAAAAATGCAATTGGCTGTTCCGGCCTACTAAAGGGGTCTGTCTGCCCCTGCCTGGTGTTGTCCTCAACTGAATAAAGCTGAGCTTCAACCTTCAGTTCCAAACATACAACAAAAAACTGGTACAATACAAAAAGTGGCCTCCAGCTACAAAAACTTTCTCCTACAAGTAGTTAACTGACAGTTTTTTTTTCCAGTGAAAACACAGATATGGCATCCAACGAGTGTTGTCCTGTCTCGTCTTCTTTATATTATTGCCAAGAAGCTGCAACTGAATAAAGCTGTGCTTCAACCTTCAGTTCCAAATTACCATTTTTAAAAATGCAATTGGCTGTTCCGGCCTACTAAAGGTGTCTGTCTGCCCCTGCCTGCTGTTGTCCTCAACTGAATAAAGCTGTGCTTCAACCTTCTGTTCCAAATTACCATTTTTAAAAATGCAATTGGCTGTTCCGGCCTACTAAAGGGGTCTGTCTGCCCCTGCCTGGTGTTGTCCTCAACTGAATAAAGCTGAGCTTCAACCTTCAGTTCCAAACATACAACAAAAAACTGGTACAATACAAAAAGTGGCCTCCAGCTACAAAAACTTTCTCCTACAAGTAGTTAACTGACAGTTTTTTTTCCAGTGAAAACACAGATATGGCATCCAACGAGTGTTGTCCTGTCTCGTCTTCTTTATATTATTGCCAAGAAGCTGCAACTGAATAAAGCTGTGCTTCAACCTTCAGTTCCAAATTACCATTTTTAAAAATGCAATTGGCTGTTCCGGCCTACTAAAGGTGTCTGTCTGCCCCTGCCTGCTGTTGTCCTCAACTGAATAAAGCTGTGCTTCAACCTTCTGTTCCAAATTACCATTTTTAAAAATGCAATTGGCTGTTCCGGCCTACTAAAGGTGTCTGTCTGCCCCTGCCTGCTGTTGTCCTCAACTGAATAAAGCTGTGCTTCAACCTTCTGTTCCAAATTACCATTTTTAAAAATGCAATTGGCTGTTCCGGCCTACTAAAGGGGTCTGTCTGCCCCTGCCTGGTGTTGTCCTCAACTGAATAAAGCTGAGCTTCAACCTTCAGTTCCAAACATACAACAAAAAACTGGTACAATACAAAAAGTGGCCTCCAGCTACAAAAACTTTCTCCTACAAGTAGTTAACTGACAGTTTTTTTTTCCAGTGAAAACACAGATATGGCATCCAACGAGTGTTGTCCTGTCTCGTCTTCTTTATATTATTGCCAAGAAGCTGCAACTGAATAAAGCTGTGCTTCAACCTTCAGTTCCAAATTACCATTTTTAAAAATGCAATTGGCTGTTCCGGCCTACTAAAGGTGTCTGTCTGCCCCTGCCTGCTGTTGTCCTCAACTGAATAAAGCTGTGCTTCAACCTTCTGTTCCAAATTACCATTTTTAAAAATGCAATTGGCTGTTCCGGCCTACTAAAGGGGTCTGTCTGCCCCTGCCTGGTGTTGTCCTCAACTGAATAAAGCTGAGCTTCAACCTTCAGTTCCAAACATACAACAAAAAACTGGTACAATACAAAAAGTGGCCTCCAGCTACAAAAACTTTCTCCTACAAGTAGTTAACTGACAGTTTTTTTTCCAGTGAAAACACAGATATGGCATCCAACGAGTGTTGTCCTGTCTCGTCTTCTTTATATTATTGCCAAGAAGCTGCAACTGAATAAAGCTGTGCTTCAACCTTCAGTTCCAAATTACCATTTTTAAAAATGCAATTGGCTGTTCCGGCCTACTAAAGGTGTCTGTCTGCCCCTGCCTGCTGTTGTCCTCAACTGAATAAAGCTGTGCTTCAACCTTCTGTTCCAAATTACCATTTTTAAAAATGCAATTGGCTGTTCCGGCCTACTAAAGGTGTCTGTCTGCCCCTGCCTGCTTTTGTCCTCAACTGAATAAAGCTGTGCTTCAACCTTCTGTTCCAAATTACCATTTTTAAAAATGCAATTGGCTGTTCCGGCCTACTAAAGGTGTCTGTCTGCCCCTGCCTGCTGTTGTCCTCAACTGAATAAAGCTGTGCTTCAACCTTCTGTTCCAAATTACCATTTTTAAAAATGCAATTGGCTGTTCCGGCCTACTAAAGGGGTCTGTCTGCCCCTGCCTGGTGTTGTCCTCAACTGAATAAAGCTGAGCTTCAACCTTCAGTTCCAAACATACAACAAAAAACTGGTACAATACAAAAAGTGGCCTCCAGCTACAAAAACTTTCTCCTACAAGTAGTTAACTGACAGTTTTTTTTCCAGTGAAAACACAGATATGGCATCCAACGAGTGTTGTCCTGTCTCGTCTTCTTTATATTATTGCCAAGAAGCTGCAACTGAATAAAGCTGTGCTTCAACCTTCAGTTCCAAATTACCATTTTTAAAAATGCAATTGGCTGTTCCGGCCTACTAAAGGTGTCTGTCTGCCCCTGCCTGCTGTTGTCCTCAACTGAATAAAGCTGTGCTTCAACCTTCTGTTCCAAATTACCATTTTTAAAAATGCAATTGGCTGTTCCGGCCTACTAAAGGGGTCTGTCTGCCCCTGCCTGGTGTTGTCCTCAACTGAATAAAGCTGAGCTTCAACCTTCAGTTCCAAACATACAACAAAAAACTGGTACAATACAAAAAGTGGCCTCCAGCTACAAAAACTTTCTCCTACAAGTAGTTAACTGACAGTTTTTTTTCCAGTGAAAACACAGATATGGCATCCAACGAGTGTTGTCCTGTCTCGTCTTCTTTATATTATTGCCAAGAAGCTGCAACTGAATAAAGCTGTGCTTCAACCTTCAGTTCCAAATTACCATTTTTAAAAATGCAATTGGCTGTTCCGGCCTACTAAAGGTGTCTGTCTGCCCCTGCCTGCTGTTGTCCTCAACTGAATAAAGCTGTGCTTCAACCTTCTGTTCCAAATTACCATTTTTAAAAATGCAATTGGCTGTTACGGCCTACTAAAGGTGTCTGTCTGCCCCTGCCTGCTGTTGTCCTCAACTGAATAAAGCTGTGCTTCAACCTTCTGTTCCAAATTACCATTTTTAAAAATGCAATTGGCTGTTCCGGCCTACTAAAGGGGTCTGTCTGCCCCTGCCTGGTGTTGTCCTCAACTGAATAAAGCTGAGCTTCAACCTTCAGTTCCAAACATACAACAAAAAACTGGTACAATACAAAAAGTGGCCTCCAGCTACAAAAACTTTCTCCTACAAGTAGTTAACTGACAGTTTTTTTTTCCAGTGAAAACACAGATATGGCATCCAACGAGTGTTGTCCTGTCTCGTCTTCTTTATATTATTGCCAAGAAGCTGCAACTGAATAAAGCTGTGCTTCAACCTTCAGTTCCAAATTACCATTTTTAAAAATGCAATTGGCTGTTCCGGCCTACTAAAGGTGTCTGTCTGCCCCTGCCTGCTGTTGTCCTCAACTGAATAAAGCTGTGCTTCAACCTTCTGTTCCAAATTACCATTTTTAAAAATACAATTGGCTGTTCCGGCCTACTAAAGGGGTCTGTCTGCCCCTGCCTGGTGTTGTCCTCAACTGAATAAAGCTGAGCTTCAACCTTCAGTTCCAAACATACAACAAAAAACTGGTACAATACAAAAAGTGGCCTCCAGCTACAAAAACTTTCTCCTACAAGTAGTTAACTGACAGTTTTTTTTCCAGTGAAAACACAGATATGGCATCCAACGAGTGTTGTCCTGTCTCGTCTTCTTTATATTATTGCCAAGAAGCTGCAACTGAATAAAGCTGTGCTTCAACCTTCAGTTCCAAATTACCATTTTTAAAAATGCAATTGGCTGTTCCGGCCTACTAAAGGTGTCTGTCTGCCCCTGCCTGCTGTTGTCCTCAACTGAATAAAGCTGTGCTTCAACCTTCTGTTCCAAATTACCATTTTTAAAAATGCAATTGGCTGTTCCGGCCTACTAAAGGTGTCTGTCTGCCCCTGCCTGCTTTTGTCCTCAACTGAATAAAGCTGTGCTTCAACCTTCTGTTCCAAACATACAACAAAAAACTGGTACAATACAAAAAGTGGCCTCCAGCTACAAAAACATTCTCCTACAAGTAGTTAACTGACAGTTTTTTTTCCAGTGAAAACACAGATATGGCATTCAACGAGTGTTGTCCTGTCTCGTCTTCTTTATATTATTGCCAAGAAGCTGCAACTGAATAAAGCTGTGCTTCAACCTTCAGTTCCAAATTACCATTTTTAAAAATGCAATTGGCTGTTCCGGCCTACTAAAGGTGTCTGTCTGCCCCTGCCTGCTGTTGTCCTCAATCGAATAAAGCTGTGCTTCAACCTTCTGTTCCAAATTACCATTTTTAAAAATGCAATTGGCTGTTCCGGCCTACTAAAGGTGTCTGTCTGCCCCTGCCTGCTGTTGTCCTCAACTGAATAAAGCTGTGCTTCAACCTTCTGTTCCAAATTACCATTTTTAAAAATGCAATTGGCTGTTCCGGCCTACTAAAGGGGTCTGTCTGCCCCTGCCTGGTGTTGTCCTCAACTGAATAAAGCTGAGCTTCAACCTTCAGTTCCAAACATACAACAAAAAACTGGTACAATACAAAAAGTGGCCTCCAGCTACAAAAACTTTCTCCTACAAGTAGTTAACTGACAGTTTTTTTTTCCAGTGAAAACACAGATATGGCATCCAACGAGTGTTGTCCTGTCTCGTCTTCTTTATATTATTGCCAAGAAGCTGCAACTGAATAAAGCTGTGCTTCAACCTTCAGTTCCAAATTACCATTTTTAAAAATGCAATTGGCTGTTCCGGCCTACTAAAGGTGTCTGTCTGCCCCTGCCTGCTGTTGTCCTCAACTGAATAAAGCTGTGCTTCAACCTTCTGTTCCAAATTACCATTTTTAAAAATGCAATTGGCTGTTCCGGCCTACTAAAGGGGTCTGTCTGCCCCTGCCTGGTGTTGTCCTCAACTGAATAAAGCTGAGCTTCAACCTTCAGTTCCAAACATACAACAAAAAACTGGTACAATACAAAAAGTGGCCTCCAGCTACAAAAACTTTCTCCTACAAGTAGTTAACTGACAGTTTTTTTTCCAGTGAAAACACAGATATGGCATCCAACGAGTGTTGTCCTGTCTCGTCTTCTTTATATTATTGCCAAGAAGCTGCAACTGAATAAAGCTGTGCTTCAACCTTCAGTTCCAAATTACCATTTTTAAAAATGCAATTGGCTGTTCCGGCCTACTAAAGGTGTCTGTCTGCCCCTGCCTGCTGTTGTCCTCAACTGAATAAAGCTGTGCTTCAACCTTCTGTTCCAAATTACCATTTTTAAAAATGCAATTGGCTGTTCCGGCCTACTAAAGGTGTCTGTCTGCCCCTGCCTGCTTTTGTCCTCAACTGAATAAAGCTGTGCTTCAACCTTCTGTTCCAAATTACCATTTTTAAAAATGCAATTGGCTGTTCCGGCCTACTAAAGGTGTCTGTCTGCCCCTGCCTGCTGTTGTCCTCAACTGAATAAAGCTGTGCTTCAACCTTCTGTTCCAAATTACCATTTTTAAAAATGCAATTGGCTGTTCCGGCCTACTAAAGGGGTCTGTCTGCCCCTGCCTGGTGTTGTCCTCAACTGAATAAAGCTGAGCTTCAACCTTCAGTTCCAAACATACAACAAAAAACTGGTACAATACAAAAAGTGGCCTCCAGCTACAAAAACTTTCTCCTACAAGTAGTTAACTGACAGTTTTTTTTCCAGTGAAAACACAGATATGGCATCCAACGAGTGTTGTCCTGTCTCGTCTTCTTTATATTATTGCCAAGAAGCTGCAACTGAATAAAGCTGTGCTTCAACCTTCAGTTCCAAATTACCATTTTTAAAAATGCAATTGGCTGTTCCGGCCTACTAAAGGTGTCTGTCTGCCCCTGCCTGCTGTTGTCCTCAACTGAATAAAGCTGTGCTTCAACCTTCTGTTCCAAATTACCATTTTTAAAAATGCAATTGGCTGTTCCGGCCTACTAAAGGGGTCTGTCTGCCCCTGCCTGGTGTTGTCCTCAACTGAATAAAGCTGAGCTTCAACCTTCAGTTCCAAACATACAACAAAAAACTGGTACAATACAAAAAGTGGCCTCCAGCTACAAAAACTTTCTCCTACAAGTAGTTAACTGACAGTTTTTTTTCCAGTGAAAACACAGATATGGCATCCAACGAGTGTTGTCCTGTCTCGTCTTCTTTATATTATTGCCAAGAAGCTGCAACTGAATAAAGCTGTGCTTCAACCTTCAGTTCCAAATTACCATTTTTAAAAATGCAATTGGCTGTTCCGGCCTACTAAAGGTGTCTGTCTGCCCCTGCCTGCTGTTGTCCTCAACTGAATAAAGCTGTGCTTCAACCTTCTGTTCCAAATTACCATTTTTAAAAATGCAATTGGCTGTTACGGCCTACTAAAGGTGTCTGTCTGCCCCTGCCTGCTGTTGTCCTCAACTGAATAAAGCTGTGCTTCAACCTTCTGTTCCAAATTACCATTTTTAAAAATGCAATTGGCTGTTCCGGCCTACTAAAGGGGTCTGTCTGCCCCTGCCTGGTGTTGTCCTCAACTGAATAAAGCTGATCTTCAACCTTCAGTTCCAAACATACAACAAAAAACTGGTACAATACAAAAAGTGGCCTCCAGCTACAAAAACTTTCTCCTACAAGTAGTTAACTGACAGTTTTTTTTTCCAGTGAAAACACAGATATGGCATCCAACGAGTGTTGTCCTGTCTCGTCTTCTTTATATTATTGCCAAGAAGCTGCAACTGAATAAAGCTGTGCTTCAACCTTCAGTTCCAAATTACCATTTTTAAAAATGCAATTGGCTGTTCCGGCCTACTAAAGGTGTCTGTCTGCCCCTGCCTGCTGTTGTCCTCAACTGAATAAAGCTGTGCTTCAACCTTCTGTTCCAAATTACCATTTTTAAAAATGCAATTGGCTGTTCTGGCCTACTAAAGGGGTCTGTCTGCCCCTGCCTGGTGTTGTCCTCAACTGAATAAAGCTGAGCTTCAACCTTCAGTTCCAAACATACAACAAAAAACTGGTACAATACAAAAAGTGGCCTCCAGCTACAAAAACTTTCTCCTACAAGTAGTTAACTGACAGTTTTTTTTCCAGTGAAAACACAGATATGGCATCCAACGAGTGTTGTCCTGTCTCGTCTTCTTTATATTATTGCCAAGAAGCTGCAACTGAATAAAGCTGTGCTTCAACCTTCAGTTCCAAATTACCATTTTTAAAAATGCAATTGGCTGTTCCGGCCTACTAAAGGTGTCTGTCTGCCCCTGCCTGCTGTTGTCCTCAACTGAATAAAGCTGTGCTTCAACCTTCTGTTCCAAATTACCATTTTTAAAAATGCAATTGGCTGTTACGGCCTACTAAAGGTGTCTGTCTGCCCCTGCCTGCTTTTGTCCTCAACTGAATAAAGCTGTGCTTCAACCTTCTGTTCCAAACATACAACAAAAAACTGGTACAATACAAAAAGTGGCCTCCAGCTACAAAAACTTTCTCCTACAAGTAGTTAACTGACAGTTTTTTTTCCAGTGAAAACACAGATATGGCATTCAACGAGTGTTGTCCTGTCTCGTCTTCTTTATATTATTGCCAAGAAGCTGCAACTGAATAAAGCTGTGCTTCAACCTTCAGTTCCAAATTACCATTTTTAAAAATGCAATTGGCTGTTCCGGCCTACTAAAGGTGTCTGTCTGCCCCTGCCTGCTGTTGTCCTCAACTGAATAAAGCTGTGCTTCAACCTTCTGTTCCAAATTACCATTTTTAAAAATGCAATTGGCTGTTCCGGCCTACTAAAGGTGTCTGTCTGCCCCTGCCTGCTGTTGTCCTCAACTGAATAAAGCTGTGCTTCAACCTTCTGTTCCAAATTACCATTTTTAAAAATGCAATTGGCTGTTCCGGCCTACTAAAGGGGTCTGTCTGCCCCTGCCTGGTGTTGTCCTCAACTGAATAAAGCTGAGCTTCAACCTTCAGTTCCAAACATACAACAAAAAACTGGTACAATACAAAAAGTGGCCTCCAGCTACAAAAACTTTCTCCTACAAGTAGTTAACTGACAGTTTTTTTTTCCAGTGAAAACACAGATATGGCATCCAACGAGTGTTGTCCTGTCTCGTCTTCTTTATATTATTGCCAAGAAGCTGCAACTGAATAAAGCTGTGCTTCAACCTTCAGTTCCAAATTACCATTTTTAAAAATGCAATTGGCTGTTCCGGCCTACTAAAGGTGTCTGTCTGCCCCTGCCTGCTGTTGTCCTCAACTGAATAAAGCTGTGCTTCAACCTTCTGTTCCAAATTACCATTTTTAAAAATGCAATTGGCTGTTCCGGCCTACTAAAGGGGTCTGTCTGCCCCTGCCTGGTGTTGTCCTCAACTGAATAAAGCTGAGCTTCAACCTTCAGTTCCAAACATACAACAAAAAACTGGTACAATACAAAAAGTGGCCTCCAGCTACAAAAACTTTCTCCTACAAGTAGTTAACTGACAGTTTTTTTTCCAGTGAAAACACAGATATGGCATCCAACGAGTGTTGTCCTGTCTCGTCTTCTTTATATTATTGCCAAGAAGCTGCAACTGAATAAAGCTGTGCTTCAACCTTCAGTTCCAAATTACCATTTTTAAAAATGCAATTGGCTGTTCCGGCCTACTAAAGGTGTCTGTCTGCCCCTGCCTGCTGTTGTCCTCAACTGAATAAAGCTGTGCTTCAACCTTCTGTTCCAAATTACCATTTTTAAAAATGCAATTGGCTGTTCCGGCCTACTAAAGGTGTCTGTCTGCCCCTGCCTGCTTTTGTCCTCAACTGAATAAAGCTGTGCTTCAACCTTCTGTTCCAAACATACAACAAAAAACTGGTACAATACAAAAAGTGGCCTCCAGCTACAAAAACTTTCTCCTACAAGTAGTTAACTGACAGTTTTTTTTCCAGTGAAAACACAGATATGGCATTCAACGAGTGTTGTCCTGTCTCGTCTTCTTTATATTATTGCCAAGAAGCTGCAACTGAATAAAGCTGTGCTTCAACCTTCAGTTCCAAATTACCATTTTTAAAAATGCAATTGGCTGTTCCGGCCTACTAAAGGTGTCTGTCTGCCCCTGCCTGCTGTTGTCCTCAACTGAATAAAGCTGTGCTTCAACCTTCTGTTCCAAATTACCATTTTTAAAAATGCAATTGGCTGTTCCGGCCTACTAAAGGTGTCTGTCTGCCCCTGCCTGCTGTTGTCCTCAACTGAATAAAGCTGTGCTTCAACCTTCTGTTCCAAATTACCATTTTTAAAAATGCAATTGGCTGTTCCGGCCTACTAAAGGGGTCTGTCTGCCCCTGCCTGGTGTTGTCCTCAACTGAATAAAGCTGAGCTTCAACCTTCAGTTCCAAACATACAACAAAAAACTGGTACAATACAAAAAGTGGCCTCCAGCTACAAAAACTTTCTCCTACAAGTAGTTAACTGACAGGTTTTTTTTCCAGTGAAAACACAGATATGGCATCCAACGAGTGTTGTCCTGTCTCGTCTTCTTTATATTATTGCCAAGAAGCTGCAACTGAATAAAGCTGTGCTTCAACCTTCAGTTCCAAATTACCATTTTTAAAAATGCAATTGGCTGTTCCGGCCTACTAAAGGTGTCTGTCTGCCCCTGCCTGCTGTTGTCCTCAACTGAATAAAGCTGTGCTTCAACCTTCTGTTCCAAATTACCATTTTTAAAAATGCAATTGGCAGTTCCGGCCTACTAAAGGGGTCTGTCTGCCCCTGCCTGGTGTTGTCCTCAACTGAATAAAGCTGAGCTTCAACCTTCAGTTCCAAACATACAACAAAAAACTGGTACAATACAAAAAGTGGCCTCCAGCTACAAAAACTTTCTCCTACAAGTAGTTAACTGACAGTTTTTTTTCCGGTGAAAACACAGATATGGCATCCAACGAGTGTTGTCCTGTCTCGTCTTCTTTATATTATTGCCAAGAAGCTGCAACTGAATAAAGCTGTGCTTCAACCTTCAGTTCCAAATTACCATTTTTAAAAATGCAATTGGCTGTTCCGGCCTACTAAAGGTGTCTGTCTGCCCCTGCCTGCTGTTGTCCTCAACTGAATAAAGCTGTGCTTCAACCTTCTGTTCCAAATTACCATTTTTAAAAATGCAATTGGCTGTTCCGGCCTACTAAAGGTGTCTGTCTGCCCCTGCCTGCTTTTGTCCTCAACTGAATAAAGCTGTGCTTCAACCTTCTGTTCCAAACATACAACAAAAAACTGGTACAATACAAAAAGTGGCCTCCAGCTACAAAAACTTTCTCCTACAAGTAGTTAACTGACAGTTTTTTTTCCAGTGAAAACACAGATATGGCATTCAACGAGTGTTGTCCTGTCTCGTCTTCTTTATATTATTGCCAAGAAGCTGCAACTGAATAAAGCTGTGCTTCAACCTTCAGTTCCAAATTACCATTTTTAAAAATGCAATTGGCTGTTCCGGCCTACTAAAGGTGTCTGTCTGCCCCTGCCTGCTGTTGTCCTCAACTGAATAAAGCTGTGCTTCAACCTTCTGTTCCAAATTACCATTTTTAAAAATGCAATTGGCTGTTCCGGCCTACTAAAGGTGTCTGTCTGCCCCTGCCTGCTGTTGTCCTCAACTGAATAAAGCTGTGCTTCAACCTTCTGTTCCAAATTACCATTTTTAAAAATGCAATTGGCTGTTCCGGCCTACTAAAGGGGTCTGTCTGCCCCTGCCTGGTGTTGTCCTCAACTGAATAAAGCTGAGCTTCAACCTTCAGTTCCAAACATACAACAAAAAACTGGTACAATACAAAAAGTGGCCTCCAGCTACAAAAACTTTCTCCTACAAGTAGTTAACTGACAGTTTTTTTTTCCAGTGAAAACACAGATATGGCATCCAACGAGTGTTGTCCTGTCTCGTCTTCTTTATATTATTGCCAAGAAGCTGCAACTGAATAAAGCTGTGCTTCAACCTTCAGTTCCAAATTACCATTTTTAAAAATGCAATTGGCTGTTCCGGCCTACTAAAGGTGTCTGTCTGCCCCTGCCTGCTGTTGTCCTCAACTGAATAAAGCTGTGCTTCAACCTTCTGTTCCAAATTACCATTTTTAAAAATGCAATTGGCAGTTCCGGCCTACTAAAGGGGTCTGTCTGCCCCTGCCTGGTGTTGTCCTCAACTGAATAAAGCTGAGCTTCAACCTTCAGTTCCAAACATACAACAAAAAACTGGTACAATACAAAAAGTGGCCTCCAGCTACAAAAACTTTCTCCTACAAGTAGTTAACTGACAGTTTTTTTTCCAGTGAAAACACAGATATGGCATCCAACGAGTGTTGTCCTGTCTCGTCTTCTTTATATTATTGCCAAGAAGCTGCAACTGAATAAAGCTGTGCTTCAACCTTCAGTTCCAAATTACCATTTTTAAAAATGCAATTGGCTGTTCCGGCCTACTAAAGGTGTCTGTCTGCCCCTGCCTGCTGTTGTCCTCAACTGAATAAAGCTGTGCTTCAACCTTCTGTTCCAAATTACCATTTTTAAAAATGCAATTGGCTGTTCCGGCCTACTAAAGGTGTCTGTCTGCCCCTGCCTGCTTTTGTCCTCAACTGAATAAAGCTGTGCTTCAACCTTCTGTTCCAAATTACCATTTTTAAAAATGCAATTGGCTGTTCCGGCCTACTAAAGGGGTCTGTCTGCCCCTGCCTGGTGTTGTCCTCAACTGAATAAAGCTGAGCTTCAACCTTCAGTTCCAAACATACAACAAAAAACTGGTACTATACAAAAAGTGGCCTCCAGCTACAAAAACTTTCTCCTACAAGTAGTTAACTGACAGTTTTTTTTCCAGTGAAAACACAGATATGGCATCCAACGAGTGTTGTCCTGTCTCGTCTTCTTTATATTATTGCCAAGAAGCTGCAACTGAATAAAGCTGTGCTTCAACCTTCAGTTCCAAATTACCATTTTTAAAAATGCAATTGGCTGTTCCGGCCTACTAAAGGTGTCTGTCTGCCCCTGCCTGCTGTTGTCCTCAACTGAATAAAGCTGTGCTTCAACCTTCAGTTCCAAATTACCATTTTTAAAAATGCAATTGGCTGTTCCGGCCTACTAAAGGTGTCTGTCTGCCCCTGCCTGCTGTTGTCCTCAACTGAATAAAGCTGTGCTTCAACCTTCTGTTCCAAATTACCATTTTTAAAAATGCAATTGGCTGTTCCGGCCTACTAAAGGGGTCTGTCTGCCCCTGCCTGGTGTTGTCCTCAACTGAATAAAGCTGAGCTTCAACCTTCAGTTCCAAACATACAACAAAAAACTGGTACAATACAAAAAGTGGCCTCCAGCTACAAAAACTTTCTCCTACAAGTAGTTAACTGACAGTTTTTTTTCCAGTGAAAACACAGATATGGCATCCAACGAGTGTTGTCCTGTCTCGTCTTCTTTATATTATTGCCAAGAAGCTGCAACTGAATAAAGCTGTGCTTCAACCTTCAGTTCCAAATTACCATTTTTAAAAATGCAATTGGCTGTTCCGGCCTACTAAAGGTGTCTGTCTGCCCCTGCCTGCTGTTGTCCTCAACTGAATAAAGCTGTGCTTCAACCTTCTGTTCCAAATTACCATTTTTAAAAATGCAATTGGCTGTTCCGGCCTACTAAAGGTGTCTGTCTGCCCCTGCCTGCTGTTGTCCTCAACTGAATAAAGCTGTGCTTCAACCTTCAGTTCCAAATTACCATTTTTAAAAATGCAATTGGCTGTTCCGGCCTACTAAAGGGGTCTGTCTGCCCCTGCCTGCTGTTGTCCTCAACTGAATAAAGCTGTGCTTCAACCTTCTGTTCCAAATTACCATTTTTAAAAATGCAATTGGCTGTTCCGGCCTACTAAAGGGGTCTGTCTGCCCCTGCCTGGTGTTGTCCTCAACTGAATAAAGATGAGCTTCAACCTTCAGTTCCAAACATACAACAAAAATCTGGTACAATACAAAAAGTGGCCTCCAGCTACAAAAACTTTCTCCTACAAGTAGTTAACTGACAGTTTTTTTTCCAGTGAAAACACAGATATGGCATCCAACGAGTGTTGTCCTGTCTCGTCTTCTTTATATTATTGCCAAGAAGCTGCAACTGAATAAAGCTGTGCTTCAACCTTCAGTTCCAAATTACCATTTTTAAAAATGCAATTGGCTGTTCCGGCCTACTAAAGGTGTCTGTCTGCCCCTGCCTGCTGTTGTCCTCAACTGAATAAAGCTGTGCTTCAACCTTCTGTTCCAAATTACCATTTTTAAAAATGCAATTGGCTGTTCCGGCCTACTAAAGGTGTCTGTCTTCCCCTGCCTGCTGTTGTCCTCAACTGAATAAAGCTGTGCTTCAACCTCCTGTTCCAAATTACCATTTTTAAAAATGCAATTGGCTGTTCCGGCCTACTAAAGGGGTCTGTCTGCCCCTGCCTGGTGTTGTCCTCAACTGAATAAAGCTGAGCTTCAACCTTCAGTTCCAAACATACAACAAAAAACTGGTACAATACAAAAAGTGGCCTCCAGCTACAAAAACTTTCTCCTACAAGTAGTTAACTGACAGTTTTTTTTCCAGTGAAAACACAGATATGGCATCCAACGAGTGTTGTCCTGTCTCGTCTTCTTTATATTATTGCCAAGAAGCTGCAACTGAATAAAGCTGTGCTTCAACCTTCAGTTCCAAATTACCATTTTTAAAAATGCAATTGGCTGTTCCGGCCTACTAAAGGTGTCTGTCTGCCCCTGCCTGCTGTTGTCCTCAACTGAATAAAGCTGTGCTTCAACCTTCTGTTCCAAATTACCATTTTTAAAAATGCAATTGGCTGTTCCGGCCTACTAAAGGGGTCTGTCTGCCCCTGCCTGGTGTTGTCCTCAACTGAATAAAGCTGAGCTTCAACCTTCAGTTCCAAACATACAACAAAAAACTGGTACAATACAAAAAGTGGCCTCCAGCTACAAAAACTTTCTCCTACAAGTAGTTAACTGACAGTTTTTTTTCCAGTGAAAACACAGATATGGCATCCAACGAGTGTTGTCCTGTCTCGTCTTCTTTATATTATTGCCAAGAAGCTGCAACTGAATAAAGCTGTGCTTCAACCTTCAGTTCCAAATTACCATTTTTAAAAATGCAATTGGCTGTTCCGGCCTACTAAAGGTGTCTGTCTGCCCCTACCTGCTGTTGTCCTCAACTGAATAAAGCTGTGCTTCAACCTTCTGTTCCAAATTACCATTTTTAAAAATGCAATTGGCTGTTCCGGCCTACTAAAGGGGTCTGTCTGCCCCTGCCTGGTGTTGTCCTCAACTGAATAAAGCTGAGCTTCAACCTTCAGTTCCAAACACACAACAAAAAACTGGTACAATACAAAAAGTGGCCTCCAGCTACAAAAACTTTCTCCTACAAGTAGTTAACTGACAGTTTTTTTTCCAGTGAAAACACAGATATGGCATCCAACGAGTGTTGTCCTGTCTCGTCTTCTTTATATTATTGCCAAGAAGCTGCAACTGAATAAAGCTGTGCTTCAACCTTCAGTTCCAAATTACCATTTTTAAAAATGCAATTGGCTGTTCCGGCCTACTAAAGGTGTCTGTCTGCCCCTGCCTGCTGTTGTCCTCAACTGAATAAAGCTGTGCTTCAACCTTCAGTTCCAAATTACCATTTTTAAAAATGCAATTGGCTGTTCCGGCCTACTAAAGGGGTCTGTCTGCCCCTGCCTGCTGTTGTCCTCAACTGAATAAAGCTGTGCTTCAACCTTCTGTTCCAAATTACCATTTTTAAAAATGCAATTGGCTGTTCCGGCCTACTAAAGGGGTCTGTCTGCCCCTGCCTGGTGTTGTCCTCAACTGAATAAAGCTGAGCTTCAACCTTCAGTTCCAAACATACAACAAAAAACTGGTACAATACAAAAAGTGGCCTCCAGCTACAAAAACTTTCTCCTACAAGCAGTTAACTGACAGTTTTTTTTCCAGTGAAAACACAGATATGGCATCCAATGAGTGTTGTCCTGTCTCGTCTTCTTTATATTATTGCCAAGAAGCTGCAACTGAATAAAGCTGTGCTTCAACCTTCAGGTCCAAATTACCATTTTTAAAAATGCAATTGGCTGTTCCGACCTACTAAAGGTGTCTGTCTGCCCCTGCCTGCTGTTGTCCTCAACTGAATAAAGCTGTGCTTCAACCTTCTGTTCCAAATTACCATTTTTAAAAATGCAATTGGCTGTTCCGGCCTACTAAAGGGGTCTGTCTGCCCCTGCCTGGTGTTGTCCTCAACTGAATAAAGCTGAGCTTCAACCTTCAGTTCCAAACATACAACAAAAAACTGGTACAATACAAAAAGTGGCCTCCAGCTACAAAAACTTTCTCCTACAAGTAGTTAACTGACAGTTTTTTTTCCAGTGAAAACACAGATATGGCACCCAACGAGTGTTGTCCTGTCTCGTCTTCTTTATATTATTGCCAAGAAGCTGCAACTGAATAAAGCTGTGCTTCAACCTTCAGTTCCAAATTACCATTTTTAAAAATGCAATTGGCTGTTCCGGCCTACTAAAGGTGTCTATCTTCCCCTGCCTGCTGTTGTCCTCAACTGAATAAAGCTGTGCTTCAACCTTCTGTTCCAAATTACCATTTTTAAAAATGCAATTGGCTGTTCCGGCCTACTAAAGGGGTCTGTCTGCCCCTGCCTGGTGTTGTCCTCAACTGAATAAAGCTGAGCTTCAACCTTCAGTTCCAAACATACAACAAAAAACTGGTACAATACAAAAAGTGGCCTCCAGCTACAAAAACTTTCTCCTACAAGTAGTTAACTGACAGTTTTTTTTCCAGTGAAAACACAGATATGGCATCCAACGAGTGTTGTCCTGTCTCGTCTTCTTTATATTATTGCCAAGAAGCTGCAACTGAATAAAGCTGTGCTTCAACCTTCAGTTCCAAATTACCATTTTTAAAAATGCAATTGGCTGTTCCGGCCTACTAAAGGTGTCTGTCTGCCCCTGCCTGCTGTTGTCCTCAACTGAATAAAGCTGTGCTTCAACCTTCTGTTCCAAATTACCATTTTTAAAAATGCAATTGGCTGTTCCGGCCTACTAAAGGGGTCTGTCTGCCCCTGCCTGGTGTTGTCCTCAACTGAATAAAGCTGAGCTTCAACCTTCAGTTCCAAACACACAACAAAAAACTGGTACAATACAAAAAGTGGCCTCCAGCTACAAAAACTTTCTCCTACAAGTAGTTAACTGACAGTTTTTTTTCCAGTGAAAACACAGATATGGCATCCAACGAGTGTTGTCCTGTCTCGTCTTCTTTATATTATTGCCAAGAAGCTGCAACTGAATAAAGCTGTGCTTCAACCTTCAGTTCCAAATTACCATTTTTAAAAATGCAATTGGCTGTTCCGGCCTACTAAAGGTGTCTGTCTGCCCCTGCCTGCTGTTGTCCTCAACTGAATAAAGCTGTGCTTCAACCTTCAGTTCCAAATTACCATTTTTAAAAATGCAATTGGCTGTTCCGGCCTACTAAAGGGGTCTGTCTGCCCCTGCCTGCTGTTGTCCTCAACTGAATAAAGCTGTGCTTCAACCTTCTGTTCCAAATTACCATTTTTAAAAATGCAATTGGCTGTTCCGGCCTACTAAAGGGGTCTGTCTGCCCCTGCCTGGTGTTGTCCTCAACTGAATAAAGCTGAGCTTCAACCTTCAGTTCCAAACATACAACAAAAAACTGGTACAATACAAAAAGTGGCCTCCAGCTACAAAAACTTTCTCCTACAAGCAGTTAACTGACAGTTTTTTTTCCAGTGAAAACACAGATATGGCATCCAACGAGTGTTGTCCTGTATCGTCTTCTTTATATTATTGCCAAGAAGCTGCAACTGAATAAAGCTGTGCTTCAACCTTCAGTTCCAAATTACCACTTTTAAAAATGCAATTGGCTGTTCCGACCTACTAAAGGTGTCTGTCTGCCCCTGCCTGCTGTTGTCCTCAACTGAATAAAGCTGTGCTTCAACCTTCTGTTCCAAATTACCATTTTTAAAAATGCAATTGGCTGTTCCGGCCTACTAAAGGGGTCTGTCTGCCCCTGCCTGGTGTTGTCCTCAACTGAATAAAGCTGAGCTTCAACCTTCAGTTCCAAACATACAACAAAAAACTGGTACAATACAAAAAGTGGCCTCCAGCTACAAAAACTTTCTCCTACAAGTAGTTAACTGACAGTTTTTTTTCAAGTGAAAACACAGATATGGCACCCAACGAGTGTTGTCCTGTCTCGTCTTCTTTATATTATTGCCAAGAAGCTGCAACTGAATAAAGCTGTGCTTCAACCTTCAGTTCCAAATTACCATTTTTAAAAATGCAATTGGCTGTTCCGGCCTACTAAAGGTGTCTGTCTGCCCCTGCCTGCTGTTGTCCTCAACTGAATAAAGCTGTGCTTCAACCTTCTGTTCCAAATTACCATTTTTAAAAATGCAATTGGCTGTTCCGGCCTACTAAAGGTGTCTGTCTGCCCCTGCCTGCTGTTGTCCTCAACTGAATAAAGCTGTGCTTCAACCTTCAGTTCCAAATTACCATTTTTAAAAATGCAATTGGCTGTTCCGGCCTACTAAAGGGGTCTGTCTGCCCCTGCCTGCTGTTGTCCTCAACTGAATAAAGCTGTGCTTCAACCTTCTGTTCCAAATTACCATTTTTAAAAATGCAATTGGCTGTTCCGGCCTACTAAAGGGGTCTGTCTGCCCCTGCCTGGTGTTGTCCTCAACTGAATAAAGATGAGCTTCAACCTTCAGTTCCAAACATACAACAAAAAACTGGTACAATACAAAAAGTGGCCTCCAGCTACAAAAACTTTCTCCTACAAGTAGTTAACTGACAGTTTTTTTTCCAGTGAAAACACAGATATGGCATCCAACGAGTGTTGTCCTGTCTCGTCTTCTTTATATTATTGCCAAGAAGCTGCAACTGAATAAAGCTGTGCTTCAACCTTCAGTTCCAAATTACCATTTTTAAAAATGCAATTGGCTGTTCCGGCCTACTAAAGGTGTCTGTCTGCCCCTGCCTGCTGTTGTCCTCAACTGAATAAAGATGTGCTTCAACCTTCTGTTCCAAATTACCATTTTTAAAAATGCAATTGGCTGTTCCGGCCTACTAAAGGTGTCTGTCTGCCCCTGCCTGCTGTTGTCCTCAACTGAATAAAGCTGTGCTTCAACCTTCTGTTCCAAATTACCATTTTTAAAAATGCAATTGGCTGTTCCGGCCTACTAAAGGTGTCTGTCTGCCCCTGCCTGCTGTTGTCCTCAACTGAATAAAGCTGTGCTTCAACCTTCTGTTCCAAATTACCATTTTTAAAAATGTAATTGGCTGTTCCGGCCTACTAAAGGGGTCTGTCTGCCCCTGCCTGGTGTTGTCCTCAACTGAATAAAGCTGAGCTTCAACCTTCAGTTCCAAACATACAACAAAAAACTGGTACAATACAAAAAGTGGCCTCCAGCTACAAAAACTTTCTCCTACAAGTAGTTAACTGACAGTTTTTTTTCCAGTGAAAACACAGATATGGCACCCAACGAGTGTTGTCCTGTCTCGTCTTCTTTATATTATTGCCAAGAAGCTGCAACTGAATAAAGCTGTGCTTCAACCTTCAGTTCCAAATTACCATTTTTAAAAATGCAATTGGCTGTTCCGGCCTACTAAAGGTGTCTGTCTGCCCCTGCCTGCTGTTGTCCTCAACTGAATAAAGCTGTGCTTCAACCTTCAGTTCCAAATTACCATTTTTAAAAATGCAATTGGCTGTTCCGGCCTACTAAAGGTGTCTGTCTGCCCCTGCCTGCTGTTGTCCTCAACTGAATAAAGCTGTGCTTCAACCTTCAGTTCCAAATTACCATTTTTAAAAATGCAATTGGCTGTTCCGGCCTACTAAAGGGGTCTGTCTGCCCATGCCTGCTGTTGTCCTCAACTGAATAAAGCTGTGCTTCAACCTTCTGTTCCAAATTACCATTTTTAAAAATGCAATTGGCTGTTCCGGCCTACTAAAGGGGTCTGTCTGCCCCTGCCTGGTGTTGTCCTCAACTGAATAAAGATGAGCTTCAACCTTCAGTTCCAAACATACAACAAAAAACTGGTACAATACAAAAAGTGGCCTCCAGCTACAAAAACTTTCTCCTACAAGTAGTTAACTGACAGTTTTTTTTCCAGTGAAAACACAGATATGGCATCCAACGAGTGTTGTCCTGTCTCGTCTTCTTTATATTATTGCCAAGAAGCTGCAACTGAATAAAGCTGTGCTTCAACCTTCAGTTCCAAATTACCATTTTTAAAAATGCAATTGGCTGTTCCGACCTACTAAAGGTGTCTGTCTACCCCTGCCTGCTGTTGTCCTCAACTGAATAAAGCTGTGCTTCAACCTTCTGTTCCAAATTACCATTTTTAAAAATGCAATTGGCTGTTCCGGCCTACTAAAGGGGTCTGTCTGCCCCTGCCTGGTGTTGTCCTCAACTGAATAAAGCTGAGCTTCAACCTTCAGTTCCAAACATACAACAAAAAACTGGTACAATACAAAAAGTGGCCTCCAGCTACAAAAACTTTCTCCTACAAGTAGTTAACTGACAGTTTTTTTTCCAGTGAAAACACAGATATGGCACCCAACGAGTGTTGTCCTGTCTCGTCTTCTTTATATTATTGCCAAGAAGCTGCAACTGAATAAAGCTGTGCTTCAACCTTCAGTTCCAAATTACCATTTTTAAAAATGCAATTGGCTGTTCCGGCCTACTAAAGGTGTCTGTCTGCCCCTGCCTGCTGTTGTCCTCAACTGAATAAAGCTGTGCTTCAACCTTCTGTTCCAAATTACCATTTTTAAAAATGCAATTGGCTGTTCCGGCCTACTAAAGGTGTCTGTCTGCCCCTGCCTGCTGTTGTCCTCAACTGAATAAAGCTGTGCTTCAACCTTCAGTTCCAAATTACCATTTTTAAAAATGCAATTGGCTGTTCCGGCCTACTAAAGGGGTCTGTCTGCCCCTGCCTGGTGTTGTCCTCAACTGAATAAAGATGAGCTTCAACCTTCAGTTCCAAACATACAACAAAAAACTGGTACAATACAAAAAGTGGCCTCCAGCTACAAAAACTTTCTCCTACAAGTAGTTAACTGACAGTTTTTTTTCCAGTGAAAACACAGATATGGCATCCAACGAGTGTTGTCCTGTCTCGTCTTCTTTATATTATTGCCAAGAAGCTGCAACTGAATAAAGCTGTGCTTCAACCTTCAGTTCCAAATTACCATTTTTAAAAATGCAATTGGCTGTTCCGGCCTACTAAAGGTGTCTGTCTGCCCCTGCCTGCTGTTGTCCTCAACTGAATAAAGATGTGCTTCAACCTTCTGTTCCAAATTACCATTTTTAAAAATGCAATTGGCTGTTCCGGCCTACTAAAGGTGTCTGTCTGCCCCTGCCTGCTGTTGTCCTCAACTGAATAAAGCTGTGCTTCAACCTTCTGTTCCAAATTACCATTTTTAAAAATGCAATTGGCTGTTCCGGCCTACTAAAGGTGTCTGTCTGCCCCTGCCTGCTGTTGTCCTCAACTGAATAAAGCTGTGCTTCAACCTTCTGTTCCAAATTACCATTTTTAAAAATGTAATTGGCTGTTCCGGCCTACTAAAGGGGTCTGTCTGCCCCTGCCTGGTGTTGTCCTCAACTGAATAAAGCTGAGCTTCAACCTTCAGTTCCAAACATACAACAAAAAACTGGTACAATACAAAAAGTGGCCTCCAGCTACAAAAACTTTCTCCTACAAGTAGTTAACTGACAGTTTTTTTTCCAGTGAAAACACAGATATGGCATCCAACGAGTGTTGTCCTGTCTCGTCTTCTTTATATTATTGCCAAGAAGCTGCAACTGAATAAAGCTGTGCTTCAACCTTCAGTTCCAAATTACCATTTTTAAAAATGCAATTGGCTGTTCCGGCCTACTAAAGGTGTCTGTCTGCCCCTGCCTGCTGTTGTCCTCAACTGAATAAAGCTGTGCTTCAACCTTCTGTTCCAAATTACCATTTTTAAAAATGCAATTGGCTGTTCCGGCCTACTAAAGGGGTCTGTCTGCCCCTGCCTGGTGTTGTCCTCAACTGAATAAAGCTGAGCTTCAACCTTCAGTTCCAAACATACAACAAAAAACTGGTACAATACAAAAAGTGGCCTCCAGCTACAAAAACTTTCTCCTACAAGTAGTTAACTGACAGTTTTTTTTCCAGTGAAAACACAGATATGGCATCCAACGAGTGTTGTCCTGTCTTGTCTTCTTTATATTATTGCCAAGAAGCTGCAACTGAATAAAGCTGTGCTTCAACCTTCAGTTCCAAATTACCATTTTTAAAAATGCAATTGGCTGTTCCGGCCTACTAAAGGTGTCTGTCTGCCCCTGCCTGCTGTTGTCCTCAACTGAATAAAGCTGTGCTTCAACCTTCAGTTCCAAATTACCATTTTTAAAAATGCAATTGGCTGTTCCGGCCTACTAAAGGTGTCTGTCTGCCCCTGCCTGCTGTTGTCCTCAACTGAATAAAGCTGTGCTTCAACCTTCTGTTCCAAATTACCATTTTTAAAAATGCAATTGGCTGTTCCGGCCTACTAAAGGGGTCTGTCTGCCCCTGCCTGGTGTTGTCCTCAACTGAATAAAGCTGAGCTTCAACCTTCAGTTCCAAACATACAACAAAAAACTGGTACAATACAAAAAGTGGCCTCCAGCTACAAAAACTTTCTCCTACAAGTAGTTAACTGACAGTTTTTTTTCCAGTGAAAACACAGATATGGCATCCAACGAGTGTTGTCCTGTCTCGTCTTCTTTATATTATTGCCAAGAAGCTGCAACTGAATAAAGCTGTGCTTCAACCTTCAGTTCCAAATTACCATTTTTAAAAATGCAATTGGCTGTTCCGACCTACTAAAGGTGTCTGTCTGCCCCTGCCTGCTGTTGTCCTCAACTGAATAAAGCTGTGCTTCAACCTTCTGTTCCAAATTACCATTTTTAAAAATGCAATTGGCTGTTCCGGCCTACTAAAGGGGTCTGTCTGCCCCTGCCTGGTGTTGTCCTCAACTGAATAAAGCTGAGCTTCAACCTTCAGTTCCAAACATACAACAAAAAACTGGTACAATACAAAAAGTGGCCTCCAGCTACAAAAACTTTCTCCTACAAGTAGTTAACTGACAGTTTTTTTTCCAGTGAAAACACAGATATGGCACCCAACGAGTGTTGTCCTGTCTCGTCTTCTTTATATTATTGCCAAGAAGCTGCAACTGAATAAAGCTGTGCTTCAACCTTCAGTTCCAAATTACCATTTTTAAAAATGCAATTGGCTGTTCCGGCCTACTAAAGGTGTCTGTCTGCCCCTGCCTGCTGTTGTCCTCAACTGAATAAAGCTGTGCTTCAACCTTCAGTTCCAAATTACCATTTTTAAAAATGCAATTGGCTGTTCCGGCCTACTAAAGGTGTCTGTCTGCCCCTGCCTGCTGTTGTCCTCAACTGAATAAAGCTGTGCTTCAACCTTCAGTTCCAAATTACCATTTTTAAAAATGCAATTGGCTGTTCCGGCCTACTAAAGGGGTCTGTCTGCCCCTGCCTGCTGTTGTCCTCAACTGAATAAAGCTGTGCTTCAACCTTCTGTTCCAAATTACCATTTTTAAAAATGCAATTGGCTGTTCCGGCCTACTAAAGGGGTCTGTCTGCCCCTGCCTGGTGTTGTCCTCAACTGAATAAAGATGAGCTTCAACCTTCAGTTCCAAACATACAACAAAAAACTGGTACAATACAAAAAGTGGCCTCCAGCTACAAAAACTTTCTCCTACAAGTAGTTAACTGACAGTTTTTTTTCCAGTGAAAACACAGATATGGCATCCAACGAGTGTTGTCCTGTCTCGTCTTCTTTATATTATTGCCAAGAAGCTGCAACTGAATAAAGCTGTGCTTCAACCTTCAGTTCCAAATTACCATTTTTAAAAATGCAATTGGCTGTTCCGGCCTACTAAAGGTGTCTGTCTGCCCCTGCCTGCTGTTGTCCTCAACTGAATAAAGCTGTGCTTCAACCTTCTGTTCCAAATTACCATTTTTAAAAATGCAATTGGCTGTTCCGGCCTACTAAAGGTGTCTGTCTGCCCCTGCCTGCTGTTGTCCTCAACTGAATAAAGCTGTGCTTCAACCTTCTGTTCCAAATTACCATTTTTAAAAATGCAATTGGCTGTTCCGGCCTACTAAAGGGGTCTGTCTGCCCCTGCCTGTTGTTGTCCTCAACTGAATAAAGCTGAGCTTCAACCTTCAGTTCCAAACATACAACAAAAAACTGGTACAATACAAAAAGTGGCCTCCAGCTACAAAAACTTTCTCCTACAAGTAGTTAACTGACAGTTTTTTTTCCAGTGAAAACACAGATATGGCATCCAACGAGTGTTGTCCTGTCTCGTCTTCTTTATATTATTGCCAAGAAGCTGCAACTGAATAAAGCTGTGCTTCAACCTTCAGTTCCAAATTACCATTTTTAAAAATGCAATTGGCTGTTCCGGCCTACTAAAGGTGTCTGTCTGCCCCTGCCTGCTGTTGTCCTCAACTGAATAAAGCTGTGCTTCAACCTTCTGTTCCAAATTACCATTTTTAAAAATGCAATTGGCTGTTCCGGCCTACTAAAGGTGTCTGTCTGCCCCTGCCTGCTGTTGTCCTCAACTGAATAAAGCTGTGCTTCAACCTTCTGTTCCAAATTACCATTTTTAAAAATGCAATTGGCTGTTCCGGCCTACTAAAGGGGTCTGTCTGCCCCTGCCTGGTGTTGTCCTCAACTGAATAAAGCTGAGCTTCAACCTTCAGTTCCAAACATACAACAAAAAACTGGTACAATACAAAAAGTGGCCTCCAGCTACAAAAACTTTCTCCTACAAGTAGTTAACTGACAGTTTTTTTTTCCAGTGAAAACACAGATATGGCATCCAACGAGTGTTGTCCTGTCTCGTCTTCTTTATATTATTGCCAAGAAGCTGCAACTGAATAAAGCTGTGCTTCAACCTTCAGTTCCAAATTACCATTTTTAAAAATGCAATTGGCTGTTCCGGCCTACTAAAGGTGTCTGTCTGCCCCTGCCTGCTGTTGTCCTCAACTGAATAAAGCTGTGCTTCAACCTTCTGTTCCAAATTACCATTTTTAAAAATGCAATTGGCTGTTCCGGCCTACTAAAGGGGTCTGTCTGCCCCTGCCTGGTGTTGTCCTCAACTGAATAAAGCTGAGCTTCAACCTTCAGTTCCAAACATACAACAAAAAACTGGTACAATACAAAAAGTGGCCTCCAGCTACAAAAACTTTCTCCTACAAGTAGTTAACTGACAGTTTTTTTTCCAGTGAAAACACAGATATGGCATCCAACGAGTGTTGTCCTGTCTCGTCTTCTTTATATTATTGCCAAGAAGCTGCAACTGAATAAAGCTGTGCTTCAACCTTCAGTTCCAAATTACCATTTTTAAAAATGCAATTGGCTGTTCCGGCCTACTAAAGGTGTCTGTCTGCCCCTGCCTGCTGTTGTCCTCAACTGAATAAAGCTGTGCTTCAACCTTCTGTTCCAAATTACCATTTTTAAAAATGCAATTGGCTGTTCCGGCCTACTAAAGGTGTCTGTCTGCCCCTGCCTGCTTTTGTCCTCAACTGAATAAAGCTGTGCTTCAACCTTCTGTTCCAAATTACCATTTTTAAAAATGCAATTGGCTGTTCCGGCCTACTAAAGGGGTCTGTCTGCCCCTGCCTGGTGTTGTCCTCAACTGAATAAAGCTGAGTTTCAACCTTCAGTTCCAAACATACAACAAAAAACTGGTACTATACAAAAAGTGGCCTCCAGCTACAAAAACTTTCTCCTACAAGTAGTTAACTGACAGTTTTTTTTCCAGTGAAAACACAGATATGGCATCCAACGAGTGTTGTCCTGTCTCGTCTTCTTTATATTATTGCCAAGAAGCTGCAACTGAATAAAGCTGTGCTTCAACCTTCAGTTCCAAATTACCATTTTTAAAAATGCAATTGGCTGTTCCGGCATACTAAAGGTGTCTGTCTGCCCCTGCCTGCTGTTGTCCTCAACTGAATAAAGCTGTGCTTCAACCTTCAGTTCCAAATTACTATTTTTAAAAATGCAATTGGCTGTTCCGGCCTACTAAAGGTGTCTGTCTGCCCCTGCCTGCTGTTGTCCTCAACTGAATAAAGCTGTGCTTCAACCTTCTGTTCCAAATTACCATTTTTAAAAATGCAATTGGCTGTTCCGGCCTACTAAAGGGGTCTGTCTGCCCCTGCCTGGTGTTGTCCTCAACTGAATAAAGCTGAGCTTCAACCTTCAGTTCCAAACATACAACAAAAAACTGGTACAATACAAAAAGTGGCCTCCAGCTACAAAAACTTTCTCCTACAAGTAGTTAACTGACAGTTTTTTTTCCAGTGAAAACACAGATATGGCATCCAACGAGTGTTGTCCTGTCTCGTCTTCTTTATATTATTGCCAAGAAGCTGCAAATGAATAAAGCTGTGCTTCAACCTTCAGTTCCAAATTACCATTTTTAAAAATGCAATTGGCTGTTCCGGCCTACTAAAGGTGTCTGTCTGCCCCTGCCTGCTGTTGTCCTCAACTGAATAAAGCTGTGCTTCAACCTTCTGTTCCAAATTACCATTTTTAAAAATGCAATTGGCTGTTCCGGCCTACTAAAGGTGTCTGTCTGCCCCTGCCTGCTGTTGTCCTCAACTGAATAAAGCTGTGCTTCAACCTTCTGTTCCAAATTACCATTTTTAAAAATGCAATTGGCTGTTCCGGCCTACTAAAGGGGTCTGTCTGCCCCTGCCTGGTGTTGTCCTCAACTGAATAAAGCTGAGCTTCAACCTTCAGTTCCAAACATACAACAAAAAACTGGTACAATACAAAAAGTGGCCTCCAGCTACAAAAACTTTCTCCTACAAGTAGTTAACTGACAGTTTTTTTTCCAGTGAAAACACAGATATGGCATCCAACGAGTGTTGTCCTGTCTCGTCTTCTTTATATTATTGCCAAGAAGCTGCAACTGAATAAAGCTGTGCTTCAACCTTCAGTTCCAAATTACCATTTTTAAAAATGCAATTGGCTGTTCCGGCCTACTAAAGGTGTCTGTCTGCCCCTGCCTGCTGTTGTCCTCAACTGAATAAAGCTGTGCTTCAACCTTCTGTTCCAAATTACCATTTTTAAAAATGCAATTGGCTGTTCCGGCCTACTAAAGGTGTCTGTCTGCCCCTGCCTGCTGTTGTCCTCAACTGAATAAAGCTGTGCTTCAACCTTCTGTTCCAAATTACCATTTTTAAAAATGCAATTGGCTGTTCCGGCCTACTAAAGGGGTCTGTCTGCCCCTGCCTGGTGTTGTCCTCAACTGAATAAAGCTGAGCTTCAACCTTCAGTTCCAAACATACAACAAAAAACTGGTACAATACAAAAAGTGGCCTCCAGCTACAAAAACTTTCTCCTACAAGTAGTTAACTGACAGTTTTTTTTCCAGTGAAAACACAGATATGGCATCCAACGAGTGTTGTCCTGTCTCGTCTTCTTTATATTATTGCCAAGAAGCTGCAACTGAATAAAGCTGTGCTTCAACCTTCAGTTCCAAATTACCATTTTTAAAAATGCAATTGGCTGTTCCGGCCTACTAAAGGTGTCTGTCTGCCCCTGCCTGCTGTTGTCCTCAACTGAATAAAGCTGTGCTTCAACCTTCTGTTCCAAATTACCATTTTTAAAAATGCAATTGGCTGTTCCGGCCTACTAAAGGGGTCTGTCTGCCCCTGCCTGGTGTTGTCCTCAACTGAATAAAGCTGAGCTTCAACCTTCAGTTCCAAACACACAACAAAAAACTGGTACAATACAAAAAGTGGCCTCCAGCTACAAAAACTTTCTCCTACAAGTAGTTAACTGACAGTTTTTTTTCCAGTGAAAACACAGATATGGCATCCAACGAGTGTTGTCCTGTCTCGTCTTCTTTATATTATTGCCAAGAAGCTGCAACTGAATAAAGCTGTGCTTCAACCTTCAGTTCCAAATTACCATTTTTAAAAATGCAATTGGCTGTTCCGGCCTACTAAAGGTGTCTGTCTGCCCCTGCCTGCTGTTGTCCTCAACTGAATAAAGCTGTGCTTCAACCTTCAGTTCCAAATTACCATTTTTAAAAATGCAATTGGCTGTTCCGGCCTACTAAAGGTGTCTGTCTGCCCCTGCCTGCTGTTGTCCTCAACTGAATAAAGCTGTGCTTCAACCTTCTGTTCCAAATTACCATTTTTAAAAATGCAATTGGCTGTTCCGGCCTACTAAAGGGGTCTGTCTGCCCCTGCCTGGTGTTGTCCTCAACTGAATAAAGCTGAGCTTCAACCTTCAGTTCCAAACATACAACAAAAAACTGGTACAATACAAAAAGTGGCCTCCAGCTACAAAAACTTTCTCCTACAAGTAGTTAACTGACAGTTTTTTTTCCAGTGAAAACACAGATATGGCATCCAACGAGTGTTGTCCTGTCTCGTCTTCTTTATATTATTGCCAAGAAGCTGCAACTGAATAAAGCTGTGCTTCAACCTTCAGTTCCAAATTACCATTTTTAAAAATGCAATTGGCTGTTCCGACCTACTAAAGGTGTCTGTCTGCCCCTGCCTGCTGTTGTCCTCAACTGAATAAAGCTGTGCTTCAACCTTCTGTTCCAAATTACCATTTTTAAAAATGCAATTGGCTGTTCCGGCCTACTAAAGGGGTCTGTCTGCCCCTGCCTGGTGTTGTCCTCAACTGAATAAAGCTGAGCTTCAACCTTCAGTTCCAAACATACAACAAAAAACTGGTACAATACAAAAAGTGGCCTCCAGCTACAAAAACTTTCTCCTACAAGTAGTTAACTGACAGTTTTTTTTCCAGTGAAAACACAGATATGGCACCCAACGAGTGTTGTCCTGTCTCGTCTTCTTTATATTATTGCCAAGAAGCTGCAACTGAATAAAGCTGTGCTTCAACCTTCAGTTCCAAATTACCATTTTTAAAAATGCAATTGGCTGTTCCGGCCTACTAAAGGTGTCTGTCTGCCCCTGCCTGCTGTTGTCCTCAACTGAATAAAGCTGTGCTTCAACCTTCTGTTCCAAATTACCATTTTTAAAAATGCAATTGGCTGTTCCGGCCTACTAAAGGTGTCTGTCTGCCCCTGCCTGCTGTTGTCCTCAACTGAATAAAGCTGTGCTTCAACCTTCAGTTCCAAATTACCATTTTTAAAAATGCAATTGGCTGTTCCGGCCTACTAAAGGGGTCTGTCTGCCCCTGCCTGCTGTTGTCCTCAACTGAATAAAGCTGTGCTTCAACCTTCTGTTCCAAATTACCATTTTTAAAAATGCAATTGGCTGTTCCGGCCTACTAAAGGGGTCTGTCTGCCCCTGCCTGGTGTTGTCCTCAACTGAATAAAGATGAGCTTCAACCTTCAGTTCCAAACATACAACAAAAAACTGGTACAATACAAAAAGTGGCCTCCAGCTACAAAAACTTTCTCCTACAAGTAGTTAACTGACAGTTTTTTTTCCAGTGAAAACACAGATATGGCATCCAACGAGTGTTGTCCTGTCTCGTCTTCTTTATATTATTGCCAAGAAGCTGCAACTGAATAAAGCTGTGCTTCAACCTTCAGTTCCAAATTACCATTTTTAAAAATGCAATTGGCTGTTCCGGCCTACTAAAGGTGTCTGTCTGCCCCTGCCTGCTGTTGTCCTCAACTGAATAAAGATGTGCTTCAACCTTCTGTTCCAAATTACCATTTTTAAAAATGCAATTGGCTGTTCCGGCCTACTAAAGGTGTCTGTCTGCCCCTGCCTGCTGTTGTCCTCAACTGAATAAAGCTGTGCTTCAACCTTCTGTTCCAAATTACCATTTTTAAAAATGCAATTGGCTGTTCCGGCCTACTAAAGGTGTCTGTCTGCCCCTGCCTGCTGTTGTCCTCAACTGAATAAAGCTGTGCTTCAACCTTCTGTTCCAAATTACCATTTTTAAAAATGTAATTGGCTGTTCCGGCCTACTAAAGGGGTCTGTCTGCCCCTGCCTGGTGTTGTCCTCAACTGAATAAAGCTGAGCTTCAACCTTCAGTTCCAAACATACAACAAAAAACTGGTACAATACAAAAAGTGGCCTCCAGCTACAAAAACTTTCTCCTACAAGTAGTTAACTGACAGTTTTTTTTCCAGTGAAAACACAGATATGGCATCCAACGAGTGTTGTCCTGTCTCGTCTTCTTTATATTATTGCCAAGAAGCTGCAACTGAATAAAGCTGTGCTTCAACCTTCAGTTCCAAATTACCATTTTTAAAAATGCAATTGGCTGTTCCGGCCTACTAAAGGTGTCTGTCTGCCCCTGCCTGCTGTTGTCCTCAACTGAATAAAGCTGTGCTTCAACCTTCTGTTCCAAATTACCATTTTTAAAAATGCAATTGGCTGTTCCGGCCTACTAAAGGGGTCTGTCTGCCCCTGCCTGGTGTTGTCCTTAACTGAATAAAGCTGAGCTTCAACCTTCAGTTCCAAACATACAACAAAAAACTGGTACAATACAAAAAGTGGCCTCCAGCTACAAAAACTTTCTCCTACAAGTAGTTAACTGACAGTTTTTTTTCCAGTGAAAACACAGATATGGCATCCAACGAGTGTTGTCCTGTCTCGTCTTCTTTATATTATTGCCAAGAAGCTGCAACTGAATAAAGCTGTGCTTCAACCTTCAGTTCCAAATTACCATTGTTAAAAATGCAATTGGCTGTTCCGGCCTACTAAAGGTGTCTGTCTGCCCCTGCCTGCTGTTGTCCTCAACTGAATAAAGCTGTGCTTCAACCTTCAGTTCCAAATTACCATTTTTAAAAATGCAATTGGCTGTTCCGGCCTACTAAAGGTGTCTGTCTGCCCCTGCCTGCTGTTGTCCTCAACTGAATAAAGCTGTGCTTCAACCTTCTGTTCCAAATTACCATTTTTAAAAATGCAATTGGCTGTTCCGGCCTACTAAAGGGGTCTGTCTGCCCCTGCCTGGTGTTGTCCTCAACTGAATAAAGCTGAGCTTCAACCTTCAGTTCCAAACATACAACAAAAAACTGGTACAATACAAAAAGTGGCCTCCAGCTACAAAAACTTTCTCCTACAAGTAGCTAACTGACAGTTTTTTTTCCAGTGAAAACACAGATATGGCATCCAACGAGTGTTGTCCTGTCTCGTCTTCTTTATATTATTGCCAAGAAGCTGCAACTGAATAAAGCTGTGCTTCAACCTTCAGTTCCAAATTACCATTTTTAAAAATGCAATTGGCTGTTCCGACCTACTAAAGGTGTCTGTCTGCCCCTGCCTGCTGTTGTCCTCAACTGAATAAAGCTGTGCTTCAACCTTCTGTTCCAAATTACCATTTTTAAAAATGCAATTGGCTGTTCCGGCCTACTAAAGGGGTCTGTCTGCCCCTGCCTGGTGTTGTCCTCAACTGAAAAAAGCTGAGCTTCAACCTTCAGTTCCAAACATACAACAAAAAACTGGTACAATACAAAAAGTGGCCTCCAGCTACAAAAACTTTCTCCTACAAGTAGTTAACTGACAGTTTTTTTTCCAGTGAAAACACAGATATGGCACCCAACGAGTGTTGTCCTGTCTCGTCTTCTTTATATTATTGCCAAGAAGCTGCAACTGAATAAAGCTGTGCTTCAACCTTCAGTTCCAAATTACCATTTTTAAAAATGCAATTGGCTGTTCCGGCCTACTAAAGGTGTCTGTCTGCCCCTGCCTGCTGTTGTCCTCAACTGAATAAAGCTGTGCTTCAACCTTCAGTTCCAAATTACCATTTTTAAAAATGCAATTGGCTGTTCCGGCCTACTAAAGGTGTCTGTCTGCCCCTGCCTGCTGTTGTCCTCAACTGAATAAAGCTGTGCTTCAACCTTCAGTTCCAAATTACCATTTTTAAAAATGCAATTGGCTGTTCCGGCCTACTAAAGGGGTCTGTCTGCCCCTGCCTGCTGTTGTCCTCAACTGAATAAAGCTGTGCTTCAACCTTCTGTTCCAAATTACCATTTTTAAAAATGCAATTGGCTGTTCCGGCCTACTAAAGGGGTCTGTCTGCCCCTGCCTGGTGTTGTCCTCAACTGAATAAAGATGAGCTTCAACCTTCAGTTCCAAACATACAACAAAAAACTGGTACAATACAAAAAGTGGCCTCCAGCTACAAAAACTTTCTCCTACAAGTAGTTAACTGACAGTTTTTTTTCCAGTGAAAACACAGATATGGCATCCAACGAGTGTTGTCCTGTCTCGTCTTCTTTATATTATTGCCAAGAAGCTGCAACTGAATAAAGCTGTGCTTCAACCTTCAGTTCCAAATTACCATTTTTAAAAATGCAATTGGCTGTTCCGGCCTACTAAAGGTGTCTGTCTGCCCCTGCCTGCTGTTGTCCTCAACTGAATAAAGCTGTGCTTCAACCTTCTGTTCCAAATTACCATTTTTAAAAATGCAATTGGCTGTTCCGGCCTACTAAAGGGGTCTGTCTGCCCCTGCCTGGTGTTGTCCTTAAGTGAATAAAGCTGAGCTTCAACCTTCAGTTCCAAACATACAACAAAAAACTGGTACAATACAAAAAGTGGCCTCCAGCTACAAAAACTTTCTCCTACAAGTAGTTAACTGACAGTTTTTTTTCCAGTGAAAACACAGATATGGCATCCAACGAGTGTTGTCCTGTCTCGTCTTCTTTATATTATTGCCAAGAAGCTGCAACTGAATAAAGCTGTGCTTCAACCTTCAGTTCCAAATTACCATTTTTAAAAATGCAATTGGCTGTTCCGGCCTACTAAAGGTGTCTGTCTGCCCCTGCCTGCTGTTGTCCTCAACTGAATAAAGCTGTGCTTCAACCTTCAGTTCCAAATTACCATTTTTAAAAATGCAATTGGCTGTTCCGGCCTACTAAAGGTGTCTGTCTGCCCCTGCCTGCTGTTGTCCTCAACTGAATAAAGCTGTGCTTCAACCTTCAGTTCCAAATTACCATTTTTAAAAATGCAATTGGCTGTTCCGGCCTACTAAAGGGGTCTGTCTGCCCCTGCCTGCTGTTGTCCTCAACTGAATAAAGCTGTGCTTCAACCTTCTGTTCCAAATTACCATTTTTAAAAATGCAATTGGCTGTTCCGGCCTACTAAAGGGGTCTGTCTGCCCCTGCCTGGTGTTGTCCTCAACTGAATAAAGATGAGCTTCAACCTTCAGTTCCAAACATACAACAAAAAACTGGTACAATACAAAAAGTGGCCTCCAGCTACAAAAACTTTCTCCTACAAGTAGTTAACTGACAGTTTTTTTTCCAGTGAAAACACAGATATGGCATCCAACGAGTGTTGTCCTGTCTCGTCTTCTTTATATTATTGCCAAGAAGCTGCAACTGAATAAAGCTGTGCTTCAACCTTCAGTTCCAAATTACCATTTTTAAAAATGCAATTGGCTGTTCCGGCCTACTAAAGGTGTCTGTCTGCCCCTGCCTGCTGTTGTCCTCAACTGAATAAAGCTGTGCTTCAACCTTCTGTTCCAAATTACCATTTTTAAAAATGCAATTGGCTGTTCCGGCCTACTAAAGGGGTCTGTCTGCCCCTGCCTGGTGTTGTCCTTAAGTGAATAAAGCTGAGCTTCAACCTTCAGTTCCAAACATACAACAAAAAACTGGTACAATACAAAAAGTGGCCTCCAGCTACAAAAACTTTCTCCTACAAGTAGTTAACTGACAGTTTTTTTTCCAGTGAAAACACAGATATGGCATCCAACGAGTGTTGTCCTGTCTCGTCTTCTTTATATTATTGCCAAGAAGCTGCAACTGAATAAAGCTGTGCTTCAACCTTCAGTTCCAAATTACCATTTTTAAAAATGCAATTGGCTGTTCCGGCCTACTAAAGGTGTCTGTCTGCCCCTGCCTGCTGTTGTCCTCAACTGAATAAAGCTGTGCTTCAACCTTCTGTTCCAAATTACCATTTTTAAAAATGCAATTGGCTGTTCCGGCCTACTAAAGGGGTCTGTCTGCCCCTGCCTGGTGTTGTCCTTAACTGAATAAAGCTGAGCTTCAACCTTCAGTTCCAAACATACAACAAAAAACTGGTACAATACAAAAAGTGGCCTCCAGCTACAAAAACTTTCTCCTACAAGTAGTTAACTGACAGTTTTTTTTCCAGTGAAAACACAGATATGGCATCCAACGAGTGTTGTCCTGTCTCGTCTTCTTTATATTATTGCCAAGAAGCTGCAACTGAATAAAGCTGTGCTTCAACCTTCAGTTCCAAATTACCATTTTTAAAAATGCAATTGGCTGTTCCGGCCTACTAAAGGTGTCTGTCTGCCCCTGCCTGCTGTTGTCCTCAACTGAATAAAGCTGTGCTTCAACCTTCAGTTCCAAATTACCATTTTTAAAAATGCAATTGGCTGTTCCGGCCTACTAAAGGTGTCTGTCTGCCCCTGCCTGCTGTTGTCCTCAACTGAATAAAGCTGTGCTTCAACCTTCTGTTCCAAATTACCATTTTTAAAAATGCAATTGGCTGTTCCGGCCTACTAAAGGGGTCTGTCTGCCCCTGCCTGGTGTTGTCCTCAACTGAATAAAGCTGAGCTTCAACCTTCAGTTCCAAACATACAACAAAAAACTGGTACAATACAAAAAGTGGCCTCCAGCTACAAAAACTTTCTCCTACAAGTAGCTAACTGACAGTTTTTTTTCCAGTGAAAACACAGATATGGCATCCAACGAGTGTTGTCCTGTCTCGTCTTCTTTATATTATTGCCAAGAAGCTGCAACTGAATAAAGCTGTGCTTCAACCTTCAGTTCCAAATTACCATTTTTAAAAATGCAATTGGCTGTTCCGACCTACTAAAGGTGTCTGTCTGCCCCTGCCTGCTGTTGTCCTCAACTGAATAAAGCTGTGCTTCAACCTTCTGTTCCAAATTACCATTTTTAAAAATGCAATTGGCTGTTCCGGCCTACTAAAGGGGTCTGTCTGCCCCTGCCTGGTGTTGTCCTCAACTGAATAAAGCTGAGCTTCAACCTTCAGTTCCAAACATACAACAAAAAACTGGTACAATACAAAAAGTGGCCTCCAGCTACAAAAACTTTCTCCTACAAGTAGTTAACTGACAGTTTTTTTTCCAGTGAAAACACAGATATGGCACCCAACGAGTGTTGTCCTGTCTCGTCTTCTTTATATTATTGCCAAGAAGCTGCAACTGAATAAAGCTGTGCTTCAACCTTCAGTTCCAAATTACCATTTTTAAAAATGCAATTGGCTGTTCCGGCCTACTAAAGGTGTCTGTCTGCCCCTGCCTGCTGTTGTCCTCAACTGAATAAAGCTGTGCTTCAACCTTCAGTTCCAAATTACCATTTTTAAAAATGCAATTGGCTGTTCCGGCCTACTAAAGGTGTCTGTCTGCCCCTGCCTGCTGTTGTCCTCAACTGAATAAAGCTGTGCTTCAACCTTCTGTTCCAAATTACCATTTTTAAAAATGCAATTGGCTGTTCCGGCCTACTAAAGGGGTCTGTCTGCCCCTGCCTGCTGTTGTCCTCAACTGAATAAAGCTGTGCTTCAACCTTCTGTTCCAAATTACCATTTTTAAAAATGCAATTGGCTGTTCCGGCCTACTAAAGGGGTCTGTCTGCCCCTGCCTGGTGTTGTCCTCAACTGAATAAAGATGAGCTTCAACCTTCAGTTCCAAACATACAACAAAATCTGGTACAATACAAAAAGTGGCCTCCAGCTACAAAAACTTTCTCCTACAAGTAGTTAACTGACAGTTTTTTTTCCAGTGAAAACACAGATATGGCATCCAACGAGTGTTGTCCTGTCTCGTCTTCTTTATATTATTGCCAAGAAGCTGCAACTGAATAAAGCTGTGCTTCAACCTTCAGTTCCAAATTACCATTTTTAAAAATGCAATTGGCTGTTCCGGCCTACTAAAGGTGTCTGTCTGCCCCTGCCTGCTGTTGTCCTCAACTGAATAAAGCTGTGCTTCAACCTTCTGTTCCAAATTACCATTTTTAAAAATGCAATTGGCTGTTCCGGCCTACTAAAGGTGTCTGTCTGCCCCTGCCTGCTGTTGTCCTCAACTGAATAAAGCTGTGCTTCAACCTTCTGTTCCAAATTACCATTTTTAAAAATGCAATTGGCTGTTCCGGCCTACTAAAGGTGTCTGTCTGCCCCTGCCTGCTGTTGTCCTCAACTGAATAAAGCTGTGCTTCAACCTTCTGTTCCAAATTACCATTTTTAAAAATGTAATTGGCTGTTCCGGCCTACTAAAGGGGTCTGTCTGCCCCTGCCTGGTGTTGTCCTCAACTGAATAAAGCTGAGCTTCAACCTTCAGTTCCAAACATACAACAAAAAACTGGTACAATACAAAAAGTGGCCTCCAGCTACAAAAACTTTCTCCTACAAGTAGTTAACTGACAGTTTTTTTTCCAGTGAAAACACAGATATGGCATCCAACGAGTGTTGTCCTGTCTCGTCTTCTTTATATTATTGCCAAGAAGCTGCAACTGAATAAAGCTGTGCTTCAACCTTCAGTTCCAAATTACCATTTTTAAAAATGCAATTGGCTGTTCCGGCCTACTAAAGGTGTCTGTCTGCCCCTGCCTGCTGTTGTCCTCAACTGAATAAAGCTGTGCTTCAACCTTCTGTTCCAAATTACCATTTTTAAAAATGCAATTGGCTGTTCCGGCCTACTAAAGGGGTCTGTCTGCCCCTGCCTGGTGTTGTCCTTAACTGAATAAAGCTGAGCTTCAACCTTCAGTTCCAAACATACAACAAAAAACTGGTACAATACAAAAAGTGGCCTCCAGCTACAAAAACTTTCTCCTACAAGTAGTTAACTGACAGGTTTTTTTCCAGTGAAAACACAGATATGGCATCCAACGAGTGTTGTCCTGTCTCGTCTTCTTTATATTATTGCCAAGAAGCTGCAACTGAATAAAGCTGTGCTTCAACCTTCAGTTCCAAATTACCATTTTTAAAAATGCAATTGGCTGTTCCGGCCTACTAAAGGTGTCTGTCTGCCCCTGCCTGCTGTTGTCCTCAACTGAATAAAGCTGTGCTTCAACCTTCAGTTCCAAATTACCATTTTTAAAAATGCAATTGGCTGTTCCGGCCTACTAAAGGTGTCTGTCTGCCCCTGCCTGCTGTTGTCCTCAACTGAATAAAGCTGTGCTTCAACCTTCTGTTCCAAATTACCATTTTTAAAAATGCAATTGGCTGTTCCGGCCTACTAAAGGGGTCTGTCTGCCCCTGCCTGGTGTTGTCCTCAACTGAATAAAGCTGAGCTTCAACCTTCAGTTCCAAACATACAACAAAAAACTGGTACAATACAAAAAGTGGCCTCCAGCTACAAAAACTTTCTCCTACAAGTAGCTAACTGACAGTTTTTTTTCCAGTGAAAACACAGATATGGCATCCAACGAGTGTTGTCCTGTCTCGTCTTCTTTATATTATTGCCAAGAAGCTGCAACTGAATAAAGCTGTGCTTCAACCTTCAGTTCCAAATTACCATTTTTAAAAATGCAATTGGCTGTTCCGACCTACTAAAGGTGTCTGTCTGCCCCTGCCTGCTGTTGTCCTCAACTGAATAAAGCTGTGCTTCAACCTTCTGTTCCAAATTACCATTTTTAAAAATGCAATTGGCTGTTCCGGCCTACTAAAGGGGTCTGTCTGCCCCTGCCTGGTGTTGTCCTCAACTGAATAAAGCTGAGCTTCAACCTTCAGTTCCAAACATACAACAAAAAACTGGTACAATACAAAAAGTGGCCTCCAGCTACAAAAACTTTCTCCTACAAGTAGTTAACTGACAGTTTTTTTTCCAGTGAAAACACAGATATGGCACCCAACGAGTGTTGTCCTGTCTCGTCTTCTTTATATTATTGCCAAGAAGCTGCAACTGAATAAAGCTGTGCTTCAACCTTCAGTTCCAAATTACCATTTTTAAAAATGCAATTGGCTGTTCCGGCCTACTAAAGGTGTCTGTCTGCCCCTGCCTGCTGTTGTCCTCAACTGAATAAAGCTGTGCTTCAACCTTCAGTTCCAAATTACCATTTTTAAAAATGCAATTGGCTGTTCCGGCCTACTAAAGGTGTCTGTCTGCCCCTGCCTGCTGTTGTCCTCAACTGAATAAAGCTGTGCTTCAACCTTCTGTTCCAAATTACCATTTTTAAAAATGCAATTGGCTGTTCCGGCCTACTAAAGGGGTCTGTCTGCCCCTGCCTGCTGTTGTCCTCAACTGAATAAAGCTGTGCTTCAACCTTCTGTTCCAAATTACCATTTTTAAAAATGCAATTGGCTGTTCCGGCCTACTAAAGGGGTCTGTCTGCCCCTGCCTGGTGTTGTCCTCAACTGAATAAAGATGAGCTTCAACCTTCAGTTCCAAACATACAACAAAATCTGGTACAATACAAAAAGTGGCCTCCAGCTACAAAAACTTTCTCCTACAAGTAGTTAACTGACAGTTTTTTTTCCAGTGAAAACACAGATATGGCATCCAACGAGTGTTGTCCTGTCTCGTCTTCTTTATATTATTGCCAAGAAGCTGCAACTGAATAAAGCTGTGCTTCAACCTTCAGTTCCAAATTACCATTTTTAAAAATGCAATTGGCTGTTCCGGCCTACTAAAGGTGTCTGTCTGCCCCTGCCTGCTGTTGTCCTCAACTGAATAAAGCTGTGCTTCAACCTTCTGTTCCAAATTACCATTTTTAAAAATGCAATTGGCTGTTCCGGCCTACTAAAGGTGTCTGTCTGCCCCTGCCTGCTGTTGTCCTCAACTGAATAAAGCTGTGCTTCAACCTTCTGTTCCAAATTACCATTTTTAAAAATGCAATTGGCTGTTCCGGCCTACTAAAGGTGTCTGTCTGCCCCTGCCTGCTGTTGTCCTCAACTGAATAAAGCTGTGCTTCAACCTTCTGTTCCAAATTACCATTTTTAAAAATGTAATTGGCTGTTCCGGCCTACTAAAGGGGTCTGTCTGCCCCTGCCTGGTGTTGTCCTCAACTGAATAAAGCTGAGCTTCAACCTTCAGTTCCAAACATACAACAAAAAACTGGTACAATACAAAAAGTGGCCTCCAGCTACAAAAACTTTCTCCTACAAGTAGTTAACTGACAGTTTTTTTTCCAGTGAAAACACAGATATGGCATCCAACGAGTGTTGTCCTGTCTCGTCTTCTTTATATTATTGCCAAGAAGCTGCAACTGAATAAAGCTGTGCTTCAACCTTCAGTTCCAAATTACCATTTTTAAAAATGCAATTGGCTGTTCCGGCCTACTAAAGGTGTCTGTCTGCCCCTGCCTGCTGTTGTCCTCAACTGAATAAAGCTGTGCTTCAACCTTCTGTTCCAAATTACCATTTTTAAAAATGCAATTGGCTGTTCCGGCCTACTAAAGGTGTCTGTCTGCCCCTGCCTGCTGTTGTCCTCAACTGAATAAAGCTGTGCTTCAACCTTCTGTTCCAAATTACCATTTTTAAAAATGCAATTGGCTGTTCCGGCCTACTAAAGGGGTCTGTCTGCCCCTGCCTGGTGTTGTCCTCAACTGAATAAAGCTGAGCTTCAACCTTCAGTTCCAAACATACAACAAAAAACTGGTACAATACAAAAAGTGGCCTCCAGCTACAAAAACTTTCTCCTACAAGTAGTTAACTGACAGTTTTTTTTCCAGTGAAAACACAGATATGGCACCCAACGAGTGTTGTCCTGTCTCGTCTTCTTTATATTATTGCCAAGAAGCTGCAACTGAATAAAGCTGTGCTTCAACCTTCTGTTCCAAATTACCATTTTTAAAAATGCAATTGGCTGTTCCGGCCTACTAAAGGGGTCTGTCTGCCCCTGCCTGGTGTTGTCCTCAACTGAATAAAGCTGAGCTTCAACCTTCAGTTCCAAACATACAACAAAAAACTGGTACAATACAAAAAGTGGCCTCCAGCTACAAAAACTTTCTCCTACAAGTAGTTAACTGACAGTTTTTTTTCCAGTGAAAACACAGATATGGCACCCAACGAGTGTTGTCCTGTCTCGTCTTCTTTATATTATTGCCAAGAAGCTGCAACTGAATAAAGCTGTGCTTCAACCTTCAGTTCCAAATTACCATTTTTAAAAATGCAATTGGCTGTTCCGGCCTACTAAAGGTGTCTGTCTGCCCCTGCCTGCTGTTGTCCTCAACTGAATAAAGCTGTGCTTCAACCTTCAGTTCCAAATTACCATTTTTAAAAATGCAATTGGCTGTTCCGGCCTACTAAAGGTGTCTGTCTGCCCCTGCCTGCTGTTGTCCTCAACTGAATAAAGCTGTGCTTCAACCTTCTGTTCCAAATTACCATTTTTAAAAATGCAATTGGCTGTTCCGGCCTACTAAAGGGGTCTGTCTGCCCCTGCCTGCTGTTGTCCTCAACTGAATAAAGCTGTGCTTCAACCTTCTGTTCCAAATTACCATTTTTAAAAATGCAATTGGCTGTTCCGGCCTACTAAAGGGGTCTGTCTGCCCCTGCCTGGTGTTGTCCTCAACTGAATAAAGATGAGCTTCAACCTTCAGTTCCAAACATACAACAAAATCTGGTACAATACAAAAAGTGGCCTCCAGCTACAAAAACTTTCTCCTACAAGTAGTTAACTGACAGTTTTTTTTCCAGTGAAAACACAGATATGGCATCCAACGAGTGTTGTCCTGTCTCGTCTTCTTTATATTATTGCCAAGAAGCTGCAACTGAATAAAGCTGTGCTTCAACCTTCAGTTCCAAATTACCATTTTTAAAAATGCAATTGGCTGTTCCGGCCTACTAAAGGTGTCTGTCTGCCCCTGCCTGCTGTTGTCCTCAACTGAATAAAGCTGTGCTTCAACCTTCTGTTCCAAATTACCATTTTTAAAAATGCAATTGGCTGTTCCGGCCTACTAAAGGTGTCTGTCTGCCCCTGCCTGCTGTTGTCCTCAACTGAATAAAGCTGTGCTTCAACCTTCTGTTCCAAATTACCATTTTTAAAAATGCAATTGGCTGTTCCGGCCTACTAAAGGTGTCTGTCTGCCCCTGCCTGCTGTTGTCCTCAACTGAATAAAGCTGTGCTTCAACCTTCTGTTCCAAATTACCATTTTTAAAAATGTAATTGGCTGTTCCGGCCTACTAAAGGGGTCTGTCTGCCCCTGCCTGGTGTTGTCCTCAACTGAATAAAGCTGAGCTTCAACCTTCAGTTCCAAACATACAACAAAAAACTGGTACAATACAAAAAGTGGCCTCCAGCTACAAAAACTTTCTCCTACAAGTAGTTAACTGACAGTTTTTTTTCCAGTGAAAACACAGATATGGCATCCAACGAGTGTTGTCCTGTCTCGTCTTCTTTATATTATTGCCAAGAAGCTGCAACTGAATAAAGCTGTGCTTCAACCTTCAGTTCCAAATTACCATTTTTAAAAATGCAATTGGCTGTTCCGGCCTACTAAAGGTGTCTGTCTGCCCCTGCCTGCTGTTGTCCTCAACTGAATAAAGCTGTGCTTCAACCTTCTGTTCCAAATTACCATTTTTAAAAATGCAATTGGCTGTTCCGGCCTACTAAAGGTGTCTGTCTGCCCCTGCCTGCTGTTGTCCTCAACTGAATAAAGCTGTGCTTCAACCTTCTGTTCCAAATTACCATTTTTAAAAATGCAATTGGCTGTTCCGGCCTACTAAAGGGGTCTGTCTGCCCCTGCCTGGTGTTGTCCTCAACTGAATAAAGCTGAGCTTCAACCTTCAGTTCCAAACATACAACAAAAAACTGGTACAATACAAAAAGTGGCCTCCAGCTACAAAAACTTTCTCCTACAAGTAGTTAACTGACAGTTTTTTTTCCAGTGAAAACACAGATATGGCATCCAACGACTGTTGTCCTGTCTCGTCTTCTTTATATTATTGCCAAGAAGCTGCAACTGAATAAAGCTGTGCTTCAACCTTCAGTTCCAAATTACCATTTTTAAAAATGCAATTGGCTGTTCCGGCCTACTAAAGGTGTCTGTCTGCCCCTGCCTGCTGTTGTCCTCAACTGAATAAAGCTGTGCTTCAACCTTCAGTTCCAAATTACCATTTTTAAAAATGCAATTGGCTGTTCCGGCCTACTAAAGGTGTCTGTCTGCCCCTGCCTGCTGTTGTCCTCAACTGAATAAAGCTGTGCTTCAACCTTCTGTTCCAAATTACCATTTTTAAAAATGCAATTGGCTGTTCCGGCCTACTAAAGGGGTCTGTCTGCCCCTGCCTGGTGTTGTCCTCAACTGAATAAAGCTGAGCTTCAACCTTCAGTTCCAAACATACAACAAAAAACTGGTACAATACAAAAAGTGGCCTCCAGCTACAAAAACTTTCTCCTACAAGTAGCTAACTGACAGTTTTTTTTCCAGTGAAAACACAGATATGGCATCCAACGAGTGTTGTCCTGTCTCGTCTTCTTTATATTATTGCCAAGAAGCTGCAACTGAATAAAGCTGTGCTTCAACCTTCAGTTCCAAATTACCATTTTTAAAAATGCAATTGGCTGTTCCGACCTACTAAAGGTGTCTGTCTGCCCCTGCCTGCTGTTGTCCTCAACTGAATAAAGCTGTGCTTCAACCTTCTGTTCCAAATTACCATTTTTAAAAATGCAATTGGCTGTTCCGGCCTACTAAAGGGGTCTGTCTGCCCCTGCCTGGTGTTGTCCTCAACTGAATAAAGCTGAGCTTCAACCTTCAGTTCCAAACATACAACAAAAAACTGGTACAATACAAAAAGTGGCCTCCAGCTACAAAAACTTTCTCCTACAAGTAGTTAACTGACAGTTTTTTTTCCAGTGAAAACACAGATATGGCACCCAACGAGTGTTGTCCTGTCTCGTCTTCTTTATATTATTGCCAAGAAGCTGCAACTGAATAAAGCTGTGCTTCAACCTTCAGTTCCAAATTACCATTTTTAAAAATGCAATTGGCTGTTCCGGCCTACTAAAGGTGTCTGTCTGCCCCTGCCTGCTGTTGTCCTCAACTGAATAAAGCTGTGCTTCAACCTTCTGTTCCAAATTACCATTTTTAAAAATGCAATTGGCTGTTCCGGCCTACTAAAGGGGTCTGTCTGCCCCTGCCTGGTGTTGTCCTCAACTGAATAAAGATGAGCTTCAACCTTCAGTTCCAAACATACAACAAAAAACTGGTACAATACAAAAAGTGGCCTCCAGCTACAAAAACTTTCTCCTACAAGTAGTTAACTGACAGTTTTTTTTCCAGTGAAAACACAGATATGGCATCCAACGAGTGTTGTCCTGTCTCGTCTTCTTTATATTATTGCCAAGAAGCTGCAACTGAATAAAGCTGTGCTTCAACCTTCAGTTCCAAATTACCATTTTTAAAAATGCAATTGGCTGTTCCGGCCTACTAAAGGTGTCTGTCTGCCCCTGCCTGCTGTTGTCCTCAACTGAATAAAGCTGTGCTTCAACCTTCTGTTCCAAATTACCATTTTTAAAAATGCAATTGGCTGTTCCGGCCTACTAAAGGTGTCTGTCTGCCCCTGCCTGCTGTTGTCCTCAACTGAATAAAGCTGTGCTTCAACCTTCTGTTCCAAATTACCATTTTTAAAAATGCAATTGGCTGTTCCGGCCTACTAAAGGTGTCTGTCTGCCCCTGCCTGCTGTTGTCCTCAACTGAATAAAGCTGTGCTTCAACCTTCTGTTCCAAATTACCATTTTTAAAAATGTAATTGGCTGTTCCGGCCTACTAAAGGGGTCTGTCTGCCCCTGCCTGGTGTTGTCCTCAACTGAATAAAGCTGAGCTTCAACCTTCAGTTCCAAACATACAACAAAAAACTGGTACAATACAAAAAGTGGCCTCCAGCTACAAAAACTTTCTCCTACAAGTAGTTAACTGACAGTTTTTTTCCAGTGAAAACACAGATATGGCATCCAACGAGTGTTGTCCTGTCTCGTCTTCTTTATATTATTGCCAAGAAGCTGCAACTGAATAAAGCTGTGCTTCAACCTTCAGTTCCAAATTACCATTTTTAAAAATGCAATTGGCTTTTCCGGCCTACTAAAGGTGTCTGTCTGCCCCTGCCTGCTGTTGTCCTCAACTGAATAAAGCTGTGCTTCAACCTTCTGTTCCAAATTACCATTTTTAAAAATGCAATTGGCTGTTCCGGCCTACTAAAGGGGTCTGTCTGCCCCTGCCTGGTGTTGTCCTCAACTGAATAAAGCTGAGCTTCAACCTTCAGTTCCAAACATACAACAAAAAACTGGTACAATACAAAAAGTGGCCTCCAGCTACAAAAACTTTCTCCTACAAGTAGTTAACTGACAGTTTTTTTTCCAGTGAAAACACAGATATGGCATCCAACGAGTGTTGTCCTGTCTCGTCTTCTTTATATTATTGCCAAGAAGCTGCAACTGAATAAAGCTGTGCTTCAACCTTCAGTTCCAAATTACCATTTTTAAAAATGCAATTGGCTGTTCCGGCCTACTAAAGGTGTCTGTCTGCCCCTGCCTGCTGTTGTCCTCAACTGAATAAAGCTGTGCTTCAACCTTCTGTTCCAAATTACCATTTTTAAAAATGCAATTGGCTGTTCCGGCCTACTAAAGGTGTCTGTCTGCCCCTGCCTGCTGTTGTCCTCAACTGAATAAAGCTGTGCTTCAACCTTCTGTTCCAAATTACCATTTTTAAAAATGCAATTGGCTGTTCCGGCCTACTAAAGGGGTCTGTCTGCCCCTGCCTGGTGTTGTCCTCAACTGAATAACGCTGAGCTTCAACCTTCAGTTCCAAACATACAACAAAAAACTGGTACAATACAAAAAGTGGCCTCCAGCTACAAAAACTTTCTCCTACAAGTAGTTAACTGACAGTTTTTTTTCCAGTGAAAACACAGATATGGCATCCAACGAGTGTTGTCCTGTCTCGTCTTCTTTATATTATTGCCAAGAAGCTGCAACTGAATAAAGCTGTGCTTCAACCTTCAGTTCCAAATTACCATTTTTAAAAATGCAATTGGCTGTTCCGGCCTACTAAAGGTGTCTGTCTGCCCCTGCCTGCTGTTGTCCTCAACTGAATAAAGCTGTGCTTCAACCTTCTGTTCCAAATTACCATTTTTAAAAATGCAATTTGCTGTTCCGGCCTACTAAAGGGGTCTGTCTGCCCCTGCCTGGTGTTGTCCTCAACTGAATAAAGCTGAGCTTCAACCTTCAGTTCCAAACATACAACAAAAAACTGGTACAATACAAAAAGTGGCCTCCAGCTACAAAAACTTTCTCCTACAAGTAGTTAACTGACAGTTTTTTTTCCAGTGAAAACACAGATATGGCATCCAACGAGTGTTGTCCTGTCTCGTCTTCTTTATATTATTGCCAAGAAGCTGCAACTGAATAAAGCTGTGCTTCAACCTTCAGTTCCAAATTACCATTTTTTAAAAATGCAATTGGCTGTTCCGGCCTACTAAAGGTGTCTGTCTGCCCCTGCCTGCTGTTGTCCTCAACTGAATAAAGCTGTGCTTCAACCTTCAGTTCCAAATTACCATTTTTAAAAATGCAATTGGCTGTTCCGGCCTACTAAAGGTGTCTGTCTGCCCCTGCCTGCTGTTGTCCTCAACTGAATAAAGCTGTGCTTCAACCTTCTGTTCCAAATTACCATTTTTAAAAATGCAATTGGCTGTTCCGGCCTACTAAAGGGGTCTGTCTGCCCCTGCCTGGTGTTGTCCTCAACTGAATAAAGCTGAGCTTCAACCTTCAGTTCCAAACATACAACAAAAAACTGGTACAATACAAAAAGTGGCCTCCAGCTACAAAAACTTTCTCCTACAAGTAGTTAACTGACAGTTTTTTTTCCAGTGAAAACACAGATATGGCATCCAACGAGTGTTGTCCTGTTTCGTCTTCTTTATATTATTGCCAAGAAGCTGCAACTGAATAAAGCTGTGCTTCAACCTTCAGTTCCAAATTACCATTTTTAAAAATGCAATTGGCTGTTCCGGCCTACTAAAGGTGTCTGTCTGCCCCTGCCTGCTGTTGTCCTCAACTGAATAAAGCTGTGCTTCAACCTTCAGTTCCAAATTACCATTTTTAAAAATGCAATTGGCTGTTCCGACCTACTAAAGGTGTCTGTCTGCCCCTGCCTGCTGTTGTCCTCAACTGAATAAAGCTGTGCTTCAACCTTCTGTTCCAAATTACCATTTTTAAAAATGCAATTGGCTGTTCCGGCCTATTAAAGGGGTCTGTCTGCCCCTGCCTGGTGTTGTCCTCAACTGAATAAAGCTGAGCTTCAACCTTCAGTTCCAAACATACAACAAAAAACTGGTACAATACAAAAAGTGGCCTCCAGCTACAAAAACTTTCTCCTACAAGTAGTTAACTGACAGTTTTTTTTCCAGTGAAAACACAGATATGGCACCCAACGAGTGTTGTCCTGTCTCGTCTTCTTTATATTATTGCCAAGAAGCTGCAACTGAATAAAGCTGTGCTTCAACCTTCAGTTCCAAATTACCATTTTTAAAAATGCAATTGGCTGTTCCGGCCTACTAAAGGTGTCTGTCTGCCCCTGCCTGCTGTTGTCCTCAACTGAATAAAGCTGTGCTTCAACCTTCTGTTCCAAATTACCATTTTTAAAAATGCAATTGGCTGTTCCGGCCTACTAAAGGGGTCTGTCTGCCCCTGCCTGGTGTTGTCCTCAACTGAATAAAGCTGAGCTTCAACCTTCAGTTCCAAACATACAACAAAAAACTGGTACAATACAAAAAGTGGCCTCCAGCTACAAAAACTTTCTCCTACAAGTAGTTAACTGACAGTTTTTTTTCCAGTGAAAACACAGATATGGCATCCAACGAGTGTTGTCCTGTCTCGTCTTCTTTATATTATTGCCAAGAAGCTGCAACTGAATAAAGCTGTGCTTCAACCTTCTGTTCCAAATTACCATTTTTAAAAATGCAATTGGCTGTTCCGGCCTACTAAAGGGGTCTGTCTGCCCCTGCCTGCTGTTGTCCTCAACTGAATAAAGCTGTGCTTCAACCTTCTGTTCCAAATTACCATTTTTAAAAATGCAATTGGCTGTTCCGGCCTACTAAAGGGGTCTGCCCCTGCCTGGTGTTGTCCTCAACTGAATAAAGCTGAGCTTCTACCTTCTGCCTCTTATTAACTGCTGTTTTTTAAAAAAAATTGGCTGTTCCGGCCTACTAAAGGTGTCTGTCTGCCCCTGCCTGGTGTTGTCCTCAACTGAACAAAGCTGAGCTTCCACATTCTGGCTTTCTCCCTATACTATCAGATATTAAACTGCATTTGGCCTACTAGTGTGGTTAGGCCCTTGAAACAGTGTCTGCTGCTCTTGGGTTTGCTACTCCACTGAACAAAGGAATGCCGCCTGTTTAGTCCTGTTACCAATTTTGAACTGCATTTAGCCTACTTTATTCTTTGGCCCTATATCTGTTTCCTCCTCATCCTGCCCATTGCCCAGCCACTGCTAGATGAGTCTGCTGGTACATTAACGTAGACCACTACATTCCCCTTATACTCTACACAGCCAGAATCTGACCCTGCTGAAAGTAAGGTTCCCCTTCCCGCATGTTATACCACCTTACACAGGGACAGAGAGGAAGGTGCAGATGAAAGTGCAGGTTCCTTCATCAGGTGGGGGGGCATACTCGTTGGCGACGTCACTGGCACAGGGCCCCTCAGAGTACGCAAAAGTGTCGCTGTTGGTGGGAGGCGCCCCCGCCATGCAAACACACTGCCGTACTTTGAGGGGCCCTGTGCCAGTGCCAATGCGAACGAGTGGGCCCCCCCTGCTTGCTCAGGATCACAGCACTTGCAACGTTGAAATACTTACCTTTCCCTGCAACACCGCCGTGACGTAGTCCGCATTTCCTGGGCCCACGAAAAACTTGAGCCAGCCCTACTCCCCCCACAACTTTTGCCAAATTACCCCCAATTCCCTATGCCCAACTATTATTATAAAGTTAATTAAGATTGACAAGCTTCAGAAACAAGAATGGATGTTTTTGGCATTAAAATGGGCACTGTAGGTGTTTTCCTGGCCTCCACTCACTGCCGACTATGCTTCCCCATTGACTTGCATTGGGTTTCGTGTTTCGGTAGATCCCCGACTTTTAGCGATAATCGGCCGACTGCACTCGACTCGACTCTGGACAAAATCGGGTTTCACAAAACCCGACTCGATCTTAAAAAAATGAAAGTCGCTCAACTCTAGTGTGGAGAAATGGTGTTCAATCTGTATATCCACCTTGTTTCCCTTTGAGCCAAGAGTCTCTTCCAATTCCCTCCGCGTGGGCCAATAAATACCCTGTTGATACCTCTCACCCTCAGCCCCGTAGGGTCACAGTTATGAAAGGTCTTGAAGTGACGCGGTATTGGCTTCAGTTTATTGAGGTCATCTTCTGTGGGTGCATTTTCTATGTCCAAGACGTGTTCTCGCACCCTGCGGTGAAGTTCACGTGACGTCATGCCCACATAAATGAGACCACAAGGGCAAGTAGCGTGGTATATGACTGCCCTAGTGGTACATGTGATTGTGTGGGTAATTTTGAAGGTTTTATCACTGGTGGAATTAGTGAACTCAGTAGAGTCACAGATGTTTTTGCAAGCCACGCACTTCCCACAACGGGTGCAGCCCCACTTTGGACCTCTAGAGTCAAAGATGTATTTTTGTTTTGGACCTTTATGATAACTGTGAACTAACTGATCTCTGAGGTTCTGCGACCTCCTAAAGGAGATGGTTGGAGTGTTGCCAATGAATTTGGAGATGGTGTCATCAAGTTGAAGCATGTGCCAATGTTTAGCAATAGCAGCCCTGATTTCACTACTCCTGGAGTTATAGTCCAAGACACAACGTACCTGGTCATGTTGTGCCACAATCCTCTTTTGCTGTAGCAATTCAGTTCTCTGGCTGCGATACACCCGTTGGTACGGCCGACAGATAGTTCTTCTCCCATATCCTCTGTCCTTGAATCGCTTATGAAGATCTGATGCCTGTTTTTCAAAGAAAAAATCATTTGAACAAATTCTTCTTGCCCGTAAGTACTGTCCGGTTGGAATATTTCTAATTAGATGCTGGGGATGTTGTGATGAGGCATGCAGTAGTGAATTGACTGACGTACTCTTGCGATAAAGATCGGTTTGCAAAAACCCATCCCCATCGACAGAGATAGAGATGTCCAGGAATTCGATAAGGCTAGTACCACACTTGTATGTGAGTTTAATGTTCTTAGAGTTGTTATTAAGAATAGTGAAAAAAGCATCCAACTCAGCCCGAGTGCCCTGCCAGATCATGAGTACGTCATCGATATACCTCCACCAGGTGATGACATGTGCACTTAACTGGTGTGGTGAAGTTTGAAAAATACTGCGCTCCCAAAGGCCTAAAAAAAGGTTAGCATATGAGGGCGCACAAGACGCCCCCATAGCGGTACCTTGTACCTGGAGAAAAAAGGAATCACGGTATATGAAAAAATTGTGTGTCAAAATAAATCTCAAGGCCTTAATGAGGAAGACACAGAGATGTTCATCAAGGCCACCATTACTAAGATAAAAAGTGGCTGCCTCTATCCCATCATCATGACGAATCGATGTGTACTGTTATGATCCTAGTGGCAAGGATCGCAGGTCGGACTAGCTAAGTAACTGAACAGACTACTAGCTCTGGGGAAGTGGTAACTAGATTGACCGCAACCTGATCCTATCCGCAAACAACTATAGGCAGCCGTGGAACGTTACCTAAAAATCCTAGATGTCTCGTCACGGCCTGAGAAACTGACTATTCCTGGAGGGAAAGTAAGCCCTCACTTGCCTCAGTGGAATGACCCCAAAGATATAGAATAGCCCCCCACAAATATTAACGGTGAGTTAAGGGGAAAGCACAAACGCAGAGATGAAATCAGATTTAGCAAATGAGGCCCGCTAATACTAGATAGCAGAAAATAGGAAGGAAACTGTGCGGTCAATAAAAAACCCTATTCAAAATATCCACGCAGAGATTGCTCGAGCCCCCGCACCAACTAACGGTGCGGGGGAAGCAACTCCGTACCCCAGAGCTTACCAGCAAAAAGAAATCACATGTTAGCAAGCTGGACTAGACTCATCATACACAAAAATCATATTGCAGGCAGATGAGCAAAAAATATTCAAACAGAACTTAGCTTATCCTGAAGAGGCAGAAAACGAGATAATCAGGAGTAATCAGAATAGCACTGAATACATTGACAGCCGGCAACAAGTGGAAGTGAAGCAGAGCTAAATAGGAGCCTCCCTGGTGAATAACGAGGCAGCTGATCCAGCAGACCCGCAGGATAATAAACCAAACCACCAGGGGGAGCCAAAAAACCAAAGTCACACAATACCATCTGTGACCACAAGAGGGAGCCTGAAAACGGAGTTCACAACAGTACCCCCCCCTTGAGGAGGGGTCACCGAACCCTCATCAAAACCCCCAGGGCGATCAGGGTGAGCCACATGGAAGGCACGAACCAAATCGGCCGCATGAACATCAGAGGCAACAACCCAGGAATTATCCTCCTGACCATAGCCTTTCCACTTAACCAAATACTGAAGCCTCCGTCTAGAAATACGAGAATCCAAGATCTTCTCCACCACGTATTCCAATTCTCCCTCAACCAGCACAGGGGCAGGAGGCTCAACCGAAGGAACCACAGGCACCACATACCTCCGCAACAACGACCGATGGAACACATTATGAATAGCAAACAATGCCGGGAGGTCCAAACGAAATGACACAGGGTTAAGGACTTCCAAAATCTTATAAGGACCGATAAACCGAGGCTTAAACTTAGGAGAGGAGACCTTCATAGGAACAAAGCGAGAAGACAACCACACCAAATCCCCAACGCGAAGTCGGGGACCCACACAGCGACGGCGGTTGGCAAAGCGCTGAGCCTTCTCTTGTGACAGCTTCAAATTGTCCACCACATGATTCCAAATCTGATGCAACCTATCCACCACAACATCATGCAAATTATGCAATACAAGAAAGCGAATCACCTCCTGATGAACAGGAGTCATGCACATGGTCACTTGTGTCCAGTACTGAGGTTTATTCGTAGCCAATGGTGTAGCATCAATTCCCCTTAGTGGAATAGGGAATTTTAAAGGCTCCAAAACAAAACCACAGCGCCTGGCAAATGACAAATCCATCAGACTCAGGGCAGCACCTGAATCCACAAAAGCCATAACCGGGTAAGATGACAGGGAACAAATCAGGGTAACAGACAAAATAAACTTAGGCTGTAAAGTACCGATGGTGACAGATTTATCAATCTTTTTTGTGCGCTTAGAGCATGCTGAGATAACATGAGCTGAGTCACCACAGTAAAAGCACAACCCATTTTGCCGTCTATAATTTTGCCGTTCACTTCTGGTCAGAATTCTATCACATTGCATATACTCAGGTGTCTGTTCAGAAGACACCGCCAAATGGTGCGCAGGTTTGCGCTCCCGCAAACGCCGATCAATCTGAATGGCCAGAGTCATTGACTCATTCAGACCTGCAGGCGTAGGGAACCCCACCATGACATTCTTAATGGCTTCAGAAAGACCTTTTCTGAAATTTGCAGCCAGGGCACACTCATTCCATTGAGTAAGAACCGACCATTTCCGAAATTTCTGGCAGTACACCTCTGCATCATCTTGCCCCTGAGAGAGGGCCAACAACGTTTTTTCAGCCTGGTTCTCAAGATTAGGTTCCTCATAGAGCAATCCAAGGGCCAGAAAAAACGCATCCACACTGAGCAATGCAGGATCCCCTGGAGCCAATGCGAAAGCCCAATCTTGAGGATCGCCACGCAAGAAAGAAATAATAATCTTAACTTGCTGAACAGAATCCCCAGAGGAACGAGGTTTCAAAGAAAGAAACAACTTGCAATTGTTCTTAAAATTCAGGAACCTAGATCTATCTCCAGAAAACAACTCCGGAATAGGTATTCTAGGCTCTGACATAGGACTGTGCACAACAAAATCCTGAATACTTTGTACCCTTGCAGCAAGATGATCTACACTGGAGGCTAAACTCTGGATATCCATATCAGCAGCTGAACTCAGAGCCACACCAAGATTAAGAGGAGGAGAGAAGCCAGACACACAGCAGCTAGGCACACGGCAGCAAAAAAAAAAAAAAAAAATATCTCCAAGCTTCTTTTCTCCTGCTTCTGCCATGCAATTAACACTTTATAGGAAGGCTGTACTGTTATGATCCTAGTGGCAAGGATCGCAGGTCGGACTAGCTAAGTAACTGAACAGACTACTAGCTCTGGGGAAGTGGTAACTAGATTGACCGCAACCTGATCCTATCCGCAAACAACTATAGGCAGCTGTGGAACGTTACCTAAAAATCCTAGACGTCTCGTCACGGCCTGAGAAACTGACTATTCCTGGAGGGAAAGTAAGTCCTCACTTGCCTCAGTGGAATGACCCCAAAGATATAGAATAGCCCCCCACAAATATTAACGGTGAGTTAAGGGGAAAGCACAAACGCAGAGATGAAATCAGATTTAGCAAATGAGGCCCGCTAATACTAGATAGCAGAAAATAGGAAGGAAACTGTGCGGTCAATAAAAAACCCTATTCAAAATATCCACGCAGAGATTGCTCGAGCCCCCGCACCAACTAACGGTGCGGGGGAAGCAACTCCGTACCCCAGAGCTTACCAGCAAAAAGAAATCACATGTTAGCAAGCTGGACTAGACTCATCATACACAGAAATCATATTGCAGGCAGATGAGCAAAAAATATTCAAACAGAACTTAGCTTATCCTGAAGAGGCAGAAAACAAGATAATCAGGAGTAATCAGAATAGCACTGAATACATTGACAGCCGGCAACAAGTGGAAGTGAAGCAGAGCTAAATAGGAGCCTCCCTGGTGAATAACGAGGCAGCTGATCCAGCAGACCCGCAGGATAATAAACCAAACCACCAGGGGAAGCCAAAAAACCAAAGTCACACAATACCATCTGTGACCACAAGAGGGAGCCTGAAAACGGAGTTCACAACAGTGTACAGCGACTCCACGTCGCATGTTACAGGAATCATATCTGGTTCCAATTGGATCCCATCGAGCTTTTTTAAGGTATCAGTGGTATCCTTCAAAAAAGAAGGTAGGGTTTCCACTAATGGTTTGAGGTAAAAATCAACCAATTGAGAGATAGGTTCAGAGATATTATTGGTACCGGAAACTATGGGCCTACCTGGAGGAGTTTTGGGATCCTTGTGGATTTTAGGAAGTAAATAAATACTTGCTATCGTTGGGTCTTCAATCCAAAGTCCCTCCATCTGCTTGGTTGTGAGGACACCATTGTCAACCGCCTCCTGTAAGAGACATCGAAGTTCATCTCTATACTTCAATAGGGGATTGTAAGTTAGTTTCTGATAACAAGATGTATTTCTCAATTGTCTCATCATCTCCTTTTCATAGGCAATGACTGACCACACCACTACATTACCCCCTTTATCAGAGGGTTTGATGATAACCTCATGGAGGTTTCTCAATTCCTTAAGGGCACTTCTTTCTTCGCTATTAAGGTTATCACCTTTAATGGTTTCAGGGATCCTTTTCACCTCCTGCATGACTGAGCGCACAAACAAGTCAAGGACAGGTACCGTCTGGATTTGGGGAAATTTCTTGGATTTAGGAAGGAGATGTCTAGGAAAATAACAGCCGTCGGCTTCCGCCGCCAAGTCCTCTAGGATCTGGATTGTTTCCGCCTCTGCTTCTGTTGGAGATAAATGGTCATGTGTATCATGAAAAAACATTCTCTTAAAAAACAACCTTCGAGTGAAAAGCTGTAGGTCCTTAAGGACCGAAAACTGATCAGGAGCTGAAGATGGAGAAAAAGTGAGGCCCTTCCTAAGTAAAGAAATTTGAGCAGGTGATAGTACAACATCAGAAAGGTTAATTACCTTCATAGAGGTATTCTGAGGGACATCTTCTAGGTCTGAATCCAGATCCTTCACACGACGCCTCGTGTTGTAACCATGGAAACGATCATCCCTCCGCCTCTGATTAAACCGTCGATGCTGCTCACCAGTCTGACCAGCTAATGGTATAGAAGAATTAGCACTGGAAGTACTAGCAGATTCTAAAGTGGGACCAGTCTTGTTTGATGAATCAAAGAGTGACCATTTGTACACCTTATCATCCACTTTATCCTGCTGATCACGTAATAATTTCTTATTTTTGTTACTGGAAATGTCCTTCTCCCAGACATCACAATGTTCATCCATTTCTTTAATGAAACCCTTAAATTCATCAGGTGTGCATTCCATTTGAAGTTTTTTGTAGATCTCATCGATCTCAATTCCTAGATCATTAATAGACTTCCCATTAATGTCAATCAAAATAGACATAAACGTAGTAGAACATGCATGACACGCAGTCTCCCATCTTGTACGCATAGCCAAATCACTGACCGGGAACGAGGGGAAAATCTGGACACGCAGTCCCCTAGGGATAAGACTCTTGGAAATATAATTTTCTAATGATGTCTTGTTCCACCATAGCCTAGTGCGACGGTTGAGTAAATTTTTAAAAGTTTTTTTCAATGCTGTCTTCTGAACTGGCTCCTGCACCAGTGGAGTACTGCCACAAAACACATTCTGAGCATGAATGGTCCAAGAAGCATCTCTACTTCTAAAGTCCATAGTGGACAGGGTATCAATAAACTCTGTAAAGAGATAAATATAAGAAACACCAAAAAGAAAACCCTAACAGGGCCATGAAGGTATAACCATAACAAAATCCCAAAAAAGAACCCTCACGCAAGAGCCAAAACATAAAAGAATATATAATCTTTATTAATGCATAAAAACAATAACAAAATACAAGGCAGTAACCACTAGTGCAGCAGCAGCAGTGGGTCACGCACAGGAAACACCCTCAATAGGTACTGAAATCCTGAAACCTGTGGACTCTCAATCACCTGAAACCCCTCTGCTGTATGGTATTTTAGAATTTACAATAGATATTAGTTACAGTTAAGTCCATATATATTTGTACAGAGACAATATTTTTCTAATTTTGGTTATAGACATTATCATAATGAATTTTAAACAAAACAATTCAGATGCAGTTGAAGTTCAGACTTTCAGCTTTCATTTGCAGGTATCCACATTAAATTGGATGAAGGGTTTAGGAGATTCAGCTCCTTAACATGTGCCACCCTGTTTTTAAAGGGACCAAAAGTAATCGGACAGATTCAATAATTTTAAATAAAATGTTCATTTCTAGTACTTGGTTGAAAACCCTTTGTTGGCAATGACTGCCTGAAGTCTTGAACTCATGGACATCACCAGACGCTGTGTTTCCTCCTTTTTCATGCTCTGCCAGGCCTTCACTGCGGTGGTTTTCAGTTGCTGTTTGTTTGTGGGCCTTTCTGTCTGAAGTTTAGTCTTTAACAAGTGAAATGCATGTTCAGTTGGGTTGAGATCAGGTGACTGACTTGGCCATTCAAGAATATTCCACTTCCTTGCTTTAACCCCTTAGTGACAGAGCCAATTTGGTACTTAATGACCAGGTCAATTTTTACAATTCTGACCGCTGTCACTTTATGAGGTTATAACTCTGGAACGCTTTAACAGATCCTGCTGATTCTGAGTTTTTTTTTTCGTGACATATTGTACTTCATGTTAGTGGTAACACTTCTTTGATATTAGTTGCGATTATTTATGAAAAAAACGGAAATATGGCGAAAATTTTTAAAATTTTGCAATTTTCAAACTTTGTATTTTTATGCCCTTAAATCAGAGAGATATGTCACAAAAATTAGTTAATAAATAACATTTCCCACATATCTACTTTACATCAGCACAATTTTGGAAACAAAATTTTTTTTGTTAGGGAGTTATAAGGGATAAAAATTGACCAGCAATTTCTCATTTTTACAACACCATTTTTTTTTAGGACCACATCACATTTGAAGTCATTTTGAAGTCATATGATAGAAAATAACCAAGTGTGACGCCATTCTAAAAACTGCACCCCTCAAGGTGCTCAAAACCACATTCAAGAAGTTTATTAACCCTTTTACGTGCTTCACAGGAACTGAAACAATGTGGAAGGAAAAAATGAACATTTAACTTTTTTGCAAACATTTTACTTCAGAACCATTTTTTTTTATTTTCACAAGTGTAAAAACAGAAATTTAACCATAAATTTTGTTGTGCAATTTCTCCTGAATACGTTGATACCCCATATGTGGGGGTAAACCACTGTTTGGGTGCACCGCAGTGCTTGGAAGAGAAGGAGCGCCGTTTGACTTTTTCAATGCAGAATTGGCTGGAATTGAGATCGGATGCCATGTCACGTTTAGAGAGCCCCTGATGTGCCTAAACAGTGGAAACGCTCCACAAGTGACACCATTTTGGAAACTAGACCCCTTAAGGAACTTATCTAGATGTGTGGTGAGCACTTTGAGCCCCCAAGTGCTTCACAGAAGTTTATAAAGTAGAGCCGTGAAAATAAAACATCGCATTTGTTTACACAAAAATGATATTTTTGCCCACAAATTCTTATTTTCACAAGGGTAACAGGAGAAATTAGACCACAAAAGTTGTTGTGCAATTTCTCCTGAGTACGTCGATACCCCATATGTGGGGGTAAATCACTGTTTGGGTGCACCGCAGAGCTTGGAAGAGAAGGAGTGCCGTTTTACTTTTTCAATGTAGAATTGGCTGGAATTGAGATCGGACGTCATGTCGCGTTTGGAGAGCCCCTGATGTGCCTAAACAGTGCAAACCCCCCACAAGTGACCCCATTTTGGAAACTAGACCCCTTATGGAACTTAAGATGTGTGGTGAGCACTTTAAACCCCCAGGTGCTTCACAGAAGATTATAACGTAGAGCCGTGAAAATAAAAAATCGCATTTTTTCTACAAAAATTATCTTTTTGCCCCCAAATTTTTATTTTCACAAGGGTAACAGGAGAAATTAGACAACAAAAATTGTTGTGCAATTTCTCCTGAGTACGTCGATACCCCATATGTGTGGGTAAACCACTGTTTGGGCGCACCGCAGAGCTTGGAAGAGAAGGAGTGCCGTTTTACTTTTTCAATGTAGAATTGGCTGGAATTGAGATCGGACACCATGTCGCGTTTGGAGAGCCCCTGATGTGCCTAAACAGTAGAAACCCCCCACAAGTGATCCCATTTTGGAAACTAGACCCCTTAAAGAACTTATCTAGATGTGTAGTGAGCACTTTAAACCCCCAAGTGCTTCACAGAAATTTATAACGTAGAGCCGTTAAAATAAAAAATCCTTTTTTTTTCCTCAAAAATGATTTTTTAGCCTGCAATTTTTTATTTTCTCAAGGGTAACAGGAGACATTGGACCCCAAAATCTGTTGAACAGTTTGTCCTGAGTACGCTGATACCCCATATGTGGGGGGGCACTGTTTGGGCACCCATCGGGGCTCGGAAGGGAAGGAGCGCCAAAATTTATTGTGCAATTTATGCTGAGTAGGCTGATACCTCATATGTGGGGGTAAACCACTGTTTGGGCGCATGGCAGAGCTTGGAAGGGAAGGAGCGCCGTTTTGGAATGCAGACTTTGATAGAATGGTCTGCGGGCATTATGTTGCATTTGCAGAGCCCCCGATGTACCTAAACAGTAGAAACCCCCCACAAGTGACCCCATTTTGGAAACTAGACCCCCAAGGAACTTATCTAGATGTGTGGTGAGAACTTTGAATGCCCAAGTGCTTCACAGAACTTTATAATGCAGAGTCGCGAAAATAAAAAATATTTTTTTCCCACAAAAAAGATTTTTTAGCCCCCAAGTTTTTATTTTCACAAGGGTAACAGGAGAAATTGGACCCCAAAAGTTGTTGTCCAATTTATCCTGAGTACGCTGATGCCCCATATGTGGGGGGTAAACCACTGTTTGGGCGCACGGCAGAGCTCAGAAGGGAGGGAGCACCATTTGACTTTTTGAGCGCAAAATTGGCTGTGGCGTTTAGAGACTCCCTGATGTACCTAAACAATGGAAATCCCCCAATTCTAACTCCAACCCTAACCCCAACACACCCTAACCCTAATCCCAACCTGATCCATAATCCTAATCACAACCCTAATGATAATCACAACCCTAACCCCAAAACAACCCTAATCCCAACCCTAGCCATAACCCTAATCATAGCCCTAAATCCAACACACCCCTAATCCTAATCTCAACCCTAACCTCAAACCTAACCCTAATCCCAATACACCCCTAATCCCAACCCTAACCTTAACCCTAATCCCAAACCTAACCCTAATCCCAAACATAACCCTAATGCCAACCCTAATCCAAACCCTAACCCTAATCCCAACTCTAACCCTAACTTTAGCTGCAACCCTAGTCCTAACTTTAGCCCTAACCCTAGCCCTAACTTTAGTCCCAACCCTAACCCTAACTTTAGCCCCAACCCTAACCCTAGCCCTAACTTTAGCCCCAACCCTAACCCTAGCCCTAACCCTAAATTTAGCCCCAACCCTAACCCTAACCCTAAATTTAGCCCCAACTCTAACCCTAAATTTAGCCCCAACCCTAACCCTAAATTTAGCCCCAACCCTAACCCTAAATTTAGCCCTAGCCCTAACCCTAAATATAGCCCCAACCCTAACCCTAACCCTAAGTTTAGCCCCAACCCTAACCCTAACCCTAAATTTAGCCCCAACTCCTCTAGCTGCCGGCCGGCAGATCATTGCGGGAGCACTGCGCATGCGCCCGCCATTTTCTTACCGGAGGAAGAAGCCGGCGGCCAGGAGGGGACACAGGAGGACCCAGGGACACCGGTAAGTACAACAGGGTCCCCGAATCCCCCTATTTCTCTGTCCTCTGATGTGCGATCACATCAGAGGACAGAGAATTACACTTCGCTTTTTTTTTTTTGCGGTCGCCGGTAGCAGTTAATTACCGGCGATCGCAAAACAGGGGTCGGTAAAAACCGACCCCGATCATGTTCTTTGGGGTCTCGGCTACCCCCGGCAGCCGAGAGCCCAAAGATCTTCCTGGTGCCGGCCGGCGGGCGCACTATGCATGCGCCCGCTATTTTTTGGCCGGAACAAGATAGCGGAGCCACGAGGAGCACCGGGGGAGACAGCTGAGTATCGGAGGGGGATCAGGGACCTCATTTCTCTGTCCTCTGATGTGCGATCACATCGGAGGACAGAGAAATTAAATGGGAAATCGCGGGGGGGTTTTTTGCGACCGCCGGTAAACGGTTAATTACCGGCGATCGCAACCCGGGAGTCGGTAAAAACCCCCGAATCATGTTCTCTGGGGTCTCGGCTACCCCCGGTAACCGAGGCCCAAGAGAAAATCCGACTCTGGGGGGCGCTATTCACTTTTTTTTTAATTAACGGCGCTGTGGTTTAAGTACCCTTAACTGTCGCCGTTAAAAGGCGTATTGGCGGTCGTTAAGGGGTTAATAAACTCCTGGGTTGCTTTGGCTTTATGTTTTGGGTCATTGTCCATCTGTAGTATGAAACGACGACCAATCAGTTTTGCTGCATTTGGCTGGATCTGAGCACACAGTATGTCTCTGAATACCTCAGAATTCATTCGGCTGATTCTGTCCTGTGTCACATCATCAATAAACACTAGTGACCCAGTGTCACTGGCAGCCATGCATGCCCAAGCCATCACACTGCCTCCGCCATGTTTTACAGATGATGTTTTATGCTTTGGATCATGAGCTGTACCAAGCCTTCGCCATACTTTTCTCTTTCCATCAGAGGTAGAGGTAGAGGTTGATCTTGGTTTCATCTGTCCAAAGAATGTTATTCCAGAACTGTGCTGGCTTTTTTAGATGGTTTTTAGCAAAGTCCAGTCTAGCCTTTTTATTCTTGATGCTTATGAGTGGCTGCACCGTGCAGTGAACCCTCTGTATTTACTTTCATGCAGTCTTCTGTTTATGGTAGATTTGGATATTGATACGCTTACCTCCTGGAGAGTGTTGTTCACTTGGTTGGCTGTTGTGAATGGGTTTCTCTTCACCATGGAGATTATTCTGCGATCATCCACCACTCTTGTCTTCCGTGGGCGCCCAGATCTTTTTGCATTGATGAGTTCACCAGTGCTTTCTTTCTCAGGATGTACCAAACTGTAGATTTTGCCACTCCTAATTTTGTAGCAATTTCTCGGATGGGTTTTTTCTGTTTTCGCAGCTTAAGGATGGCTTGTTTCACCTGCATGGAGAGCTCCTTTGACCACATGTTTACTTCACAGTAAAACCTTCCAAATGCAAGCACCACACCTCAAATCAACTCCAGGCCTTTTATCTGCTTAATTGAGAATGACATAATGAAGGGATTGCCCACACCTGTCCATGAAATAGCCTTGGAGTCAATTGTCCAATTACTTTTGGTCCCTTTAAAAACATGGTGGCACATGTAAAGGAGCTGAAACTCCTAAACCCTTCATGCAATGTTAATGTGGATACCCTCAAATGAAAGCTGAAAGTCTGAACTTCAACTCTATCTGAATTGTTTTGTTTAAAATTCATTGTGGTAATGTCTATAACCAAAATTAGAAAAATGTTGTCTCTGTCCAATTATATATGGACTTAACTGTTTACAATGTAAGAAGTAAGTGAAATCTTTGGTATTGTATTATACCTATATTTCTTATCTGTGCATCATCAGTTGTGGTATATGTTAAAGGGGCTCCACTATGGAGCATTATATGAGGTTCATTCTGTATGGAGCAATATATGGCACTCATTCTGTAAGGAGCATTATACGGAGCCCATTCTGTATGTAGCATCGTATGGGGCCCATACTGTATGGAGCATTATATGGGGCCCATTATTCTGTATGGAGCATTATACTGGGCCCATTATTCTGTATGGAGTATTATATAGGGCCCATTCTGTATGGAGCATTATATGGGGACCATTATTCTGTATGGAGCATTATATGGAGCCCATCATTCTGTATGGAGCATTATATAGGGCCCATTATTCTGTATGGAGCATTATATGGAGCTCATTATACTGTATGGAGTAATATATGTGGCCCATTATTCTGTTCGGAGCATTATATTGTTCTGTATGGATCATTATATGGGGCTCATTATACTGTATGGAGTAATATATGGGGCCAATTATTCTGTATGGAGCATTATAAGGTGCCCACTCTGTATGGAGCATTATATGGAGCCCATTCTGTATGGAGCATTATATGGGGCTCATTATACTGTATGGAGCAATATATGAGGCTCATTATACTGTATGGAACATTTATATGGGGCTCATTATACTGTATGGTGCAATATATGGGGCTCATTATACTATATGGATCAATATATGGGGCTCATTATACTGTATGGAGGACTATATGAGGAAATTGACTTTTGTAAATGGTACACTGCTGAGGTCAATTTCTACTGGTAGGGTACATTTATCAATATCTTGTTTACCTCTAATACTACAGGTACTGAAAACCTGAAACCAGTGGACCCTCGATCACGTGAATCCTCTCTGCTGTATGGTATTGTAGAATTTACAATAGATATTACTCATGTAATGTAAGAAGTGAAATCTTTGGTATTTACTATACCAATATTTCTTATCTGTGAATCATGAATTGCGGTATGTGTTAAAATGGCCCACTGAGACTCTCTTTCCCAGGGCCCACGAAAACCTGGAGCCGGCCCTGGCTCTCATGCACAGTGGTCACACAATGGAGGTTCACCTTCAGATAGGAGTAGCTGAATCTAAATAGGTGAAAGGAACAGTGCATTGAGACATTTTTCCGACAAGGCTGCACCAAGCGCCTTCACTTGCATTTGCAATGGCTATGTTTTTAGTGGGTGGTTGGGGGGAAGTGGAGGAACAGATATCAAAACAAATGGAATGATTTTTATTGTTGCTGCATTCCCTAAAAGGCTGTGTGGTTAGATTGAAGTGCAAATTTGGGGTGAAAAACTCACTTTAAGGGCTCATTTCCACTTGCGAGAGACAAAACGGTCCGATTTACGGACTAAAAAAATGGAGGAAAATCATGCGATTATCATGCGAGTGTCATGCGATTTTTTATCGCAACATCCATATGACATCCGTATTGCTGTCCGATTTTTACGCACCGGTGTCCTTTGAAAAGCTGGCAAATCAGTGCTGTGTACAGTAAAATCACACTGACAGGTTAGAATAGAATAGATATATACACATAGAATAGGTATATATACATATATATGTCAGTGAGACACCTATATATATATATTTATATTTAATGCAGCGCTAGATAGCATAAAAGCCGCTAATTCAATTGCCGGCTTTTGCTATCTCCTTCACAAACCCGACAGGATATGAGACATGGTTTACATACAGTAAACCATCTCATATCCCTTCTTTTATTACATATTCCTCTTCACTAATGTAAGAAGTGTCTGTGTGTCAAATTTGGGCGCTCTAGCTGGTAAAATAAAGGATTAAATGGCGGAAAAAATTGGCGTGGGCTCCCGCGCAATTTTCTCCGCCAGAGTGGTAAAGCCAGTGACTGAGGGCAGATATTAATAGCCTAGAGAGGGTCCATGATTATTGGCCCCCCCTGGCTAAAAACATCTGCCCCCAGCCACCCCAGAAAAGGCACATCTGGAAGATGCGCCTATTCTGGCACTTGGCCACTCTCTTCCCACTCCCGTGTAGGGGTGGGATATGGGGTAATGAAGGGTTAATGTCACCTTGCTAATGCAGTCGCTCCTGTCTGTAAAATGTTGTGAATTAATTTAATGCAGGGGAATGTCCTGTAGTTACCTTGAGTCGCGGTGATGCACCCCCAGCTGGATGTCCTCATATGAACTCGAGCGTGGGAACTTTTCCCAGGCTCGAGTTCATATGAGGACATCCAGGACAACTACAGGACATTCCCCTGCTTTCCATTCATTCCCCGGGGTTTTACCTCCACAAGCACAACTGCATTAGCAGAGCTCCTGGGTGTAAAATGATTTAACCCCTTCAGATGGATTTACATGACTGACTGAACGACGGAATGTATGGGATATTGTTGATTTTTTATTTTACCTTTTTTACAGAATGAGGGTCTTCAGTGGATTACGAATATAATAAAATATTAAAACACCCTGTGTCTTTATTTCATTAAAATACTTTTAAATAATGTGGGTGTGTTTTATTAACCATTTCGTACTATTGGATTAATAATGGATAGGTGTCATAATTGACGCCTCTCCATTATTAATTTGGCTTAATATCACCTTACAATAGCATATCCCACTGCTACAAGGGAGTGGGAAGAGAGTGGCCAAGTGCCAGAATAGGCGCATCTTCCAGATGTGCCTTTTCTGGGGTAGTTGGGGGCAGATGTTTTTAGCCAGGAGGGGCCAATAACCATGGACCCTCTCTAGGCTATTAATATCTGCCCTCAGTCACTGGCTTTACCACTCTGGCGGAGAAAATTGCGCGGGAGCCCATGCCAATTTTTTCAGCCATTTAACCCTATATTTTACCAGCTAGAGTGCCCAAATTTTGCACATACACACTACTAACAGTGTGGAATATGCAAAAAAAAAAGGGATATGAGATGGTTTACTGTATGTAAACCATGCCTCATATCCTGTCGGGTTTGTGAAGGAGAAATGAAAAGCCGGTAATTGAATTACCGGCTTTTCTGCAATCTAGCGCAATCTAGCGCTAAATTAAATATAAATATATATATATGTGTCTCACTGACACACATATATATATATATATATATATATATATATATATATATATATCTATTCTATGTGTACACATTTATTCTACCTATTCTATTCTATTTTGTCACTGTGCTTTTAATGTACACCGCACTGTGTAATCTGTAATTTTCTCGCCCCCATAGACTTTCATTGGCGATTTTTTTTGCGCAATACGGTGACAAACACAGCATGCTGCGATTTTCTACGACGGTACAAGACCGTATAATACGGATCAGTAAAATACGGCAGATAGGAGCTGGGCCATAGAGAATCATTTTACCGTATGCAATCCGTATTTTCTGCACCTCTCATATGTCCGTAAAAATCGCTAGTGTGACGCCGGCTTTAGTGTTGCTCAGGTGAGAGAATCTGTGGCAGCTTCTGATGCCTTAATTCCATCAGGTGTGTAACACCATGGAAATCCTCAAAACCTGACATATAAAGGGCCGTGGGGATGGGATTTGGGAAACACTGTGGTGCAGTAATATGTTGGTGCTATATATGCAGCATACATCGCTAAGTACGGTAAGTACATCTTAGGCTGAATTAAAGCGTCAAACTTTTTTTCAGTGCATTTCTCCTATCTACTACTCAGTGAAAAATGGGCAGCACAGGATAATATACAGATGGCATCCAAATGCCATCCTTTTTTGTTTTCTCTGACCAATTCAGAGGAAAGGGTGAATTAGATAAGTAAATCATATCAAAATGAGCAGGTCACAGGTTTAAAAAAATTAGACACGTTAAGATACCATTTGAAATTAATGTGCTCATGTTCTGTCAGTTAACGAAACAGCACACACATATGACAAATAGTGACGTGAATGAGCCAATATAACCTGTAGACGAATCTGTATTCAGTAGAGACTTTACTCCTGTGATCCAGCAATAATCAATTACAGACTTTAGTACATCTTGGACAGACGCTGAGCCTGGATAATGACAAAATGCGGATTTTGGGTACGGTAATTAAAAAGAAAGTTTTCATTCAACTTCTAAAACACTGTTCAAACTGGTAGGAAATTGTGATACAGTAGTTATCCTAAAATAATACTTGTTTAGTAACATACTGTGAGACTTGTGAATATGCTGTTACCTGTGACCACCAAACAAATGCCAGACTGAATTATTCCATGTCGCCAGAATGTTCGGATATTCAGTTGTCAATTAATTGCCGTGAATCACTCAGTCTATTGTTTATGTGATCAACAGTCTTGAAAAATGCTTGAATGGTAATCTAAAAAGAAAGATACACTAGTAAAACGTGACAAATCTTCTAATTCAAGTTACACTATATAAAGACAAAAGCATTAGGAAAAACTTGGTAATCGATTAATTCAGTTTTTTCATTGGGTCTCATTACCGTAGCTATATAAAGTCCAGCCCCTTAGCATAACGTCTGTTTTAAGTAACTTTTGTGAAAGGCTGAGTCATTATAAAGACCTAATTGAAATTGAGCATGGTCCTGTAATAGGATACCACTGTGGAACAAGTCAGTTCATGAAAAGTTTCGCTACCTGTGAGTTGTGTGGAGACACGGGGGGGATCGGTGAGCACCCAGGTCCGCTAGCCGAAACTGCATGGACAGCGGATCATCCCGCCAAATGCCCGCTCTCCCTTTAACGTGGGCATAATGCTACTCAGACAACACAGGATGAGGGTAAAACAGTGTGGCAATGCTTTATTGGACCACAAAACAGGCAGATAACACATAGAACAGTCCCAGCAAAATACTCCAGGATTATGCACATTAGAGAGTCTCACCCTTCTGCTGACTCTCCGGGATTATGGCAGCTAATTCAGAGCTCCCAGGGTCGACTACCCCTCCTGTGGAACACACAGAAAGGAAGTAACGACAAGCCTAGGAAGATGACAGTCCATTGAGGTACAAGGTCAGTTGACCTGAGGGTCACAACCTGGCTTCTCCGAACATCTCCATGGAGTGAGGCGACCAGCAGTCCCAATCCTGGCTTTCTCCAAACGTATCCATGGTTCAGTGAAGGTCAATGGAGCAGATCTGTATTCTTCCAACCGGGGCCAAGGTTCCCTATGTTGTTTCTTGTAGAATCATAGATCTGTATCCCTCGTGATGGAGCCATGATGTGTTGGCAGCAGTCCTGTAGGGGCCACTGGATGTTTGGATGACTTAGCAGAATCTATGGCTGTCTCTCTCTGTCTACACAGAGGCATGTAACCTATTTTTAAACTTACCAAGTGTCCTTCATTCAGTATTTACATAAAGGGTAAGAACATAGATGAGATCATTTAGCATTACTTGATTTTTTAATCTATTTTCTAGTTTTTCCTCTTCTGTTTTCAACCTCACCAAACTATCTGGCCTACACGATGCATAATTAGCATATCAGTAAACATCACTAGTCATCAAGGATAAGAGCACACTATGTTATATATCAAATATCAGTTTACAAGTCAATATTACAGGCTTACACAAATAAAAGTATGTTTCTTGACCAGCCAGAAAGAAATGCTTAAATTCAAAAGTCATGTTGACTATTTCTAGCAAGCCAGAAAGAATAGGTTGTATATGTTATACAACCTATTCTTTCTGGCTTGCTAGAAATAGTCGTCTGGTTAATTAACATACAATGTTGTGTCTCCACAAGTGGTAATACTGAAAAATTGAAGTGTTTAGAAACCGCAGCAACTCAGCAGCTGACCATGTAAAGTTACAGAGCAGAGTGCATAAATGTCACCAATGCTTTGCTAGATCAATAACTGCAACGATCCAGCATCTACTGTGTTACCATTAGTGATGAGCGAATATTTCAATGTACGACTCGGATTACGTTTGGCAAATTTGCAATATTTGCCGATTAATTCATCGAATATTCGCCGAACACCATTATAGTCAATGGGAGGCAAAAACAAACGCATGCACAACACCTTAGAACAGCCCCAAATGCTGCTAAAACAAATCAAATGAGGGACAGACAGCAGGAAAGTGGCCTCAATTCACCTACAGTACAATTTGCAGCATGGAACTTCAGCAATCAGCCAGGCGTGAGGTATCGGGGTCTGGGACAGTATTTAAAGCTTCCCAATGACCATCACAGTAAGACGAGGTGGGTGAGGGATCGGTGTAGGGCACTTTTTTCTGGGAGCCCTGACACCACATGCAACGCCTCTACCTGCTTTCATGCTGAGCCATACTCAGGTGGCATATATCAGTTTTCTAGACTACCATTTCAGAAAAATTTAAGGATAGTAACATGGGTAGTTGAGTGCAAGGAAGTGGAGGCCTGACGGTCTTGGAGGCCTATTGCTACAGGCAAATGCATGAAGGAGACCTAACCAGGAGTGTTCACATTTCCAAAAATTATTGGCGTACACCACCAAAGTGGCATCAATTTCACCACAGTAGAAATAGTAGAATAGAGATCGACAGGTCTTTTTCTACACCCAATCCAGCAGATGAACACCCTACAAGGAGTGTTTACATTTCCAAAAATTATTGGTATACACCACCAAAAGTGGCATCAATTTCACCACAGTAGAAATAGTAAAATAGGGACTAACAAGTCTTTCTCTACACCCAATCCAGCAGATGAACACCCTACAATGTGTGTTCACATTTAAAGAAATGAGGGCCTTACACCACAGAAGTGGCATCAATTTCACCACAGTAGAAAAAGTCTAATAGGGACCAACAGGTCTTTCTCTACACCAAATCCAGCAGATAGACACTCAGCAAGGAGTGTTCACATTTCCAAAAATTATTGGAATACACCACCAAAGTGGCATCAATTTCCCCACAGTAGAAATAGTATAATAGCAACTGTACCAGAAGTGGTACATGCACAGCTTTCTTAAAAAAATAATAGTGACTGGGTAATTGGTACTGGGGGACTGCGACGTCCATCAGCTTTTGGAAACCATCGGTATCCACCAGGCGGAAAGGCATTTCCGTGGCCAACAAATTGGAGATGTGGAGTTCAACCTCTTAGCTTTGCCATGCGTAGGAGGAAACAATCTTTTCCGTAATCACAACTGCTGAACCGTGGGCTAGCTGCAGTGCTGTGAGAGGGTGGAGTACGGTGATCTGGACAAACTGGTGGACTGTGAGAGAGGTGCAGGCGGAGATGTTACTGTGGATTGAGAAACTTGTGGTATGATCGTTCCCTGAGATCAGACAAAAACAGCAGGCATATCCACTTCCGTTACAGCTGAAGGCGGCCTCTAAGTCAGCGTGACTCGATCAGGTAAACAACCCAAGGTTCTGCGGTCAAAGACCTGCATCTCAATAGTTGGCACGGTAACAAAAGAGGAGGAAGCAGCAGATGTGATTGATGGGGTGGCTGATGGTGGTTGATGTCCGCTGGTCCGCATTTTTGCTCAGTGGGATTCCCACACTAAAGCATGTTGATTGTGCATGTGAAGTTTTTTTTTGCAAAGTTGTCAGATTACATAAGTTGGCTCATCCTTTGCAGTGTCAAAAAAGGCCCAGGCTAGGCAACCCTTGCCACCACTGCGAGCTGCAGACCTGTGGACACTGCTGGTCAGAGACACAGTTGTGGCTGAGGATGCATCGTTCATCGTGGCTGCATCACTACGTGTCTGTGACGGATGGCGCAAAATATCCTCCTCATCTTCCTCCTCAGATGACCTACTCAGCTATGTGCCTCTATGTTCACGCCAATTGGGATCTAACACCGCATCATCATCCTCAGTGTTATCACATTCCTGGCCATTGGAGTCACTCTCCTCCTCTTCTTGCCCTGACAGCACAGTATAGTTCGCGTGAGCCTCAGATATCTGCTTCTCATCAGGATCACCTCCCCCCATGGGTTAACATCTGATGACAAGGGTCAGGATGCTGTTGGGACTGTACTTCTTCCCAGTGGCGGACACAGACAGCTTGGGGCCCCTGTGCAGGAAATGTGTCTAGGTCCCCCTCCTTTTAAGGTGACAAAGATATATATATATATATATATATATATATATATATACTAGCTACTGAACATGTTCTATGCCTGGGTGGCGAGCATTTATATTGGTATATGGTCTCCATCCTGGTTGGTGCTGCTTCCATCCTGCGCCCTAATCTTGTCATGTGCTGCTACCATCTTGTGCCGCCTTCCTGTCATGTGCAGCCCCCATCCTGCGCCCCCTTCCTGTCATGTGCAGCTCCCATCCTGCTCCCTCATCTTGTTTTGAGCGCTTCCATCTTGTCATGTGCTACTCTCTTCCCGTGCCCTCATCCTGTCATGTGCTCCCATCCTGTGCCCCAATTCTGGTATGTGCTGCCCCATCCTGGTATGTGCTACTCCAATTCTGTGCCCCATCCTGTCATGTGGTGCTCTCATCCTGCGTCCCTATCCTGTCATGTGGTGCTCTCATCCTGAGTTCCCATCCTGTCATGCTACTCCCATCCTGTGCCCCATTCTGTCATGTGCTGCTCCCATCCTGCGCCCCCATTCTGTAATGTGCTGCTCCCATCCTGCGCCCCCATTCTGTCATGGGAGGCACCCATTCTGGGCCCCCATACTGTCAACTCTATAGCATAAGGCAGCCCCATAGGCAGACTCTGTAGTATAAGGCAGCCCCCATAGGCAGACTCTATAGTATAAGGCAGCACCCCATAGGCAGACCCTGTAGTATAAGGCAGCACCCCATAGGCAGACTCTGTAGTATAAGACAGCACCCCATAGGCAGACCCTGTAGTATAATACAGCACCCTATAGGCAGACTCTGTAGTATAAGGCAACACCCCATAGGCAAACTCTGTAGTATAATGCAGAACCCCCCTAGGCAGACTATGTAGTATAAGGCAGCACCCAATAGGCAGACTCTGCAGTATAAGGCAGCACCCCATAGGCAGACCCTGTAGTATAAGGCAGCACCCCATAGGCAGACCCTGTAGTATAAGGCAGCACCCCATAGGCAGACTCTTTAGTATAAGGCAGCACCACTCCCACAGGCAGACTCTGTAGTATAAGGCAGCACCCCCGACAGGCAGACTCTGTTATATAAGGCAGACTCTGTAGTATAAGGCAACATCCCATAGGCAAACTCTGTAGTATAATGCAGCACCCCCATATGCAGACTCTGTAGTATAAGGCAGCACCCCATAGGCAGACCCTGCAGTATAAGGCAGCACCCCATAGGCAGACCCTGTAGTATAAGGCAGCACCCCATAGGCAGACCCTGTAGTATAATACAGCACCCCATAGGCAGACACTGTAGTATAAGGCAGCACCCCATAGGCAGACTCTGTAGTATAAGGCAACACCCCATAGGCAAACTCTGTAGTATAATGCAGAACCCCCCTAGGCAGACTATGTAGTATAAGGCAGCACCCCATAGGCAGACTCTGTAGTATAAGGCAACACCCCATAGGCAAACTCTGTAGTATAATGCAGCACCCCCATAGGCAGACTCTGTAGTATAAGGCAGCACCCCATAGGCAGACCCTGTAGTATAAGGCAGCACCCCATAGGCAGACCCTGTAGTATAAGGCAGCACCCCATAGGCAGACTCTTTAGTATAAGGCAGCACCACTCCCACAGGCAGACTCTGTAGTATAAGGCAGCACCCCCGACAGGCAGACTCTGTAGTATAAGGCAGGACCCCCTCACAGGCAGACCCTGTAATGTAAGGCAGCCCCGCCATAAAGAAAAATATTCACCTCTCTTCCTCCTGGTTCCTGCGCTCACCTCAGGACCAGGCAGTGACGTCATCACACTCTCTGTCTGTGTTGGCGTCGGTGATGTCAGACGCTGACAGAGGGATGATGGGAGATGGAGCGTAGCGCTCCTTTCCTCATCAATGTGGTCATCTGCATCAGCTAGATGCCGATACAGTTGACCCTGCGATGACGGGCAGGGGGCCCACTGCTGGCACCGACTCCCCCCGCCTACTCAGGGGCCCATAGCGTCCGGGCAGCAGAGAAGGGAGATTGATTCTCCCTGCTCTGCCACAGAATGTAACTGTATCGGCGCGCTGTGCACGCGAATACAGAAACAGTAGTGTAGCTCTGGTTGGGCCCCCTCTGAGCATCAGGCCCGGGGCGATGGCCCCCTCTGTCCCCCCGGTATCTACGCTACTTGTTGTGAATTCTTCTCTTGGGCTCCCTCCGGTGGTTGTAAGTGGTAGCGCTGCTGTCTCTGAATCGCAGCATTTATCAGGTGTGTTCACTTTTTGCAATTTTGACTGGGCTATTTAGTCTTGCTTCACCCTTTAGTCAGTGCCAGTTGCCCATTGTTCCTGGAGGATTCACATCCCTGTTGTGAATTCCGTTCTCGGATTCTCTCCTGTGGTCATGAATGGTACTTTGGTTAGTTCGGCTCTTGGGCTCCCTCTGGTGGCTTCGAGCGGAACTGCTGGTCACTAGGTTGACTTTATCAGCTGCTCTCGTTATGTTGCTATGCTGCTTCCCTATTTAACTCCACTCAGATGGTTGCCTGATGCCAGCTGTCAATGTATCAGAATTGGTTCAGATCTCTCTTGGACTTCTCTGAAAACCTGTCTACTCCAGCAGAAGCTAAGTCCCAGCTGGTTCATTTGTTGTTACTGCTGCCTGAATATATTTCTTAGCTCTGCTAAATTCTTGTCCAGCTTGCTATCATGATGTTTCCTTGCTAGCTGGAAGCTCTGGGGTGCAGTGTTGCACCTCCACACCGTGAGTCGGTGCGGGGGTCTTTTTGCATACTCTGCGTGGTTTTGTAGTTTTTTTATGCTGTTATGCTGACCGCATAGTATTCTTTTCTATCCTCTGACTATTTAGTAAGTCTGGCCTCCTATGCTAAAACCTGTTTCATTCCTGTGTTTGTGACTTTCCTCTTAACTCACAGTCAATATATGTGGGGGGCTGCCTTTACCTTTGGGGAAATTTCTCTGAGGCAAGGTTAGGCTTATATTTCTATCTTTAGGGGTAGTTAGCTCTTAGGCTGTGAAGAGGCGTCTAGGGAGAGTTAGGTACGCTCCACGGCTATTTCTAGTGTGTGCGATAGGAGTAGAGTTTGCGGTCAGCAGAGTTCCCACTTTCCCAGAGCTAGTTCCGTTTTTTGAGTTTACTCATCAGGTCATTCCAGGTGCTCCTAACCACCAGGTCCATAACAGTACAGCTGGCCATAAAGTGTTAATGCATCTCAAAAGAGGGATAAGAGAAGTTCTGAACCCATTTTTTTTTTTTTGCAGTGTGTTTTGTCTCTCTTTTCCCATTAACCCCTGGGTGGTTCAGGACACAGGTGTAGATATGGATATTCAAGGTCTGTCCTCTTGTGTGGATCATGTCACTGCAAGGGTACAAAGCATTCAAGATTATGTAGTTCAGAATCCGATGTTAGAGCCTAGAATTCCAATTCCTGAGGAGTTGTTTTCTGGGGATAGATCTAAGTTTCTGAATTTCAAAAATAATTGTAAACTGTTTCTTGCTTTGAAACCCCGATCCTCTGGTGACCCCATTCAGCAAGTGAAAATTATTATTTCTTTGTTGCGTGGTGACCCTCAAGACTGGGCGTTCTCCTTTGCGCCAGGAGATCCTGCATTGCTTAATGTAGATGCGTTTTTTTCTGGCGCTTGGATTGCTTTATGACGAACCGAATTCAGTGGATCAGGCAGAGAACATTTTGCTAGCTTTGTGTCAGGGTCAGGATGAAGTGTAGATTGTTGTGAAATTTGATTTTGGGCTCCCCCGGTGGCCACTGGTGGAATTGAACTGGTGTGCATCATCCCCTCTGTTCACCTGCTTCCATCAGGATGTGGGAGTCGCTATTTAACCTTGCTCCTCTGTCACTTCCATGCCGGTCAACATTGTAATCAGAAGCCCTTCTGTGCATGTTCCTGCTGCTAGACAACTCCCAGATAAGTTGGACTTTAGTCCTCGTTTGTTTTTGCATTTTGTTCCAGTTCACAGCTGTAGTTTTGTTTCTGTGTCTGGAAAGCTCTTGTGATCTGAAATTGCCACTCTGATGTTATGAGTTAATACTAGAGTCTTAAAGTAATTTCAGGATGGTATTTTGATAGGGTTTTTCAGCTGACCATGAAAGTGCCCTTTCTGTCTTCCTGCTATCTAGTAAGCGGACCTCAATTTTGCTAAACCTATTTTCATACTACGTTTGTCATTTCATCTAAAATCACCGCCAATATATGTGGGGGCCTCTGTCTGCCTATCGGGGAAATTTCTCTAGAGGTGAGCCAGGACTATATTTTCCTCTGCCAGGATTAGTTAGTCCTCCGGCCGGCGCTGGGCGTCTAGGAATAAAAAACGTAGGCAACGCTACCCGGCTACTGTTAGTTGTGCGGCAGGTTTAGTTCATGGTCAGTTTAGTTTCCATCCTTCCAAGAGCTAGTACTTATGTTTGCTGGGCTATGTTCTCTTGCCATTGAGAACCATAACAGTTTGACCGGCCACAAAAGGGTTAAATTAATTGACAGAGAAAGGAGAGAAAAGAGAAGTCTGCTGAAGATTTTTTTTTTTTTTTTTTCCCTTCCCTTCAGTTCTGAGTGTGTTTGTAATTGAATCTCTTGCAAGTCTGCCTATATTGCAGCCTTTCTCTCTCTCTCTCTCCTTCTAATCCTGGAATGGCTCTGTGTTCACCTGTTTAATATGGATATTCAGAGTTTAGCTGCAGGTTTGAATAATCTCACCACGAAAGTTCAAAATTTACAAGATTTTGTTGTTCATGTTCCTATATCTGAACCTAGAATTCCTTTGCCTGAATTTTTCTCGGGGAATAGATCTTGCTTTCAGAATTTCAAAAATAATTGCAAGTTGTTTTTGTCCCTGAAATCTCGCTCTGCTGGAGATCCTGCTCAGCAGGTCAGGATTGTGATTTCCTTGCTCCGGGGCGACCCTCAGGATTGGGCTTTTGCATTGGCTCCAGGGGATCCTGCGTTGCTCAATGTGGATGCGTTTTTTCTGGCCTTGGGGTTGCTTTATGAGGAACCTCAGTTAGAGCTTCAGGCGGAAAAGGCCTTGATGTCCCTATCTCAGGGGCAAGACGAAGCTGAAATATACTGCCAGAAATTCCGTAAATGGGCTGTGCTTACTCAGTGGAATGAGTGCGCCCTGGCGGCGAATTTCAGAGAGGGTCTCTCTGATGCCATTAAGGATGTTATGGTGGGGTTCCCTGTGCCTGCGGGTCTGAATGAGTCCATGACAATGGCTATCCAGATCGATAGGCGTCTGCGGGAGCGCAAACCTGTGCACCATTTGGCGGTGTCTACTGAGAAGACGCCAGAGAATATGCAATGTGATAGAATTCTGTCCAGAAGTGAACGGCAGAATTTAAGACGAAAAAATGGGTTGTGCTTCTATTGCGGTGATTCAACTCATGTTATATCAGCATGCTCTAAGCGTACTAAGAAGCTTGATAAGTCTGTTTCAATTGGCACTTTACAGTCTAAGTTTATTCTATCTGTGACCCTGATTTGTTCTTTATCATCTATTACCACGGATGCCTATGTCGACTCTGGCGCCGCTTTGAGTCTTATGGATTGGTCCTTTGCCAAACGCTGTGGGTATGATTTGGAGCCTCTTGAAACTCCTATACCCCTGAAGGGGATTGACTCCACCCCATTGGCTAGTAATAAACCACAATACTGGACACAAGTAACTATGCGGATTAATCCGGATCATCAGGAGATTATTCGCTTTCTTGTGCTGTATAACCTACATGATGTGTTGGTGCTTGGATTGCCATGGCTGCAATCTCATAACCCAGTCCTTGACTGGAAAGCTATGTCTGTGTTAAGCTGGGGATGTAAGGGGACGCATGGGGACGTACCTGTGGTTTCTATTTCATCATCTATTCCCTCTGAGATTCCTGAATTCTTGACTGAATATCGTGACGTTTTTGAAGAACCTAAGCTTGGTTCATTACCTCCGCACCGGGAGTGCGATTGTGCCATAGATTTGATTCCGGGTAGTAAATACCCTAAGGGTCGTTTATTTAATCTGTCTGTGCCTGAACATGCTGCTATGCGAGAATATATAAAGGAGTCCTTGGAAAAGGGACATATTCGTCCTTCGTCATCTCCCTTAGGAGCCGGGTTTTTCTTTGTGGCTAAGAAAGATGGCTCTTTGAGACCGTGTATTGATTATCGGCTTTTGAATAAAATCACGGTTAAATATCAATATCCGTTGCCACTGCTGACTGATTTGTTTGCTCGCATAAAGGGGGCCAAGTGGTTCTCTAAGATAGATCTCCGTGGGGCGTATAATTTGGTGCGAATTAATCAGGTGGTGGTATTGACTGACCACAAAAATCTAATTTATCTTGAGTCCGCCAGACGCCTGAATCCTAGACAGGCGCGCTGGTCGTTGTTTTTCTCTCGGTTTAATTTTGTGGTGTCCTACCTGCCGGGTTCTAAGAATGTTAAGGCGGATGCCCTTTCTAGGAGTTTTGAGCCTGACTCCCCTGGTAACTCTGAACCTACAGGTATCCTTAAGGATGGAGTGATATTGTCTGCCGTTTCTCCAGACCTGCGGCGGGCCTTGCAGGAGTTTCAGGCGGATAGACCTGATCGTTGCCCACCTGGTAGACTGTTTGTTCCTGATGATTGGACCAGTAAAGTCATTTCTGAGGTTCATTCTTCTGCGTTGACAGGTCATCCTGGAATCTTTGGTACCAGGGATTTGGTGGCAAGGTCCTTCTGGTGGCCTTCCCTGTCTCGAGATGTGCGAGGCTTTGTGCAGTCTTGTGACGTTTGTGCTCGGGCCAAGCCTTGTTGTTCTCGGGCTAGTGGATTGTTGTTGCCCTTGCCTATCCCGAAGAGGCCCTGGACGCACATCTCGATGGATTTTATTTCGGATCTTCCTGTTTCTCAGAGGATGTCTGTCATCTGGGTGGTGTGTGACCGTTTCTCTAAGATGGTCCATTTGGTTCCCCTGCCTAAGTTGCCTTCTTCTTCTGAGTTGGTTCCTCTGTTTTTTCAAAATGTGGTCCGTTTGCATGGTATTCCGGAGAATATCGTTTCTGACAGAGGCACCCAATTCGTGTCTAGATTTTGGCGAGCATTCTGTGCTAGGATGGGCATAGATTTGTCTTTCTCGTCTGCTTTCCATCCTCAGACTAATGGCCAGACCGAGCGGACGAATCAGACCTTGGAGACATATTTGAGGTGTTTTGTGTCTGCAGATCAGGATGATTGGGTTGCTTTTTTGCCTTTAGCGGAGTTTGCCCTCAATAATCGGGCCAGCTCTGCCACCTTGGTGTCTCCTTTTTTCTGTAATTCGGGGTTTCATCCTCGATTTTCTTCTGGTCAGGTGGAATCTTCGGATTGTCCTGGAGTGGATGCTGTGGTGGAGAGGTTGCATCAGATTTGGGGGCAGGTAGTGGACAATTTGAAGTTGTCCCAGGAGAAGACTCAGCTTTTTGCCAACCGCCGGCGTCTGGTTGGTCCTCGGCTTTGTGTTGGGGACTTGGTGTGGTTGTCTTCTCGTTTTGTCCCTATGAGGGTTTCTTCTCCTAAGTTTAAGCCTCGGTTCATCGGCCCGTACAAGATATTGGAGATTCTTAACCCTGTGTCCTTCCGTTTGGACCTCCCTGCATCTTTTTCTATTCATAATGTTTTTCATCGGTCATTGTTGCGCAGGTATGAGGTACCGGTTGTGCCTTCCGTTGAGCCTCCTGCTCCGGTGTTGGTTGAGGGCGAGTTGGAGTACGTGGTGGAAAAAATCTTGGACTCCCGTGTTTCCAGACGGAAACTCCAGTATCTGGTCAAATGGAAGGGATACGGTCAGGAGGATAATTCTTGGGTGACTGCCTCTGATGTTCATGCCTCCGATCTGGTCCGTGCCTTTCATAGGGCTCATCCTGATCGCCCTGGTGGTTCTGGTGAGGGTTCGGTGCCCCCTCCTTGAGGGGGGGGTACTGTTGTGAAATTGGATTTTGGGCTCCCCCGGTGGCCACTGGTGGAATTGAACTGGTGTGCATCATCCCCTCTGTTCACCTGCTTCCATCAGGATGTGGGAGTCGCTATTTAACCTTGCTCCTCTGTCACTTCCATGCCGGTCAACATTGTAATCAGAAGCCCTTCTGTGCATGTTCCTGCTGCTAGACAACTCCCAGATAAGTTGGACTTTAGTCCTCGTTTGTTTTTGCATTTTGTTCCAGTTCACAGCTGTAGTTTTGTTTCTGTGTCTGGAAAGCTCTTGTGATCTGAAATTGCCACTCTGATGTTATGAGTTAATACTAGAGTCTTAAAGTAATTTCAGGATGGTATTTTGATAGGGTTTTTCAGCTGACCATGAAAGTGCCCTTTCTGTCTTCCTGCTATCTAGTAAGCGGACCTCAATTTTGCTAAACCTATTTTCATACTACGTTTGTCATTTCATCTAAAATCACCGCCAATATATGTGGGGGCCTCTGTCTGCCTATCGGGGAAATTTCTCTAGAGGTGAGCCAGGACTATATTTTCCTCTGCCAGGATTAGTTAGTCCTCCGGCCGGCGCTGGGCGTCTAGGAATAAAAAACGTAGGCAACGCTACCCGGCAACTGTTAGTTGTGCTGCAGGTTTAGTTCATGGTCAGTTTAGTTTCCATCCTTCCAAGAGCTAGTACTTATGTTTGCTGGGCTATGTTCTCTTGCCATTGAGAACCATAACAGTAGATATAATGTCAGAAGTTTAGAAAATGGTCTGTGCTTACTCAATGGAATGAGTGTGCCCTGGCAGCAATTTTTAGAAAGGGTCTTTCTGAAGCCCTTAAGGATGTTATGGTGGGATTCCCCACGCCTGCTGGTCTGAATGAGTCAACGTCCTTGGCCATCCAAATTGATCGGCGTTTGTGCGAGCGCAAAATTGTGCACAGTTTGGCGGTGTCCTCTGAGCAGAGGCCTGAGCTTATGCAATGTGATAGAACTTTGACCAGAACTGAATGGCAAGAACACAGACGTCAGAATAGGCTGTGTTTTTACTGTGGTGACCCCACTCATGCTATCTCTGATTGTCCTAAGCTCACTAAGCGGTTCGCTAGGTCTGTCACCATTGGTACTGTACAGCCTAAATTTCTTTTGTCTGTTACTCTGATTTGCTCTTTGTCATCCTACTCGGTTATGGCATTTGTGGATTCAGGCGCTGCCCTGAATTTGATGGACTTGGAGTTTGCCAGGCGCTGTGATTTTTTCTTGGAGCCTTTGCAGTATCCTATTCCATTAAGGGGAATTGATGCCACGCCGTTGACCAAGAATACTTAAGTATACCGTGTGCACTACCGAGTGTGGTGCACGGGTAGGTTCCCAGACCGTGATCTATTAGTAATACAAAACCCGTCACTCAACTTATTGGTGTGAAGAAACAATAGGTTTATTATGTCCCAAATCCAACATAAACGTTTCGGTCTCACAATGGGACCTTCATCAGTAACTGAAACAAGTGTATATACACAATCAAAATTCGGGAAAATACAAAACATATAAATGACAACAAAATAACCAAAGTATATACAACATATGCAATGCACATGATTATGGCAATTCATGATAATAGGTGAGGTCTATTAGTGTGGAGGAGTGACCTATATCGTGGCACAGTGGTAGTACAGTGATGGAGAGATACATACCGTAATTTGGGATGTTGTAAAGATAAGGTGACTATATGACCTGTCTGGGAATAGATATAGACCGGGGTGAACAGATATAACAGAGGGTGTCCCATGAATGGATGAGAAGATGTTATAGTACCTACCAGTACATTAGGAAATTATGGTATGGAGTCCCCAATGCAGGGAAAGAGGTTTTGGCCTAGAGAAAGAGAGGAGAAGCTTATAATATTGGCCCTGGGAATGGTATACAGATCGGAGAGAGAAACAAGTGGTTTGAAAGTAGTTAAAAAGTTGTTTAAAAGTGATTACCCGTATAACGGCCCTTGTCACGGCGTCCACCGCTGAATAGGTGTATGGAGGAGGGCCTGGAGGCTGAATTTATACCTAACGCACTGAAGGAGGCGTGAGGGGTGTCAGTGCTATGCCGCTGTGTGAGCGGGCACGGATGGGCGGAAGTGACGCGCCGGAAGTAGCGGGTCACATGGTTGGTGGCCTGAAATCGACATCTTGGAGGTGGAAATGTAGTTCTGAATACAGAACTGCGCATGTCAGGGAGCGCAAGTACTAGGGCGGTCTAGAGGTACTGAAGGCGCTTGATAATGAGCGGAAATGACGCGCCGGAAGTGGTGGGTCATATGTGTGGTGACCTAAGATCACCATCTTGGAGGTGGAGGATTAGTATTACATGCGTTGCTGCGTATGTAAAGGGGCGCAAATAAGTGAGCAGCCTAATGTACCACAAACGCTTAGTGGTTGTCATGGTTCTAATGTGCAATGGTAAATAATCAGCATCACTATAGTGTACCTGCCTATGGTCATATGGGCGGTCGTACTATGTATACATAGAGAATCCTATGAGATATGAGGGATGATATGTATACTGACCAGAGGAGGACATCTAAAGGGGGAAAAAAATAGTAGTAGCCCCATGTGAAATATAAGATGATAAGATGCGCTGTAATAAAGGAAACCCCAGACAGGTCAGTGACAACTGATATAATTGGTGTGAGAAGTTTTATTATATTATAAGTTAGGTATAACAGATGATACTGTGAGGTAATATACCAGAATAAAGTGGATGTAATAGGGAGACAGAGGGACGTGATGATCCTGAATAAGGTGATGATAAGTAGGTGGAACCGTGCCCGTGATCCAAAGTGATGGCAAATTCAATAGAGACGACTCTAGAGGGACAAAAAAAAGCGAATTAATAACAATGCATATTACATCTCGGTATTACTTATACAAATGCCATAAGCTCATAGTCGCGGTTCAGGCCTCTGGGAGAAAGGGTTTCCAGAGTATGTATCCAGAAAGCCTCTTTCTTTTTGAGTAGAGTGACTCTGTCACCTCCTCGTCTAGGAGGTGGTACATGATCTATCACTTGGTACTTTAATTGTGAGACAGTATGTCCCTGTGTGTGGAAATGATAGGGGATAGGAAGGAGTAGGTTGCTGCAACAGATAGTGCTCTTATGCTTCGAGATCCTATCCCTCACAGATTGTGTTGTTTCCCCAATATAGAGTAGTCCGCACGGGCATTTGATAAGATATATGACATAAGAAGACTCACAAGTAAAAAAGTTCTTAATGTGAAACGTTTTACCAGACCTGGGATGTTGAAAAGTGTTCCCCTTTTGAATGTTATTGCATTGTGCACAATGCAGGCACGGATAAGTGCCGGTTTTGGGTCGTGAGAGGAAGGTCTGTCTATGTGGGTGCTTAGATCCAATGTCCGCTCTGACTAGACTGTCTCTTAGGTTTGGAGGTCTCCTAAAGCATGGTAAGAAAGGCTCTCTGAATTCTGGTATCTCAGGGTGGGCTGTAGACAGAAGATGCCAGTGCCTTCTAATGCTTTATGGAGAATAAATGAGAAGGGGTGATAAGAGTGAACAAAGGGGATACGTTTCTCTGAGGTCCTCCTAATTGATCGGGGAGGGGGATCCCTAGATTCTGTCAAGAGAGTAGGGGGGTAACCCCTCTTCTGAAATTTCTTAGTCATGTCTTGTAAGCGTGCCTCACAGAGTGTGGCATCCGGAACTATACGTTTGACTCTTTGGTACTGTGACAGGGGAATGGAGCGTTTGGTGGAAGGTGGGTGAAAACTTTGATAATGTAACAGGCTATTCCGATCAGTTGGCTTTGTGTAAAGATCGGTAGTTAGTAAGCCTGTTGGGTCCTTCAGTACCATAGTGTCCAAAAAGTTAATGGCGTTCTGATCATGGCTGATGGTGAATTTGATGCCTGGCCAGGCATCGTTAAGGAACAAAAAGAATTCCTGCAAGGACTCCAATGTGCCCCCCCATATGCAAAAAATATCATCTATATATCGTTTCCATAGTGTAATATTGTTGATGAATAAAGGATGCTTATAGATGATGGATGTCTCAAAAAGTGCCATATATGTATTAGCATAGGGGGGCGCTACATTGGAGCCCATTGCTGTGCCCCGTGTCTGTAAGTAAAAGCAATCCTGAAACAGAAAATAGTTATTGTACAGTACCGTAGACAGTAGGTCAATGCAGAGATTGATTTGTTCAGTATCAAGGCCCGCAGCAGTAAGAGACTGGTGTACTGCATTAATCCCATTCAGATGTGGGATAGACGTATATAGGTCTTTAACATCTAGGGTGACCAGTATAGTGTTAGAGGGTACCCTATGTAGGTCCCTAATGCAATTCAGAAAGTCCCCCGTATCTAAAATGAAAGAGGCTGATTTTTGAGTGATTGGTGTCAGTATTTTCTCAAGGTACCGTGATAGTGGTGAGAGAACGGAGTCAGTAGACGCTACTATTGGCCTACCCGGAGGATTGGCTAGATCTTTGTGAATTTTCGGTAGGGTGTAAAATACCGGTGTTATGGGGTTCTTCTTTCTTAGAAAATCACTTGTTTTGGAGTCTAGAATGCCCAAATTAGAGTATTTGGTAATGATTTTTTCAATTTTGCCCCTGATTTCTATAGAGGGGTCCCTTGGAAGTGGATCATAAATGGAGGTATTGTTCAACTGGCGGTGGATCTCCGCAATGTAGTGTGCTTTGTCCATTACGACTAAAGCGCCCCCCTTGTCTGCCGGCTTAATTACGAGGTTAGGATCCTTCTGCAATGTCACAAGAGCCTGATGTTCTGCCGCTGAGAGATTAGAGGGATAGTGTAGTCTACCTTTCTCAATGTCGTCTCGGATAGTGTGGAACGAATCCTGAACGAAGCCAATGAAGGCCTCTACCGCGTGGGAGCCCTGGGGTGGGCGAAAGGTACTTTTCTCGCGGAGGCCCAATGTCTTTATGGACATGGGATTATCACAGGGGGGTGCGGGGGGGATTGGGGAGGAGGCAAAGTAAGTTTTAAGCCTTAATGAACGAAAAAACCGTTGCAGATCCATTTCTAAATCAAAGGTTTTACATTGGGATGACGGACAAAATGATAAACCTTTTTGTAGTACCCCAAGTTCTGAAATTCCTAATGATCTGGAAGAAATGTTAACTACTAATGATTCAGTACCTTGAATCTCGTGATCCGCATCTGGTCTGGAATGTCCCGCCTTGGAGGAGCTCCGTCTTGTTTTCTTTTTGGAAAACGTCTTCGCTGCCCTAAAAAAGGAACTGAAGTAGAAGGGAGGGGATTCCTCTCTTGGTCCGAACCAGAGGTGGAATAGTCTGTAGTGGATCTCTGGTTGCGCGAGGATTGTCGTCCGTATGTCGAATTGTCGTGCCATCTATATACTTGGTTTGTCTCGTAGTCGATGGTGTCTCGGGAGAATTTGCTGCGTTTCCGATTTTCCGTATCTCTTTTATGCAGGTCCACGCGTTCCTGGATCTGGGTCCTTAGGGTGTTCAGTTCCTCTGTGGTACCAGTGGCAGTTAGTTGAGTTTCGATGTTTCTGATGTTCGCCGCGTTCTTTTCGATGGCTTTGTGGAGATGTTCTAGGGTGAGTGTTATCAAATCAAACGAACACTTATTAAGTATCTGTTCAAACTTTAAACAGTAATCAGAGCAGTCACTAAACAAAGTGGGACGTAAAGGGACCCGAAGTCCTCTAGGGATCCTTTTAACGCGGAGATATTCGGACAGGGTAGCGCAGTGCAATTCTGTGTTGACCTGATGTCTAAGTGCTCTCTCGAGGTCACGTCCCCGTGTCTCACGTGGGGGGATTTTCAGAAAGTCACTGGAAAAAGTGGACTGTGCCAGAATAGAAGAACTCTCCTCATTATTGTATGAGAAAGTGTTGGAGGTCATAGCCATAAAGGTGTGCCACACGTAAGGGGAGACAGTATGCTTAAGTATACCGTGTGCACTACCGAGTGTGGTGCACGGGTAGGTTCCCAGACCGTGATCTATTAGTAATACAAAACCCGGCACTCAACTTATTGGTGTGAAGAAACAATAGGTTTATTATGTCCCAAATCCAACATAAACGTTTCGGTCTCACAATGGGACCTTCATCAGTAACTGAAACAAGTGTATATACACAATCAAAATTCGGGAAAATACAAAACATATAAATGACAACAAAATAACCAAAGTATATACAACATATGCAATGCACATGATTATGGCAATTCATGATAATAGGTGAGGTCTATTAGTGACAACCACTAAGCGTTTGTGGTACATTAGGCTGCTCACTTATTTGCGCCCCTTTACATACGCAGCAACGCATGTAATACTAATCCTCCACTTCCAAGATGGTGATCTTAGGTCACCACACATATGACCCACCACTTCCGGCGCATCATTTCCGCTCATTATCAAGCGGGAAGATGTTCGCTTTTTGGTGTTGCATAATTTGCATGATGTGGTCGTGTTGGGTTTGCCATGGCTACAGGTTCATAATCCAGTATTGGATTGGAAATCAATGTCTGTGTCTAGTTGGGGTCATCAAGGGGTACATGGCGATGTTCCATTGGTGTCAATTTCTGCTTCCACTCCTTCTGAAGTCCCTGAGTTTCTGTCGGATTACCAGGATGTATTTGATGAGCCCAAATCCAGTGTCCTACCCCCTCATAGGGATTGTGATTGTGCTATTAATTTGATTCCTGGTAGTAAGTTTCCTAAGGGCCGACTTTTCAATTTATCCGTGCCAGAGCACGCCGCTATGCGGACTTATGTGAAGGAGTCCTTGGAGAAAGGGCATATTCGCCCGTCTTCATCACCGTTGGGAGCAGGGTTCTTTTTTGTGGCCAAGAAGGATGGTTCTCTGAGGCCCTGTATAGATTACCGCCTTCGCAATAAAATCACGGTCAAATTTCAGTACCCTTTGCCTCTGCTGTCTGATTTGTTTGCTCGGATTAAGGGGGCTAGTTGGTTCACCAAGATAGATCTTCGAGGGGCGTATAACCTTGTACGTATAAAACAGGGCGATGAATGGAAAACAGCATTTAATACGCCCGAGGGCCATTTTGAGTACCTGGTAATGCCATTCGGGCTTTCAAATGCTCCATCTGTGTTTCAGTCCTTTATGCATGACATCTTCCGAAAGTATCTGGATAGATTCATGATTGTATATTTGGATGATATTTTGGTCTTTTCGGATGATTGGGAGCCCCATGTGAAACAGGTCAGAATGGTATTCCAGGTCCTTCGCGCTAATTCCTTGTTTGTGAAGGGGTCTAAATGTCTCTTCGGAGTTCAGAAGGTTTCCTTTTTGGGGTTCATTTTTTCCCCTTCTACTATCGAGATGGATCCTGTTAAAGTTCAGGTCATTTATGATTGGACTCAACCTACATCTGTGAAGAGCCTCCAGAAATTCCTGGGCTTTGCTAATTTTTACCGTCGCTTCATCGCTAATTTTTCTAGTGTGGTTAAACCTTTGACTGATTTGACAAAGAAAGGTGCTGATGTGGTGAATTGGTCCTCTGCGGCCATTGAGGCTTTTCAGGAGCTGAAACATCGTTTTTCTTCGGCCCCTGTGTTGCGTCAGCCAGATGTTTCGCTCCCTTTTCAGGTCGAGGTTGATGCTTCTGAGATTGGAGCAGGGGCTGTTTTGTCTCAAAGAAGTTCTGATGGCTCTGTGATGAAGCCATGTGCCTTCTTTTCTAGAAAGTTTTCGCCTGCTGAGCGTAATTATGATGTTGGCAATCGGGAGCTGCTGGCTATGAAGTGGGCATTCGAGGAGTGGCGACATTGGCTTGAGGGAGCCAAGCACCGCGTGGTGGTCTTGACGGATCACAAAAATCTGACTTATCTCGAGTCTGCCAAGCGGTTGAATACTAGACAAGCTCGATGGTCGCTGTATTTCTCCCGTTTCGATTTTGTGGTCTCGTACCTTCCAGGTTCTAAGAATGTGAAGGCGGATGCCCTTTCTAGGAGTTTTGTGCCTGATTCTCTGGGAGTCCCTGAGCCGGCTGGTATTCTCAAAGAGGGGGTAATTCTGTCTGCCATCTCCCCTGATTTGCGGCGGGCGCTGCAGGAGTTTCAGGCTGATAGACCTGACCGTTGTCCAGCGGAGAAATTGTTCGTCCCTGATAGATGGACTAGCAGAGTTATTTCTGAGGTTCATTGCTCAGTGTTGGCTGGTCATCCTGGGATTTTTGGTACCAGAGATTTGGTGGCTAGGTCCTTTTGGTGGCCTTCCTTGTCACGGGATGTGCGTTCTTTTGTGCAGTCCTGTGGGACTTGTGCTCGGGCTAAGCTCTGCTGTTCTCGTGCCAGTGGGTTGCTTTTGCCCTTGCCAGTCCCGAAAAGGCCTTGGACGCATGTTTCAATGGATTTTATTTCAGATCTTCCTATCTCTCAAAGGATGTCTGTCATCTGGGTGGTTTGTGATCGCTTTTCTAAGATGGTCCATTTGGTACCCTTGCCTAAATTACCTTCTTCCTCTGATTTGGTGCCATTGTTTTTTCAACATGTGGTTCATTTGCATGGCATTCCGGAGAACATTGTGTCGGACAGAGGTTCCCAGTTTGTCTCTAGGTTTTGGCGGTCCTTTTGTGCTAAGATGGGCATTGATTTGTCTTTTTCTTCGGCTTTCCATCCTCAAACAAATGGCCAAACCGAACGAACTAACCAGACTTTGGAAACCTATCTGAGATGCTTTGTTTCTGCTGATCAGGATGATTGGGTGACCTTCATGCCATTGGCTGAGTTCGCCCTTAATAATCGGGCTAGTTCGGCTACTTTGGTTTCGCCTTTTTTTTGCAATTCTGGTTTTCATCCTCATTTTTCTTCGGGGCAGGTTGAGCCTTCTGACTGTCCTGGTGTGGATTCTGTGGTGGACAGGTTGCAGCAAATTTGGACTCACGTAGTTGACAATCTGACGTTGTCCCAGGAGAAGGCTCAACGTTTCGCTAACCGCCGTCGTTGTGTTGGTCCCCGACTTCGTGTTGGGGATTTGGTTTGGTTGTCTTCTCGTTATGTTCCTATGAAGGTTTCTTCTCCTAAGTTTAAGCCTCGTTTTATTGGTCCTTATAAGATTTCTGAAATTCTCAACCCTGTGTCTTTTCGTTTGGTCCTTCCAGCTTCTTTTGCCATCCATAATGTGTTCCATAGGTCGTTGTTGCGGAGGTACGTGGCGCCTATGGTTCCCTCTGTTGATCCTCCTGCTCTGGTGTTGGTTGAGGGGGAGTTGGAGTATGTGGTGGAAAAGATTTTGGATTCTCATATTTCGAGACGGAAGCTTCAGTACCTGGTTAAGTGGAAGGGCTATGGTCAGGAGGATAATTCCTGGGTTGTTGCCTCCGATGTCCATGCTGCCAATTTAGTTTGTGCCTTTCATTTGGCTTGTCCTGATCGGCCTGGGGGCCCTAGTGAGGGTTCGGTGACCCCTCCTCAAGGGGGGGGTACTGTTGTGAATTCCGTTCTCGGATTCCCTCCTGTGGTCATGAATGGTACTTTAGTTAGTTTGGTGTCATGATTCTCAATGGCGAGAGAACATAGCCCAGCATATATGAGAACTAGCTCTTGGAAGATGGAAACTATACTGACCATGAACTAAACCTGCCGCACAACTCGAAGTGGCCGGGTAGCATGCCTACGTTTTTTTATCCCTAGATGCCCAGCGCCAGCCGGAGAACTACCTAATCCTAGCAGAGGAAAAGACAGTCCTGGCTCACCTCTAGAGAAATTTTCCCAAAAGGCAGACAGAGGCCCCCACATATATTGGCGGTGATTTTAGATGAAATGACAAACGTAGTATGAAATAGGTTTAGCAAAATCGAGGTCCGCTTACTAGATAGCAGGAAGACAGAAAGGGCACTTTCATGGTCAGCAGAAAACCCTATCAAAACACCATCCAGAAATTACTTTAAGACTCTAGCATTAACTCATAACACCAGAGTGGCAATTTCCGATCACAAGAGCTTTCCAGACACAGTAACGAAACAGCAGCTGTGAACAGGAACAAAATGCAAAAACACACAAGGACAAAAGTCCAACTTAGCTGGGGGTAGTCTAGTAGCAGGAACAAGCACAGAAGGCTTCTGATTACATTGTTGACCGGCATGAAACTGACAGAGGAGCAAGGTTATATAGCGACTCCCACATCCTGATAGGAGCAGGTGAACAGAGGGGATGATGCACACAAGTTCAAATCCCACAAGTGGCCACCGGGGGAGCCCAGAATCCAATTTCACAACAGTACCCCCCCCTCAAGGAGGGGGCACCGAACCCTCATCAGAACCACCAGGGCGATCAGGATGAGCCCTATGAAAGGCACGGACAAGATCGGAGGCATGAACATCAGAGGCAGTGACCCAAGAATTATCCTCCTGACCGTATCCCTTCCATTTGACCAGATACTGGAGTTTCCGTCTGGAAACACGAGAGTCTAAGATCTTTTCCACAACGTACTCCAACTCACCCTCAACCAACACCGGAGCAGGAGGCTCAACGGAAGGCACAGCCGGTACCTCATACCTGCGCAACAATGACCGATGAAAAACATTATGAATCGAAAAGGATGCAGGGAGGTCCAAACGGAAGGACACAGGGTTAAGAATCTCCAATATCTTGTACGGGCCGATGAACCGAGGCTTAAATTTAGGAGAAGAAACCCTCATAGGGACAAAACGAGAAGACAACCACACCAAGTCCCCAACACAAAGCCGAGGACCAACACGACGACGGCGGTTGGCAAAAAGCTGAGTCTTCTCCTGGGACAACTTCAAATTGTCCACCACCTGCCCCCAAATCTGATGCAACCTCTCCACCACAGCATCCACTCCAGGACAATCCGAAGATTCCACTTGACCGGAGGAAAATCGAGGATGAAACCCCGAATTACAGAAAAACGGGGACACCAAGGTGGCAGAGCTGGCCCGATTATTGAGGGCAAACTCCGCCAAAGGCAAAAAAGCAACCCAATCATCCTGATCCGCAGACACAAAACACCTCAAATATGTCTCCAAGGTCTGATTAGTCCGCTCGGTCTGGCCATTAGTCTGAGGATGGAAAGCAGACGAAAAAGACAAATCTATGCCCATCCTAGCACAGAATGCCCGCCAAAATCTAGACACGAATTGGGTCCCTCTGTCAGAAACGATATTCTCCGGAATACCATGCAAACGAACAACATTTTGAAAAAACAGAGGAACCAACTCGGAAGAAGAAGGCAACTTAGGCAAGGGAACCAGATGGACCATCTTAGAGAAACGGTCACACACCACCCAGATGACAGACATCTTCTGAGAAACAGGCAAATCCGAAATAAAATCCATCGAGATGTGCGTCCAAGGCCTCTTCGGGATAGGCAAGGGTAACAACAATCCACTAGCCCGAGAGCAACAAGGCTTGGCCCGAGCACAAACGTCACAAGACTGCACAAAGCCTCGCACATCTCGTGACAGGGAAGGCCACCAGAAGGACCTTGCCACCAAATCCCTGGTACCAAAGATTCCAGGATGACCTGCCAACGCAGAAGAATGAACCTCAGAGATGACTCTACTGGTCCAATCATCAGGAACAAACAGTCTACCAGGTGGGCAACGATCAGGTCTATCCGCCTGAAACTCCTGCAAGGCCCGCCGCAGGTCTGGAGAAACGGCAGACAATATCACTCCATCTTTAAGGATACCTGTGGGCTCAGAATTACCAGGGGAGTCAGGCTCAAAACTCCTAGAAAGGGCATCCGCCTTAACATTCTTAGAACCCGGTAGGTAAGACACCACAAAATTAAACCGAGAGAAAAACAACGACCAGCGCGCCTGTCTAGGATTCAGGCGCCTGGCAGACTCAAGGTAAATTAAATTTTTGTGGTCAGTCAATACCACCACCTGATGTCTGGCCCCCTCAAGCCAGTGACGCCACTCCTCACAAGCCCACTTCATGGCCAAAAGCTCCCGATTCCCAATATCATAATTCCGCTCGGCGGGCGAAAATTTACGGGAAAAAAAAGCACAAGGTCTCATCACGGAGCAGTCGGAACTTCTCTGCGACAACACCGCCCCAGCTCCGATTTCAGAAGCGTCGACCTCAACCTGAAAAGGAAGAGCAACATCAGGCTGACGCAACACTGGGGCGGAAGAAAAGCGGCGCTTGAGCTCCCGAAAGGCCTCCACAGCATCAGGGGACCAATCAGCAACATCAGCACCCTTCTTAGTCAAATCAGTCAATGGTTTTACAACATCAGAAAAACCAGCAATAAATCGACGATAAAAGTTAGCAAAGCCCAAAAATTTCTGAAGACTCTTAAGAGAAGAGGGTTGCGTCCAATCACCAATAGCCTGAACCTTGACAGGATCCATCTCGATGGAAGAGGGGGAAAAAATGTATCCCAAGAAGGAAATCTTCTGAACCCCAAAAACACACTTAGAACCCTTCACACACAAGGAATTAGACCGCAAAACCTGAAAAACCCTCCTGACCTGCTGGACATGAGAGTCCCAGTCATCCGAAAAAAATCAGAACATCATCCAGATACACAATCACAAATTTATCCAAATAATCGCGGAAAATGTCATGCATAAAGGACTGGAAGACTGAAGGGGCATTTGAAAGACCAAAAGGCATCACCAAATACTCAAAATGGCCCTCGGGCGTATTAAATGCGGTTTTCCACTCATCCCCCTGCTTGATTCACACCAAATTATACGCCCCACGGAGATCAATCTTAGAGAACCACTTGGCCCCCTTTATACGAGCAAACAAATCAGTAAGCAGTGGTAACGGATATTGATATTTAACCGTGATTTTATTCAAAAGTCGATAATCAATACACGGCCTCAAAGAGCCGTCTTTCTTAGACACAAAGAAAAAACCGGCTCCTAAGGGAGATGACGAAGGACGAATATGTCCCTTTTCCAAGGACTCCTTTATATATTCTCGCATAGCAGCGTGTTCAGGCACAGACAGATTAAATAAACGCCCCTTAGGGTATTTACTACCCGGGATCAAGTCTATGGCACAATCGCACTCCCGGTGCGGAGGTAGTGAACCAACCTTGGGTTCTTCAAAAACGTCACGAAAGTCAGACAAGAATTCAGGAATCTCAGAGGGAATAGATGATGAAATGGAAACCAAAGGTACGTCCCCATGAGTTCCTTTACATCCCCAGCTTAACACAGACATAGCTCTCCAGTCGAGGACTGGGTTATGAGATTGCAGCCATGGCAATCCCAGCACCAAAACATCATGTAGATTATACAGCACCAGAAAGCGAATAACCTCCTGGTGATCCGGATTAACACGCATAGTCACTTGTGTCCAGTATTGTGGTTTATTACTAGCCAATGGGGTGGAGTCAATCCCTTTCAGAGGTATCGGAGCCTCCAATGGCTCCAAATCATACCCACAGCGTTTGGCAAAGGACCAATCCATAAGACTCAAAGCAGCGCCAGAGTCGACATAGGCGTCCGCGGTAATAGATGACAAAGAACAAATCAGGGTCACAGATAGAATAAACTTAGACTGTAAAGTGCTAATTGAAACAGACTTGTCAGGCTTCTTAGTACGCTTAAAGCATGCTGATATAACATGAGTTGAATCACCACAATAGAAGCACAACCCATTTTTTCGTCTAAAATTCTGCCGCTCGCTTCTGGACAGAATTCTATCACATTGCATATTTTCTGGCGTTTTCTCAGTAGACACCGCCAAATGGTGCACAGGTTTGCGCTCCCGCAGACGCCTATCGATCTGAATAGCCATCGTCATGGACTCATTCAGACTTGCAGGCACAGGGAACCCCACCATAACATCCTTAATGGCATCAGAGAGACCTTCTCTGAAAATCGCCGCCAGGGCGCACTCATTCCACTGAGTAAGCACAGACCATTTGCGGAATTTTTGGCAGTATATTTCAGCTTCATCTTGCCCCTGAGACAAGGACATCAAGGCCTTTTCCGCCTGAAGCTCTAAATGAGGTTCCTCATAAAGCAACCCCAAGGCCAGAAAAAACGCATCCACATTGAGCAACGCAGGATCCCCTGGTGCCAATGCAAAAGCCCAGTCTTGAGGGTCGCCCCGGAGCAAGGAAATTACAATCCTGACCTGCTGTGCAGGGTCTCCGGCAGAGCGAGACTTCAGGGACAAAAACAATTTGCAATTATTTTTAAAATTTTGAAAGTGAGATCTATTCCCCGAGAAGAACTCAGGCAAAGGAATTCTAGGCTCAGACATAGGTGCATGAACAACAAAATCTTGCAAATTTTGTACCTTTGTGGCGAGATTATTCAAACCTGTAGCTACACTCTGAAGATCCATTTGAAACAGGTGAACACAGAGCCATTCAAGGATTAGAAGGAGAGAAAGAGAGGAAGGCTGCAGTATAGGCAGACTAGCAAGTGATTCAATTAAGAGCACACTCAGAACTAGAGGGGAAAAAAAAAAAAAAAAAAAAATTGTAGCAGACTTCTTTTTTCTCTCCTTTCTCAGCCAGTAATTTAACCCTTTTTTTGGCCGGTCAAACTGTCATGATTCTCAATGGCGAGAGAACATAGCCCAGCATATATGAGAACTAGCTCTTGGAAGATGGAAACTATACTGACCATGAACTAAACCTGCCGCACAACTAGAAGTGGCCGGGTAGCATGCCTACGTTTTTTTATCCCTAGATGCCCAGCGCCAGCCGGAGAACTACCTAATCCTAGCAGAGGAAAAGACAGTCCTGGCTCACCTCTAGAGAAATTTTCCCAAAAGGCAGACAGAGGCCCCCACATATATTGGCGGTGATTTTAGATGAAATGACAAACGTAGTATGAAATAGGTTTAGCAAAATCGAGGTCCGCTTACTAGATAGCAGGAAGACAGAAAGGGCACTTTCATGGTCAGCAGAAAACCCTATCAAAACACCATCCAGAAATTACTTTAAGACTCTAGCATTAACTCATAACACCAGAGTGGCAATTTCCGATCACAAGAGCTTTCCAGACACAGTAACGAAACAGCAGCTGTGAACAGGAACAAAATGCAAAAACACACAAGGACAAAAGTCCAACTTAGCTGGGGGTAGTCTAGTAGCAGGAACAAGCACAGAAGGCTTCTGATTACATTGTTGACCGGCATGAAACTGACAGAGGAGCAAGGTTATATAGCGACTCCCACATCCTGATAGGAGCAGGTGAACAGAGGGGATGATGCACACAAGTTCAAATCCCACAAGTGGCCACCGGGGGAGCCCAGAATCCAATTTCACAACAGTTTGGCTCTTGGGCTCCCTCTGGTGGCTTTGAGCGGAACTGCTGGTCACTAGGTTGACTTTATCAGCTGCTCTCGTTATGTTGCTATGCTGCTTCCCTATTTAACTCCACTCAAATCATTGCCTGATGCCAGCTGTCAATGTATCAGAATTGGTTCAGATCTCTCTTGGACTTCTCTGAGGACCTGTCTACTCCAGCAGAAGCTAAGTCCCTGCAATGCTGGTTCATTTGTTGTTACTGCTGCCTGAATATATTTCTTAGCTCTGCTAAATTCTTGTCCAGCTTGCTATCATGATGTTTCCTTGCTAGCTGGAAGCTCTGGGGTGCAGTGTTGCACCTCCACACCGTGAGTCGGTGCGGGGGTCTTTTTGCATACTCTGCGTGGTTTTGTAGTTTTTTTATGCTGACCGCATAGTATTCTTTTCTATCCTCTGACTATTTAGTAAGTCTGGCCTCCTATGCTAAAACCTGTTTCATTCCTGTGTTTGTGACTTTCCTCTTAACTCACAGTCAATATATGTGGGGGGCTGCCTTTACCTTTGGGGAAATTTCTCTGAGGCAAGGTTAGGCTTATATTTCTATCTTTAGGGGTAGTTAGCTCTTAGGCTGTGAAGAGGCGTCTAGGGAAAGTTAGGTACGCTCCATGGCTATTTCTAGTGTGTGCGATAGGAGTAGAGTTTGCGGTCAGCAGAGTTCCCACTTTCCCAGAGCTAGTTCCGTTTTTTGAGTTTACTCATCAGGTCATTCCAGGTGCTCCTAACCACCAGGTCCATAACACATCCCTGCCTGGTCTCTTCTGCTTTGCAGTTCATTTCAACAAAGATAAGTTCTGGCCTTGATTTTTGCTGTCCACATGCTGTGGCCTTATTGTTCAGTTCTTTTCCATGTTTTTGTCTTGTCCAGCTTGGTCTGTATAAGGATTTGTTTAGCCAAGCTGGTATCTCTGGAGATGCAGATATACCCTCCATATCTTTAGTTAGCTGTGGAGATTTTGTATTTTCTGTGGTGGATATTTTCTAGTGTTTTAATACTGACCGCATAGTACTCTGTCCTATCCTTTCTATTTAGCTAGAAGTGGCCTCCTTTGCTAAATTCTCATTTCAGTCTGTGTATGTTTTTTCCCTCTCCTCTCACAGTCAATATTGGTGGGGTCTGTCTATCCATTGGGGATTTTCTCTGAGGCAAGATAGTTTTCCCTTTTCTATCTCTAGGGGTAATTAGTCCTCCGGCTGTGTCAAGATGTCTAGGGAGCGCTAGGTGTTATGATCTGGTGGCCAAGGAGCAGCATGGACGAGCTCTGGAGAAGGTGGCCTCTATAATGACCGCAGACCCTGAACTTAACACCGCAACTAGAAGTAGCCGTGGGATGTTCCTGTCACTCCCTAGACACCTCGTCACATCCGGAGGACTAATTACCCCTAAAGAAAGAAACAGGAAAACTATCTTGCCTCAGAGAAAATCCCCAAAGGAAAGACAGACCCCCACAAATATTGACTGTGAGAGGAGAGGGAAATTACACACGCAGACTGAAAACAGAATTTAGCAAAGGAGGCCGCTCTAGCTAGAAAGAAAAAACAGGACAGAGTACTATGCGGTTAGTATTAAAATACTACAAAAATCCACCACAGAGAATACAAAAATCTCCACACCTAACTAAAGGCATGGAGGGTAACTCTGCAACTCCAGAGCTTCCAGCTTGGCTGAATAAATCCTTACACAGATAAAGCTGGACAAGAAAAAACATAGCAATGCACTGAGCTATAAAGTCCACAGCATGTGGAATGCAAAAACAAAGCCAGGACTTATCTTTGGTGATTTGGACAATCCAACAGGAGAAACCAAGCAGAGATGTGAATCCTCCAGAAAGCAATGGACGACTGGCACTCACTAAAGGGTGAAGCCAGACTAAATAGCCCCGTCCGAAGTGGACGCACCTGATGACTGCTGTGAAGGACAAACAGCAGCACTACCACTTATAACCACCGAAGGGAGCCCAAGAGCAGAACCCACAACAGAATTCTCAACAGTACCCCCCCTTGAGGAGGGGTCACCGAACCCTCACCAGAGCCCCCAGGACGATCAGGATGAGCCAAATGGAAGGCACGAACCAAATCGTCAGCATGAACATCGGAGGCAACAACCCAAGAATTATCCTCCTGGCCATAACCCTTCCACTTGACAAGATACTGAAGCCTCCGTCTTGAAAAACGAGAATCCAAGATCTTCTCCACAACATACTCCAACTCCCCATCAATCAACACCGGGGCAGGAGGATCAACAGAGGGAACCACGGACACCACATATTTCCGCAACAAAGATCTATGAAAAACATTATGGATGGAAAAAGAGGCTGGAAGGGCCAAACGAAAAGACACTGGATTGATAATCTCAGAAATCCTATAAGGACCAATAAACCGAGGCTTGAACTTCGGGGAAGAAACCTTCATAGGAACATGACGAGAAGACAACCAGACCAAATCCCCAACCCGAAGCCGGGAACCCACACGCCGACGACGGTTGGCAAAACGCTGAGCCTCCTCCTGAGACAACACCAAATTGTCCACAACATGAGCCCAAATTTACTGCAACCTGTCAACCACAGAGTCCACCCCAGGACAATCAGAAGACTCAACCTGCCCTGAAGAAAAACGAGGATGAAACCCAGAATTACAAAAGAATGGTGATACCAAGGTAGCAGAACTAGCCCGATTATTAAGGGCAAATTCGTCCAATGGAAAGAAAGCCACCCAATCATCCTGATTGGCAGACACAAAGCATCTCAAATAAGTTTCCAAAGTCTGGTTAGTTCGCTCGGTTTGGCCGTTTGTCTGAGGATGAAATGCGGAAGAAAAAGACAAATCAATGCCCAGCTTAGCACAAAAGGACCGCCAAAACCTAGAAATAAACTGGGAACCTCTATCGGACACAATATTCTCCGGAATGCCATGCAAACGAACCACATGCTGAAAAAAACAACGGAACCAACTCAGAAGAGGAAGGCAATTTAGGCAAAGGTACCAAATGAACCATCTTAGAAAACCGGTCGCAGACCACCCAGATAACCGACATCCTCTGGGAAACAGGAAGATCCGAAATAAAATCCATAGAAATATGCGTCCAAGGCCTCTCAGGGACTGGCAAAGGCAAAAGCAACCCACTGGCGCGAGAGCAGCAAGGTTTGGCCCGCGCACAAGTCCCACAGGACTGCACAAAAGAACGCACATCCCGTGACAAAGAAGGCCACCAAAAGGACCTACTAACCAAATCTCTGGTACCAAAAATCCCAGGATGGCCAGCCAACACAGAACAGTGAACCTCAGAAATCACTTTACTAGTCCATCTGTCAGGAACAAACAGTCTCCCCGTTGGACAGCGATCAGGTTTATCAGCCTGAAACTCCTGAAGAACCCGTCACAAATCAGGGGAGATGGCAGAAAGAATCACCCCCTCCTTCAGAATACCAACCAGCTCAAAAACCCCAGGGGAATCAGGCAAAAAACTCCTAGAGAGGGCATCAGCCTTAACATTCTTAGAACCCGGAAGATACGAGACAACAAAATCAAAACGGGAGAAAAACAGGGACCATCGGGCCTGTCTAGGATTCAGCCGTTTGGCAGACTAGAGGTAAATCAGATTCTTATGATCGGTCAAGACCACAATACGGTGCTTGGCCCCCTCAAGCCAATGTCGCCACTCCTCAAATGCCCACTTCATAGCCAACAACTCAGGATTGCCGACATCATAATTGCGTTCCGCAGGCGAAAACTTTCGAGAAAAGAAGGCACACGGTTTCATCAAGGAACCATCAGAATTCCTCTGAGACAAAACGGCCCCTGCCCCAATCTCAGAAGCGTCAACCTCAACCTGAAAAGGAAGAGAAACATCCGGCTGACGCAACACAGGGGCAGAAGTAAATCGGCGCTTAAGCTCCTGAAAGGCAGAAACAGCCTCAGAGGACCAATTCGTTACATCAGCGCCCTTCCTCGTCAAATCGGTCAGGGGTTTAACCACACTGGAGAAGTTGGCAATGAAACGGCGATAAAAATTAGCAAAGCCCAAAAATTTCTGAAGGCTCTTCATGGATGTGGGCTGGATCCAATCATGAATGGCCTGAACCTTAACCGGATCCATTTCTATAGATGATGGAGAAAAAATGAAGCCCAAAAAAGAAACCTTCTGTACTCCAAAGAAGCACTTAGACCCCTTCACAAACAAGGCATTATCACGAAGGACCTGAAATACCATCCTGACTTGTTTCACATGAGACTCCCAATCATCAGAAAAAATCAAAATATCATCCAAATATACAATCATGAATATATCAAGATAATTCCAAAAAATATCATGCATGAAGGACTGAAACACAGATGGGGCATTAGAGAGTCCGAATGGCATAACAAGATATTCAAAATGGCCCTCGGGCGTATTAAACGCAGTTTTCCATTCGTCACCCTGCTTAATACGAACAAGATTATATGCCCCTCGAAGGTCAATCTTAGTAAACCAACTAGCCCCCTTAATCCTGGCAAACAGATCAGAAAGCAAAGGCAAAGGGTATTGGAATTTGACCGTGATCTTATTCAAGAGGCGATAATCGATACAGGGTCTCAAGGAGCCATCCTTCTTGGCAACAAAAAAAAAACCTGCTCCCAATGGAGAAGAAGATGGCCGAATATGCCCCTTCTCCAAAGACTCCTTAACATAACTCCGCATGGCGGCATGTTCAGGCACAGACAGGTTGAAGAGTCGGCCCTTAGGGAACTTACAGCCTGGAATCAAGTCAATAGCACAATCACAGTCCCTATGCGGTGGAAGGGAACTGGATTTGGGATCATCAAATACATCCTGGAAATCTGACAAAAACTCAGGAATTTCAGAAGAGGGGGAAGAGGAAATTGACATCACAGGAACGTCATCACGAACCCCCTGACAACCCCAACTAGTCACAGACTAGATTTCCAATCCAGTACCGGGTTATGTACCTGTAACCATGGAAAACCCAGTACAATAGAATCATGCAAATTATGCAACACCAGAAAACGGCAATCTTCCTGATGTGCTGGCGCCATGCACATAGTCAGCTGTGTCCAGAACTGAGGTTTATTTTTAGCCAAAGGTGTAGCATCAATGCCCCTTAAAGGAATAGGATCCTGCAAAGGCTGCAATGAGAAACTACAACGCTTGGCAAATTCTAAATCCATCAAGTTCAAAGCGGCGCCTGAATCCACAAATGCCATGACAGAAAATGATGATAATGAGCAGATCAGGGTCACAGATAACAGGAATTTAGGTTGTACAGTACTGATGATAACGGAACTAGCGATTCTCTTTGTACGCTTAGGACAATCAGAAATAACATGAGCAGAATCGCCGCAGTAAAAACACAACCTATTCTGACGTCTGAATCCTTGTCGTTCAGCTCTAGACAAAATCCTATCACACTGCATAGGCTCAGGACTACGCTCAGAGGACAACGCCATCGTGTGCACAACTCAGCGCTCGCGCAAGCGCCGGTCAATCTGAATGGTCAGAGACATAGAATCACTCAGACCAGCAGGCGTGGGGAACCCCACCATAACATCTTTAACGGATTCAGAAAGACCCTTTCTGAAAATTGCCGCCAAAGCATCCTCATTCCATTTCGTGAGCACAGACCATTTTCTAAATTTCTGGCAGCATAATTCTGCCGCTTCTTGACCTTGACACAGGGTTAACAAGGTCTTTTCTGCATGATCCACTGAATTAGGTTCATCATACAATAACCCTAGCGCCTGAAAAAAGTCTACATTAAGCAAGGCTGGATTCCCAGACTCCAGGGCAAATGCCCAATCCTGAGGATCACCACGCAGCAAAGAGATGACAATTTTAACTTGCTGAATGGGATCACCAGAGGAACGAGGTTTCAGAGCAAAAAACAGTTTGCAGTTATTTTTAAAGCTCAAAAACTTGGACCTGTCCCCAAAAAACAAATCAGGAATTGGAATTCTAGGCTCCAAAACCGGAGTCTGGACAATATAATCGGAAATACCCTGTACTCTTGCAGCATGTTGATCCACACGAGAATCCAGTCCCTGAATATCCATGCCCGCGCCAAACTCCTGAACCACCCAGCGTTTAAGAGGGAAGAGAAGACAAACCAGACTACAAAAAAAAATGGCTCAGCACTTTTCCTCCCTTCTTTTGAGATGCATTTAATTCTTTGTTGGCCAGTTGTACTGTTATGATCTGGTGGCCAAGGAGCAGCATGGACGAGCTCTGGAGAAGGTGGCCTCTATAATGACCGCAGACCCTGAACTTAACACCGCAACTAGAAGTAGCCGTGGGATGTTCCTGTCACTCCCTAGACACCTCGTCACAGCCGGAGGACTAATTACCCCTAAAGAAAGAAACAGGAAAACTATCTTGCCCCAGAGAAAATCCCCAAAGGATTTGACTGTGAGAGGAGAGGGAAATTACACACGCAGACTGAAAACAGAATTTAGCAAAGGAGGCCGCTCTAGCTAGAAAGAAAAAACAGGACAGAGTACTATGCGGTCAGTATTAAAATACTACAAAAATCCACCACAGAGAATACAAAAATCTCCACACCTAACTAAAGGCATGGAGGGTAACTCTGCAACTCCAGAGCTTCCAGCTTGGCTGAATAAATCCTTACACAGACAAAGCTGGACAAGAAAAAACATAGCAATGCACTGAGCTATAAAGTCCACAGCATGTGGAATGCAAAAACAAAGCCAGGACTTATCTTTGATGATTTGGAGAAACCAAGCAGAGATGTGAATCCTCCAGAAAGCAATGGACAACTGGCACTCACTAAAGGGTGAAGCCAGACTAAATAGCCCCGTCCGAAGTGGACGCACCTGATGACTGCTGTGAAGGACAAACAGCAGCACTACCACTTATAACCACCGGAGGGAGCCCAAGAGCAGAACCCACAACAGAATTCACAACAGCTAGGTACATTCCATGGCTACATCTAGTTGCGGTGTTAAGTTCAGGGTCTGCGGTGAGTACAGGTACCACCTTCTCCAGAGTACGTCTCATGCTGCTCTTAGGCCACCAGATCATAACAGCTACTGCCGGATATGTAACTCTGTGGGGTCCAGACTGTGCAGGCATGTCGCGCTTGAACAGTCTATAAAGGCTTCGGACAGAGTGACACTCCTAGCATTATATTATAGATATATACCGTATTTTTCAGACTATAAGACACACCGGACTATAAGGCGCACCCAGGTTTTAGAGGTGGAAAATAGGGAAAAAAATATTTGAAGCAAAAAAATGTGGTAAAATATTTAATAACATAAATAACATACTATTATATGCGGTGTTATTATATATAATAGTATGTTATTATGTTAGAAGCTGCGGGACCAGTGTGGTGTCTGTGAAGTACTATATGAAGATGCTGGAGGGTGAGTATAAGAATGGGGGCACAGGGCTTATATTGAAAGCACCACTCCAGCACTGCAAAATAACACTGGAGTGCTGCTTTAAAATCCCATGGGAGAACTATAACTCCCAGCATGTCCTGCAGATCCTATGACATGCTGGCAGTTATAGTTCACCAAAGGAGTGGCAGAGTGCTCCCTCTTGTTGCCTTTCCACAGCACAGGAGTAAGCTTGCAGATTCTAGTGGGGAATCTGAAGGACCTGTGATGATGTTAAGAAGAGGGAGGGCTCTGAGCTGCCGTGTGATGCTCCAGCCCGCCCACTTCTGACATCACACAGGTCCTCCTTATGCACAGCACTCAGCGTCCAGCCCAGGCAGGTATGCAGCGATCTCCTCACCCCTTGCCACTGCTGCTGCTGCCTCCTCCTCCCCCGGACACACAGATCTCCCAGCTGCTGCAGGAATCCAGCGCTGGGGAAACCATGTGTGTCCCTGCTTAAGTGGAGTATTCATTTGCTGCTCGGGGCTCACCACTCAGCTGATAGGTGGGCGGGGAAGCAGCTAATGAATATTCACTGCACTTAATCATCGGGACCACATGGTTTCCCCACCACTGATTCCAGGCAGAGGGGACATTTTTCTGCCTCCTGAAGTGGGATAACAGTGCAATCCCACTCGCTGCTGCCCCCCTCCCCATATGCTACATCCCTACCATAAGACGCACCCACACTTTCCTCCCAAATTTGGAGGAAAAAAAGTGCGTCTTATGGTCGGAAAAATACGGTATATATATATATATATATATATATATATATATATAGCCACACATACATACATTTATATATTACATAGTCTCCTTTATTGTGTATATTGCTGTCACTTATTATACTGTGCCCTCTCTTGTTTTGTACAGTACCGTCCCTTACATATTGGATTTTATTACATACCGTCATGTCTTGTTAGCTGTATAATGCAATGATGGCTGATGGAGCATGGGAAAGCTTCTTTTCTAAAGGAGGAGCTGATGGACTGGTCATCTGGTCACCGGCTCCTCCATCAGTAGTCATTTTACATTTAACAAGAGAGGGGACTATGTAATAAAAGAGGGCACTGTGAATAACAAAAATAGCAAGAATACACTATGTAAGAGACAGCACTGTACATAACAGCAGAGGAAGCTATACAATAAGGGACGGCACCATATATAACTAGAGAGGATGGTATGTAATAAGGGACAGTGTTATACATAACAAAAGAGGAAACTATGTAACTAAGGATGGTGTTATACATAATAAATGAGTACACTATATAAGGGACTGTGCTATACATAAGTGAGTACACTATATACTAAGGGACTGTGCTATACATGATAAGTGAGTACACTTTATACTAAGGGACTGTGTTAGACATAATAATCGATAATAACGTCTTCCTCCACCTCCCCGTTCCTAAATCCATTAATAATCCCCCTTCCTCCCATCCCAATCCCCCACACCCCTCATTGTCCTCCTCCCCTGCATTCAATTATTGCCCTCTCCCCCACCCCCATGATTGCCCTCTTGACCACCTCCATCATTGCTTTCTCCCGACCACCCCATTATTGCCCATTCCACCACCTCCATCATTTCCTCCTCCCCACCACGCGCATCATTACCCATTTCACCACCTTCATCATTGCCTCCTTCCAGTGCCATCATCATTGTCTTCTCCCCATCATTACCCATTCCATGACCTCCATTATTTCTTCCTTCCCCACCATCCCCATCATTTCCCTTTCCACCACCACCATCATTGTCTTTTCTCTTACCCCCATGACGGCACCACGAAGAGAGGGCTCCACCCTCAGGGACAGGAAACCCACAGGTTAAAAAGGCGGGACCTCTCTTCCACCTCAGTTCGGTTTCCTGTCCCTGACGGGGAACCTACAGGTAAACATACCTGCATCGCGGGATACCGGGGACCATCTGACCGGATTCAAGCAGCAGGGGGCCCTGCCGTGGTCAAGGTGGATCTTCATCCCCGAGGGCACAATCCGGGGCCGGCAGACCCTGAGTAGGTGCAGGGAAGAGGCAGTGAAGAGGAATCCGGTCTGCCTCTTCCCTTTTATCACACGACCGGTAATAGGTAGCGGCGGCTACCTGGTAAATTACCGCTGGTTTGGGGCCCTGGGGGGATGGTGGCAGTGGCCACCGACAGAAACAGACGATATGGAGGCAGCGGCGGCACTTCCAATACCCCCAGGCGCCAGCAGCCAGCATGGCAGCAGAGGCTCTAGTGGCGCGCGAGACTGGCCGCAGTTTAGTGTGCAGGCGCAGAGGGAGTACTTCCGGGTCAGCACAGGGGCGCCTGGAAACCGGAAGCTAATGGCGCTGCGGGCAGGGGATTTAAACAGCTGAGCAGCCTGGAATCGCTGCTCAGCTATTTTCACCCCATGAGTGGATCAGAGCAACCCGCTGAAGAAATTCTGCAACCCCTACCGAAAAATGGCCGCAGCAGGACCCGCAACCACAGCCTACTCAGCGCCACAGCTCTGGATCACAACGCAGCAGAGGCTCCAGTGGATCCAGAAGGAAGGCAACGGTTCAAATTGAGGACGCATCTCCAAGATCTGAACTGGTACCTCCCTCATATCAGGAGGGTAAGTGAACTCCGTGAATGTACATATTCTAAATGGGGTTTTTTGTTGTGTCCCTAGGGAAAGAAATGTATGGGGAAAACTAAGCACAAAGTGTGTGCAATCTGCTCTGCAGATTTACCTTCCACATGGGTCAAAAAACTCTGTGCGATTTGCATAGAGAGAACTTTAAGTGAAGAATCCCCAAGATTTGCATCCGACCTTAAAGAACTGATTAAATCTCAGGTGGAAGATGCGTTGGAAAACGCAAAAAGCCTTAAAAGGAAACGCAAATCGAGACGTAAATCCCCGGATCCCAGTTCTATTGAGGAACACAGTATCCAATATAGTTCTGATAGTTCCTTGTCCTCTTCATCATCCTCGACATCGTCAGAGAGTGGTCATAACTGTTTCCCTATAGAAGAAACAGATGCGCTAATAAAAGCGGTTAGAACAACTATGGGGCTGGCAGACACTCGGTCTAAAAAAACGGCAGAAGATCTTATGTTCAGCGGCTTAGAGCAGAGAAAACGTCGGGCATTTCCGTTGAATGAAAAAATACAGACCCTAATAAAAAAAGAGTGGAAGAGGCCAGACAAGAAAGTCCTCCTAGCCCCAAAGTGGAAATATCCGTTCGACGACCCTGCATGTTCTTCTTGGGGAAAAGCACCTAAAATAGATGTCGCTATTGCGAAGGCCTCTAAAAAATTTGCGTTACCCTTTGAGGATATGGGGACCCTTAAGGACCCTTTGGACAAGAAGGCCGAGGTGTTCTTAAAAGGCTCCTGGGAAGCAGTTAGCGGAGGTTTAAAACCAGGAATAGCGCTACATGCACGGCAAGAGCATTGATGGTGTGGCTGGACCACCTAGAGTCTCAATTGAGGAACAAAACCTCACGGGAGGTCCTAGCGCCACGGACCTGGCTACCTAAGCATTACCCATAACGGCGGGTTCTCGCCTCTCCCCAGTGCACTTATCCAGGATCCCTGAGACGCTCCAGGGGTTATTTTCGTCCCGGGTTCACCCAGTCCAGGCCGTTCGGCCTTTACACCCCCCTTGTTTATTGCTTCCAGTTTTGTTAAAGATATTTCTGATGAAGGTCTTGTGTATGGACCGAAAACGTTTAAATCTTTAAACTGGATGCACAAATAAACGGAATACTCATTCTCATCTTGCAAAGAAACTCTGAGTGCCAAGTGATTTGTTATTATCTTACTGACGGGCTGGAAACCTGACTTGGGCACCATATAGGATCCTCGAGTGCCGTGTGCATTATCTTTATTTAATATTGGATTCTGTGTCGGTAATGAGGGGTGCTGCTGCATATTTGGCAGACGCTTCCATAGACTCTGTGAGACTGACGGCAAGGTCAGCTTCATTTTCTAATGCAGCCAGAAGAGCATTATGGCTCAAATGCTGGCCAGGAGACCTACAAACAAAACCAAAATTATGCTCCATACCATGTGAGGGAGAATTTTTGTTTTGGCCTACCCTAGATGACATCCTCGAGAAGGCCGTAGAGAAAAAGAAAGCCTTCCCAGGGTTTCTTAACCAATCTTACAAACGGCCCTTTCGGGGTAGGAAGTTCATGCGTAAACGCCCTCCAAAAAACCAAAAAGAAGGATGGGAAGATAAAAGATTTAAAGGCAGAGGCTTCATGTTTATAAAACCGGACAACAAGAAGCAATCCCAATGAAGGTGCACCCCAGGTGGGAGGAAGACTAACATACTTCCTTCAAGCCTGGGAAAAAATATCAGGGAGTGAGTGGACACTGAGTATAATAAGGACAGGTCTAAAATTGAGATTCTATACAATGCCACACAACCATTTCGTGATAACACCACAGAGAAAATCAGAGGTCGAACAACTGGCCCTACAAAAGGAAATATACAGTCTCCTCGCAAAGAATGTCCTACAGGAGGTCCCACAGCAGGAGAAAGATACAGGATTTTTTTCTCCTCTTTTTCTCCGAACAAAGCCAGATGGGACATTCAGGACGATAATAAACCTGAAAAAATTGAACAAATATCTAGTGACCCAAAGTTTCAAGATGGAAACAATAAAAACCTGTGTCAGATCCCTTCATCCGTCTTGTTTCATGACTGTAGTCGATCTGAAAGACGCATACTATCATGTGCCTATCCATCCCAGTTACCAGAAATACCTCAGAGTGGCGGTGATAATGCAACGGTAACTGAAACATTATCAGTTCAGAGCTCTCCCATTCGGCCTTGCTATAGCCCCGAGAGTATTTACGAAACTGATGGCAGAAGTGATGGCCCATATAAGGGAGCAAGACTTGCTAATAGTCCCATATCTGGACGATCTCCTGGTAGTGGACAGATCCTCACACCATTGCAGTCAACAAGGTGACAAGGTGATGACAGCCTTGTCAAATTTGGGTTGGATGTTGAATCTAGAGAAATCCAGAATTATTCCAGTACAAATACAACAGTACATAGGAATAATGATAGATTCGACAAAACAAGAATGTCGTCTTCCAGGGACAAAAGTTACCAACATGATACAATTAATAACTCAAATAAGGCTTTCTCCAGTCATCACTTTACGGAAGGCAATGTCTGTGTTAGGGTCAATAACAGCCTGTATGCCAGCAGTCCAATGGGCCCAGTACCACTCCAGAGATTTCCAGTGGGAGATATGTTATGATCCGGTGACTTTGGAGCCGCATTAACTTTCTCTGGAGTAGGTGGAAACTGTACTGACCGCAAAACCTAAACTAACACCGCAACTAGAAGTAGCCGTGGGGTGTGCCTAACAAACCCTAGACACCTCGACACAGCCGGAGGACTAAATACCCCTATAGATGGAAATAGGAATACTACCTTGCCTCAGAGCAGAACCCCAAAGGATAGGCAGCCCCCCACAAATATTGACTGTGAGTAGGAGAGGAAAGACACACGCATGCAGAAAACAGGATTCAGCAAAAGAGGCCACTCTAACTAAATAGGGAAAGATAGGACAGAATACTAAGCGGTCAGTATTAAAACCCTTCCAAAAATATCCACAGCAGATAATACAAAAAGTTCCACAATCTAACTAAAGACATGGAATGTATATCTGCCACTCCAGAGAATCCAACAAGACTGAGAAAATACTGACAATCTAAGCTGGACAAAAAAACACTGAATAGCACAGAATTATTAAGCACACAGCATGTGTGCCACAGAAACAAAACCAGACACTTATCTTTGCTGATTTGGCAGAAGGCAGATGGAACCAAACCAGGACCAAAACCTCCCAACAACCATGGACAACTGGCAAGGACTAATGAATCCTGAACACCTAAATACCCCAGTCAGAACTGCAATCAGCAGATACACCTGACCAGTACTGCAACTCAGGGACAACTGCATTACCACCTACAACCACCGGAGGGAGCCCAAAAGCAGAATTCACAACAGTACCCCCCCCCCTTGAGGAGGGGTCACCGAACCCTCACCAGAGCCCCCAGGCCGATCAGGACGAGCCAGATGAAAAGCATGAACCAAATCAGCAGCATGGACATCAGAGGCAAAAACCCCAGAATTATCCTCCTGGCCATAACCCTTCCATTTGACAAGATACTGAAGCCTCCGCCTCGAAAAACGAGAATCCAAAATCTTCTCAACCATATACTCCAACTCCCCATCAACCAACACAGGGGCCGGAGGATCAACAGAGGGAACAACGGGTACCACATATTTCCGCAATAAAGATCTATGGAAGACATTATTTATAGCAAAAGAGGCCGGAAGCGCCAATCGAAAAGACACCGGATTAATAATCCCAGAAATCCTATAAGGACCAATAAACCGAGGCTTAAACTTAGGAGAAGAAACCTTCATAGGAACATGACGGGAAGACAACCAGACCAGATCCCCAACCTGAAGCCGGGAACCAACACACCGACGACGGTTAGCAAAATGTTGAGCCTCCTCCTGAGACAACACCAAATTGTCCACCACATGAGCTCAAATCTGCTGCAACCTGTCGACCACCGAATCCACACCAGGACAGTCAGAAGGCTCAACCTGCCCAGAAGAAAAACGAGGATGAAAACCAAAATTACAAAAAAAAGGCGAAACCAAAGTAGCCGAACTAGCCCGATTATTAAGGGCAAACTCGGCCAATGGCAAAAAGGCCACCCAATCATCCTGATCAGCAGACACAAAGCATCTCAAATAAGTCTCCAAGGTCTGATTAGTTCGCTCGGTTTGGCCATTTGTCTGAGAATAAAATGCCAAGGAAAAAGATAAATCAATGCCCAGCCTAGCACAAAAGGCCCGCCAAAACCTAGAAACAAACTGGGAACCTCTGTCAGACACAATATTCTCCGGAATACCATGCAAACGAACCACATGCTGAAAAAACAACGAAACTAAATCTGAAGAAGAAGTCAATTTAGGCAAAGGCACCAAATGAACCATCTTAGAAAACCGGTCACAAACAACCCAGATAACCGACATCCTCTGGGAAGCCGGAAGATCAGAAATAAAATCCATAGAAATATGCGTCCAGGGCCTCTCAGGGACCGGCAATGGCAAAAGCAACCCACTAGCACAGGAACAACAAGGCTTGGCCCGCGCACAAGTCCCACAGGACTGCACAAAAGAACGCACATCACATGATAAAGAAGGCCACCAAAAGGACCTACCAACCAAGTCTACCAACCAAATCTCTGGTACCAAAAATACCAGGATGACCAGTCAACACAGAACAGTGAACCTCAGAAATCACTCTACTAGTCCATCTGTCAGGAACAAACAGTTTCCCCACTGGACAACGATCAGGTCTATCAGCCTTTAATTCCTGAAGAACCCGTCGTAAATCAGGGGAAGTAGCAGAAAGAACCACCCCTTCTTTCAGAATGCCGACCGGTTCAAGAACCTCAGGAGAATCAGGCAAAAAACTCCTAGAAAGGGCATCAGCCTTAATATTCTTGGAACCCGGAAGATACGAGACCACAAAATCAAAACGGGAAAAAAACAAGGACCATCGAGCCTGTCTAGGATTCAGATCGGTCAAGACCACAATACGGTGCTTAGCTCCCTCAAGCCAATGTCGCCACTCCTCAAATGCCCACTTCATAGCCAACAACTCCCGATTGCCGACATCATAATTGCGTTCAGCAGGCGAAAATTTACGGGAAAAGAATGCACACGGTTTCAACAAGGAACCAACATGGTCCCTCTGGGACAAAACGGCCCCTGCGCCAATCTCAGAAGCGTCAATCTCAACCTGAAACGGAAGGGAAACATCCGGTTGGCGCAACACCGGAGCAGAAGTAAATCGACGTTTAAGCTCCAGAAAGGCAGAAACAGCCGCAGAGGACCAATTCGCCACATCAACGCCTTTCTTCGTCAAATCGGTCAAGGGTTTAACCACGCTGGCAAAGTTAGCAATGAAACGGCGATAAAAATTTGCAAAACCCCAACATTTCTGAAGGCTCTTTACGGACGTGGGTTGAATCCAATCATGAATGGCCTGAACCTCAAAATGGCCTTCGGGCGTATTGAACGCAGTTTTCCATTCATTACCCTGCTTAATACGAACAAGATTATACGCCCCCCGAAGGTCAATCTTCGTAAACCAACTAGCCCCCTTAATCCTAGCAAACAAATCGGAAAGCAAAGGTAAAGGGTATTGAAACTTGACCGTGATCTTATTCAAGAGGCGATAATCAATACAGGGTCTCAAGGAGCCATCCTTCTTAGCAACAAAAAAAATCCCGCTCCCATCGGTGAAGAAGATGGCCGAATATGCCCTTTCTCCAAAGACTCCTTAACATAACTCCGCATAGCGGTATGTTCAGGCACAGACAGGTTGAAGAGTCGGCCCTTAGGAAACTTACAGCCTGGAATCAAATCAATAGCACAATCACAGTCCCTGTGCGGTGGAAGAGAACTGGACTTGGGCTCATCGAATACATCCTGAAAATCAGACAAAAACTCTGGAATTTCGGAAGAGGAAGAAGAGGAGATGGACATTAAAGGAACATCATTATGAACCCCCTGACAACCCCAACTAGTCACAGACATAGACTTCCAATCCAACACAGGATTATGTACCTGTAACCACGGAAAACCCAACACGATAGCATCATGTAAATTATGCAATACCAGAAATCGACAATCTTCCTGATGGGCTGGCACCATGCGCATGGTCACCTGTGTCCAAAACTGGGGCTTATTTTTAGCCAAAGGTGTAGCATCAATGCCCCTTAAAGGAATAAGGTTCTGCAAAGGCTGCAAGGGGAAACCACAACGCCTGGCAAACTCAAGGTCCATTAAGTTCAAAGCGGCGCCTGAATCCACAAACGCCAAGACAGAAAATGATGACAATGAGCAGATCAAGGACACCGATAACAGAAATTTAGGTTGTACAGTACTGATGGTAAATGAACTAGTGATCCTCTTTGTCCATTTAGGGCAGACTGAAATGACATGAGAAGTGTCGCCACAATAATAACACAACCTATTCTGACGTCTGAGTCCTTGTCGTTCTGTCCTAGACAGAATCCTATCACACTGCATTGGCTCAGGACTCTGCTCTGAGGACAACGCCACAGCGCGCACAGTTCTGCGCTCCCGCAAGCGCCGATCAATCTGAATGGCCAAAGACATAGAATCACTCAGTCCGACAGGCGTGGGAAACCCCACCATAACATCTTTAACGGATTCAGAAAGACCCTTTCTGAAAATTGCAGCCAAAGCATCATCATTCCATTTAGTCAACACAGACCATTTTCTAAATTTCTGGCAATACAATTCTGACGCTTCTTGCCCCTGAGATAGGGCCAACAAGGTCTTCTCCGCTTGATCCACAGAATTAGGTTCATCATATAATAGTCCTAAAGCCTGAAAAAAGGAATCTACATTAAGCAAAGCCGGGTTCCCAGATTCCAGGGAAAATGCCCAATCCTGTGGATAACCATGCAGCAGGGAAATGACGATTTTAACCTGCTGAATAGAATCCCCAGAGGATCGAGGTCTCAAAGCAAAAAACAGTTTACAGTTGTTTTTAAAACTCAAAAATTTGGACCTGTCACCAAAAAACAAATCAGGAGTAGGAATCTTCGGCTCTAAAACAGGAGTCTGAACAATATAATCAGAAATTCCCTGTACCCTAGCAGCAAGCTGGTCTACACGAGAAGCTAATTTCTGAACATCCATGCTAACACAAGGCTCTTTAGCCACCCAGAGAAAAAGAGGGAAGAAAAGGCAAAGCAAACTACAGAGAAAAAAAAAAAATGACTCAACACCTTTCTTCCCTTCTTCTGAGATGCATTTAACTCATAGTGGGCCAGTTGTACTGTTATGATCCGGTGACTTTGGAGCCGCATGAACTTTCTCTGGAGTAGGTGGAAACTGTACTGACCGCAAAACCTAAACTAACACCGCAACTAGAAGTAGCCATGGGGTGTGCCTAACAAACCCTAGACTGTTATGACCCCAATGGCAGAGGGTCTCAAAAGTACATACCAAGTCTGCAAACACAAAAAACCAGCTCATAGGGCAGTGGTAACTGGGCTGACCATATATCTAATCCTAGCACCACAAATAGCAGCAGCCGGGGAACGTGCCTACGTTGGTTCTAGACGTCTCGCGCCAGCCGGAGAACTAACTAACCCTAGAAGGGAAAAGATAGACCTTTCTTGCCTCCAGAGAAAAGTTGGATACAAGCCCCCAACAAATAATAACGGTGAGGTAAGGAGAAAAGACAAACGTAAGAATGAACTAGATATTTAGCAAAGAGAGGCCCACTGACTAATAGCAGAATATAGTAAGATGACTTATATGGTCAGCAAAAACCCTATCAAAATTTCCGCGCTGGATATTCAAGAACCCCCGAACCGTCTAACGGCCCGGGGGGAGAACACCAGCCACCTAGAGCTTCCAGCAAAATCAGGAATCACATTTAGTACAAGCTGGACAAAAAATAAGAGCAAAGCAAATAACCAAAAAACAAGGAAGCAGGACTTAGCTTAATTTTGCAAGATCCAAGACCAGCAGACAGGAGCAAACAGAAAGGAACTGATTACAACGATGCCAGGCACTGGACTGAGAAACCAGGAAGTTTATATAGCAACACCCCTGGACTAACGACCCAGGTGGGTGCCAAACTGAGGAAAGACAATCCCAGAGTCATATCACTAGTGACCACAAGAGGGAGCCAAAAAAGTCTAATTCACAACAGTACCCCCCCTTTAAGGAGGGGTCACAGAACCCTCACCAAGACCACCAGGGCGATCAGGATGAGCAGCATGAAAGGCACGAACTAAATCGGCCGCATGCACATCAGAGGCAACCACCCAGGAATTATCCTCCTGACCATAGCCCTTCCACTTGACCAGATACTGAAGCCTCCGCCTGGAGAGACGAGAATCCAAGATCTTCTCCACCACGTACTCCAACTCGCCCTCAACCAACACCGGAGCAGGAGGCTCAACAGAAGGAACCACAGGTACAACGTACCGCCGCAACAAAGACCTATGGAACACGTTGTGAATGGCAAACGACACCGGAAGATCCAAGCGAAAGGACACAGGATTAAGGATTTCCAATATCTTGTAAGGACCGATGAAGCGAGGCTTAAAATTAGGAGAGGAGACCTTCATAGGAACAAATCGAGAAGACAGCCATACCAAATCCCCAACACGAAGTCGGGGACCCACACCGCGGCGGCGGTTGGCAAAACGCTGAGCCTTCTCCTGTGACAACTTCAAGTTGTCCACCACATGATTCCAGATCCGCTGCAACCTATCCACCACGGAATCTACCCCAGGACAGTCAGAAGGCTCCACATGTCCCGAGGAAAAACGAGGATGGAAACCAGAGTTGCAAAAAAATGGCGAAACCAAAGTAGCGGAACTAGCCCGATTATTAAGGGCAAACTCAGCCAACGGCAAGAAGGTCACCCAATCATCCTGATCTGCAGAAACAAAACACCTCAAATAAGCCTCCAGAGTCTGATTAGGTCGCTCCGTTTGTCCATTAGTCTGAGGATGAAAGGCAGACGAAAACGACAAATCAATGCCCATATTAGCACAAAAGGATCGCCAGAACCTGGAAACAAACTGGGATCCTCTGTCAGACACAATATTCTCAGGAATGCCGTGTAAACGAACCACATTCTGAAAGAACAAAGGAACCAGATCGGAAGAGGAAGGCAGCTTAGGCAAAGATACCAAATGGACCATCTTGAAAAAGCGATCACATACCACCCAGATGACAGACATGCCCTGAGACACCGGAAGATCTGAAATGAAATCCATGGAAATGTGTGTCCAAGGCCTCTTCAGGACAGGCAAGGGCAAGAGCAACCCGCTGGCACGAGAACAGCAAGGCTTAGCTCGAGCACAAGTCCCACAGGACTGCACAAATGACCGCACATCCCGTGACAAGGAAGGCCACCAAAAGGACCTAGCCACCAGATCTCTGGTGCCAAAAATTCCCGGATGCCCTGCCAACACCGAGGAATGAACCTCGGAAATGACTCTGCTGGTCCACTTATCAGGAACAAACAGTCTGTCAGGTGGACAAGAGTCAGGTCTACCAGCCTGAAATCTCTGCAACACACGTCGCAAATCCGGAGAAATGGCTGACAGGATAACTCCCTCTTTGAGAATACCAACTGGTTCTGCGACTCCAGGAGAGTCAGGCACAAAGCTCCTTGAAAGAGCATCAGCCTTCACATTCTTTGAACCTGGTAAATACGAGACCACAAAGTCAAAACGGGAGAAAAACAATGACTAGCGGGCCTGTCTAGGATTCAGGCATTTAGCAGACTCGAGATACATCAGATTTTTGTGATCAGTCAAGACCACCACACGATGCTTAGCACCCTCGAGCCAATGACGCCACTCCTCAAATGCCCACTTCATGGCTAACAACTCCCGATTGCCAACATCATAATTCCGCTCAGCAGGCGAAAACTTCCTAGAGAAAAAAGCACATGGTCTCATTACAGAGCAACCAGGGCCTCTCTGCGACAAAACGGCCCCTGCCCCAATCTCAGAAGCATCCACTTCAACCTGAAAGGGAAGTGAGACATCAGGCTGGCACAAAACAGGCGCCGAAGTAAACCGGCGCTTCAACTCTTGAAAGGCTTCCACGGCTGCAGGAGCCCAGTTAGCAACATCAGAACCTTTCTTGGTCATATCCGTCAAAGGTTTAACAATGCTAGAAAAATTAGCGATAAAACGACGGTAGAAGTTAGCAAAACCCAAGAACTTCTGAAGACTCTTAACTGACGTGGGTTGAGTCCAATCATGAATAGCTCGGACCTTGACTGGGTCCATCTCCACCGCAGAAGGGGAAAAAATAAAACCCAAAAAGGGAACCTTCTGTACTCCAAAGAGACACTTTGAGCCCTTAACAAACAAAGCATTCTCACGCAAAACCTGAAACACCATCCTGACCTGCTCTACATGCGAGTCCCAATCATCAGAAAAAAACAGAATATCATCCAGATAAACAATCATAAATTTATCCAGATACTTCCGGAAAATATCATGCATAAAGGACTGAAACACTGAAGGAGCATTAGAGAGCCCGAAAGGCATCACCAAGTACTCAAAATGACCTTCGGGCGTATTAAATGCAGTTTTCCATTCATCTCCTTGCTTAATGCGCACAAGGTTGTACGCACCACGAAGATCTATCTTGGTGAACCACTTGGCACCTTTAATCCGGGCAAACAAGTCCGACAACAGAGGCAAAGGATACTGAAATTTAACAGTGATTTTATTCAGAAGCCGATAGTCAATACAAGGTCTCAAAGATCCGTCCTTCTTGGCCACAAAAAAGAATCCCGCACCAAGAGGGGAAGAGGATGGACGGATATGCCCCTTTTCCAGAGATTCCTTGATATACGAACGCATTGCGGTATGCTCAGGTACAGACAGATTAAATAATCTTCCCTTAGGAATAGTGTTGAGCGATACTTTCCGATATCGGAAAGTATCGGTATCGGAAAGTATCGGCCGATACCGTCAAAATATCGGATCTAATCCGATACCGATACCCGATCCCAATGCAAGTCAATGGGACGAAAATATCGGAATTAAAATAAACCCTTTATAAACTTGTAGGTTCATTCTACATGAAGGAAAACAACTAAGAATAATGTAGGATGTATTGGGGGACGTGGCGGAGACATTAAAGGCACAGAGGTTTAGCCCAATGTAATAGAATAGCAGGATTTTGTTTTTTTTATGACGTTCGGCGGTAGAAAGATTTTGACTATGTTAATTTTTTTTTATTTTGTCAGATATTGATGTTTCACTACTTCCACGCCCTTCACCTTCTTTTTTACTTCTCCCACACTTTCTTCTTCATTATCCTCATCATCAGCTTCTTTGACATCAACTTCTTCACCTTATTCATCTTCTTCTTCATCTTCTACCTATTATTTTTTTGGTTACATTGTTCATATTCTTTTTATTTTACTATTATCTTCATCATATTCTACTTCTTCATCATATTCTTATTTGTGACAGGCATTCCCGTAGTTGTTATCTATAAAAGTTTGAAGATTACACCTTCCGTTCTGCCTGTCACAAAAGAGTTACATTTGTCCGCGTTCAGTTTGGCCTGCAGCATCAGGCTTTATCCAGGGGCACCACGAGGAGGAACGGACTCACCCCCATACACTGCTTAGTCTTCTTCTGCTTATAATTTAGATAATATTTTTTGCTCTGATATTTAGTGTTATGCTTAATGTTCTTCTGCTCTTTGTTCTGCAGCCTCTTGTTCTTCTGCTTCTCGGTCTTCCAGGTCGTCGTCGTCTCCAGGGTCGTCGTCTCCGGGGTCGTCGTCATCGGGGTGGTCTTCAGGGTCGTCGTCTCCGGGGTCGTCGTCATCGGGGTGGTCTTCAGGGTCATCGTCTCCAGGGTCGTCGTCATCACGGTGGTTGTCGTCTCTGGTGTCGTCGTCATCTTAGGGGTGGTCTTCCGGGTCATCGTGTTTAGTCTCTTGAACTTGGAAATGTAGCAGAAGGTACAAGAAGGCTGAGAAAATGCCGAAAACCAGCTGATGGAACTGGAACTCGGATGGCTACCCGAAGGTCCAAGAGCCAATGGAACTACCGAGGACCAGCTGACGTTACTGGAACCCGGTTACTAAGCAGGAGGTACCCGTGCCTGAAAGCACTACCAAGGACCACCTGACGTTGGTGGAACTCGGATACCCAGAGGGAGGCACCTAAGCCAAAGGCTCTGCCCGGAACCAGCTGACGGTACTGGAACCAGGATGGGGAGCAGAAGGTACAAGAGCAAAAGACACTGCCGAGAACCAGCTGACGGTGCTGGAACCCGGATGGGTAGCCGAAGGTCCAAGAGCCAATGAAACTACCGAAGACCAGCTGACGTTACTGGAACCCGGTTACTAAGCAGGAGGTACCCGTGCCTGAAAGCACTACCAAGGACCACCTGACGTTGGTGGAACTCGGAAACCCAGAGGGAGGCACCTAAGCCAAAGGCTCTGCCCGGAACCAGCTGACGGTACTGGAACCAGAGACAAAAACCCAGACACCTAATTACGGATAACCAGAGAGCACCAGAGCAAGGGACTATGTTTAAAAATAATGTTTTATTCAATATATTCTGACAATAACAGATTAAAATACTTAAAACCAATATTTCAATACAGGACAAAAAATGATAGCATATATTATGCCGGCCAATTAAACTGATACTCCCTAATTCTCACTGCTTGTATATAGGAATAAACTAAAGTGCAAAAATGTGCTAAAAATTCATATATAAAAACCCCAAAGGAATACCCTATAATAAATTTTAGAATGGAGTTGCAAATGGCAAAAAGGTGTAACAGTGTAACAGTACTCACAATTCTGTGCTAAAAAGTGGCATACAAAAAGTGCAAAAGTGTTGTGGCCAAAAATCTGCCAATATAAAGCAGCCAAATGTGCAAAATAAGCAAAAAACGCTATCGCATAATGTGCAAAGCGAGCCAATATAGAACAGCCAAATGTGCAAAATAAGCAAAGAACGCTATCGCATAATGTGCAAAGCGAGCCTGGGAGGACTATCAAATTTATAGGTTAATACCTGGTAAATGGCCGTGTCCTGAATCCACGCACCCCAACGCGCGTTTCGGATTCCTTCCTTCGTCAGGGGGTCCAGCAGTAGTCTTACCAAATCCTTATATATGTGCAGCACACCCCCTATCCCTTACCCCCTGGCTACGCCGGCGCATGCGCAGTCAGGAGGACCCGGAAGTCCGGGATCCCGCCCCACGTGACCGGACGTACAGGACTGCGTCCCGACGTTGCCTAGGTCACCCGGCTCAGAATCCCAGGCCCCTGATCACTAACCGCGCATGCGCTCCACCAGGAGGAAGTATAGGAGGCCCCATACATGGATGCCGCAAGGACAGACTAATGTATGTATCGGTGAATAAGAATGCGGAATACTATTACCGCTACCTATGCAATCCTATACTAAAATAATAACTGGGTATATACATACTTATGTTTATATTTCAATTTCCTGCCATATTATACATAGTTTGATCACTAATTGATCACACTGACATAGACATATTATAAGCAAATAATTACAATATAATCAATATAAAAACAGATACAGTCAGAAATCACTTTGAATTAATTATATATACATAATATTCACCAGGAAAAGTTATACCAGGAAAAAATTATATACTTTCTTAATATATATATATGTGCATAAGTAACAGAAATATTACTACATAAATTCTTCATTATTTCTTTTATTCATTCTAGTGTCCGCATCGTCTCCAGCTGCATCACCACACCACACCATCTCCGTCTGTCCGGAAATATCAGGTATGTATGGAACTAAAATAATGTAATATAATAGGAATAATTTTATTAGGTAAACCACGTTAAAAACAACCACAAATATACCAAATCCATAAATTTAAAAGAATAAAACAGTATACATGATATAAACGGAGGTTTAAAAAAAATCATCACCATAAAAGCTTAAAACTATAAAATTATAAGGAGGTTACAGCAATTTCTACATTGGATGGAAAAACCTTTCATTACAAGAAGGGGGCAAAGCTTATATTTTCATTTAGTCCCTTTGGTGAGACTGTATCTAGGGCCCATATCCACTTCGTCTCCATTTTGGCCAGTGGTATAGTCACTGGTCCACCACGTTCACCAGTCACTACCATATCAATACCACGTACTTTAAATCCCAGGATGGAACCAGGATGGGGAGCAGAAGGTACAAGAGCAAGTGTCTGCGTGGCTTTTGCAGGACACGATGCCGGCTGCACAGCAGGGGAACAGCTGGCGGTGCTGAACCCCACTGACACATTGGCTGGTGTTTTTCTCTGTGCAGCTAGCAGTACCGGGCCCCAACTGGCGGTGTTAGAGCCCGGGGTCAGCAGGAGGAGGAGATGGAGCAGAGTGTAGGCCGAAGCCTGCACTGGCGGCAGCTTTGGGTCTGTTGTGCCTGCGTGGCAGTTGCAGGACACGTTGCCGGCTGCACAGCAGGGGAACAGCTGGCGGTGCTGAACCCCACTGACACATTGGCTGGTGTTTGGCTCTGTGCAGCTAGCAGTACCGGGCCCCAACTGGCGGTGTTGGAGCCCGGGCTCTGCATTGGGAGCAGAGTGTAGGCCGAAGCCTACTTGAACCAATTTCAAAGGTAACCTTTAACCCCCCCTCAGGGGTTACAAAGTAGAAGAGCCACAGCTTATGCAGCAGTAGTGCTGCACAAGTCAAAGGTTGCTCTTTTAATTTTGCTCCTTGCACACGCTGAATGAAACACGTATAACATTTAGCCCTTTATACAGTCAAACTGTGTTGGAGGCGCGAGTTCCCTTTGTAATGAGACGCAGCACAGATGTCAAGAATCCCACCTTGGTGCTGGGTGCAGCCTCCTGAGCGTTGTTATTTGCTGTACAGGAGTCTGCGCTGTCGTGTTATCCCCTGGCCTAGCGCTGTTAGCGCTGCCCATCTTCTGACCTCATTTAATGTCGGCCGCTGCGGTTCGCGATGACCATGAATCCCAGCCCCGCGGTGTCTTAACATTGTTAAAACACTGCGGGGCTGTGATTCATGGCCTGGCGCAGCACATATGTTCGCCTCTCGCACTCGGGTCCTTACACCCGCTGCAGACTGTACGGCGTCAGCTGATCGCTTATCGCATGCCACGGCCATGAAGCCGCACAGTCTGAAGAAGGCGGAAGGAGATGAGGGACAGGCGAAGTGATGCACTGCTCATGCCCATCAATCACACCCTCGCAGTCCCAAGAAATAAGACACCGAGGGGCGTTGTGTGGGTCAGGGCGGCCGCAGAGGCGCAGGCAGCCAAACAATGATGCCAGAAGACGGGCAGCGCTACCAAGGGGGTTGCAGCGTGTCATTACAAAGGAAAGTCACACCCCCGGGACGGTTAAATGGTCACACAGAGGACACATTTCAGACGTGTTTTCAGTTCCACATGTGCGAGGAGAATACGTTTATGAGCCACCTTGCACACATGCAGCATTACCGCTGTACAAGGTGGCCTTAAAAACGTACAAACGCCTGGGGGAGGGGGGACAGGTTCCCTTCAATTTCAGTTCTTGTGTCTGCGTGGCTTTTGCAGGACACGATGCCGGCTGCACAGCAGGGGAACAGCTGGCGGTGCTGAACCCCACTGACACATTGGCTGGTGTTTTTCTCTGTGCAGCTAGCAGTACCGGGCCCCAACTGGCGGTGTTAGAGCCCGGGGTCAGCAGGAGGAGGAGATGGAGCAGAGTGTAGGCCGAAGCCTGCACTGGCGGCAGCTTTGGGTCTGTTGTGCCTGCGTGGCAGTTGCAGGACACGTTGCCGGCTGCACAGCAGGGGAACAGCTGGCGGTGCTGAACCCCACTGACACATTGGCTGGTGTTTGGCTCTGTGCAGCTAGCAGTACCGGGCCCCAACTGGCGGTGTTGGAGCCCGGGCTCTGCAGGGGGAGCAGAGTGTAGGCCGAAGCCTACTTGAACCAATTTCAAAGGTAACCTTTAACCCCCCCTCAGGGGTTACAAAGTAGAAGAGCCACAGCTTATGCAGCAGTAGTGCTGCACAAGTCAAAGGTTGCTCTTTTAATTTTGCTCCTTGCACACGCTGAATGAAACACGTATAACATTTAGCCCTTTATACAGTCAAACTGTGTTGGAGGCGCGAGTTCCCTTTGTAATGAGACGCAGCACAGATGTCAAGAATCCCACGTTGGTGCTGGGTGCAGCCTCCTGAGCGTTGTTATTTGCTGTACAGGAGTCTGCGCTGTCGTGTTATCCCCTGGCCTAGCGCTGTTAGCGCTGCCCATCTTCTGACCTCATTTAATGTCGGCCGCTGCGGTTCGCGATGACCATGAATCCCAGCCCCGCGGTGTCTTAACATTGTTAAAACACTGCGGGGCTGTGATTCATGGCCTGGCGCAGCACATATGTTCGCCTCTCGCACTCGGGTCCTTACACCCGCTGCAGACTGTGCGGCGTCAGCTGATCCCTTATCGCATGCCACGGCCATGAAGCCGCACAGTCTGAAGAAGGCGGAAGGAGATGAGGGACAGGCGAAGTGATGCACTGCTCATGCCCATCAATCACACCCTCGCAGTCCTAAGAAATAAGACACCGAGGGGCGTTGTGTGGGTCAGGGCGGCCGCAGAGGCGCAGGCAGCCAAACAATGATGCCAGAAGACGGGCAGCGCTACCAAGGGGGTTGCAGCGTGTCATTACAAAGGAAAGTCACACCCCCGGGACGGTTAAATGGTCACACAGAGGACACATTTCAGACGTGTTTTCAGTTCCACATGTGCGAGGAGAATACGTTTATGAGCCACCTTGCACACATGCAGCATTACCGCTGTACAAGGTGGCCTTAAAAACGTACAAACGCCTGGGGGAGGGGGGACAGGTTCCCTTCAATTTCAGTTCTTGTGTCTGCGTGGCTTTTGCAGGACACGATGCCGGCTGCACAGCAGGGGAACAGCTGGCGGTGCTGAACCCCACTGACACATTGGCTGGTGTTTTTCTCTGTGCAGCTAGCAGTACCGGGCCCCAACTGGCGGTGTTAGAGCCCGGGGTCAGCAGGAGGAGGAGATGGAGCAGAGTGTAGGCCGAAGCCTGCACTGGCGGCAGCTTTGGGTCTGTTGTGCCTGTGTGGCAGTTGCAGGACACGTTGCCGGCTGCACAGCAGGGGAACAGCTGGCGGTGCTGAACCCCACTGACACATTGGCTGGTGTTTGGCTCTGTGCAGCTAGCAGTACCGGGCCCCAACTGGCGGTGTTGGAGCCCGGGCTCTGCAGGGGGAGCAGAGTGTAGGCCGAAGCCTACTTGAACCAATTTCAAAGGTAACCTTTAACCCCCCCTCAGGGGTTACAAAGTAGAAGAGCCACAGCTTATGCAGCAGTAGTGCTGCACAAGTCAAAGGTTGCTCTTTTAATTTTGCTCCTTGCACACGCTGAATGAAACACGTATAACATTTAGCCCTTTATACAGTCAAACTGTGTTGGAGGCGCGAGTTCCCTTTGTAATGAGACGCAGCACAGATGTCAAGAATCCCACCTTGGTGCTGGGTGCAGCCTCCTGAGCGTTGTTATTTGCTGTACAGGAGTCTGCGCTGTCGTGTTATCCCCTGGCCTAGCGCTGTTAGCGCTGCCCATCTTCTGACCTCATTTAATGTCGGCCGCTGCGGTTCGCGATGACCATGAATCCCAGCCCCGCGGTGTCTTAACATTGTTAAAACACTGCGGGGCTGTGATTCATGGCCAGGCGCAGCACATATGTTCGCCTCTCGCACTCGGGTCCTTACACCCGTTGCAGACTGTGCGGCGTCAGCTGATCCCTTATCGCATGCCACGGCCATGAAGCCGCACAGTCTGAAGAAGGCGGAAGGAGATGAGGGACAGGCGAAGTGATGCACTGCTCATGCCCATCAATCACACCCTCGCAGTCCCAAGAAATAAGACACCGAGGGGCGTTGTGTGGGTCAGGGCGGCCGCAGAGGCGCAGGCAGCCAAACAATGATGCCAGAAGACGGGCAGCGCTACCAAGGGGGTTGCAGCGTGTCATTACAAAGGAAAGTCACACCCCCGGGACGGTTAAATGGTCACACAGAGGACACATTTCAGACGTGTTTTCAGTTCCACATGTGCGAGGAGAATACGTTTATGAGCCACCTTGCACACATGCAGCATTACCGCTGTACAAGGTGGCCTTAAAAACGTACAAACGCCTGGGGGAGGGGGGACAGGTTCCCTTCAATTTCAGTTCTTGTGTCTGCGTGGCTTTTGCAGGACACGATGCCGGCTGCACAGCAGGGGAACAGCTGGCGGTGCTGAACCCCACTGACACATTGGCTGGTGTTTTTCTCTGTGCAGCTAGCAGTACCGGGCCCCAACTGGCGGTGTTAGAGCCCGGGGTCAGCAGGAGGAGGAGATGGAGCAGAGTGTAGGCCGAAGCCTGCACTGGCGGCAGCTTTGGGTCTGTTGTGCCTGCGTGGCAGTTGCAGGACACGTTGCCGGCTGCACAGCAGGGGAACAGCTGGCGGTGCTGAACCCCACTGACACATTGGCTGGTGTTTGGCTCTGTGCAGCTAGCAGTACCGGGCCCCAACTGGCAGTGTTGGAGCCCGGGCTCTGCAGGGGGAGCAGAGTGTAGGCCGAAGCCTACTTGAACCAATTTCAAAGGTAACCTTTAACCCCCCCTCAGGGGTTACAAAGTAGAAGAGCCACAGCTTATGCAGCAGTAGTGCTGCACAAGTCAAAGGTTGCTCTTTTAATTTTGCTCCTTGCACACGCTGAATGAAACACGTATAACATTTAGCCCTTTATACAGTCAAACTGTGTTGGAGGCGCGAGTTCCCTTTGTAATGAGACGCAGCACAGATGTCAAGAATCCCACCTTGGTGCTGGGTGCAGCCTCCTGAGCGTTGTTATTTGCTGTACAGGAGTCTGCGCTGTCGTGTTATCCCCTGGCCTAGCGCTGTTAGCGCTGCCCATCTTCTGACCTCATTTAATGTCGGCCGCTGCGGTTCGCGATGACCATGAATCCCAGCCCCGCGGTGTCTTAACATTGTTAAAACACTGCGGGGCTGTGATTCATGGCCTGGCGCAGCACATATGTTCGCCTCTCGCACTCGGGTCCTTACACCCGCTGCAGACTGTGCGGCGTCAGCTGATCCCTTATCGCATGCCACGGCCATGAAGCCGCACAGTCTGAAGAAGGCGGAAGGAGATGAGGGACAGGCGAAGTGATGCACTGCTCATGCCCATCAATCACACCCTCGCAGTCCCAAGAAATAAGACACCGAGGGGCGTTGTGTGGGTCAGGGCGGCCGCAGAGGCGCAGGCAGCCAAACAATGATGCCAGAAGACGGGCAGCGCTACCAAGGGGGTTGCAGCGTGTCATTACAAAGGAAAGTCACACCCCCGGGACGGTTAAATGGTCACACAGAGGACACATTTCAGACGTGTTTTCAGTTCCACATGTGCGAGGAGAATACGTTTATGAGCCACCTTGCACACATGCAGCATTACCGCTGTACAAGGTGGCCTTAAAAACGTACAAACGCCTGGGGGAGGGGGGACAGGTTCCCTTCAATTTCAGTTCTTGTGTCTGCGTGGCTTTTGCAGGACACGATGCCGGCTGCACAGCAGGGGAACAGCTGGCGGTGCTGAACCCCACTGACACATTGGCTGGTGTTTTTCTCTGTGCAGCTAGCAGTACCGGGCCCCAACTGGCGGTGTTAGAGCCCGGGGTCAGCAGGAGGAGGAGATGGAGCAGAGTGTAGGCCGAAGCCTGCACTGGCGGCAGCTTTGGGTCTGTTGTGCCTGCGTGGCAGTTGCAGGACACGTTGCCGGCTGCACAGCAGGGGAACAGCTGGCGGTGCTGAACCCCACTGACACATTGGCTGGTGTTTGGCTCTGTGCAGCTAGCAGTACCGGGCCCCAACTGGCGGTGTTGGAGCCCGGGCTCTGCAGGGGGAGCAGAGTGTAGGCCGAAGCCTACTTGAACCAATTTCAAAGGTAACCTTTAACCCCCCCTCAGGGGTTACAAAGTAGAAGAGCCACAGCTTATGCAGCAGTAGTGCTGCACAAGTCAAAGGTTGCTCTTTTAATTTTGCTCCTTGCACACGCTGAATGAAACACGTATAACATTTAGCCCTTTATACAGTCAAACTGTGTTGGAGGCGTGAGTTCCCTTCGTAAAGAGACGCAGTACAGCTGGCAAAAATGCCACCTTGGTGCTTTGCGCGGCCTCCTGAGCATCGTTATTTGTTGCACAGGAGTCTGCGCTGTCGTGTTATCCCTTGGCCTTGCGCTGTTAGTGCTGCCCGTCCTCTGACATCATTTGATGTCGGCCGGTGCGGTTCGCGATGCCCATGAATCCCAGCCCCGCAGTGTCTTGACATAGTTAAAACACTGCGGGGCTGGGATTCATGGCCTGGCGCAGTACATATGTTCGCCTCTCACACTCGGGTCCTTACACCCGCTTCAGACTGTGCGGCGTCAGCTGATCCCTTATCACATGCCGCGGCCATGAAGCCGCACAGTCTGAGGAAGGCGGAAGGAGATGAGGGACAGGCGAAGTGATGCACTGTTCATGCCCATCAATCACACCCTCGCAGTCCAAATAAATAAGACACCGAGGGGCGTTGTGTGGGGCAAGGCGGCCGCAGAGGCGCAGGCAGCCAAACAATGATATCAGAAGATGGGCAGCGCTACCAAGGAGCTTGTTGCGTGTCAATACAAAGGAAAATCACACCTGAGGGACGTTTTAATGGTCGCAGAGGACTCATTTTTAGACGTGTTCACTTCAACATGGGCAAGGAGATTAAGTTTCTGAGCCACCTTGCACACATGCAGCATTACTGTCGTACAAGGTGGCTGTAAAACGTAAAAACGCCTGGGGGAGGGGGGACAGGTTTCCTTCAATTTCAGTTCTTGTGTCTGCGTGGCTGTTGCAGGACACGTTGCCGGCTACACAGCAGGGGAACAGCTGGCGGTGCTGAACCCCACTGACACATTGGCTGGTGTTTGGCTCTGTGCAGCTAGCACATCTGGGCCCCAACTGGCGGTGTTAGAGCCCAGGGTCAGCAGGAGGAGGAGAGGGAGCAGAGTGTAGGCCGAAGCCTGCACTGGAGCAAGTTGAAAGGGAAACTTTAACCCCCCCCCCCAGGCGTTTGTAGCTGAAAGAGCCATCGTGTACAGCACTAATGCTGGAAAAGGTAAACTTAGCTCTTTTAATTATGGTCCTTGCACATGCTGAACCTAACACTTATAAAAAGTGTCCCCTCCTACCGTGATACCGTCCGGTAGGTGGAACTTTCCTTTGTGATGTGACGCAGCACAGCCGTCATTCTTACCCCCTTGGCGCCGTGCGCCGCCTCCTCAGCGTTGTTTGAATCAGTCCCGGAGCCTGCGCTCTTAGGTTAGCCCTTGGCCATGCACACATTTTGCGCTGCCCGTCTTCTGACATCATTTGGTGTCAGGCTGGCTGCGCCTGTGCGGCCGCGCTGGCCGAGAGCCCACCTCGTACTGTCTTCTGATTTAATCCCACTGGGGGCCTGAGATCCATGGACATGCGCAGTGCATATCTGAACCTCCACCTCTCACTCATCTCCCTACGGCTTCTTCAAACTGTGCGGTGTCAGCTGGTCCCTAATAGCATGCCACGGCCGTGACACCGCACAGTCAGAAGAAGCCGTAGGGAGATGAGTGAGAGGTGGAGGTTCAGATATGCACTGCGCATGTCCATGGATCTCAGGCCCCCAGTGGGATTAAATCAGAAGACAGTACGAGGCGGGCTCTCGGCCAGCGCGGCCGCACAGGCGCAGCCAGCCTGACACCAAATTATGTCAGAAGACGGGCAGCGCAAAATGTGTGCATGGCCAAGGGCTAACCTAAGAGCGCAGGCTCCGGGACTGATTCAAACAACGCTGAGGAGGCGGCGCACGGCACTAAGGGGGTAAGAATGACGGCTGTGCTGCGTCACATCACAAAGGAAAGTTCCACCAACCGGACGGTATCACGGTAGGAGGGGACACTTTTCATAAGTGTTAGGATCAGCATGTGCAAGGAGCACCACGAAAAGAGGCACTTTTTCCCTTTGCATCATTACTGCTGCACAAGGTGGCTCCTTCAGTAACAAACGCCTGGGGGGGGGGGACAGGTTCCCTTAATTTTAACTTGTTGTGCCTGCGTGGCGGTCGCAGTACACGTTGCCGGCTGCACAGCAGGAGAACAGCTGGCGGTGCTGAACCCCACTAACACATTGGCGAGGTGTTTGGCTCTGTGCGGACAGCACTTCTGGACGGCAACTAGCGGTGTTGGAGCCCAGGGACAGGTGGAGGAGGAGGAGGTGGAGGAGGTAGGAGGGATTGCCACACACACAGCTGGGGAACAGCTGACGTTACTGAACCCCAATAACAGAGGAGGGACTGTTGACTGTGCGTACAGCACTTCTGGATGGCAACTGGCGGTGTTGGAGCCCAGGGACAGGTGGAGGAAAAGGAGGTAGGAGGAGGTAGGAGGGATTGCCACACACACAGCTGGGGAACAGCTGACGTTACTGAACCCCAATAACAGAGGAGGGACTGTTGACTGTGCGTACAGCACTTCTGGACGGCAACTGGCGGTGTTGGAGCCCAGGGACAGGTGGAGGAGGAGGAGGTAGGAGGAGGTAGGAGGGATTGCCACACACACAGCAGGGGAACAGCTGACGTTACTGAACCCCAATAACAGAGGAGGGACTGTTGACTGTGCGTACAGCACTTCTGGACGGCAACTGGCGGTGTTGGAGCCCAGGGACAGGTGGAGGAGGAGGAGGTAGGAGGAGGTAGGAGGGATTGCCACACACACAGCAGGGGAACAGCTGACGTTACTGAACCCCAATAACAGAGGAGGGACTGTTGACTGTGCGTACAGCACTTCTGGACGGCAACTGGCGGTGTTGGAGCCCAGGGACAGGTGGAGGAGGAGGAGGTAGGAGGAGGTAGGAGGGATTGCCACACACAAAGCAGGGGAACAGCTGACGTTACTGAACCCCAATAACAGAGGAGGGACTGTTGACTGTGCGTACAGCACTTCTGGACGGCAACTGGCGGTGTTGGAGCCCAGGGACAGGTGGAGGAGGAGGAGGTAGGAGGAGGTAGGAGGGATTGCCACACACACAGCTGGGGAACAGCTGACATTACTGAACCCCAATAACAGAGGAGGGACTGTTGACTGTGCGTACAGCACTTCTGGACGGCAACTGGCGGTGTTGGAGCCCAGGGACAGGTGGAGGAGGAGGAGGTAGGAGGAGGTAGGAGGGATTGCCACACACACAGCAGGGGAACAGCTGACGTTACTGAACCCCAATAACAGAGGAGGGACTGTTGATTGTGCGTACAGCACTTCTGGACGGCAACTGGCAGTGTTGGAGCCCAGGGACAGGTGGAGGAGGAGGAGGTAGGAGGAGGTAGGAGGGATTGCCACACACACAGCAGGGGAACAGCTGACGTTACTGAACCCCAATAACAGAGGAGGGACTGTTGACTGTGCGTACAGCACTTCTGGACGGCAACTGGCGGTGTTGGAGCCCAGGGACAGGTGGAGGAGGAGGAGGTAGGAGGAGGTAGGAGGGATTGCCACACACACAGCAGGGGAACAGCTGACGTTACTGAACCCCAATAACAGAGGAGGGACTGTTGACTGTGCGTACAGCACTTCTGGATGGCAACTGGCAGTGTTGGAGCCCAGGGACAGGTGGAGGAGGAGGAGGTAGGAGGAGGTAGGAGGGATTGCCACACACACAGCAGGGGAACAGCTGACATTACTGAACCCCAATAACAGAGGAGGGACTGTTGACTGTGCGTACAGCACTTCTGGACGGCAACTGGCGGTGTTGGAGCCCAGGGACAGGTGAAGGAGGAGGAGGTAGGAGGAGGTAGGAGGGATTGCCACACACACAGCAGGGGAACAGCTGACGTTACTGAACCGCAATAACAGAGGAGGGACTGTTGACTGTGCGTACAGCACTTCTGGACGGCAACTGGTGGTGTTGGAGCCCAGGGACAGGTGGAGGAGGAGGAGGTAGGAGGAGGTAGGAGGGATTGCCACACACACAGCAGGGGAACAGCTGACGTTACTGAACCCCAATAACAGAGGAGGGACTGTTGACTGTGCGTACAGCACTTCTGGACGGCAACTGGCGGTGTTGGAGCCCAGGGACAGGTGGAGGAGGAGGAGGTAGGAGGAGGTAGGAGGGATTGCCACACACACAGCTGGGGAACAGCTGACGTTACTGAACCCCAATAACAGAGGAGGGACTGTTGACTGTGCGTACAGCACTTCTGGACGGCAACTGGCAGTGTTGGAGCCCAGGGACAGGTGGAGGAGGAGGAGGTAGGAGGAGGTAGGAGGAGGTAGGAGGGATTGCCACACACACAGCAGGGGAACAGCTGACGTTACTGAACCCCAATAACAGAGGAGGGACTGTTGACTGTGCGTACAGCACTTCTGGACGGCAACTGGCGGTGTTGGAGCCCAGGGACAGGTGGAGGAGGAGGAGGTAGGAGGAGGTAGGAGGGATTGCCACACACACAGCAGGGGAACAGCTGACGTTACTGAACCCCAATAACAGAGGAGGGACTGTTGACTGTGCGTACAGCACTTCTGGACGGCAACTGGCGGTGTTGGAGCCCAGGGACAGGTGGAGGAGGAGGAGGTAGGAGGAGGTAGGAGGGATTGCCACACACACAGCAGGGGAACAGCTGAAGTTACTGAACCCCAATAACAGAGGAGGGACTGTTGACTGTGCGTACAGCACTTCTGGACGGCAACTGGCGGTGTTGGAGCCCAGGGACAGGTGGAAAAGCAGAGGAACACAATGTAGGCCGAAGCCTGAGAAAGTCGAAAGGGAACCTTTAACCCCCCCCCAAGGCGTTTGTAGCTGAAAGAGCCAGCTTGTGCAGCACAAAAGATGCAAAAGGAAAAGGTGGCTCTTTTCATCATGCTCTTTGCAAACACAGAACTAAACACTTATAAAATGTGTCCCCTGAAACCGTGAAACCGTCCCGGAGGTGGGACTTTCCTTCGTAATATGCCGCAGCACAGCCGTCATTCCTACCCCCCCGGCGCCGCGCCCCGGCTCCTCAGCGTAGTTTGATTCTGTCCCGGAGCCTGCGCTGTTATGTTATCCCTTGGCCAGGCACACTTAGCGCTGCCCATCTTGTGACATCATTTGGTGTCAGGCTGGCTGCGCCTGTGCGGCCGCGCTGGCCGAGAGCCCGCCTCGCAGTGTCTTCTGATTTTATCCCACTGGGGGCCTGGGATCCATGGCCATGCGCAGTGCATATCCTCGCCTCTCACTCCCCTCCCTACGGCTTCTTAAGACTGTGCGGTGTCACGGCCGTGGCATGCTATTAGGGACCAGCTGACACCGAACAGTCTGAAGAAGCCATAGGGAGATGAGTGAGAGGTGGAGGTTCAGATATGCACTGCGCATGTCCATGGATCCCAGGCCCCCAGTGGGATTAAATCAGAAGACACTGCGAGGCGGGCTCTCGGCCAGCGCGGCCGCACAGGCGCAGCCATCCTGACACCAAATGATGCCAGAAGACGGGCAGCGCTAAGTGTGCCTGGCCACGGGATAACATAACAGCGCAGGCTCCGGGACGGAATCAAACAACGCTGAGGAGCCGGGGCGCGGCGCCAGGGGGGGGGGAGGAATGACGGCTGTACTGCGTCATATTACGAAGGAAAGTCCCACCTCCGGGACGGTTTTACGGTATCAGTGGACACATTTTATAAGTGTTAAGTTCTGCGTCTGCAAGGAGCTAAACCAAAATAGCTACCTTTTCCTTGTGCAGCATTACTGCTGCACAAGGTGGCTCTTTCAGTAACAAACGCCTTGGGGGGGGGGACAGATTCCCTTACATTTCAGTTGTTGTGTCAGCGTGGCGGTCGCATGACACATTGCCGGCTACACAGCTGGGGATCAGCTGACGTTACTGAAACCCAATAACACTGGGTCGTATGTTTTGACTGTGCAGACGGCACTTCTGAGCCTCAACTGGCGGTGTTGGAGCCCAGGAATTTAAGTTCAGGTGGTAGAAAGATGAACACAACAGGAGACCTGGATAACGTATACAGTGACCTAATTATTTAATCAGGAGGAGGAGTGGCAAATTCCTGCGAGATCCAGGCCTTGTTCATTTTCAGGAAAGTAAGCCGGTCAACGTTATCGGAGGATAGTCGCATGCGACGGTCAGTTAGTACACCACCTGCAGCACTAAAGACACGTTCCGATAATACACTGGCCGCAGGGCAAGACAGCACCTCCAATGCATACTGGCTTAGCTCTGGCCATGTATCCAGCTTTGAGACCCAAAACTTGAAAGGGGAAGAGCCGTCTGGGAGTACAGCAAGAGGGCAAGACATGTAGTCTGTCACCATCTGACGGAACCGTTGCCTCCTGCTGACTGGAGCCATCTGTGATGGTGTAGCCTTTTGTGGGGGGCACAGAAAACTGTGCCACAGTTGGGCCATACTGGTCTTGCCTTGGGCAGAGGCACTGCTTCTGCTCCCTCTTTGTGCAGAGCCTCCACCACTGCCTGGACGCACTGAGCTGCTTTGGAATGCACTAGCAGCACTTCTCTCAGTTGGAATGGAGAAGATGATGGAATTGACCAGTGTGTCTTGGTACTCCCACATTTTTCGCTCCCGGTTCAACGGTGTGATGAGGCTTTCTACGTTGTCCCGGTAGCGAGGATCGAGGAGGGTGAACACCCAATAATCAGACATGTTGAGAATGTGGGCGATGCGGCGGTCGTTTCTCAGGCACTGCAGCATGTAATCCACCATGTGCTGCAGACTGCCAACTGCCCAAGAAACGCTGTCCCCTGCTGGAGGCGTGATCTCTGCCCGCTCGTCATCACCCCACCCTTGCTGTACACACTGAGTACTGGACAATTCGGTAACTCCCTCCTCTGGACGGATGTCTTCCTCCTCCATTGACTCCTCCTCATCCTCCTCACAAACTGTCCCCTGCCTACGCGTTTGTGAGGAACCACGTGGCGCTGACTGTCCAGAAGATGATGGAAATGGTGAATCCTCATCCTCCACCTCTTCCACAACATCATCCCTTAGCACTTGCAGTGATTTTTCAAGCAGGCAGATAAGGGGGACAGTCATGCTGACTAGTGCATCATCTGCACTCGCCATCCGCGTGGAATAATCAAAGGGACGCAAAACCTGGCAGACGTCATTCATAGTGGCCCACTCTGTGGTTGTGAAGTCTGTACGGCGCTGACTGCGACTTCTTTGCGCCTGAAGCAGCTGGTACTCCATTACAGCTTGCTGCTGCTCACACAACCGCTCCAACATATGTAACGTGGAATTCCACCTGGTAGGTAGGTCACATATGATGCGATGTTCCGGCGCTGCAGAGCCGCAATGCGCGCTTTTGCCGTGCTGGAACGCCGCAAGTGAGCACACTCTAGGCGGACCTTGTGCAGCAGTGCATCAAGATCCGGATAGTCCCTCAAAAAGCTCTGCACGACCAAATTGAGCACATGTGCCAGACATGGGATGTGAGTGAGGTTGCCGAGGCCCAGAGCTGCCACCAGATTTCGGCCATTATCACACACTACCATGCCTGGCTGGAGATTCGCTGGCACAAACCACACATCGCTCTCCTGCTTGATGGCATTCCAGAGCTCCTGCGCTGTGTGGCTACGATTCCCCCAAAAAATTAATTTCAAGACGGCCTGTTGACGTTTGGCCACGGCTGTGCTCATGTCGGTCGTAACAGGTACACGTTCATCACGGGTCCATGTGGAGGTGGACTGTGACGGCTCCTGCAGCGATGATTCTGAGGAACTGGTGTAAGAGGAGGAGTCAATGCGTACAGAATGGATTCCTGCAATCCTTGGAGTGGGCAGGACACGTCCTGCGCCACTCGCACGGTCTGTACCCGGCTCAACGACATTAACCCAATGGGCAGTGAGGGAAAGGTATCGCCCCTGTCCATGTTGACTGGTCCACGCATCGGTGGTGAGGTGGACCTTGCTACTGACGGCGTTCAGTAGCGCGTGTTTTATGTGTCCCTCCACATGCTTGTGCAGGGCAGGGACGGCTTGCCTGCTGAAGTAAAAGCGGCTGGGCACATTGTACTGTGGGACTGCCAATGACATCAAGTCACGGAAGCTGTCAGTCTCCACCAGCCTGAATGACAGCATTTCCAGTGACAGAAGTTTGGCAATGCCTGCAGTCAGAGCCTGTGCTCGTGGGTGGTTTGACGAGAAAGGCCGCCTTTTCTCCCATGCCTGTACTACCGATGGCTGTAGACTGGGCTGGGAGTGTGTGGATGACTGGGAAAGTGGTGCTGCGGGTGGAATTACAGCAGGTCTCTGGACAACAGGGCCAGAGGTTCTTCCACGGCGATCCTGGGAGGAAGCCGAACCAGCTGCGTGTGAGCTAGAGGAAGAGGCAACATGAGCTGAAGAGGTGGTAGCTGCCGCTGTTGGTTGGCCTAGCTCTTCAGTGTGTTTTTCTAACTCCGCCGGGTGCCTGTTGCGCACATGTTTCCACATGTTGGAGGTATTGAGGTTGCTGACATTTCGACCTCTTTTGACTTTTTGATGACACACCTTGCATCTGACATAGCAAATGTCATCTGCAACTGTGTCAAAAAAGGACCAGGCACTGCAAGTCTTGGGAGCGCCCTTTTTGGCTTTTGGAAGAGACATGCTCCTAACGGGTGCCAAAGCGGAGGCTGCAGGATCCGCAGTCTTCCCCCTCCCTCTCCCTCTTTGGGCCGTACGGGGAATCTCTTCCTCAGAGCTGCTCCCACCACCTTCCTGTCCCTCACGCCAAGATGGGTCAAGGACCTCATCATCTACACTACCCTCTGCCCCCAACTGCTCCTCCTGGGTAGTCTCAGCAGCAGAGCACGCACCAGTAAGTGGCACCTGAGTGTCATCATCAGCTGATGCGGCCTGCGATGTGGTGACCGGAGCCACTGGCCCACCCGCCTCTCCAGAGGAAGAGAGAAAAAGCTGTTGGGCATCACTGCACCCTGCCTCTTCTTCCATTTCTCCAATGCTGCTTGGCTGGCCCCCTGTTTCCAAGCCAAGAGATTCAGAGAACAGAAGTAGAGACGGCTCCTGTCCTGGGCTCTCTGTCTGCCTGGGCAATTTGGCAGGTGGTGAAGAGACAGATGGCTGCTCTCCAGTGCTCTGTGTCTGAGAGGATGTGGCACTAATTGAAGTTGATGCATTAGCTGCCATCCATCCAACAACGGCTTCAATTTGTTCTTCACGCAGCAGCGGTGTACGGCGCTCTGACACAAAGCTGCGCATGAATGACTGTTGCCTGGTGAAAGTGGGTGCTGATGAGTCACCGGTGCCCGCAGCAGGCACAGAATCCCCATGTCCCCTCCCTGCTCCGCGCCCACGCCCACGCCCACGTGCCTTACTCACTGCCTTCTTCATCTTGGTTGACTGATAAAGATAAGCAGAAAAGTACTAACGGCTTTGTGTGCTTATTCCTGAACAACTCCTCCTAACAGGTATAAGAAACACTAATTTTCTAAAGTGTGGACTAGACTTTAATATGAGCTAATGTGGCCTACACAAATGTAAAGTGGTGTCACTGGTGTGTTTGGTGAACTTTATTATTTATTTATTTTTTGGGGGCTGAACTGACAACAGATAGAGCTGCAGTCACACGGAGACCGTGCAGACAGACGTAAACGGCGCTACAAGGCCCCAAAACCCTCCTCTACGTTATCCTATGTAGTGTTTTTCCACAAGTTAGCTGGAGACGGGTGGAAAGACACTAATAGGATTTTTTTGAAAAAATGTGCAGCAGCCTGCACTACTTAAAACAAAATGAAAATTGATTTGGCGGTATGACGCAGTGAAGAACCCTGAGCTGGAGACAACCAGGCTATGGCTGCTCACAGACTACAGGGCGAGCTGCAGTCACACGGAGACCGTGCAGACAGCCGTAAACGGCGCTGCAAGGCCCAAAAACCCTCCTCTACGTTATCCTATGTAGTGTTTTTCCACAAATTAGCTGGAGACGGGTGGAAAGACACTAATAGGAATTTTTTGAAAAAATGTGCAGCAGCCTGCACTACTTAAAACAAAATGAAAATTGATTTGGCGGTATGACGCAGTGAACAACCCTGAGCTGGAGACAACCAGGCTACCGCTGCTCACAGACTACAGGGCGAGCTGCAGTCACACGGAGACCGTGCAGACAGCCGTAAACGGCGCTGCAAGGCCCAAAAACCCTCCTCTACGTTATCCTATGTAGTGTTTTTCCACAAATTAGCTGGAGACGGGTGGAAAGACACTAATAGGATTTTTTTGAATAAATTAGCAGCAGACTACACTACTTGAAAAAAAAAAAAAAAAAAGAACAGTATGAGGCAATGAACCACCCTCCCTGAACTGAATACAACCAGCTATGGATGGCCTATGTGGCTGCACTCAGACTAGAGAGTGGGCTGCGCTCACACACACACACACACAGACCTTGCAGATCGCTGTGAAAACAGCGCTACAAGGCAAAAGCAAGGTGAATAGTAGGTGAACACAGCGGTTGCTAAATTAGCCTTTGGAAAGCACAAAGAAGCAAATCGCTATCTCTAAACTGTCCCTCAGTCAGCAAACAGCGTCCTGTCACTAACTGAATTCACAGCAGAGTGATCGCAAAATGGCGCCAGCGACTTTTAAACTGCATCATGACATCATTTCAGCAGCCAATCACAGCCTTGCCAGTAGTTTCATGCCCTCCATGCTAAACAGGATGTGCCCACACTTGGAATCATTCTCATTGGCTGAATTTCTGCATTTTGAATCTTGGAACTTCCGATTCCGGTATCCGATACGCGGCAAGTATCGGAATCCCGGTATCGGAATTCCGATACCGCAAGTATCGGCCGATACCCTATACTTGCGGTATCGGAATGCTCAACACTACTTAGGAAATTTACTACCTGGAATCAAATCTATAGCGCAGTCACAGTCCCTATGAGGAGGAAGAGCACTGGACCTGGACTCGCTGAATACATCCTGGTAATCAGACAAATACTCAGGAACTTCCGAAGGAGTAGAGGAAGCAATAGACACCGGCGGGGAATCACCGTGAATTCCCTGACAGCCCCAACTTGACACAGACATTGCCTTCCAATCCAAGACTGGATTATGGGTCTGTAACCATGGCAGACCCAAAACGACCAAATCATGCATTTTATGCAGAACAAGAAAACGAATCACCTCCCGATGTTCAGGAGTCATGCACATGGTTACCTGTGTCCAAAACTGCGGTTTATTTTCCGCCAATGGCGTAGCATCAATACCTCTAAGAGGGATAGGATTTACCAACGACTCAAGAACAAAACCACAGCGCTTGGCAAACGACAGATCCATAAGACTCAGGGCAGCACCTGAATCCACAAACGCCATAACAGGGTAGGAGGACAATGAGCAAATTAAAGTCACAGACAAAATAAATTTAGGTTGCAAATTACCAATGGCGACAGGACTAACAACCCTAGTTAGGCATTTAGAGCATGCTGATATAACATGTGTAGAATCACCACAGTAAAAACACAACCCATTCTGACGTCTATGATTTTTCCGTTCATTTCTAGTCTGAATTCTACCACATTGCATTAAATCAGGTGTTTGTTCAGACAACACCACCAGAGGATTCGCGGCTTTGCGCTCCCGCAAACGCCGGTCAATTTGAATAGCCAGCGCCATGGAATCATTCAGACCTGTAGGAATGGAGAAACCCACCATCACATTCTTAATGGCTTCAGAAAGGCCATTTCTGAAATTTGCGGCCAGAGCACACTCATTCCACTGAGTAAGCACGGACCATTTCCGAAATTTTTGGCAATACACTTCAGCTTCATCCTGACCCTGAGAAATAGCCAGCAAGGCTTTTTCTGCCTGAATTTCAAGATTGGGTTCCTCGTAAAGCAATCCGAGCGCCAGAAAAAACGCATCAATATTTGCCAATGCCGGATCTCCTGGCGCTAGCGAGAAGGCCCAATCCTGAGGGTCGCTCCGTAAGAAAGAGATAACAATTTTAACTTGCTGAGCTGAGTCTCCAGATGAACGGGGTCTCAGAGATAGAAACAATTTACAATTATTCCTGAAATTCCTAAACTTAAATCGGTCTCCAGAGAACAGTTCAGGAATAGGTATTTTAGGTTCAGACATTGGACTACTGGTAACAAAATCTTGTATGCCCTGCACACGAGTAGCAAGCTGATCCACACTTGTAATCAAAGTCTGGACATCCATGTCTGCAGCAAGCACAAGCCACTCAGAGGTAAAGGGGAGGAAAAAAGAGAGGAAAGAAAAAAAACAAAAAACTCAGACTTTCCTTTCTTGTAATCCCACTTCTGCAATGCATTAAACATTCAACCTTGGCCTGGCATACTGTTATGACCCCAATGGCAGAGGGTCTCAAAAGTACATACTGTTATAGAAATTTGGCTCGGGGTGAATTTAACCCCGTGTGTATGCTGTGTCCATTCCCAATTATTATCAGATCAGATCTATTGAGCGCTCAAGAAAGAATGAACTCTGACACAAAGTGACAGTATAACATTCCATCCAGATCTCTGGTTTATTGATTGATACATGATCTTATAAAAGCGTATAAAATGGGAGTGGTTAGTAAATTAACATTCAATTTAGCTATTATTTCATTGGTTGACTGAGTACATAATGCATTTAACTGAGTACATGGCATCTTCGAACTATGGTCTACCTAGCAACAAGCTGATTTTGTACTTTCGGAAACATCTGCCACCTTTATCCTGCTAGTCAGCAACATTCTGGGACATTAGTTTCGAACCATCTGCTTTAACTTCCCTGTTCTCTGGCGATCTGGACATACCAGAAAGTCCCGAGGTCCGTCTTGCCTAACTCATGTGATTAAGTTGAGCAATTGATCATAAACTAGCTGAATATATTTGCTTTTAAGCTAAGACATGATTTAAAGGGATATACATGCAAGTGAGATCTACATGATATATATATTTCTATCACAAGCCCCCCTTAGATATCACTTGCCCTAATCCTAGCCTCCTGTCCCAAAGCGCTGCAACTCTTTTGTGCTGTCGGCGAACTGACATATACCTAATGCACATGCCCTACACCGTACAGACTTTTTGCAAATGGGCGGTCAGGAGATCTGTCCCTAAAGGGGGGTGGAAGCATGCATAGTCTCATATTGGCGAAGTTCTCCAATCAGTTCCACATATTCATCCTCATCGGGGTGGGGTGCGTCGTCAGGTGGGTGAATCTGGATTCGAATAGGTTCGTCCAGGAGGAGATGTGGCATCAGGTTTGTGGTTTCCTTGACTGTCTTTTCCATCATCCTGCGGATACAAGGGATTACGCAGCAACCAGAAATTATCACAAGAACAAAAATAACAAGTATGGCTGCCCCAATCTGTGCTAGCAACCTTTGCCACCCATTCATCCATCCAAAGTACTGGTCCCAAGGATCTTTCACTCCTGAGTTTTGTTTCAATTCCTCTGATAGCTCGGTGAGTTTCTGTATCGCCACCGTGACTTTACCATTGGGACCAGTATTGTCTGGGATGTAGGTGCAACAGGTGTCTTTGATCATTTTACAAACACCTCCTTTTTCAGCTAGAATCATGTCTAGGGCCATCCTGTTTTGGAATGCCATGATGGAAGTGGGGCCCAACTGGTCTGCCAGACCTTTTAGAGCATCTCGGGTGTAGTTAACAAATCTCTGCTGGTTGTAATACACATAATTTATCCAATCAACATTTTTGTTCACAGTTATTATTGGCAACAATGACTCAAATCCTGCCTTGACCTGGTCCCTGGCTTTAAATTCATCAGGTACCCCCCTAGGCACACCTACGTTGTCTATATAAACATGTGGATCAAAACTGCCTTTTGGGGCACTTGCCCGCTTTGGTCTGCTAACTGCAGTACTGGGTGAGGACTCATGGGTGTAGGGAAACAGGTGGAAGGGCATCAGAATTTTTGCCAGTGCACATTGGCCTACCCAAACACCTTCCAGTCTGCTACGTATCTTCATATCACCACAGATCCAGTATATGTCACCTAGGGAGACCACATGATTAATTAGGTTGTCAGTGGTGGTACTGTACTCTGAGCAGAACCCTTTAGTGAAGTTTTTTACATCCCTGCCAGCCCCTGTGCGTGTGTAACAGGTGTAATTACCAGGGTATATTGTTATTCCAGTCCCTGGGGGGGTGTCTTTAGTCATGAGTGGGTACTTAGACTTCCAGTGTTCACAGGATGCAGAATGAGATGAGTTAGTGTATATGCTGAGAAAACAGGCCTGCTGGGATTCTGGGATGTTAAGTGGCACTGTGCCCAGATGGGGTCTGGCTCCGGCACATGCATAACAGCCACTCCCATTATCCTGTTGGGCTGTGTATCTTACCCACTCTAGCCAGTAATTGGTTTCAGAGAACCCAGTCTCTACTGCTAAAGTCTCCTCATAGGTCGGGTCTGTCAGTACCTTTACGTTACTAGGGGTCTCCTGAGTCACATTGGGCTTGTCAGCTGCATTTGCCAGCTTGAATTTTCCTGAGTACTGCACAGGGGGTTTGCGTTCACCACTTGGAGGTGTACTGCTCATTATGTAAGTACCGGCATCACCTGGGGAGGGGTTTTCAATGCTACGTATGAGTCGGTTGCATTCCCCCCTGGTGCTGCACCCTTTCCTGAAGGCCTGCTTTGTTAGGCGCATACGGTCAATTAAGGACTTGCCATCTTTATCTTTTCTGTTTAGGGCTGATGGGGGTTTGTATCCCCAACTGTCACCAGTGTTCCATGCTGCCGCTGCCCAGTATTCACATTTGTCTCCCCAATATTTATCTGCAACACAAATATACTGAGTCCCATGCCCCAAACTGTCCAGCTGTGTGGGTGGGCAGTGTACCACATCGCAGTAATCAAACAGGTATGTAATTATGTGTGCTGATGTATCGAACCAGAAAATGGTGTAGTCCCCATCCTTGGTGATCTCCCCTCCCAGAGGTGGGGTGCGAGGAGCTTCTGCCCCCAGGATATGTATCACACAGAGGATATACAGGATCATTCTGGCTTTGGCGTATCTTCTGGTACGGGAGCCTTCTTGCAATGCGATGCGTGGATCCAAGTGGGTTTTCCCTCTAGTTTCACAGAGGTTGGTGTTGTCAGCAGCACTTGGAAGGGACCGTCAAATCTGGGGTCGAGTGTTCTCCTCACGAACTTCTTTACCAACACCCAGTCTCCTGGTTTCAGGGAGTGCGTACCGGGTACCGCTCCTGGATCTGGTAATGAAGAGAAAACTCGAGAATGGACATCAGCTAGTTTTTTGGACAGTTGAATTACATAAGCAGACAAAGTATCATATTGCATTGCCAACTGCTGAGGGAAGAATACCCCTAACCTAGGGCTGGACCCAAACAGAATCTCATGTGGTGACAGCTTTTCTGGGCCCCGGGGAGTGTGCCTTACACTAAACAGTGCAATGGGAAGGGTTTCGTGCCATGGTTTGCGTGCCTCTTGGGCAACTTTCAACATCCTGTTCTTAAGTGTCCCATTTAGTCTTTCTACTTTCCCGCTACTCTGAGGGTGATAGGGAGTGTGTAGGCCTAAGTCTGACCCTACTGCTGACCAGATCTCCCTTGTGAGGTTTGCTGTAAATGCGGGACCCTGATCACTCTCTATCACTTCTGGGACCCCGTATCTGCACACGATCTCTGAAAGCAGCTTCTTCGCAGTAGTCTTTGCTGACTGATTCCTCACTGGGAAAGCTTCTGGCCATCCTGAAAACACGTCCACGACCACAAGGGCATATTCAAAACCTCCACTTGGCGGCATCTGGATGTGGTCTATCTGGATCCTCTGGAAGGGGTATAGTGGTCTGGCCAGATGATGGGTGGGAACTTTCTCCATTCTTCCAGGGTTGCATTTGCCACAGGTCAGACAGCTGCTTGCGAACTTGGCTGTTAGGGTGGAGATCCCTGGAGCGAACCAGTAAGCACCAATCAGATCATTCATCTGTGTCTTTGATCTGTGGGTGGGCCCATGTGCCCACTGGACCACCATAGGGTACATGCTTCGGGGTAAACAGGGTTTATAGTCCATTGAGTATACCCTTCCTTCTTGATGTGTTGCACCCTTCCGCATCCAACTCTCTTTTTCTTCCTTTGGAGCTTGCTCTTGCAACTTCTTGAATAGATTCCAAGATGTCATCTCATCTGGTGTCTTGTCCTCAGTTGCCACGTAGTAGCCGTCCGGCTCTACGACCTCTCCCACTTCTCCGCATTGTCTTCCTTTGGCGGCTTCTTTGGCTGCCATATCGGCCATGTTGTTGCCCCGTGCCTCTACTGTGTTCAGTTTTCCATGCGCTTTGACTTTCAGTACGGCCACCATTTTTGGAAGTTGAAGTGCGTTCAGCAGGTCCTTAATGGCTCCATGATGCTTCACGGTTGTTCCGCTTGCTGTGATGAAGTCTCTTGCAGCCCAGATGGGTCCAAAGTCGTGTGCTATGCCATGCGAGTACCTTGAATCGGTGTATATGTTTGCAGTCTTGCCCTCTGCCATCCGGCAGGCCTTCGTCAGTGCTATTAGTTCTGCTTCCTGGGCTGACAGGCTAGGCGGCAGACTTCTAGACCACAGGATTTCTTGATTGCTGGTCACTGCACATCCCGTGTGGAATCTTCCTTCATCATCTGCAAATCTGGAGCCATCTACGTAGAGGATCAACTCTGGGTTGGTCAGCGGCTCTTCTGCCACATTGGGTAGTCCTGCTGTTTCCTGTTGCATGATGCTGAAGCAAAAATAAGTAAACTGACTGAACAATATATATAATAATTATAAATGCTGGTGCATTTATGGAGACCATAGGTAAGTGTTCACACCAGGCAGTCAGTGTAGTTACCCATTCAATCTGAGATTACCTTGTCGTTGGTGAATGGGCTCACAAAGTTTGGCCAAATCTTGTGCTAAAATCTCATGTTTGTTCATAAAGTTCATAAGCCGTTATGCTATTCCTATTCCATATATTTCAAACTTCCTTACTTTAGCACAGATGTGTGCGGCCATAATCTATTATGATGCTGAAGCAGTCATGGTCATCTGTCCGGAGCAAATCCAGATCCTTGTGAAAGGTATCGTGCAGATTTTGATCTGAGGGGTCCGTATTCATATCCCCCCTTGGGAGTGGGAGTAGAGTGGCCGGATTGAGGACTGTACATCTGGAGATAGTGACATTGTCAGGCAGTAGTAGGGAGCACTGCAGGCGAAGATGTCTTGCGGTGGAGAGATGTTTTGGCTGGGTTTGGTTGAGAATTGCTGAAATGTCATGTGGAGCCAGGATTTCCAGTGGATGTCCAAGAATGATGTCAGCAGTCTTGTCCAGGAGGGCGTGTGCTGCAAATACTGCTCTCATGCAGGAGGGGGCTCCCCTTGCAACTGGATCCAGGCGAGCTGAGAAGTAGCCTAGGGGTCTCTGTCTTCCCCCGTGAGTCTGTGTCAGGACTCCAGTAGCATGGCCTTCTTTCTCCATCAGGTAGAGACGGAATAGCTTCTTGTAGTCAGGTAGGCCTAGTGCTGGCGCTGAGACTACGGAGTCTTTTAGCTTTTTGAACGAACTGAAGGCCATATCTGTTAGCAGGAACGGGGTTGCATTGACGCAGTCATACAGAGGTTGCATTAGGACTGAGGCATCAGGGATCCAGGCTCTGCAATACGAAACCAGACCAAGGAAAGCTTGTAGCCCCTTTGGAGTTGTTGGAGGGGCCATCTTCTCCACTGTGGTCTTCCGATCATCTGTCAGGTGTTTCGTCTGGTGAGCAATGCAGTGCCCAAGGAATGTAACTCGCTTCAGACACCACTGGATTTTGTTCTTTGAGACCTCGCAGCGCTGTTCCGCCAGGTAGAGTAGGAGAGACACGGAATGTGTTTTACACGTGTCAAAGTCAACTGCACAGAGGAGTAGATCGTCCACGTATTGTAGCAGGGTCACTTCTGCATGTTCTGTGATCCAGTTGGCGAGAACTGTGGACATTGCTTTGGTGAATTGTGAGGGGCTGTTCTGGGCCCCCTGGGGCATCACCGCCCATGTGTACTGTGCCCCCTGATGCGTGAAGGCAAACAGGAACTGATCGTCCGGATGGAGGGGAACACTGAAGAAAGCATTAGCCAGGTCGATCACCGTGAACACTGTTGCTGTGGAAGGCACATTTGAGAGCAGAGTGTGCGGATTCGGCACAATTGGAGTTTCAAACACTGTAGCGTCATTCACAGCTCTTAGGTCATGTACCATTCTGAACTTGGCTGGCTCCCCTTTTACAGTCTTCTTCTTGACGGGGAAAAGCGGGGTGTTGCAAGGAGAGGTGCAAGGGTCAATGACCCCTATTTCCAGAAACACCTTCAATTGGTCTGAGACAGCTTGACTCTGAGCGATGGACAAGGGATACTGGGCCTTACGAGGATATGGAGTGCCTGGCTTGAGTGATACCCGCACCGGGGCAACTTGAAGTTTTCCCACATCTTGGGGTCCCTTGGACCATAGACTTTCTGGTACTACGTCCAGTACCTCCTTGGGTAGGCCTTCATCAGTTGCCTGAGGTTCCTGTAGGGCCGCCAGCATCACTGACTCTTCCTGGGTCAAAGGTGAAGAAAGGGTTACGGTCCCATCTTCCTGGAACACTATGGTTGCTTTCAGTTTTTGTAGTAGGTCCACCCCCAGCAGGTTGAGTGGGCAGGTTCTTGACACCACAAACTGGGATAGGATAGAGTGTCCTGGCTGAGTGCACACGCTCAGAGGCCTTGTAAGCCGAGAATGTCTGACTTGACCATCAATGCCTACGCAAGATACAGAGGATTCTGATAGGCAGGTAGGGTCAGGGAGTTCCACATGTCTCATCACACTTCTGGCTGCACCAGTGTCCACAAGAAAAGATCTGACAACGCCATCCACTTCCAGGGTAATTTGAGGGGTTGGTCCTGCTGATGGGGTTTTGCATGTCTGGAGCGTGGTGTCTTGCGGACCTGGCTTGCCCCTGTCCTATGGACGGGGCTCTTCACTGTTTACCTTGTCTGTTCCTTGGCCTGCTCCTCTGGGCAGGGTCTTGGGTTGTGGTGGAGCCCTGCACCGGCTCTGGTAATGACCCAATTTACCGCAGTTGAAACATCTGACATTCCTTCTGTCTCGGTGTTGCGGTGGCTCTTCAGAGTCTATGGCCACCATGAGGGGCGTTGTCTTCCGCACTCCTGGTTGGGACTCGATCCCTTTGGCTACTGTGAGCAGGGTGTCCATTGCTATTGACCTGTACTCGGGCCTAGCCACTATCAGCGGCTTCCTGATTGGCTCTCTGAGTCCATGCACAAAGGCCTGTGCCAACATTTGCCTGTGTATCTGGTCATGAATGGTGAAGCCGAGGTCCTGGAAGACCTGCATTACTCTGCCATGAAACTTCTCCACAGACTCTGTCTTTTCCTGACTCATGTCGTGTAAACTGAGGGCCTGTCCGGCCAGCCTGCCTTTGGCCCACTCTCTGAGTTGTTCAATCAGCTTCGGCCCTGACTCCCAGGCATGTACATCTAGGTCTGCTGCAAGCTTGAAATGTTCCTTCATGATTGGCCAGAAGGCATCACCTGCCTTTATCTCCATCACAGCCCACAGATCATTCCAGGTGGCTGCATATGTGCGCTGGTTCTGCTGCATTCTTCTGTAGAATGGCATGGGGTGCATCTCTGGGTCTGGAAGATTGTTGAGGATGCTGGTCACCTGACTTGGGGTGAAGTGCACATAGTGTAAAGGTGGTGCTTCTATTTGCCCCTGTCTTCTGAGTGCCTGTGGGTTCTTCTTTCTGGTGCTGGGCAGCATGTATGAAGTCCCTTCTTCATCTTCATCAGATGAATTGCTGTGATATCGTGTACTGGGGTCATGCAGTGGCTGATGGGTGGTTCTGGGAATTGCCTTTTTGCGAGAAGATGTCTCTCCACCCTGCTGAAACTGCGGAGGATTATAGTTCCATTGTGGTGTGAATGTTGGCTGCTCTGACCGGGGATACCGATCATCATCAGATGGTGGTGCCTGTGGCCTCCCCCCTGTCCCCGGACCTGAGCTGCCTGCTGCTGGCTGAGGGGTGCTTTCTGCCGGGGGATTTCCACCTTCCTCCCCTGATAACATGACTGGTAGAGGCTGAACTGTATTTGGCACATAGAATGTTCCCTGTGCGGTGAGCACCGGATACAGAGAGACCACACTGCCCGAATCTGGCATCCGCCCAGCAGGCAACAAGGCAGGAGAAGGAGAGTGTGAAACAGGAGGAGATGCATGGTGCAGAGGAATGGAGGGAAATAGAGATGTAAGGTGCGCAGAAGGTGGGGGTGAGGAGTGAGAGAGAGAGAGAGAAGGAAGCAAAGGGTGCGGTGGAAGAGAAGGGGGAGAGCATGAAGAGTGTGAAGAAGAGGGTGGGTGTGGTGTAGAAGGAGGAGGAGATGAGGGAGTAGAAGGATGGGGTGTGGAGTAATGTGGAGGAGAGAGAGGAGGGGAAAGAGGAGGAGAAAGAGGAGGGGAAAGAGGAGGAGAAAGAGGAGGAGAAAGAGGAGAGGAGGGAGGAGGGGAAAGAGGAGAGGAAAGAGGAGAAGAGAGAGGAGGGGAGAGAGGAGGGAGAGAGAGAGAGGAGGAGGAGAAAGATGGCGGAGAAAGACAAGGAGAGAATTCCTTCCTCTTTAATGCAGGCCGAGACGGCATCGCCAGAGTAACAGTGCCATCTCCCTGCACAGCGGTTGGGCGGGGCGCACCACACACGGAGCAAGTCTCCCTGAACAATGGATTCTGTTGGGAGCAGACTGTACATACCCAATATTTTTCATCCCCATATGGGGGAGGTGCTGATGGTTTGACACCTTTCCCCACTTTGTACACATAAAAATCACTTCCTGACTCTTTCACATAACGTTCAATGCTTCCTAATCGATGCAAATCTGTAGCCACTTTATACCATGCTGCTGCAGCAGACAGCAAATCAGTGTCAACTAGCTTCCCTTTCTTCCTTTTCAAAACATCATGCCACTCTGCAGCTTGAAGCCTGCCTCCCTGATGGATTTCACATACTTTCATGAGCTGCTTGTAATTCTTCACATATTTTACACCTTCGTGCTCTGCCACGATCTGGGGGGCCGTTTTCTCATCAGGGAGCAAAAGGCTCTCCTGTCGCTTGGCCACTCTATTCCCCATTGCAAAAAGACAAATAAAAAACACAAGAAAAAAGACCTCTAGGAGGTGTGTATATAAAAACACGAAAAACAAAAGGAAAAACACACCTTCAAAAAATTGATGTAAAAAGTTGGGACCAGAATTAAGGAAAACCATCAGAAAAACTCAAAATTTTTATACAAAAAAAAAGGAAGATATAAAAAACTATCCCCTTTTAAACAAAGAAAAAGGTGAAGAGACAGGAAAGGAAAAACTTTTTGGGAAAGAAAAAAAAAAAAATTTTTTTTTTTTTTCTTTCCCAAAAAGTTTTTCCTTTCCTGTCTCTTCACCTTTTTTATACTGTCAAAAAAAAAAAAATTTAAGAAAAGAAAAAGAAAACCTAAATTATACAAAAAAAAACTTTAATAAAAAACTTAGAACAAAAATCTTCAAAATGACTAAAAGACGGCTATATATATATATATATATATATATATATATATATATATATATATATATATATATATATATATATATATATATATTCTCCCCTCTGCACTCAACGCAGTCAGAGACACACTTCCCCTTTCTAATACTGTAATATTATAATATGCAATATCACTAAAATCTCGTATCTGATACACGTATGTCACATCAAAAATAATAGGTACTATTTAATTTCACCTTTTCTTCGGATAAAAGCTATTCTCTAGCTAGATTTCAAAAAAGAAAAGAAAACAGTTGTGACAGTGTGATTTACCATGCATATTTCTCCGTCTAGAAAAAGAGGAAGTGTTTAGGGAAGAGAAAAAGAAAAAAAAACTCTCTTTTTCAACTTTATAGTTGTATGCACTCAAGCAACATTAACGTGACATTTACAAACACACACAATGACGTCCAGGAGAAATATCGATAAGCCCTCTTTATTATTCTGTGACACGTGCAAGTTGCGCTGGGAACAGACTACTGCCAATCGCACTGGACGCACCTGCGCCCGGGCTGCCTGAGTGCCTGAGAAGCACAACAAGCGGGAAATCTACCACCCCGGTCCGGACGTCCTAACTGGATCGCCGGCACTACGGGAATCTGCAGTAGCCCTGTAAGTTATCACTACCCGTGCCTGGAACCTGGAGCCACCTGCTCCGGAACTCTACATGTTCCTCCTATGCACAGGAATCCTGCAATAACTTATCGAGCGATTTGACCTCCTGCGGTCTGTTTCCCAGCAACCACAAGCGTAAGCAGTCACTTTCCTCTTCCTCTCCTGGATCTTATACAAACACAAAACAGATGCGGCACACAGCAGACACTTAAATCCCAGGGATTTTGGGAGGTATGGACTTTTTACGTCACCTGGGACTGCGGTGAGCACACCTGACCGGCTAAGGATACAGACTCGGACTGAGCACAGGGGACATTCAGGTAAGATGACAGAATTTTCTTACCTTACTCTGATGGAGCTGCAGTCTCCATCCCTTGCGCCGAGGCCTCGGCCTGTACCCTCTTTCCTTCCGGTCAGGGATGTCCCCTGTGCGATATCTTCGTCCTCCTGCCCCACGTTGGGCGCCACCTGTTATAGAAATTTGGCTCGGGGTGAATTTAACCCCGTGTGTATGCTGTGTCCGTTCCCAATTATTATCAGATCAGATCTATTGAGCGCTCAAGAAAGAATGAACTCTGACACAAAGTGACAGTATAAGATTCCATCCAGATCTCTGGTTTATTGATTGATACATGATCTTATAAAAGCGTATAAAATGGGAGTGGTTAGTAAATTAACATTCAATTTAGCTATTATTTCATTGGTTGACTGAGTACATAATGCATTTAACTGAGTACATGGCATCTTCGAACTATGGTCTACCTAGCAACAAGCTGATTTTGTACTTTCGGAAACATCTGCCACCTTTATCCTGCTAGTCAGCAACATTCTGGGACATTAGTTTCGAACCATCTGCTTTAACTTCCCTGTTCTCTGGCGATCTGGACATACCAGAAAGTCCCGAGGTCCGTCTTGCCTAACTCATGTGATTAAGTTGAGCAATTGATCATAAACTAGCTGGATATATTTGCTTTTAAGCTAAGACATGATTTAAAGGGATATACATGCAAGTGAGATCTACATGATATATATATTTCTATCACAATACCAAGTCTGCAAACACAAAAAACCAGCTCATAGGGCAGTGGTAACTGGGCTGACCATATATCTAATCCTAGCACCACAAATAGCAGCAGCCGGGGAACGTGCCTACGTTGGTTCTAGACGTCTCGCGCCAGCCGGAGAACTAACTAACCCTAGAAGGGAAAAGATAGACCTTTCTTGCCTCCAGAGAAAAGACCCCAAAAGTTGGATACAAGCCCCCAACAAATAATAACGGTGAGGTAAGGAGAAAAGACAAACGTAAGAATGAACTAGATATTTAGCAAAGAGAGGCCCACTGACTAATAGCAGAATATAGTAAGATGACTTATATGGTCAGCAAAAACCCTATCAAAATTTCCGTGCTGGATATTCAAGAACCCCCGAACCATCTAACGGCCCGGGGGGAGAACACCAGCCCCCTAGAGCTTCCAGCAAAATCAGGAATCACATTTAGTACAAGCTGGACAAAAAATAAGAGCAAAGCAAATAACCAAAAAACAAGGAAGCAGGACTTAGCTTAATTTTGCAAGATCCAAGACCAGCAGACAGGAGCAAACAGAAAGGAACTGATTACAACGATGCCAGGCACTGGACTGAGAAACCAGGAAGTTTATATAGCAACACCCCTGGACTAACGACCCAGGTGGGTGCCAAACTGAGGAAAGACAATCCCAGAGTCATATCACTAGTGACCACAAGAGGGAGCCAAAAAAGTCTAATTCACAACACTAGACACCTCGACACAGCCGGAGGACTAAATACCCCTATAGATGGAAATAGGAATACTACCTTGCCTCAGAGCAGAACCCCAAAGGATAGGCAGCCCCCCACGAATATTGACTGTGAGTAGGAGAGGAAAGACACACGCAGGCAGAAAACAGGATTCAGCAAAAGAGGCCACTCTAGCTAAATAGGGAAAGATAGGACAGAATACTAAGCGGTCAATATTAAAACCCTTCCAAAAATATCCACAGCAGATAATACAAAAAGTTCCACAATCTAACTAAAGACATGGAATGTATATCTGCCACTCCAGAGAATCCAACAAGACTGAGAAAATACTGACAATCTAAGTTGGACAAAAAAACACTGAATAGCACAGAATTATTAAGCACACAGCATGTGTGCCACAGAAACAAAACCAGACACTTATCTTTGCTGATTTGGCAGAAGGCAGATGGAACCAAACCAGGACCAAAACCTCCCAACAACCATGGACAACTGGCAAGGACTAATGAATCCTGCACGCCTAAATACCCCAGTCAGAACTGCAATCAGCAGATACACCTGACCAGGACTGCAACTCGGGGACAACTGCATTACCACCTACAACCACCGGAGGGAGCCCAAAAGCAGAATTCACAACAGAGATACTAGAAGCACAACTCCGATTAAAAGGGGATTTAGAAAAGCGCTTAAAAATCTCCTCATGAACAATATGTTCCCTAGGTTGGTGGCTAGCCCCGACCAACTTAACCAGGGGGGTTCCATGGGTATGGCCAGTTTCGGTAACCCTAACCACGGATGCGAGCCCATGGGGTTGGGGGGCTCATTTGAAAGATCAAATTGCCCAAAGCCCTTGGTCAGAAACAGAAAAACTATGTTCATCAAACATGAAAGAACTCTTGGCGGTAAAATACGCACTCGAACACTTCCTAGTTTTCCTCCTTTCCCATCATGTAAGAGTACTATCAGACAACAGGGTGGTGGTGGCATACCTCAATAACCAGGGGGGAACAAGGTCCCGCTCGTTGATGGACGTGACAAAATCTATCTTGACATTGGCAGAAACAAATCTGTCTTCTCTGTCAGCCCTTCACATCAAAGGGACAGAGAACCAGGCGGCAGATTTTTTAAGCAGAACACTGTTAAGACAGGGGGAATGGGAGTTGAACCAAGAGATATTCAACCGCATTGTAGCTTGCTGGGGAGTACCAGAAATAGATTTGTTCGCAAACTATCTAAACTGGAAAATACAGGCATTTTGCTCAATCGACCCATGGGGGAACCCAGTGACCCTAGATGCTTTTCTGATTCCCTGGAACTTCCAACTGGCTTATGCCTTTCCTCCGATAGCATTAATTCCATTAGTTCTGAAGAAAATCCGGGAGGACAGGGCAAGAGTGATTATGATAGCCCCGTTCTGGCCAAAGAGAGCGTGGTTTCCATGGTTACGCTTGATGTCGGTAACAGAGCCATGGGTTCTCCCGGACATCCCAAATCTTCTACGCCAAGGGTCAATAAACCATCCACGAGTAAAAAACCTACACATGACAGCATGGAATTTGAGAGGGAACTTTTAGCAAAAAGGGGTTTTCCTCAAATTTAATTTCAACACTCTTGTCCAGTAGGAAACCAGTAACTACCAGAGCATATGGCAGGGTCTGGAAGAAGTTCCTCTCTAATCCAAATGTCAGTTTGTCGGGGAAAATCCCAATTAAGGAAGTGCTAGAATTCCTTCAGAAAGGATTAGAAAAAGGGTTAGCAACAAATACCCTTAAAGTTCAAATTGCAGCATTGGGTGCCTTATACAACTGTGACCTAGCAGGGAATCACTGGATAAAAAGGTTTGTAAAAGCCTCAATTAGGTCTAAACCAGTCATACACCACACTTCGCCTCCCTGGGACCTAAACCTGGTACTTTCTGCACTCACGAAAGCGCCTTTTGAACCCTTGTCTCAAGCTTCCTTAAAGATAATCTCCCTGAAAACCTCTCTCCTGGTAGCATTAACCTCAGGACGCAGAATTAGTGACTTGCAGGCTCTCTCACCTTACCCGCCTCTAACCCAGATACTAGAGGATAGAGTAGTCCTTAGGACTGACCCGTCTTACCTGCCCAAGGTAGCATCACGTTTTCATAGATCTCAGCAAATATCCTTACCATCGTTTTGCCCAAATCCCAAAAACGAAAAAGAGAAGTCCCTACACACACTAGATCTTGAGATGCTTGACCCAATATATAACAGCCACAAGGGAGTGTAGGAAAGGCAGGTCTCTGTTTGTCTGTTTTCAGGGTCCAAATAAAGGGCACAAAGCGTCAAAAGCAACATTGGCGAGATGGGTAAGGGAGGCCATCACTCTAGCATACGCCTCGTCCAATGAAGCCGCTCCAGAAGGGATCAAAGCTCATTCAACCAGATCGATATCAACCTCTTGGGCAGAGCGGGCAGGAGCATCGATCGACCAGATATGTAGAGCAGCCACTTGGTCTTCTCCCTCTACATTTTTCAAACACTACCAACTGGACCTATCCTGCTCTTCAGACCTAACCTTTGGTAGGAGGGTTCTGGAGGCAGTAATCCCACTCTAATATACATTCTATGAAATTCTCTCCGTGGTGCCGTCATGGGGGTAAGAGAATATCGTAGTTACTCACCGATAACGGTATTTCTCTGATCCCATGACGGCACCCGTATATTCTCTCCCTTTCACGTGTGGGTGTGCACACTACTAATGTTTAGTCACGAGGTGTCGCAAAAAAAAAAAAAGGAAAGATTTAATTATTTTGTTGTTTAATAACCATTTAAGTTACAGCTAAAGTCCTGTCAAGGCTCTGTAAACCGAACTGAGGTGGAAGAGAGGTCCCGCCTTTTTAATCTGTGGGTTTCCTGTCCCTGAGGGCGGATCCCTCTCTCCGTGGTGCCATCATGGGATCAGAGAAATACCGTTACCGGTGGGTAACTACGATATTCCTCCACCACCCCATCACTGCCTATTACACCGCCTCCATCATTTCCTCCTCCCCACCACCCCTATTATTGCCCATTCACCACCGCCATCATTTCCTCCTCCCCCACCACCCCCATTATTGCCCTTTCCACCACCTCATAATTGCTTTCTCCCCATCAACCCATCATTGCCCTGTGAACCCAATCATTGCCTTCTGCCCCATCACCCCCATCATTGCCTTTTCTGTCAACCCAATCATTGCCTTCTGCCTCACCACCCCATCATTGCCCATTCACCACCTACATCATTTCCTCCTCCCCCACCACCCCCATTATTGCCCTTTCCACCACCCCATCATTGCTTTCTCCCCCATCACCCCCATCTTTGCCCTCTCTATCAACCCAATCATTGCCTTCTGACCCATCACCCCACCATTACCCTGTCAACCCAATCACTGACTTCTGCCCCATCACCCCATTATTTCCCATTACACCGCCTCCATCATTTCGTCCTCCCCACCACCCCCATTATTGCCAATTCACCACCTCCATCATTTCCTTCTCCCCACCACCCCCATTATTGCCCTTTCCACCACCCCCATCATTGCTTTCTCACCATCATTGCCCTCTCTGTCAACCCAATCATCGCCTTCTGCCTCACCACCCCCATCATTGCCCATTACACCGCCTCCATCATTTCCTCCTCCCCACCACCCCATTATTGCCCATGCACCACCTTCATCATTTCCTCCTCCCCCACCACCTCCATTATTGCCCTTTCCACCACCCCATCATTGATTTCTCCTCCATCACTGCGCTCTGTCAACCCAATCATTGCCTTCTGCCCCATCACCCCATCATTGCCTTCTCCTCCACCTACACACACACACACAGCACCATTCACCTATCTGAATATACACACACAGACACACACAGTACCATTCACCTCTCTGCATACACATACACACACAGCACCATTCACCTCTCTGCATACATACACACACAGAAACACACAGCACCATTCACTTCTCTGCATACATACATACACACACACAAACACACACAGAGCACCATTCACCTCTCTGCACACACACAGCACCATTCACCTCTCTGCATACACACACAGCACCATTCACCTCTGCATACACACGCCTCACCTCTTCGCACAGTATCCTGAAGCCGCACCATCGCCAGCAGCTTCCTGTCTCGCACAGCCGCAGCGCTGAATGATGTCATTCAGCCACTGCTGTGTGAGACAGGAAGCGCTGGGCAGGATGCAGGATAGATCCATTCCCTGCAGCTCTGCTCCACTGCCATTTTCTCTTGCAGGCAGTGGAGCTGCAGGGATTGTTCCCTGCCCGCCGCACATGAGGGCAATCTTGCCAGGGGCCCTCCGGAGCCTTGGGCTGGATAAACTGGCCAGATTGCCCTCATTAATAGCCGCCCTGCAGGGGCCCCGTGGAGCAGCCACACCGATTGAACTGGTGGTATGTCCGCCCATGCTTCTTCCTGCCCCAGATCCAAGCTAAAAAAAATGTGGGCATCTGTGCAGATTTCCTCATCTTGACTCTGCAACACTTTTAAGCATACTTCTGATGAAAAATCATAGAATGGTAGAGTTGGAAGGGACCTCCTGGGTCATCTGGTCCAACCCCCTGCTCAAAGCAGGATTCACTAAATCATCCCAGACAGATGTCTACCCAACCTCTGTTTGAAGACTTCCATGGAAGGAGAACTCACCACCTCTTGTGGCAGCTTGTTCCACTCATTGATCACCCTTTCAAAAAGTTTTTTCTAATATCTAATCTGTGTCTCCTCCCATTGCTTCTAGTCTTTCCTTGTGTAAATGAGAATAAAGATGATCCTTCTACAATGTGACAACCCTTGAGATATTTGTAGACAGCTATTAAGTCTCCTCTTAGTCTTCTTTTTTGCAAGCTAAACATTCCCAAATCCTGTAACGGTTCCTCACAGGACATGGTTTGCAGACCGGTCACCAATCTGGTCACTCTTCTCTGAACTTGCTCGAGTTTGTTAATGTCTTTTTTAAAATGTGGACATAGTGTTCCAGATGAGGTCTGACCAAAGAGGAGTAGAGGGCAATAATGACTTCATGTTATCTAGACTGTATGCTTCTGTTAATACATCCCACAATTGCATTTGCCCTTTTTGCTGCAGGATCACACTGTTGACTCATGTTCAGTTTATGATCTATTAGTATACCTGTCTTTTTCACATGAGCTGTTGCTTAGCCCATAGAACATGGCATAGAATGTGTGAACAGCTCTTCAGAATCACCCATCTGTGTTTCTGTGCAGTCAGTTGAACGTTTGGATAGCTGGGACGCGGGGGTAAGCAAGGGAAATTTGGGTGCCATATCTGTGGACTGTACTGGGTGTGATGTTGAGGTGGAGGAAGACAAAGAGAGGCCGCTTGAAGCTGCACTTGCCATCTACTCGAGTACATGCTCTTTCTGGGCATTATCAACACGGCATACCGCTGTGCGGCTGCCAAAGAAAGGTAGTGGTGTAGCCTGTCCAGTAACATAAGTTGTCAGTTGTCTTTGCATAGGACGTGACATTGCTTCACTACTTTCACCATCATTACCACCTACCCCACGTACACCTTGAACACTAAGCCCAATTCCCCTTCCACCACGGTCTCTCTTTCTCCCAGTCATGTTGCTCAGATAGTGTGGTAGGAGCACAGTATTAACAACCAAAAATTAGATTTTAAACTCTGCACCCCCTCTGCAAACTTCTGAATTTCAGGGACAGTAAATTCAAAGTTGAAATATGGCGTGCTGTATCATGTTAGTCACAGAAAAAAGATTTTTTCTTTGGACCAAGGATCAGGCCTCTATAAAACACTAGATGCTAAAAATTATTTTTAAACTCTGGTCCCTTACTATATAACGTTAGAAAAATATTTAGAATTGAGAGCCCTCAGTGGTTGATGCCTTTTAAAGGCTAACTGAAAAGATGGTAACAAATTGCAAGCTTTCGAGACTACTCAGATCTCTTCATCAGGCAGAGACTAAAAGAAATTCTGGAGAATCACATATTTATGCACAACACATCACAGGAAAAAAAAAACATGGATAAGACAGGTGACAAGAAGCAGAATTACCATGAGTGATAAACAGTTATATCCATAAATATTGGACCAGTTCTTAGATAAGGTGCTTAGATACCAGCTACCAGGTACTTTCAGCTGCGTCACTTTTAATGTGGTGTACCTAATTATTTGTACTAAATGTCCAACTGGGGGTCGGTATGTGGGGGAGACAGGGCAAAAACTGAGAACAAGAATGAACTCTCATCGCCATACAATAAGAGAAAAAAGAATGGATCTACCTGTGGCAATACATTTCTCAAATCTCAAAGAGACAGAAGAATATGGGTATATAAACTGATGATGACCTTTGACAGTCTTAGTGCAGGAATGAATGTGTCGCATGGATTTATGTCTTTTTACATCAACTAAGGAACTAAGCAATTTTCCCCTGAGACCATGTGGGGTCATCACAACAGAACCAGACCCCAATCAGAGGACAATATAATATTCCTTATCTAAGAACTGGTACAATATTTATGGACATAACTGTTTATCACTCATGGTAATTCTGCTTCATGTCACCTGTCTTATCCATGTTTTTTTTTTTTTTCTGTGATGTGTTGTGCATAAATATGTGATTCTCCAGAATTTCTTTTAGTTTATGCCTGATGAAGAGACCTGAGTAGTATCGAAAGCCTGCAATTTGTTACCATCTTCTCAGTTAGCCATTAAAAGGTATCAACCACTGAGGACTCTCAATTCTAAATATTTTTCTATCTACTGGCTAACACGGTACCAAGATATATATCCTTCTTGTATCAAAATGGAGGATACCAGAATGTACCGCATCTTTATGGAACTAAAACCACTTCTGAAAAAACGTGCACAAATGGATAGCGACATTTTTTTCCTATCTAAATGCAAAAAAGAGAATCTAATTCCCAAAGGACTCTGGATTACAAACCAAATTCTTCATACCTACAATACCCATTATTCACAAAACCTTTGTCACAGGACTTCTGAGAGATTAAGGAATCACCTTTTGCATGTCTGCTACAGCATAAAGAGTAAAGTCAAAGGTCAATTTGAAACTCTGAGGAAAACACTTAAGGTACCTTCACACGAAGCGACGCTGCAGCGATAGCGACAACGATGCCGATCGCTGCAGCGTCGCTGTTTGATCGCTGGGGAGCTGTCACACAGACCGTTCTCCAGCGACCAACGATGCCGAGGTCCCCGGGTAACCAGGGTAAACATCGGGTTGATAAGCGCAGGGCCGCGCTTAGTAACCCGATGTTTACCCTGGTTACCAGCGTAAAAGTAAAAAAAACAAACAGTACATACTCACCTGCGCGTCCCCCAGCGTCTGCTTCCTGACACTGACTGAGCTCCGGCCCTAACAGCACAGCGGTGACATCACCGCTGTGCTTTCACTTTCACTTTAGGGCCGGCGCTCAGTAAGTGTCAGGAAGCAGACGCTGGGGGACGTGCAGGTGAGCATGTACTGTTTGTTTTTTTTACTTTTACGCTGGTAACCAGGGTAAACATCGGGTTACTAAGCGCGGCCCTGCGCTTGGTAACCCGATGTTTACCCTGGTTACCAGTGTAAAACATCGCTGGTATCGTTGCTTTTGCTTTCAAACACAACGATACACGGCGATCGGACGACCAAATAAAGTTCTGGACTTTATTCAGCGACCAGCGACATCACAGCAGGATCCTGATCGCTGCTGCGTGTCAAACTAAACGATATCGCTAGCGAGGACGCTGCAACGTCACGGATCGCTAGCGATATCGTTACAAAGTCGTTTCGTGTGAAGGTACCTTTACAGAAGACACCGAGCAAAAATTACAACAATAGTACAACAAACTACGGACCCTTCTGATTCATAACAAGGAAAAGAAACTACACAGATTGCGCCTCAATTCGGGACTCTACAAACAGATACAAAACAAAGCCAAAACCTGACAACTTGGACAACCACTCCATTCCAGACACAAAAGCATCTAACTGTGTCATTAATCTCTCAGATTATAAACCCAACAAAGTGCAGCTGACCGTGCTTTCCAGAGGACTCTCATTTTGTCCTACTAAGGCCCTGGATAAAACTGAACTCTGCAGTGATATGGAACATTTTTTCAGGAGACTGCGCCTGGGGGAATATTTCAATGATACAGAAGATTCAGAACCCACCTGGACTGAAGGAAAAGGGATCCTAACAACAAAGAAGAGGTCAGACTGGACATCTCCACCTGGACGCAACCCTCATTTGGATAAAGATATAGACTCCTCAGTAGTGTTGAGAGCGATACCGTCCGATACTTGAAAGTATCGGTATCGGAAAGTATCGGCCGATACCGGCAAAGTATCGGATCTGATCCGATACCGATACCCGATACCAATACAAGTGAATGGGACTCAAGTATTGGAAGGTATCCCTGATGGTTCCCAGGGTCTGAAGGAGAGAAACTCTCCTTCAGGCCCTGGGATCCATATTAATGTGTAAAATAAAGAATTAAATTCCTATTCCTAATTAGGAATTTAGGACCTGAGAATTACGTCACGGCTTGTGATTGGTCGCGTGGCGGTCACATGAGCGGCACGCGACCAATCAGAAACCGTGACGTCATGGAAGGCCATAAACGCGCTCATTTTAAGCAAAGAAGGCTGCCGGTTACCAGCGGTGATGTCCAGGGGCCTCCGGACAGGTGAGTATATCAATATTTTTTATTTTAATTCTTTATTTTACACATTAATGTTGTTTCGATACCGATTCCCGATACCACAAAAGTATCTCGGTATCGGAATTCCGATACCGCAAGTATCGGCCGATACCCGATACTTGCGATATGGGAATGCTCAACACTACTCCTCAGACATTTGATAAAATCCACCATCATAGATACTAACAGGAGACAAGCATGCAACATTAGTGCCCAGGAGAGAAAGGCCATACAGTCTCTGAAAGAAATCATCATCAAACCTGCTGACAAAAGGAGGTGCAATAGTCATGATGAACACATCAGACTAAATGAAGGAAGCAAACAGACAACTTATGGACACACACTACTACAAAAAATTGGAGTCGGATCCTACACAGGTCTATTACAAGGAACTAAACAAGTTGGTATGTTGCCTGCCTGACAAATCCACAAGAGTCGATGACCTGATACCAGAAAGTCCAAGAACAGGGATATTCTACATGCTTCCCAAAATCCACAAATCTGGAAATCCAGGAAGACCAATTATTTCATGTGTGGGCACCCTTATTGAGAAGGCATCTGGATGGGTAGAGAGTATTCTTAAACCCCTGGTAAAGGATACACCCAGCTTCATTCAGGACACAACTGACCTATTGAATAAACTATCAGCAATAGGTCCTCTACCAGAAGGAACCATCCTGGCCACCATGGATGTGGAATCTTTGTACTCCAATATCCCACACCAGGATGGATTAAATGCCTGCAAATTCTTCTTGGAAAACACAGGGACTGATGCGGATTCTGTGGTGAAACTTATAAAATTCATCCTCAACCACAATTACTTTAAATTTGACAAAAAGATCTATCTACAGGAGACTGGCACAGCAATAGGAAGTAAAATGGCTCCACAGTATGCAAATCTTTTCATGGCCAAGCTTGAAAGTGACTTTTTGTCCTCATGTCCCATCAGGCCTCTGGACTACTACCGCTACATTGATGACATTTTAATCATCTGGATGGAATCTGAGCCACAGCTAAAGACGTTCCATGAACAGTTTAATCAATTTCATCCCACCATCAAATTGACATTCAACTACTCCTGTACTGAAATTAACTTTTTGGACACCATCATTAAGCTGCAGAACAATAAAATAGAGACATCCCTGTATCAGAAGCCAATTGACAGTTTCCATCCAAAACACATAAAAACTCTATTGTCTACAGCCAAGCCATCAGATACAATCGTATATTTCCAACCCAATGGATAGGGATGAACACCTTGGTCGCCTCAGAAAGGCCTTTTTGAATCAGGGCTACCATCCAAGAACATTTGAAAACCAGATTACAAGAGCCACCAGAATATCAAGATCACCTGCTACATTACAAAGCTAAGGAAGAAAATAACCTGGTACCTCTAGTAGTTACCTACAATCCAAATCTGGAGGTGCTAAGGGGAGCTGCACAGAAATTACAACCTTTACTACAAAAAGATGCCCGCTTACAATCCATTTTTTCAGACCCCCCACTACTGTGTTTTAAGCAGCCCCCAAATCTAAGAAGCATCATTGTCAGAAGCTCCCTGTCTTCTCCAACAGCTGAAGGTACCTTTCATGCAACCAGAAAAAAATGATACAAGATACCAGGTACTTTTAGCTGCATCACATCTAATGTGGTGTACTTAATTATTTGTACTAAATGTCCAACTGGGGGTCTGTATGTGGGGGAGACAGGGCAAAAACTGAGAACAAGAATGAACTCTCATCGCCAGGTCTGCAGACAGGTTCATTTCACTGCCACAAAATGACTACAAGGGATACAGCAGGCTGTTTCACATTTAGCAACAGAAAAAAAATTATAACTTTTGTAAGTGCCTTAGGTCGGCAGACAGTTTTATTTCACCACAGCACTAAATTACAAGGTGGGATACAGCAGGCTGTTTAATACTTTTTCACTAGCTACATGTGAATTAGAATGCTATACTCGAGCAAGGATAACAATAGAAGCAGTGCACAACACTTGCCCTGCTGGATTTGTTTGTGCACCTCAGTATAGCCAAAAAAAGAAGAAAAGTGCTGGAAGGTAAATTTTATATCCACACTGGACACTATCTAGCTACAGTATCTGACTGATATACAACCACCCAGGGGCATAACAACCACGGTCACAGCGGTCGCCGCTGCGACTGGGCCTGGCAGGTCAGGTGCCCGGCAGGTCAAGGGCACCCGACTCGCCCTGCTGCATTGAACTATACTAGCATCTATGATGCCAGTACAGCTCAAAGCAACAGGGCTGGCGTTAGGGGCAGGCAGCTGCCTAGGGCCCCCGCTCCCCCAGCTAGCGGCACATCGCGCAGCTGCCGTAGGGCCCCTGTGAGGCAGGGAGGCCCACCTGCCCCCTGAACTATACTGGCGTCTGTGAGGAGTGTGTGTGTGTTTTTTGTTTGACTGTAACAGTGAATACTCGACTGTGGGCCATTCTCGGGGGGGATGCAGGCTGTGTTATATACTACGCGGGCAGGGCTATATACCATGCAGGCAGTGCTATATACTATGCAAGCAGTGCTATATACTGTGAAGCCTGTATTTATATACTGTGCAGGCTGTGTTATGTACAGTGCGGGCTGTGCTATATACTGTGCGGGCTGTACTATATACTGTGCGGGCTGAGTTATATACTGTGCAGGCAGTGCTATATACTGTGCAGGCTGTGCTATATACTACACGGGCAGTGCTATATACTATGTGGGCTGTGCTATATACTATGCAGGCTGTGCTATATACAACTCGGGCAGTGCTATATACTGTGCAGGCTGTGCCATATACTACACGGGCAGTGCTATATACTGTGCGGGCTGTGCTATATACTATGCGGGCAGTGCTATATACTACGCGGGCAGTGCTATACACCATGTTCCAAATTATTATGCAAATGATATTTTCTCGGATTTTCCTAAATGGTCGGTGCAAATGATAGTCAGTATAATAAAAGTCATCACCCGTTAGAGTATACATCAAATTTTATTGAAGAAACCTCCCAATGATAACAGTATAATCTCCAAAATGAATAAAACCTCAAAAATGCACTATTCCAAATTATTAGGCACAGTAGAATTTCTAAACATTTGATATATTTTAAAGAACTGAAAATGCTCATTTGTGGAATTTGCAGCATTAGGAGGTCACATTCACTGAACAAAAAAGCTATTTAACTCCAAAACATCCTAACAGGCCAAGTTACATGTTAACATAGGACCCTTTCTTTGATATCACCTTCACAATTCTTGCATCCATTGAACTTGTGAGTTTTTGGAGAGTTTCTACTTGTATGTCTTTGCATAAAGTCAGAATAGCCTCCCAGAGCTGCTGTTTTGATGTGAACTGCCTCCCACCCTCATAGATCTTTTGCTTGATAATACTCCAAAGGTTCTCTATAGGGTTGAGGTCAGGGGAAGATGGTGGCCACACCATGAGTTTATCTCCTTTTATGCCCATAGCAACCAAGGACTCAGAGGTATTCTTTGATGAGATGCTGCATTGTCATGCATGAAGATGATTTAGCTCCTGAAGGCACGTTTCTTCTTTTTATACCATGGAAGAAAGTTGTCAGTCAGAAACTCTATATACTTTGCAGAGGTCATTTGCACACCTTCAGGAACCTTAAAGGGCCCTACCAGCTGTTTCCCCATGATTCCGGACCAAAACATGACTCCTCCACCTCCTTGCTGATGTCACAGCCTTGTTGGGACATGGTGGCCATCCACCAACCATCCACTACTCCATTCATTCTGGACCATCCAGGGTTGCTTGACACTCATCAGTAAACAAGACTGTTTGAAAATTAGTCTTCATGTATGTCTGGGCCCACTGCAACCGTTTCTGCTTGTGAACACTGTTTAGGGGTGGCCAAATAGTAGGTTTATGAACCAAAGGAAGCCTTTGATGGATCCTACACCTTGAGGTTCGAGGGACTCCAGTGGCACCAGCAGCTTCAAATATCTGTTTGCTGGTTTGTAATGGCTTTTTAGCAGCTGCTCTCTTAATCCGATGAACTTGCCTGGCAGAAACCTTCCTCATTATGCCTTTATCAGCACAAACACGTCTGTGCTCAGATTCAGCCACAAACCTCTTAACAGTACGATGATCATGCTTAAGTTTTTGGGAAATATCTAATGTTTTCATCCCTTGATGCTTGATTATTTGATGCTTTTCAGCAGCAGAGAGATACTTTTTCTTTCCCATGTTACTTGAAAACTGTGGCCTGCTAATAATATGGAACATTACTTTTAAGTAGTTTTCCTTTAATTAGAATCACTATGGACTATGAGGAGTGTATAATACTATATGGAGGACTGAGGAGTGTATTATACTATATGGAGAACTATGAGGGGTGCATTACACTATATGGAGCACTATGAGCAATGTATTATACTATATGGAGGACTGAGGAGTGTATTATACTATATGGAGGACTGAGCAGTGTATTATACTATATGGAGGACTAAGGAATGTATTATACTACATGGAGGACTAAGGAGTGCATTATACTATATGGAGGACTGAGGAATGTATTATACTATATGGAGACTGAGGAAGAGGAATGTATTATACTATATGGAGGACTATGAGGGGTGCATTATACTATATGGAGCACAATGAGCAGTGTATTATACTATATGGAGGACTGGGGAGTGTATACTACATGGAGGACTGAGCAGTGTATTATACTATATGGAGCACTATGAGAAGTGTATTATGCTATATAGAGCACTATGAGGAGTGTATTTTATTTGTTTTAAACATCTTTTTATTGAGTTTAACATATAAAACAATCAAAAAGTAGCGGTGATGAGATATCCATGTGATAAGATTCACAGTAATTGAAGTAGTCAGTTCTTCTTAGAAGAACAATATCATTGGTAAAATAGTTGGTTATACAAACAGCTGAAACATAGTAAAACGTGATAAAAACGGTTCACAGCAAAGTGAAGTTAACTCGTGACTACTCTGAAGTTAGAATTAGTAGGTCACCAATATAACTTTAACATAGCAGATAACAGAACAGAATAGAAAGAGGGGGAAAGAAAGAAGAGGGAAGCAAGATTTAGGATTTACCCCTAAGGTGGGGATAGTAGCTGACATATGAAAAAGTAAAAACGAGAGAGGTGATATAGTAAATCAGAGTGAATATTTTTGATTTGTAGTGGAGTCTAAGAATCCAGAGGATCATTAAGTGTTGATGATGGTCAGATATTCATTACTAGATCTAAAATATTTCCAGGGAGCCCATGTTAAATAGAATCTGTCTTGTGAGAAATATGTGTATGCAGATATTTCCTCTATATAATATAACTGATCCACTTTATTGACCCAATCTGAGAGGCTTGGGCAGTTTTTAGTCAACCAGTGAGCTGGGATTAGAAGTTTAGCTGCCGAAAGAAGAAATGCCGGTAGAGATTTATTTTTAAATTTCGAATTGTCTCCCTTCCAATTCAGGAAAATGAGTGTCAGAGACAGAGGCTGTAGTAATTTGCAGATATTAGTTGTATATTTCAACACTTCCTTCCAAAAGATTTGTATTGTCTCACAAGACCACCACATATGCAGGAAAGTTCCAGTATCTTTAGAGCATCTCCAGCAGGTTGATGTGGATTTAGGGTACCATAGGTGAGATAACGATGGGGTTGTATACCATCTAGTGATGACTTTATATGAATTTTCTTGCACCCTAATGCAACTTGATGGGCCATGCGAATTTTTATATATTTGGTCCACCTCCCAATCCTGTAATTCAATACCCAAATCTTTCTCCCAACCACGGATATAAGCTCGTTTGAGTGGGGTTGTGTTGACTATAATTGCTTGATATATTTTGGTCAGAACCTTCTTTGGTGGATTCCTGTGGACTAATAGTTCCTCAAAACCCGTAAGTTCCCTATAAAGGTTGCCGATTTTGAAGTAGTGTTTTATGGCATTTTTGAGCCTATTATAATGAAGGAAGCTTAGTTGAAGTTGGGGGAATTTTGTTTGTAATTCCATTAATGGAAGCAAAGTGCCGTCAATCATTATACCTCCTAAATTGTCTCTGATCTTGTATAGGGGGTCTGAAATAGGTGACATATAATCTTTCTGGTAGAGCTCTGGTAAATCTGCTACTCTAACCAGCGGGGAGGGCAGAGGCATCAGCTACTGTGAGTATCTTGACCAAGTTCGAATAATGTTCTTGGATATTGCGTTTGAGATTTTAATTTTGAGAATAAATTCTTTAGAAGCATGGAGTACAGCATGTATAGGTACTGGTATTGTAGTGTTCGCTATTTGTGTCCAGAGCTTATGGGCATCTCCTCTCCACCAATCAATTATTAAAGATAATGTCGCCGCATCGTGGTACTTTTGAGGGTCTGGGGCTCCCATTCCCCCCCTAGATCTGGGAAGTGATAGCGTCGCATAGTTGATTCTGGGCCTAGAGTCTCTCCAAATATACCTCCCGAACATCGAACGTACCCTTGAAAAGAATGTGTTGGGAACGGCTATTGGTAACATTCTGGAAATATAGCTGAATTTAGGGAGTATAAAACCTTTCAAAAGATTCTTCCTTCCTATCCATGAGACATAAGGGGCTCTCCACGACTTCATCAGTTCAATGGTGTTATTAAGTAGTGGGGTGTAATTAAGTGAGAGTAATAAATGCCAGTGCGGGCTCAATTTTATTCCTAAATATTTGATGAATTTCGAGTTCCATTTTATTGGTAGTTTAGTTGTGATGCCTCGGATGGTTTTTTGATCTACATTTATGCTCATTGCTTCCGATTTGTCCAAGTTTATTTTAAAATTTGAGAGGGTCCCAAACTTCTCGAACACACCCAAAACTGCTGGTATCTCTTTATCAGGGTTGGTCAAAGTTAGTAATAAGTCATCGGCAAAAGCCGCCACCGTGTGGGTTGATCCCTCTAATTGAACTCCCCCAATGTCTGGGTGCTGTCTAATATTCTGGATTAAAGTTTCAATCGACAGGACAAATAGTGTAGGAGACAAGGGACAGCCCTGTCGCGTACCATTCCTAATTTCAAAGGGGGCAGAAAGGTCTTTGTTTACCCTTACTTTTGCAGTGGGTGAGTTATACATTTGAAAGATAGCTTTTATTAAAATCAGTGGAAAACCAAAGCGTCCCAACGCCCCCTGCATGAAAGCCCAGTCCACCCTGTCGAACGCCTTCTCAGCATCTGTTCCAAGCAGAACCAATGGCTTATTGTGGGTGATAGATCGTTGCATTAAATAAAGTATTTTCAAAGAATTGTCTCTGCCCTCTCTGCCCTTCACAAAACCTGTTTGCTCTGGCAAAACCAATGAGTCCAGTACCAGGTTGATTCGATTAGCGATCATCTTTGCAAACAATTTGAGATCATTGTTTAGAAGTGAGATCGGCCTGTAGTTGCTGAACATTTCGGGGTCTTTACCCTCCTTGTGTATAAGAGAAATATGGGCCTCCAATGTTTGTTTGGAGAAGGGTGACCCCTCTAGCGTTTTATTAAACAATTTCAGAAGTAGGGGGCTGAGGATTTCTTGGAAGGTTTTATAATAGGAGTTTGGGAGGCCATCAGGCCCTGGACTTTTACCCATTGGGCTGCCCAACAGGGCGGAACGGAGCTCGCTCAGCCCAAAGGGGGCCGCCAACTCGGTTCGCTGAGTCTCACTGAGGGACGGGAGTCTCAGCGATTCTAGGAATGAGCTGATCTCAACTTTACGTTTAGTTAATTGATCATCAGTTTCACCTGGGCGTATCTAATATATAATTGCCTAGAATACTACTTCCTGCAATTTGTGCCAACTTCCGTGGCTTTGTCCGGAGCTAATGTCCGGAGATAATGTCCGGAGATAATGTCCGGAGATAAGTGAAGTCACCAGTGTCCTACACCCAGGCAGAGCACAGTGGCCCCAGGCAGCATATGGGGCCCAAGGCAGAGGACAGTGGACCCAGGCAGAGCACAGGGGCCCAAGGCAGCATATGGGGCCCCAGGCAGAGCACAGTGGCCCCAGGCAGAGCACAGGGGCCCCAGGCAGCATATGGGGCCCCAGGCAGAGCACAGTGGCCCCAGGCAGCATATGGGGCCCCAGTTAGAGCACAGTGGCCCCAGGCAGAGCACAGTGGCCCCAGGCAGAGCACAGTGGCCCCAGGCAGAACATGGGGCCCCAGCCAGAACATGTGGGGTCCCAGGCAGAGCACAGTGGCCTCAGGCAGCATATGGGGCCCCAGGCAGAGCACAGGGGCCCCAGGCAGCATATGGGGCCCCAGGCAGAGCACAGTGGCCCCAGGCAGAGCACAGGGGCCCCAGGCTGCATATGGGGCCCCAGGCAGAGCACAGTGGTCCCAGGCAGAGCACAGGGGCCCCAGGCAGCATATGGGGCCCCAGGCAGAACATGTGGGGTCCCAGGCAGAGCACAGTGGCCCCAGGCAGAGCACAGGGGCCCCAGGCAGAGCACAGTGGCCCCAGGCAGAACATGTGGCCCCAGGCAGAACATGGGGCCCCAGGCAGAACATGTGGGGTCCCAGGCAGAGCACAGGGGCCCCAGGCAGCATATGGGGCCCCAGGCAGAGCACAGGGGCCCCAGGCAGCATATGGGGCCCCAGGCAGAGCACAGTGGCCCCAGGCAGAGCACAGGGGCCCCAGGCAGCATATGGGGCCCCAGGCAGAGCACAGTGGTCCCAGGCAGAGCACAGGGGCCCCAGGCAGCATATGGGGCCCCAGGCAGAGCACAGTGGCCCCAGGCAGAACATGGGGCCCCAGGCAGAGCACAGGGGCCCCAGGCAGAGCACAGTGGCCCCAGGCAGAACATGGGGCCCCAGGCAGAGCACAGTGGCCCCAGGCAGAGCACAGGGGCCCCAGGTAGCATATGGGGCCCCAGGCAGAGCACAGTGGCCCCAGGCAGAGCACAGGGGCCCCAGGCAGCATATGGGGCCCCAGTTAGAGCACAGTGGCCGCAGGCAGAGCACAGGGGCCCCAGGCAGCATATGGGGCCCCAGGCAGAGCATGTGGGGTCCCAGGCAGAGCACAGTGGCCCCAGGCAGCATATGGGGCCCAAGGCAGAGCACAGGGGCCCCAGGCAGCATATGGGGCCCCAGGCAGAGCACAGGGGCCCCAGGCAGCATATGGGGCCCCAGGCAGAGCACAGTGGCCCCAGGCAGAGCACAGGGGCCCCAGGCAGCATATGGGGCCCCAGGCAGAGCACAGTGGTCCCAGGCAGAGCACAGGGGCCCCAGGCAGCATATGGGGCCCCAGGCAGAGCACAGTGGCCCCAGGCAGAACATGGGGCCCCAGGCAGAGCACAGGGGCCCCAGGCAGGGCACAGTGGCCCCAGGCAGAACATGGGGCCCCAGGCAGAGTACAGTGGCCCCAGGCAGAGCACAGGGGCCCCAGGCAGCATATGGGGCCCCAGGCAGAGCACAGGGGCCCCAGGCAGCATATGGGGCCCCAGTGAGAGCACAGTGGCCCCAGGCAGAGCACATGGGCCCCAGGCAGAGCACAGTGGCCCCAGGCAGAACATGTGGGGTCCCAGGCAGAGCACAGTGGCCCCAGGCAGCATATGGGGCCCCAGGCAGAACACAGGGGCCCCAAGCAGCATATGGGGCCCCAGGCAGAGCACAGTGGCCCCAGGCAGAGCACAGGGGCCCCAGGCAGCATATGGGGCCCCAGGCAGAGCACAGGGGCCCAAGGCAGAGCACAGTGGCCCCAGGCAGAACATGGGGCCCCAGGCAGAGCACAGTGGCCCCAGGCAGAGCACAGGGGCCCCAGGCAGCATATGGGGCCCCAGGCAGAGCACAGTGGCCCCAGGCAGCATATGGGGCCCCAGTTAGAGCACAGTGGCCCCAGGCAGAGCACAGGGGCCCCAGGCAGAGCACAGTGGCCCCAGGCAGCATATGGGGCCCAAGGCAGAGCACAGGGGCCCCAGGCAGCATATGGGGCCCCAGGCAGAGCACAGTTGCCCCAGGCAGAGCACAGGGGCCACAGGCAGCATATGGGGCCCCAGGCAGAGCACAGGGGCCCCAGGCAGCATATGGGGCCCCAGGCAGAGCACAGTGGCCCCAGGCAGAGCACAGGGGCCCCAGGCAGCATATGGGGCCCCAGGCAGAGCACAGTGGTCCCAGGCAGAGCACAGGGGCCCCAGGCAGCATATGGGGCCCCAGGCAGAGCACAGTGGCCCCAGGCAGAACATGGGGCCCCAGGCAGAGCACAGGGGCCCCAGGCAGAGCACAGTGGCCCCAGGCAGAACATGGGGCCCCAGGCAGAGCACAGTGGCCCCAGGCAGAGCACAGGGGCCCCAGGCAGCATATGGGGCCCCAGGCAGAGCACAGTGGCCCCAGGCAGAGCACAGGGGCCCCAGGCAGAGCACAGGGGCCCCAGTTAGAGCACAGTGGCCCCAGGCAGAGCACAGGGGCCCCAGGCAGAGCACAGTGGCCCCAGGCAGAACATGGGGCCCCAGGCAGAACATGTTGGGTCCCAGGCAGAGCACAGTGGCCCCAGGCAGCATATGGGGCCCAAGGCAGAGCACAGGGGCCCCAGGCAGCATATGGGGCCCCAGGTAGCATATGGGGCCCCAGGCAGAGCACAGTGGCCCCAGGCAGAACATGGGGCCCCAGGCAGAGCACAGGGGCCCTAGGCAGCATATGGGGCCCCAGGCAGAGCACAGGGGCCCCAGGCAGCATATGGGGCCCCAGGCAGAGCACAGTGGCCCCAGGCAGAGCACAGGGGCCCCAGGCAGCATATGGGGCCCCAGGCAGAGCACAGTGGTCCCAGGCAGAGCACAGGGGCCCCAGGCAGCATATGGGGCCCCAGGCAGTGCACAGTGGCCTCAGGCAGAACATGGGGCCCCAGGCAGAGCACAGGGGCCCCAGGCAGAGCACAGTGGCCCCAGGCAGAACATGGGGCCCCAGGCAGAGCACAGTGGCCCCAGGCAGAGCACAGGGCCCCCAGGCAGCATATGGGGCCCCAGGCAGAGCACAGTGGCCCCAGGCAGAGCACAGGGGCCCCAGGCAGCATATGGGGCCCCAGTTAGAGCACAGTGGCCCCAGGCAGAGCACAGGGGCCCCAGGCAGAGCACAGTGGCCCCAGGCAGAACATGGGGCCCCAGGCAGAACATGTGGGGTCCCAGGCAGCATATGGGGCCCCAGGCAGAGCACAGTGGCCCCAGGCAGAGCACAGGGGCCCCAGGCAGCATATGGGGCCCCAGTTAGAGCACAGTGGCCCCAGGCAGAGCACAGGGGTCCCAGGCAGAGCACAGTGGCCCCAGGCAGCATATGGGGCCCCAGGCAGAGCACAGGGGCCCCAGGCAGCATATGGGGCCCCAGGCAGAGCACAGTGGCCCCAGGCAGAGCACAGGGGCCCCAGGCAGCATATGGAGCCCCAGGCAGAGCACAGGGGCCCCAGGCAGAGCACAGTGGCCCCAGGCAGAACATGGGGCCCCAGGCAGAGCACAGTGGCCCCAGGCAGAGCACAGGGGCCCCAGGCAGCATATGTCTTTCATCCCTCCCCTCATAAGCATGTTCATGGATCCTGTGTAACTGTACCTTAAATAACAAGAATTGTCAAGAGCTGGTGAGTGCAGCCATTTTTTGTTCTTTCTTACTATTATTTATTAATTGTATTATTCTTACATTTGAATAAATAAAGTATATATGGATTCTAGACTCCCGATTCTTTAGAATCGGGCTGCCATCTAGTATTATATAAGTCGGCATAATAATCTCTAAAGGCAGAGGCAATTTCATCTGGATTTTTAGTTGAAGTTCCACTCGGGGTTTTTATTGAATATATTACCGCTCTTGCCTTCCGTTTTTTGATCATTATTACCATAAACCTAGACATTTTATCTCCGTGTGCAAACATTTTATTTTTCCATTTATTGTATATTTTAAGCGAGTTTTGGTTTAAAAGATCTTTCAGAGCTTCTCTTTTTCTTAAGAGTGATGTTAGTACTTGGGGGTTTAGCGATAATTTGTGTTTTTTTTCCAATGTCTGAATCTCTGTATAAAGGGTTTTAACTTCAGTTTGTCTTGTTTTATTTTTATATGAGGTCAGGGAGATCATCTCTCCTCTTAAAACCGCCTTATGGGCTTCCCACACTGTTGCAAAGGGAATAGTATCGTGATCGTTAGTTTCAAAGAATTCCTTTAGTTTTTTTAATATTTTCTCTCTGGATGATTTATCAGTCAATAGAGTCTCATTCAATCTCCATACGTTATTTTTAGGCCTATGGCCAATCTGAAGTTTGCTGATGAGTATCGAGTGATCCGAATGGACACTTGGAGTTATTTGTATGTCTTTTAGAAATGAAAACATTTGCAGTGGGATAAAGAGATAGTCAATACGACTGTAAGATAATTGTGTTTGAGAAAAATGCGTATAATCCTTGGAGGTAGGATGAAAGTACCTCCAGGCATCTATTAATTGATGAAACTTTAGAATCGAGTGGACACGCCTGAAAGCTTTTTTGGGGATATTAGATTTCCCAGTCGAAGAGTCCATTACTGGTTCTAGTGGAGTATTAAAATCTCCTCCTAATATTAATGGGCCTTCAATAAAGCTGTCTACTTCTTTCATTGTTTTAGATAGCCAGATATCCTGTTTTATGTTGGGTGTGTAGACATTACCAATCGTGATTAGCTTATGCGCAACTATGCCCTTAATAAAGATGAACCTGCCCTCCTTATCTCTAAGAATGTCTAGAAGTTGGAAAGGGGTATATTTCGATATAGCGATTGCTACCCCCCTAGATTTCCTTGATGTTGAGAAAGAATGGAACCAAGTATTATAAAAATGTTTTTCAAAATTGGGGAATTTGTCTTGGATAAAGTGAGTTTCTTGTAATAAAAGAATATCTACACCAAGTCTCTTAGTGTGTGCTAATACCTGGGCTCTCTTGATCGGCGCGTTTAGGCATCTTACATTATATGAAGCGATGGTTGTTTCTTGAGTGTGGTCAGTCATTCCAGATCTGGATATGGATGAGTCTCCAATGTTTATATAGGTTTGTTCGCCGGTCGGGGTGGGATGGGAGGGTGGGGAGGTGAGAAATTGAAAAAGAGAGGTGAAGAAACATTAACATTAAAACAATAACAGGGGCTTGATGCCCAGTACCATATATTAGAACCATTAGGCTTTTTAGGTTATACCAGCTGGAAATTAAGCTTAACAAGTAATAATAAGCAACGAACATAACATTCAGATAATCTATCTATGTTCAAAAAATCTAAGAGTAATGGTTATTTTAACCATCCTAAAGGAGCAATCTACAGATGCGTCCAACACATATGTAAAGTGGACCAGAGACTTTTTTTTTTTTGTTTTTTTTTTAAAATATATATGTAAATAAACATTCAGATGGGTACGTGGTTAAACAAACTTAATCACCGGTCCACTTTCGAAATCTCAGCAACTACAGGGAAGTATCTTTGATCAAGGTCCTTGTTCTTAGGAATTGGAAGGACGGGAATTCTCCAGTCGTTATGAAGGTTCATCTCTGAGATTTCGTTTGCCGCTTTTTAGGTCTTTGTCTCTTTGAATTCTCTGTAGTGTTCCAGGGCTCGTGGTCTGGAAGCCTCGGGAGTTGAAGATCATTATGGATTGATCTCAGATCAGGAAGGTGGTCCAAGTGAATGTCCAGTTCCTCACATACTCGGCTAATGTCCGAGGATGTTCTAACTGTAAACCTCTTACCATTAGCAGTTATTAGTAAACCAAATGGAAATAGCCAGCGAAAAAGAAAGCGCCGTTCCTTGAGGACATCTGTAAAGGGTCTCAGAAGGTACCTTTTGGTAAGGGTTGAAGGTGCGAGGTCCTGAAAAATTTGGATTTTTGAAGTTTTGTATGTCAGTGTTTCTTGAGATCTGGCATTCCTGATGATTTTTTCTTTAACTCGGAAGTCTATAATCTTGCAGATGATGTCTCTTGGTCGTTCCGAAGTGAGGAGTGTATTTTAATATATGGAGGACTATGGGGAGTATATTATACTATAGCAATAGCAATGACAAATATATACTAGGATGGGGCACCGGATAGTTACGCCACTGAGGTCACACTATACAACCTTGCAATAAAGCTATAGTGTGCAAAATGAAATGAATAGGGAATATGTGAATTTGGGTGGAAAATATTTTGAAAAAGAAGAGAATGTCCAGCTTCACCGAATCCGTAAAAAAAAAAGAGTTTTCTTTATTCACAAACTTTAAACATGGAGGATACAGACTTCAGCACAAACCAGATTGGTGAGAATCTCAACGCGTTTCTGGAGACTAAGCTCCCTTAATCATGACATTCCAAAAGACCCATGTATCCCACTTAAATAGCCCTAAACCGGAAAACACACCGGTGGGGTGAATAATTAATCTAACTAATTTAAAAAGTGGGCGTAAGAAGAACAGATATAAAAAATTTCCTAACACGGATTCGGTGTAGCTGGACATTCTCTTCTTTTTTGGACTTTATACGCTTGGACACAGCGGGTCCGTGCTCCCGAAGATTGGTTTATGCATCATGGGTGAGCTGGCTTATATTCCTTCTTTCTGGAAAATATTTTGGCATGGTGGGGGGGCCCCATTTGAATGTTCGCACCGTGGCCCATAACTTTGTAGTTACGCCACTGCAACCACCTATCTATCTAGCCACAATGTGAGATACAGCAGACTTTTTCACATTCAGCTAGTGAAATAATATAATTTAGAATGCTATACTCGTGCATGGAGCACTATAGAAGCTGTGCACAGCACACTTGTAGGACATGTGCCCTGCCGGCTTTGTCTGAGAACCCCCCCCAAAAAAAAATCCGGAAGGTAAATATTACAGCCACACTGGTCACTATCTAGCTACACTATCTGACTGATATACAACCGCCTAACTAAATAGCTGAAATCTTGATGCAAACAGTAGCAGCATCAGGAGCAGCCTCTCTGCGCTGTATCAGTGTCAAAATGGCGCTAAAACAACATGTCCGCTATTTATATGGAGAGGGACATGTGATTTCAGCAGCCAGTGACACAAGCCGTGGTGTCAGGACATTGTGGGTGGTTTCCTGCGCCCTGATTGGCTAGCCGCAATGTGCACACATAAAGTTAGGAAATAAAAAGACTGCTGTGCTGTGCTGTGCTTCCAAGAACGCCACGCGTCTGATCTCTTCAAAGCCCCTCCTCTCATCAAACCCGTGCCAAACACACATGATACACCACCATTACTGTTGCTAAAGTGAAGAAAATATTTTTGTGGCAATGCAAATATTTTCCCGCACTTTTACCGAATGTTACCAATTTTATAAAATTTTGCTCGGGTTTCAGGTCACGTATCCGAACATGCCATATTCGTGCCGAATGTATGTTTGGCAATCGTTTTCCGATCAAATTCGCTCATCTTTAATTACCATCAGCACAGAGAGTGTGCATCGGGAGCTTCATTACTTGCAAGTTATACACCACCAAGCACAATGACGAGGGCAGATGTAATGGTGTAATGCACGCCGCTGCTGGACTCTGGAACAGTGGAAATGTGTTCAGTGAATTGATGTTTCTTTATCTGGCAGTCTGATGGATGAGACTGGGTTTGGAAAATTCCAGAATGATACCTAGGAGGGCAAAGTAGGCAATTTTCCAGGGCCACTAGCCTTTACAGGCCAGAAACCAGGGCCGGACTGGCCATCGGGCAGTTCTGGCAAATGCCAGAAGGGCCGATGGCAGTAGTGGGCCGCTCGAGTGTGCCGCTGTCGGCACACTCCCCCCGCTGTCGCGGCACACTCCCCCCGCTCTCGCGGCACACTCCCCCCGCTCTCGCGGCACACTCCCCCCGCTCTCGCGGCACACTCCCGGCCCCGCATTCAACTATACCGGCGTCATAGACGCCAGTACAGTTGAATGCAATGATGGAGGAGAGTGCGTCCGCTGACGCCCCCTCTCCCATCATTCCCCGCTCTGCCTGCCGCTGACACTGCGGGTGCGCGATGACGTCATATCATCGCGCACCTGCTGTGTGACCGGGCGGGCAGACTGCGGCTGCTGAGACCGGAGCCAGGAGCAGCGCGGGGCACGAGGAGAGAGGTGAGTAGAGTGTTTGTTTTTTTTTTTATCAATGAGTGATGACTGGATTGGGGGGCTGTGGGGCTATGGGGGCTGTGCTGGCTGTATTCCATTCTATGGGGGCTGTGCTGGCTGCATTCCATTCTATGGGGGCTGTGCTGGCTGTATTCCATTCTATGGGGGCTGTGCTGGCTGTATTCCATTTTATGGGGGCTGTGCTGGCTGTATTCCATTCTATGGGGGCTGTGCTGGCTGCATTCCATTCTATGGGGGCTGTGCTGGCCTCATTACATTCTATGGGGGCTGTGCTGGCTGCATTCCATTCTATGGGGGCTGTGCTGGCTGCATTCCATTCTATGGGGGCTGTGCTGGCTGCATTCCATTCTATGGGGGAAGTGCTGGCTGTATTCCATGTTATGGGGGCTGTGCTGGCTGTATTCCATTCTATGGGGGCTGTGCTGGCTGCATTCCATTTTATGGGGGCTGTGCTGGCCTCATTACATTCTATGGGGGCTGTGCTGGCTGCATTCCATTCTATGGGGGCTGTGCTGGCCTCATTACATTCTATGGGGGCTGTGCTGGCTGCATTCCATTTTATGGGGGCTGTGCTGGCCTCATTACATTCTATGGGGGCTGTGCTGGCTGCATTCCATTCTATGGGGGCTGTGCTGGCTGCATTCCATTTTATGGGGGCTGTGCTGGCCTCATTACATTCTATGGGGGCTGTGCTGGCCTCATTACATTCTATGGGGGCTGTGTTGGCTGCATTACATTCTATGGGGGCTGTGCTGGCTGCATTACATTTTATGGGGGCTGTGCTGGCTGCATTACATTCTATGGGGGCTGTGCTGGCTGCATTACATTCTATGGGGGCTGTGCTGGCTGCATTACATTCTATGGGGGCTGTGCTGGCTGCATTACATTCTATGGGGGCTGTGCTGGCTGCATTACATTCTATGGGGGCTGTGCTGGCTGCATTACATTCTATGGGGGCTGTGCTGGTTGCATTACATTCTATGGGGGCTGTGCTGGCTGCATGACATTCTATGGGGGCTGTGCTGGCTGCATTACATTCTATGGGGGCTGTGCTGGCTGCATTACATTCTATGGGGGCTGTGCTGGCTGCATTACATTCTATGGGGGCTGTGCTGTATTACATTCTATGGGGCCTGTGCAGCATTACATTCTATGGGGGCTGTGCAGCATTACATTCTATGGGGGCTGTGCTGCAAGATACATGGCTTGTAGCTTACTCCTCACATGACAGTTGGATCTATGGGGGCTGTGCTGTATTATAGTCTATGGGGGTTGTGCTGCATTACATTCTATGGGGGCTGCGCTGTATTACATTCTATGGGGACTGAGCTGTAATGCTGTATACAGCTGTGATTATATGTTATATAGTCGTGTTACACTCCCCTCACTTCTTGTAACCTACAAGTGTACAAAGATATTATACAGTCACCATGTGACAAATGGGCCTGTGTGACTTCAAATGCCAGGGCTGAATTTTAGTCCCAGTCCGGCCCTGCCAGAAACTGCACTGATAGTGCTAGTCCTGCATTATCAGTGCAGTTCCAAGTGTAGAAGAATATTTGTTCACATCATGGTTATGTGGCTAAAGGTTCTTCACCCTGCTGAGTATGGAGGAACTTGAAGGAAACCTGTCATATTGGATAATGCTATTAACCTGCAGATATAGGGTTAATCAGCAGGATAACAGGGTTATAAAGGTGCCTGGCTGCCTTATTGACCGTACGACTCCCAGGAGAAAATTAAATGTATTCTTCACCACTCGGTATAAAGTGAGCGGCAACTGTAAGCATTCCCTGGCACTTTGACTGACAGCCATCGTTCATAGCTATGAGTGGTTACTGTAGGCAAAAAAAAAAGGAGAAGCCAGCACTAGGGTTGAGCGAAACAGATCGGCACTTTTCAAAAGTCGCCGACTTTTAGCAAAGTCGGGTTTCGTGAAACCCGACCCGATCCCACTCTGGGATCGGGTCGGCGGTACACGATCTGTAATCCAAAGTCGGGTTTCGTTTTCATATATATATATATATATATATATATATATATATATATATATATATATATATATATATATATATATATATATATATATATATGTCATAGAGAGACACACATATATATATATATATATTTATATTTACTTCAGCGCGATAATGTTGAAAAGCCGGTAATTCAATTGCCGGCTTTTCATTTCTCCTGCCTAAACCCGACATGATATGAGACATGGTTTACATACAGTAAACCATCTCATATCCCCCTTTTTTTGCATATTCCACACTACTAATGTTAGTAGTGTGTATGTGCAAAATTTCGGCGCTGTAGCTATTAAATTTAAGGGTTAAATCGCGGAAAAAATTGGCGTGGGCTCCCGCGCAATTTTCTCCGCCAGAGCGGTAAAGCCAGTGACTGACGGCAGATATTAATAGCCAGGAGAGGGTCCATGGTTATTGGCCCCCCCGTGGCTAAAAACATCTGCCCCCAGCCACCCCAGAGAAGGCACATCTGGGGTGGCCTCATGTCCTCATGAACTGCAGCCTGGGAACTTTTTCCCACGCTCCAGGTCATATGAGGACATCCACCAGGGGGCGCATCACCGCGACTGAAGGTAACTACAGGTCATTGACCTACATTTCCTTCATTCGCCGGGGCTTACAGGCACAAGCACAGCTGCATTAGCAGGGCTCCTGCCTGTAAAATATTTTAACCCCTTCAGATGGATTTACCTCGTGGGACGTGACAGTTCATCAGAGGGTGTGTATATTGTGGGTTTATTATTTTGCCAAGCAAGGGTCTTCAAATGGATTGAGAGAGCAATAAAATATTAAAACAACCGCTGTGTTTATTTCATTAAAATACTTTTTAATCATGTGTGTGTGTTTTTTAACCCTTTCAAACAATTGGATTAATAATGGATAGGTGTCATAATTGACGCCTCTCCATTATTAATCTGGCTTAATGTCACCTTACAATAGCAAGGTGGCATTAACCCTTCATTAACCCATATCCCACCGCTACACGGGAGTGGGAAGAGAGTGGCCAAGTGCCAGAATAGGCGCATCTTCCAGATGTGCCTTTTCTGGGGTGGCTGGGGGCAGATGTTTTTAGCCACGGGGGGGCCAATAACCATGGACCCTCTCCTGGCTATTAATATCTGTCGTCAGTCACTGGCTTTACCGCTCTGGCGGAGAAAATTGCGTGGGAGCCCACGCCAATTTTTTCCGCGATTTAACCCTTAAATTTAATAGCTACAGCGCCGAAATTTTGCACATACACACTACTAACATTAGTAGTGTGGAATATGCAAAAAAAAGGGGGATATGAGATGGTTTACTGCATGTAAACCATGTCTCATATCATGTCGGGTTTAGGCAGGAGAAATGAAAAGCCGGCAATTGAATTACTCGCTTTTCAACATTATCGCGCTGAAGCAAATATTAAAAAAGTATGCTTCCCCATTGAAATGCATTGGGTTTCGTGTTTTGGCCGATCCCCGACCCCGACTTTTCAATAAGATCGGCCGATTTCACTCGACCCGACTTTTGAGAAAGTCGGGTTTCGTGAAACCTGACTCGATCTCAAAAAATGAAAAGTCGCTCAACCCTAGCCAGCACTGCTTATGGTCAGAACGCAATACAAATGGTGCATATGCACCTACTGAATTCTAACTGTAGTTCAAATATGAGACATTTAGCAAACAATTGATCAATTCTTTGAGCCACCCCGCCACTTCACGGCAATCTCATAATGGGGCAGTCCTACTCTACGTATTTTATTAACATTGTGCCATTACGGCCTCCTAAAATGTATAAAGAGTATAAAAAGAAAGATAGGCTGCTGTTCACACACACAGCAGCCCTGCCCTGCCTCAGGCTCTAGTTAATTGTGCACCTGTGTCTCAGCCTGTTTCACTCTTTAACTTTGGTGCTGGTTTGGAAGTGTGGAAGCCAGATCTGAAATGTCCGCACAGGACCTGATCGGCTTTTACCTGCGCTTGCCTTTCGTGGCACCAAGGGAGTGATTCTGAAATGCTCCAGGTACAGTTTGCATGTTATGGTAATGTTATTTAATGTTGTCTTTCCTTTTTTTTTTTTTTTCTCACTCTTAATACATTTAGGAGGCCGTAATGGCACAATGTAAATAAAACACGTAGAATAGGACTGCCCCACTATGAGAATGCCGTGAAGTGGCGGGGTAGCTCAAAGAATTGATCAATTGTTTGCTAAATGTCTCATATTTGAAATACAGATAGAATTCAGTATGTGCATGTGCACCTTATGTATTGTGTCCTGACCTTAAGCAGTGCTGGCTTCTCCTTTTTTTTGTCGTTACTGTAGGCACACTTGTATGAACGGTGTCATACACCTGTATGACCGGTTGCCGGGCTCTTTCATAATGCTGTTTGATCACTGTATACACAGCGCTGAATGACCTCTGAGTACAGGTCAGGAAGCTGTAATAATAATTTGTGCTACTGTCTCTTTCTTCAGTACCGGAAGGAATCAGGAGCTGCTGGGTCTTAGCAGATAGAGTATAGTCAGTAGGTTTAATTGCCCTGTAACTGGGGCTAACATGCCATCTCTAAGTACAAGGGAAATAAAAAATAAATAATTGAATGAATGAATGAATGAATGAATGAATGAAGGAACAAAAATGTGAAAAATATGTGCATGTATATATTTTTTTATGGAAAATTGCAAATATGCCAGCTTAGTGCCAATACATTGTGCCCAACTTCTGCTTCGGGAGAAATGAATCCCATAAAAAAAAAATCTCTCTACACTACAGCAATGCCATACATGTGTACAATAACTCCACTTTAGGCTACTTACAATAATGAGGCAGAGTGGCAAGTGGCATAATACATAGTGATAACCTTACCTCAACACAAAGGATGGCCTTAAAAACTACAATCCCACAATGACATTGTCAACAAGGAAGAGGACAAAGGTGGCAACATCGAGATCAGGCCAGTAGATGCAGCTCTGGCAAAAATTAAGAGACCACCACATCGAAACCCTGTCATGGGCAGCCCAATCTCCAGACCTGAACTCCATTGAAAATCTCTGGAATGTAATCAACAGGATGATGGATAGTAACAAGCCATCAAACAAAGAAGAACTGCTTACATTTTTGTGCCAGAAGCAGTGTGAAAGACTGGGGGAAAGCATGCCAAGACGCATGAAAGCTGTGATTAAAAATCATGGTTATTCCACAAAATATTGATTTCTGAACTCTTCCTGAGTTAAAAGATTAGTATTGTTGTTTCTAAATGATTATCAACTTGTTTCCTTTGCACTATTTGAACTCTGAAAGCACTGGGTTTTTTTTTTTTATTATTTTGACCATTTTTCTTTGTAAAAAGAAAAATACAAAATTTATTGCCTGTAAATTCGGAGACATGTTGTCAGTAGTTTACAGAATAAAACAACAATTTACATTTTACTCAAAAATATACCTATGAAGAGAAAAATCAGACAAACTGAACATTTTGCAGTGGTCTCTTAATTTTTGCCAGAGCTGTAAATATGAGAAAGAAGCTTTTCAGCAACTAAAAATCTGTGATGCGTACCATGTACTTCTTCACAGTCCGATCTTATCCTTCTCTACCAAACTAGAAAAAATTCTAGATGATGCCTTGGATGCCAGTGTCATCCCCAAAAAATCCTTGATGGTCTTCTTACCAAATTTCCTAAGCTTCCCACCTTTTATCTTCTTCCAAAGGTCCATAAGAACCTTTCGAATCCACCTCAACGTCTGATTGTCTTGGGCATGCCACATGCCATCCTTATATATTATTTCTAAACACTCTTTTTCGGTGATTACTTTGTATCTCCGTTCATACTGCTCCCACACACACAAATGATACACCATTTGAAAGGTAAACTTGCCCCCTTCAGCAAGAAAATAGCCAAACAAACCACACATCCATGATGTGATCACAAAATACAGTTTAAACATTAATTTTCATAAACCTGCAGTAAGGAAAAATGACCTGCAGGTGCAATCACACTATCTCAAAGCACACTATCACAAAGCTGCTTACAGACATCACAAACAAATCCTAACACTTGCCTTGGGGGCTTTCCAGCTTGCCGAACTCCTTGCCCAGCCGATTTCAGGCACAATGGAGGATTGCACACTTCACTGCAGGTGAGTCACATAAACACATTTGTAAACATGCACTGCCTATTCAATTGCACACTTGTTCCGTTTATACTCCGCCGACACACAAAAATGATACACCATTTCAAAGGTCAAATGACCTGCAGGTGGCATTTGCCTTGGGGTCTTTCCAGCTTGCCAAAGTGCTTGCCCAGCCTATTTCAGGCAAATTCGAGGATTGCACACTTCACTGCAGGTGAGTCACATATGCAAATACATTTGTAAACATGCACTGCTTTTTCAGTGATTACTTCACCCCACACACACAAATGGTGAGTCACATATGCAAACACATTTGTAAAAATGCACTGCTTTTTCAGTGATTACTTCGCTCCCCACACACAAATAATACACCATTTAAAAGGTAAACTTGCCCCTTTCAGCAAGAAAAGACACAAACAAATCACACATTCATTATTTGATCAATAAATACAGTTTAAACATTCATTTTCAGAAACCTGCAGAAAAAAAACAATAACCTGCAGGTGGCACCACAACCTCAAGACATTTTTTTTGCCTCTACTTATCAAACCAATTTATTGTATTACCAATCTACACATATAAATACCTCTCTGTGTTCATCTCATTAAATACATTAACATTTGACCAGCTTGATTTTCCTGAAATTGCCTGTGCCCCCGACAACCAACGTGTGAAAATTTTGCACGGGCCAACTAGTGTAAATGTATTATTAATTGAAATCTATAGTCGAAACGCTGCCCTATGTCAGGGACACTACTACGGATGTCCTTACAAAGGTAAATGGTATGTATCTGGAACCAAACATGATGCTGGTTACGATTGATAGTGAATTGTAAACATCTGTAAATGTCTTGCTCCATGCCTCATTGGCACACTTTTCTCCAGTCATTAAAGCCAACCCAGTTGGTCAGTTCCTAAGAGCTCGACATATTTGTTCGACTAATGCTAGATTCGAACACCAATCTACCATTTTAAAAAAGAGATTCGAATCTAGGGGTTACAGTAGGATAAATATAAAATGTGGGTATAGGAGAGCCAAAGTAATACCACGCGATGAATTACTTTTACATTTACAAAAAAAATAACAAAAAGAGTATGGATACTAATTTCATATCTACCTCCAATTGCCATTATGAGTCTATTCGTACAATTCTAAGAAGCCACAGGTTCATTCTCCAAACGAACAACGTGTTGGCTAAGAATTTAACATGAGCTCCAAGGATAACACCCAATAGGGGTAGCAAACCTGAAGGACTGCCTAGTACACAGTCACTATGTGGCCAAAACCACCATTCCATTTGGCACCAGGGGCCCAATATTGGGTTTCTATCCTTGCGGTAATTGCCTAGCATGTACTAATATGGTAAGATCTATGTCTTTCCTTCCATCGGATGGAGTACAGGAGTATCAGATCAAACACCACATTACATCCAACACTGCACTTGTCGTGTATTACGCCACTTGCCCCTGCAAGATATATGTGGGGTTAACCTCATTCGAGTTAAAAATCCAAATTAGAAAGCAGGTACATTGTGGTTGTGAAAGGGGTCAGACCTGTCTCTGTTAAAAACCCTGCCTGAACATTTTAAGCTATTCCATGGATGGCATTGATAGGGTCAATTGTGGCACTAGAGGGGGAAATGCCAAGCAGATATTTGCCCAACGAGAATGCCGTTGGATTTCCCTACTAAATACGATAGTTTTGCCCTTTCTATAGAATAAGTCTTGCTTTATGTGACTCTGTCCCATAAGACCAATATGTTGACTTAACAACTTTTTTACTCCTTGTAATTTCCAAATTTTTATTTTTATTTCTTGTGTGTCTTGTTTCTCTTTTTAGCATTACCATTACAGTCTTTGATGGTTCACGCTTGTCACAGTGAGTAATGTCTTTCTTCCTCTTGTTTTTGGAATATTCCCCAGAAGACCATGGTGATCATCTATAAATGAAGGCCACAAAAACCGAAACATTCTCTTTTATGCTGCATCAACCTGTGTGTCATGACTCTCTTGTCGGGTGTCCCGGGGCCAGGAGCTCCTTCCTTGTCCCTAACAGTAGGGGGCGCCCTAGCTCGCCCTGTTCCCCAGATTACTTCTGATGGTGAAGACACTGTGACCACAATACCTTGCGTTAGCTCCTGAATGCACACTCAGTCTGTACCCTTTCCCCACCCAGGGAAGAGCGGAGTAGTAGTGTACCATAATACACCAACTAGACTAACAAGGTAGTACAAACAGGGATAACGAAAAATACCAATCTTACAAGTATACTCGCACAAACAACAGAGTAATGCACTGGGGCATGGAGGATGGGGTTAAACCTAAGAAGGAGAAGAAGGGGAGCTATCACACACAAAATCTAGCAACAATGACAGATAAATCCACCAATGGCCTTCTCAAATAACAACCAATAACCGCCTGCCATGCAGCAAAAGCTATCCTCTGAGTGCTAGCCAGGACCCTTATTATATAGTAGATGAGAGAGGTTAACAGTGAACAGCTGAGCCTTAATGCAGGAAAGCTTCCAGGAGCTTTCAATTGAGATTAACCCTTGCACTGCTAAAAGAAACCTGCACCATTTAACATGAAGGCGAAGTGCTTCTAATCAGTGCAGGAGTAGGAGAAATTAGACACTGCAGTCTTCTAGATCCTTTCTGCCGTGGTAAAGCCGTGACAGTATCTCCCCTTCTACAAAGGACCTCAGAATCAGGTTTATCAGGGTGTGTGAGGACCTATTGCCATATATTAGTGCTTCTTACAAAATTAGAATACCATCAAAAAGTTAATTTATTTCAGTTCTTCAATACAAAAAGCGAAACTCATATATTATATAGAGCCATTACAAACTGAGTGATCTATTAATCTTGATGATTATGGCTTACAGCCAAAGAAAACCCAAAAGTCATTATCTCAGTGAATTAGAATAATTAACCAAAAACACCTGCAAAGGCTTCCTAAGCAGTTAAGAAAGTCCCTTAGTCTGTTTCAGTAGGCTCCAAAATCATGGGGAAGATGCTGACTTGATAGATGTCCAGAAGGCAGTCATTGACAAACTCCACAAGGAGGGTAACCCACAAAAGATCATTGCTAAAGAAGCTGGCTGTTCACAGAATGCTGTATCCAAGAATATTAATGGAAAGTTGAGTGGAAGGAAAAAGTATACGAGAAAAAGGTGCACAAGCAACTGGGATAACCACAGCCTTGAAATGATTGTTAACCCCTTAATCCCATATGACGTGCTATCCCGTCAAGATGACCTGGGACTTAATTCCCAGTGACGGGATAGTACGTCATATGCGATCGGCCGCGCTCACGGGGGAGCGCGGCCGATCACGGCCGGGTGTCAGCTGCCTATCGCAGCTGACATCCGGCACATTAACCCCCAGCACACCGCGATCAAACATGATCGTGGTGTACCGGCGGTACAGAGAAGCATCGCGCAGGGAGGGGGCTCCCTGCGTGCTTCCCTGAGACGATCGGTACAAGGCGATGTACTCACCTTGTACAGAGCATCTCCTCCCTGCAGTCCCCGGATCCAAAATGGCCGCGGGGCTGCATCCGGGTCCTGCAGGGAGTACTTCCGGGTCCGGAGCAGGCTGCAGAGCAGTCTGCTCCGATGAAAGTACGATCGCCGATCTGACAGAGTGCTGTGCAAACTGTCAGATCGGCGATCTGTGATGTCCCCCCCGGGACAAAGTAAAAAAGTAAAAAAAAAAATTTCCACATGTGTAAAAAAAAAGATTAAAAAAAAATTCCTAAATAAAGAAAAAAAATATATTATTCCCATAAATACATTTCTTTATCTAAAAAAAACAAAAAAAACCCAATAAACGTACACATATTTAGTATTGCCGCGTCCGTAATGACCCAACCTATAAAACTGTCCCACTAGTTAACCCCTTCAGTGAACACCGTAAGAAAAAAACAAAAAAACAACGCTTTATTATCATACCGCCGAACAAAAAGTGGAATAACACGCGATCAAAAAGACGGATATAAATAACCTTGGTACCGCTGAAAATGTCATCTTGTCACACAAAAAACGAGCCGCCATACAGCATCATAAGCAAAAAAATAAAAAAAGTTATAGTCCTCAGAATAAAGCAATGCCAAAATAATTATTTTTTCTATAAAATAGTTTTTATCGTATAAAAGCGCCAAAACATAAAAAAAATGATATAAATGAGGTATCGCTGTAATCATACTGACCCGAAGAATAAAACTGCTTTATCAATTTTACCAAACATGGAACGGTATAAATGCCTCCCCCAAAAGAAATTCATGAATAGCTGGTTTTTGGTCATTCTGCCTCACAAAAATCGGAATAAAAAGTGATCAAAAACTGTCACGTGTCCGAAAATGTTACCAATAAAAACGTCAACTCGTCCCGCAAAAAACAAGACCTCACATGACTCTGTGGACCAAAATATGAAAAAATTATAGCTCTCAAAATGTGGTTCATTCAGTGTGTGACGGCTGCCAATCATAAAAATAGGCTAAAAAACCCGCTATAAAAGTAAATCAAACCCCCCTTCATCAACCCCTTAGTTAGCGAAAAATAAAAAAAATTAAAAAATGTATTTATTTCCATTTTCCCATTAGGGTTAGGGTTAGGGCTAGGGTTAGGGCTAGGGTTAGGGTTAGGGCTAGGGTTAGGGCTAGGGTTAGGGTTAGAGCTAGGGTTAGGGCTAGCGTTGGGGCTAGGGTTGGAGCTAAAGTTAGGGTTGGGGCTAAAGTTAGGGTTAGGGTTGGGGCTAAAGTTAGGGTTAGGGTTTGGATTACATTTACGGTTGGGATTAAGGTTGGGATTAGAGTTAGGGGTGTGTCAGGGTTAGGGGTGTGGTTAGGGTTACCGTTGGGATTAGGGTTAGGGGTGTGTTTGGATTAGGGTTTCCAGGTAGAATTGGAGAGTTTCCACTGTTTAGGCACATCAGGGGCTCTCCAAATGCGACATGGCGTCCGATCTCAATTCCAGCCAATTCTGCGTTGAAAAAGTAAAACAGTTCTCCTTCCCTTCCGCGCTCTCCCGTGCGCCCAAACAGGGGTTTACCCCAACATATGGGGTATCAGCGTACTCGGGACAAATTGGACAACAACTTTTAGGGTCGAAGTTCCCTTGTTATCCTTGGGAAAATAAAAATTTGGGGGGCTAAAAATCATTTTTGTGGGAAAAAAAAGGATTTTTTATTTTCACGGCTCTGCGTTGTAAACTGTAGTGAAACACTTGGGGGTTCAAAGTTCTCACAACACATCTAGATAAGTTCCTTGGGAGGTCTAGTTTCCAATATGGGGTCACTTGTGGGGGGGTTGTACTGTTTGGGTACATCAGGGGCTCTGCAAATGCAACGTGACGCCTGCAGACCAATCCATCTAAGTCTGCATTCCAAATGGCGCTCCTTCCCTTCCGAGCTCTGCCATGCGCCCAAACAGTGGTTCCTCCCACATATGGGGTATCAGCATACTCAGGACAAATTGGACAACAACTTTTAGGGTCAAAATTATCCTGTTACCCTTGTGAAAATACAAAACTGGGGGCTAAAAAATCATTTTTCTGAAAAAAAAAAATAATTTTTATTTTCACGGCTCTGCGTTATAAACTGTAGTGAAACACTTGGGGGTTCAAAGCTTTCAAAACACATCTAGATAAGTTCCTTAGGGGGTCTACTTTCCAAAATGGTGTCACTTGTGGGGGGTTTTAATGTTTAGGCACATCAGGGGCTCTCCAAACGTGACATGGTGTCCCATCTCAATTCCAGTCAATTTTGCATTGAAAAGTCAAACGGCGCTCCTTCCCTTCCGAGCTCTCCCATGCGCCCAAACAGTGCTTTACCCCCACATATGAGGTATCAGCGTATTCAGAACAAATTGCACAACAACTTTTAGGGTCCAATTTCTTCTCTTACCCTTGGCAAAATAAAAAATTGGGGGAGAAAATATCATTTTTGTGAAAAAATATGATTTTTTATTTTTACGGCTCTGCATTATAAACTTCTGTGAAGCACTTGTTGGGTCAAAGTGCTCACCACACATCTAGATAAGTTTCTTAAGGGGTCTACTTTCCAAAATGGTGTCACTTGTGGGGGGTTTCAATGTTTAGGCATATGAGAGGCTCTCCAAACGCAACATAGCGTCCCATCTCAATTCCAGTCAATTTTGCATTGAAAAGTCAAATGGCGCTCCTTCCCTTCCGAGCTCTGCCATGCGCCCAAACAATGGTTTACACCCACATATCAGGTATCAGCGCACTCAGGACAAATTGTACAACAATTTTTGTGGTCCAATTTCTTCTCTTATCCTTGGGAAAATAAAAAATTGGGGGAGAAAATATCATTTTTGTGAAAAAATATGATTTTTTATTTTTACGGCTCTGCATTATAAACTGCTGTGAAGCACTTGGTGGGTCAAAGTGCTCACCACACATCTAGATAAGTTCCTTAGGGGGTCTACTTTCCAAAATGGTGTCACTTGTGGGGGGTTTCCATGTTTAGGCACATCAGGGGCTCTCCAAACGCAACATGGCGTCCCATCTCAATTCCAGTCAATTTTGAATTGAAAAGTAAAATGGCGCTCCTTTCCTTCCGAGCTCTGCCATGCGCCCAAACAGTGGTTTACCCCCACATATGGGGTATAAGCATACTCAGGACAGATTGTACAACAACTTTTGGGGTCCATTTTCTCCTGTTATCCTTGGTAAAATAAAACAAATTGGAGCTGAAATAAATTTTTGGTGAAAAAAAGTTAAATGTTCATTTTTATTTAAACATTCCAAAAATTCCTGTGAAACACCTGAAGGGTTAATAAACTTCTTGAATGTGGTTTTGAGCACCTTGAGGGGTGCAGTTTTTAGAATGGTGTCACACTTGGTTATTTTCTATCATATAGACCCCTCAAAATGACTTTAAATGAGATGTGGTCCCTAAAAAAAAATGGTGTTGTAAAAATGAGAAATTGCTGGTCAACTTTTAACCCTTATAACTCCCTAACAAAAAAAGATTTTGGTTCCGAAATTGTGCTGATGTAAAGTAGACATGTGGGAAATGTTACTTATTAAGTATTTTGCATGACATATCTCTGTGATTTAAGGGCATAAAAATTCAAATTTGGAAAATTGCGAAATGTTCTAAATTTTCGCCAAATTTCCGTTTTTTTCACAAATAAACGCAAGTTATATCAAATAAATTTTACCACTAACATGAAGTACAATATGTCTCGAGAAAACAAAGTCAGAATCACCAAGATCCGTTGAAGCGTTCCAGAGTTATAACCTCATAAAGGGACAGTGGTCAGAATTGTAAAAATTGGCCCGGTCATTAACGTGCAAACCACCCTCGAGGCTTAAGGGGTTAAGAAAAGGTAATTCAAAAATTTGGGGGAGATTTACAAGGAGCAGTCTGTTGCTGGAGTCATTTATTCAAGAGCCACCACACACAGACCTATCCAGGACATGGGCTACAAGTGTTGCATTCCTTGTGTCAAGCCACTCATGACCAATACACAACGCCAGAAGTGTCTTACCTGGGCCAAGGAGAAAAAGAACTGGACTGTTGCTCAGTGGTCCAAGGTGTTGGTTTCAGATGAAAGTAAATTCTGCATTTCATTTGAAAATCAAGGTCCCAGAGTCTGCAGGAAGAGTGGAGAGGCACACAATCCAAGCTGCTTGAGGTCTAGTGTGAAGTTTCCACAATCAGTGATGGTTTGGGGAGCCATGTCATCTACTGGTGTAGGTCCACTGTGTTTCATCAAGACCAAAGCCAGCGCAGCCGTCTACCAGTAAATTTTAGAGCACTTGATGCTTCCCTCTGCCGACAAGCTTTTTGGAGATGGAAATGTCATTCTCCAGCAGGATTTGGCACCTGTCCACACTGCCCAAAGTACCAATACCTGGTTTAACAGTATCAACGTGCTTGATTGGCCAGCAAACACACCTGACCTTAACCCCATAGAGAATCTATGGGGTATTGTCAAGAGGAAGATGAGAGACATCAGACCCAACAAGGCAGACGAGCTGAAGGCTGCTATCAAAGCAACCTGGGCTTCCATAACAGATCATCAGTGCCACAGGTTGAACGCTTCCATGCCACACTGCATTGATGCAGTAATTGATGTAAAAGGAGCCCCAACCAAGTATTGAGTGCTATTACTGAACATACATTTCAGTAGGCCAACATTTCAGATTTTAAAATCATTTTTCAAGCTTGTGTTATAAAGTATTCTAATTTACTGAGAAAATGACTTTTGGATTTTCATTGGCTGAAAGCCATAATCATCAATAAACACTTGAAATAGATCACTCTGTGTGTAATGACTCTATATATGAGTTTCACTTTTTGTATTGAAGAACTGAAATAAATTAACTTTTTGATGATATTCTAATTTTGTGACAAGATCTTGTGTGGGTGTTTGTGCGCCGGGAGATAAAAGGGGGATGGAGTGTATCTTTACAAGGGGTGTTCATTAAAGATTTCCCCTGAACCACTTCCTGTGGACTGAGAGCAATGAAACTCAACACAGTTATTAGTCCTGCTCTAGTTAGTTGCCACTAGGGACACACACTTCTCCCATCTCTTTAAGCAACTGTAAACGCCTCGCTTGTAGAAGTCGACAGGAGTCTCATCATCTGGAAAAAGCTTGCCCTTCAAAAATAACTTCATTGTTGGAAAGAGGTGGAAGTCTGATGATGCAATGTCGGGTGAATAATGGGAATGCAGAAGAATTTCAAAGCCACAGGACTATGCTTCCATTTGGGCAACATGTGAGTTGTGAGCTGGTGCATTGTCTTGCAGAAGGCGGACACCTTTGCTGAGCATGCCTCGTCTCTTGGTTTTGATGGCCTTCCGCAGTTTCCGCAGCAGTGAAGCATAGTATGCCCCAGGGATCATGGTACCCTTTGCTATTAAATCCATCAATACTACTCCGTGCTGGTCCCAAAATACTGTGAGCATGACCTTGCCTGACGAGGGTTGGGCATGTGCCTTCTTTGGAGGTGGTGAGTCATGATGCTTCCATTGCACGACTGGACTTTAATCTCGGGATCATAGTGATGGACCCAGCTTTCATCCTCTCTTATCAGTCTGTTGAAAAAGTCCTCCTGGTTTCCATGGCACATCATCAATAGAGTCTGAGAGCATTCAACTTGTTCCTGCTTCTGGAAAGGTATGCGCAGACGGGGAATCCAGGGAGTGTATACCTTATGCTTGTGAAGATTGTCTTGGATGATTGTTTCCATGGACCCCACACTAATCTTGACATTTTGGGCTAGGTGGCAAATGGTTTCGCTGAGATTTTCAAAAATGGTGACCTCCACTTGCTCGATGGTGTGTTCATCAGTAACAGAGTGGGGTCGCCCTGGAATTGGAGCTGTTGGCACCGAAGTCTGACCACATTTGAATTGACGATGCCAGTTCTTGACTACATCATATGATGGGGAATCATCACCATAAACCTCTTTCATCTCATCGAACGAGTCCTTTGGTGTGCGGCCTTTCAAGTAAAGGAACTTGATGACTGCTCTGTATTCCACTGGGTCAATTATCAAACCTCACACCACTTCAACACCTGTAAAATCAGTTCTGAGTAGAAATTGGCACGTAACTTTTAGAGATTTATATAATTGCACGTGCAGTTTCAGGGTCCTGTGAAAAATAGAAGTGTGTCAGGGGAAATCTTTAACGAACTCCCCTCGTATTTGATATTTTTCTATAATATGCTGTGTGACATTATGGGTGTATTGCACTACTTCCATTGCTCCCACAATGTGTGTTCTTTGCACATTCTAAGGTTGTTAAATATAACTTTTAGATTTATGCAACTCTCAATGTGTATTGATTATTTCTTCTGCTATGGATGGTTTCCAATAAACAGTCAGACTTAATATATTATTATGTTTTTCCTTCTTTATTCTTTTCTCCTTCATGCTATTGTCTCCATGAAGTATACATCTGCATTTGTTACTTTCTCTTTACTGTTTCACTTACACCTATTAGGGATTGAATTTCTCTGGCATGTTCCAGATTTCTTGTCCCTTTTTTCCCCCTAACAATGCTCTATCAATGTTAACTCCTGCTCCTTAATATGATTCTCCCTGTTGAGGCCTGCTGACGGCCGCACAAATGGCTGCTTAGGCAATGTGCACAGGTCAAGATTTCTTGCAGAAATTTCCTGAACAAAACCGGACATTTTCTGCAAGAAATCCGCATGCGGATTTTTCGCGTTTGTCTCGCTTTTTTTTTGCGGATTTTTTGCGGATTTTTCCGGAGGTTCTGGGATGCAATAATAATAGTGGTAAATCCGCAAAAAATCCGCAAAATTAATGAACATGCTGCATTTTTTTCCGCAATGCGTTTTTTTTGCAGAAAAAACACAACATATGCACAAAAATTGCGGAATGCATTCTAAATGATGGGATGCATATATATGCGTCTTTTATGCGTTTTTATAGGGGGTTTTTTTTAGTGAAAAAACTTGAAAAAAACTTGAAAAATCTGCAACGTGTGCACACAGCCTCACTGCGGATTTCTTAAACATGGTCATCAATGTGCTCTGTCACCTAAGGCTAAGTGCACACATTGCAGAATTTCTGCGGCAATTTCCGTGGCAATTCCGCAACTCCTGCCGCGGGTATATCGCATGCATATTCCCACTAAACACTAGCGTTTTGCAAGCGTTTTTAGCTTGCAGAATGCTATCATTTTCCAAGCGATCTGTAGCATCGCTTGGAAAACTGATTGACAGGTTGGTCACACTTGTCAAACATAGTGTTTGACAAGTGTGACCAACTTTTTACTATTGATGCTGCCTTTGCATTTTCGCAATGCATGATTGGGAACGGAAGCATCGCGAGGTGCGGGAAGACGGTCGGGGACGCCGGAAGGTGAGAATAATATGATTTTTTTATTTTTATTCTTTTTTTTAAACAATTATATGGTTCCCAGGGCCTGGAGGAGAGTCTCCTCTCCTCCACCCTGGGTACCAACTGCACATGATCCGCTTACTTTCTGCATGGAGGGCATAGCCCCATGCGGAAAGTAAGCGGACCAATGCATTCCTATGTGTGCGGAATCACCGCGATTCCGCACAAAGAATGAACATGCTGCGTTTTTCCGGAATGCGATTCTGCCGCGGAAAAAAACGCAACATGTGCACAAAAATTGCGGATTGCATTCTAACAATAGGATGCTTAATGTATGCGTTTTTTCGCAGTTTTATCGTGTTTTTATAGCGAAAAACAGTGAAAAAAATGTGAAAAATCCTGAACGTGTGCACACAGCCTTATAGGTCCATCCGATCATCTATGGGGCAATGCGGATGCGTGTATATGACGTCACAGTGAAAACACAGTAGTTTGACAATAAATGGATTGACCCAACCACTAACCATGAGTGGAGAAAAAGTTTTGGTGTTATTATTCATACTCTCTGAAAAAAAGCCAAGAAAGCAAAAATTCTGCCGGGGTATGTAAACTTTTGAGCACAACTGTAGGTGTTTTGCACAATGAGAGCTGTTTGATATGCTGGATCTATTTGCTTCCCTCCATTATTACTCCTCCTTATTTTACATATTTGTAATTAATAGTAACTATTTCTAAGTGAGTGTTTAAATACCGGTAAATGTTTTTTTTAAATTTCATTGGTGGTTAATGGCTACTCCATTTTTTCTTTGTTTTGTTCATATATTGTACATAGCAGTGTATTTCTGTCAGTATAATCTGCCTATGGAGTCAGAGCCTGCAATACAGATAGAGTACAGAAAAGTATCTCCATGACATCAGAGATTGTGGCTTAGTAGCTTAAGTATCTGCCTGTAATGTTAAGGTTGTGGGTTTGAGACCTTGGGAGACTCACTGGAAAAAAAATGACATTTTGTAATTGCTTACTCTTTTTACTACTTTTATAGGAATAAGAAAAACTTTTTCTTCACAACTGTATACAGGGACCATAGAAATACATTGTTATATCTACAATGTATCTCTGTGGACATGTATAACCTGCTTCTAGGTTATGCAATAGGGGTCAAGATTACCAAATTCTCCTAACTACATCATTATAAGCTGTGGCTCATTGGTACAGCTAATTTAATTTATGCACTGAACAAAGAGATGTCACCCCACCCCAGAGGAGGACGAGCTACAGAGTGATAAAGACCTTGGAGAGGTGAGTATAGAAGTCGGGAAAAAAGATGTCACGTGAAAGGATGCGGGATGGAGTTCTCAAAGCGGGACAGTCCTGCTGAATCCAGGAAGGTTAGTAGTTTTGCTGTAGGCTATTCACTTATTCCTTAGTGCCATAAAAAAGCGGCGCCGAGGAATAAGGCTTCTTAATGAGCACTGTTATAAAGTATATCTGTGGTCACTAAGGGGTTGAGGATATGTATACCCTGAGCCTGTTAGCTGACATTTTAGAGCGGAAACTGAGGTGACGTTCGAAGTCTTTGAGGATTTGGAGAATTCTCCCAAAACTTCTCACAAACTCAGTGTTGGCAAATCCTAAGGGTATGTGAACACATGTATGAACTCACATTTTTCAGGAAGAAAGTCTCCTCAAGAATGGACCGGTTTGTTTCACATCTGGCTAAAAGAGGCTCAAAAGACTGAACATGTACAAAGCAAGTCATTTTACAAGGAATTGCTCACAGTCATTGTTTCCGCTTATTTTGGAGCTGGTTATGGAGCAGACGGGCAAAAAAAAAAGACTTTTGGTGTACAAACCTTCAGGCTACATTCCCACAATGAGCTTTTGAAGCTGCAGATTTTTTCTGCCCCATTTCAGTTAATTTTTTTACTGTAGATTTTTAGTGCATTTTTTACATGCATTTTTATTGCTGCAATTTTTGTCTCTTGTTGGTTTGTCACGTTTTTAATAAAGCTGCTTTGTTTTTTAAACTTCCTGGTACTTGGCTTTGACAAAACTTTATTGATACAGTCCTGTGCAGATGACATGGATTTTTAATAGGTTTCCTCAACAGAAACACACTAGAGCAGGGGTCCCCAACCTGTAGCTTGGGAGCCACATGTGGCTCGTGGTCCCATGAATTGTGGCTCGCGGCTGTCTCTCAGCTTGGTGCATTAGCTCCAGGTCTAACAAACAGGTATGAAGAGCACATCTGGAAATGGTGAATTTTGTGAGCAGCCCTGCACAGAAGAGCAGATCTGGATGCACATTTACTGGTCTTAGGGGTTTTGATATAATTGAAGTATGGTACACTAGAGACAGGACCTGTTAGAGGAGATGTTTGAAGCCGGATGTGACAGTGTCTTGTCAGTGCTTTATAGGAGACTAATGAATGGGGGGATCTTTGTATACTGCTTTGGGGTGACTGATTTTTGTGGAAAAGCTTTACCATAATGCCTGTAATGGGGGCTTTTGGTTGCCACTATTGTGGGGGGGGGGGGGGGGGGCGGAAGCTGAATGTGGCTCACGACCCTCTCTCAAGGCTGGATGTGGCTCATGACCCTCTCTCAGAGCGAAATGTAGCTCTCAAGGTCAGAAACGTTGGGGACCTCTGCACTAGAGGCTCATTTGCGTTTTCTACCTGCATCTAATGTGAGCCCCCTGCAGAAACACACAGAAATATGGCAGGGGTCTCATGTCCACATATACCCTTACCCCCATTTTATTTTTCCTATGTTACTGGGGAGAAAATCTTGAGGTAATGGTAACCGGTGAGCTATTAATAGACTAACCGGCTTTGACCAATGGTTGTGCGCCCTTTTATTGACAAATTTTGATTGGCTGATATCGGTTTTGGCTGTATTTTTCCGAGATATAACCCCGTGTCAAGCCCCAGTCACCTCAGTTTGCGGGCGCAAGAAGAAAGAAGAGAACCTACGTGGGATGGAGAAACTATTCCAAGAACTATTGGCCAGGGCCGGCGGCGAGGATGGAGTGGACTGGCTGAGGAGCGGCTTAGCTATGAAACCTATTACAGCAGCTCCCGAAGCCGTCCCTCCTCGACAAGCAGCAGAAGTCCTTACCCCTCCTCCGTCTGATGAGCCGCAGGTTCCGCAGGAAGCCGTCTCCGGGACCAGGCTTAGAAGACAGAAGAAACGCTTCTCTCCCTCTGCTTCCCCTTCCGGGTACAGGCGTGGCGCTGGTGACGCGGCCGCAAACCCCCGATGCCACTCAGCGGCTAAATCCCGCAGTCCAGCGCGAGACTTCGGCCGCCGTCATCAAGAGGCGGCCGCGACGTCATCAAGAGCTGCCAGGAATGCCGGTGAGGGTCGCGGCCATAAAAGCACCGCGGTGCCCTCATCTTCTGGCTCCCAGGCGGCTTTGGCAGCAACAGCTGGAAGCGCCAGATCGGTCCCACTGCTTCCCCACCAATCCTCAGATGAAGATGAAGACTTGCAGCCAAGACCAGCTGCGCATTTGCGTTCGCCCACTCCTGAGGGCTTGAGCGCAGGTGCTGCAGGAACCGGACCACACGACGAGCGACATGGTGAGAGATTTCATGTTCCAATGTCTGTCCCACATGAGCATCTCAAAGACTTAGTTAAGCATATTGTAGCTGAGGCCTTGGGTGGAGTTGTTAACCCCTCCCCAGCTGTAGCCTCCCTTATGCCTGAGAGTCCTTTACTTAGTTCGACTCCTGTTAACCCATTTAAGGAAGCTCTGACTTGTGAGCTGTCCCCCCTGGGCTTTCATTTGAGCTCCTCTGTTAAGGAGCTCATTTGGAATCACCAGTATGTCGACCTCTTTTCATTACTCCCACGTAGGGACCAGACGCTTAAATCAGATAAGAAAGATGACAGGTGTGAATCAGAGGATATGAAAAGGAATATTAAATCCTTTAATAATTGGCTTCAGGCCTTCGCTATATATGCAGCTGTGTTGGGCGAAAAATTGCCTAACCTCTGCAGTAGCCTTTTCCAGCACGTGGATATTATTCTAGAGGCATATAGGAACTTTGGTGGGTCTGCATGGATTAATTATGATGAGGCATTTAGACATAAATTGTCAGTCCACCCTGATGTCCACTGGGGTTCCAAAGACGTTGGTCTTTGGATCAACCTCATGCTTCCTATGAGGCATTCCACCTCTAGACAGCAGACTAATACCCTTCCCAAAAAAGGTGTATGTTTTGCCTTTAATTAGTCCTTTTGCAAATGGAATGACAGATGTAGGTTCAGGCATGAGTGTTTCTTCTGTGGGAACCCTCACCCTATGGCCAAATGCTTCAAGAAGCAGGCAGCTTATCAATCTGCCATTAAAGATCCTAATGGAAAAAGCTCGGACTCCAGTGAGCCTGCAAAACATGGTATTCTGGTTAAACAGGTACCCAGACATGGAGAGCAGTAAGCTTCTATTTGAGGGTTTTTCTTTTGGTTTTCGTGTTCTTCAATTTAAGGGGATTGGTTGTCTTATTGTTAAAAATCTACCTTCCTTATCCGATTTTCCCGAAATTGCTAGACAAAAAATCTTCAGCGAAATAGAGCTAGGCAGGGTTGCTGGCCCATTTTCTTCTCCTCCGTTTATCAATTTTCGCATTTCTCCCCTGAGTATTGTGCCCAAAAAGGAATCTGGTTCGTTTTGCCTGATTCACCACCTGTCATACCCTCAGGGCCAATCATTGAATGATGAGGTGGACAAGACATTATGCTCTGTCACCTATTCTTCCTTTGATGGTGCCTTAGAGATGTTACGGAAATTTGGCCCTAAAGCCTTGATGGCTAAGTCTGACATCAAGTCTGCTTTTAGATTGTTACCTGTCCATCCAGAGGGTTTTAATTCACTTGGTTTTTATTTTGATGGGTGTTTTTTCTTTGACAAATGTTTGCCTATGGGCTTTTCTTTATCGTGTTTTTATTTTTAGACTTTTTCCTGTTTTTTACATTGGGTTTTGGAATCCAGTTCCAGGGACGTCGGGATTCTCCATTATCAAGATGACTTCCTGTTTGTCGGCCCCTCTCATTCGACAGCCTGTGAAGACACTTTATCTACTTTTTTACGCTTATGCGCTCACTTTGGTGTCCCGATTGCGCATGAAAAGACGGTTGGTCCATCTCAACGAATCGAATTTTTGGGTATTACCATTGATTCGTTAAAGATGGAGTCTATCCTTCCTGAGGATAAAATCGCTAAGCTGTGCAGTTCACTCTCCAATTTTCTGTCCCAGTCCAAAACTACACTCAGAGAGCTGCAAGCCTTGCTGGGTCTGTTGAATTTTGCCCTGCGGGTTATTCCTATCGGCCGTGTTTTTTCTAGGAGCTTGTATGAAGCTACTAAAGGTTTTTCCTCTCCCAATTCTCATATTAGAATCCGCTCTGACTTAAAGGAGGATGCCAAAGTTTGGCTCTCCTTTCTGTCAGATTTTAATGGCAGATCAATAATCCAATCTCCTTTTGTATCAGCAGATTCCTTCCCTTTTGTTTTTTCGACGGATCTCTCCTCTGGGGTTAGCATTTTATTTTCATCACATTGGGTTTCCATTCAGTGGCACGATAGGTGGGTTTCTGAGAATATTAATACAAACTCGCTAGTCAGTGATCTTTTTTCAATTTTTGGGGGCATTTACTTGTGGGGTCACAAAATCAGAAATTCTAGAATTTTGCTTTCCTCTGTTAATCCTGGGGTGTTTTTTTCTCTCAACACTTTGTCTTCAAAAAACAGATACGCAGCTAGGATTTTGAGAATGCTAGTTTTGGAGTGCTTGAAACATACCATATGGCTGAAAGCGAAATCAAGTGTCAGTGAGTTTCAATTTTTATCGGACCTTATTTTGAATCGTCAGTGGCTCGCTTTTTATCAACAGGTGCCATTGGCCGACAAGGATGCAACCCCTTGCCCTCCTTCGGTTTGGGATCTAATTCCAGACTAATCCCCTATTTTATACAGAATTCTCTGTCTAAAAGATCATGGGCTGACTACTCAGCAGCATGGAAGAAATGGACTGATTTTTCTGTACTTCACGGGTTCGATGCGATGGTTCCTGATCCTTTTTCGGCTCTGAAATTTGCGGATTCCTTGGTGGGAAAGAACCTGTCTTACTCTGCGATAGCAAAATGCTTTGCAGGAGTTTCTTTCTTTCTAAAATTGCATGGAGGAATTGCTTTAACCGAATTTTTTTCCAGTTAAGGAATTTCTTAAAGGGCTTAAACGGAATAAGTTTTTACCGGATACCAGACGCCCTATCTCACTTTCGTTAATAAAGAGCATTTCTTCTGCCCTGGTGCATGTCTGCCTCAATTCGGATGAAGCCGTTTTATTTAGATCGATATTTTGTCTTTCCTTTTTCGGGGCTCTTAGGGTTTCCTTGAAGAAATCCGAGCCCTCAGGGCTCGGGTATTTCTGATGTTAGAATGTATGATTTGTTTATTATTTTGTTTATAAGGAAATCCAAAACCGACCAGTTTGGTAGAGGTTCGGAGCTTTGCCTGAATTCGTTTTCTGATTCAAGCATCTGCCCGGTGTTTAATTTATCTAAATGGATTGGTATAAGGCCTGCTGTTCAGGGCCCTTTATTTATACATAGGGACGGGTCTCCAGTTACTTCTTTTCAGTTTGGTTTTATCTAAAGGTACCGTCACATTAAGCGACGCTGTAGCGATATCGACAACGATGCCGATCGCTGCAGCGTCGCTGTGTGGTCGCTGGAGAGCTGTCACACAGACAGCTCTCCAGCGACCAACGATGCCGAAGTCCTCAGGTAACCAGGGTAAACATCGGGTTACTAAGCGCAGGGCCGCGCTTAGTAACCCGATGTTTACCCTGGTTACCAGTGTAAATGTAAAAAAAACAAACACTACATACCGTACTTACATTGCCGTGTCTGTCGCGTCCCTCGCCTTCAGCTTCCCTGCACTGTGTAAGCGCCGGCCCTAAAGCACAGCGGTTACGTCACCGCTGTGCTTTGCTTTACGGCCGGCACTGACACATTCAGTGCAGGAAGCTCTGAGCAGCAGCGCGGACGCCGGGGGACGTGACAGACATCAGAGGGTGAGTATGTACTGTTTTTTTTTTACTTTTACAATGGTAACCAGGGTCCTGCGCTTAGTAACCCGATATTTACCCTGGTTACCATTGTAAAACATTGCTGGCATCGTTGTTTTTGCTGTCAAACACGACGATACACGCCGATCTGACGACCAAATAAAGTTCTGGACTTTCAGCAACGACCAACGATATCACAGCAGGATCCAGATCGCTGCTGCGTGTCAAACACAACGATATTGCTATCCAGGACGCTGCAACGTCACGGATCGCTATCGTTATCGTTGTTAAGTCGCTCAGTGTGAAGGTACCTTTAAAGAAATGTCTGAATTTTCTTGGTAAAGGACATCTTAAAATTTCCTCCCACTCCTTTAGGATTGTTGCGGCCACAGAAGCTTCCAGGGCTGGGTTATCTGACTCCAAGATAAAAAAATTGGGCAGATGGGAGTCTAAGCGGTTCAAACTTTATGTCAGGCATGATCTCTATGATGACTAATTCTTCATTTTCTTGTAGGTCCAACAATTATTTGGATCGTTGGGCACTCATTTGTATTCTGGGCCCAGAAGAGGGCCAGTCAACGGCCGTATTCTGAGAACTTATCTTTTAATCCTAGCGTTGCCCAGGTTTTTTGGCACAGTATTAGAGGAATGAGATGGTCGTCTTTGGTTTATGAACTAAAAAATGGCATGGAAAGATTCCCTTATCCGCAGTTGATCATTTTACACATATCTGGAAATGATTTGGGTAAAGTGAATACATTAAATCTCTTAGCTTCTATGCGCTCTGATATGTTATTTTTGAAACAGATGTTTCCGTTCACTAGCTTCGTTTTTTTCTGAAATTGTTCCCAGGTTATTGTGGCAACATAGTCAATTCCGTTTTTAGGATGGAATTCGGAAAAGGGTCAATTTTTCCATGGCAAAATTTTTACCTCTGGTAGATGGGTTTTCTTTTCGGCACACTGATCTGGAAGGTTTTTTACCGGGCATGTTCAGGCGGGACTCTGTCCATCTGTCAGATATCGGTCTAGATATCTTTAATCTTGACTTGGAACTTATTATAGAAAAATGGCTGTGTGGTTTGGGGGGGCCTTGACTCTGTTAGTCTTGGCCTTGTGGGTAAAATCACTCAGTTATTGGTGGATTTGGTTTTACTGGAAATTTGGAATTTATTGGAATTTTAATAAATGGAACATTATTTATTGGTTATTTATTAATTATTTATGTAACCCAAAATAAAACCTCACGGCCATTTTATTCCATTACTATCGTGTTTGTGTGTATTTATTTGGGAATGGGTTTTATGGGGACATGCAAGTCTACAGGAAAATCAGCACAGTGTACCCATAATAGAAATTCACATGCTGCAGATATGAAACCCGCAAAGCAGGTCAGCTTACACCGAGTAATAAAGAACCACAGTGGGCAGATCTCTATCTAAAGTCTATGAGATTTGAGAAATGAAATCACATTTCAATTTACCTCAAACACTGAGGTAAAATACTGTCCAAATACTGCACGTTTGATCATGGCCTAAGGAAAGTTTGGGAGGAGTAATAGTCACTTGTGTTTCTCCCACCAGGCATTTTTTCAAACCTGAAGAAAAAAACTGAACAGCAAGTGGCTTTAGGCACACACTGGCGTCCTCGACTAAAGGTACCTTCACACTAAGCGACTTTGCAGCGAGAACGACGACGATCCGTGACGTTGCAGCGTCCTGGATAGCGATCTCGTTGTGTTTGACAAGCAGCAGCGATCTGGATCCCGCTGTGATATTGCTGGTCGGAGCTAGAAGTCCAGAACTTTATTTCGTCGCTGATCACCCGCTGTCATCGCTGGATCGGCGTGTTTGACGCCGATCCAGCGATGTGTTCACTTGTAACCAGGGTAAATATCGGGTTACTAAGCGCAGGGCCGCGCTTAGTAACCCGATATTTACCTTGGTAACCATTGTAAAAGTTAAAAAAAACCCAGTACATACTCACATTCTGATGTCTGTCACGTCACCCGGCGTCCACAGGGTTACGCGCTGCTGCTCAGAGCTTCCTGCACTGACTGTGTCAGCGCCGGCCGTAAAGCAGAGCACAGCGGTGACGTCACCGCTGTGCTCTGCTTTACTGCCGGCGCTGACACATTCAGTGCAGGAAGCTCTGAGCAGCAGCTTGTAACCCTGTGGACGCCGGGGGACGTGACAGACATCAGAATGTGAGTATGTACTGTTTTTGTTTTTTTTTTTACTTTTACAATGGTAACCAGGGTAAATATCGGGTTACTAAGCGCGGCCCTGCACTTAGTAACCCGATGTTTACCCTGGTTACCCAGGTGCTGCAGGGGGACTTCGGCATCGTTGAAGACAGTTTCAACGATGCCGAAGTCGTTCGCCTGATCGTTGGTCGCTGGAGAGCTGTCTGTGTGACAGCTCCCCAGCGACCACACAACGACTTACCAACGATCACGGCCAGGTCGTATCGCTGGTCGTGATCGTTGGTAAGTCGTTTAGTGTAACGGTACCTTAAGGCTCAGACCCTGAGCAGTACCCCCAAGGGTATGTTCCTACGGTCAATAAACGCTGCGGGTTGGACGCTGTGTACATCTGCAGCATCCAACCCGCAGCGTTCAGATGTTACAGCATAGTGGATGGGATTTCAAGAAATCTCATGTCCACTATGTGTGCACGGACGCCTCCGGCTTCCCTGTGGAGGCAGACATGGGGTGCATCTTTCCTGACCGCAGCATGTCTATTTATTTAGCGGAGACGCTCAGTCTTAGCTGCGTAAATTACCCATTCACTATCATTAGATGAGGTAAAACCACATTATCTTTCTAGTCACATGCGTATTAAGTGCGGAAACGCAGCTAAGGCTGGGTTCACATTGCGTTCCTGGCGTCCGTTAGACGGACTACGTTACGCCGCGGCATAACGCGGTGTAACGTAGTCCGTAAACGCCGCCATTGAATGCAATGTCGGACGCATCGCTAGTGTGCCATGTGCCGTCATTGAGTGACGGAACCTGAGACGCGGGCTGCAGCGTTTTCGGGTCCGTCACTGCTAGCGCAGATAGAGCTAGCAGATGCTCTATCTGCGCTAGCGAGATGACAAATTGGCACTTGCGTTAACAGCAGCCCGTTAACGCATGTGTTGAACGGGCTGCTGTTAACGCAATGTGAACCTAGCCTTACTACACGTGTGCTAATTTAAATTAAGGTGTACCTTGTTTCTGCCGGAAGTTCATCTACACTGCAGTTCTTGCGTGACAGCTGGGGACCAAGTTATCTCCGGTGATCATCTTTAAGCTCCGCTATGTTCTGGATGTCAGGCTGAATGGTGGTATAATGCCACCGTTTAGCAAAGGCATCCAGATGTAGCAGAGCTGGACTCGTTGTGGGACAGTATGTACAGTGCCTTGCGAAAGTATTCGGCCCTCTTGAACGTTTCAACCTTTTCCCACATATCATGCTTCAAACATAAAGATACCAAATGTAAATTTTTGGTGAAGAATCAACAACAAGTGGAACACAGTTGTGAAGTTGAACGAAATGTATTGGTTATTTTAAATTTTTGTGGAAATTCAAAAACTGAAAAGTGGGGCGTGCAATATTATTTGGCCCCTTTAACTTAATACTTTGTTGCGCCACCTTTTACAGCTGCAAGTCGCTTGGGGTATGTTTCTATCAGTTTTGTACATCGAGAGACTGAAATTCTTGCCCATTCTTCCTTGGCAAACAGCTCGAGCTCAGTGAGGTTTGATGGAGATCGTTTGTGAACAGCAGTTTTCAGCTCTTTCCCCAAATCTCGATTGGATTGAGGTCTGGACTTTGACTTGGCCATTCTAACACCTGGATACGTTTATTTGTGAACCATTCCATTGTAGATTTTGCTTTATGTTTGGGATCATTGTCTTGTTGGAAGACAAATCTCCGTCCCAGTCTCAGGTCTTTTGCAGACTCCAACACTTTCGCAATGCACTGTAAATCTTCTCAGCAGACAGGTAAGGATATTGTTGCTTTTTTATTTTAATTCTCTTACAAGAGATGGAGGGCTTCGGTGGAATTAGGCAATACAGTAAGTAAGTTTAATTAAGATCTATTAAAGGTGTCTGAGTCATTATTTCAATTGAAAGACTTTATTCTTGCTGTCTTTATTTACCATGTAATTATAGGATTAGAAAAGGATGGGTGTCTTATGGATGCTTCTCCATTACTAAACCATGGGCTTGATGTCACCTGACAATACACAGTTGACATCAACCCCAATGTTACCGCCGCCGCTTCCCTGCTGCTGGCTCCGGGCGCGTCCACTCCTTCTCTCCTGCTGTGATGTCTGCTGCCGTCGCTGCGCACCCCATCTGCTCTGTTCCTGGGCCGGGGCACGCTGGTCTTTCCTTTCCTGTAGCGGCGCGTTCCCGGCGGATTCTCCAGAGGGCGCAGGCGCATCTTCTCCATTTCTTCTTCCTGGGGTCACCAAGGTTAGTAATGCCAGCAGCCAATCCCGCTCCTGCCTCTGCTATAAGAGGCAGTCTTTCCTGCATCCTGGTGCCTGATTGTCATAGCCTTGCTATTGCGTCTGGCCCTTCCTTCCTGAGCTTGTGCCTTGTTCACTGTTCCGTCTGGTTCTGAGCTTGGCTTCGTCTGTTTTCTGTTCCTTCTGTCTCTTGTTGTCCCTCTCCAGGTTTCGGTTGTTCCGTTTTCTTGTTGCTAACTTCACCTTTTGTTTTCTACAGCCTCACTCCGTTCCGGCTTCCAGCCCTCCAGTCAGTCCACAGTCTTCCCGGGTCTTCCGTTACTACTCACTCCCTCAGCCTGCTGTCTCTCCTTTCCTTCTTGGAGCCGTCCCTCTTGGTACTTCCACCGTGGGTAAGTGATCTCTGGGCCTGCCCCTGACGGTCCCTGTATAGGGGTCGGTTCTACACTAGGTCCGCTCGCCCAGGGGTAGGTCTTTCCACGGTCCAGAGGGTCCACTCTTGTTCTCCTGCTCAGTCTGTTATACCCACAAATATGAACCCCACTTGCCACCGCTACAGGGCAAGTAGGAAGAGCCAGGTAAAGTGCCACAATTGGTGCATCTTTGGATGTGCCAATTGTGGGGCAGCTGCAGGCTGCTATTTTTAGGCTGGTAAGGGCCAAAATCCATGGGTCTCGCCAGCCTGAGAATACCAGGCCGCAGCTGTCTGCTTTTTCCTTGGCTGGTTAACAAAAATAGGGGGACCCCACATTATTTTTTTGGGAGGGTATCCCACTATTTTTGTTTAACATCCAAGGTAAGCAGACTGCTGCGGCCTAGTATTATCAGGTGGTAAGGTTCATGAATATTGGATCCTTACCAGCCTGAAATACCAGTCTCAGTAGTCTGCTTTACTCTGGCTGGTTAACAAAAATAGGGGGAACTCATGCTTTTTTAAATGATTATTTATTTATTAAAAAGGAGGGGACCTCTCTCTGTGCTTTCCTCCACTTCCTGTGTCGTGTACTTCTGGCTGTGTCACAAGATTCACCATTATTTACATTAGTACACATGCGTAATAAGCTGCGTCTGCTACTGCTGCTTGGTGTCTCGCATGTCTGAGATCACATCCTGCTGTCCTTGACTTTTCTGCAGCAAAAATGCTGCTTTAAAGGGAATCGGTCACCCCATTTTTCGCCTATAAGCTAAGGCCACCGCCATAAGGGGCTTATCTACAACATTTTGTAATGCTGCAGATAAGCCCCTGATGTAACCTGAAAGATAAGAAAAACAAGATAGATTATGCTCACCCAGGGGCGGTCTGATGCGGTCCGGGTCAGGCGCCACCCATCTTCATATGATGTTCTTGCTTCGTGTTGCGGCTCCTGTGTAGGCGTACTGATTTGCCCTGTTGAGGGCAGAGAAAAGTACTGCAGTGCGCAGGCGCTGGGCCTCTCTGAGTAATTCGATCTGCCCTCAATAGGGCAGAGAATTATGCCTGCACATGAGCCACAACAGAAGCAAGGAAAAGGACGTCATCGCATGAAGATGGGTGGCGCGGGAAATGGACCGTGTTGTGATCCGCTTTTTGGGCTCCCCTAGTGGTGGCTGGTGGTACTGGAGACTTGTGTGTTCTTTTCTGCCTCAGCTCACCTGCTTCCATCAGTTTTGGGAGTTTCCTATTTAGCCTTGCCCTCCAGTCACTTCCTTGCCGGTCATCATTGTAACCTGAGTCTTTCAGTTGCATGTTCCTGCTACCAGTCTGCTGATCAGCTAAGTGGACTCTTGTCCTTTTTGTTTTGTATTTTTTGTCCAGTTTACAGTTTGTCATTTCCTGTTACTGGAAGCTCTTGTGGACTGAAATTGCCACTCCTGTGTCATGAGTTGACACAGGAGTCTTAAAGTAATTTCAGGATGGGTTTTTGAAAGGGTTTTTCAGCTGACCGTGAAGTCCTCTTTTGTATCCTTCCTCTATCTAGTAAGTGGACCTCGCTTTGCTAAATCTACCTTCATCCTGTGTATGTCTTTTCCTCTGAACTCACCGTTAATATATGTGGGGGCTACTATCATCTTTGGGGAATTTCACTAGAGGTAAGCCAGGTCTGTTCCTTCCTCTTCCAGGCGTAGTTAGTTCTCCGGCTGGCGCATGGCATCTAGGCAGCCGTAGGAATGCTTCCTGGCTACTGTTAGTTGTGTGGTAGATTTAGGTCATGGTCAGCTTGAGTTTCCATCACCCGAGGGCTAGTCTGTTATTTTGTGTTTCTGATGTTCCCATGCCATTGGGGAATCATGACAGTATGACCGGCCACTGTTAAAGTAATTGGCAGAAGAAAGGAGAGTAAAAGAAGTCTGTAGATTTTTTTTTTTTTTTTTCCTCACGTTTGCTACTTAGTTGGCTCAGTTGTATTTCTGCTCTATTTACAGCCTTGCCTTTCTCTCCTTCTAATCCTTGAATGGCTCTGATCTCTCCGGTTTAAGGATGGACTCTCAAGAGTTTGGCTGCAGGTTTAAATAATCTTGCTACGAAGGTTCAGAATTTACAAGATTATGTTATACGTACTCCTATTTCTGAACCTAAGATTCCTACACCAGAGGTATTTTCCGGAGATAGATCTCGGTTTCAGAATTTCAAATATAATTGTAAATTATTCCTTTCTCTCAGACCTCACTCCTCTGGAGATCCTGTTCAGCAGGTTAAGATTGTGATTTCTTTGCTGCGAGGTGACCCTCAAAATTGGGCATTTTCATTGACACCAGGGGATCCTGCGTTGCTCAATGTGGATGCGTTTTTTCTGGCTTTAGGGTTGCTGTATGAGGAACCTAATTTGGAGATTCAAGCTGAAAAAGCTCTAATAGCCCTGTCTCAAGGGCAAGATGAAGCTGAGATATACTGCCAAAAATTTCGTAAATGGTCTGTGCTTACTCAGTGGAATGAGTGTGCCCTAGCGGCAATTTTCAGAGAAGGCCTTTCTGATGCCGTTAAGGATGTCATGGTGGGGTTTCTTACGCCCACAGGTCTGAATGAGTCCATCACAATGGCGATTCAGATTGATCGGCGTTTGCGGGAGCGCAAACCCGTGCACCATTTGGCGGTATCTTCTGAAGGGACGCCAGAGAAAATGCAATGTGACAGAATTCTGTCAAGAAGCGAGCGGCAGAATTATAGGCGCAAAAATGGCTTGTGCTTCTACTGTGGTGATTCCGCGCATGTTATATCAGCATGCTCTAAACGTACTAGGAAGGTTGACAAGTCTGTTTCTATTGGCACTTTACAGTCTAAATTTCTTCTGTCTGTAACTCTGATTTGTTCATTATCAGTTATTACCGTGGATGCCTATGTGGACTCTGGCGCTGCTCTGAGTCTCATGGATTGGTCCTTCGCCAGGCGCTGTGGGTTTGATTTGGAGCCTCTGGAAGTTCCTATACCTCTGAAGGGTATTGATTCTACACCTCTGGCTTGTAATAGACCACAGTTCTGGACGCAAGTGACTATGCGTATGACTCCAGACCATCAGGAGATGATTCACTTCCTCGTGTTGCATAATTTACATGATGTGTTAGTGCTTGGATTACCATGGTTGCAATCTCATAACCCAGTACTGGACTGGAAAACTATGTCTGTGTTAAGCTGGGGATGTCGGGGGGCTCATGGGGACATACCTTTGGTTTCTATCTCGTCATCTATTCCCTCTGAGGTTCCGGCATTTTTGTTGGATTTTGGGGATATTTTTGAAGAGCCTAAAATTGGTTCTCCCCCTCCCCACAGAGAGTGTGATTGCGCCATAGATCTGATTCCAGGCAGTAAATTTCCAAAGGGTCGTTTGTTTAATCTATCTGTACCTGAGCATGCTGCCATGCGAGAGTATGTTAAGGAGTCCCTGGAAAAGGGACATATTCGTCCTTCTTCATCACCTTTAGGAGCTGGGTTTTTCTTTGTCACCAAAGGATGGCTCGCTGAGGCCTTGTATTGATTATCGACTCCTGAATAAAATTACTGTCAAATATCAGTATCCGTTGCCGCTGCTTACTGATTTGTTTGCTCGCATAAGGGGGGCTAAGTGGTTCTCCAAGATTGATCTCCGTGGGGCGTATAATTTGGTGCGAATTAAGCAAGGGGATGAGTGGAAAACCGCATTTAATACGCCTGAGGGCCACTTTGAGTATTTGGTAATGCCTTTCGGCCTTTCTAATGCACCTTCAGTTTTTCAGTCCTTTATGCATGATATTTTCCGTGAATATCTGGATAAATTTATGATTGTGTATTTGGACGATATTTTGATTTTTTCTGAGGACTGGGAGTCTCATGTTCAGCAGGTCAGGAGGGTTTTTCAGGTCTTGCGGGAGAATTCTCTGTGTGTAAAGGGTTCTAAGTGTGTTTTTGGGGTTCAAAAGATTTCCTTTTTGGGGTACATTTTTTCCCCTTCTTCTGTTGAGATGGACCCTGTCAAGGTTCGGGCTATTTGTGACTGGACGCAGCCTACTTCTCTAAAGGGTCTTCAGAAGTTCTTGGGCTTTGCTAATTTTTATCGTCGATTTATAACTGGTTTTTCTGGTGTTGCTAAGCCTCTTACGGATTTGACTAAGAAGGGTGCTGATGTTGCCAATTGGTCCTCTGCCGCTGTGGAGGCCTTTCGGGAACTTAAGCGCCGCTTTTCGTCTGCCCCTGTGTTGCGCCAGCCTGATGTCTCTCTCCCCTTTCAGGTTGAGGTCGATGCTTCCGAGATCGGAGCGGGGGCGGTTTTGTCGCAGAAAAGTTCCGATTGATCAGTGATGAGACCTTGTGCGTTCTTTTCTCGAAAATTTTCTGCCGCCGAAAGAAATTATGATGTCGGTAATCGGGAGCTTTTGGCCATGAAGTGGGCATTTGAGGAGTGGCGTCATTGGCTTGAGGGTGCTAGACATCAGGTGATGGTTTTGACTGATCACAAGAATCTGATTTATCTTGAGTCTGCCAGGCACCTGAATCCTAGACAGGCGCGCTGGTCGTTGTTTTTCTCTCGGTTTAATTTTGTGGTCTCATATCTAACAGGTTCTAAGAATGTGAAGGCAGATGCCCTTTCTAGGAGTTTTGAGCCTGATTCCCCTGGTGATTCGGAACCTACAGGTATCCTTAAGGATGGGGTGATATTATCCGCTATTTCCCCAGATCTGCGACGTGCTTTGCAAGAGTTTCAGGCGGATAGACCTGATCGCTGTCCACCTGGTAGACTGTTTGTTCCTGATGATTGGACCAGTAGAGTCATCTCGGAGGTTCATTCTTCTACGCTGGCGGGTCATCCTGGAATTTTTGGTACCAGGGATTTGGTGGCTAGATCCTTCTGGTGGCCATCTCTGTCTCGAGATGTGCGTGTTTTTGTGCAGTCTTGTGATGTGTGTGCTCGGGCCAAGCCTTGTTGTTCTAGGGCTAGCGGGTTGTTGTTGCCCTTGCCTATTCCGAAGAGGCCTTGGACGCACATCTCGATGGACTTTATTTCTGATCTTCCTGTCTCTCAGAGGATGTCTGTTATCTGGGTGGTTGTGTGACCGTTTTTCTAAGATGGTTCATTTGGTGCCATTGCCGAAGTTGCCTTCCTCGTCTGAGTTGGTTCCTTTGTTTTTTCAAAATGTGGTTCGCTTGCATGGTATTCCTGAAAATATCGTTTCTGATAGGGGTACCCAGTTCGTTTCTAGATTTTGGCGGGCATTCTGTGCCAGGTTGGGCATTAATTTGTCTTTTTCGTCTGCCTTCCATCCTCAGACTAATGGCCAGACGGAGCGAACTAATCAGACTTTGGAGACGTATTTGAGGTGTTTTGTGTCTGCGGATCAGGATGATTGGGTTGCCTTTTTGCCGTTGGCGGAGTTTGCTCTTAATAATCGGGCTAGTTCGGCCACTTTGGTTTCCCCTTTCTTTTGCAATTCGGGGTTTCATCCCCGTTTTTCTTCTGGTCAGGCGGAGTCTTCGGATTGTCCTGGAGTAGATGCTGTGGTGGATCGGTTGTATCGGATTTGGGAACAAGTGGTGGACAATTTGAATTTGTCCCAGGAGAGGACTCAGCGGTTTGCTAACCGCCAGCGTCGGGTTGGTCCTCGCCTTCGTGTTGGGGACTTGGTGTGGTTGTCTTCCCGTTTTGTCCCAATGAGGGTTTCTTCTCCTAAATTTAAGCCTCGGTTCATCGGTCCCTATAGGATTTTGGAGATTATTAACCCTGTTTCCTTTCGTTTGGACCTCCCGGCATCTTTCGCTATCCATAATGTGTTCCATCGGTCGTTGTTGCGGAGATACGAGGTGCCGGTGGTTCCTTCTGCTGAGCCTCCTGCTCCTGTGCTGGTTGAGGGTGAATTGGAGTACGTTATAGAGAAGATCTTGGACTCCCGTATTTCCAGGCGGAGACTCCAGTATCTGGTTAAATGGAAGGGCTATGGTCAGGAAGATAATTCTTGGGTAACTGCCTCTGATGTTCATGCCTCGGATTTGGTTCGTGCCTTTCATAGGGCTCATCCAGGTCGCCCTGGCGGTTCTTGTGAGGGTTCGGTGCCCCCTCCTTAAGGGGGGGGTACTGTTGTGATCCGCTTTTTGGGCTCCCCTAGTGGTGGCTGGTGGTACTGGAGACTTGTGTGTTCTTTTCTGCCTCAGCTCACCTGCTTCCATCAGTTTTGGGAGTTTCCTATTTAGCCTTGCCCTCCAGTCACTTCCTTGCCGGTCATCATTGTAACCTGAGTCTTTCAGTTGCAAGTTCCTGCTACCAGTCTGCTGATCAGCTAAGTGGACTCTTGTCCTTTTTGTTTTGTATTTTTTGTCCAGTTTACAGTTTGTCATTTCCTGTTACTGGAAGCTCTTGTGGACTGAAATTGCCACTCCTGTGTCATGAGTTGACACAGGAGTCTTAAAGTAATTTCAGGATGGGTTTTTGAAAGGGTTTTTCAGCTGACCGTGAAGTCCTCTTTTGTATCCTTCCTCTATCTAGTAAGTGGACCTCGCTTTGCTAAATCTACCTTCATCCTGTGTATGTCTTTTCCTCTGAACTCACCGTTAATATATGTGGGGGCTACTATCATCTTTGGGGAATTTCACTAGAGGTAAGCCAGGTCTGTTCCTTCCTCTTCCAGGCGTAGTTAGTTCTCTGGCTGGCGCATGGCATCTAGGCAGCCGTAGGAATGCTTCCTGGCTACTGTTAGTTGTGTGGTAGATTTAGGTCACGGTCAGCTTGAGTTTCCATCACCCGAGGGCTAGTCTGTTATTTTGTGTTTCTGATGTTCCCATGCCATTGGGGAATCATGACAGGACCGGCGATGCCCATAGGACCTGGACCACACCGGACCGTCCCTGGGTGAGTATAATCTAACTTGTTTTTCTTATCTTTCAGGTTACAATGGGGGCTTATTTATAGCATTACAGAATGCTGTAGATAAGCCCCTAATGGCGGTGGCCACAGCTTATATGTGAAAAATGAGGTGAGATTCCCTTTAATATGCATGTGACTAGGAAGACAATGTGGTTTTACCACATGTAATGAAAGTGTATGGATAATTTACGCAGCGGAGACTGAGCGTCTCTACTGCATAAATGCTACGGTCTGGAAACACATGTCGCATGTCCGTCTCTGCAGGTGAGCTGCAGGCATTGGTGCACACATAGTGGGCATAGGATTTCCCTATACACCAACATTAATCATGATGTTGGTTTAAAAGCGGCCTCGTTTTTCCTAGATTTGAACACCACGGGAGACAGGGAGCACGATCAATTTCTACTTGATCTTTTGTTCTTCATCCTCGACAAAAACTATTTTGTTTTTGATAGGAGCTTCTACAGGCAAGTAAAGGGGACCGCTATGGGGGCACGGTGTGCACCTTCCTATGCGAATTTATTCTTAGGATGGTGGGAGGAGCTAGTAGTGTACAAACACGAAGCATTTAGGGAATGGTGTCCTAAATGGCTTCGTTATATTGACGACATTTTGATGTTTTGGATAGGCACTGAAGATGATTGCAACTGGTTCATTGCTGATCTGAATGAAAATCCCGTCAACATCAGGCTTACATCACATATTTCATCTACCTTGGTGGAATTCTTGGATCTTAAAGTAAGCTTGGTGGATTCAAATGTTGTCACTGCTCTTTATCGCAAGCCGACAGCGACGAATAGTTTGTTACACTACTCAAGCTTTCACCCTAGGCACCTCAAGAATGGTATTCTAACCGGCCAGTTCCTGCGCTTGAAGAGAAACTGCAGTTTGACTTTGGATTTCCAACATGAAGCAAGGTCACTCACAGATCGCTTCAGACACCGGGGATACCCTAAGAAGATCGTCTCTTCTGCATATCTGTTATGAACTGGTGGTTTAGGAGCAACATGGGACGAGCTCTGGAGGAGGTGGTACCTGTACTAACCGCAGTTCCTGAGCTTATCACAACACTAAAAGTAGCCGTGGGATGTTTCTGTCACTCCCTAGACACCTAGTCACAACCGGAGGACTAACTACCCCTAAAGATGGAAACAGGAAAGCTATCTTGCCTCAGAGAAAATCCCCAAAGGAAAGGCAGCCCCCCACAAATATTGACTGTGAGTGGAGAGGGAAATGACATACGCAGAATGAAATCAGAATGTAGCAAAGGAGGCCAGTCGAGCTATATAGATAGAACAGGACAGAATACTGTGCGGTCAGTATAAAAAAACTAGAAAAATCCACCACAGAGTTTACAAAAATCTCCACACCTGACTAAAGGTGTGGAGGGTAAATCTGCTTCCCAGAGCTTCCAGCTTAACTGAATAAATCCATATTGACAAGCTGGACAAGAAAAAACATAGAAAGAGCTGAACGACAAAGTCCACAATATGTGGACAGCAAAAGAACAAGCAAGGACTTATCTTTGCTGAACTGGTCAGAATATCAGGGAAATCCAAGCAGAGATGTGAATCCAACCAGGAACCATTGACAACTGGCCCAGGCTGAAGGATAGAGCCAGGATAAATAGCCGAGCCAGAAAGATGATCAGTGGAAGCAGCTGCGACTGCTAAATCCAAGGAGCAGCAGTTCCACTCAAAACCACCGGAGGGAGCCCAAGAGCAGAACTCACAAAAGTGCCACTTACAACCACCGGAGGGAGCCCAAGAGCGGAATTCACAACACATATCAGAGAGCTCGGAATAGCTCAAGCTCAGACCTACTTCAGAGACAAACACGTGAGTTGGACACACCACTCGGTATTGTGACTACCTTTAACAACCAGTGGCAGGACATCTATAAGATCCTTGATCGTAGTTGGGGCACTCTATTGAGTGAACCCAGGCTGACACCGCATATCTCACCTACCCCTAAGTTGATAGCTCGACGGGCAAAGAATTTGAAGGTTATCCTTTGCCATAGTCATTTTACACGTCCTACATCTAGATTAAATAGGGGGTTTAGGACTTTTGGAACTTTTCCATGTGGTGGCTGCAATGTTTGCCAGTACATGGTGGCGCAGGATGGTCTTTCGCTCACTATCTTTCCCTTTCAGATTATACCAAAGAAAGCCTTCTTTAACTGCAAGACACGTTTGCTTGTTTATGCCTTGATTTGCGACTGCCCGAAAGTCTACGTGGGACAGACCATGCAGGAATTGCGAAGAAGAACACAGCAACACCTGTCTAACATCTCCACGGCATTCAGAGACCGTGAAAGGGGCAGGGGTATTTCATCTGTTGCTGCACACTTCTTGGACTCTCATAATGGACGGATCAGGGGACTTAAGGTCATGGGACTTGAGGCCATCCCACGAAACATTCGAGGTGGTGATGACGTCCGGAAACTGCTAAGATGCGAATCAAAATGGATCCATAATCTGAATACTCTTGCTCCACATGGACTAAATGAGGAATTGCTTTTTACTGGTTATTATAAACAACTATAAAACATGTAGTGTTGGGAAAACAATGATTAAATATGGATGTGTATGATGCCTATTTAACTCTTCCCTCCTTCAGGTCCTGAGTATTATAGTACCTGTTGTGAATTAGACTTTTTGGCTCCCTCTTGTGGTCACTAGTGGTATGACTCTGGGATTGTCTTTTTTCTGTTTGGCACTCACCTGGGTCGTTAGTCCAGGGGTGTCGCTATATTAACTTCCTGGATCCTTAGTCCAGTGCCTGACATCGTTGTAATCAGATCCTTCTGTTGCTCCTGTCTGCTGGTCCTGGCTCTTGCAAAATTAAGCTAAGTCTTGCTTCTTTGTTTTTTGAGTTACTTGCTTTGCTACTATTTTTGTCCAGCTTGTACTAAATGTGATTTCTGACCTTGCTGGAAGCTCTGGGGGGCTGGTGTTCTCCCCCCGGCCGTTAGACGGTTCGGGGGTTCTTGAATATCCAGCGTGGATATTTTAATAGGGTTTTTGCTGACCATATAAGTCATCTTACTATATTCTGCTATTAGCTAGTGGGCCTCTCTTTGCTAAATACCTAGCTCATTCTTATGTTTGTCTTTTCCTCTTACCTCACTGTTATTATTTGTTGGGGGCTTGTATCCAACTTTTGGGGTCTTTTCTCTGGAGGCAAGAAAGGTCTTTCTTTTCCCTTCTAGGGTTAGTTAGTTCTCCGGCTGGCGCGAGACGTCTAGAACCAACGTAGGCACGTTCCCTGGCTACTTCTATTTGTGGTGCTAGGATTAGATATATGGTCAGCCCAGTTACCACTGCCCTATGAGCTGTTTTTTTGTGTTTGCAGACTTGGTGCATTGCAGAAGTGGGATATAAGAAAGGAAATTCAGATTTTTTTTTTTCCTCTCTTCCTCCCCTTTACCTCTGAGTGGCTTGAGCTTGCTGCAGACATGAATGTCCAGACCTTGATTACAAGTGTGGACCAGCTTGCTGCTCGTGTGCAAAGCATACAAGATTTTGTTACCAGTAGTCCTATGTCTGAACCTAAAATACCTATTCCTGAACTGTTTTCTGGAGACCGATTTAAGTTTAGGAATTTCAGGGATAATTGTAAATTGTTTCTATCCCTGAGACCCCGTTCATCTGGAGACTCAGTTCAGCAAGTTAAAATTGTTATCTCTTTTTTTCGGGGCGACCCTCAGGATTGGGCCTTCTCGCTAGCGCCAGGAGATCCGGCATTGGCAAATATTGATGCGTTTTTTCTGGCGCTCGGATTGCTTTACGAGGAACCCAATCTTGAGGTTCAGGCAGAAAAAGCCTTGCTGGCTATTTCTCAGGGCCAGGATGAAGCTGAAGTGTATTGCCAAAAATTTCGGAAATGGTCCGTGCTTACTCAGTGGAATGAGTGTGCTCTGGCCGCAAACTTCAGAAATGGCCTTTCTGAAGCCATTAAGAATGTGATGGTGGGTTTCTCCATTCCTACAAGTCTGAATGATTCCATGGCGCTGGCTATTCAAATTGACCGGCGTGTGCGGGAGCGCAAAACCGCTAATCCTCTGGTGGTGTTGTCTAAACAAACACCTGATTTGATGCAATGTGATAGAATTCAGACCAGAAATGAGCGGAAAAATCATAGACGTCAGAATGGGTTGTGTTTTTACTGTGGTGATTCTACACATGTTATATCAGCATGCTCTAAACGCCTAACAAGGGATGTTAGTCCTGTCGCCATTGGTAATTTGCAACCTAAATTTATTTTGTCTGTGACTTTAATTTGCTCATTGTCCTCCTACCCTGTTATGGCGTTTGTGGATTCAGGTGCTGCCCTGAGTCTTATGGATCTGTCATTTGCCAAGCGCTGTGGTTTTGTTCTTGAGCCGTTGGTTAATCCTATCCCTCTGAGGGGTATTGATGCTACGCCATTGGCGGAAAATAAACCGCAGTTTTGGACACAGGTAACCATGTGCATGACTCCTGAACATCGGGAGGTGATTCGTTTTCTTGTTCTGCATAAAATGCATGATTTGGTCGTTTTGGGGTTGCCATGGTTACAGACTCATAATCCAGTCTTGGATTGGAAGGCAATGTCTGTGTCAAGTTGGGGCTGTCAGGGTATTCATGGTGATTCCCCGCCGGTGTCTATTGCTTCCTCTACTCCTTCGGAAGTTCCTGAGTATTTGTCTGATTATCAGGATATGTTCAGCGAGTCCAGGTCCAGTGTTCTGCCTCCTCATAGGGACTGTGACTGTGCCATAGATTTGATTCCAGGTAGCAAATTTCCTAAGGGAAGACTATTTAATCTGTCTGTACCTGAGCATACAGCAATGCGTTCGTATATCAAGGAATCTCTGGAGAAGGGGCATATCCGTCCTTCCTCTTCCCCTCTTGGTGCGGGATTCTTTTTTGTGGCCAAGAAGGACGGATCTTTGAGACCTTGTATTGACTATCGGCTTTTGAATAAAATCACTGTTAAATTTCAGTATCCTTTGCCTCTGTTGTCAGACTTGTTTGCCCGAATTAAAGGTGCCAAGTGGTTCACCAAGATAGATCTTCGTGGTGCGTACAACCTTGTGCGCATTAAGCGAGGAGATGAATGGAAAACCGCGTTTAATACGCCCGAAGGTCATTTTGAGTACTTGGTGATGCCTTTTGGGCTCTCTAATGCTCCTTCAGTGTTTCAGTCCTTTATACATGATATTTTCCGGAAGTATCTGGATAAATTTATGATCGTTTATCTGGATGATATTCTGTTTTTTTCTGATGACTGGGACTCGCATGTAGAGCAGGTCAGGATGGTGTTTCAGGTTTTGCGTGAGAATGCTTTATTTGTTAAGGGCTCAAAGTGTCTCTTTGGAGTACAGAAGGTTCCCTTTTTGGGGTTTATTTTTTCCCCTTCTGCGGTGGAGATGGACCCAGTCAAGGTCCGTGCTATTCATGATTGGACTCAACCCACATTAGTTAAGAGTATTCAGAAGTTCTTGGGTTTTGCTAACTTCTACCGTCGTTTTATTGCTAATTTTTCTAGCATTGCTAAACCTTTGACGGATATGACCAAGAAAGGTTCTGATGTTGCTAACTGGGCTCCTGCAGCCGTGGAGGCTTTCCAGGAGTTGAAGCGCCGGTTTACTTCGGCGCCTGTTTTGTGCCAGCCTGATGTCTCACTTCCCTTTCAGGTTGAAGTGGATGCTTCTGAGATTGGGGCAGGGGCCGTTTTGTCGCAGAGAGGCCCTGGTTGCTCTGTGATGAGACCTTGTGCCTTTTTCTCGAGGAAGTTTTCGCCTGCTGAGCGGAATTATGATGTTGGCAATCGGGAGTTGTTGGCCATGAAGTGGGCATTTGAGGAGTGGCGTCATTGGCTCGAGGGTGCTAAGCATCGTGTGGTGGTCTTGACTGATCACAAAAATTTGATGTATCTCGAGTCTGCTAAACGCCTGAATCCTAGACAGGCCCGCTGGTCATTGTTTTTCTCCCGTTTTGACTTTGTGGTCTCATATTTACCAGGTTCAAAGAATGTGAAGGCTGATGCTCTTTCAAGGAGCTTTGTGCCTGACTCTCCGGGAGTCGCAGAACCAGTTGGTATTCTTAAAGGGGGAGTTATCTTGTCAGCCATTTCTCCGGATTTGCGACGTGTGTTGCAGAGATTTCAGGCTGGTAGACCTGACTCTTGTCCACCTGACAGACTGTTTGTTCCTGATAAATGGACCAGCAGAGTCATTTCCGAGGTTCATTCCTCGGTGTTGGCAGGGCATCCGGGAATTTTTGGCACCAGAGATCTGGTGGCTAGGTCCTTTTGGTGGCCTTCCTTGTCACGGGATGTGCGGTCGTTTGTGCAGTCCTGTGGGACTTGTGCTCGAGCTAAGCCTTGCTGTTCGCGTGCCAGCGGGTTGCTCTTGCCCTTGCCTGTCCCGAAGAGGCCTTGGACACACATTTCCATGGATTTCATTTCAGATCTCCCGGTGTCTCAGGGCATGTCTGTCATCTGGGTGGTATGTGATCGCTTTTCTAAGATGGTCCATTTGGTACCTTTGCCTAAGCTGCCTTCCTCTTCCGATCTGGTTCCTGTGTTCTTTCAGAATGTGGTTCGTTTACACGGCATTCCTGAGAATATTGTGTCTGACAGAGGATCCCAGTTTGTTTCCAGGTTCTGGCGATCCTTTTGTGCTAGGATGGGCATTGAGTTGTCGTTTTCGTCTGCCTTTCATCCTCAGACTAATGGACAAACGGAGCGAACTAATCAGACTCTGGAGGCTTATTTGAGGTGTTTTGTTTCTGCGGATCAGGATGATTGGGTGACCTTCTTGCCGTTGGCTGAGTTTGCCCTTAATAATCGGGCTAGTTCCGCTACATTGGTTTCGCCATTTTTCTGCAACTCTGGTTTCCATCCTCGTTTTTCCTCGGGACATGTGGAGCCTTCTGACTGTCCTGGGGTAGATTCTGTGGTGGATAGGTTGCAGCAGATCTGGAATCATGTGGTGGACAACTTAAAGTTGTCTGTTATGGTTCTCAATGGCAAGAGAACATAGCCCAGCAAACATAGGAACTAGCTCTTGGAAGGATGGAAACTAAACTGACCATGAACTAAACCTGCCGCACAACTAACAGTAGCCAGGTAGCGTTGCCTGCGTTTTATCCCTAGACGCCCAGCGCCGGCCGGAGGACTAACTAATCCTGGCAGAGGAAAATATAGTCCTGGCTCACCTCTAGAGAAATTTCCCCGAAAGGCAGACAGAGGCCCCCACATATAATGGCGGTGATTTTAGATGAAATGACAAACGTAGTATGAAAATAGGTTTAGCAAAATTGAGGTCCGCTTACTAGATAGCAGAAAGACAGAAAGGGCACTTTCATGGTCAGCTGAAAACCCTATCAAAACACCATCCTGAAATTACTTTAAGACTCTAGTATTAACTCATAACATCAGAGTGGCAATTTCAGATCGCAAGAGCTTTCCAGACACAGAAACGAAACTACAGCTGTGAACTGGAACAAAATGCAAAAACAAACGAGGACAAAAGTCCAACTTAGCTGGAAGTTGTCTAGCAGCAGGAACATGCACAGAAAGGCTTCTGATTACAATGTTGACCGGCATGGAAGTGACAGAGGAGCAAGGCTAAATAGCGACTCCCACATCCTGATGGAAACAGGTGAACAGAGGGGATGATGCACACCAGTTCAATTCCACCAGTGGCCACCGGGGGAGCCCAAAATCCAATTTCACAACAGTTGTCACAAGAGAAGGCTCAGCGTTTTGCCAACCGCCGCCGCGGTGTGGGTCCCCGACTTCGTGTTGGGGATTTGGTATGGCTGTCTTCTCGATTTGTTCCTATGAAGGTCTCCTCTCCTAAATTTAGGCCTCGCTTCATCGGTCCTTACAAGATATTGGAAATCCTTAATCCTGTGTCCTTTCGCTTGGATCTTCCTGTGTCGTTTGCCATTCACAACGTGTTCCATAGGTCTTTGTTGCGGCGGTACGTTGTACCTGTGGTTCCTTCTGTTGAGCCCCCTGCTCCGGTGTTGGTTGAGGGCGAGTTGGAGTACGTGGTGGAGAAGATCTTGGATTCTCGTCTCTCCAGGCGGAGGCTTCAGTATCTGGTCAAGTGGAAGGGCTATGGTCAGGAGGATAATTCCTGGGTGGTTGCCTCTGATGTGCATGCGGCCGATTTAGTTTGTGCCTTTCACGCTGCTCATCCTGATCGCCCTGGTGGTCTTGGTGAGGGTTCGGTGACCCCTCCTTAAGGGGGGGGTACTGTTGTGAATTAGACTTTTTGGCTCCCTCTTGTGGTCACTAGTGGTATGACTCTGGGATTGTCTTTTTTCTGTTTGGCACTCACCTGGGTCGTTAGTCCAGGGGTGTCGCTATATTAACTTCCTGGATCCTTAGTCCAGTGCCTGGCATCGTTGTAATCAGATCCTTCTGTTGCTCCTGTCTGCTGGTCCTGGCTCTTGCAAAATTAAGCTAAGTCTTGCTTCTTTGTTTTTTGAGTTACTTGCTTTGCTACTATTTTTGTCCAGCTTGTACTAAATGTGATTTCTGACCTTGCTGGAAGCTCTGGGGGGCTGGTGCTCTCCCCCCGGCCGTTAGACGGTTCGGGGGTTCTTGAATATCCAGCGTGGATATTTTAATAGGGTTTTTGCTGACCATATAAGTCATCTTACTATATTCTGCTATTAGCTAGTGGGCCTCTCTTTGCTAAATACCTAGCTCATTCTTATGTTTGTCTTTTCCTCTTACCTCACTGTTATTATTTGTTGGGGGCTTGTATCCAACTTTTGGGGTCTTTTCTCTGGAGGCAAGAAAGGTCTTTCTTTTCCCTTCTAGGGTTAGTTAGTTCTCCGGCTGGCGCGAGACGTCTAGAACCAACGTAGGCACGTTCCCCGGCTACTTCTATTTGTGGTGCTAGGATTAGATATATGGTCAGCCCAGTTACCACTGCCCTATGAGCTGTTTTTTTGTGTTTGCAGACTTGGTATTTATTCCTGAGACCCTCTGCCATTGGGGTCATAACAAGTACCTATATGTATATAATTTTTTTAAATTTTTTTTTACGGATGAACTAGTTTCTATCCGTTGAAAACCATGGTTTTCTTTAATTATTTTCCAATATGGGTTTCATTTTTTTTGTGCTATACTATCATTTTTACTATGCCAGGTTTGGGTAGCTATTTCTGCTTTTGCAGCCCTAGTATGATTCCATCTATGGCACTATGTATATGTATTTGTATGCATTATTTCATTTTTGAATGCATTTAGGGTACTTTGGGATGTTATCACTCATGTAGGGATCTGAGTTTGTCTATTCGTATATTCATCTGCATATATATATATTTTTTCATTGTCCAGGAGATGTCCCTCTCCATTTGTTCCTCCATTTTATTGTATTTGTATCTGGCCCATTGTGATGGATATCTCCTATTATCGGTTCCTCTGTCTTCTCGGTGTCCGTCCTCGGCCCATTTCGCGTGCGCTGTTTTCGCATGCGCTCTGGGTCCGGGCGGCCATCTTGGGACGGGAGACCTGGGTATAATGCGCAAGAGTCTGTGTATTTGGACCTGATTCGGGCATGTTTCCATTTGTTTGTTCCTTAAATGTATTACATACCGGCTCTTTAGCCGTGATGGTTGACTTTGATATTTTTTCCGGTTTTCTGTCTCTTCGGCGCCCGTCCTCGGCCCACTGCGCGTGCGCCTGTCTGTGCGTGCGCGCTGGGCCCGGGATGGACATCTTGGGACAGGGGACCGTTACCTCATGTGCCATACTGCGCAAGCGCTGGCATGCCAGCACTGGCCCGGGTGCTTCCCATCGTGACGTGCCCGCGTTGTATGCATTGCGCGTGCGCCGTTTTGGCGCGTGCGCACTTGCATCGTGGCGGGCAGTCCGAAGTGTGAACCCCGGACTCTTTTCCTCCATTGCGGAGCCACGGGCGTTGTGGGCCACTTCCGGCCTTCGGATGTACGCTCATTATCCAGTCTAAATCCGGACACCTCTTGTCTCCAGCTGACTCCACTTTGTCAATTACTTGAAAGGTATTTAACCACTAGATATGGACACTACTGACATTGCCCCTGAGGAAGCCAGTTCACTGGCGATACGCGTTGGGCACCTGTGCCCGGTGCCACCTTCTTATTTTACCATCTTTCATTGCCCTGATCCATCACATGGGGATGCTACCTTCGAGGCCTGGTACATTTTGTCAGGTAGTATAGGACGCCCTATGGTTTGGCTATTCTTAAGCCACGGGGGAATTCTCATTATGATCCCTTAGGTAGCCTTTAGGGTGGCACTGCAGTTTGACCTTATTACAGGTCTGGTCTTCACTACGTGTTTTGCTATGCTTTTGCAAATTTTAAGTGCTTTTAACTGTTGTGTGTGGTGTTCTATGAGTGTGGTCTAATAAAATTGTTATATTTTGGTAAATGCTTTTGGTGATCCCTTTTGTTTGCATGCTACTCTTTTCTTTTGTTTATTTTATTGTGCTGCTTTGTAGTATGCTAGAGGTGATCCCTGGCGGTTGTGCCTGCCCACACTTTGTTGTTGTTTATATAGGTTTGCTTTGAGGGCCTTGGGGTCCCTCGTTTCTTGGTGTGTATTGCTATTTTGTTGGATCCGTATATCTACATGGATCTACAGACTAGGGAGTCTGCTTGGAGCCAGAGGACTCAAGGGCTCTTTGACACCGGTGGCAACTGTGTCATTGAATCAGCAAACATTGATGGTGGCTTTTCTAAAGTCTCAAATGAATTGACCAATTTGCATAAAACTCTTAGGGTACTGTCACACAGTGCAATTTTGATCGCTACGACGGCACGATTCGTGACGTTCTAGCGATATCGTTACGATCTCGCAGTGTCTGACACGCTACTGCGATCAGGGACCCTGCTGAGAATCGTACGTCGTAGCAGATCGTTTGAAACTTTCTTTCGTCGCTGGATCTCCAGCTGTCATCGCTGGATCGTTGTGTGTGACAGCGATCCAGCGATGCGTTCGCTGGTAACCAGGGTAAACATTGGGTAACTAAGCGCAGGGCCGCGCTTAGTAACCCAATGTTTACCCTGGTTACCATCGTAAACATAAAAAAACCCAAACCGTACATGCTCACCATCTGATGTCCGTCAGGTCCCTTGCCGTCCGCTTCCCGCTCTGACTGTCTGCCGGCCGGAAAGTGAGAGCAGATCACAGCGGTGACGTCACCGCTGCGCTCTGCTCTCACTGTACGGCCGGATCTCAGTCAGAGCAGGAAGCGGACGGCAAGGGACCTGACGGACATCAGATGGTGAGCATGTACGGTTTGTTTTTTTTTACTTTTACGCTGGTAACCACGGTAAACATCGGGTTACTAAGCGCGGCCCTGCGCTTAGTAACCCGATGTTTACCCTGGTTACCCGGGGACTTCGGCATCGCTCCAGCGCCGTGATTGCAACGTGTGACCGCAGTCTACGACGCTGGAGCGATAATCATACGACGCTGCGACGTCACGAATCGTGCCGTCGTAGCGATCAAAATTGCACTGTGTGACAGTACCCTAACAAAGGTGTGGTGGAATATAAGAAGCCTAGAAGAGTATAAGGTTACAGGCTTTGTCCCCCGTGGTCTTAAGGCCCCGTCTCACTTAACGACGCTAAAGCGATCCCGACAACGATACGACCTGTCAGGGATCGTTGCTGCGTCGCTATGTGGTCGCTGGTGAGATGTCAAACAGTGAGATCTTCCCAACGATCGCTGCTGCGATCTCACTGTTTGACATCTCACCAGCGACCTGTAGCGACCTGTACAACGATGTCACATGGGAGCTATTATGACGATTCAGTGTCTGAGTCGTCAACGAGGTCGTTGGTAAGGTGTCAAACACAGCGATGTGTGCTACCCAGCGGGACCTCAACGATCAAAAAAAGGTCCAGGCCATTCCGTCATGACCAGCGATCTCACAGCAGGGGCCTGGTCGCTGCTACGTGTCACACATAGCGAGATCGCTACTGAGGTCGCTGTTGCATCACAAAACTTGTGACTCAGCAGCGATCTCGCTAGCGATCTCGCTTAGTGAGACGGGGGCTTTAGGGTGCAGATCTTCCCTGCATGGGAGGTGGATTCATCATTTCAGAATTCCTGGGAGGCTGGTTTAATGTAGTGCTCATCCATATTAATGGGTATGTTAATAGCTCATGATCAGGCCCTCTTGATCAAACTTAAGGAGGATATTAAGGATAGGGAGGCTCTACTTGCAACTTTTGAAGCATCTTTAGTCACTACGTTTAAACAACAACTTAAAAAACAGCATTGATAAGTTTGAAAAAGAAATTATTGAGGGCAAACGACGTAAATTCTATAGGGATAAGACTGACTATACGTGTGGTCGGGCCTACAAATGGGGCCATCGGGGCAATAGAAGAGTTACACCTTCTGAGACAAATATCCATACTAGCACTCATACTAGATTGGAAGTTTCTTCTAGCGATTTTTTATCGTCGGATCCAAGCGATCTAGAAGGGGCTGCAGGCGGGGCAGACGTAAGGCCAGAAGGAACAACAAAAAAACATACCAGGGGGTTCAAGAACTCGTCCCCGGCATACAAACGGGAAACGAGATACAACTACAGGAAACGGTAGACCCAACTCCTCGGCCCACTCTGGAGCAATTAAATCTACATGATGATTCAGGTAATGTACAAATCATCAACTTGTCCACACATGTACTGACTCCAGTTGAAAAACATGTCTTGGAGAAGGGTCTCTCATTTGCTCCAATGAATGTCCTGGATAAGTTTACCCTGGTTAAGGATGTCTATTTATTCTGCCGCCAATTAACATTTAACCTTTTGTACCATCATCCTTCCTCATTAGATCAGCTCCTGAACGACGAGCGGCAGGTTCTCAGAGACCTCATGGACCTACTTCATGAAAACGAAATGGCACCCACGAGGAAACGTTTTGGTGGAAGACTACCTTCGCAGGCTACTCCTTCCTTCTTCCTCTTCCCGGCGGTCCAGATTTTTTTCAACCAAACGTGTAGAGAGATCCAGGCCCTACACATTGATGGTAACAGGAATAATAATTTAAATTTGTCTGAACGTAGGGCACTTAGGGATTTGCAGAGCAATAGAGAGTTCCTTGTTCGTGAGGCAGACAAGGGGGGGCAATATTGTTCTGTGGACTTATTCCCCCTACTTACAGGAGGTTGGACGACAACTTGGGGACTCTACTTGTTATTCACGTCTCCCAGCGGACCCTTCGGGTTTTTTCAAAGGAAAGTTGGATCAACTCATTGGACAAGCAGCAGGTCGTGGCATCTTGAGTAAAAAAGAGGTGGACTTCCTTACAACTGATTTCCCTGTCGTGCCGACCTTCTACCTTCTGCCGAAGGTGCACAAATCATTGGTAAACCCCCCAGGTAGGCCAATAGTGTCCGGCATTAATGGCCTATTTGAGAAGCCATGTACATATGTAGACTTCTTTTTACAACCACTGGCCATGAAACTTACATCATTTCTTAGGGACTCGACACATCTCATCCAACTTCTTCAAAATCTTTGTTTACCACCAGGTACGATTTTGAATACTATAGATGTTGAGTCCCTATAAACCAACATTAATCATGATGTTGGTTTAAAAGCGGCCTCGTTTTTCCTAGATTTGAACACCACGGGAGACAGGGAGCACGATCAATTTCTACTTGATCTTTTGTTCTTCATCCTCGACAAAAACTATTTTGTTTTTGATAGAAGCTTCTACAGGCAAGTAAAGGGGACCGCTATGGGGGCACGGTGTGCACCTTCCTATGCGAATTTATTCTTAGGATGGTGGGAGGAGCTAGTAGTGTACAAACACGAAGCATTTAGGGAATGGTGTCCTAAATGGCTTCATTATATTGACGACATTTTGATGTTTTGGATAGGCACTGAAGATGATTGCAACCGGTTCATTGCTGATCTGAATGAAAATCCCTTCAACATCAGGCTTACATCACATATTTCATCTACCTTGGTGGAATTCTTGGATCTTAAAGTAAGCTTGGTGGATTCAAATGTTGTCACTACTCTTTATCGCAAGCCAACAGCAACGAATAGTTTGTTACACTACTCAAGCTTTCACCCTAGGCACCTCAAGAATGGTATTCCAACTGGCCAGTTCCTGCGCTTGAAGAGAAACTGCAGTTTGACTTTGGATTTCCAACATGAAGCAAGGTCACTTACAGATCACTTCAGACACCGGGGATACCCTAAGAAGATCGTCTCTTCTGCATATCAGAGAGCTCGGAATAGCTCACGCTCAGACCTACTTCAGAGACAAACACGTGAGTTGGACACACCACTCCGTATTGTGACTACCTTTAACAACCAGTGGCAGGACATCTATAAGATCCTTGATCGTAGTTGGGGCACTCTATTGAGTGAACCCAGGCTGACACCGCATATCTCACCTACCCCTAAGTTGATAGCTCGACGGGCAAAGAATTTGAAGGATATGCTTTGCCATAGTTATTTTACACGCCCTACATCTAGATTAAATAGGGGGTTTAGGACTTTTGGAACTTTTCCATGTGGTGGCTGCAATGTTTGCCAGTACATGGTGGCGCAGGATGGTCTTTCGCTCACTATCTTTCCCTTTCAGATTATACCAAAGAAAGCCTTCTTTAACTGCAAGACACGTTTGCTTGTTTATGCCTTGATTTGCGACTGCCCGAAAGTCTACGTGGGACAGACCACGCAGGAATTGCGAAGAAGAACACAGCAACACCTGTCTAACATCTCCACGGCATTCAGAGACCGTGAAAGGGGCAGGGGTATTTCATCTGTTGCTGCACACTTCTTGGACTCTCATAATGGACGGATCAGGGGACTTAAGGTCATGGGACTTGAGGCCATCCCACGAAACATTCGAGGTGGTGATGACGTCCGGAAACTGCTAAGATGCGAATCAAAATGGATCCATAATCTGAATACTCTTGCTCCACATGGACTAAATGAGGAATTGCTTTTTATTGGTTATTATAAACAACTATAAAATATGTAGTGTTGGGAAAACAATGATTAAATATGGATGTGTATGATGCCTATTTAACTTTTCCCTCCTTCAGGTCCTGAGTATTATAGTACCTATATGTATATAATTTTTTTTTTTTTTTACGGATGAACTAGTTTCTATCCGTTGAAAACCATGGTTTTCTTTAATTATTTTCCAATATGGGTTTCATTTTTTTTGTGCTATACTATCATTTTTACTATGCCAGGTTTGGGTAGCTATTTCTGCTTTTGCAGCCCAAGTATGATTCCATCTATGGCACTATGTATATGTATTTGTATGCATTATTTCGTTTTTGAATGCATTTAGGGTACTTTGGGATGTTATCACTCATGTAGGGATCTGAGTTTTGTCTATTTGTATATTCATCTGCATATATATATATATATTTTTTTTTTCGTTGTCCAGGAGATGTCCCTCTCCATTTGTTCCTCCATTTTATTGTATTTGTATCTGGCCCATTGTGATGGATATCTCCTATTATTGGTTCCTCTGTCTTCTCGGTGTCCGTCCTCGGCCCATTTTGCGTGCGCTGTTTTCGCATGCGCTCTGGGCCCGGGGCGGCCATCTTGGGACGGGGGACCTGGGTATAATGCGCAAGAGTCTGTGTTTTTGGACCTGATTCGGGCATCTTTCAATTTGTTTGTTCCTTAAATGTATTACATACCGGCTCTTTAGCCGTGATGGTTGACTTTGATATTTTTTCCGGTTTTCTGTCTCTTTGGCACCCGTCCTCGGCCCACTGCGCGTGCGCGCTGGGCCCGGGACGGACATCTTGGGACAGGGGACCGTTACCTCATGTGCTCTACTGTGCAAGCGCTGGCATGTCGGCACTGGCCCGGGTGCTTCCCATCATGACGTGTCCGCGTTGTATGCATTGCGCATGCGCCGTTTTGGCGCGTGCGCACTTGCATCGTGGCGGGCGGTCCGAAGTGTGAACCTCGGACTCTTTTCCTCCATTGCGCAGCCGCGGGCGTTGTGGGCCACTTCCGGCCTTCGGATGTACGCTCATTATCCAGTCTAAATCCGGACACCTCTTGTCTCCAGCTGACTCCACTTTGTCAATTACTTGAAAGGTATTTAACCATTAGATATGGACACTACTGACATTGCCCCTGAGGAAGCCAGTTCACTGGCGATACGCGTTGGGCACCTGTGCCCGGTGCCACCTTCTCATTTTACCATCTTTCATTGCCCTGATCCATCACATGGGGATGCTACCTTCGAGGCCTGGTACATTACCCTCCCAGAGCTGTTGCTTAGATGTGAACTGCCTCCCGCCATCATAGACACTCCTTTTGATGATGCTCCAGAGGTTCTCAATGGGGTTGAGGCCAGGGGAAGATGGTGGCCACACCATAAGTTTGTCCTCTTTTATGCCCATAGCAGCCAGAGATGCAGATGTGTTTTTTGCAGCATGAGACGGTGCATTATCATGCATGAAAATGATCTTGCTGCGGAAAGCACGGTTCTTCCTCTTGAACCATGGCAGGAAGTGTTTTTAGAAACTCCACATAGATTATGGAGTTCATCTTTACCCCTTCAGGGATCATAAAGGGGCCAACAATCTCTCTCCCCATGATTCCAGCCCAAAACATTACTCCACCTCCTCCTTGTTGGCACCTTAGCCGTGTTTTCATGGGGTGTCCATCAACCAGCCATCCTCCACTCCATCCATCTGGACCATCGAGCATTGCACGGCACTCATCGGTGAACAAAACAGTTTGGAAGTCAGTCTTCATGTATCATTTGGCCCACTGGAGCTGTTTCTGCTTGTGTGCAGTGGATAGAGGTGGTCGACAGAATGGCTTACGCACCTCTGAAGGACCCTGCATCTTGTTGTTCTGGGGACGTTGGAGGCACCAGCAGCTTCAAAAACTTGTCTGCTGCTATGACCAGGCATTTTTGCAGCTGCTCTTTTAACCTGACGCAATTGCCTGTTGGAAAGGGTCCTCACTTTTTCCTTATCAGCACGCACACGTGTGTGCTGGGAATCAGCTACATACTTCTTGATTGTGTGATGATCATGATGAAGTGTCTTGGCAATGTTGATTGTAGTCATGCCTTGACCTAAATACTCCACAATTTGTTGCTTCTCAGCAGCCGACACATCCTTTTTCTTTCCCACTTTGGCCAAAAATGTAGGCTGCTTAATAATGTGGAACAGCCTTCTTAAGTAGTCTTGCCTTTATTTGGACACACCTGCCAAACTAATTTGCACAGGTATCTGCAATTGCTTTCAGTGATTTTAAGAGCCCTGACACACATCGCCATCAATGCGTTTAAATGACAAACAAAAAAATTCTAACCTTATCACTCCTAAACTCTTTGTGCATAATAATTTGGGACACAGTGTACATTAACAATGACGGTGTGTAATCTAACAAAAATACACTAACCCCGATCGCTATAATCCCAGAAATCCAGCCCGCAATAGTACAAAAAGCCTCCCCACCATGAAAATGTAAACAGACGCCGTCTGTTTACATTTTCATGGTGGGGAGGCTTTTTGTACTATTGCGGGCTGGATTTCTGGGATTATAGCGATCGGGGTTAGTGTATTTTTGTATTATTACAGGTCTGGTCTTCACTACTTGTTTGGTATGCTTTTGCAAATTTTAAGTGCTTTTAACTGTTGTGTGTAGTGTTCTATGAGTGTGGTCTAATAAAATTGTTATATTTTGGTAAATGCTTTTGGTGATCCCTTTTGTTTGCATGCTACTCTTTTCTTTTGTTTATTTTATTGTGCTGCTTTGTAGTATGCTAGAGGTGATCCCTGGCGGTTGTGCCTGCCCACACTTTGTTGTTGTTCCTATCCACTATGCTGTAACATATGGACGCTGCGGTGGTACGTAGCATCCAACCCACATCGTTTAGGCTACGTTCACATTTGCGTTGTGCGCCGCAGCGTCGGCGCCGCAACGCACAACGCAAATAAAAACGCAGCAAAACGCATGCACAACGCTGCGTTTTGCGCCGCATGCGTCGTTTTTTTCATTGAATTTGGACGCAGCAAAAATGCAACTTGCTGCGTCCTCTGCGCACCGACGCGGGCGCCGCAGCGACGCATGCGGCGCAAAACGCAAGTGCGCCGCATGTCCATGCGCCCCCATGTTAAATATAGGGGCGCATGACGCATGCGGCGCCGCTGCGGCGCCCGACGCTGCGGCGCTGGCCGCAAATGTGAACGTAGCCTTACTGACCGTGGGAACATACCCCAATATATCTGCAAACAGGAAATCATTCTTTTTTTCCCAGAAGCTAACTTTCAATTAGGCTACGTTCACATTTGCGGTCTGTGCCGCAGCGTCGGGCGCCGCAGCGTCGCCGCATGCGTCATGCGCCCCAGCGTCGCCGCATGCGTCATGCGCCCCTATATTTAACATGGGGGCGCATGGACATGCGTCGCACTTGCATTTAGCGCCACATGCGTCCCTGCGGCACCCGCGTCCGGGCGCAGAGGACGCAGCAAGTTGCATTTTTGCTGCGTCCAAAATCAATTAAAAAAAGGACGCATGCGGCGCAAAACGCAGCGTTGTGCATGCGTTTTGCTGCATTTTTGTTTGCGTTGTGCGTTGCGGCGCCGACGCTGCGGCGCACAACGCAAATGTGAACGTAGCCTAAGCTTTATTTCAAGTGACAAAATAACGCATGTGGAAAAACAGCATAAAAAATGCATGTAGAAAACGCATAAAAAATGCAGGTGATCTGCTAGTGACCTCAGGTGCAGATTTCACCTGTGTCAAATCCTGATAGTGTGCACATATGCCAAGTGTTTGAGTCAGTAGCGTAGCTACCGGGGGCAGTGGCCCCGGGCCCCGCACTTTGAGGGGTCCCACCCAGAGCTACACTACGTAACTGTATCGGTGAGCACATTGCACCAATACAGTTACATTCTGCGGCAGAGCAGGGAGAATCGATCTCCCTGCAGTGCCGCCCGGCCACTATGGGACCCCTGAGAAGGTGGTGGGGGGTCCAGTGCCAGCAGTGGGCCCCCCCGCTCGTCATCGCAGGGTCAACTGCTGACCACATTGATGAGAGAAGGAACGCTACGCTCCCTCTCCCATCATCCCCGTCAGCGTCTGACGACACTGACATCGACACTGACAGGGGGTCGTGATGACGTCAGTACTCGGCACCTGCAGTCCGGAGATGAGCGGGTGCTCAGAGAACCGTAAGAACAAGGAGGAGAGGTGAGTATTGGATTTATGTTTTCTGTACTGGCTGCCTAATGGGGGTGCATTATACCATGCAGGCTGCCTATGTGGGTGCATTATACTGTACTGGCTGCCAGGGCCAGACTGGGACTAAAATTCAGCCCTGGCATTTGAAGTTACACAGGCCCACATGTCACATGGTGACTGTATAATATCTTTGTACACTTGTAGGTTACAAGAAGTGAGGGGAGTGTAACACGACTATATAACATATAATCACAGCTGTATCCAGCATTACAGCTCAGTCCCCATAGAATGTAATACAGCACAGCCCCCATAGAATATAATACAGCACAGCCCCCATAGAATGTAATACAGCCAGCCCCCATAGAATGTAATACAGCACAACCCCATAGAATGTAATACAGCACAGCCCCCATAGAATGTAATACAGCACAGCCCCCATAGAATGTAATACAGCCAGCCCCCCATAGAATGTAATGCAGCACAGCCCCCATAGAATGTAATGCAGCATAGCACCCATAGAATGTAATGCAGCCCCCCCAAATAGCCCCACAATCCAGTTATCACTCATTGAAATATATATAATGAAAAAAAACACTCTACTCACCTCTCCTCTTGCCCCACGCTGCTCCTGGCTCTGGTCTCAGCAGCTGCAGTCTGCCCGCCCGTCACACAGCAGGTGCGTGATGATATGATGTCATCGCGCATCCGCAGTGTCAGAGGCAGAGCGGGGAATGATGGGAGAAGGAGCGACAGCAGACGCTCTGTCCTCCATCATTGCATTCAACTGTACCGGCGTCTATGATGCCGGTATAGTTGAATGCGGAGCGGGGAGTGTGCCGACAACGGGAGGAGTGTGCCGAAAGCGGGGGGAGTGTGCCTACAGCGGGGGGGAGTGTGCCGACAGCGGCACACTCAAGCGGCCCACTACTACCACCGGCCCTTCTGGCATTTGCCAGAACTGCCCGATGGCCAGTCCGGCCCTGCTGGCTGCCTATGGGGGTGCATTATACTGTACTGGCTGCCTATGGGGAGTGCATTATACTATACTGGCTGCCTATGGGGGTGCATTATACTGTACTGGCTGCCTATGGGGGTGCATTATACTATGCAAGCTGCCTATGGAGGTGCATTTGTGGTGCCTCAGGGTCCTGGTCGTCACAGTAGCCTTGCTTCCCTCACCGGGGAGGTGATGTTACGCTTGAAGGCAAGGAAGCATAACTGTCACCAGGTAAACACAAGCATGCAACATGTTCAAACTCCAGGCCAACAGGGGAGCTTTTGCTCTTATTTACTAGGTGACTTCCCATATATACTGTATGGTAGTTTGTAGAAAAGTTAGACAGTTTGTGCCAGGAAACAGACTGGAGCAGTCTGAGGCAGAAGAAGGTGTACGGAGCTGTGTAGCCACAGTGCTGCAGCTCCTGGGAAGAGATTATATGAAAGCCGAATATATTGCAGTGAACATGTCGGAGAGCGAAGCACAGGAGAGGAATACCAGTGGGAGACCAGCCATGAGCAGGCTGCTTCCTTCTGAGGCGCAGGCACCGGTAGCCGGAACACCGAGGAATGTAAGAGACTCCACGACTTACATCAGAGACCGGCAGGACAGCTGAACTGCAAGTTACCTGTCCGCCTTAATACCCAGGAGGCACCGTGACACCTGTAGAGCCCAGGGCGTACTAAAGTCCCTGTAAAAAGGCTCAAGTCACCAGTCATATGGGTTATGTCCTATCCTTTATGGGGGACAGAGAGAACATCTGTGAGGACCTTACATGAAGCCATAGGCAGTAAGGAACTACAACACCACAGTGCTAGAGGAAGACTTTGATTTCCACCTGGATAAGGGGACTCCTAACTTGCCTCCAAGCCGGACGGATCCTGCGTGCCCTGTGATCTGGTACCCTGGACTGTGGCTGCCTGAAGTTTTCAGTAAACCAGGTAAAGAGACTGCAAACCTGTGTCCTCGTTCTTTACTGTGCCATTCACCATCTTCCATCTACACACCGGGAGTCCTGGGGATATACTTCACCTGTGGGAAGTTATACCATCTAGCTGCCATAACATCACCCCAGAGGACCCCTTTAAGCAGCGTCGATCCCCACAGAGCGAATACCACAGGTGGAATCACGTACATAAACTTTATTCCCTTTAAAGACCTTTCCCTTTTACATGGGTGCTCAGGGCCACGGACCTGGTCGCCACCATGACATCCCCCTGTGAACGCAGGACCCGGTACCGAGTACCCCACGGCCCTGGCGGGCAACTCACATTATACTGTACTGGCTGCCGGGGGTGCATTATACTGTACTGGCTGCCTATGGGGGTGCATTATACTGTACTGGCTGCCTATGGGGGTGCATTATACTATACTTGCTGCCTAATGGGGTGCATTATACTGTACAGACTGCCTATGGGGGTGCATTATACTATACTGGCTACCCATGGGGGTGCACTATACTGTACTGGCTGCCTATGGGGGTGCACTATGCTGTACTGGCTGCCTAATGGGGGTGCATTATACTATAGAGACTGCCTATGGGGATGCATTATACTATACTGGCTGCCTATGGGGGTACATTGTACTGTGCTGTCTGCCTATGGGGGTGCATTATACTATACTGGCTGCTTAAGGGGGTGCAATATACTATACTGGCTGCCTAATGGGGGTGCATTATGTTATGCAGTCTGACTATGGGGGAGCATTATACTGTACTGGCTGCCTATGGGGAGTGCCTTATACTATACTGGCTGCCTATGTGGGTGCATTATACTGTACTGGCTGCCTATGGGGTGCATTATACTATGCAGGCTACATATGGAGGTGCATTATACTGTACTGGCTGTCGGGGGTGCAGTATACTGTACTGGCTGCCTAATGGGGGTGCAGTATACTGTACTGGCTGCCTAATGGGGGTGCATTATTCTATACTGGCTGCCTATGGGGGTGCACTATACTGTACTGGCTGCCTATGGGGGTGCCCTATACTGTACTGGCTGCCTAATGGGGGTGCATTATACTATACAGACTGTCTATGGGGGTGCATTATATTATATTGGCTGCCTATGGGGGTGTGTTGTACTGTACTGGCTGCCTATGGGGGTGCACTATACTGTACTGGCTGCCTAATGGGGGTGCAATATACTATGCAGACTGCCTATTGGGGTGCAGTATACTATACTGGCTGCCTATGGGGCTGCAGTATACTGTACTGGTTGCCTATGGGGTCAATATGCTGTACTTGCTGCCTAATGGGGGTGCATTATACTATACTGGCTACCTATGGGGGTGTGTTGTACTGTACTGGCTGCCTATGGGGGTGCACTATACTGTACTGGCTGCCTAATGGGGGTGCAATATACTATGAAGACTGCCTATTGGGGTGCATTATACTATACTGGCTGCCTATGGGGGTGCACTATACTGTACTGGCTGCCTATGGGGGTGCACTATACTGTACTGGCTGCCTATGGGGATGCACTATACAGTACTGGCTGCCTAATGGGGGTGCATTATACTATACAGACTGCCTATGGGGGTGCATTTTACTATACAGATGCATACATATTAGTCCTTATAACCTAAACAACATAGGGCTCACCCCGTATAGAACTGTATATACTCAAAGCCAAAACCAATAAATTGCTGGCACAAGGAGTGTAAGAAAATAGCAACAACAACTATAGTGCATAGAATGCTCATCATGACCATCTGCTAAGCCATAAGCACTAGGGAAACCATGAAAAAAGGGCACCCTACATGTATTACACTAACTATATGCACTTTTTTCATGGTTTCCCTATTTCTTATGGCTTAGCAGATGGTTATGATGAGCATTCTATGCACTATAGTTGTTGTTGCGAAGATTGAAATAGTGGCAATTTTTGTCTTTACGATATCTTATTAGATGTTTGTACTGTTTAGATCATTGGCTAATTTATACTAAACTGCACACTCCTTGTGCCATCAATTTATTTGTTTTGGCTTTGAGTATATATATTATACTATACAGGCTGCCTATGGGGGTGCATTATACTATACTGGCTGCCTATGGGGGTGCATTATACTATACTGACTGCCTACGGGGGTGCATTATACTATACAGGCTGCCTATGGGGAGTGCATTATGCTCTACTGACTGCCTACGGGGGTGCATTATACTATTCAGGCTGCCTATGGGGAGTGCATTATACTATATGGAGACCTCTGGGGAGTGCATTATACTATATGAAGGCCTATGGGGAGTACGTTATACTATATGGAGGCCTATGGGGAATGTATTATACTTGTACTATATTGAGGACTATCTGGCACATTATACTATATGGAGGCTATCTAAGGGGCCATAATACAGTGTGGGGATTACAGTGAAGGGACCATCACAGTGTTGGGGGCTTCTAAGGGGTCTGTATACTGTCTAGGGGTACATTACAGTGAGGAGGCGTCAGGTTAAGTATAAGAGAACATCATACTGTGTATAGGGGAGCTATAAAGTGGGCACTTATTGTTATAGGGGAACCTGAGTTACTGTGACTATCAAAGGGGCACACACAGGACATTATTACTTTCTAGGTGGCAAAATGCGGGCACTGTTTTCTAGGGCACTTGTGCCCACAGCATTACTGTATTCTAGAGGGTTGCTTTAGAATTTAGAAGGCACAGAGAACCACACAGCAGTCACATATGGAAGCAGCGGCTCAGTATTGGGGTATCAGGTGCAGCAATAGTCACATATGGAAGCAGCGGCTCAGTATTGGGGTATCAGGTGCAGTAATAGGGACATATAAGGCAGCAGCTGCTCAGTATTGGGGTATCAGGTGCAGTAATAGGGACACATACGGCAGCAGCTGTGGCTCAGTACTGGGATATCAGGTGCAGTAATAAGGATACATACGGCAGCAGCGGCTCAGTATTGGGGTATCAGGTGCAGTAATAAGGATACATACGGCAGCAGCGGCTCAGTATTGGGGTATCAGGTGCAGTAATAGGGACACATATGGCAGCAGTGGCTCAGTATTGGGGTATCAGGTGCAGTAATAGGGACACATACGGCAGCAGCGGCTCAGTATTGGGGTATCAGGTGCAGTAATAGGGACACATACGGCAGCAGCGGCTCAGTATTGGGGTATCAGGTGCAGTAATAGGGACACATACGGCAGCAGCGGCTCAGTATTGGGGTATCCGGTGCAGTAATAGGGACATATAAGGCAGCAGCTGCTCAGTATTGGGGTATCAGGTGCAGTAATAGGGACATATACGGCAGCAGCTGCGGTTCAGTATTGGGGTATCAGGTGCAGTAATAGGGACACATACGGCAGCAGCTGCGGCTCAGTATTGGGATATCAGGTGCAGTAATAGGGACACATACGGCAGCAGCTGCGGCTCAGTATTGGGATATCAGGTGCAGTAATAGGGACACATACGGCAGCAGCGGCTCAGTATTGGGGTATCAGGGAAGTATTTAGGGTCACATTCGGCAGCAGCGGCTCAGTATTGGGATATCAGGTGCAGTAATAGGGACACATAGGGCAGCAGCGGCTCAGTATTGGGGTATCAGGGAAGTATTTAGGGTCACATACGGCAGCAGCGGCTCAGTATTGGGGTATCAGGTGCAGTAATAGGGACACATACGGCAGCAGCTGCGGCTCAGTATTGGGATATCAGGTGCAGTAATAGGGACACATACGGCAGCAGTGGCTCAGTATTGGGGTATCAGGTGCAGAAATAGGGACACATAGGGCAGCAGCGGCTCAGTATTGGGGTATCAGGTGCAGTAATAGGGACACATACGGCAGCAGCGGCTCAGTATTAGGGTATCAGGGGCAGTAATAGGGACACATACGGCAGCAGCGGCTCAGTATTGGGGTATCAGGTGCAGTAATAGGGACACATACGGCAGCAGCGGCTCAGTATTGGGGTATCAGGGGCAGTAATAGGGACACATAGGGCAGCAGCTGCTCAGTATTGGGGTATCAGGGGCAGTAATAGGGACACATACGGCAGCAGCGGCTCAGTATTGGGGTATCAGGGGCAGTAATAGGGACACATACGGCAGCAGCGGCTCAGTATTGGGGTATCAGGGAAGTATTTAGGGTCACATTCGGCAGCAGCGGCTCAGTATTGGGATATCAGGTGCAGTAATAGGGACACATAGGGCAGCAGCGGCTCAGTATTGGGGTATCAGGGGCAGTAATAGGGACACATAGGGCAGCAGCTGCTCAGTATTGGGGTATCAGGGGCAGTAATAGGGACACATACGGCAGCAGCGGCTCAGTATTGGGGTATCAGGGCAGTATTTAGGGACACATACGGCAGCAGCGGCTCAGTATTGGGATATCAGGTGCAGTAATAGGGACACATACGGCAGCAGCGGCTCAGTATTGGGGTATCAGGGAAGTATTTAGGGTCACATTCGGCAGCAGCGGCTCAGTATTGGGATATCAGGTGCAGTAATAGGGACACATAGGGCAGCAGCGGCTCAGTATTGGGGTATCAGGGAAGTATTTAGGGTCACATACGGCAGCAGCGGCTCAGTATTGGGGTATCAGGTGCAGTAATAGGGACACATACGGCAGCAGCTGCGGCTCAGTATTGGGATATCAGGTGCAGTAATAGGGACACATACGGCAGCAGTGGCTCAGTATTGGGGTATCAGGTGCAGAAATAGGGACACATAGGGCAGCAGCGGCTCAGTATTGGGGTATCAGGTGCAGTAATAGGGACACATACGGCAGCAGCGGCTCAGTATTAGGGTATCAGGGGCAGTAATAGGGACACATACGGCAGCAGCGGCTCAGTATTGGGGTATCAGGTGCAGTAATAGGGACACATACGGCAGCAGCTGCTCAGTATTGGGGTATCAGGGGCAGTAATAGGGACACATACGGCAGCAGCGGCTCAGTATTGGGGTATCAGGGCAGTATTTAGGGACACATACGGCAGCAGCGGCTCAGTATTGGGGTATCAGGTGGAGTAATAGGGACACATAAGGCAGCAGCGGCTCAGTATTGGGGTATCAGGTGCAGTAATAGAGACACATACGGCAGCAGCGGCTCAGTATTGGGGTATCAGGGGCAGTAATAGGGACACATGGCAGCAGAGGCTCAGTACTGGGGTATCAGGTGCTGTAATAGGGACACATACGGCAGCAGCGGCTCAGTATTGGGGTATCAGGTGCAGTAATAGGGACACATAAGGCAGCAGCGGCTCAGTATTGGGGTATCAGGTGCTGTAATAGGGACACATACGGCAGCAGCGGCTCAGTATTGGGGTATCAGGTGCAGTAATAGGGACACATAAGGCAGCAGCGGCTCAGTATTGGGGTATCAGGTGGAGTAATAGAGACACATAAGGCAGCAGCGGCTCAGTATTGGGGTATCAGGTGCAGTAATAGAGACACATACGGCAGCAGCAGCTCAGTATTGGGGTATCAGGGGCAGTAATAGGGACACATATGGCAGCAGCGGCTCAGTATTGGGGTATCAGGTGCAGTAATAGAGACACATACGGCAGCAGCGGCTCAGTATTGGGGTATCAGGTGCAGTAATAGGGACACATACGGCAGCAGAGGCTCAGTATTGGGGTATAAGCAAGATGAGGAGTTTGTGCAGGTTGGGAGTAGATGGTGACGTGCTGAACATATGAGAAGCAGGGCTGGACTGGCCATCTGGCAAATGCCAGAAGGGCCTGTCTGGTCATGGGCTGCCTTGTCTGCTACAGTGTTAGCAGAATCTGTGTTCACAGGACACCCATACTGTTAAGAGGTGTGACGGAGCACAAAGTCGCTGACTCTGTCACTTACCCCAGCAGGCCACGGGTGTCATCAGAAATATTGGTCTTGTGGTAAATCTTGCTTTCCTCCATCCAGGGTAATATTAGTAATATGTCCCATCTGGTTCATGGGGACAGGGACAACATGGGCCTGTGTGATTTCAAATGCCAGGACTGAATTTCAGCCCCAGTCCGTACCTGATGAGAAGTGAAATGTGTCTTTGTTGTATTCTCTGCAGACAAGTCCTGGCTGGAAGAAGTTGTCATGTCGGTCTGGGCCAGATGGAAAAAAACGGGAAAGTGAACGACTCCATCAGAAAGGACGTCAGCGGTAAGACATTATCTGTAACTGTGCACTGATCTCATATGTTCTGTAGGACTGGTATCTACCACTAACCATATGGCGGTAATATCCATATTGGTCTTTATATAGAGATTATCTTCAGTAATAGCGCGGTCATCTGCTGAGGTTCTCCTCGACTATTAGGGTGCGTCACCGAGCTGTAATCAAGGTTTCCTGGTTAGGGGCCCACTCGCCCCCCTGAACCAAAACCCTAGCTACGCCTCTGGTTTCAGTGGTTTTGGAAAGTTGCTGCTCAAAAACCTCTGTGTGCACTGTGCACAGACCCTCGCACTAACACTGGACTAGAAACAGTTAATAGTTTTTTTTCTCCAAGCAATTTTCACAGCGAACAGCCCAAAATAACTCCACGTTCCCATCATCTCCTTTGTTTTTAGTAATCATAGTTACGGGCACGAACTTCACGACTTCGGTACACATGGTGCCAGCGCTCAGACAGGATGCCGGATCACACAGCACTGACTGTGACCGGGAGCCCAGGAATCCGCGCACGTGCTCTGGGCATACAGTATTGACATGGTGATGTCACCGGCCCCGCCCCCAGGTGGTAGAAGAGCCGCGGACGCTCCGCCTCTCCTCTAGTCTGGCTGCTCTACTGGGTCGGGATGGCCACGGTCCGGGAGAAAGCGCTGTCTCTGAACCTGTGTACGTCCTACAGCCCGGCACAGAGACCGCCAGGTACGGCTGTGTGAGGAGCAGCTGTGTGAGGAGCAGCTGTGTGAGGAGCAGCTGTGTGAGGAGCAGCTGTGTGAGGAGCAGCTGTGTGAGGAGCAGCTGTGTGAGGAGCAGCTGTGTGAGGAGCAGCTGTGTGAGGAGCAGCTGTGTGTGCGGCGCCTATGTACTGTGTGAGGAGCTGCTGTGTGTGCGGAGCCTATGTACTGTGTGAGGAGCAGCTGTGTGTGCGGCGCCTATATACTGTGTGAGGAGCGAGCAGCTGTGCGTGTGGTGCATATATACTGTGTGAGGAGCCTATATACTGTGAGGAGCTGCTGTGTGTGCGGTGCCTATATACTGTGTGAGGAGCTGCTGTGTGTGCGGCGCCTATGTACTGTGTGAGGAGCAGCTGTGCGTGTGGTGCCTATATACTGTGTGAGGAGCCTATATACTGTGTGAGGAGCTGCTGTGTGTGCGGTGCATATATACTGTGTGAGGAGCAGCTGTGTGTGGGCGGCGCCTATATACTGTGTGAGGAGCTGGTGTGTGTGTGTGTGTGTGTGTGTGTGGCACCTATATACTGTGTGTGTGGCACCTATATACTGTGTGAGGAGCTGCTGTGTGTCGCCTATATACTGTGTGAGGAGCTGCTGTGTGTCTGGCACCTATATACGGTGTGAGGAGCTGCTGTGTGAGGAGCTGCTGTGTGAGGAGCTGCTGTGTGAGGAGCTGCTGTGTGAGGAGCTGCTGTGTGAGGAGCTGCTGTGTGTGTGTGTGGAGCCTATATACTGTGTGAGGAGCAGCTGTGTGCATCGCCTACATACTGTATGAGGAGCCTATATACTGTGTGGCGCCTATATACTGTGTGAGGAGCTGCTGTTTGAGGAGCCTATATACTGTGTGAGGAGCTGCTGTGTGTGTGTGGAGCCTATATACTGTGTGAGGAGCAGCTGTGCGTGCGGTGCCTATATACTGTGAGGAGCAGCTGTGCGTGCGGTGCCTATATACTGTGAGGAGCAGCTGTGTGTGCGGTGCCTATATACTGTGTGAGGAGCTGCTGTTTGAGGAGCCTACATACTGTGTGAGGAGCTGCTGTGTGTGTGTGTGTGTGTGTGTGTGTGTGTGTGTGTGTGTGTCTAGCCTATATACTGTGTGAGGAGCTGCTGTGTGTGTGTGTGTGTGTAGCCTATATACTGTGTGAGGAGCTGCTGTGTCTGGTACCTATATACGGTGTGAGGAGCCTACATACTGTGTGAGGAGCAGCTGTGTGTGTGTGTGTGTGTGAGGAGCCTATACACTGTGTGAGGAGCTGGTGTGTGTGTGGAGCCTATATACTGTGTGAGGAGCTGCTGTGTGTGAGGCGCCTATATACTGTGTGAGGAGCAGCTGTGCGTGTGGAGCCTATATACTGTGTGAGGAGCTGCTGTGTGTGCGGCGCCTATGTACTGTGTGAGGAGCAGCTGTGCGGGCGGCGCCTATATACTGTGTGAGGAGCAGCTGTGCGTGCGGTGCCTATATACTGTGTGAGGAGCAGCTGTGTGTGTCTGGCACCTATGTACTGTATGTATAAAGGAGGACAACGGGAGTATATATAGCAAAGTAACAAACTTTATTAGAAACACAATTAAAAACACACATTTAAAAGACACCAAATGAAAATACCAGGAATCCATGTTATATCACAAATTAGCAGCCAACCATTGGCATATGGTAATATACAAAGAGAAGGTGTGCAATAACTCCATGTCATCCTACTAAGTGGACCCAGTTACCATGAACCACCCCATAACCGCCTTAATATATCTTAGCCAGTGCTACTCTGATGTTTAGAAAAGGTGCCGGTCAGAGAACCTGATCCACAGTGAGGACTAGCATGGAGAGTGCCCGGAGGAGCAATATGAGTACCAAGCCATCCAGCGTCAAAGGATCCCCCTCCCAGAGCACAAGCACAATTATACCCACATGGAGATCCCAGGATTGAGCGTCACCCCCGACGCGCGTTTTCGCTGCTATCCTCGCTGCTTTATCAAGGGGAAGTGTCGTTTCCTAAATCACATGTGACGTGGGACTTACAGGATATAAGGTGTGGTGATTTAGGAAACGACACTTCCCCTTGATAAAGCAGCGAAACGCGCGTCGGGGTGAGGCTCAATCCTTTGGGGGCTGTCCTGCGTAGGTGCCTATATATTGGGGGCTGTACTGCTGTCTAGGCGCCTATATATTGGGGGGCTGTACTGCTGTCTAGGCGCCTATATATTGGGGGCTGTCCTGCGTAGGTGCCTATATATTGGGGGCTCTCCTGCTGTCTAGGCGCCTATATATTGGGGGGCTGTCCTGCGTAGGCGCCTATATATTGGGGGGCTGTCCTGCTGTCTAGGCGCCTATATATTGGGGGGCTGTCCTGCTGTCTAGGCGCCTATATATTGGGGGCTGTCCTGCGTAGGTGCCTATATATTGGGGGCTGTCCTGCTGTCTAGGTGCCTATATATTGGGGGGCTGTACTGCTGTCTAGGTGCCTATATATTGGGGGCTGTCCTGCGTAGGTGCCTATATATTGGGGGCTGTACTGCTGTCTAGGTGCCTATATATTGGGGGCTGTCCTGCGTAGGTGCCTATATATTGGGGGGCTGTACTGCTGTCTAGGTGCCTATATATTGGGGGCGGTCCTGCGTAGGTGCCTATATATTGGGGGCTCTCCTGCTGTCTAGGCGCCTATATATTGGGGGCTGTCCTGCTGTATAGGCGCCTATATATTGGGGGCTGTATAGGCGCCTATATATTGGGGGGCTGTACTGCTGTCTAGGTGCCTATATATTGGGGGCTGTCCTGCGTAGGTGCCTATATATTGGGGGCTGTACTGCTGTCTAGGCGCCTATATATTGGGGGCTGTCCTGCGTAGGTGCCTATATATTGGGGGCTCTCCTGCTGTCTAGGCGCCTATATATTGGGGGCTGTCCTGCTGTATAGGCGCCTATATATTGGGGGCTGTATAGGCGCCTATATATTTGGGGGCTGTACTGCTGTCTAGGTGCCTATATATTGGGGGCTGTCCTGCATAGGTGCCTATATATTGGGGCTGTCCTGCTGTCTAGGTGCCTATATATTGGGGGGCTGTACTGCTGTCTAGGTGCCTATATATTGGGGGCTGTCCTGCGTAGGTGCCTATATATTGGGGGCTGTCCTGCTGTCTAGGCGCCTATATATTGGGGGCTGTACTGCTGTCTAGGCGCCTATATATTGGGGGCTGTCCTGCGTAGGTGCCTATATATTGGGGGCTGTCCTGTCTAGGTGCCTATATATTGGGGGCTGTACTGCTGTCTAGGCGCCTATATATTGGGGGCTGTCCTGCGTAGGTGCCTATATATTGGGGGCTGTACTGCTGTCTAGGCGCCTATATATTGGGGGGCTGTACTGCTGTCTAGGCGCCTATATATTGGGGGCTGTCCTGCGTAGGTGCCTATATATTGGGGGCTCTCCTGCTGTCTAGGCGCCTATATATTGGGGGGCTGTCCTGCTGTCTAGGCACCTATATATTGGGGGCTGTCCTGCTGTCTAGGCACCTATATATTGGGGGCTGTATAGGTGGCTATATATTGCGGGGGGGGGGGCTGTACTGCTGTCTAGGCGCCTATATATTGGGGAGCTGTCCCGCTTCCTCTATGGACAGGATTGTATCCAGTGTGATTTGCTGAGAGCCACCTGGTAACTGTAATCTTCCGCTCCACTAACCCCGTGGGCAGCGTCCTTCCCGGCAGCCGTACTGTGCGCCCCGCACCGTCTCTGCACTGTGTCCCGCCGCCGTTTGTGCTGTCGGAGGACAGTGTCCGGCCCCGTGCAGTGAGCTGTGCTGGCTCCAGGTATGTGATGCCTCAGCCCTGGAATGTGACTGGAGCCGGTTACAGTCGGCGCTCACTTCCTCTGTGCTGCTGTGCCGTTCTGTGCTCTTCTCCGGACAGGACGTTCTCTACACGGTGTCGCTGAGATTCTTTCCATATGGTGCAAATCGCTGCTCTACCAGCAGGACGGACCGGACTGATCGTCCATCAGCCCTTCTCTCTGGGATTCCCGGTCTGTTCCTATATTAGCAATTTGCGCAAAGAATTGGTGACTGATATTTATACACTAAATGCAGATAAATCCTCGCTATAATCAGAGGCTCACGGTGTCCCAGAGTGACCTCTAATATTGGGGAGCGTGGTGGAGGGTGGTTGGTCCTTCGGTAAACCTCTGTAATGCCATACAGGGTATGTTCATACTTGGTGGCCTCTGCAGTTATTTCTGCACTCCTGTTGTGGTAAGACTTATTCTGATATTCACCGAACACTTCCCATTATAATATGGCGCTGTTCACATGTCCATAGCTTTTTGCAGAAAATTTGTTAATGTAAAATGGATCTTTTGAAACCCTGCCTAGGTGCTGGTAATTGTAGTGTTCCTCTTAGTCCCGCTGTCTGGTCTGTAAAAAAACAAAACAAAACACTCAGTAGTGGGCTCTGCGACTCCCATATGTACTGAACAAAGGCTTTATGGATGAGACAATTATCTGCAAGATGTGAATCTGCACTGAATGGCTTGGAAATTGAGGTCTGCAGCCGGCTGACTTCTAACGGTTCTGGCACACAATGCACCGGATAGTCAGTGACATCTTTAAAACTTGTGCTCCTTTCAAGTGTTCTGTCCTACAAGAACATGGTGGCAAAAGCCCACAAGTGCCTTCTAGTCTGCCTCTCTCCCTCCTTTATGTTGGTGGAGAATACTTTAAAGCTATGTGCACACGTTGCGGATTTTGATGCGTTTCCGCAGTGTTTTAGGATGCCCGGAATTGCATCAAATCCGCAGTGTAGTGCACCACCAAAGTTAGTCAATGGGAAATTGAGAATTGTTGTCCACATGCTGTGGAAAAATGCACGCAGATTTGCAGAGTTTTATTTTCCACAGCAAGTCAATTCTTTTTGCGGATCTGCAGCGTTTCTGCACCCATTAACTATCATTAAACCTGCAGATTTGCCTGACTCAAAAATCTGCGGATTTGCTGTTGACTTGCCTGCAAGAAATGCTGCAGATAGGGAGGAGGAAGAGACTGTGGGCGGAGGTGTGCGGGTCTGTATGTAGGCAGACATTGCCCGATGGGACTACAAGTCCCATCCGGCTATGCTTGCTACAGTGACAACTAGCTGATGATGGGACAGTAGTAGTACCATCGTCTGGCTACTGTGTTCCTGTGTATAAAAACAAAAAACAAGAAAAACACACACATACAGTACATACTCATCATACAGCTAATCCCTGACTCCCTCAATCACCTGTAAAAATAATAAACAAACAGCATATTCCCTGTTCTGATGTAATCCATTTAATAACAAGTGTCCCATGTCAATCTCCTGTGTAGAGCTGTCACATCAGCAGATGTGACCGCTGTGCAGGGGCTCCGGTGATACAATGACTGCAGGTATCCTCCTGCAGTGGATCACTCCGCCGTCAGAGGTCATTGGAGTTCAAGCTGTCACTTGTGGCAGGACTGCGTGGGAAAATTCTCACTCAGCAGTGCCATAAAGTGAGAGCATGAACTCCAGTGAACCCTCAGTGAAAGCACTGCTGGAGCCATTGTCTCCTGTCAGTGTCACTGGAGGCCATGTAGGGCAATAGCATCTCCCGATGTGGCTGCTCTATAGGGGAGATCGTCGTGGGACCCTCATTATTAAATGGATTACGTTGGAACAGAGTATACTGTTGGCTTATCTTTTTTATTTATTTATTTATTTTTTTACAGGAGTTTGAGGGCGTCGCATGGATTGAGTAACCATAAAGAAGGGAAACTGTTTAGTGTTTTATTTCATTAAAATATTTTATTCTGGCTGTCTTTATATTCTGGCTGTCTTTATTTAACCCCTTAACAACTATAGGATTAGTAATGGATAGGTGTTTTGTTGGCACCTCTCCATTAAGCTGGGCTTAATACAAAGGTGACCTCAACCCCACAAATATTACCCCATATGCCACCACTACAAGGCAGTGGGAAGGGAGAGGCTAAGTGCCAGAATTGAAGCATCTTAGAGATGCATCATTTCCAGGGCAGCTGTGAGCTGTTTTGTAGCCTGGGGGGGGGTAGCAATATTCATGGCCCCTTCCTAGGCTATTATCAGCCTGCAGCTGTCTGCATAGCCTTTTCTGGCTATTAATTATAGGGGACCCCACGTTGTTGTTTTGGGGGGATCCCCCTATTTTAATAGCAAGTAAAGGCTAAATATACAGCTGTGGACTGATATTCATAGCCTGGGGGATCCATGGGTATTGACCCCTTCCTAGGCTGTAAACATCAGTCCCCAGTTGCTGGCTTTCCCTCTCTGGCGCAAAAAATTGTGCTGGAGCCCACGCCTTTTTTTTTTTTTTCAAACAGGTATTGCATTTAAGGCTACTTTCACACTTGGCCAACGTCGGTACGGGCCCGTCGCAATGCTTCGGGCCGACGTACCGACGGAACCTGTGAAATTTACTGCAAGACGTGGGCAGCGGATGCAGTTTTACAATGCATCCGCTGCCCATTCTGCAGTCTGGGGAGGAGGGGGCAGACTTTTGGCCACGCATACGCGGTAGAAAATGGTGGACACGACGCACAAAAAAGTTGCATGGAACTTTTTTGTGCCGACGGTCCGCCAAAACACGACGCATCTGTCGCACGACGGATGCGACGTGTGGCAATCAGTCGCAATGCGTCGCTAATGCAAGTGTATGGAGAAAAAACGCATCCTGCGGGCAACTTTGCAGGATGCATTTTTTTCCAAAACGACACATTGCAATGTGCGTCACACAACGCAAGTGTGAAAGTAGCCTTAAAGGAACCTGTAACCCCCCTCAGGCGGGTAACTAAAGAGCCACCTTGTGCAGCACTAATGCTGCATTATGACAAGGTGGCTTTTTAGTTACGAATGCCTGCACACACTGAAATAAACACTTATAAAATGTGCCCCCACATACCCTGAAATCGTCCCAGGGGCGGGACTTTCCTTCCGTCACTCTGGGCCTGTGCGCGCCGCCTCCTCTTGCTGCATTTTCGTCTCTAGCGCCTGCGCTGTAATTTTTTTTTTTTTTTTTTTTTCCCAGGCATGCGCAGTTGCGCTGCCCTTCGTACTTACAGCACAGGTGCCGGGACGACAATGCAGCAAGAGGTGGCGGTGCACAGCTCCGGAGTGACGGCTGTGCTGCGTCTAATTAGGAAGGAAAGTCCCACCCTGGGACTATTTCAGGGTATGTGGGGGCACATTTTATAAGTGTTTATTTCAGTGTGTGCAGGCGTTTGTAACTAAAAAGCCACCTTGTCAGAATGCAGCATTAGTGCTGCACAAGTTGGCTCTTTTAGTTACAAACGCCTGAGGGGGGAGACAGGTTCCCTTTAAGGCCGGGGTCACACTTGCAAAAAACTCGCACGAGTCTCTCGCATCCATACCTGGCACTCTAGACCAGAGTGTGCGGCTGCGTGTATTTCTGTGCGGCTGTGTATTGATCCTTGTGCCGGGTATTGAGGTGCGAGACTCGTGCGGGTTTCTCGCAAGTTTGACCCCGGCCTAACGCAGACTTTGTCTTTAACTCTTTATGTACCGTACCATTTTATGTTTATTACTAAACATCGGGCTTGGTATTTATCTAGATCAATCATCGTGTAAACATTATTCTTCAATGGAGTGTGTAATTGAAGAGTTTGGAAAAGAAATGACATCAATTTTTTTTTTTTTTTCTTTTTCTTCTGCTAAATAGATCTTTATTTAGCATACAAATCCGCATCAAATCCGTGCAGATTTTTACCTGCGTTTTCTGCCAAGAGATGCAGAAAATTCCACAGGCAAACCTGCAACGTGTGCACATACCCTAAGAGGGGCTTCTGCAGGCAACTAAAGAGACATCTGGAGGGGAGGGGGGCATATTTAGTTCTGTTCTTGGTGTTTAGAGCATTTTTTTTTTTATCCCACTTCTGCTGATACCAGAGCCCTTTTTTATTAATGTTGGCTATTTATCGATACTGTAGAGTAATAGAATGGGTGTTGTGTGCTAGGATTTCACAGCACAATCTGACAGGAAGCTGGGGCTGTTACATTGTGTCCCCTCCAATACAGTGTGGCTAATCAGAGACCCAGGAACTACCGGTATTTTAGTTTCTAAAGAAATGTGTAAGTTGTGCTTATTGTCACATGTAAAGTAAAGTAATGTAACCTGTTCCTTTATGCCTGAAGAATTCACTAATATAGTTTAATTGCGGAGGTGCATAGATAAAAGGATACTGCAAACGCAAGGTATTTATTGAATGATCTGAATGTGACCTTTCTGTGAAAGTCCAATGTCCTGTGTTTTGTGTTTTTTCATAATGTATCCACAGTTTACTGCAACAGCCAAGCACTCAGTCCTCTAATTTCTGACCTGCAGTGAGGAAACACAATGGGGCATTATTAAAGGGACACAAAGACTAAGTTCACACTGGGTGTTTTTGCTGCTTTTTTTTTTTTTTTTTCTGCAGCAAGCCCTGATTTCTTGGCAGGAAAGTAGCTGCAGCAAAAACGCATGTTTTGGTGCAGTTATTTCATGCGTTTTTTGGGCTAACTCTTGTATCTTTTGGCATGCTAATAAAGTTTAATGCCCCCAGAGGATTAAAAAACTACTTGCTGTAGAACCTTGCATGAAGATCATGATCTGACTGGAAAAAATCACATGAAAGATAGATGAACAGCCGGCAATTCGGCAGCCGTGTACAGTAAAATCACAGCAGGACAGGATAGAATAGGTGAATTACATACAGTATATACATAGAATAGATAAATGGCTGTCAGTGACATATACTATTAGTACAGTGTGTGTAGCTTGCTGTACATGTATTTAATTATTAAAATATTATTTTCTTCAAAAAATGACATGGGCTCCCATGTAAAACATTTTTTTTTCTTTTTTAACCAGTATCTGCTACTGCTGCTTGGTGTCTCACGTGTCTGAGGTCACATCCTGTTCAGGTTACATCGGGGGCTTATCTACAGCATTACAGAATGCTGTAGGTAAGCCCCTGATGGCGGTGGCCTTAGCTTATATGTGAAAAATGGGGTGACAGATTCCCTTTTAAAAGAGACCCACATTTTTCCCTTCCCCCATGACGGCACACTTGAGAGAGGGGATCTGCCCAGCCAGGACAGGAAACCCTACTGAAAATAAAAGGGCGGTACCTCTGTCGCTTCAGTTGGGTTTCCTGTCCTGACAGGGACCCTCGTGCTGAACACGGCGGTGATTCCACTCACCCAGGTCCCGTCCCGGCGTGGAAGAGCAGGCGGCGCCTGTGCGTCGGTGTTCGGGAGCCTGGAAGCGCCGTCCGCAGGTCCCCCGGGGTCTCTGCATCCGAGCGGGCGTTGGTGCAGCACGGTCGGACCCAGCTCCTTCCGTGGCTGCCACGCTGCCCTCCTCCCTCTGCCGACATCCAGGTGTGCTGGCCGCTTCCGGGTCGCCCGTTTGACGTCACGCGCAAGGCACGCTGGGAATGGGCGTGACGTCGGGGGTGGGCGCCGGATCCAAGATGGCGGCGCCCATGAAGAAACGCCGGCCGGTGGAAAATGACTCCGGCAGGAGGGGAGGGGCCACTATTGGACACCGGAGGAGGCGGGGAGTGCAGTGGTCCCCCATAAATGGGTGTCTGACCACAGAAGACGCGCTCATGTCCAAAAACTTCAGCATGGAAGTGGGACAACCAGAGCAGCAGCAGCCGCCGCCATCGCAGCAGCAGCGTCAGGAGCTCTCGCCAGATGCCTTGCCAAGCAACCAGCACAGGAGCAGTCGCTCAAGTGGTAGGAGCAGCAGCCATCCTGTCCGGCAAGACTCTTCAGCGTCCAGAAGGGACACTGCACATGCATCTGTCCAGCCTCCAAAACCGGTACCCTTGACTGACGCGGTGGTGAGTGATCTTCGTGAATGTCACCCTTATGGTAACAGGGTCCATTTTTTCTGTTTGATCACTAGGGGCCGAGGAAATCTAGCGGCAAAACAAAGAACCGCGAATGTGCCCTTTGTAAAGCCCCGCTTGCAGTTCAGTGGCAGAAGGACCTCTGCTCTGACTGCATTCAAAAAACCATACAAGATGAGACTCCTAATTTCGCCACTAGCCTCAAGGCCATAATTCAGGCAGAAATTAAAAACTCCCTAAAACTGGCCCTTAAAGGGCACCTGTCACCCCGTTTTTTCAGTATGAGATAAAAATACTGTTAAATAGGGCCTGAGCTGTGCATTACAACAGTGTATTTTGTGGACCCCGATTCCCCACCTATGCTGCCAAAATACGTTACCAAAGTAGCAGTTTTCGCCTGTCAATCAGGCTGGTCTGGTCAAAAGGAAGGGCGTGGTGTCTTCCCCCAGATCTTGCTTAGTTTTCCGTTGGTGGCGTAGTGGTTTGCGCATGCCCAAGGTCCCGAATCCACTGCACAGGGGAGTTAAAAGAGCGTGATGTGCACTATTTCATTGGTGATCGGTGGGGGTGGCCATCTTCCTTTGGCCGTGCGTGCGCAGAAGCGGCGCTCTGCTGGCCGCGGCTTCAGGAAAATGGCCGCGGGATGCCGCGCGTGCGCAGATGGAGATCGCGGCGGCCATTTTCCTGAAGCAGAGTTCGCATCTCGGCTTCAGGAAAATGGCCGCCGCGATCTCCATCTGCGCACGCGTGGCATCCCGTGGCCATTTTCCTGAAGCCGCGGCCAGCAGAGCGCCACTTCTGCGCACGCGCGGCCAAAGGAAGACGGCCGCCCCCACCGATCACCAATGAAATAGTGCACATCGCGCTCTTTTAACTCCCCTGTGCAGTGGATTCGGGACCTTGGGCATGCGCAAACCACTACGCCACCAACGGAAAACTAAGCAAGATCTGGGGGAAGACACCACGCCCTTTTGACCAGACCAGCCTGATTGACAGGTGAAAACTGCTACTTTGGTAACGTATTTTGGCAGCATAGGTGGGGAATCGGGGTCCACAAAATACACTGTTGTAATGCACAGCTCAGGCCCTATTTAACAGTATTTTTATCTCATACTGAAAAAATGGGGTGACAGGTGCCCTTTAAAAAATCAGGGAGGAAGAGCCGTAAAGTGTCTACGGATTCGGAGGCCTCTCAGAAACACAAGAGTCAAAAATCATCCCGTTCTCCCTCTACCTCCTCCGCCTCTATCCAGTCCTCAGATTCCTCCTCAGATAGTGATACAGGGGGTCGCCCGTGTTTCCCAACTGAGGATGTAGAAAAGTTAGTCAAAGCAGTCAGGACTGCAATGGGACTTAAAGAGGAAAAGACACGTAGGTCACTTGAGGATGTCATGTTTGGTGGTTTAGAGGAAAAAAGAAAACGGACATTTCCGGTCAATGCAAAAATTAAAGCATTGATCGTAAAAGAATGGAAAAAACCCGAAAAAATGGGTACTTTACCTTCATCAAAAAGGAGATATCCTTTTGAAGAAAAAGACTCCGAATCCTGGGAGAAAATCCCTAAGATTGATGGTGCGGTAGCCAAATCTCTGAAAAAATCATCCCTTCCTTTAGAAGACTCAGGGGTCCTAAAAGATCCACTGGACAAAAAAGCAGATGGGTTTTTGAGGCACATCTGGGAAGCAGCGGCAGGGGGCTTGAAGCCGGCTATAGCTGGGACATGTACAGCTCGCGCTCTTATGGTCTGGTTACAGCAGATAGAAGATCAGCTAAGGAATAAAGTCCCTAGGAATGACATTCTTGCAAATATATCCCTAGTTCAAGGGGCAGCAGCATTTCTGGCGGGTTCCTCTGTGGACTCCGCGAGATTAACAGCCAGAGCAGCGGGCCTGTCCAATGCGGCCAGAAGAGCCCTATGGCTTAAAGGTTGTCCGGGAGATTTGCCATCCAAACATAGGCTATGTTCCATCCCATGTGACGGTCAACTCCTGTTTGGGAAAAAGTTAGAGGCGATTTTGGAACAGGCAGGAGATAAAAAGAAAGCCTTTCCAACCTTCCCGAAAGATCCGAAAAAAACCTTTTTTCGGAGAAGATTTAACAGAGGCCGACCTCCAGGAGATAGGAGAAATTGGGACTTCAAAGATAAAAGGAAATCAGGCTATATGTTCAAAGGGCCCTCTACATCTGCCAAAAAGTCCCCCCCAATGACATTACATCAGAGGTTGGAGGAAGGCTCTCCCTCTTCTATCCAGCCTGGATAAACATCTCCCCGAGCATCTGGGTTTTAAATATCATAAAAGAAGGCCTAAAAAATAAAATTTATCTGTCCACCCAGGCACAATTTCGTAATAACTCCCCGGAGGAAAGCCTGGCAGGAACAATTAGTTCTAGAAACGGAAGTCCTCGGACTGATTCAAAAGAATGTCTTGCAAGAAGTCCCGGTTCAGGAGTTGGGATGGGGGTTTTACTCCCCCCTCTTTCTAATACAAAAACCCGATGGCTCTTGGAGGACCATAATCAACCTAAGAAAGCTCAACCTTTCAATAGACAATCACTCCTTCAAGATGGAGTCCATCAACACAACCATAAAACTTCTGTTTCCTCACTGCTTCATGGCAGTAATAGACTTAAAGGAGGCATATTACCATATTCCAATACATCGCAAATACTGGAGATACTTGAGTGGCACTCTACATACAGAACCAAGTGAAACATTACCAATACACAGCCCTTCCATTCGGCCTATCTACTGCTCCCAGGGTCTTTACCAAGGTGATGGCAGAGGTAATGTCATATCTCCGTTCCCGGAATATTGTAATTGTCCCATACTTGGACGATTTTCTTGTGATAGGGAAAACAGAGGCCGATTGCTCCCATCAGATAACGGTAGTGATATCAACTCTAATAGAGCTCGGTTGGTTGATAAATGTCCCCAAATCGAAGTTAGTTCCTGTAAAGGTACAGTCCTTCCTGGGTCTGATACTAGATTCAGAACGTCAACTCTGCCTCCTCCCGGAGAACAAAGTAACCAAAATCAATTTGACCACTGCAGCGATGCCTCAACCAGCGATGACCCTAAGGAAAGCGATGTCTCTACTAGGCTCGTTAACGTCCTGCATTCCGGCGGTAGGATGGGCACAATTCCACCTGAGACAACTGCAGTGGGAAGTTCTGTCAGCCCAAACACTGTTAAGAGGGCATTTGGAAGGAAGTCTTTGTCTTCCTCAGGATGTAAGAAATTCCTTAAAATGGTGGACCATAGAGGAACATCTCACTATGGGAGTCCAATGGCAGAAACCGGTCGAGGACATCATCACGACTGACGCAAGCAGCATAGGTTGGGGAGCTCACTTAAGATCCCATTCAATTCAAGGAACTTGGTCCCCCCCCAAAGAAAAGAACTATTGGCAGTAGTAAAGTCCTTGAAACCTTTTCTTTCCCGGCTCCAGGGCCACCATGCTCGAGTCATGACGGACAATCGAGCAGTAGTGGCCTATATCAATCACCAGGGGGGGACGAGGTCTTGGAACCTCATGGAGGTGTCAAATTTACTATTTCATTGGACAGAACAACACCTGTCTTCCCTAACCGCTCTACACATAAGGCCGGGGACACACTTAACGTATAAAAAAACGGTCCGTTTTTCACGGCCGAGAATCGCACAAATGTTTCAAAAACAGTGATCCGTGTGCAGTGCGAGGATGCGATTTCCTCGCATCAAATGATCCGTGTGACATCCGTATGGCATCCGTATGCCGAGATTCTCGCAAGCTTGCAAAACCGACATCTAATGGATTTGTACTCAAATGTTCGGGAAAACATATATACAGTGTGTATATATATGTGTGTGTGTGTGTATGTATGTGTATATATATATATATATATATATATATATATATATATATATATATATATATATATATATATATATATATATATATATATATATATATATATTCTGTATTTATATTTCATTCAGCGTGATCTGTGAAAAGCCGGTAATTCAATTGCCGGCTTTGCATTTCTCCTTCACAAACCCGACAGGATATGAGACATGGTTTTCATACAGTAAACCATCTCATATCCCCCTTTTTCTTTGCATATTCCACACTACTAATGTTAGTAGTGTGTGTGTGCAAAATTTGGCCGCTGTAGCTGCTAAAATAAAGGGTTAAATGGCGGAAAAAATTGGCGTGGGCTCCCGCGCAATTTTCTCCGCCAGAATGGTAAAGCCAGTGACTGAGGGCAGATATTAATAGCCAGGAGAGGGTCCATGGTTATGGGCCCCCCCCCCCCCCCCCCCCCCCCGTGGCTAAAAACATCTGCCCCCAGCCACCCCAGAAAAGGCACATCTGGAAGATGCGCCTATTCTGGCACTTGGCCACTCTCTTCCCACTCCCTGTAGCGGTGGGCTATGGGGTAATGAAGGGTTAATGCCACCTTGCTATTGTAAGGTGACATTAAGCCAGATTAATAATGGAGAGGCGTCAATTGTCACCTATCCATTATTAATCCAATTGTTTGAAAGGGTTAAACACACATATGATTTAAAAGTATTTTAATGAAATAAACACAGCGGTTGTTTTAATAATTTATTGCTCTCTCAATCCATTTTCAGACCCTCGCTTGGCAAAACAATAAACACACAATATACATACCCTCTCTGATGTCCTATCACGTCCCACGAGGTAATCCATCTGGAGGGGTTAACTAATATTACAGGCACGAGCTGCGATAAACCACTCGCTCGTGTCTGTAATCCCCCGGCGAATGAATGAAATGTAGGTCATTGACCTACATTTCCTTCAGTCGCGGTGATGCGCCCCCTGGTGGATGTCCTCATATGACCTGGAGCGTGGGAAAAAGTTCCCAGGCTGCAGTTCATGAGAACATCCAGCAGGGGCGCATCACCGCGACTGAATGTAAGTATAGATCACTGCTTTCCTTTCAGCACCCGGGGATTACCGGCACGAGCGAGTGGTTTATCACAGCTCGTGCCTGTAATATTAGTTAACCCCTTCAGATGGATTACCTCGTGGGACGTGACAGTTCATCAGAGAGGGTATGTATATTGTGTGTTTATTGTTTTGCCAAGCGAGGGTCTGAAAATGGATTGAGAGAGCAATAAATTATTAAAACAACCGCTGTTTATTTCATTAAAATACTTTTAAATCGTGTGTGTGTGTGTGTGTGTTTTTTAACCCTTTCAAACAATTGGATTAATAATGGATAGGTGACATAATTGACGCCTCTCCATTATTAATCTGGCTTAATGTCACCTTCCAATAGCAAGGTGGCATTAACCCTTCATTACCCCATAGCCCACCGCTACAGGGAGTGGGAAGAGTGGCCAAGTGCCAGAATAGGCGCATCTTCCAGATGTGCCTTTTCTGGGGTGGCTGGGGGCAGATGGTTTTTAGCCACGGGGGGGCCAATAACCATGGACCCTCTCCTGGCTATTAATATCTGCCCTCAGTCACTGGCTTTACCATTCTGGCGGAGAAAATTGCGCGGGAGCCCACGCCAATTTTTTCCGCCATTTAACCCTTTATTTTAGCAGCTACAGCGGCCAAATTTTGCACATACACACTACTAACATTAGTAGTGTGGAATATGCAAAAAAAAAAGGGGGATATGAGATGGTTTACTGTATGTAAACCATGTCTCATATCATGTCTCATATCATGTCGGGTTTGTGAAGGAGAAATGCAAAGCCGGCAATTGAATTACCGGCTTTTCTAGAGAACACCGCTGCGTATTTCTCGCAATGCACACGCATGGTCCGTGTGTAATCCGATTTTTTTCTCGCACCCATAGACTTGCATTGGCGAGTCTCGGCCGAGATACGCTGACAATCGCAGCATGCTGCGAGTTCCCTCGGATCCGAAATACGGTGGAGAAAATATCGGATGATGGGAGCTGAACCATAGATTAACATTGGGCCGAGTGCTATGCGATCTTTTTTTTATCGCATAGCACTCGTCCGTATTACGGTCTAGTGTGACCCCGGCCTAAGAGGGGTAGAAAACTCACAGGCAGACTTTCTAAGTCGCAGAGTTCTGAGACAAGGGGAATGGTCCCTGAATCCCGAGATAATACAGGCCTGGGGTACACCAGAGATTGACTTGTTTGCCACCTCACGCAACAAAAAAGTGAAGAAATTTTGCTCACTGAACCCAAACAAACATCCTTTCGCAGTAGATGCCCTACTAATACCGTGGAAATTCTCTCTGGTGTACGCATTTCCCCCGATAGTGATGATTCCAACAGTGTTCCGGAAAATCAGAGCAGACCGAGCGAAAATAATACTCATAGCTCCATTCTGGCCAAGAAGACCATGGTTCTCCCTTCTAAGGCAGATGTCGATAACAGACCCATGGATTCTGCCAGATGTGCCGGACTTGTTAACCCAGGGACCAGTGACCCACTCTCAGGTGAAGGGCTTCCATCTGGCAGCCTGGCTTTTGAGAGGGCGCTACTAAGTCGCCAAGGATTCTCACCAGGGTTAGTCTCCACCCTATTAAAGTAGAAAGCCTATAACGTCTAGAATCTACGGTAGGACCTGGAAGAAATTTTTAGGTTTCTTAGGTGAACCGTTAGGGGATGTAGCTCCAGTGGGTCCCATCCTAGAATTTCTACAAGCAGGCTTGCAACTAGGGTTAGCAACTAGCACCCTTAAGGTTCAAGTTTCAGCCTTAGGGGCCCTATATAATTGCAACCTAGCATCTAATAGATGGGTTTCACGGTTTATAAAATCCTGTGGCTGGTCTAGACCAGTTATTCCCAAAATCCCTCCTTGGGATCTAAATCTAGTCTTGGAGGCTTTAACCAAAGATCCTTTTGAGCCTTTGCAGGAATTATCACCTAAATTCCTCACCCTGAAAACGGTCCTACTAGTAGCCCTAACATCGGCCCGTAGAGTAGGTGATTTACAAGCTCTATCAATATGCCCTCCTTACACTCAGGTTTTTGATGACCGGATAATCTTAAGACCAGATCCAGCGTATCTCCCCAAAGTAGTCCAAAAACTTCATATGAGTCAGGAGATTACGTTGCCATCATTTTGTAATCCTAAAAATCCGGGGGAACAATCCATATGCTAGATGCAAGGAGATCCATGTTACAATATATAACCATGACTAGTCAGTGGAGGAAAGATCAAACCCTATTTGTAGCCTTTCAAGGTAGTAAAAAGGGATGTGGGGTAGCTAACAGTACCATTGCTAGATGGATCAGGGAGGCCATTAGTCTGTCCTATTCTGCAAGTGGCACTCCGGTTCCTGACGGCATCAAGGCTCACTCCACCAGAGCTGTGGCTACCTCCTGGGCAGAGAAAGCTGAGGTATCGATTGACCAAATTTGCAAGGCCGCTACCTGGTCCTCACCCTCAACTTTTTTCAAACACTACCGGCTAGACCTTTCCTCCTCTGCTGACCTAACCTTTGGTAGAAGGGTACTCCAAGCGGTGGTCCCTCCCTAAGGGTTTTTCTTTCTACAAAAGTCTCTCAGGTGTGCCGTCATGGGGGAAGGGAAAACACCAAGGTTACTTACTGGTAGCCGGTTTTTCCGGAACCCATGACGGCACCCGTATATTCCCCCCCTTTATCACCCTTTCAGTGTGCACTATTGTTTTGGGTGTTTTTAGTTAATATAATGTGGTGTTGGATTGCCATGTGTACTAACCAGGGGGGCCTCTCATGCTCTGAAAACCAACTGAAGCGACAGAGGTACCGCCCTTTTATTTTCAGTAGGGTTTCCTGTCCTGGCTGGGCGGATCCCCTCTCTCAGGTGTGCCGTCATGGGTTCCGGAAAAACCGGCTACCAGTAAGTAACCTTGGTGTTTCCAGGACGTCCCCCTGACAGCACCCTGGAGGACGACGTTCTCCTCCTTGCAGGGACAGGAAAAGAACACGAGAGGTTAAAAGGTCCTACTCCGCCCCCTTTCCCTCAGTGTTTTTTTTTTTTTTTTCCTGTCTCTGCATGGACAGACACACGAGAGAAGCGCTGCGCAACTTACCGGAGGGCTCAGGGGGATCGTGCGGCTGGTCCAATATCCTTCCCCCCCCCCCCCTGTCAAGTGGCCAAGGGCCGAAACTCCCCGGTGGGGTGCCCCAGAGACCAGTGAGCGGACGGGCTCCTGGGTAGAGCCCGCTCATCCTGCGGGAGGCTCTCTGCTCAGGTGCCAAGTCCTAGGATCGGAAGAGGTTCCCGGGAGCGTGCGTTCCACTTGGTGAAACGCGGAAGACCAGCAGACTGCACAGCAGGTCGGGCATCACTTCTGGTGACGTCAGCGCCCCAAATCAGCGTGCGTTCCACATTTTGGTGCGTGGAAGAGGCTGCAGGGGCGACCGTCACTTCGGGTGACGTCTGAGTCGGTGTGGAACGCGGAAGCAACGCCTCACTTGGGATAAAGGCAGTGTGTGTCCCAGTTCAGGGAGCGCAGACACTGTGCAGAAGCAAGCAGCTTGCAGGCTCCCTGATGCCCTAAAAGGAGTGTGGTGACATGGACAATAGGAGTGAGGACGCAGGGGTAAGTGCGCATAACGCAGAACCCGGGCACGCACTTAGACACACAGCTCCTAGTCCTGACTATCCCCATTCTTGGATCATCTAGGATAAGGATACCCCACAAGGGAATAAACACCGTGTGCACTGCTATAGTTTGGTGCAGAGACTAGGTACCCAAACCATATAGTAAAATGTGAAAGAGTCTCGCACTCAACTTAAGTATTTTTGATTGTAGATTTATTAGTACTAGAGGTGGACTCTGCGTCTGAGAGGACAACTCACATACCACAGCGGCTTCCCTCCAACCCCTGTTCCATATCTGGCCGTCTGAGGTGATCACCTCAAGCCCAATATACGCTATTCTGAGTCTGTGCATACTCCTCTCATCTACTATTCCACTCCTATATAAGGCGGTTACTACCTGCACCACGCATGATTTGCATCCTAATATAGGAATTATCGCCACACACTAGTTGGCACAGCACGTGACTGATGAAAGTCCGCTTGGGCTGAAACGTTTCCAGTGCTACCTCTAGTACTAAATCTACAATTAAAAATACTTAAGTTGAGTGCGAGACTCTTTCACATTTTAAGGATACCCCACAGGCACCCCTGCCCATGGCTAAAAAGTCAGGCAAGGCTTTGACAAAGTGTAATCGCTGCCCCATATGCCATGTAAAGCTGCCAGATACCTACAATAAAGCCCTCTGTGGCTCTTGCACTTCCAGAGTCATAAGGGAGGAACAGCCATCCTTCCTGTCTGAAATGAGGAGCTTGATCCGTGAAGAGGTGCAGGCTTCCCTGTCCAACATCGCACAGCAGTAGCCCTCCAGTCCAGGCCCGAGCCATAAGAGGCCTAGATGGGAGCTGAAGCAGAGAGAATTTGGGCTATCCTCGGATGAGGAATCAGACATGCAGGGCTCAGACCAGGAGGAGGGTGAGCTACCGCTAGAAGATCAGGAACAGGGCAGAAAGTACCTTTTCCCAGTTGAGGATACCAAGAACCTGGTACAGGCGGTGAGAAATACCATGCAAATTAAAGATGTCCCACGGCCGCAATCCAGGCAGAACCTAATGTTTGGAGGTCTCGCATCCCAGAGGTAGACTCTGTTCCCAGTAAGTGAACATATTCAAGTCATATTACCAGAATTGAAGGAGGCAGAATGTAGACTAGTGATGTCCCGAGACTTCAAAGGTCGCCTACCATTTGACCCAGACGACAACAGGACATGGGAAGAAATTCCTAAGGTCGATGTACCAGTGGCTAAAGTCACAAAGAAGACGTCTATTCTGTTTGAAGACTCATCAAGCCTGAGATCCCATGGACCGGAAGGCGGACATTCTCCTGCGACAGGCTTGGGAAGCATCAGCAGCCCTGATACAGACAAATATAGCAGCCACCTCTGTGGCTACGTCCATGTTCCTGTGGATGGGACAATTGGAGGAACATTTAGCTAACAAGTCCCCTCGGGCTGAGATAATAGCCTCTCTACCGATTTATAAAATCCACCACTGCCTTCCTGGCTGATACTTCAGCCAAATCAGTGAGGTTCGCTGCCAGAAACAGCTTTGTCCAATGCGACCCTTAGAGCCATCTGGCTAAAGTCCTGGTTGGGGGATAATGCCTCCAAAAATAAGTTATGTGCCATCCCTTTCTCTGGGTCCAGAGTATTTGGGCAGGCTCTAGACGACATCTTAGAGTTTGCGTCTGATGGCAAAAAAGGGTTCCCACAGGACAAACCCCAAAAATTTCAGCCCTTTTGGAAAAGGCCGGCCCTTCGCAAACAACCCCATTATAGAGATCCGGAGAGCTCTAACAGAGGAACCTATAGAAGTTCCTATAACCAGAGCCGAAGGGGCAAGAATTCCCCTCTTGGATCTAGCTATAGATTTTAGAAGGCAGACACCATCTTTATCTGGGGCAGGCTCAGTCTCTTTGCGGAAAACTTGGGGCAGATCACCAAAAACAAATGGATCTTAAGGACCATAACAGAAGGCTACAGAATAGAGCTTGCCTCTTCCCAGCCCCAGAGATATATTACACCTACTAGTGTAGCAGCAGACTCTGCAATGCTTGCGGACCTTCGGGAGTTGGTCAACTCGGAAGTCATAGCTCCGGTCCCCCCCCCATCAGAAATGGGCAGAGGCCACTACTCCTCCCTATTTTCAATTTTAAAGCCTTCAGGAGAAGCATGCACAATCATAAACCTGAAACCGTTAAATATTTTTGGGTCAGATGCAAGAGGTTCATGATGGAGTCGATAAGGTTAACCGTCCACCTCATAGACAAGGACTCTGTGATATGCACTCTCGACCTGAAGAGTGCTTATTACCAGGTCCCGATCCATCCGGCCTCACAGGAACTTCTGAGATTCGCTGTAAGTCTACCAGACCGTACCTGCCACCTACAGTTTCAATGCCTCCTGTTCAGCTTGGCCTCGACTCCCAGAATATTTACGAAGTTGGTCTCAGAAGTAGTTGCCTACCTAAGAAGCCAGGGAATTACAATTGTACCTTACTTGGATGACTCTCTCTCCTGGTGGCATGGTCTGCAGAGATCTTAGCCCTACAGAGATCGGACTATTTTGGTGATGGAGTACCTCGGCTGGGTGGTAAACTGAAAGTTACATCTAACACCCGAGTCCCGGAAGGTATTTCTAGGAGTGCTTCTGGATTCTACTTGCAGCGCATCCTTCCTGCCAAGGGAGAAGCAGGAGTCGATAAGAAGCAAGGTCACAGAGTTTCTAAATCATTGAGTTACCATAAGGTCAGCCATGAAGATCCTAGGGGTAATGACAGCATGCACCCCTTGCATCAGGTGGGCTCAGGTCCACTCAAGACCATTGCAGAGGCAAGTACTCTAAGCATGGGATCGCCGCCTGGCATCTCTAGACAAGACTATACACCTGTCAGCAGGAGTGAGAAAGATCATTATGGTGGTGGACTCAGCACAGAAACCTAAGGACAGGTGTTTCGTGGATCCCCTCTTTGCGTGGTAACCATGGACGCCAGCCGGTGGGGATGGGGAACTCTCCTAGAAAGATTCCTTCAGGGCAGATGGCCCAAAGACATCAGCTGCAAGTCATCAAACTTCAGGGAGCTCTATACAGTATGGGAGGCCTTAAGAAGGAATTAAGATTTTTCACATGCTGGTTCCATAAATGTGAACAGACAACGTGACAGCAGGGTCATTCCTTAGGCACCAGGGAGGTCCCAGACACAGAGCGCTACAGGATCTAGCATGGAAAATATTCTCCTGGGCATAGAACACTGTCCTTTTCAATAACCGCAGTACACCTGGAAGGGTCACAAAATGTTGAGGCAGACTACCTGAGCAGGCAAAGAATCTGTCCAACAGAATGGGAATTGAGCTAGGAGGTATTTCAGCTGCTGTGCCACCGCTGGGGAGCTCCTAGAATAGATTTGTTTGCCACAAGAAAAAATTCAAAGGTGCCCAGACTCTATTCCCTGAACCCTTCAGACATGCCGGAAGCGATCAACACTCTAAGTCATGCATGGGATGAACCATTCTCCTACGCCACCCCACCGTTGGCACTCATTCCTGTGGTGCTGAGGAAGATCAGGCAAGGGTTCTGCTGATCGTCCTGTTCTAGCCGAAGAGGAGCTGGTTCCTGCCGCTGGGGTCCATGTCTATAGAGAACCCAATCGAGCTTCCTCTGTGGAGAGACATCCATCAGGGTCCAGTCTTACACCAGAACCCAAGAAGGCTTCACCTTTCAGCATGGGTCCTGAACAGGACATTCTGAAAGCCTGGGGCTTATCGGATCAAGTCATATCCACTATATAAGCTAGTAGTTTTCTACTAACTAGTTTTCTACCAGTAACCTCGGCTATCTACTACAAGGTCTGGAGAAGATTCAGTCTGGAAGGTGGCAGGTACGTCGTCGTAGCAGGGGTCCCTGATGTCCCTCTGGTCCTGGATTTTCTCCAGACAGGGTTTAACATGGGCCTTAGACCTAGCACCCTTAAGGTCCAGATTTTGGCACTCAGTACTCGCATGGACTACCCCCTGGCCTCTCATCTATGGGTAGTTGGATTTGCAAGAGCTACCCAGAGACTGCCCGACTATCAGGCAGGTAACCCCCCCCCCCCCCACCTAAACCTGGTCCTCGGGGCTCTTTGTAAAGAACCTTATATCCTGGATGGAAATATGCCTATTTCAGCACACACCTGGAAGACAGCTTTCCTGGTGGCTATTACTACAGCTATGAGTGGGGGAGATTCAGGCCCTGTCCACTAGAGACGCGTATCTACAGATTCAGGAGGACCACTTAGTTTTAAAGCTGGAGCTTTCATACCCAAAGTAGCTTTTGGCCAGAATCAAAATCAAGAAATATTTTTACCCTCTTTTTGTGAGAAACCCCCTCAAACGCAAGGGAGCAGGCTTTACACTATCTGGACGTTAGATGGGCGGTAATCTACTAACTGGAGGCCACTAGTACCTGGAGAAGGGACCCTAACCTGTTTATTCTATTTGGGGGTAAAAACGGGTAACACAAAAGCATGCATTGCAAGGTGGATTACAACAGTAATCTCTAAAGCCTATACATCAGAAGGGGTAGACTGCCCAGTAGGGATAAAAGCCCATTCTACAGGGCCATTTCAGCATCATGGGCTGAACAAGCAGGAGCATCTCTAGAAGCAGATGTGCAGGGCCACGAATTGGGCCAGGGTAAACCCCTTCTGTAAGCACTATAGCTTGGTGTTATCAGGCCAGCAGATGACATTTGGGAGAAAAGTTCTCCAGGCAGTAATCCCACCCTAGCGGAGTTTTTTTTTGGTATTCTCCAGGGTTCTGTCAGAAGGACGTCATGGAAAATGGGTATTGTACCTACCGGTAATTCGGTTTCCAGTAGTCCATCCTGACTGCACCGTTGGTCCCCCCCCCATGTATTCTATTTCATATGCTGTAATGACTTGGTTAATAGATTGTCAATTGCATCTATCCATGGTGCGGTACTTGTCAAAACACTGAGGGAAAGGGACCGAGTGGGACCTGTTAACCTCTCATGTGCTTTTCCTGTCCATGCAAGGAGGAGGATGTCCTCCAGGGTGCTGTCAGAATGGATTCTTGGAAACCGAGTTACCGGTAGGTCTAATACCCTTTTTTGTTTCACCACCCATTCTAGTCAGTTGGTGAAAAATGCTGAAAGTGACCTGCTCTATCCAAAAAAAACACATCAAAGCGCAAAATGCTGATGAGAAAAACCAACTGTGTGCATGACTTCTGAAATCTCATACATGGCTGGTACTGTCAAATGTAGCTGAAAATTATTATAAAAAAAAAAAAAACCCACAGCATTAACACCCAGTGCAAACTTTGCCTAAATGAAGACACTTTGCATCACTCCATCAGAAGGAAAGTCCTCCTAGTTAGAGATAGAAGGGGGAGGTCAATCTGAGCAATGAACCCATGCAGACATGACCGGTTTATGATCTAGTAAGCTGCATCTTGGCCTTTAACATTGTAACCCAAGATCATGCTTGTTTTTAATCCTAAACTGTGCATACAAGTGATTTCTACAAAAGCCTTTTTTTTTTTTTTTTTTTTTTTTACGATTTTTAAATCAAGCGATGTGGCGATTGTCAAATGGTTACGGAGTGGTCTTTCTCCTGCCTCTCCCCCCACAAACTTTGAAGAAAAGTGTCACTTGAGACAAGTACTCAACTTCATGTCACTTCTGTTTCATAGTCTTTAATGTTTATGGTATGTTATAGGTAGAACTTGAACTTCTTCTAACATTTCTGGTGCATGGTGGCTAGAAGCACCAAATTTTATTACTGGACTCATGCCTCTATGGTTATGTTCACCTTGTAGTTCTTGGCAGAGACCACTTTATCAGGGGAACCGTTAGGGTTGCCATCAAAATAGTCTTTCAAGGATTCTGACATGCCCCAATTGAGCAATTCATGTTAATGAAGTTGGATACACTGGACAGGGTCTGGCCTCCATTCTTTTTTTTTTTTTTTTTATTTTTTTTTTATTATTATTATTTCTATTCCAAACTGGTGCAAAAATAGTTTGTGCTTGTTTGGAAAATAAATATTTCCAGGGAGACCTCTGTCCACAATAGCTGTTGGTGTTTTGGTTAGGCTAGTTTGCAGATTCCTAGAAACCCTGACAACGTGCCCAGCATGGTGCAGTAGGTCAGTGTGAATCTGAACTTTTAATACTAACAAAAAAAAACTAAACACTGATATATATATATATATTTTTTTTTTTTTTCCCCCCCCTGAACTTGTTTGTTGCTGTGTAGCCCAAAACTGCCCCCCCAGGGCCTATTAAAGTAAAAGAGCAACCGTCAGCTGCACGAAGGCAGCATTCTGTGAAGGTGGCTCTTGTGTTTACTATCTGTAGGAACTCTAAAATAACGTTTTATAAATTTCCCGCCATACCTCCTATTGCTGACTCAACTGCCTCGCAGCCATCCATCATCCTCCTCCGGGTGCCACCACCTTTCTTGTGACGTCACTGGCGCCTGCGCGGAAAGTTACATCAGGTGATGTAAGGATATCGCGCCTGCGTGTGTAGCGGAGGCCCTAGATCATATCCCACCCCACAGCGTGGATGTATTCACACTGCTGGGAATCTGGGGCCTCCGCTACACGCAGGCGTGATATCCTTACATCACCTGATGTAAGTTCCCGGGCAGTGCGCATGCCCGAGAACTGATTGCAGAGAGCCAGTAGCGTCACGAGAAAGGAGGCAGTGGCCAGAGGGGGATGATGGACGGCTGCGAGGTGGTTGAGTCAGGGGGAGAAAACATACCTTCCTGACTCAATAGAGGTATGGCGGGAAATTTATAAAACTCATATTTATTGTCCATAAGAATGCTGAAATAAGGCTACGTTCACATTTGCGTTGTGCGATGTTGCGTTCACGCACAACGCAAACAAACGCAACAACGCACGCAAAAACGCTGCGTTTTGCGACGCATGCGTCCTTTTTTGCCGAAATTTGGACGCAAAAAAAATGCAACATGCTGCGTTTTCTGCGCCCAACGCTTGCGGCCAAAAAAACGCATGCGTCGCAAAACGCAGCACAACGCATGTCCATGCGCCCCCATGTTAAATATAGGGGTGCATGACGCATGCGGCGACGCAGCGGCCCCCGACGCTGCGTCGCACAACGCTAATGTGAACGTAGCCTAAGAGCCACCTTCACAGAATGCAGCCTTAGTGCTGTTGAAGGCGGCTCTTTTACTTTAAGAGGCCCTGGGGGGGGGTGAGACAGGTTCCCTTTAATCGTTGTCATGAAAAGATGCAAGTGATCAACAGAAAATTGTCCAAGGTATTTCATAACTGGGAGCAAGCCCTTCTAGGGACACTTGTTCCCCAATAATTGTGCGGTGTAAACAGGCTGCCGCTCATTAGCGAAATCCTCATATGACAGGTGGAATGAGCTCTACAGTCATTGTTCTTGGCAGCTCGTCGCCTGGAGTAAGCTGGGCCTGTGCTACCTAGAACAATGACACCATAGACCAGAGGCAAACTATCACAAACATAAAGCCCACTGCCACCTTAATCATTAACCACATGGATGGAAAGTTTCTCTCGCCTCAACGGCATAATTATTCATACCTCCACAGATGGGTCAATAATATACAGCAGCATAATACAGGGCAGCAAAAAACAAACTTGTAACGTTAACATTACCTCTGGTCCGATGGTGCCACGACCCCAACGCGCGTTTCGACTGTGTGTGCCTTCTTGTACGACATATGCTGATAAAAAAACATTCATTTCTATTCATTTGTATGTGCATGGTAATGGGGGAGCCAGGTCTGACAAGTATTTCTCACTCCTAATACACAGGTGATGTGCACTGTTGTATTGTCTGTCCTTGCAGATCCCTAGTGATGTGTAGTGGCTACCGTATTTAATTTACATAGAATGAAAAGACTGAACATAAGATCTGAGAAGGTGCCTGTGAGAATAGAAATGTAAACCCTTCATTCACCACATGAATAGCCTTGAAGTTCTCACCTCCCCTGACATGACTTATTTAATAATGGCTGTGTATTTAAAGGGAACCTGTCACCCCCAAAATCGATGGTGACGATGGTGAGGTAAGCTCACTGTCATCAGGGGCTTATCTACAGCATTCTGTAATGCTGTAGATAAGCCCCCGATGTTACCTGAAAGAGGAGAGAAAAAAGAGGTTAGATTATACTCACCCTGGGGCGGTCCCGCTGCGGTCCGGTCAAATGGGTGTCTCAGGTCCGCTCCCATGCCTCCCATCTTCATTCCATGACGTCTTCTTCTGGTCTTCACGCCGCCGCTCCGGCGCAGGCATGCTTTGTCTGCCCTGTTGAGGGCCGAGCAAAGTACTGCAGTGCGCAGGCGCCGGGCCCATCTGACCTTTCGGGAGCCTGCGCACTGCAGTACTTTGCTCTGCCCTCAACAGGAGACCAGAAAGAGGATGTCATGGAATGAAGATGGGAGGCGCTGTACCGGACCTGAGATGCCCATCGGAGCGGGAACGCCCCTGGGTGAGTATAATCTAACATCTTTTTCTCTTCTTTCAGGTAACATTGGCGGCTTATCTACAGCATTACAGAATGCTGTAGGTAAGCCCCTGATGACGGTGAGCTTACCTCACCATCGGTTTTGGGGGTGACGGGTTCCCTTTAAATACTTATGACTTTTTAACATTGTTGATAATCCTTTATCTGCTCTTGACTTCATTCCTGTTTTCTCCAGTCACCTTCCACGACAGCGGTACTGGAGGATGTCTCCCCGCCCTAATGGGGGACAGGAAACACAAAAGAGGTTAAATACCCTCCCCTTCCTGCCACCTCCAGTGTTTTTCCTGTCCCCTATGGGGCATGAAGAGGTCCTGTAGTGCTGCCGTGGCCGGCGATCGGAGCACGCAGTTTTTACTTACAAGCCGGGCAGCCTGGGTCGGTTTTCCTCCCTGCGGTGCTGCTCCCGTCTCCTCACAGTGTGGACTCGGGACCCCTTTCCCCGTTCCTCCCGCGCTCCTTCTGGAGTAAAGCGGAACGGTGGTGTGCGGCCGGGGTCCCCGCGCGGCTCCCCGGCATTCTTCCTCTCATCTGGCCGGAAACGGTGGACGCGCGAACCGGAAGTACCCCGAACTTCCGGTTCACGGCATGTGCGTTCCAGCGGTGGAACGCACGCGCGTCTTACAGAGATGGTGGCATAGCGGTTCTTCCCCTACGCCTGGGACCGGGAGAGGAGGAGGAGCACATAATCAGGACGCAGCAACCTCGGTATTTAACCCTGGTTAGTCACCTCCAGGTAAGGCCCTCTGTCTATCTGTCTGGACTACAGTGCTGACTGACTGACCATGGAAGGTGACAGACCTGCCTCTGCATCTGCCGAGCCCTGCGTCTTCCCTCCTACTGTGAGTAGTGGGACAGGTCCCTCTTTTCCCTGTTTCCTTAGGGTGCTATATATTTAGTCCCCTTCTCTCTCCTTTTTTAGGGAGACAAGGCCTCTGCCCCTAGGAAGGACAAATCTTCCAAGAAATCGGAAGATCGGAAATGTGGTGTATGTGCGTCAAAGCTTCCTTCCTCATACAAGAAGAAACTTTGCCAGCCCTGCACTGAGGAAATATTACGCTCTGAACAGCCATCCTTGTTCGAGAGCATCAAAACCCTCATTAAGCAAGAGGTTCAGTCCTCTGTATCGGCCCTCTCCCAGTCTCTGTTACCTCAGCCACCTCCGCCTAAAAAAAGGAAGATGGCATCGGTTATTTCTGATTCAGATTCTGGTGAATGTCATTCTTCTGTCTCAGAGGATTTGTGGGAGAATGAGGGCTCCACTTCCACCCCTAAAGAGGAAAATAAGAAATACTATTTTTCCTCTGACATACGCGAGTTAATCAGTATGGTCAGGGGGACAATGGGCGTTGAGGAGGACAAACCGTCAGTGCAGGATGAGATGTTCGGCGGGTTAAAACCGAAAAAATTGAAGGGGTTTCCAATACACGAGAATGTGCAGAGTCTCATTCTTCATGAATGGGAATCTCCTGAGAAGGGGCTTACGGTTCCATCTGAGCTAAAGAATCGTTTCCCTATGGATGGAGACGTTTCTTTATGGGAAACTCCTAAAGTAGACGTACAAGTCTCTAGAGTATCAAAAAAGACAACCCTCCCGTTTGAGGATTCTTCCCAACTCAGAGACCCTATGGACCGCAAAATGGAGAGTCTCCTGAGAAGATCTTGGGATACTTCCACGAATCTCCTTAGGACAAATATTGCGTCTACGTGTGTGGCTAGGTCCCTCTTCCGTTGGCTCCGCACTCTTGAAGACCACCTTACCCAGGGAACATCTAGGGAGGTAATCCTGGATTCCCTCCCTCTTCTCCAGAGAGCTACGGGTTTTCTCGCCGATGCTTCGGCAGAATCCGTCAGAGTGGCTTCTAAATCAGCAGTTCTTTCTAACTCAGCCAGGAGAGCTTTATGGCTGAAGTCCTGGAGCGGTGACATCACGTCCAAAACGAAACTCTGTGCCATTCCCTTTAAAGGCCGCTATCTCTTCGGGCAGGCTCTGGATGATATATTAGAGAAGGCAACAGACAAGAAAAAAGCGCTTCCTGAACAGAGGAATCCGAAAAAACGTTTTTCGTCCCTCAAAGGAACAACCCTTCCAAAGAGAGTTCAAAGGAAAGGGCAAGACAGGACGCTGGAGCTATCCTAAAGGGGGGAAGGGTAGGAATATCCTGGTTCCCCAGTCCCAGCAAACCCCTGACAAGCAGTGACTACGCCCAGGGCGTCGGGGGTCGACTCTCGGGCTTCATCAACCAGTGGGGTTCCATTTCGTCAAACCAGTGGGTACTCGACACTATTCGGAATGGGCTAAAACTGGAATTCGAGAGCCCTCCCCCTCATCAGATAAGGATAACCTCATTGCAGAGTCTCAGCCCTCAGAGTGCATTCCTCTCCGGACTTTGAGAGTTACTCCAGGCAGGAGTAATTTCCCCAGTACCTCAGCAAGAAATAGGCAGAGGACATTACTCTCGCCTATTTTTAATCAAGAAACCTTCGGGGAAGTACCGGATAATAATCAATTTAAAACCCCTGAATCGAGTAATAACTTACAGAAGATTCAAGATGGAGTCGGTCAAAACAGCGATCCCTCTGATAGGCCAAGACTGGGTGATGGCTACGGTGGATCTGAGGGATGCGTATTATCACGTCCCAATCCATCCAGAATTCCGGAAATACCTAAGATTTGCAATATCTCGGGATCAGCAGATAGTACACTATCAGTTCAACTCCCTTCCCTTTGGGATCGCCTCAGCTCCCCGGGTCTTCACAAAGATCATGGCAGAGGCAATAATATTCATACGTCTTCAAGGGATTTGCGTAGTACCCTATCTAGACGATCTGCTCATTATCGCTCCTTCTATCTCTCGCCTCAAATCAGATGTAACAAAGTCTCTAGAGATCCTGAGATCTTTGGGCTGGATCCCGAATCTGGAGAAATCGGACCTACTTCCTTCCAAGAAGAAAAAGTTCCTAGGAGTCCTGCTGGACTCAGAGTTGAGAAGATCCTTTCTGCCCAGAGAACGCCAACTCGATCTGGTTCAGAGGGTAACAGCATTCAGAACATTGAAAGCTCCTACTCTGCGACATTCCATGTCCATTCTGGGATCTCTAACATCCTGTATCCAGATGGTACCTTGGGCCCAAGCCCACACGAGAGTTCTCCAGACCCATGTTCTAGCATCCTGGGACAGACAACAAAGCTCTCTATCCAAAAGAATCTGCCTCCCCAATCATGTCAGGACATCCCTGACTTGGTGGCTGCATCGCCGAAATCTCCTACGGGGGGTCAGCTGGGACCAGGTCCCACTAAAGACGCTCACATCGGACGCCAATCAAAGGGGTTGGGGAGCCATAGTCGACGGAACTCATTTCCAGGGCAGATGGCCCCCAGACATCAGAGCAAGCTCCTCGAACTTCAGAGAACTGAAGGCGGTGGAAGAAGCGTTAAAAGCCGCATCCGTGCTTGTTCAGGGGCATCATGTCAGGATATATTCCGACAACGTGACCACGGTAGCATACCTCCGTCATCAGGGAGGTACAAGATACAAAAAATTTAAAGACCCTGGCTTCAAACATTTTTTCTTGGGCAGAGAGGCACCTCCTCTCTATTTCGGCAGTCCACCTGAAGGGATCAGCAAATACCCAAGCAGATTTTCTGAGCAGAAACGATGTCCATCCAGGGGAATGGTGTCTAAATCAGGAAGTTTTCCTCTCCCTAATATCCAATTGGGGGATTCCAGAAGTGGATCTCTTTGCCAACAGTCAAAATGCCAAGGTGCAGGCATATTTCTCCCTGAATATGACAGACAGAGCACTGGGCATGGATGCATTCTCTCACCCCTGGGAGTTCAACCTCGTCTATGCTTTTCCTCCGATCCCATTGTTATCAAAAACTCTACAGAAGATCCGATCAGAGCGAGTTACGGCAATCCTGATTGCACCAATGTGGCCAGGGAGGAGTTGGTACAGCGCCCTGTTAGACATGGCTCAGGAAGATCCAATATGTTTACCTCAGAAGAGCAACCTACTTCATCAGGGACCGTTACTACATCCAAACCTTCACAGGTTAAATCTTTCAGCATGGCTTCTGAAGCCGAAATACTAAAGGCAAGGGGTCTCTCAGATGAAGTAATTCACACACTTCAAAACAGTAGGAAACCCATAACTAATTCCATTTATGCCAAAGTCTGGGAAAAAATTTTCATCTTGGTGCCTTCCTAATATTCCAGACCCCTTTCACCCAAATATTGCCCAGATCCTAGACTTCTTGCAGAAGGGTCTAGATTTGGGTCTTAGTCCTAATACCTTAAAGGTACAAATTTCAGCTCTCAGCTCATATTTTGATCAAGAACTAGCCAAACATCGGTGGATCAAACGTTTCATAATGTCAGCATGTAGAATCCACCCCAGAGTACGCAACCATACTCCCCCCTGGGATCTAAATCTGGTCCTTAATAGTCTAACTCGGGATCCATTTGAACCTTTATCAGAGTCGTCTTTAAGGGTTCTTACCCTTAAAACTGTTTTCTTAGTGGCTATTACTTCTGCCAGACGAATAGGGGAATTACATGCACTATCCATACAAGAACCTTATTTGAGGGTGACATCTGATAGTATTATCCTCCGTCTAGACCCTACCTTCTTACCTAAGGTGACATCAGACTTTCACAGAGGTCAGGACATAGTGTTGCCCTCATTCTGCCCGGATCCTTCTAACGAGAGGGAAGAGTCCTTCCACACTCTGGATGTCCGCAGAGTGGTCCTATATTATCTTTCACAAACAGAGTTGGAGGATTGATCAAAATCTCTTCATTCAACACTCTGGAAAGAACAAAGGTAGAAAGGCGACAAAAAATACAATCGCCAACTTGATTAAACAGACCATATCTCTGGCATATTCATCACAGAATCTCTCACCTCCTCCATCACTGAAAGCCCACTCTACACGATCGGTGTCAACATCATGGGCAGAGAGAGGTGACGCTTCTACGGAGCAGATTTGCAGAGCTGCCACCTGGTCATCAGTTCATACGTTTACCAGACATTACAGACTTGATTTCAACCGGGATTTAACTTTCGGCAGAACAGTTCTGCAGGCTGTTATCCCCCCCTAAGAAATTTTTTGTTGGTACTACTCCAGTACCGCTGTCGTGGAAGGTGACTGGAGAAAATAGAATTATTCTTACCGTTAATTCGGTTTCTAGGAACCTTCCACGACAGCATTAATTTCCCTCCCTATTTCTATGATTATATCGTTGAGTTCCTGCACCTGAGGGTAATTATACATGCTACCGTGTCCAGAAAAAACACTGGAGGTGGCAGGAAGGGGAGGGTATTTAACCTCTTTTGTGTTTCCTGTCCCCCATTAGGGCGGGGAGACATCCTCCAGTACCGCTGTCGTGGAAGGTTCCTAGAAACCGAATTAACGGTAAGAATAATTCTATTTTTCTTACCACCCAATTGCCAAAAAAATAAAACGTCTGTGTATTCTAACAGACATGGGAGTATCTACCTTTTGGCTCAATCTGCATATACCATATATTGTTTTTCAATACTGGCTACATAGATGACCCGAAAGCTTAAATTTTATTTATTTTTTTTACCCTTGACAGGTTGTAACTAGTGATGAGCGAATATACTCGTTACTTGAGATTTCCTGAGCACACTCGGGTGTCCTCCGAGTATTTGTAAGTGCTCGGAGATTTAGTTTTAATCACTGCAGCTGAATGATTTACATCTGTTAGCCAGCATAAGTACATGTGGGGGTGGCCTGGTTGCTAGGGAATCCCCACATGTACTTATGCTGGCTAAGGCCGGCCTCTCACTAGTGAGTTTTACGGACGTATGAGCGCATAAACTACGTCCGTAAAATACGCATTACACGCGGCCCAATGATTCTCTATGGCCCTGCTCCTATCTGCCGTATATTACGCATCCGTATTTGAGCACATAAATCCATTGGATGTTGGTTTTGCAAGCCTGCGAGAAAATATCGCAGTACGGATGCCATACGGATTACATACGGAGGATGCCATGCGCAAAATACGCTGACACACCCTGCCTACGGATGACATACGGATCACTATTTTGGGGACTTTTCTGCGTATTACAGCCGTAAAAAACGGATCGTATTTACATACGCTGAGTGTGAGGCCAGCCTAACAGATGTAAATCATTCACCTGTGGTGATGAAAACTAAATCTCCGAGCACTATAAAAAATACTTGGAGGACCCCCGATTGTGCTCGGAAAATCTCGAGTAATGAGTCTATTCGCTCATCACTAGTTGTAACCTAAACATAAGCTTTTATTTTAAGAATCGGAAGAACAAGTTGTATAATCCATGGGTGCAATATTCATTCATGTGTACTACCATGTCATTCACACAGGGCCCCCCCATTCCTTTGTTTGGTCCCAGTTGTTGTAATCTCAAAGGATGTAGATGTATTACCTACACTAACTTTTTTTTTTTTTTCCCCTTGGATATCCCATTAACTACAATAAAGTGGTATTCCCTTTCTGAAGTTAATGGGGTGGGCTGCAATACCAGAGTGGACATGAGTTCCGCTTTTATTTTTTTGGAAATAGAGGTTTATCTAATTTTAAGCCTCTTTAAAGGGACCCTGTCAGCAGGATTGTGCACAGTAACCTACAGTCAGGTCGGCGCTGTTAAACTGATTACAATGATACCTGGTGATGAAATCTGTTTTGTGGTTCTTTAATCTTTATTTTGAGTTAGATATGCCAGTGTTTGGGGTGGCCTGTGGGGGTCTTCATGTGGTGCTTTGATTAGGTATTTATACTGATGGCTTACGACAGATCATTGATCCCTCAGTGACCTCCCCCCCCCCCCCATATTTTACATAAAGCATACCATAGTGTGGGGTTTTAATTATTATTTTTTTTATCTTCATCAAAATGGCACTGTAGCATGTATCCCATTCCAAGAGATGCTACTGTGCATTTTGATGGCGCAGACACTTTTTTTTTTTTTTTTTCTCCTGCAAAATGGCACTGCCGGCGGTGCTTGCGCATTAGCATCTATTGGAACGTGATGGATGCTACTGTGCCATTTTAATGAAGATAATTCCTCCCCCCCCCATATTAATGAATATATGCATATTGGCCGTGTATCATGCTAGTGTCGGTGCTATTTTGATTACCGTATATACTCAAGTATAAGGCCAGGGTCACACTCAGCGTAGAGAAATGCGGTCTGTTTTTTACAGGCGTACTACACAGAAATGATCCCAAAACGGTGATCTGTACGTCATCCGTAGGCAGGGTGTGGCTGTGTATTTTACGCATGTCATCCTCCATATGGTATCTGTAAAGCGAGATTTTCTCGCAGGCTTGCAAAATGGACACCGAATGGATCCATGGGCTCAAATATTCCTGAAAACTATATATATATATATATATATATATATATATATATATATTATATATTTGTTCTAATCTAGCCTGTCAGTGTGATTTTTACTGTACACCGCACTGAATTGCCGGCTTTTCTCTAGAACCAGTGCATATTTCTCGCAAGTCACACTGATGGTCCGTGTGTAATCCGTATTCCCCCCCCCCCCCCTCATAGACTTTTATTGCCAGATTTATTTATTTTTGCGCAATACGCTGACTAAAGCAGCATGCTGCAATTTTCTACGCCCGTAAAATACAGCTGCGAAATATAAGGCAGATAGGAGCTGCCCCACAGATAATCATTGGTCCGTGTGCAATGCGTAGTTTTTGTGCCTCTCATACTTCCGTAAAACTCTCTAGTGTGACGCTGGCCTAAGCCGACCCGAGTATAAGCAGAGACCTCTAATTTTGCCACTAAAATCTGGGAAAACTTAATGACTCGAGTATAAGCCTAAGGTGGAAAATGCAGCAGCTACCGGTAAATGTCAAAAATAAAAGTAGGTACCAATAAAAGTAAAAACCTACTGATGTCACAATTAATAAGGGTTGTTGAATATCCATATTGAATCAGGAGCCCCATATAACGCTCCATACAGTTCATGATGGGCCCCATATAATGCTCCATACAAAATATGCCCCATATAATCCTCCATACAGTTTGATGGGCCCCATAAGATGCTCCATATTAAAATATGCCCCATATAATGCTGCACAAATATTATGACCCCATAAGATGCTCCATAGACATTTGCTCCATACTTATATTTGCCCCATATAATGCTGCTCAAATGCTGATTATGGCCCCATAAGATGCTCCATAGAAATATTTGCCCCATATGCAAAAACAATCATACACTCCTCTCGTCGCTCCGGCCCTTGGCACTTGCTATATTCACCTGTCTGCGTTCCACCATTAGCGCAGCTGTGTCTTCTGCACTGACGTTCAGGCAGAGGGCAGCGCGCACACTAATTGCATCATCGCGCCCTCTGACCTGAGCATCACTGCAGAGGATGCGGAAGACGGAGCAGTGCCGACGGTGGAACGGGGGACAGGTAAATATGCCCCAGTTATACTCGCCTACTCCTGGCACGGTCCCTGCAGGTCCCTGGTTCTCCGGGCGCTGACAGCTTATTCATGTATTAAGCGGTCACATGGTACCGCTCATTACAGTAATTAATATGCGGCTCCACCCCTATGGGAGTGGAGTCGGGTCCATATTCATTACTGTAATGAGTGGTACCATGTGACCGCTCAACGCTGGAAGAAGCTGTCAGCACCTGGAGAACCAGGGACCGCGCCAGGAGCAGGTGAGTATTAGGGCTCGTTTCCACTGGCGAGAGACAAATCGGTCCGATTAACGGACCGAAAAAACGGAGGAAAATCATGCGAGTGTCATGCGATTTTTTTTTTTTTTTTTTTTTTTATCGCAACATCCGTATGACATCCGTATTGCTGTCCGATTTTTACGCACCGGTGTCCTTTGAAAAGCCGGCAAATCAGCGCTGTGTACAGTAAAATCACACTGACAGGTTAGAATAGAGAAGATATATACACATAGAATAGGTATATATACATATATATGTCAGTGAGACGCCTATATATGTATATTTATTTTTAATGCAGCGCTAGATAGCATAAAAGCCACTAATTCAATTGCCGGCTTTTTCCTTCTCCTTCACAAACCCGACAGGATATGAGACATGGTTTACACACAGTAAACCATCTCATATCCCGTCTTTTATTACATATTCCTCTTCACTAATGTAACAAGTGTCTGTGTGTCAAATTTGGGGTCTCTAGCTATGAAATTAAAGGGTTAAATTGCGGAAAAAATTGGCGTGGGCTCCCGCGCAATTTTCTCCGCCAGAGTGGTAAAGCCAGTGACTGAGGGCAGATATTAATAGCCAGGAGAGGGTCCATGGTTATTGCCCCCCCCCCCCCCCCCCCCCCCGTGGCTAAAAACATCTGCCCCCAGCCACCCCAGAAAAGGCACATCTGGAAGATGCGCCTATTCTGGCACTTGGCCACTCTCTTCCCACTCCCTGTAGCGGTGGGATATGGGGTAATGAAGGGTTAATGCCACCTTGCTATTGGAAGGTGACATTAAGCCAGATTAATAATGGAGAGGCGTCAATTATGTCACCTATCCATTATTAATCCAATTGTTTGAAAGGGTTAAACACACATGATTAAAAAGTATTTTAATGAAATAAACACAGCGGTTGTTTTAATATTTTATTGCTCTCTCAATCCATTTTCAGACCCTCGCTTGGCAAAACAATAAACACACAATATACATACCCTCTCTGATGAACTGTCACGTCCCATGAGGTAATCCATCTGAAGGGGTTAACTAATATTACAGGCATGAGCTGCAATAAACCACTCGCTCGTGCCTGTAATCCCCAGGTGCTGAAAGGAAAGCAGTGATCTAGACTTACATTCAGTCGCGGTGATGCGCCCCTGCTGGATGTTCTCATGAACTGCAGCCTGGGAACTTTTTCCCACGCTCCAGGTCATATGAGGACATCCACCAGGGGGCGCATCACCACGACTGAAGGAAATGTAGGTCAATGACCTACATTTCCTTCATTCGCCGGGGAATTACAAGCACGAGCACAGCTGCTTTTGCAGGGCTCCTGCTTGTAAATTATTTTAACCCCTACAGATGGATTACCTCGTGGGACGTGACGGGTCAGCAGAAGGTATGTATATTGTGTGTTTATTGTTTTGCCAAGCGAGGGTCTGAAAATGGATTGAGAGCAATAAAATATTAAAACAACCGCTGTTTATTTCATTAAAATACTTTTAAAGTGTGTGTGTGTGTGTGTTTTTTAACACTTTCAAACAATTGGATTAATAATGGATAGGTGACATAATTGACGCCTCTCCATTATTAATTTGGCTTAATGTCACCTTCCCATAGCAAGGTGGCATTAACCCTTCATTACCCCATATCCCACCGCTACAGGGAGTGGGAAGAGTGGCCAAGTGCCAGAATAGGCGCATCTTCCAGATGTGCCTTTTCTGGGGTGGCTGGGGGCAGATGTTTTTAGCCACGGGGGGGCCAATAACCATGGACCCTCTCCTGGCTATTAATATCTGCCCTCAGTCACTGGCTTTACCATTCTGGCGGAGAAAATTGCGCGGGAGCCCATGCCAATTTTTTCCGCCATTTAACCCTTTATTTGAGCAGCTACAGCGGCCAAATTTTGCACATACTCACTACTAACATTAGTAGTGTGGAATATGCAAAAAAAAGGGGGATATGAGATGGTTTACTGTATGAAAACCATGTCTCATATCATGTCGGGTTTGGGAAGGAGAAATGTAAAGCCGGCAATTGAATTAGCGGCTTTAATGCTATCTTGCGCTGCATTAAATATAAATATACATATATAGGTGTCTCACTGACATATATATGTATATATACCTATTCTATGTGTATATATCTACTCTATTCTAACCTGTCAGTGTGATTTTACTGTACACCGCGCTGAATTACCTGCTTTTCAAAGGACACCGGTGCGTAAAAATCGGACAGAACTCGCATGGTGCGAGTGCTGTGCGTTTTTTTTTTTTGTTTTTTTTTTAAATCGGATTGCACTCGTCCGTTTTCCTCGCCAGTGGAAATGAGCCCTTAGACAGCTGCTGCTCTCCCTTCCCTGCTGACCCCTGGGAATGACTCAAGTATAAGCCGAGGGGCAATTTCAGCCTAAAAAAATGGGCTGAAATTCTCGGCTTATACTCGAGTATATACGGTAATTGACTTTTTTTAAACCACACAATATATGCAGTATGTAAAATGAGGGATAAGTGACCAGTCATAGTCCATCAGTATGAATACCTAATCCGAGCACCAAATAAAGCCCCCCACACAGGTCCTCACACATACAGATTAAATAACAACCACAAGACGGATTTCATCACCAGGTATCAGTGTAATCATCAGTATAATGGCACCGACCTGACACTGTAGGTTACTGTACACAATCCTGCTGACAGGGTCCCTTAAATCTGTTCCCTGCAGGGTCACCAGTGTCTCCCATTTTTTTAGTCTCCTTTTTCTATTGCTAATACAGCTGTAATCCCTAATCGCTGATTTATTGAAGTCTGTGAAATACATACTGTTCTCTGCAGAAAAGGGAACTTGACTGTTTCTCCCTAGTAAAAATGTCATTGGGTAAAATTATAGATTGGCCTTTATTGAAGTACAGAAGTAAAGCTGATAACATTCCATGTCTTTAGGGACCAATACAGTGTTATGGCAAACAGGATGACCTTGACCTGGGGATTCCAGGCTTCTATGTCTTCATTGATCCAAACTGAGTAGCATGTGTTTTTGCCACTTACTGCAGGGTATTTGCCCACTTTGTTTTTACCTTAGGTTTTGTCTATAGTCACCTCTGCCCACTACCAGCAAAAAAAAAATTCAGATTGAAAGGGCAACACAACCTGTTCTAGCAATAGTTTGGATCCCCGTTATTACAACTTCTAATGTGCAGTATCAGAAGTTGGCTAGAACTTTTTTTGCACTTGGAGTCTCTGGAAATGGGTTCTTTATAAACCTTATACCTGAACCTGCCAATAAATTCTTTCCTGGAGTGCCCAAACGAAGGTAAAAATGGAATGTAGGTTGGTGATGTTTCTCACTCTGACCAGTTTGCAGCACCTAGAAGTCTTGTATGTTTCCTGCACCTAACTGCAGGGATCCATTGCGGTTTAATTGATTGACAAGTGGGTACTAGAAAAATGTCCTACTTGTCATCTGTATGGTTCCAATAATCCAGTCTCCATGAATATTTTTTTTTTTTTTTTTGTTCCTGCAGGTCCAAACTTGAGTAACAAGCCTTTCAGAGCCACATACATTTGGAGTAACATCATCCACGCTCTTCACACACAGGTAGAAGTGAAGAAGAGGCGGCACCACTTGAAGTCTCACCCAGACTGCTTCATCGGCTCAGATGCTGTGGACGTTATATTCTCCCATCTAGTGCAGCATAGGTATTTTGGGGATGCAGAGATCTCCCGCTCCAAAGTGGTTCGCGTGTGCCAGGCTCTCATGGACTGTAAAGTATTTGAGTCGGTGCTGACAACTTGTATGTTTGGGAAGGAGAAGAAGCGTTTGGTGTTTGAGGACAGCAGTTGCAGCCTGTACAGGTTTCTCAATGTGCCGAGTCATCCCACAGGAATGATTGAGAATGGCAATGGGCACTGTACTCCACAGAGATACATGGGAAGGTAAGGAATGTTCTATTCTTTCTATACATCGGAGTTGGTCTAAATTCTACCACACAAACATACACACACACACACACACACACACACACACACACACACACACACACACACACACACACACACACACACACACACACACACACACACACATACACATACACACACTCTTCCTTTCTGATCCCCCCACCTTGTGCCATGAAGGGACGATATGTTTCTGCGACTGGGTGGGGGTCTTTTTAGGAGCATTGAGAATGCCAGGAGTAGATGCAGATTGTCCATATTCACAATCTTCCATACAGTCAATTGTGGTTTTATCTACTTGCGTTTTAGCACTTAAATTACCATATTTAAGAATACATTGTTAGAAATAAGAATGTATCTAGTCAATTGGTGGGCTGAGTGCCCATTACCTTGTGACAATGTCATACCATGAACCAATGCCAATGTACACATTGCCTAATTAAAAGGAAGGGTTACTTTCACAGAAATCCATAGCATTGAAGTGGCTGCAATTTGTCTGTAGTTCAGTGTTGACTGCAGTAATGTTCAACCTCTGGCAGCTGCTCCAAAGCCGGTCTGTATAGTGGAGAGATGCCTGCCATAAAACTAATCAACTTAATTTGTTTATTCTTTGTTTATCTAGGGGCTTTCACCAAATCAATATTGAGTGCCAGAAAAGAGTACTAGATCACTGATTAACGTACAGTGCTTTGCAAAAATATTCGGCCCCCTGGAACCTTTCAACCTTTAACCACATATTGTGCTTCAAACATAAAGATACCAAATGTAAATTTTTGGTGAAGAATCAACAAGTTGAACAAAATTTATTGGTGACTTTAAATTTTTGTGGAAATTCAAAAACTGATAAGTGGGGCGTGCAATATTTGGCCCCTTTAACTTAATACTTTGTTGCGCCACCTTTTGCTGCGATTACAGCTGAAAGTCACTTGGGGTATATCTCTATTAGTTTTGTTCATCGAGAGACTGATTCTTTCCCATTCTTCCTTGGCAAACCGCTCGAGCTCGGTGAGGTTTGATGGAGTTTGTTTGTGAACAGCAGTTTTCAGCTCTTTCCACAGATTCTCGATTGGATTGAGGTCTGGACTTTGACTTGGCCATTCTAACACCTGGATTTGTTTATTTGTGAACCATTCCATTATAGATTTTGCTTTGTTTGGGATCATTGTCTTGTTCGAAGACAAATCTCCATCCCAGTCTCAGGTCTTTTGCAGCCTCCCAACAGGTTTTCTTCAAGATTGGTCCTGTATTTGGCCCCATCCATCTTCCCATCAATTTTAACCATCTTCCCTGTTCCTGCTGAAGCAACGCAGGCCCCAACCATGATGCTGCCACCACCATGTTTGACAGTGGGGATGATGTGTTCACGGTCATGAGCTGTTGCCTTTACGCCAAACATATCGTTTGGCATTGTTGCCAAAAAGATCAATTTTGGTTTCATCTGACCAGAGAACCTTCTTCCACATGTTTGGTGTGTCTCCCAGGTGGCTTCCATAAAGGCCAGATTTTTGCAGTGTACGACTGATTGTTGTCCTATGGACAGACTATCCCACTTCAGCTGTAGATCATGTGAGTGATCATGGGCCTCTTGGCTGCATATCTGATCAGTCTTCTCCTTGTTTGAGATGAAAGTTTAGAGGGACGGCCTGGTCTTGGTAGATTTGCAGTGGTATGATACTGCTTCCATTTCAAGATGATCGCTTGCACAGTGCTCCTTGGGATGTTTAAAGTTTTGGAAATCATTTTGTATCCAAATGCGGCTTTAAACTTCTCCAACAGTATCACGGACCTGCCTGTTGTGTTCCTTGGTCTTCGGCTACTTTCACACTAGTGTCAGGCTCGGCCCGTCGCGGTGCGTCGGGCCGAGGTTCCTGACGCTAGCGTTGTCTCCGCCGCACAACGGGGGGCAGTGGATGCATTTTTCCAGTGCATCCGCTGCCCCATTGTGAAGTGCGGGGAGGTGGGGGTGGAGTTCTGGCCGCGCATGCGCGGTCGGAAAACGGACCGTCGTGAGCAAAAAACGTTACATGTAGCGTTTTTTGGTCCTGACGGTCCGCCACAACACGGCGCAACCGTCGCACGACGGTTGCGACGTGTCAATCCGTCGCAATACGTTGCTTAATGTAAGTCTGGGGAAAAAACGCATCCTGCAAGCACTTTTGCAGGATGCGTTTTTTCGGCAAAACGACGCATTGTGGCGGATTGCAGTTAACGCTAGTGTGAAAGTAGCCTTCATGATGCTCTGTGCTTCAAACAGAACCCCGAGATTATCACAGAGCAGGTGCATATATACGGAGACTTGACAGGTGGATTACATTTATCATCATTAGGCATTTAGGACAACATTGGATCATTCAGAGATCCACAATGAACTTCTGGAGTGAGTTTGCTGCACTGAAAAAGGGAGGGGCCGAATAATATTGCACGCCCCACTTCTCAGTTTTTGAATTTCCTCAAAAATTTAAAATAACCAATAAATTTCGTTCAACTTCACAATTGTGTTCCACTTGTTGTTGTTTCTTCACCAAAAATTTACATTTGGTATCTGTTTGAAGCATGATATTTGGGAAAAAATTGAAAGGTTCCAGGGGGCCGATATTTTCACAAGGCACTGTATGTGTATGGTCCAGATAGACATTTGACATAAGAGGCCAACAAATTACTACTTGTCTGTTATTTGGAACAGAGTGAAAAATAACCCTGTTATGACTGTCTCCCTACTGCAGAGGATGACACCCTAAAACCTGCGTTGATGGCGCCCCCACTCAGTCTACTCTCCTTGTTAAGCCCGATTAGGTCCTAAAGTGAAAAGGGTAGGACAGTGTAAAGGCAAGACACGAGAATGAAGTACAGTATTAGGGTTTGGAATATCTCAAATATTGGAAATAGGGCTGTCAGAGTACAGTTTGATCCAATCACGTTTATAATTAATACTTCAAAAGGCCCCAGTAGGAGACACGAAGGGTAAATTCTTGCCCCCAATCAATGGGTGCGACAATTTGTCCAAACTGGTATAAAGATCAGGTTCTCCTCTACGAATATTGAGTAACCTCCCTATTATCTCAGGAGTTATGAAGCACTTTAATGTCCAGACTCCAAAAGTTACACTCCGCTGGGGTGTTATCCCCAGTACAGAAAACAGTGCGGAGCCGGACAATATTCCTGTGTTTAAAAAAAAAAAAAAAAAAATTGGAACACACAGGATAATAAGCTTGTAACTTCTGAATATGTACAGGAGGTTCAAGAGGGCACCATTCCATTGACCGGACAAGGCTTCGTAATGGCGACCATAGACCTCCGGGATGCATCCCATTTACTCAACACATCGAAGATATCTGAGGTTTGCAGTAGTTGAGACTTCAAATACGTCACTATCAATTCAATGTCCTCCTGTTCACCATTTCTTCGGCACCACAGGTCTTCACCAAAATAATGGTGGAGGTGATGGCGTCCATCCAGAACAAAAATATCAATATCTGTATCGTGCCTTACCTAGACGACCTGATGCTGCTCTTAGGCCAATCAGAAACTGTCCTCAAAGGCCACATACTGTACGAGAAGTTCTGGGTCTTCTTACATCTTTGGAATGGTCAAAAATCCAATCTGGTTCCATTCACTAGGAGACTGTTCTTGGGAATAATGTTAGACGAACAAGACCAGATGTCTCAGCTGCCGAAGGAGAAACCAATCCTGATAGTGCAAGATAACAGCCTTATAGGATCAAAGAATAATATCCCTCAGGTCAGCAATGTCAGCACTAGGGTCCATGATTTCCTGCATCCCAGCGGTAGCTTGGGCTCAGGCCCACACAAGTTGTTTGCAATCCCACATTCTATCTTGCTGGGATGGTGCCCCAGGGTCCCTGGGCAAAACCATTTACTTACCAGGCTGAGTAAGAGCCTCCCTTGGCTGGTGGCTCAACACAAAGAACTTGAGCAGGGGAGTAGCCTGGAATCAGAATCTCCTATCAACCGTCACAACAGATGCCAGTGGAAGAGGATGGGGAGCCACGTTCTCCCATTCCACATTCCAGGGGATATGGTCCCGAGATCAGTCTTTGCTCTTCCAACTTCAGGGAGTTGAAGGCGGTAGAGGAGGGAGGCACTAAAAGCTGCAGTGGACTTGGTAAAAGGGACCCATATAAAAGTATATTCGGGCAAGATCAGGACAGTGGTTCATCTGTGGCACCAAGGGAGCGTGAAACCCAAGACTGAAGGCAATTTTCAAGAAGGGTTTTTGTTTGGGGAAGAACCACACCTGTTCTCCCTGTCTGCATTCCATCTAAAAAGGTCTACCAATGTTCAAGCAGACTTCCTTAGCAGGAAAGCTACACACATGAGAACTGAGCCTAGATGACAGTGTTTCAGGTGTTAATAGAAAAATGGGCTGCTACTTGTTTAGATACGATAGAGGACAAATGCTTTTCTCTAGACCTGAATGACACATGAATAGCAGTGGATGCTTTCTCCCACCACTGGACCTTCAAGTTGACATATTCCCTCTCCAATTCCTCTCCAAGGAAAAACTTTGCAGAAAATCGGGAGAGACAAAACAAAGACTATACTAGTGGCGCTTCATTGGCCAAGAAAAAGCTGGTTTGGTGCGCTGATCAATTTAATTTGTAGATGGCCTGTTGGGTTGACTTGTCACCCAGATCCTCAAGCCTTACAGCTTGCAGCCTGGCTTCTGAATCCATCATCCTAAAGGATAGAGGTTTCTCTGATAAGGTGGTAAAAACACTTCAAGGAAGCAGGAAACCAGTAACCAAATTCAATCTATAACAAGATATGGAAAACCTTCATAACCTGGTGCGGTTCATACCCACACAATTATTTTACGTCCAAATGTGGCGCAAATCCTTTTTTCCAGGACGTCTTCCTGACAGCACCCTGGAGGATGTCCTCCTCCCCTTGCTGGGACAGGAAACACACGAGTTTAAAAGGTCATGTCCCACCCCTAATCCTCAGTGTTTTTCCTGTCCCTGCAAGGAAAGGACGCACGAGTGAAAAGCTGCACAGGACGCGTCACTTCCGGTTTTCGGCATCCGTTACCGTCACTTCCGATAACGCTGCAAGTAAAGGGGGAAAGCGTGCGTTCCAGTGTGGACCGCATATCGGCTGAAGCGCTCCTGTTCCGACGCTTCACTCATCATGGAAGCAAGTATGCCGGTCGAGGAGGTGGTAAGTGCGCATAGCGCAGACCCCTATCCGCATGTAGAAACAGGCTTACCCCAGCGCTTATCCCTATCTTATGTCCTTTAAGGATAAGGGAACCCCTGCTGGCCCCTCTGGTTCCTCTGGTCAGGCTAGGAGATCCGGCAAGGCCTCGGGAAAATCTGCTAGATGCCCTATCTGTAATGCGAAACTCCCGGATTCCCATGGAAAGACCTTGTGTGCAGATTGTCTGTCTGAGATGAGATCCCTTATACGTGAGGAGGTGCAGGCTTCTTTATCCAGTATGGTGCAGAGGTCCAGTCCTATTCCCAGCCACAAGAGGGCCAGACGGGAACGAGAACCAGAGTTTACTTCTGAGGACAAGGCTAACTCAGAGGACTTCGTCTCAGAGGAGGAGGGCGAGCTTCCGTCAGGAAGCCAGGACCACCAAAGAAAATATCTCTTCCAGGCAGAAGAGACAAATGATCTGGTGCAGGCAGTACGGTGCACCATGCAGATAGAAGAGACACCTAAACCACAATCCAGGCAGGACCTGATGTTTGGGGGACTTATGTCACGTCAGCAGACTGTATTCCCCGTTAGCGAGCACATTAAAGCCATGATAATGGAGGAGTGGAAGGAAGCTGAACGCCGGCTGGTGTTATCCAAAGAGTTCAAAGCTCGTCTACCATTTGAACCTGAGGACGTAAAACTGTGGGAAGAAATCCCTAAGGTTGACGTTCCGGTGGCGAAGGTAGCTAAAAAGACTGCCATACCATTCGAGGACTCTTCAAGCCTGCGCGATCCCATGGATAGAAAGACTGACATCCTTTTGAAAAGAGCCTGGGAATCTTCCGCGGCTCTGATTAAAACCAACATAGAGCGAGCTACCGAGGTAGCCGCTATGTACCTTTTGGATGGGTCAATTGGAAGAGCACCTGTCCAATAAGACCCCGAGATCTGAGATCCTAAAATCCATCCCTATTATGAGGTCCGCCACGGCCTTTCTGTCCGATATGACTGCTGAATCGGTCAGATTCTCGGCTAGAAATGGTTCTCTATCCAACGCGGCTAGGAGGGCGGTCTGGCTAAGATCCTGGTCCGGGGATAGTGCTTCCAAATCTAAGCTCTGTTCAATCCCCTTCTCCAGAGCACGGGTATTCGGGCCCCCTCTTGATACTATCCTAGAGTCAGCTTCGGATAAAAAGGTTTCCGGAGGACAAAACTAGGAAACCTCAGTCCTTTCGGAGGGGATTCCCCTTCCGAAGACAGTCTGATGCTAGAGGAGGTAGATCCCATAGTGGATCTTATAGGGGCTCCCGTAACCAGGGCAATAGAAACAGACTTTGAGGAGGGACTGAAAAAGAAACTTCTAAGCCGCAGTGACGCCACACTTATAGGGGGAAGGCTCCGTCACTTCGCGCACAAATGGGCCCGAATCACTCAAAACAATTGGGTTCTTCGGACTGTCAGAAGGCTACCGTATCGAGCTTTACTCTCCTCTGCCAGACAGATTTATTGCACCTACGGTTATAATGCGAGACTCCCCAATGATAGACCTAAAGGACATCAACTCCTCAGAGGTCATAGTGCCAGTACCACCTCTGGAAGTAAGCCAGGGTCATTACTCCTCCCTTTTCTCCATTGCAAAACCATCCGGCGAATCTCGCACTATAATAAATCTGAAGCCTCTGAATGCCTGGGTAAGGTACAAGAGGTTCCGTATGGAGTCTATTCGTTCGGCAATCCTTCTCATAGATCAGAATGCCGTGATGTGCACTCTCGACCTGAAGAGTGCCTACTATCAGGTCCCAGTCCACCCCTTGTCTCAGAAGCTTCTGAGGTTTGCGGTAGTTCTGCCATCCGGGACCTGTCACTACCAGTTCCAGTGCCTTCCGTTCGGGCTTGCCTCAGCACCCCGTATCTTTACAAAGCTGGTGTCCGAGATCGTCGCTTTCCTAAGAAGTCAGGGGATCATAATAGTCCAATATCTCGACGACTTCCTCCTGGTAGCAAGAACGCCAGAGATTCTATCAGACCACAGGAACCGAACCATTTCGGTGATGGAATAGTTAGGATGGGTCATAAATTGGAGGAAATCCGACCTAACCCCAGAACACAGGAAAACCTTTCTGGGAGTGTATCTGGACTCGACGAACAGAATATCCCTCCTCCCCGAGTCCAAGCTGGAAGCAATACAGTCCCAAATCTGGCTCCTTTTAAGACACGGGGGGTCAATAAGAGTGGCCATGAGAGTCCTCGGCCTAATGACGGCCTGCATTCCGTGTGTAAGATGGGCTCAGTTCCATTCAAGACCACTGCAGAAACTAATCCTTTCCAAATGGGACAGACGCCTAGCTTCTCTGGACAGTACTTTGAGGCTATCTCCTCTGGTAAGAGGGTCTCTCCTTTGGTGGACAGAACCAGAAAACCTAAGGAAAGGAGTGTTATGGTCTGCCGAGCCCCACATAGTAGTCACTACAGATGCCTGGGGCTGGGGAGCTCACTTAGAAGACAGGTTCCTTCAGGGGAGATGGCCGGAGGAAGTCACCCACAGCTCCTCCAACTTCAAAGAGCTATACGCTGTTTGGGAAGCTTTGAAAAGGAACCGACACATCCTGAAGAATCGCCATGTCAGGATAATGTCCGACAATGTGACAAGTCTCTTTCCTGAAGCATCAGGGAGGCGCAAGACACCATCTGCTTCAGAAATTGGCGGATCGGATATTTCGGTGGGCAGAGATCGGTCCTATCCATTTCAGCGATTCACCTGGAAGGCTCCCAGAACATCATAGCAGACTATCTCAGCAGGAGAAGGGTGTTCCCAACAGAATGGGAACTCAACCAGGACATCTTCCAGGAGTTATATCTACGCTGGGGAACTCCTTGTATAGACCTATTCGCAGGAGAAATTCGAAGGTCTCAAGATTCTTCTCACTGAACCCTCGGGATCTTCCGGAAGGGATAGACGCTCTGAGCCAAGTCTGGACGGAACCTCTCTCATATGCATTCCCTCCTCTGGCGTTAATCCCGGCTGTTCTCAGGAAGATCAAACAGGATCAAGCCCGGGTCATATTGATCGTCCCATACTGGCCAAGAAGGAGCTGGTTCTCCCTTCTACTACAGCTGGCAATTGCAAATCCAGTAGAACTTCCTCTCAGACCGGATGTTATCCACCAGGGCCCGGTTCTTCACCCAAACCCAGAGAAACTCCGTCTCTCAGCATGGATCCTGAAGGGCTCATCTTGAAGGCAAAGGGCCTGTCAAGTCGAGTGATAACAACTATCAAGTCCAGTAGAAAGCCTGTTACATCAGCAATTTACCTGAAGATCTGGAGGCGATTCTGTCTGGAAGGTGGCAGGTCTGAGGATACGGCAGGCACTCCTGACTTACCCAGAATCCTGGATTTCCTTCAGGCTGGGTTTGACAAAGGTCTCAAACCTAGCACCTTGAAGGTGCAGATCTCGGCACTTAGCTCCTTCCTTGACTATCCCCTAGCTTCTCACCCGTGGATAGTTAGATTTATCAGAGCCACACAGAGGTTGCGCCCTACTATTAGACATTTATCGCCTTCTTGGGACCTTAATCTGGTCCTCAGATTCCTCTGTAAGGACCTTTATTATTATAATTATTATTTATTGTTATAGCGCCATTTATTCCATGGCGCTTTACAAGTGAGGAGGGGTATACATAATAAAAACAAGTACAATAATCTTGAACAATACAAGTCATAACTGGTACAGGAGGAGTGAGGACCCTGCCCGCGAGGGCTCACAATCTACAAGGGATGGGTGAGAATACAGTAGGTGAGGATAGAGCTGATCGTGCAGCGGTTGGTTGATCGGTGGTTACTGCAGGTTGTAGGCTTGTCGGAAGAGGTGGGCCTTCAGATTCTTTTTGAAGGTTTCGATGGTGGGCGAGAGTCTGATGTGTTGTGGTAGAGGGTTCCAGAGTAGGGGTGATACGCGAGAGAAATCTTGTATACGATTGTGGGAAGAGGAGATAAGAGGGGAGTAGAGAAGAAGATCTTGTGAGGATCGGAGGTTGCGTGTAGGAAAGTACCGGGAGATGAGGTCACAGATGTAAGGAGGAGACGGGTTGTGGATGGCTTTGTACGTCATGGTTAGGGTTTTGTACTGGAGTCTCTGGGCAATGGGGAGCCAGTGAAGGGATTGACAGAGGGGAGAGGCCAGAGAATAGCGGGGGGACAGGTGGATTAGTCGGGCAGCAGAGTTTAGAATAGATTGGAGGGGTGCGAGAGTGTTTGAGGGGAGGCCACAGAGCAGGAGGTTGCAGTAGTCAAGACGCGAGATGATGAGGGCATGGACTAGGGTTTTTGCAGATTCTTGGTTGAGGAATGAACGGATTCGTGCAATATTTTTGAGTTGAAGTCGGCAGGAAGTGGAAAGGGCTTGGATATGTGGTTTGAAGGAGAGATCAGCGTCAAGGATAACCCCGAGGCAGCGAGCTTGTGGGACTGGGGAGAGTGGGCAGCCATTTACTGTAATGGATAGGTTCGTTGGGGGGGGTCACGTGAGATGGGGGAAAGATGATGAATTCTGTTTTGTCCATGTTAAGTTTCAGAAATTTAGCGGAGAAGAAGGATGAAATAGTGGACAGACATTGAGGGATTCTGGTTAGTAGGGAGGTGATATCTGGTCCAGAGATGTAGATCTGTGTGTCATCAGCAAAGAGGTGATACTGAAAGCCATGAGATTCTATGAGCTGTCCCAGGCCAAAGGTGTAAATGGAGAAGAGCAGGGGCCCAAGGACTGAACCTTGTGGGACTCCGACAGAGAGGGGGCGAGGTGAGGAGGTGGTGTGTGAGTGGGAGACGCTGAATGTCCGGTCTGTTAGGTATGATGAGATCCAGGATAGGGCCAACTCTGTGATGCCAAGGGATGAGAGGGTCTGTAATAATAGGGAATGGTCCACTGTGTCAAAGGCAGCCGACAGGTCGAGGAGGAGGAGAACAGAGTAGTGTCGCTTGCTCTTGGCGGTTAAAAGGTCAGTGGTGACCTTAGTTAGGGCAGTTTCAGTGGAATGGTGTGGCCGGAAGCCAGATTGTAAGCGGTCAAAGAGGGAGCAAGAAGAGAGATGGGAGGACCGTTCAAGGTAGACGTGTTCCAGTAGATTTGAGGCATAGGGGAGAAGTGATATAGGGCGATAGCTAGATACAGAGGATGGGTCAAGAGGGCTTTTTGAGGATAGGTGTGATGGAGGCATGTTTAAAGCTTGAGGGGAAAACACCATTTGTTAGTGATAGGTTGAAGAGATGGGTTAGGGTTGGGATGAAGATTGTGGTGAGGTGTGGTGCTTCTTCCGATAATATGCCCATTTCGGTCCTCACTCGCAAGACGGCATTTCTAGTGGCAATCACCACGGCTAAAAGGGTGGGGGAAATCCAGGCCCTGTGTACTAGGGACCCGTACCTCCAGGTTAGACGATTGCCTAATTCTTAAACTGGACCCCTCCTTTATCCCAAAAGTAGGAACAATTAAAAATAGAAATCAAGAAATCGTCTTGCCATCCTTCTGCGATAACCCCACTAATGCTAAAGAAAGGGACTTACATTCTCTGGATGTCAGGCAGGCGGTCCTAGACTACCTGGCAGCCACCAGCTCTTGGCGTACTGATCCGAATTTATTCATTCTGTATGGGGGAAAAAATAAGGGTAAGAAGGCCTCTATCGCACGGTGGATCACGTCTGTGATCTCAGAGGCCTACCAGTCACAGGGGGTCCCTCCTCCAGAGGGTCTCCATGTACATTCTACTAGGATAGCTACTTCTTGGTCAGAGAGGGCAGGTGCCTCTTTAGAACAAATTTGTAAGGCCGCAACATGGGCTAGTGCCAACACCTTTTGTAAACATTATAAACTTGATGTTTTGTCTGGTCAACATACTGCTTTTGGGAGGAAGGCTCTCCAAGCGGTAATCCCACCCTGAGGAGGTGCTCTGGTACTCTCCAGGGTGCTGTCAGGATGACGTCCTGGAAAATGGGTATTAAGCTTACCGTTAATGATGTTTCCAGGAGTCCATCCTGACAGCACTAGAAGTTCCCTTCCTCTGATATTTATATCATGTTTGTTTAAACCTGGCATGTATGTAACATGTTTCTAACATGATGTAATATGTCTGGATTCAATGTATTATGTTTGATATCCTCATTAAACTTCTTTTCTGCATATCCTTGTAGCGGTTCTTGTTACAACACTGAGGATTAGGGGTTGGACATGACCTTTTAAACTCGTGTGTTTCCTGTCCCAGCAAGGGGAGGAGGACGTCCTCCAGGGTGCTGTCAGGATGGACTCCTGGAAACATCATTAACGGTAAGCTTAATACCTATTTTCCGGTCCATCCCTCCAGGCAGCACCATGGAGGTAGTCCTTCCTTGACCTATAGTGGGACAGGATCACAGAGGTTAAAAGGCCCCCTCCAGTGTTTTTCCTCTCCCTACAGGGAATGTTTGTATGAGGTTGCTCCTAGAGTGAAGAGAGCCTATGGGATGTTTTACAGACTCTGGGGGATCGAGGAGTCTTGGCCTTCCCCCTGTCAAGCATTCGGTGGCTGATTATCTCTCAATAGAGGCCCCTCAGCCATCAGTTGCTGTACCAGATTGACTCGGTGGAGGTGTGTGTGTGGGGATCGGGGGGGGGGTCTCTGCCATCCCTTCCCCCTGTCAAGTGGTCCGTGGCCAGAACTTCTCAGAGGTCCCTTAGCCAGCCTGCGCATCAGTTGCAGTGATGCAACATTCCTGATGTGACTCCACTTCCCTCTATGGTGGGCTCTCAGCATTACCGGCTCTCGCTGTTCTTTTGCGGGTGTGGAGCCAGCACAGATAAGTGCACGGTGGAATGTTGTGTTGATTGCCTAGGCCTCTGGGCTGACGCTAGCCTCATGCCTTAGTGCTGAAGCTGGGCCTAGAGCCTCATGTGCTGTGAGGTTTGATTTCACAAGTATGCAGCTAGGCTTTGTATCTCATAGGCTATAGTAAGGCTGTTTGTCCGGGCTACAGCTCATGATTTACTTCAGTTAGGCTACGTTCACATTTGCGTTGCGTCGGGCGCAGGTCCGGCGACTCATGCGTCATGCGCCCCTATATTTAACATGGGGGCGCATGGACATGCGTTGTCTTGCGTTTTGTGACGCATGTCAGTTTTGGCGCAAGCGTCAGGGCGCAGAGGACGCTGCATGATGCAGTTTTTTTTTTGCGCCAAAAATCATGCCAAAAATGGACGCATGCGTCACAAAACAATGCGTTTTGCATGCGTGTTGCGTCGCCGACGCAATGCCCAAGTTGATTGTCATGTCTTCACAGGGCCTTATGATTGGGCTTCAGAGTGACTTTTTGCGATGCATGTTTCCCTTTTTTGGTTTAATAATCAAGTGCTTCACTGTTGTCTTCAACTTAAGGTACCGTCACACTCAGCGACGCTGCAGCGATATAGACAACGAGCCGATCGCTGCAGCGTCGCTGTTTAGGTCGCTGGGGAGCTGTCACACAGACGGCTCTCTCCAGCGACCAACGATCAGGGGAACGACTTCGGCATCGTTGAAGACAGTTTCAACGATGCTGAGGTCTCCCTGCAGCACCCGGGTAACCAGGGTAAATATCGGGTTACTAAGTGCAGGGCCACGCTTAGTAACCCGATATTTTACCCTGGTTACCATTGTAAAAGTAAAAAAAAAAAAAAAAAAAAAAAAACCACACTACATACTCACCTTCTGATGTGTCACGTCCCCCGGCGTCCACAGGATTACGCGCTGCTGCTCAGAGCTTCCTGCACTGAATGACGTCACCGCTGTGCTCTGCTTTACTGCCGGCGCTCACACATTCAGTGCAGGAAGCTCTGAGCAGCAGCTGGATGCCGGGGGACGTGACAGACATCAGAAGGTGAGTATGTAGTGTTTTTTTTTTTGTATGTTTTTTTTTTTTACTTTTACAATGGTAACCAGGGTGAATATCTGGTTACTAAGCACGGCCCTGCACTTAGTAACCCGATGTTTACCCTGGTTACAAGTGAACACATCGCTGTATCGGCGTCACACAGCAATGACAGCGGGTGATCAAGGGACGAAATAAAGTTCTGGACTTCTAGTTCTGACCAGCGATATCACAGCGGGATCCAGATCGCTGCTGCGTGTCAAACACAACGAGATCGCTATCCAGATCGCTGCAACGTCACGGATCGTCGTTCTCGCTGCAAAGTCGCTTAGTGTGAAGGTACCTTTAACTACTCCATCCATAGGAGGACACATGGTGTTAATGTGGCACATTGTCTCCCTGAAGACTGCCCCCAGCTCCTGCTCATTAATTAGCTCCTTCAGGTGGGGTCAGTCTGACAATTGAGATGTACTATTCAGAGTGGAGGTTTATCCTGAATTCTGATTGCTCTCTTGAATGTAACTGTGGGCCTGGTCTCTTGTTTGGCACATTCAAGCATGGTCTTAGTCTCTGTGCCTCATGGTACCTCGGTACATCATGATGCCTCATTGCTCATCATGTTGTTTCTTTGTGCCTTTTGCCTCATTACTCTGACAGCCAACCTGGCCGCACCTTGTATCGTTGGCCTACCCCTTCACATTTTGTCTCGTGCCTCAACTCTGGTTATAGTCCTTGTGTTTCTGGATCCAGATCCAGGTTCTGTTGCTTCATTCTTTGCAATTGGACTTGGCCAAAAGAACAGCTATGCTTGGATTGGCCTAGTGTTTTTTTTTTTTTTTTTTGGTTTTTTTTTTTTTTAATTTTCTTCTGTCAGGAACAGAAGTCTTGTGAGCTACTGCCCTTGAGTGCTCAAGTCAAATCTTTTTCATAGTTAGGTTTGAAGGGAATCATACGTCTTCAAGTTAATCCTATAACAGGACACACTACTGTTCTGGGAGTAGGAAATCCCATGAGGTAGATGCTAATCATGCTGGGGGGAAAAATCTTTCCCGACTCCACATACGGCAATCAGACTAGTTTTCTTGATCAACATCCGGTACAGATTCTCGTCCCATAAGTCTGTTATGTTTACCAGGGACTGTATCACGGCCCTTTTTGTACTTCATTGTGAATCAGCAGCACCGCTCCATGTGGCATAGGATCCCATAGTTACTACCCTTACAGCAGACAGGGCTCCTAAGATAAAGAATCTGTATCCAGGACTCATACAGTTGAGACCCCATAGTCCCCATGCCTCACAGTAATCCCTCTCAGTGATGGGAAGAAACCTACCTTTCTCTAACTATAGAGGAGGGTTCCTGGCACCATTGCAGTCTGGGTATATGAATATCAATAGTGTGGTGATCAGTGACGCTGCTACCATGAGGCGACTTGAGCTCTTTGGCTCAGGCGGCAGAAGAGAGGGGGCGGCAGATTCTGTAACTAAATTTGCGCTGCTAGGTTTTTTTTTTGTTTTTTTTTTAAACTCCAGGGTCAAGTGCTGGTGATTTACATACATGCGGTCACATGCTGACTAGACATGTGTGACCTCACTCTATGAAAATGAACTGAGTGAGGGCGGGCACGTCTAGTTGGAATGTGGTCAGAAGTATACAAATCACATGCTTGTGCTGACATGACCGTCCACCGGCCAGGGAGAATCCTAAATGTGTGCAGTGCATGCGTTGTGAGAATTCAGAAGCTGCGATGTCAGGATTCAGCTCTGCAGGTTCCAGTCGTCACATGGACACGTCACTCATATGCGATTTTCATACTCATGGTCCTGTGACAACGAGCCTTCTCTTCCTGCTTCTCTGTTTTTCACTGAACATTGAGAGCATTAGAAAGAGGAGCTTGTGGGTACATGACTGAGTGTGAAAATCGCATATGTCCTTGGTGGAGGGGGGGGGGGGGCACCAAAATGAATTCTTGCCCCTGGTGCCAGAAACCCTAGATACACCTCTGCTGGTATGCTACTGTGAGCGGCGATTACCGGGTTCGGTGGAGGGATGTGTGCACAGGCAGTGAGGCAGGGACTGTGTGTGGGTGGGGGGGGGGGGCGCCATTTTTCCTTTCGCCTCAGGCAGCAGAGAGGCTAGGTTCACCCCTGGTGGTGACTCAGCATTACTTTACTACTGGGTATGCAAATATCAGAGAAGACTGCCTTTTAGGCCTTTATTTTTTTCCCTGCTGAGCCCAAGCTGGATAGCCTGTTCTGGCTGTAAAATTTTGTGTAGTGTAAAAAAAATAAATAAATAAACCTGTGGACGGAACAGAAGCACATGCAAGCCAGTTGGTGTGTGTTTAGTCCTCACTGTGTTGTGGCAGTAGCCATCACCATATTTTTGCTGGGCAAGTGGGGGTGTTTTTTTTTTGTTTGTTTTTTTTTTTTTAAGGGCTATTCTGTGGCTGCCATGTTTAGAAGTATCTATCACAATAACAATCACTGCAGTTCGTTATTGGTGTTGGGGTTTAACGGTATGTTTCACTCTGTTTCTGCTGTATAACTTGCCACATTCATATTAAATTTTGCCATTATAGACACATCACTCATTTTGGTGACTTAGCTTTGCAGATTTCTAGAGTTGTCTATATTTCTCCTGCTTTCCGATCATTTCTATATCTAGCCTGGTTCTTGACTTTGATCCTTGGGCTTCTGTTCCTACCCTGGGGCCTTTATCCTTGGTATTCTCCATGGTGCTGTCCAGATGGATGTACTGGAAAAGGGTAATCAGACCTACCAGTAATTTGTTTCCAGAAGTCCTTCAGGACAGCACCCTTTTATCCCTCACTTAGGCTGTGTCCAAGGGGTGTATTGGCAGCGCTTTGGATGCAGCGGATACCCCGCTCTGCCCAAAGCCCTGCCCCCTTTTTGTACACGCAGTGATTCCACATGTGTTCGTTGAACACATGTGAAATCACCGCATCCTATACATAGACTGTTATTTATCTTGTTGAGATGGAGCGTCTCCACAAGATAAATAGACATGCTGCGGTCTATAAAGATAGGCCGCATGTCCGGTTATGCAGGTCTGCCCCCTGCGTGTTTGTACGCATAGTGGAGATGGGATTTCATAAAATCCCCTCCACTATGCTGTAACATGTGGATGCTGTGGATTGAATGCTGAGGGAGGGGCCTCTTTACCTCTCTGGTCCTGTCCCACTATAGGTTAAGGAAGGACTACTTTCAAGCTGCTGTCCTGAGGTACATCTGGAAACTGTTTAGGTCTCATAAAATATTATATATGTATGTGTTGCAGCCCTCACCTTGTGCTTTGATCAGAGTCCAACTGACCATCACTTAGGCTAGCTTCACAATAGTGTTCGGCAGGGCTGCGGATGGAAGCCTTCTTCCTCTGTGAAGCCCCGCCCACAGCCACACCTCTTCAGCTCTAAATACATCTACATGCAACCTGCGTACCCTATCTTTAACCCCTTAACGACCGCCGATACGCCTTTTAACGTCGGCCGCTAAGGGTACTTAAACCACAGCACAACTGTGGAAAAAGTGAATAGCGCCCCCCAGAGTCGGATTTTCTCTGGGGTCTCGGTTGCCGGGGGTAGCTGAGACCCCAGAGAACATGATTCGGGGTTTTTTTACCGACCCCCGAGTTGCGATCGCCGGTAATTAACCGTTTACCGGCGGTCGCAAAAAAAAAACAAAAAATGCGATTTGTCATTTAATTTCTCTGTCCTCCGATGTGATCGCACATCGGAGGACAGAGAAATGTGGTCCCCGATAGCCCCAGATAGCCCCCCCCAATACTCACCTACCTCACCCGGAGCTCCTCGTGGCTCCCGATGGGCGCCGCCATCTTTTTCTGGGGAAATAATGGCGGGCGCATGCGCAGTGCGCCCGGCACCCGGATGTTCTTTGGAGTCTCGGCTGCTGGGGGGTTTTGCGGTCGCCGGTAATTAACTGTTTACCGGCGACCGCCAAAAAAAAAAAAAAAAAGCGATGTAATTTCTCTGTCCTCTGATGTGATCGCACATCAGAGGACAGAGAAATAGGGGGATTCGGGGACCCTGTTATACTTACCGGTGTCCCTGGGTCCTCCTGCTTCGTCTGCTGGCCGCCGGCTTCTTGCTTCGGTAAGAAAATGGCGGGCGCATGCGTAGTGCGCCCACCATGATCTGCCGGCTGGCCGAAGAAAATTCTTCCCCTTTTTTTATTTTGGTCACTGTGAGATCCTATCAGTGATCGAAATAAAAAAAAATAGTAAATAACCCCCCCCCCCTTTATCACCCCCTTAGTAAGAAAAAAGTAATAAAATAAAAAAAAATGTATGAATTTCTATTTTCCAAATAGGGGTAGGGTTAGGATATGTGCACACAGAGTGGTTCTCTGCGGATTTTTCCGCAGCGGATTTGATAAATCCGCAGGACCAAAACGCTGCGTTTTTCCTGCGGATTTATCGCGGATGTACCGTGGTTTTTGTGCGGATTCCACTGCGGTTTTACACCTGCGGTTTTCTATTATGGAGCAGGTGTAAAACCGCTGCGGAATCAGCAGAAAGAATTGACATGCTGCGGAATGAAAACCACTGCGTTTCCGTGTGTTTTTTTTCCGCAGCATGGGCACAGCGGTTTGTTTCCCATAGGTTTACATTGTACTGTAAACTCATGGGAAACTGCTGCGGATCCGCAGCAAAATCCGCAACATGTGCACATAGCCTTAGGGTTAGGGTTAGGGCTTGGGTTAGGGTTAGAGCTAGGATTAGGGTTAGAGCTAGGGTTAGGGCTAGGGTTGGGGCTAAAGTTAGGGTTAGGGTTGGGGCTAGGTTTAGGGCTAAAGTTAGGGTTAGAGTTGGGATTAGGATTTGGATTAGGGTTGGCATTAGGGTTACAGTTGGGATTAGGGTTAGGTTTGGGATTAGGGTTAAGGCTAGGGTTGGGATTAAGGATAGGGGTGTATTGGGATTAGGGTTAAGTTTTGAGGTTAGGGTTGAGATTAGGATTAGGGGGGTGTTGGGTTTAGGGTTTTGATTAGGGTTATGGTTAGCTTTGGGATTAGGGTTAGGGGTGTTTTGGGGTTAGGGTTGTGATTAGGATTATGGATCGGGTTGGGATTAGGGTTAGGGGTGTGTTGGGGTTAGGGTTGGAGTTAGAATTGGGGGGGTTTCCACTGTTTAGGTACATCAGGGGGTCTCTAAACGCCACAGCCAATTTTGTGCTCAAAAAGTAAAATGGTGCTCCCTACCTTCTGAGCTCTGCCGTGCGCCCAAACAGTGGTTTATCCCCAACATATGGGGTATCATCCTACTCAGCATAAATTGCACAATAAATTTTGGGGTCCAATTTCTCCTGTTACCCTTGTGAAAGTAAAAATTTGGGTGTGAGAAGATCATTTTTGTGGAAAAAATGATTTTTTTTATTTTCATGGCTCTACATTATAAACTTCTGTGAAGCAGTTGGGGGTTCCTAGTGCTCACCACACATCTAGATAAGCTCTTTGGGGGGTCTAGTTTCCAAAATGGAGTCACTTGTGGGGGGTTTCTACTGTTTAGGTACATCAGGATCTCTGCAAATGCAACATGACACCTGCAGACCATCCCATCAACGTCTACATTCCAAGCGGCGCTCCTTCCCTTCCGAGCCCTGATGGGTGCCTAAACAGTGCCCTCCCCCCACATATGGGGTATCGGCGTACTCAGGACAAACTGGTCAACAGATTTTGTGGTCCAATGTCTCCTGTTACCCTTGATAAAATAAAAAATTGCAGGCTAAAAAATCATTTTTGAGTGAAAAAAAAAAAAGGATTTTTTATTTTCACGGCTCTACGTTATAAACTTCCGTGAAGCACCTGGGGGTTTAAAGTGCTCACCACACATCTAGATAAGTTCCTTAAGGGGTCTAGTTTCCAAAATGGTGTCATTTGTGGGGGGTTTCTACTGTTTAGGCACATCAGGGGCTCTCCAAACGCGACATGGCATCCGATCTCAATTCCAGCCAATTCTACATTGAAAAAGTAAAACGGCACTCATTCTCTTCCAAGCTCTGCGGTGCACCCAAACAGTGGTTTACCCCCACATATGGGGTATCAGCGTATTCAGGAGAAATTGCACAACAAAATGTATGGTTAAATTTCTGTTTTTACACTTGTGAAAATAAAAAAATATGGTTCTGAATTAAAGTGTTTGCAAAAAAAAGTTAAATGTTCATTTTTTCCTTCCACATTGTTTGAGTTCCTGTGAAGCACGTAAAGGGTTAATAAACTTCTTGAATGTGGTTTTAAGTACCTTGAGGGGTGCAGTTTTTAGAATGGTGTCACACTTGGTTATTTTCTATCATATAGACCCCTCAAAATGACTTCATATGTGATGTGGTCCCTTAAAAAAAAAAAAAAAAAAAAAAAAAAAAAAGTGAATGAGAAATTGCTGGTCAAATTTTAACCCTTATAACTCCCTAACAAAGAAAAATTTTGTTTCCAAAATTGTGCTGATGTAAAGTAGACATGTCGGAAATGTTATTTATTAACTATTTTGTGTGACATATCTCTCTGATTTAAGGGCATAAAAATTCAACATTTGAAAATTGCAAAATTTTAAAAATTTTCACCATAGTTCCATTTTTTTTCATAAATAATCGCAAGTAATATCGAAGAAATTTTACCACTAACATGAAGTACAACATGTCACGAAAAAACAATCTCAGAATCAGCAGGAACCGTTAAAGCGTTCCAGAGTTATAACCTCATAGTGACAGTGGTCAGAATTGTAAAAATTGGCTCTGTCACTAAGGGGTTAACATTGGGTACGCAGGCCATGCGGATGCCTCCGCATGCTTCATTTTGAAGCTGTGCCAACCGCAACAAAATGCAGCATGTTGGATAAATTTGTCTTGAAAAGCGGCTTTCCTAGTGGCTATCACGGCAGCAAGAAGAGTGGGTGAACTACAGGCTCTCAGAGAACCCTACTTAAGAACCTTAAAGGACAGCATTATTTCTGTCCCCCATGACGGCACCATGGAGAGAGGGGATCTGCCCACCAAGGACAGGAAACCTACAGATAAAAAGGCGGTACCTCTCTCCCGCATCAGTTTGGTTTCCTGTCCTTGATGGGGAACCTGCAGCAAGTGTCACCTCAGATCGTCGTTGGAAACCGGGGCCAGTCAGACCGGTTCAGGCAGCGGGGGTTCCCTGCCTCGGCTGGCTGGGCCACCCGAAGCGCCACTGCTGGGATCAGCTGATCTTTAGGGTGTGCGGGGAGCAGTGGCAGGCGCTGCTGCTCCTGGAAAGAATCCTCAGTTGCACGTGGGGGCTTCCAGGATGGCATACAGACTCCCCCCAATCCCCCCCAGAAACGCCACGGAGGAGACCCTCCAGGCGTGAGACGCGGCGTGGCAACGCGCGCCTTGACAGCCGTATTGTCAAGGAAGATGATGGCATCCTGGCGAGGTGACGCGGCTGGCACGTTGCATTCTGGGGCGGTCACATGCACGTGCGCACAGTATTCTCGGCTTCCCTACAGGGATGGTGCACACGTGCAAAGGCAATTTACGGCGGGGCGATCACGTGCGCAGTCTTTTCGTCTTCCCTGCGGTGATGGTGCGCCGGAGCAATCATGAACTGGCGGGCAGCACGGCGTATGGAAGCATATTCTATTTAATGGGGATCGTCACACTGGTTGCTCTGGAGTCCAGCCAGTGCTCCCCAGTAATCATGAGCGACCCTGAACCGCAGGGATCGCCGGCACAGCAACTGCAGAAGCACCGGTCCGCAGGATAAAGGAGCCCCTCATCGCCAGCAGCGTGGAACTGGGGCACAGTCAGGATCTCTGCACAGTAAGGAATCTAGTGCTGCGTCTGGACCGAAGGAGCATCCTATAGTGGAGGATCGTCCACAGCCGGTACTGTCGGGTACACCAGGTGGTGAGTGATCTCCGTGAATTCTCCGGCTAATAGAGCCTACTTTTTTTTTTTTTTTTTTTGCTTGTCTTTTGGGAAAAAAGCTCAGGGAAATCCAAACACCGAATGTGCGCTTCGTAAAGATCTACCTACCACATGGGGAAAAAAGATTGTGTAAATAATGTATAGAACAAACACTCTGCGAAGGGCTTCAAGGGTTCGCCACAGAACTCAAATCATTAAAGGGAACCTGTCAGCTTCCCCCCCAGTCGTTTCAAACTAAGAGCCACCTTGTGCAGCAGTAATGCTGCATTCTGACAAGGTGGCTTTTAGTTCTGTGTGCTGTAACTAGAGAAATAATTTGTTTTATAATTTGTAAGACATACCTGGTGTTCAGTCAAGGAGGCCGGCGTTTCCCCCCCTGCTTTAGACGCCACACAGCTGTCACTCACATCTTCTTGGCGCCGCCTCCTCACCGCTGTTTTCAAAATAGCCAGCGCCTGCGCTCTTTTCCCCTGCCTGGTGCAGGCGCAGTGAGCACTGCCCGTCTGTCCTCATGTGCAGCCCAGCTGACTGCGCCTGCGTGGCTGCCCTGCCTGTGAATCCCAGCCCCGCAATGTGAATAAATCATAAGTCACTGCAGGGCTGGGAATCACAAGCAGGGCGGCCGCGCAGGCGCAGTCAGCTGGACTGCATATGTGGAAAGATGGGCAGAGCTCCCAAACTGGATGTAGCCATTGCTAAGGCATCAAAGAAGTTTGCCCTACAATTTGAGGGTATGGGGGTTTTAAAGGACCCAATGGACAAAACAGATGCTTTTGTAAAAAATTCCTGGGAAGCGGCAAGAGGGGGTCTGAAACCAGCAGTGGCCGCTGCTTGTACTTTCTGCTCTTTGATGGTGTGGCTGGATCAGCGAGCATCTCAACTTAGAGGGAAAACATCCAGAGACTGCATATTAAATACCTTGCCAGTAATGAAGGGGGCAGCTGCTTTCCTGGCCGATGCATCAGCAGATTCCATCAGACTGGCGGCCAGATCAGCAGTTTTCTCCAATGCAGCCAGAAGATCCCTCTGGCTCAAATGTTGGCCTGGAGCCCTCCAAACGAAGTCAAAGCTTTGTAATATTCCCTGTGAAGGAGAATTCCTATTTGGTTCCACTCTGGATGATATTCTGGAGAAGGCGGGGTATAAGAAAATCCTTCCCCATCCTTGCGTAGCCATCTTACAAACGGCCCTTTCGGAACAAGAGATTTAACCGTAGAAAAACCCCTAGAACGCAAGACAGATGGGAAGACTAACAAAAATAAGGGGTTTATATTCAACAAGAGCCCCACCGATACCAAAAACCCTCACAATGAACTTTTGCCCCGGGTGGGAGGAAGATTGTCCCTCTTTCTCTCAGCCTGGGAAAAGATAACCAGCAGCAAATGGATCCTAGACTTGATAAGATCGGGACTAAAGTTCAAGTTCCTCACTTTTCCTCAGCCATCCTTCCTGATAACATCTCAGATCTTCACTGCAGGAGTGGATAGCTCTGGAACAGGAAGTCGCGGTACTGCTAAACAAGGAGTTCTCCTGGAAGTCCCTTCCCAAGAAAAAGGGAAAGGGTTCTACTCTCTGGTTTTTCTCAGGAAGAAACCAGATGGGTCTTTCAGGACAATTATCAGTTTAAAAAACCTAAACAAACACCTGATGGTGGAACCATTCAAAATGGAAACAATATAAACATTGGTGAAAAATGTTTCCGCGTTGTTTCATGGCAGTACTAGATTTAAAGGACGCATACTACCACGTCCCCATTAAGACTTCCAAAAATTTCTCAAGGTGGCGATCGAGATCGAGGGGGTCGTAAGACATTTCCAGTTTGCAGCTCTCCCTTTCGGTATCGCAATAGCCCCTCGGGTGTTCACCAAACTGATCGCAGAAGTCATGGCACATCTGAGAGAACAAAACGCCCTAATTGTGCCATAATTAGACGATTTCCTGGTGATCGGCAACTCTCTCCAGCATTGCAAAATCCAGCTGGAGATGGTCATGGACTCTTTAAAAAGCTTGGGGTGGCTTCTAAATTTAGAAAAGTCGAGATTAATACCAAGTCAGATCCAGGAATATTTGGGCATCACGCTAGATTCCATTTCCCAAGAGTGCCGCCTACCCCAAGGGAAAATTCAAGATGGTGGGGTTAGTGTCCCAGGAGAGAACGCCCCTCCATATCGCTGCGAGAAGCAATGTCCCTACTGGGGTCCATGACAGCCTGCATCTCCGCGGTCCAATGGGTTCGGTTACATACGAGGGAACTTCAATGGCAGATATTGTCAGAGGAAATTTAGAAAGTCAGTTCACCTTCTCCTTAAACACAACCCTCACTAGATTGGTGGACAAAGGAGAGCAATCTGAGCCAGGGTATTCCATGGGTAGCCTCAATATCAAGTGGTAACGACAGACGCAAGTCCCACAGGTTGGGGGGCTCACTTAAACGACTTAGTGGCTCAAGGGACCTGGTCAGACTATTTGAAACTAGTATCTACCAACATGAAGTTCGCACTTTTAGAATTCCTGAACTCCCTTCACTCACATCATGTAAGGATATTTTCAGACAACAGAGTGGTAGTGGCATACCTGAATCAGGGAGGCACCCACTCTCCCACTGATGGAAGTGACACATTCAATCTTACAGATAGCCGAGAATAATCTAGAATCCTTGACAGCCCTTCACATAAAAGGAGTGGACAATTTCAGGGCAGTCAACCTGAATCAGGTTCGTCTAAGACAAGGGGAATGGGAGTTGAACCAATTCATATTCAAATCATGGAGAAATGGGGAACTCCTGTTATAGATCTTTGCGAACAATCTAAATCGGAAAGTGGCCACCTTTTTGTTCCATAAACCCAGCAGGGTACCCTGTGACGTTGGACGCCTTTCTGATCCCTTAGAATCACAAGCTAGCATGTGTTTCCCCCAATCGCATTAATACTGGCAGTTCTGAGGAAGATAAGGGAGGACTGAGCCCGAGTAATAATAGCCCCCTTTTGGCCGAAAAGGATCTGGTTTTCTTGGGCAAGGAGAATGTCCGTATCCGATCCTTTGGTTCTCCCAGATCTGCCCAATCTCCTATTCCAGGGAGCAGCAACACATCCACAGGTAGCAAGACTACATATGACAGCTTGGAATTTGAAAGGGGGTTGCTGTTAGAAAGGGTTTTCTCAAGGCTTAGTATCAACCCTCCTGAAAAGTAGGAAGTTGACAACCACCAAACAATATGGTAAAATTTGGAAGAAGTTCCTTTCTTCCTCAGGCTCTAAAGTGTCTGAAGGAATTCCTCTTAAAGCTGTAATAGTTTTTACAAAATGGGTTAGAGGTCTAGCCACAAGCACCCTTAAAGGGACTGTCACCTGAATTTGGAGGGAACAATTTTCTGTCATATGGGCGGGGTTTTCAGGTGTTTGATTCACCCTTTCCTTACCTGCTGGCTGCAATATTGGATTGAAGTTCATTCTCTGTCCTCCATAGTACACGCCTGCGTAAGACAAGATTGCCTTGTGCAGGCATGTACTACGGAGGACAGAGAATGAACTTCAATCTAATATTGCAGCCAGCAGGTAAGGAAAGGGTGAATCAAACACCCGAAAACCCCACCCATATGACAGAAAATTGTTCCCTCCAAATTCAGGTGACAGTCCCATTTAAGGTTCATATTGCAGCACTGGGGGCACTATTTAACTACAACCTAGCAAGAAACCATTGGGTTTCTAGATTTGGTAAGGCGGCAGAAAGATCCAGACCTCTACCTTTACGGAAGGCCCCACAGTGGGATTTAAATTTGGTCCTCACAGCGCTAACTAAATCCCCCTTTGAACCCCTAGAGGAGGCTCCATTAAGGATCTTGTCCTTCAAAACCTCCCTTTTGGTAGCTCTTACCTCAGCCCGAAGGGTTAGTGACATACAAGCCTTGTCAGCTGGCCCACCCTTTACGCAAATCCTAGATGAGTGGTCCTAAAGACAGACCTGGCTTATCTACCAAAAGGAGCTTCCCGGTTTCATAGATCCCAAGAGATCTCCTTCCCTCCTTTTGCCCAAACCATAAAAATGAGGGAGAAAAGATATTACACACATTAGATGTGTCTTATTCATTACCTGGAAGCTACTAGGGAGTGTAGGGAGGAAGGATCTTTTTGTGTTTTCAGGGCCACCGATGAGGCAAAAAGGCCTCCAAGGGTACACTGGCAATTTGGATCAAAGATGCAATCAACCTCTCGTATACCTCCAGCGGGATGCCAGTTCCAGGAGAGGTTAAAGCTCATTCAACGAGAGCAATGGCGGCCTCCTGGGCAGAAAGACTGTGTGCTTCAATTGACCAGATATGTAGAGCGGCTACTTGGTCTTCACCCTCAACCTTCTTTAAGCACTATCGGTTGTACTTAACTTCTTCAGACCTTACCTTTGGTAAACAGGTTCTGGAAGCGGTTGTCCCTCCCTAATGTACAGTCTCTGCAATTCTCTCCGTGGTGCCGTCATGGGGGACAGAGAAAAGTGTAGTTACTCACCGATAACTGTGTTTCTCTGAGCCCATGACGGCACCCATACATTTCCTCCCTTCACGTGTGGGTGTACACACTAGAAGTGTTTAGTTAAGTAACTAAGTAATAACCACGCGGTATCTCTAATGAGGCTTAGTAATGTTGAAATATTTTTTTAATTATTAACCTGATATTCCCTTCATGCTCTGTAAACAAACTGATGTGGGAGAGAGGTACCGCCTTTTTAGCTGTAGGTTTCCTGTCCTTGGTGGGCGGATCCCCTCTGTGGTGCCGTCATGGGCTCAGAGAAACAGTTATCGGTGAGTAACTACACTTTTTCCACCTAGATCCATCCTTTACCAAGCCCAAGATATCATACTGCCTTCATTTTGTCAAAGCCCATCCAGTAGTAAAAAGGAATTTCATACTCTGGACGTACGAAGAACGGTCCTTCACTATCTTCATAGGTCTAGACCCCAGAGGAAGGATATCAGAAGATCTTCATACAACACTTTTGGGGGGAAAAAGATGGGAAAGAAAGCTTTGACGGGCACAATTGCAAAATTAAGAAGGCAATATGTGGAACTTAACAAAACTAAAAGTTTGTGCCTCCAGAGAAGTTTACATCACACTTCACCAGAGCTGTGTCAGTCTCATGGACTGATAGAGCAAGTGCCTCTATCGAGCAGAGCTGCCACCTGGTCCTCAATCCATACCGTTTCAAAAGATTACAGACTGGTATTCTCAGGCTGGTAAGGGGCCATGGATATTGGCTTACTTTGCCTGGCTCTTCCCACTTGCCCTGTAGAACAACGGACAGGTATGGTGTATGTGTATTTTTTTAATATTTTTTTTTGTTTTACAGGAGATCGAGGGCTTTGATGGAATTAGTTGAGGTCGGAAGTATAGTTTAATTAAGATTATTAAAGTGTGTTTCAATTGAAGGACTTTATTCTGGCTGTCTTTATTTACCATATAACTATAGGATTAGTAATGGGCTTGATATCACCTGACAATACAATACAAAGGTGACATCAACCCCACAAATATGGACCCCACTTGCCACTGCTACAGGGCAAGTGGGAAAAGCCGGGCAAAGTGCCAGAATTGGCGCATCTAACAGATGTGCCTTTTCTGGGCAGCCACGGGCTGCTATTTTTAGGCTGGGGGGGCCAATATCCATGGCCCCTTACCAGCCTGAGAATACCAACCCCCAGCTGTCTGCTTTAGCAAGGTTGGTTGTCAAAAATGGGGGGGACCGCACTTTTTTTAATTAAAAAAAAAAAAAAAAAAAAAAAAATACGGCGTGGGGACTCCTCGCTTCTTGATAACTAGCCTTGCTGAAGCTGACAGTTGAGGGTTGCAGTCCCATCTGTGAGTTTTGCCTGACTGGTTAACAAAAATACAGGGGGCCCACGCTGGTTTTTTTTTTTTTTTTTATTTACAGAGCGGAAGATGAATACTCCTATCCGCCGCTCCTGCTCTTGCTGTTAGCAGCAGCAGGCGTCTGATGGGAGCAGTTGTCCCATCAGCTTACACAAGTGACCGGAGGTTAACTTTTATACCTCCAATCACAGCTGAGCGCTTCTGCTGTCTTTTGAGTGTGGGAACTGTTTCTCTCTGACTGGCGGGGATGACTTTGCTGCCAATCATAAGCGGTGTTTGCCATGCTGTCATGCACATGACAGCGCAACAAACACCCTGTGTTTGGGCATCCTAACCCAAACATTAACACGGACTTCCTGGTGAGTTCTGCGTTCAGTGTCCATGCCCAAACACTAGGTGCTTAGTACGGACTCTGACCTTTAGTGTTTGGGTTCGCCCATCTCTAGTGCTTGCATCAGATAAGCATAAGAAACATCATCCTATTGTGCACATTGGATGAGATAGATACATACATATCCCAATGTGTGAATTATATTTGATATATGTACAGAAGACCTTCCCACCTTCTCTCCATCTCAACAGCCCAAAACTGAATTGCTTTGGCTATTGTGTGTTTTTTTTTTTTTTTTTTTTTTTTTGTAATTTCAACAGGTTTATTAATCAAAATCAGTTAAGTGCGTGTACTCAAGAACCGAACACATGATTGTGCCCCTAGTCTGGCTGAAGACAGCACTAGTATCTGCTGCTGACATTTTTGTCATCCGGTCTGGGCAGTTTTACTGGTATTTTTCTACAGCCCTGAAGTTTGTTGTTCAGCTATAAACTAGATAATTCCAGGTAGTCTCTATTGTACCCAGCGACCTCTTCCGATCCTGGACTATTGTCAACAGCTTCTATGGTTTGTAAGACAGTGTTTGTCATAATGAAGCCTTGTCTGACTAGTGCTTAATTAACATGGACGACGTCATTGTGTAAATGTTCATCTAAATACCAAGCAATTTGGCATTCTTGTGAAGAAAAACTTGCTGCCCAATCGCCCTCTGGGCTTAACTGAGAAGTTTCTGTCCTGCTCTTGGAATGGTTCTAATAGAGTGAAATGAAGTGACTACTACCACAGATGGCTAAGCATAATTCTCACTCCAGAGACCCTACGTTCACTGCTCCAGTAGATGTGAATACTCTACCAGGTGGTAGATGTTGCAGAACAGTTTACTAGTGAAATCCCATCTGTGAAAGTCTTGTAACCTTTGCCTTATTGGAAAAATTAAAATGAAGTATTGCAATGATGGACAAACCATAGGACGGTTAGGTCGTGTTACTGTGGTGCCTCTGGAAAGAGCAACTCATTTGGTCCCATCTTGGCTACTGGGAGGCAAGAACTGGCCCAAGGGTTATTTAAAAGGACATGTAAGTGAAAGCTGCCACCCAAGACAGAAGGATCTGGTGTTAAAGGCTATGACTAATGACAACTTATCCTTCTCAGCTCCCTATCTACATGTCCCACTGCATATAGGAAATTGTCCTTCCTTACATCCCTCTTGTGTAGAGCTTAAGATTATCATCTTTGGGGGGCAATTACCTGCCTTACTCTAGATTAGCAATTATTGACAGTGCAAATGTCTGGTCTTGTTTCATTCATCCCACCCCCAAAAAGTTCTTGTGCCACTACTTTTAAGAATCTCAAACCAACAAGGGGTAAGTAAAGACACTTTTGGGTTGCCTTTCATTGCAATGCTGGGAAAATAGAGTTTATGCTGAGAATCCAGATAATATAGAAAAGTAGGAGACAAAAAAAGCGCAAATAGGGTCTTATCCTCAGGATTGCTTCTAATCAATTATGAGAGAACTGCTCACCTGGTGGTTCACAGTAAAGGCGTGTAGTTTGTCAGCTGCTGCAGATCCACAGGTCGGCGCTGTGACCTCTTAGAGACGTTATAATAGATGAATGTGGATAAAATCCGCGCTGCTGCGACAAATAATGGATCCAGATATAGTTATAAGGTGTTCGGGTGGTTTATTCAACGCGTTTCGAAGCTCATGGCTTCTTCTTTAGGAAGTTTCCACACAGAGATCTCTGTGTGGAAACTTCCTGAAGAAGAAGCCATGAGCTTCGAAACGCGTTGAATAAACCACCCGAACACCTTATAACTATATCTGGATCCATTATTTGTCGCAGCAGCGCGGATTTTATCCACATTCATCTATTATAGAGAATCCAGATAAGTCATATGGCCCTTTACAGTAGACGCCTCCATCCTTTACTTATAGACATAATGTGATCTTGCTGCATTTTGTATAGTAACTGGCAATGTATCCCTTGCAGGCATGTACAGGCCAACTTCCAGGCCTCTCCCCTCCAGTCACAGAACCTAGATGATCTTTGGGATAATCTCAGTTTGACTCCTGCTGACCCGGAACAGATGAATCTCCCAATAGACCTACCTTCCAAAGGTGAGTTTCAAAGTTACATGATGTACCACTGCAGTCTGCCAAGTCTCTCTGTGATACAGTATGGGAGTCATAAGTTTGTGCACCCCTTACCCACCTTCCAAATTGCTTACCAAAGTTAAAATTCCCCTATAGTGAGGCATTACTCAATCATTTTTTTCAAAAGCCATGGTCTGGGCATGTAATGTACGTACATGTCTAGTATTCCTTTTGGTTCTTCTTGCTAAAAAAAAGTAAACCAATGGTGAGAAGGTTCCCTTTATGGCAAATTGTTTGTTTTTTGTTTAATCCTCATACTCCTTTTGACTACCTAACCTTTTGTCTTTCATATGAATTATTGCCATATCAGATCATAGTAATCGGTTCATCTGCACATTGGGTACTTGAGAAATGCATCAGATTGTCAGCCTGTGCCATGGAGTAACATACCAAACTCCTCTGGCTGAACCATTCAGTAACCCATCATTACAATTTCAATCCCTTTTCGTATCAAAGTACTTCTCAACAGTTAATTTTGTGTCCATTTTTAACGAATTTAAAGATCCTTGAATGTTTGCCTCGAAGGGAAATCTATTGCCAGCCTGGTAACAAACAAGTCTATTGAAGGACACAGTTCAGGGCATTGTTCGCATCTCGTTGTCACATTCATTATAAAGTATGATGACAACCTCAGAAGCCAGTGAATGGGTTTCTTATATTGTAATCTCAATTTTCATTTACTGAATAATGGCTTTAGGCTTAAAATTGTAAAAGGCAATCTTTGTAACAATGGTGTTAATTGTCTTATAAGGAACTGTAAATGGACACTGGATCCTCACTATCTGTTAACGCTATTCTAAATCTATAAATATTCTAGATTCTGTTCTTTCAAGTGGTTTGTCCTTTCCAAAGCTGCCATGGAATAGGAGTTTAGGAAGTTCTAGAATTAAAGGTCCTTTTACATGGACCATCCAGCGATACAATATGGTTGCCAATTGGTAAACTTTTTATTGATTTGGCAGTCATTTAAATGCCTGGCTGGTGAGTCCAAAGCCAACGATATTCACTATACTAGATCTGTTACGATGCCGAGAGCAATGTCAGCCTAAATCCTGGTTACCACTGAGAACGACCTTTTATGCTACATATAAGATCATCTTGCGAGTTCGACATTTTTTAGAAATACTCGCTCACTTATCTTGCCGTGTAAATGCCCCTTAAAGGCCCCGTCTCACATAGCGAGATCGCTGCTGAGTCACAAGTTTTGTGACGCAACAGCGACCTCAGTAGCGATCTTGCTATATGTGACACGTACCAGCGATCAGGCCCCTGCTGCGAGATCGCTGGTCGTGTCGGAATGGCCTGGACCTTTTTTTTGGTCGTTGAGGTCCCGCTGACATCGCTGAATCGGTGTGTGTGACACCGATCCAGCGATGTCTTCACTGGTAACCAGGGTAAACATCGGGTTACTAAGCGCAGGGCCGCGCTTAGTAACCCGATGTTTACCCTGGTTGCCAAAAAAAACAAACAGTACATACTCACCATCTGTTGCCCGTCAGGTCCCTTGGCGTCTGCTTCCTGCTCTGACTGCCGCCGTAAAGTGAGAGCACAGCAGTGACGTCACCGCTGCGCTCTGCTCTCACTGTACGGCGGCACACAGTCAGAGCGGGAAGCAGACGCCAAGGGACCTGACTGGCAACAGATGGTGAGTATGTAGTGTTTGTTTTTTTTGGTAACCAGGGTAAACATCGGGTTACTAAGCGCGGCCCTGCACTTAGTAACCCGATGTTTACCCTGGTTACCCGGGTGCTGCAGGGGGACTTCGGCATCGTTGAAGACAGTTTCAACGATGCCGAAGTCGTTCCCCTGATCGTTGGTCGCTGGAGAGAGCTGTCTGTGTGACAGCTCCCCAGCGACCACACAGCGACAAAACAGCGACGCTGCAGCGATCAGCATCGTTGTCTGTATCGCTGCAGCGTTGCTGTGTGAGACGGGGCCTTAAGGGTTGGAACTTTTTGAGATCTTGTCTAGTGATGAGTGAGTGTAGTCGTTGCTCGGGTTTTCCGGAGCACGCTGCTCGGGTGGTCTCTCGAGAATTTGACTGCTTGGAGATTTAGTTTTCATCGCGGCAGCTGAATGATTTATAGCTACTAGCCAGGCTGACTACATGTGGGGGTTGCCTGGTTGCTAGGGTATCCCCACATGTAATCAAGCAGGCTAGTAGCTGTAAATCATTCAGCTGCCGCGATGAAAACTAAATCTCCAAGCAGTCATAAATACTCGGAGACCATCTGACTGTGCTCGGGGAAAACCCGAGCAACGAGTACTCGCTCATCAGTAATCTTGTCTAGTACCTTGCTTGTTGACCTAACCTAGCTAAGTTGATATTTCCTTACATCCTGCAACACCTCTAAATGTAGATATCAACATCTAGATTATTTAGTACAGATTTTTATCATGTAGTCATGTAAATATACAAAAACCTCTTTAGAGAGGCTGAGGACTGATTCTAGTGCCACCTGTGGAAGTAGCAATCTTAAGTCAAGATCTACCCTTTAAAGGGCCTTAAAATTAGACCAAATCAAACTCCACTTGCAGACATGTTTCGGGGTGTTAGCCCATCAGTGCAAAGTAGTTCTTGGTTTGGCTCAGTGAGGTCTTTGAAAAGAGGCCCAAGACAGTGTTTCTTATGGCGAGTGCCAAGACAGAATAGAGAACCTTTGAAGTAATGAGTGCTATTCTGTGAAATGTGATGGATCTAGTCCTCGTCCTCTTTATAAAACGATATTTCAATTCCCAGAAAACCATTGTATGGGCTACAAGTTTCATGCCAACTTGGTGTTCTCCAAAAGTGGAATTGTTGCTCCTTTTAGACTGGCTATCAAGTAAGGGCACAGATTGAGGTCTCCTTTTTGAAAGGGTAGGGGGGGGAACCTCCCACACTCATTACTTGGTTCATGAATAAAGCCAGATGGTACAGCGCATATTCTGTTGCATCCTGTTTGAAGGTGCACTGACTCCTTGAGGTTATGGTGACCTGCTTTTCTAATTCTACCTTCTCCTTTCTTATTTAAATTTTTTTTTTTAATAAAGTTCTCTGTGAAGTCTGGCAGGAACAGACAATTCGGCGGCTGCTTCAGCTGGTCGATCTACCAGTGCTGGATTCACTTTTGGAAAGTGCCCCTGCAGCAGAGAAGCCAGAGTCATCGACGAGTGAGCATCTGATCATAACCAGTCAGTATCTGGACCGGGAGATTCTCAAGGCATTCAGTAACTCTCAGTAAGTGACTGTGAATATCTGTAAGGGTACCGTCACACAGTCACACTTTGATCGCTACGACGGTACGATTCGTGACGTTCCAGCGATATCCATACGATATCGCTGTGTCTGACACGCAGCAGCGATCAGGGATCCTGCTGAGAATCGTACGTCGTAGCAGATCGTTTGGAACTTTCTTTCGTCGCTTGATCACCCGCTGACATCGCTGGATCGTTGTGTGTGACAGCGATCCAGCGATGTGTTCGCTTGTAACCAGGGTAAACATCGGGTAACTAAGCACAGGGCCGCGCTTAGTAACCAGATGTTTACCGTGGTTACCAGCGTAAAAGTAAAAAAAACAAACAGTACATACTTACATTCCGGTGTCTGTCCTCCGGCGTCTCAGCTTCTCTGCACTGTGAGCGCCTGCCGGCCGGAAAGCGAGCACAGCGGTGACGTCTGACGTCACCGCTGTGCTTTCCGGCTCTGCTGCTTACACAGTGGAGAGAAGCAGAACGCCGGGGCACAGACACCGGAATGTAAGTATGTACGGTTTGTTTTTTTTACGTTTACGCTGGTAACCAGGGTAAACATCGGGTTACTAAGCGCAGCCCTGCGCTTAGTAACCCGATGTTTACCCTGGTTACCCGGGGACTTCGGCATCGCTCCAGCGCCGTGATTGCAACGTGTGACCGCAGTCTACGACGCTGGAGCGATACTCATACGACGCTGCGACGTCACGGATCATGCCGTCGTAGCGTCCAAAGTGTTACTGTGTGACAGTGCCCTAAGCCTTCTATAGGAGAATACTACAATAAAGATAAGATCTTATGCAAGCTACTCTTGTTGTAGGGCAGATGAATGGGTTTCTGCTGCTGTGGATTGCTTGGAGTTCTTCCCTGATCAAATAGTGGTGGAACTGAGCAGAAATCTTCCGGAACATCAAGGCAAGGATGGATCGTGGAAACTACTGCTCTTTGAGACCTTAAGCAAGTACTACAGCCAGAACCGGGTACCCTTGGTTACTAACCCATTCTTCGACATTCACACAGGCATTGCTGAGCTCTTGGGTGAGGTTTTATTCTTTACTTGTGTAACACCATGCAAACTGTTCTGGTTGGACAGTAAGGGATCTCCTTTGCTGACAACTTCTGGCATAGCTGTTGAAGTCTTGATAGGGTGACAGCCTCTACCATACACTATACATATGCTCTTAACAAGGAGGGGACAATGAGCAACAACTGTCTGACAATGGACTCATTGTAGATTCAAAGTGGTTCAGGCTGTGACTCTCAATATGCCGAATCTGGGTTCCAAAGCAAAATCTGGAACCGAGCCTCATACAACCATGTCTTGTGTAACAGGGGCTCTGCCCACCATGGACTGTGTGTATGCTACTTCTGCATTCCTTTAGCCACACCTAGTGTACCAGTGGGTCTACATTCCTTCCTTTAATCTTGAGACCAGTGCATCCTGCACTGTCAGAACAGTGTCTGATATAATACAAAATATAGTGCCCATGGCCTGGTTGGGGTACCTCTAAGCACTGTTGGGGAATTCGCGGTTTAGTCTTCAGTCACTTTAATGAAGTTACCTTTTACATATTTCTATGACACAGCTAAAGATCTGTAATTGTCATTTAAGGTATGTAGGGAGCTGATGTAAGTAATGACTTCAGGTGAATCACTAGTAATCATGCAATTTGTCAACAAGTATTTTTGGTGTTGAAACAACTCTTAATGCTTGTTATACCATTCACATGATGGAAAACGCCAGTCTAAATGTGCTAGGGAGGAAGAGACTAAAATCACAGCAACAAGGAATGTGGTACTGACTAGTTGCCCATAGAGCCTGTTTAGACCACTGGTGTATAAAAGTTCACCTTGAGCTATTAAGCATAGTCCTGCATTAGTAACTCAGGAAGTCAGTGGACGTCATTGCACGGCACGGTCGTTAGTTCTTGCTGAACGTGACAAATCTGCGACTTGTTCTTGCGGTCTCCTTTAATGGTCATAATTGTCAATAGAAGTGATGAGCTTCCAGGTTCACCAGCATTGCTGCCACACCATGTGGACTTTTATATTGTATATGGTAACAATCTATGAGCAGCATATTCGGCGGTGCTGCAAAATGCTTTGTCTAAAATAATATAAATCCAAACCAAATAGAACACTTTTGATATTGGAACGCCCAATACATACAGGGGTTGGACAAAATAATGTAAACACCTAATTTTTTGGCATCATAATCTTCGAACATGTGATAAACATGCAAACCGTGACATGGTAATATTTTGTAGCTGATTATTTGTGATGTGTATGTAAATTAGTTTGTTTAGCATAATTGTAAGAACATTGATGAGATCCTGATACCAATGGCAGAGCGCTCGGATTTTCAAAGAGGCCAAATTGTTGGTGCTCGTATGGCAGGTGCTAGTGTAACAGAGTGCCCGAATGCTTGGCGTGTCAAGAGGTACTGTCTCCAAAGTAATGACTGCGTTTGAAAGAGAAAGGGAAAAACGTCCGCAGCAAAGCACAGGTCCGGCCGAATGTTAAAGTTGACTGAGAGAGACTGTCGGACTCTAAAGGGGATTGTGAGAGGATCACAAGACCACGGCTCCAAAAATCACTGCTGAGCTCAATGAACACCTACAGAACCCAGTTTCCATGAAAACTGTTCGTCAGGAGCTGCACAAATCTGGATTCCACGGAAGAGCTGCATTTAGAAAACCACTGCTCTCAATGACAAATGTTTCCAAGCATTTAGAGTGGTGTAGAAACCTCCAGAATTGGTCCCTCGAGCAGTGGAAACATGTGATATTCTCAGACGAATCATCGTTTACCCTATTTCCGAAATCCGGCCGAGTGTATGTTTGGAGACAGCCGAAAGAAGCATTCCATCCAGACTGCCCTCTCCCAACCGTAAAACATGGTGGAGGTTCTGTGATGATCTGTGGTGCTATTTCGTGCAGATCCGCCTGGCCAATGATATCCCTTCATGGAAGAATTAACAGCCGAGATTATTTAGGCATTTTGGGCGACCAAGTGCATCCAATGGTTCAAGCACTGTTCCTGGAGGGGAACGCCATGTTTCAGGATGATAATGCACCAATTCATACAGCTAGAATCATTAAAGCATGGTGCGAGGAACATTCTAATGTAGTACAGCATCTCATCTGGCCCCCACAATCCTCAGACCTCAACATTATTGAGCATTTATGGTAGATTTTAGAGATTCAAGTTAGACGTCGACTTCTGCCGCCATCGTTGCTCAAAGAACTGGAGGGTGTTTTAACTGCAGAATGGGCTAAAATTCCTTTGGAAACAATTCACACCTTGTATGAATCCATACCTCGGAGAATTGAGGCTGTAATTGCTGCGAAAGGTGGACCTACACCATATTCAACTAACTTTTGTTGATTTTTCCAGGTGTTTTCCATTATTTTGTCCAACGCCTGTACATCACAATAATTCGATGTCTTAAGCAGTCTCTTTCGAGAGGACACTCTTGAATGCAATAATACCCAAAAAGGAAAGAAAGGAGTATTCAGTCCACAAATCCGTAAAAAATGTTTATAAATTTACTAGATAATCAATTAATAACATACCAAGTTAATATAACAAACATGTACATAAGGAGGGATCAGATCAGACACAGGAATACCAGCAGGATGTCATGAAAGTGAAAAAGTGCCTAGTGCTCATAATTCTTATGGGAAGCATTCACAATATACCCCTATTATAGGATGCATTTAGCCGAATACGTATTCGTTGCTCGATGGCAACATTGTAATATATAGCAGTGCTTATTTAAGAATGCTTACCCATATAGTAGTAAGGTGCCGGACCCGTGTCTCGCCGCTTCCGACCCGCGTTTCGCTGCTCTTTTTCAAGGTGCGGTGATGTAATGTGTGTGTGTGGGCTGGTGTTTAAATGTTATCGCACCGGAACCTGTAACGCCGGCGCATGTCTCTGGAACTGCATGCTGGTACTAACATCACTTCCGGCAGGGCGGAGTAACACTGCGTGTCAGCGGGCACGTCTAAATGACGTCACTGGAACGCAAGTGTCATCCATGGTCGCCATCAGTGATGCTCCGGTCAGTGCCACAGAAGACATGCGCACAACAGGACACGGTGCGGTATAGGGAGACGTTGGAAGTTGCAGCATACTGCATATTAGGAAATTGGAGGATAATTGGGTGCTACCATCAAATGTTAATACTACCAATATTATTAATGAATATAAATAGATGTGTACTAATAATGAAACAAGAATAGGAAATATAATTAAATACCATATATAAATATGCATAATAACAATATAATTTGTAAGTGATACAGTGACATACAAATATATACTCACCGGCCACTTTATTAGGTACACCATGCTAGTAACGGGTTGGACCCCCTTTTGCCTTCAGAACTGCCTCAATTCTTCGTGGCATAGATTCAACAAGGTGCTGGAAGCATTCCTCAGAGATTTTGGTCCATATTGACATGATGGCATCACACAGTTGCCGCAGATTTGTCGGCTGCACATCCCAAAGATGCTCCATACAAGGCAGGATGGATCCATGCTTTCATGTTGTTTACGCCAAATTCTGACCCTACCATCCGAATGTCGCAGCAGAAATCGAGACTCATCAGACCAAGCAACGTTTTTCCAATCTTCTACTGTCCAATTTCGATGAGCTTGTACAAACTGTAGCCTCAGTTTCCTGTTCTTAGCTGAAAGGAGTGGTACCCGGTGTGGTCTTCTGCTGCTGTAGCCCATCTGCCTCAAAGTTCGACGCACTGTGCGTTCAGAGATGCTCTTAGGCCTACCTTGGTTGTAACGGGTGGCGATTTGAGTCACTGTTGCCTTTCTATCAGCTCGAACCAGTCTGCCCATTCTCCTCTGACCTCTGGCATCAACAAGGCATTTCCGCCCACAGAACTGCCGCTCACTGGATTTTTTTTCTTTTTCGGACCATTCTCTGTAAACCCTAGAGATGGTTGTGCGTGAAAATCCCAGTAGATCAGCAGTTTCTGAAATACTCAGACCAGCCCTCCTGGCACCAACAACCATGCCACGTTCAAAGGCACTCAAATCACCTTTCTTCCCCATACTGATGCTCGGTTTGAACTGCAGGAGATTGTCTTGACCATGTCTACATGCCTAAATGCACTGAGTTGCCGCCATGTGATTGGCTGATTAGAAATTAAGTGTTAACAAGAAGTTGGACAGGTGTACCTAATAAAGTGGCCGGTGAGTGTGTGTGTGTGTGTGTGTGTGTGTGTGTGTATGTGTGTGTGTGTATATATATATATATATATATATAAATATATATATATATATATATATATATATATATATATATATATATGTATGTATATGTGTGTGTGTCACTCTATTGCCAATAAATAAATGGTGCATGAAAAATAATATAATGTTGTGATCCAATTCATCCTTCAAATTTCTAGTCCATGGAGGAAAGCTGCAAGAATGACACTTCCAAAGTAATTCTCCGGCCCCAGTTATGCCAATTCACACTTCAGAGGGGTAATATTAATCAACAGAACAATACTAAAAAATAAAACCTTAAAATTAATGTCCGTAAAACATAACCAACATCAAAACACAAAAGAAATTTAAAACCAAGACTGAGAAATTGTATCTCTAACCTACAAAAATGAACTAAAGCTCAACTGTTCATTGAGGCCTGTCAGTTCCACGGTATTTAATACCGTGATCCACCAACATTCCCTTTGAGCCAAAATACGCTTGGGGTCTACGCTTGGCAGAAAACGCAAGTCAGAATCTGCGCCTCTTTGGTATGTGCACACGTTGCAGATTTTTGTGCAGAATTCTTCCTTCCCTCCCCCTGCAGATTTCTATTATGGAATGGGTTCAGAAACGCTGCAGATCTGCAAAAAGAATTGACATGGTCCTTTTTTTAATCTGCTGCGTTTTCGGTGCAGATTTTTCCACACTATTAGCACAGCATTCTTTTTTTTTTTTTGTACTGTAAATCACTTGCAGATCTGCAGCGTTTCTGTGCGGGGAAAAAAAGCTGCAGATCTGCAGGAAATCTGCAACGTGTTCACATACTTTAAATGTTTTAAATGTGTTTTTTTTTTTTTTTTTTTTTTTTTTTCCTGCAGGCTCATCCCCTCACTCTTTTCCCACACTGCCCTTATAACACTGTCTTTTTATTACTGATTTCCACTGTAATTGGGTCAGGAGGAGGAAGCACTGATTTCTCTGCTTCACTGTTGTGTAGCATGATAGAGAAGGCAAACATAACACACTGTTCATCTCCTCTGTGGGGGAGTCTGGCTGTGTCTGATAGCTGTACAATCACCTGCAAACTGCTTACTCTGCATTGACCTTTTAAAATGTCTGTGCAGAGTAGTGTGGACTGCAGGAAGTTTGTGGAAGGTCTGGAAGTGCTTAAAAACCTAAACCGGACATCTACATTTTCCAGAATAACTAGTATCGGCTTATGACAGTTGCAATACATGATCAGGCTATTTGGCGTTATTTGGTTTTCAGTAACTATACAATATTTTAGACTAATCACTGCTGATAGACTTTTTGTATAATATTAATAAAATACATTAATATGTATTTGTTTATAGTGAATGGTAAGACTGAACCAGCATTGGAAGCCACACAGCTGTGCTTGAAGCTCTTAGATTCCCAAAGTCGTGAAGAATTCCGCCGCCTCCTATATTTCATGGCAGTTGCTGCAGAACCTTCAGAGTTCAGACTCCATGAAGAGGTAAAACTGAGTGTGAGGAATGGAATGCAAAGGATTACAAATGGATACATCTCTTATAAATTTTCAGTGATCTGATTTCTAAGGTGCCCTTGCCTCTAGCAGTAGATCTACCACTGTCTGAATCGCAATGCCTTACCATCTTAGGCTATGTGCAGACTTTGCGGGTTTAGTGCAGATCCGCAGCGTTTTTTTCCGTGCAGAAATGCTGCAGATCTGCAAGTGATTTACAGTACAATGTATATCAATGGAAAAAAAATTGCTGTGCTAATGGTGGGGAAAATTTCACACGGAAAACGCTGCGGATCAAAAGGAGCCTGGCATTTATTTTTGCGGATCTGCAGCGTTTTTGTACCCATTCCATTATAGAAATCCGCAGGGGTAAAAACACATCAAATCCGCACCTGCGTTTTCTGCCAAGAGATGCAGAATCTGCACAATTTTCCAGAGGAAAATCTGCAGCGTGTGCACATAGCTAGTGGTGCTAGAGATGAATATACTCGTTACTTGAGATTTCTCGAGCATTCTCGGGGGTCCTCCGAGTATTTTTTTTTTTTTTTTTGTGCTCAGAGATTTTCTTGCTTCAGCTGAATGACTTGCATCTGATAGCCAGCATAAGTACATGTGGGGGTTGCCTGGTTGCTAGGGAATCCCCACATGTACTTATGCTGGCTAACAGATGTAAATCATTCAGCTGCGGCAAGAAAAACTAAATCTCCGAGCACTAAAAACTCTTGAGGACCCCCGAGCACGCTCTAGGAATCTCAAGTAACGAGTATATTCGCTCACTACACATAGCCTTAGTCTTTTACGTCCTATCAATGAAACCAACAGCTATTGGGTGTGGCATTTGTGAATATGGTTGAAACATGTGATTGGAATGCCCCCACGTTGTGTATGTTTAGCAAGTGAATCAATACCTACCAAGAGATACGGCCTTCCCAAAACCCTGTCTGATGACAAATGCACACTTAGCAGGATGCAGCAGGCCTCCACTGATAAACGCAAGGGGCAGCACAGGTGCAAACTACTTAATAAAAACAGCCACCCCCGCAACAGCCAGACATTGCCGGGGTTGGCTGCCTAGTAGAAAAAAATGCACATTGATATAACTCACATAGGACGCCAGTCACACAGGTAAGTGTGATGCAGTGTCTGGCATGCAGCCTATGCAGAAAAACCTAACCAACAAAAAGGGGCCTGGCCGCATCCTGCAAAAAAAAAAAAAAAAAATTACATAGTGCAAAAAATTAATGCATATGATAAACACATACATTATGAGGTCTTGGGGGGGGGGGGGGGTTGTCTAGTAATGCACAGCCCCTTCAATACTACAGTTGGCTCTTCAGCTTGTACTATTGGCAGTTGCATGCATCTAAAATGGCATGGGAGGGAAAACTAAAACCAGCACTAAATACTATAATAAAGTACTTACCGTATATACTCGAGTATAAGCTGACCCCCCCCCCCCCCCCCCTAATTTTGCCACAAAAAAACTGGGAAAACTTAATGGCTCGAGTATAAGCCTAGGGTGGGAAATGCAGCAGCTAGCGGTAAATGTCAAAAGTAAAAATGGCAATAAATGTAAAATTGAGACATCAGTAGGTTAAGTGTTTTTGAATATTGATATTAAATCAAGAGCCCCATGCAATGCTCCATAAAGTTTATGATGGGCCCCATAAGATGCTCCATATTAAAATATGCCCCATATAATCCTGCATAAAGGTTAATGATGGCCCCATAAAATGCTCCATACACATTTGCCCCATATAGTGCTGCACAAACGTTGAATATGGGCCCCATAAGATGCTCCATACAGACACTTGCCCCATACAATGCTCCACAAACGTTAATTATGGCCCCATAAGATGCTCCATAAAGATATTTGCCCCATATAATGCTGCGCAAACGTTAATTATGGCCCCGTAAGATACTCCACATAGACACTTGCCCCATACAGTGCTGCACAAATGTTAATTATGGCCCCATAAGATGCTCCATACAGACACTTGCCCCATTTGCTGTTGCTGCGATGAAAAAAAAAAAATCACATGCTCTCCTCTCGTCGCTCAGGCCCCCGGCACTTGCTATAGTCACCTTTCCTCGTTCCGGTACCGCTCCGTCTTCCGCGTCTTCTGCACTGATGTTAAGGCATAGGGCACGCACTAAGCACGTCACCGCGCCCTCTGACCTGAGCGTCACTGCAGAAGACTGAGCGGCACCGGAACGAGGAAAGGCAACTATCGCGCAGCACTCCCCCACCCCATTATACTCACCTGCTCCTGGCGCTGTCCCTGCAGGTCCCTGGTTCCCCGGCTCCGCAGCTTCTTCCTGTATTGAGCGGTCACCGTTACTTGCTCCCTATGGGAGGTGGAGCCACATTCATTACTGTAATGAGCAGTACCATGTGACTGCTCAGTACAGGAAGAAGCTGCGGCAGCGGGGAGCCAGGGACCTGCAGGGATCGTGCCAGGAGCAGGTGAGTATAATTAGACAGCCCCATCTCCCCCTCCCCTGCCGACCCCTGTGTATGACTCAAGTTTAAGCAGAGGGACTTTCAGCCCCAAAAAATGGGCTGAAAATCTTGGCTAATACTCGAGTATATACGGTAAATATTTTACATGGGTAGTAATGTAAAAGCCCTGGTAATAGTTGTGTGATCCCAGCATCACAATTCATCTTTTGAGGTCCTTGACCCCTTGGAGAATTGGTGTCAGGCAGCCAAATACTTTGTCCCATCTGTTTTCTGTAATCACCTGTTAGCGGGTTGTGATGACTAATAGACTGCTCTTGACATCACTATTTCTGGAATGTGGACAAGCTCTGCAGTGACAGGTTGTGTAGCACGTTGCATAGCACGTTTGCTTGGTCACTGAAATATGCAAGTAATGCATTTTCCAAATGTTGTCCTTGGGGGTGCGGTTATAGTAACATATTGTGTGCTTTTATTTGAATTCTAGAGCGATAACAGAATGACTGTGAAAAGGAAGTTTTCTAAAGCTGTCGTAAATAACAAAAATCTATCCAAAGGGAAGTGTGATCTTCTGGTGCTCTTTCTCTTGGATCATCATAAAGATGTATTTAAGGTATGTAGAGATGTTTTGAGTTGGATGAATAAAAATGTTACTTTTCCTTGTCTTATTTTTTTCGTGACAGACTACCTGGTCAGTAAGGAACACTTGTCAAATTGTAGGGTGTATGATCTATCCTTTTTTTTCCCCACTTATAACCTCATGGTGTAGTCATCCCCATCAATCTGTAAGATTAGTGATGAGCGAGTACTCGTTGCTCGGTTTTTCCAGAGCACGCTCGGGTGACCTCTGAGTATTTGTTAGTGTTCGGAGATTACGTTTTCATCCCCTCAGCTGATTGATTTACAGGTATTAGTCAGGCTGAGTACATGTGGGGGTTGCCTGGTTGCTAGGGAATCCCCACATGTAATCGAGATGGCTAATAGCTGTAAATCATTCAGCTGCGGTGATGAAAACTTAATCTCCGAACACTGACAAATACTCGGAGGTCACCCAAGCAATGAGAACTCGCTCATCACTAATCTTAATACATCAGTGACCTTTTCAAAAACAAAATACTGCTGACAGGTTCACTTTAACATGGGAAATTTTTTAAGTAAACTACAGGCATTGTCATGTTTGAGCCGTTATATTGATTAAAATATCTGGGTTTAAGAAATCTGTCTCTTGGTGGTTCAATCTTTGCAGTTTTCAGCTAGAGATGCTCGTGCTTCGGGGGGTAATGTGGGCGGGGGCTTTCTTTGGCCACCTCTTCATCATTGTTACTTAAATGACAGGTCAATGAACCTTGAGATCTGCCTCCTATTTTAAATATTGCAGTTAATATTGTGGTTTAAAAAAAATAAAAAAATAAAAAAAATTGCCTCCAGCAAAATGGTACTGGCGCATGTGCATTAGCCTCTCTAGCTTTCAGTTGGATGCTACGAAAAAGTTGGCACCAGTGGCAGATGCACAGTAGCATCTATCGACAAACTATGCTCTCAATCTGCACAAGCACCACAACATGAACATTGACTTGCAAGTTTTATTGGCTGGAGATCTAGAACTTTTTCAGAGATCATATGCCCATAGGAGTTGCCCTGAAGTCAATAGAAAGAGCTGCTAAGGTTTTGTGCATTGTATTTCTCTGCTACATGATTTCATATGGAAGCATTTCAATGTCTCTATTATGGAGCTCCTCAGTGTGATTGCTGCAGCATTCTCTCCTTTCCCCTAGATTCCTGGGTCTTTGCACAAGATGGTTAGTGATAAACTTGCAGCAATACAACAAGGAAGAGACCCTGACAAAGACACTGGTAAATTTTATTAAATATACCCAAGCATCAGTTTAAATGGAAGCGTTTGAAAAAAAAAAAAAAAAAAAATGCTTGTCAGATCTGATTTGTAAAATATTTTGTTTTTTTATTTTGTTAATGTTATGAGTTTTAAGTGTGCTTTTTATTAATGTTTTTAACCCTTTAACAACCTCCGATAAGCCTTTTAACTGCAGCAGGTAAGAGTACTTACTTTTCAGCGCTGTTAAAAAGCGGCGCTGAGGAATAAGGGTATAGTGCCTCCAGTGTTGGCAAATCTCCAGGCTCTCGGCTACCGGGGGTAGCTGAGAACATGATCAGGACCGGTTTTTATGGTCTGCTGTCACATGATCACTGTTATTCACCGAATAACGGAGATGACAAAGTCCAACTTACAAATCATTTCCCTCTCCTCTGATAGGGACCCCATTTCTCCAATATGCTGGATCATGATACCGCTGCCCTCCATGTCGTCTTCCTGAAAAAATGGCGGGTGCATGCAAAGTGCACCCACTGAGATCTGTGGACTGGTATCCTCAACAATAGGGAATTTTTCCTCTTTGTTACTATTGGTCACTAGGATACACACAATCTGTGATCAAAATAAAAAATAGTAAATCGAATCCCTCTGTCAGCCCCTTAGTTAGATAATTCTAAAATTACATTTTTCTCTTCGCCACGACAGCACCCACTTGAGAGGGGATCCGCCCCTAGGAACAGGAAACCCTATGGAGAGATAAAAGGGGCGGTCCCCCTCGCTCCCACAGTTGGTTTCCTGTTCCTACGGGAGACGCTTGGAGAGAAGAGGATACCCAGCCTGGATGCCGCTTGCGCAGTTTACCTTTATGGGACGGCAAGGGCTCCAAAAGCTGGATGCAGCGTCGGGGGTCCTATGGCAGCTTCCCCCCTCTGCTGGCAGGTACCGTGAGGCCGGGTCCGGGGAGTCGCCTGGCTCACGAAGATCCACCCAGCGGACCTGCAGGGACCGACTCGCTGGGGTAAGGTGATCCTGCGGCGCCATCTCGCATGGTGCGCAGGCAGCGTGGGTCCGGTGTATTGTCCCCCGGAAGCAGTATCGCAAACTTCCGGGGTGATTCAGGGACGGTGCCTGCGCTGACGCTGGTGGGTGCGCAGGCGCATACAGCATGGCCGCGACCCGGATGTAGCGGTCACTTCCGGGTGCAGCAGGAAGCAAGATGGCGGCCCCCATTAGAAAAGGACGCCGGCACTGATCCTCCGGCGTCCATCATGGCATCTCCGCAGGACCCAGCGATGGCTTCATCCGAAGTCACCGCTATTACGCCTGGCAGCCGCACAAGCAGCAGCCACAGATCGTCTTCTAAAAACGCCAGAGACAAAAAGTCAGGCCGGTCGGTTCCATCTGTGCCTCCGTCTCCTCCTTGTCAGCCGGTATTGTAACAACAACCTCACTGGGTGAGTGTCTGTACCCTTTTTAGGCTGATTATACTTCCCCTCTTTGTCTATATTCCTTAGGCAAAAAGAACGGGCAAAACCAAACACATACAATGTGCTTTATGCTCTCAGCCGCTCCCCGATAATTATTTAAAGAAGCTGTGCCAGCCTTGCATCGAATCCACCTTACGTGAAGAATCTTCAGTAAGGTCGGAAGATATAAGGAGTATGATTAGAGAAGAATTGCGGGCCTTCCGAAGCTCAGAAAAAATTCCCGAGAGTAGGAAAAAATATAAATTCCCCTAGGTCTGAGCAGTCCTCTGATATCGAAGATAAAGATTCGGATGGTTCCCAAAAGATCATTTCCTCAGATGATGAGCGAGATACATGCTTTCCCACAGACTGTATCGATAATTTAGTAAGATCAGTTTGTAACACCATGGGTATTGAGGACACGAAAACCCCTAAAACCCCACAGGACGTGATGTTTGCAGGCCTGTCAGAAGAAAAAACCTTCTTTTCCTGTAATTCCAGCAATAAAAAATGTAGTAAAAAAGGAGTGGGAAAGCCAGGGACAAAGAGGATTACCGTCTTCGTCAAAAAGACGCTATCCCTTTAATGATGAAGATTTCTCCATATGGTTAAAAGCCCCGAAGGTGGATGCAGCAGTGGCCTCCACTTCTAGGAAATCTTTGCTACCCGTGGAAGATTCCGGCTCCTTGCAAGACCCGCTGGACCGGAAGGCGGATACCCTCCTAAAAAGAGCATGGGAATCCTGTACGGGAGCCTTCAGGCCGGCTATATCAGCCACATGCACTGCCAGGTCCATGTTGGCCTGGTTGAATGATTTAGAAGAAGGATTAAAAAGCGGCCTTTCCCGAGATAGATTAATCTCTTCCATGCTGTAAATTAGGGGAGCTACAGCCTTTTTAGCAGATTCCTCAGCTGATTCCATACGACTAGCGGCCAAATCTGCAGGTCTGACTAACGCGGCTCGTCGGGCCTTATGGCTAAAGGGGTGGAAAGGAGATCCCCAAACAAAGTCTAAATTATGTGGTCTTCCATGCCAGGGTGAGTACCTATTTGGTACTAAGTTAGATGAAATACTAACTAAAGCGGGTGAGAGGAAGAAGGGGTTCCCCAATAACACTTATCTTCCATCCTACAGGAGAGCGTTCCGAAAGCCCATGTTTAATAGGAGAAAGGACTATAAAAACCAAGACCGCTGGGCTAATAAAGATTTTAAACAAAAAGGAGCGTTTTTTGGGAAACGTCCATTCAAACCTGAGGATAAACCCCGTTAGGACAGATCTACCCGTTGGTGGTAGGTTGTCTGTCTTCTCCTCTCAATGGCTGACAATAACTTCCAATCCGTGGGCAACTAGCCTTATATCTACGGGTCTAAAATTAAAGTTTGCCAGAGTCCCTCCGGACTCATTCTTATTGACTTCCTTAAGGTCTCAATCAAACCAGACGGATCGTTTAGAACAATAATTAACCTGAAGAGACTAAACGTCTTCTTAGAAAACCAAACCTTTAAAATGGAATCTATACGATCAACCATTGACCTTAAAGATGCATATTATCATCTACCAATCTTCATCGAACATCAGCAATATCTTCGGGTGGCAGTTATGATGGGAGGTCAAGTAAGGCATTATCAATATACAGCAATGCCCTTTGGACTGTCGATAGCCCCGAGAGTCTTCACAAAATTAATGTCGGAAGTAATGTCATATTTGAGATTAAAAGACACACTTGTAATACCATATTTAGATGACCTTTTGATAGTGGGTAACTCCTTTTCCCAATGCCATCGAGTACTTGATACAATTTCGTCCCTGCAGGAATTGGGGTGGTTAGTAAACTGGGAAAAATCCAGATTATCCCCCACAACTCGTCAAACATTCCTGGGGCTTATTCTAGATTCTACAAGTCAGAGGTGCTTTCTTCCCGACTCTAAACAAATAATTATAAACAAAGTACATTCGGTGATTAATAACCCCCTAATCTCCCTAAGAGAAGGGATGTCCCTTCTTGGTTCCTTTACATCATGTATCCCGGCTGTCCCTTGGGCTCAATACCATAGTAGAAAATTACAGTATAAAATTCTACAAGAAGAAGAGGGGTTACAGGGCCAATTAGATAGTCGGTTATCTTTACCAACAGACGTGTTAAATTCTCTTACCTGGTGGTTAGATCAGAGTCATTTTACCAGTGGGGTTCCCTGGGTGGTTAAACCTTCAAGAACAATCTTTACCGATGCCAGTCCTAGTGGTTGGGGAGCACACTTAGGAGATCAAATAGTTCAAGGTCTGTGGTCTCTTGAAGAATCGAACGATTCTTCTAATAAAAAATAACTGAAGGCTATCTATCATGCCATATGTAAATTTCTTCCACAGCTACACGGAAAGCATACAAGAATCCTTTCAGACAACATGACAGCAGTGGCATACTTAAATCACCAAGGGGGAACAAGATCAGAAGCTCTCATGTCTATAGCCGGCGACATTCTATCCATAGCAGAGGAGCACCTCCTATCCTTGTCGGCACTGCACGTGAGAGGAGTCGACAATCCAAAAGCGGATTTTCTCAGCCGCCACTCTCCGCCAAGGAGAGTGGGTTCTCAGCCGACGTATCTTTTTAATGATAGTCAAAAAATGGGGCACTCCCGAGATAGACCTTTTTGCGACCAGACGCAACAGACAAGTCAAAAGGTTCGCTTCATTGTTCCGATCCGACAATCCAGATATCTTCGATGCTCTGCAAGTCCCATGGACATTCCAGAAAGCATATGCCTTTCCCCCACTAATACTTCTTCCAACGGTGATCAGGAAGATAAGGGAAGACAGAGCTCATGTGATCTTAATAGCTCCATTTTGGCCCAAGAGGCCATGGTTTTCCTGGCTGAGAGCCATGTCAATCTCAGACCCGTGGATTCTTCCGGAGGATCAGGATCTTCTCTATCAAGGCCCCTTCAACCACCCTCAGGTGAAGGGTCTACGGTTGACAGCCTGGCATTTGAGAGGCAGCTGCTAAAAATGAGAGGGTTTTCTAACAAAGTAATTGACACTCTGCTACTAAGTAGGAAAAAATCCACCACATCCATTTATGTGAGTGCTGTTGGGTAGAGGTTTAAAAATTTTTTCCACACTATCAAACAAAATTCATATCCCTATGGTCCTAGAATTTCTTCAAAAAGGGCGCGATTTAGGTCTGGCAGTCAGTACCTTAAAAGTACATATTTCTGCGCTTGGTGCTTTATATGGTCACGATATTGCAGGTGACAGGTGGGTAGCTAGGTTTATCGCAGCTTGCCAAAGGTCAGAGACAGTCCAAATTCCCCATGTACCACCTTGGGATGTTAATTTGGTCCTCGAAGCTCTAACAGACCACCCCTTTGAACCACTACATTCAGCTCACATAAAACATGTCTCCATCAAGACAGCTCTTCTTGTTGCTTTGGTATCAGCTAGAAGAGTAAGTGACATACAGGCATTATCGATAGATCCACCATTTATGTCTATATTTCCAGATAGAATTGTCCTAAAAACAGACCCTTCCTACTTGCCCAAAGTATGTACTAAATTCCATAGGTCACAAGAATTATTTTCTTCCCTCCTTCTATGATAACCCTACGAATCAGGAAGAACAAATACCACACTTTAGATGTGAGGAGAGCCATATTAGCCTATTTAGACAGAGCTAGCGCCTGGAGGAAGAGCAGGGCTCTTTATTTCCTTCCAGGGCCATAGGAAAGGAGATGGAATCACAAAGGGTACCTTATCTTGGTGGATTCGGGATGCAATATGTCTGGCCTATTCATCCAAAGGGGAGAACCCGCCTGAGACTGTAAAAGCACATTCCACTCGGGCGATAGCATCATCCTGGGCTGAGCGAGCGGAAGTTCCAATAGAACTGATATGTAAGGCCGCAACCTGGGCTTCTCCTACTACATTCTATAATCACTATAGATTGGATTTGTCTTCATCTGACCTGTCCTTTGGTAGATCAGTTCTTAACACTGTGATCCCTCCCAAATGACTATCTCTGAAAGTCTCTCAAGTGGGTGCTGTCGTGGCGAAGAGAAAACACCGGATTACGTACCGGTAATGCTCTTTTATAGAGCCACGACAGCACCCCTTTACTTCCCATCCTATTAAGTTATTTTTATAAAAGCACGATTAAGGGTGTTTTTTGGTTCTTGTAGTTAGCCATACTAAGTTAACTAATGATAAATTATGAAATCAAATTGCCTACTAAATCTGGTGGGCGGTTCCTCGCAATCTCTGTAACCCAACTGTGGGAGCGAGGGGGACCGCCCCTTTTATCTCTCCATAGGGTTTCCTGTTCCTAGGGGCGGATCCCCTCTCTCAAGTGGGTGCTGTCGTGGCTCTATAAAAGAGCATTACCGGTACGTAATCCGGTGTTTCATTCTTTGGAAAAAACAAAACAAAACAAATGATGGCTATTGCTAAGCACACGTGTTTGCCACTAGAGTTTGCTTCATGTGCTAGGGTGTGCAGAGTATCACGGATTGTCTCATGATTTATTGTAGGTGTGTAACACTTGCAAAACTTGTGGGGCAGGGTCTCAAGCATGTCACTCGAGTACTTGGGATACTCTGTGCATTCCCGAGCACCCAAGCAAACTTGAGTAGCATGCACTAATGTTGTCATATTCTGTTGAATCTGTGGGTTCAAAATTCTCACTTGACCCCATTTTGGAAACCACACCCCCTCAATGATTTTATCCAGGGGTAACTTGTGGGGGGTTGCCACTGTTAAGGCATATCGGGGGCTCTTCAAGCAGGGCGTCATCTCTAGATTCCAGCCAATTTTGCATTCAAAAAGTGAAACTGCTCCCTCCCATCTGAGCCTGCCATGCACCCAAACAATAGATTTCTCCCACATACGGGGTATCTGCATACTCAAATGAAGAGAGAAAAATGCACACCAGATTTTAGGGTCCTTTTTTTTTTTTTTTTTTTTTTTTTTCCTTGTTATGCTTGTGAAAATAAAAAAACAATTGGGTCAAAAAATTTTTTTGTAAATAAGTTAAATGTTCATGGTTTCCTTTCAGTTGCTTCACGAGAACTGAAGCAATGTGGTGGTTAAACTTCTTGAATGTGGTTTTGAGCACTGGGGGTTACAGATTTTAAACTGGTGTCGCTTGTGGGTATCTTCTATCATATAGGGCCTTCAGTCACTTCAAGTGTGATGTGGTGCCTTAACCCCTTAGTGACAGCCAATTTGGTACTTGATGACAAAACAACTTAAAATTCTGACCACTGTCACTTTATGAAGCTATAGCTCTAGAACGCTTCAACGTATCGATACCCACTGATTCTGAGACTCCTTTTTTCGTGACATATTGTACTTCATGTTAATGGTAACATTTCTTCGATATAAGTTTCCTTTATTTATAAAAAAGTGGCAAAAATTTAGCAATTTTCAAAGTTTTAATTTTGTACCCTTAAATCAGTGGTGTCACACAATAGTAAATAAATAACATTTCCCACATGTCAACTGTACATCAGCACAATTTTGGAAATATAATTTTTTATTTTTTTAAGACGTTATAAGGATTAAAAGTTGACCAGCGATTTTTTTTTTTTTTTTTTTTTTTTTTTTTTTTTTTTTCCCCTTTTTTGCGGTTGCAGTTATTCCATGAATAACTGACCAACACTGGCATCAGTGAAAACCTACCTGTATCATGTTTTCTCTAGGGTCTTGGCTACCCCGGTAGCTGGGGGTGCTATACACTTATTTCTCAGCGCCATTAAAAAGTGAAGCTGAGGAAGAAGTATCCTTAATTGCCTCTGTATCTGCAGTTGTTAAGGGGTTAAAAAAATGGATTTTGATGGAAAAATCAGAAATCACTGGTCAACTTTTAAACCTTCTAACTTCCTAATAAGTTATTTTTAAAACTGTGCTGCTGTAAAGGGTTCATGTGGGAAATGTTTATGAACTATTTTGTGACTCTTATTTAAGAGCAACAAAAAAAATAAGTATGGAAATTGACGATTTTTTAAATTTTATAAATGCAAGTCATATCAAAGAAATTTTATCATGATCATGTAGTACAATGTCACCAAGAAAGTCTTCAAAACAGTGGGATACGTTGAAGGGTTCCATAAGTTTTTACCACATAAAGGAACAGTGGTCAGAATTGTAAAATTTGGCTTGGTCATTAAGGGGTTAAAGTGGATTTGCACTAAAATTCTCAAATTAATGTTCCTAGTAATGCTTGTATCTCATAATCGTGCAGAATAAACAGGCTGCCAATGAACGAGAAACATGGTTGTCAACCTGTGGTTTTTTTTTTGTTTTTTTTTTACTGCAAAAGTGCCTTATTTTTAGATTTGGACTGTCCTGGAATTTCTTGGCGGTTGGCAGCCCTGATGAGAAACTGTCATCAGTGAAAATGGTTTTTATAAACTTGCTTAAATCATTGTTCTTGGCATCATAGGTCCTGTGTAATTGGGACTCTTGCTGCCAAGAATGCCAGCCTATACGCACTGTGAAGGAACAGATGATTGCAATCAGTTGCATCAGTTTTTCACTATTTGCAACGGATCGGTTTCTCCACAAATTCACCGGATCCTGCCTGATGGAAACAAACTGACGTGTGAAAGTAGCCTAACTATCTATATATTTATCTACATCTATCCATCAGGCGGGATCCGGCGAATTTTTTAAAAAATTGATCTGTTGCAAATAGTGAAAAACTGATGCAACTGATCCCTTTTTTTTTTTTTTTTTTCTTTTTGAGAGAATGAAAGATGTACATGATTTCAATGGAAAAAAATGCATGAAAATCTGGAAAGGCCGGATTCTTCATTTCACATCAGTTTCATACATTTTTCGCCGGACAGGACTGTTCTGCACTTTTTCTCCATCTGGCGGATACAGCTTTTCTGAAGGATGCAATCCGGCGCTGATACAACTTTGAGGGAAAAAAAGGATCCGGCGGAAAAAAGATCCGTTTTTTTTCAACTCGCCGGATTGTGCCTGACGGCAAAAACCTGATGTGTGAAAGCAGCCAGATATATGGATAGATACATCTATGTATCTATAAATATATCCATCTATAAATATATCTATAGATTGATATAGCCATAGATATGATGGCAAGGCCGATGTTTCTTAATGAGCGTTTAATTAAAAAAGAAAAAAAAAAAATGGCGAGGGCTCCCTGCGCAATTTTCTGCGCCAGAGGGGGAAAGCCTGGGGGCAATATTTGTAGCCCTCCCAGGCTATGAATATCAGCCCGCGTCTATCTGCGTAGCCTTTTTGTTAATTCATAGTTTTGATGCCTTCAGTGTGAATTTACAATTTTCATAGTCATGAAAATACAGAAAAATTATTAAATGAGAAGGTGTCCAAACTTTTGCTCTGTGTATGTAGTATGTACGTTGTATGTAGTATGTATGGTGTGTGTGTGTGTGTGTAGTATGGTGTGTGTGTGTGTGTGTGTAGTATGGTGTGTGTGTGTGTGTGTGTAGTATGGTGTGTGTGTGTGTAGTATGGTGTGTGTGTGTGTGTGTGTGTGTGTGTGTGTGTGTGTGTGTGTAGTATGGTGTGTGTGTGTGTGTGTGTGTGTGTGTGTGTGTGTGTAGTATGGTGGGTGTGTGTGTAGTATGGTGTGTGTGTGTGTGTAGTATGGTGTGTGTGTGTGTAGTATGGTGTGTGTGTAGTATGGTGTGTGTGTGGTGTATGGTGTGTGTGTAGTATGGTGTTTTTTTTTTTTTTTCTTTTTTTACATTAGCCAGATGATGGGACTACTACTGGCCCATCATTGGCTAATGTGTCAACCACTGTCATTGTAGCAGGCAGTGTGTGCTACAGACCCCGCCCGCACCCCATGCGTTTTTTTTTCCGCAGCATGTGCACAGCGGATTTGGTTTTCCATAGGTTTACATGGTAATTTAGACTGCATGGAAAACTGCTGCAGATCCGCAGCGTCAAAACGCTGCGGATCCGTGGTAAAAACCTAAACGTGTGCACATGGCCTTACCGATTTTGGTGGCCATTTGGTGCCTTTGGTCAGTTTGTGTAAACTGCCCCATGCTTCCTGTCCTTTCAGGAGCAGCGGGCTCCTTATCATTGGCACAATTGCCATAACTGACACTGGATGCATGAATCACAATTGGCCATTCATAAATAATTCACACCTGCAAGTCTTTTATATTTTAATATGGATTGCATACAACTATACAGTGTTTGCAATGGGGGTGGGGTGGTTACATGAAATTGTACATGCCTATGCAGTTTCCAGCAACCCCATTAGAATACGTTGCAGAAAATCCATGTTGTCTTTATCAGAACCATGATCCAAGCATTATTGCAATTCAAATGTGGTAGAGTTTTTTTTTCCACCTTCCATTAGTTTTTTATAAATCTGATTTTAAAGGTTAAGTGTGTTAAGTTGTTAAGCAGCCTTCAGAGTCCCCAGTACTCTGAATCTATCAAACACTCGGTAAGAGGTTTCCAACAGAAGCCATCTAGATTACACCATTCCATTTGATTGTGATGTGCAGATGTGTCGGGTACTGCGAAGCAAAACTTAGTATAGGCCACTGTGAAAACAGGCTCCTGAGGACCCCTACTCAGATTTTACTGAAAAATAATTTGATAAACCAGACCACCCCTTAGTGTAGTTGTACTTTTAAATCAAATCATGCACAGTTAATACATAGGATAGCTGATTTTCTATTACTGTAAAGTGCCTCCTTTAACTTCCAGGTTACAGTTTTTGCCAGAGAGTGGATAAAGGTGAGTTTGACAGAAACACACAGAAAACGACGCAGACTGAGCTTTGGACTTTACTTAAAACTATCTATGAGGACACAAAACTTTCCACCAAAGAGAAGAAACGGCTGTTGGGTCAGTTCTATAAAAGTCATCCGGGGATTTTCATCCAGTTCTTTGGTGATAAAGTGAGCACTGTGTATATGTAAAAAATAAATAAATAATGTAAATGTAAAGTGTTAATATTATATATGTTTCTAACAGTCTTTTGTGTTTAATAAAAAGGTTTACTTTTCTATTCTGTTGGTGTGCGGTGACTTGTCATTTATTACAAATGATCAATGTGGAATTGTTGGGAGTCATCCCCTTTATTAACACCACCTCAATAGTTGAAAATACCTGAAGTATATGTACACAATAATGGGGAAGTGTTCACACAGTATGACTAGCAGGGGTACATCACGGTGATCTTGCAGGCACAGGAACTGCGCAGGTTCTACCACTGCCATGAACTCTGCTTTCAGGGAACCTGTCACCAGGTATAGGTGCCCTATACAAGGCACAAACAACTGCTTTTATTTTACTCAGACAGCAGTCTGGGCATCTGTTCTAGATCTGGTGCCTCATTTCTTACAATCTCCATCCTCCTTTTCTGCTTCATGTGGATGATGCGTCAATCATCCAGTGTCCCCATTGTGCTTCTGTGCAGGCGCACTTATCTCTACCTTGCCAATGGCAAAGTACTGCAGTGCTCGCGCTCCAGCTTTCTTTATACGGTAGGTCATTGTTGCCCTTTGGCCTTTCAAAGTGCATGTGTACTACAGTACGAGAACTCCTGCACAGAAGCATGGGGGTGGGGGGACACTGGATGACTTGTCATCCACATGATGCAGGGAAGGAGGATGACGGCAATCGTAAGAGATGAGGTGTTGGATCAAGACCAGGGCTGCACTGTCCGTGTTTTTTTTTTTTTGTTTTTTTTATCACCCATGAAGGCACCACCTGAGAGCGATCTGCCCTCCAATGACAAACATACAGAATAAAAAAGGTGGCGCATTTCCACTAGATCAGTTAGTTTTCTGTCCTTGGAGAGGGAAACCTACATTCTGATTGTCCAGAGGAATGATCATTGTGGGACATGAAGACTTTACCTGGCCCAATTTACTGGGTAGTAGTATGGCACTGCTGTGGCCAGAGCAGCTGGGTCCTGAAGGCACCACAGTGGTTCCCAGGGGACATTGTCTAGTGCGTGGATGGTGGCAACATAGTAAACTGTTTGCTGGCCGCATAGTAAACTGTCTGCTGGCCGCTGCACATATCTGTGAAAGCTAGCCCTAATGAGCATGCTGGTGATATCAGGAGCAATGAAAGTGATGGATCCACTTCCAGGGTATGCTAGGGGAGGTGCCAAATTCAAATTGCAGCACTGTTGGTGGGGCATGGACTACTGGATAAAGGCTGCAGTCAGCCCAGCGGAGGAGCGGCTAAGTGACATCCTGTGAAGACCCTCAGCAGCATTGTCAGGGAGTTGGATTGAGCCAGCAGGCTGGATTAGTCCACAGCCTCCAAAGGAGGTCATTTGAAAGATGATTTCTCATAATCTGGTATCTAAAAAGCTCCTGAGTGGTAATTTACCTCTGTGAATGTTCACCTTGTAATTGGGATTTCTTGTCATTTTCCTTGTTAATGAAAACATAGAAAATGTGACCAGGCAAGCTCAGGGAAGGTTCACTGCAAGGTTACAAAATGAGGGGGTCAACAGCCATGGGATTGTAGACCACATTTTACTTAACTGTAATCAGCCGAAATAAAGACTAGAAAATGCTTTGGCATAAGATGGCTGTAAGGCTTTATTGAGGGTAACCTATATATCATTAAAATACTCTAAATTAAAACACCTTAAACAACTCGATCAGTTTAGTTGCAGACTTGACTAAACAAAATACTTCCCAAAAACATGGGTTAAATGATCCCAAATGGGCTCTCACAAGAGAAGCCTCCCCAAGGCCACACAGCAGCACCTAACCTAACATTGAAAATATCCAACCCAACCGGTGATCAATGGATGCCATCTTCTCTTTACAAACCCAACAAGAAGCCCTCTAAATCCCTATGGCGCACCGTGAAACCCCCTAGGACTGGAAGAAAATGCTCCATGGTTCTATTGAGGGAGTTGTGTATAGTCTCCAAGAAGCACATTGATTGTGTTCCAAGCCAACCGGGGAGCGACCTCTGAGAAAATCAAGGTTCACCTTGGAAACAGACCTGAGCACTTTAAGATCATGCTTCATTTGCCAAATAAGGTCCACTGAATGGATTCTCCTGAGGTCATTGCCAGCCAAATGGAACACAAGTAAATCCGGAGGGGGAAAAACTGTAAAACATAATGATTCCCCGAACCACCATATCCTAACTATCAGGATGTAAAAAATTCTGTGTAAACTCTGGCAGCTGCCCTCATCTGCACCCAGTGGACAAATGAATGTCCAATGATCCAAACAGACAGAGGAACTGGGAAATGAGCAGAAACAGATTAAAGACAAAAATCAGGGTTATTTTGTATGTACATCCAATGCGAGCTCCAACTCCCAATTTTCTTGAGTGTACCCCTACTGGAGGCCCCATGGCCGCCCCTATTCTAAAGGAATGAAATGAAAAACGGAAGCTAGAAAGGCCCAATTTACACAAGAATTGACTTAGGCTAGGTTCACACTGCGTCAGCAGCAGCCCGTTCAGCACATACGCTAACGGGCTGCTGTTAACGCAAGTGCCGACGTTACATCGCGCTAGCGCAGATAGAGCATCTGCTAGCTCTATCTGTGCTAGCAGTGACTGACCAGGAAACGCTGCAGCCCGCGCCTCAGGGTCCGTCACTCAATGACGGCACATGGCTAGCGCACGCCCATTGCATTCAATGGCGGCGTTAACGGACTACGTTACACTGCATTATGCCGCGGTGTAACGTAGTCCGTCTAACTGACGCCAAGAACGCAATGTGAACCTTGCCTAAGACAGCATTAAATTGATAAATGGTCATTGCCGAAAATTTTCATGTACGAAATACAAACAAATACCCAGGGTGTGGAGTTGAACATCCTGAGTGGAAATACCCGAACGCCAATGGGTGCTCTGGCTAACTAACTTGCTCACTCTAAATGCCCCAAAGAAAAACACGATTTAAAGAGGAAGCACTCAAATTTATTAGAACATTCAACAAGTCCAATAACCATGAGGTGAAATGGGCCTCCTTCCGTCGGGACGGAAGTGCGTTTTTTTTTGTTGTTGTTGTTTTTTAAACCTTTCATAAATTTGCTTAACTGGAAATGGCGAGAGCAACAAAACTCTCCCATGTAATTTTAGGAAAAGGGATATACCAGATAAAGGTTTTTGAATACGAGAGTGGCTGTATTTCTTCGCCACAAGACCTTGCAGATACCATAAGGTCAAAGCCAAATCGACCATGACAGGCTCCACATTATGTGAGCCAGAAAAAACACCATTCATGCCACTCAGCAATGTATGCTGCCCAAGTCAAAGGTAAAACAGACTAACGAATATAATCCACCATCACGTCGGTAGTAGCTCCAACAATTCCTGCAGACACTGAACCCCTTCCTGATCGATTTCTGGCCTCTCCTTTAAAAGTGATGACCAATTTTAAACAAACAAGCATCCATCTAGTCCATTGCACATAGCATCCACCAAACTAGCTTCCAACCACAAATTCTATTGCAAACAAACCAAAATCAATTTCCTAAGGAGTCTAGAAACAGGAGCACAAAGCGAGGCCAGCATATTGACAGCCAGCACAACGCGTCTGCAGTCAGAATGAAGCCGACTCAATAACCATGGACCCCACACGAAAACTGCAACCAAAATGGCAATTTTCAAATATGTCCGGTTCCTCGCAAAGGAAATGTCTGACGTCCACCGTTCTCGAACCCATTGGCGGTTCTATGAAATCCGAAACACAAACAGAGTCTGTAGTTAAACCCTTAGCTAGCGCTTCAATAAACTGCAACTGAACGTAATGCTGTCCATTGAAAGACTCCAAAAATTGCAATCATACTTCTAGATCAGATCAAAGTGCTTTCAAAATCCGAATATGGGCAAAGGGTGAAGATGACCCTTTAGTACAATCGACGACAAAAGACTCTTGCCATGGGCATGATCTTCAGTGCAAAGTTCAACTTCCCCAACAAGGATTGCAGCTGTTTCAGCGTAATCTTCTCCATTCGGAGAACCTCCAAAATCGTAGCATGGAGGGTAACAACTTTATCCTGTGGCAATCTAAGCTCCAGGTGAGCAGAGTCGATAACAATGCCCAGAAACTCCAAACATTCCACCGGCGCCACCATTTTGTCCTCTGCCAGTGGAACACCAAAAGACAGCTGAGAAAAAGTAGCCAATAAGGCACCACAGTCGCTCGAGCTTGGGGGCCAAAAAACAAAAAAAAATCCAAATAATGGACAAACCCCCCCCCGACTTCGCAATATGGTCGCCCATTGTAAAAATGAAGAAAACTTTTCGAAATAGAAGCATAACAAGCTGAAGCCCATCGGTAGGCATTTATTAAAGAAGAACTCGTCCCGAAAACAAAAACCCATAGCGTTGAAACCATTGTGGCAAACGGCCAAAAGCCAAAATGCAGATTTGATATCTGCCTTAGCCAACAGACAACCAACTCCAAACCTCTGGAGAAGGGAAATGGCAGCATTAAAAGTGTAAGGTACCATCGCCAAAAAATCGGCGACCTCTTCGTTCAAGGAGCCGCCTGGAGGATACGATAGGTGATGTATAACCCAAAACGCTTCAGTGTCCTTCTTGGGCATCACCCCAAGCGAAGATACCCTAAAATCCTGAAATGGAGGTTCCAAAAATGGGCCAGATATACGGCCTAGTGATAATTCCTTAAAAATATACTCCTCAACCAAGGCCTCATGCAAAAAAAAATAATTAAGGTTATCATAGCGCCTGCAACCATTTCCTAAAAACTCAAACGAAAAAAATGGTTGAAAACTCAATGATTAACTGAGATTTTGCCCGGTCTGGAAATATGTCTAGCAATGGTCGCATTGCGGTTACTCACTGGAGTTCAATTCTTTGCTGTTAGTATCCCTGGGTGACACGGATTGCTGGCTAACACCCAATTTCTTGAAGCACTTGGAGGTGGAATGGGAGCCCCCACAAAAAGATCACTCCTGTCTGACTCGACATGTGTTCGACCATTTGCAGCCTGCATCATTAAAGGAGAAACAAACTCCTTTTCTCGCAGGCTGTGTGTTGCTCGACCTCTGAAAGGGCTGATGCTGTGGGAGCATGAGACTAATCCAGAGGCCCACATCCTTGACTCCCCAAACTACATTGTGTTGTACAGCCAACTTCTGACGGAAGCACTCGTCATAAGTTAGCTAAGCGGAGCTGCCAAAGTGTAAACTTCTAGGATTATGTTTACATGCTGAAACAGCCCTGTACTCAAACCTGGTTCCTTCTCCCCAAGAACCGCTGAACTGATTGAAAACGCTTGTAATCATGACAGAAATGACCTATTACGGTATTTATCCATATCCAGATCTGCTTATTTGGTCTCCCATGACAACACCATGAGAGAGGGGATCCGCCCCTTCAGGGACAGGAAACCTACAGACATAAAAGGGCGGCACCTCTCCGCATCAGTTGGTTTCCTGTCCCTGACAGGCGAACCTCTTCAGACCTACCTCTGTGGAAGACTGAAGATGTGCCCAGGCCCGGCAGGTCAACTCAGGCAGCGGGGGTCCCCTGCCTCGGCCAGTCCAGTGTGCTGGAAGCTTCACAGTGCAGGGGAACTGCACATGTAGGTGACTGCAGAAGAAGCAGCCTCCGGAGAGGAGAGCGAGCTTGGTGGTGGTCCATCGTCGCAGATGCGGGTGAGTATGCACTGTGGGGGTGTCTGTCTCCTGGGGCTGTGCCCAGCTTGTGGCGGTGTTTCCCTGGCGGGCCGGTGGATCCGGCAGGGAACATACATGTGTTGCGTGTCCGATTACCCGGGGCACGCGTGGCGCCATCCGGGATGCCCGGATGAAAGCGGCCGGGTCACGTCCTCAGAGACATGGCCGCAGTGGGTGTCGGGGATGGGCCTTGATGACGTGGCTGAGGTCGCCGGTAAATCTGGCTGCCACAGCGGTGAGTTGGGGGGCTCGGTGTGTCGGGGCTGGAAGCCACCATGGGAGCAAGGGCTGGCCGGATGTGAGATCACCGTGTGCGGGTCGGGGGCGCGGTTATAGGGGTGGCACGCCCAGCGGCCTGCATGGTAGCACTGGGCAGTCGACACAGATCCTGCTGGCCCAGACCGGGGGTGGTACCAAAGGGGGAGTGGCTAGAACTACTTAAGGAAGCCAGGCTGGGTGCCCGGTGATTCTAAGTCCATATTACAAGTGGAGAAGCCCCACATGAGTCACCCAGCAACGATCGTGTAGTGTCACAACAGGTGATTGTGTTGGTGACATGAGATCCAGTCGAAAGAGTAGACTGGACGAGTATCCAGCCCATAAGGAAGACCCTTTGCCTGAGAGGCCCCCCGCAAACTATAGTACCATTCAGTTGCACATCACTGGTAAAAGTCCTCTGTAGACTGTGAGCCCTCGCAGGCAGGGTCCTCTCCTTCTGTACCTGTGTGCCTTATTTTTGCTCATGTTTATTGTACTTGTCTATATTTGCCCCTTTTCACATGTAAAACACCATGGAAAAATGTCATATAAAAATGAATAATAATAGTTCACTTGGTGATGTAGTTTTTCCCCTTATCTCTCCATATTTTGTTAGGGGAAAAAATGTACCTCTAAGGTCAAACACCAAGGATTGTGCAGTTTGCGGAGTTCTGCTACCAGACCACTATGGGAAAAAGCTATGCCAGCCTTGCATTCAGCAGATGGTGGGGGAGGAGACTCCAGACTTTGCTTTCAGTTTAAGGGAGATGGTTAGAGCAGAGGTCAGGGGTTCAGTAAGATCCCTTTCCCAAGAGATGGTCCTTTAAGAAAGAAGACCCATGTCTCCGGTGTCAGTGTCTGAAAGTGAGCCTGGGGAGATTGTTTCAGATTCATTGTCTTCATCTTTGTCATCTTCAGAGGCCCGGTCAGGCTGTTCCTGCTTCCCCCTTGATCAAGTAGACCGACTAGTGAAGGCAGCCAATAATACAATGGGGATTGTAGAGCCCCGGCCGGAGAGGTCCATGCAGGATGTGATGTTTAGATCGGAAAGTTCCAAGATCCTTTCCGCTAAATGATAAGATCAGTTCACTAATTGTGCGTGAATGGAAGAAGCCTGAGAGGAAAGGGTCTTTTCTTCCAGCCTTCAAGAGAAGATACCAGTTTGAGGAGTCGTCCTCCTGGGATAAAGCCCTGAAGCTACAACCCCTGGCAAAAATTATGGATTCCCCGGCCTTGGAGGATGTTCATTCAGTTGATTAGTTTTGTGCCATGTCTGTGATCTGCTTTTTTTTCTACAAAATTAAATTAATTTCAAATGGCAACTTTCTGGCTTTAAGAAACACTAAAAAATCAAGAACAAAAAATGTGGTAGTCCGTAATGGTTACTTTTTTTTAGCCAAGCATAGGGGGAAAATTATGGAGTCACTCAATTCTGAGGGAAAAAAAATTATGGAATCCTGAAAAAAACAAAAAACACTCCAAAACATCACTAGTATTTTGTTGCACCACCTCTGGCTTTTATAACAGCTTGCAGTCTCAGGCATGGACTTAATGAGTGTCAAACAGTACTCTTCATCAATCTGGCTCCAACTTTCTCTGATTGCTGTTGCCAGATCAGCTTTTAAGGTTGCAGCTTTGTCATGGACCATTTTCTTCAACTTCCACCAAAGATTTTCAATTGGATTGAGATCTGGACTATTTGCAGGCCATGACATTGACCTTATGTGTCTTTTTTCAAGGAATGTTTTCAGTTTTTGCTCTATGGCAGGATGCATTATCATCTTGAAAAATGATTTCATCATCCCTAAACATCCTTTCGATTGTGGGATAAGAAAAGTGGCCAAAATATCAACATAAACGTGTGCATTTATTGAAGATGTAATGACCGCCATCTCCCCAGTGCCTTTACCTGACATGTAGCCACATATCATGAATGACTGTGGAAATTTGCATGTTCTCTTCAGGCAGTCATCTTTATAAATCTCATTGGAACGGCACCAAACAAAAGTTCCAGCATCATCACCTTGCCCAATGCAGATTTGTGATTCATCACTGAATATGACTTTCATCCAGTCATCCACAGTCCACGATTGCTTTTACTTAGCCCATTGTAACCTTGTTTTTCTATTCCCCACGACAGCACCCTCTGAGAGATGGGATCCACCCCTAGGAACAGGAAACCTACAGAGAGATAAAAGGGGCGGCCCCCCCTCGCTCCTCAGTTGGTTTCCTGTTCCTAGAAGGGAACCTATGGAGAAGATTCCTGAAGATGAAGAGGAAAACTCACCTGGATTGCGTCCTGTGCAGTTCTGGCTGAGTGGCAGGGGCTCCAGTGTGGGTAAAAGGGTTGGGGGAATGTTCCTGCGGGCTCCCCCCTCCTCTGTGACACATGAGGAACAAGGCTTCCCATGTGCTTTTAATAGTCTCCCTGCTGGGACTCTGTTTGATGGACCGTCTCACTATTGCAATCGCAGCGCTGGCATATGACAAGCCTGTTTGGCAGAGGCCTGGCGGTGAGAGAGCACCGCAAGTTTGCAGCTGGAAGCCCCACCGCCTTTCTCCCGGAGCAGCGCGAGAAGTACCTGGGTAGTGGTCCGGTAAGAGGCGCTGCTGTATAGCTCCGACATCCTGCATGGACGCGCGCGCATGCGCCGTATGGAGTGCGCCCCGGAAGTAGATAGGTATACTTCCGGGAGCGCTGTAATGGAGGAATGGCATGCTGCTGCTTAACCTATTCTGGGGCACATAGAGCGGTGGTACTAAGACTGTCCCATCCGGAGCGGGATCCACAGCTGGGGTAATGAAAACAAAAAAAATGGGTGTATGAGTTCACTTGCACTATATAAGGCACTCAGTTACGTTAGTATGTGCGCCAATATGTCAACCCCAAGTGATAATACTGCGCGCCCACTGGAGGAGCTAATGTCACCGACACGTGATACTAGCAAAAAGAGTAGTGGACGCTCCAAAATAAGTGATTCCACTGAAAAATCGGGAAAGGACAGAGGATCAACCTGGTCCACACCCCAGGATAAGCAAACATCCCTACAGCCGGTATTTTATATGGTCATACAGCTGGGTGAGTTTTGATTTAAACTTCTCTGGACTCATGGTCGCCTATTTGTTTCTATTGCTTTCATAGGCCAAAAAGATGGGAAAGACCAAGCATAAGCAGTGTGCATTATGTTCTGAACCTCTGCCTGATACATATCCTAAAAGATTATGCCAGTTTTGCATAAGTAGTACCTTACAGGAGGAGGGGTCGGTCAAAATGGAGGACATTCGTTTAATGATCCGACAGGAACTACAGTCCTTTAGTGGCCCCTCCATGAATGTAGAAAGGAAATCAGCAAAATATTACCCTCACCCAGAGCTGACACTTCTTCAGAGAGTGGGGAGATAGACTCAGATATTTCACAAGCTTCTGGTTCTTCAGACGACGAAGATTATGTATGTTTTCCAACAGAGGGTGTTAATAATCTAATTAAATCGGTAAGAGACACAATGGGTCTGTCAGAATCCAAAGAACCCCAGACTCCGCAAGAAGTTGTTTGCGGGTCTCTCCCAGCGGAAAGGTTGTGTGTTCCCAGTAATTCAGACTTTTAAAGATCTGGTTAAGAGAGTGGAACAAACGGGCAAAAAGGGTTAGTGCCTATAGGTTGTAAAAGACGCTACCTGTTTGACGAGGACCTAGCGACTTGGGCTAAAATACCTAAGGTGGATGCTGCGGTAGCCTCTACTTCTCGCCAATCCTCCTTGCCTGTAGAGGATGCAGGGACCCTGTCTGACCCAATGGATCGGAAATCGGATGCTCTTCTAAAAAAATCCTGGGAAGCATGCATTACTGCATTTAAGCCAGCAATTTCAGCCACATGTACGGGCAGATCTATGCTAGTTTGGCTGGATCAGCTGGACCAGAATATAAAGAATGGAATGTCAAGAGAGAAATTACGCTCTACTATTCCCTTGATTAAAGGTGCTGCGGCTTTTTTGTCAGATGCCTCTATAGACTCTCTCCATTTGGCAGCCAGGACAGCTAATCTAACTCATACAGCTCGTAGAGTGTTATGGTTAAAGAACTGGAAAGGTGATACCCAATCCAGGTCTAAGCTTTGTGCGATACCCTGTCAGGGTGAGTACCTTTTTGTGCTTGATGATATCCTGACTAAAGCAGGTGAGCGGGGAAAAAAGGGTTTCCTAATCCTTTCATTCCCTCCTACAGAAGGGCATTCAGGAAGCCGGCATTTGGCAGGACAAAGGACTTTAAAGATTGCTGGAATAACAGAGAAGGGGAACCTATTTATCAGACGCCCCTTCAAACATGCTGATAGATCCCGCTAGTTCTTTCCTGCTAATAGGGGGTAGATTACTACATTTTAGTCATCAATGGAGGAAGATAACTGCTAATTCCTGGGCCATTAATATCGTGTCATCCGGCCTTACCTTAGACCTTATCCGGAAACCTCCGGATTCTTTCCTTTTGACTTCCTTAAATTCCCAGCCACAGCAGGAGTCATTAGAGTTAGAAATTAAGTCTCTCCTGGCTAAACGAGTATTAATAGAAGTGACAAGGGCTCAAAGAGGGAAGGGATTTTACTCTCCCTGATTCCCAAAGCTGATGGTTTATTCAGGACTATAATAAATTTCAGAAAATTACCAAATTATTATTAGAAGTAATGTCCTTTTTAAGACTCAAAGACACCCTAGTTATTCCGTATCTGGATGACCTTTTAATAGAAAGGAAATCCCCCTTTCAATGTGAAAAGAGGTTGGGGGAGGTGGTTGTTTCTTTGCAAACACTTGGCTGGATTATCAACTGGGAAAAATCCAGACTCCAGCCTGTGACGTGTCAAAGATTCCTTGGACTTCTTCTAGACTCGGTAAGCCAGAAATGTCTGCTTCCTGAGGAAAAGAAGACATCCACAGTAAATAAAGTGAGCCTATCGGTTGAAGAACGTTGTATGTCATTAAGAAAAGCTATGTCTTTGCAAGGTTCATTAACATTAAGTATCCCTGCGGTAAGGTGGGCACAACTACATAGTAGAAAACTACAAAGGTTGGTCCTAGAGGAAGATATCAGAATGCAGGGACATTTAGAATGCACAATATTCCTCTCATCAGATGTAGTTCGCCCCCTTACATGGTGGTTAGACTTAAAAAATCTCTCGGGTGGAGTTCCTTGGGTAATAGTCCCTTCTAACATAATTACCACAGACGCTAGTCTTTGGGGCTGGGGTGCACATTTCAAAGAGGAGGTAGTTCAGGGTCAATGGTCTAGGGCAGAAACTAGTGACTCTTCTAATGTTAAGGAATTGAGGGCAGTATATTATGCCATACTCCACTTTCTTCCGAGGCTCCCATACAAGAATTTTTTCCGACAACACTACCTCAGTAGCTTACCTAAACCATCAAGGAGGTACGCGGTCAAACAGTCTCATGAGTGTTACAACAAGCATCATGAATTTAGCCGAGAGGCATCTTTTGTTCCTGTCAGCTGTACATATCAGGGGTATAGACAATTTTTACGCAGACTTTCTCAGCCGCCCTTTATCAAGGAGAATGGATGCTCAACAGACGGACCTTCAAAATAACTACCCGATGGGGTGTTCCGCAGATAGACTTGTTTGCAACAAGATCCAACAGACAGGTCAAAATATTCACCTCATTGTGCAGACAGGACAATCCGGACGTATTCAACGCCCTGCAGGTTCCATGGACATTCAGTCTGGGCTATGCCTTTCCCCCATGGAATCTTCTTCCTATAGTTATCAGGAAGATAAGGGAGAAAGGGGCAAGAGTAATGTTGATAGCTCCATTTTGGCCCAAAAGGCCATGGTTTTCATGGCTAAGGGCAATGTCTATTTCCGACCTTTGGATTCTTTCACAAACCAGAGACCTACTGTCACAGGGGCCCTTCTTTCACCCTCAGGTCAAGGTTATGAACTTGACAGCTTGGAATTTGAGAGGCAATTATTGAAACTTAGAGGATTCTCTGAAGGTTTAATAAATACCCTTATGAAAAGTAGAAAACCATACACTACAAAAATTTACGCTAAGGTCTGGAGGAAATTTCTTGTGTTTCACACAGGTTTCTACAGACGTACCTATATTTCCCATATTGGAGTTTCTGCAGAGAGGGCTTGAATTGGGTCTCTCTCTAAACACTCTGAAAGTTCAGATTTCAGCTCTAGGAACTCTCTTTAATTATGACATTGCAGGTAATAGATGGGTTTCTCGTTTTCTATCTGCTTGTCAACAATCAAAGCCAATCCATACACCACAGGTCCCACCATGGGATCTAAACTTAGTTCTGGACGCGTTAACAGAAAGCCCTTTTGAGCCAATTCATATAGCCTCATTGAAATATCTCGTTAAAGACAATATTATAAGGGTACCGTCTCACAGTGGCACTTTTGTCGCTACGACGGTACGATCCGTGACGTTCCAGCGATATCCATACGATATCGCTGTGTCTGACACGCAGCAGCGATCAGGGACCCTGCTGAGAATCGTACGTCGTAGCAGATCGTTTGGAACTTTATTTCGTCACTGGATCTCCCGCTGTCATCGCTGGATCGGTGTGTGTGTGACACCGATCAAGCGATGCGTTCGCTTGTAACCAGGGTAAACATCGGGTTACTAAGCGCAGGGCCGCGCTTAGTAACCCGATGTTTACCCTGGTTACCATCGTAAATGTAAAAAAAAACAAACCATACATACTCACATTCCGGTGTCCGTTAGGTCCCTAGCCGTCTGCTTCCCGCACTGACTGCCGGCCGGAAAGTAAAAGCACAGTGGTGACGTCACCGCTGTGCTCTGCTTTCACTTTACGGCCGGCACTCAGTCAGTGCGGGAAGCAGACGGCGAGGGACCTGACGGACACCGGAATGTGAGTATGTACTGTTTGTTTTTTTTTACATTTACGATGGTAACCAGGGTAAACATCGGGTTACTAAGCGCGGCCCTGCGCTTAGTAACCTGATGTTTACCCTGGTTACCCGGGGACCTCGGCATCGTTGGTCGCTGGAGAGCTGTCTGTGTGACAGCTCCCCAGCGACCACACAACGACTTACCAACGATCACGGCCAGGTCGTATCACTGGTCGTGATCGTTGGTAAATCGTTTTGTGTAACGGTACCCTTAGTAGCCTTGGTATCTGCTTGGAGAGTGAGCAATCTCCAAGCTTTGTCAATAGATCCTCCATTTTTATCAATAAGATCTGATAGGACGGGTCCGTCTTTAAAATTATTCTATCTTCCCAAAGTCGCTACTAAATTTCATAGGTTTATAAGCACAGTCCAATATAGTAGAGGAATATAACCTCAAATATAACATCTACACCTCCCTAAAACAAATTGTTTAGGGCAAAAGAAGATCCATTCCATATAGATTTTTTTTTTTTAAATAAATTTTATTTCCAATAATATTTAAAAATTCAAGCAGGATTAACAAAGTGACAAGTTCAAGTCAATATATCAGATGTCATTGCTCCAAGTGGATTTTAAGCTCATAAACATAGTAAAAACTATATCATTTTGTAGTCCATTTCAAAATATATAGGTCCAACAGTAATCCCTGTAAAGTGCATGTGCCAAACATTAACGAGAGTTATAGTGCTGGAACCATATGTTAAAGTAAAGAGAATGTATTCTCTGCTAAGACAGAAGTAAAAATAGAGTACTTGTATATACTTACATAAAGTGCCTATGAGCTTGATGTGCAAAAGACTTGATTAAATGTCACCACCCCGACGACGCAGTTTCGCCATATGCTTCTTCAAAAAGGGGGCGATACTAACTAGCAGGTCTGCCTTCATTTTATAGAGCGATGATAGATCTCATTGGTGGTCAGTGTTTATTTGGCACATGTCCGTTGGACCCTGCATCCCTTATTAAAAAGACTTCCGAGTCAAGCCGCGCTGGAGTTCAGTGTGGAACACAAGCGGACCATAGTGCGCAGGACCGGAAGTCTTCGGAACAGCTGAACTAACATGCGCACCATCTGACCCACAATGAATATACATATACCGTGGCAATGCTTGCAGGGGGTATGGCCAAAGATTATGGACTCACTGGGAACTATATGGCTAAACTGTTGTACGCATCCTCTGACCCACAATAAATGTATATATATATACCATAGCGATGTATGCAAGGGGCGTGGCCAAAAAATGCGATCTCACTACATAGTTATTAAGGTTGAAGGAAGACTGTAAGTCCATCTAGTTCAACCCATAGCCTAACCTAACATGCCCTAACATGTTGATCCAGAGGAAGGCAAAAAAAACCCATGTGGCAAAGAGTAACTCCACCATGGGGAAAAAAATTCCTTCCCGACTCCACATACGGCAATCAGACTAGTTCCCTGGATCAACGCCTTATCAAGGAATCTAGTGTATATACCCTGTAACATTATACTTTTCCAGAAAGGTATCCAGACCCCTCTTAAATTTAATTAATGAATCACTTATTACAACATCATACGGCAGAGAGTTCCATAGTCTCACTGCTCCTACAGTAAAGAATCCGCGTCTGTTATTATGCTTAAACCTTCTTTCCTCCAGACGTAGAGGATGCCCCCTTGTCCCTGTCTCAGGTCTATGATTAAAAAGATCATCAGAAAGGTCTTTGTACTGTCCCCTCATATATTTATGCATTAAAATAAGATCACCCCTTAGAATTCGTTTTTCCAAACTAAATAGCCCCTAGTGTAATTACCTATCTTGGTATTGCAGACCCCCCAGTCCTCTAATAACCTTGGTCGCTCTTCTCTGCACCCGCTCCAGTTCAGCGATGTCTTTCTTATACACCGGAGACCAGAACTGTGCACAGTATTCTAAGTGTGGTCGAACTAGTGACTTGTATAGAGGTAAAATTATGTTCACCTCATGAGCATCTATGCCTCTTTTAATACATCCCATTATTTTATTTGCCTTTGTAGCAGCTGCCTGACACTGGCCACTGAATATGAGTTTGTCATCCACCCATACACCCAGGTCTTTTTCATTGACGGTTTTGCCCAGAGTTTTAGAATTAAGCACATAGTTATACATCTTATTACTTCTACCCAAGTGCATGACTTTACATTTATCCCCATTAAAGCTCATTTGCCATTTATCAGCCCAAGCTTCTAGTTTACATAAATCATCCTGTAATATAAAATTGTCCTCCCCTGTATTGATTACCCTGCAGAGTTTAGTGTCATCTGCAAATATTGAAATTCTACTCTGAATGCCCCCTACAAGGTCATTAATAAATATGTTAAAAAGAAGAGGGCCCAATACTGACCCCTGTGGTACCCCACTGCTAACCGCAACCCAGACCGAGTGTGCTCCATTAATAACCACCCTTTGTTTCCTATCCCTGAGCCAGCTCTCAACCCACTTACACATATTTTCCCCTATCCCCATTACTCTCATTTTATGTAACAACCTTTTGTGTGGCACCGTATCAAAAGCTTTGGAAAAGTCCATATACACTACGTCCACTGGGTTCCCTTGGTCCAGTCCGGAACTTACCTCTTCATAGAAGCTGATCAAATTAGTCTGACATGAACGGTCCCTAGTAAACCCGTGCTGATACTGGGTCATAAGGTTATTCCTCTTCAGATACTCCAGTATAGTATCCCTTAGAATGCCCTCCAGGATTTTACCCACAGTAGAGGTTAAGCTTACTGGCCTATAATTACCGAGTTCAGTTTTTGCCCCTTTTTTGAATATTGGCACCACATTTGCTATACGCCAGTCCTGTGGTACAGACCCTGTTATTATGGAGTCTTTAAAGATTAAAAATAATGGTCTATCAATGATTGTACTTAGTTCCTGCAGTACTCGGGGGTGTATCCCATCCGGGCCCGGAGATTTGTCAATTTTAGTTATTTTTAGACGCCGCTGTACTTCCTGCTGGGATAAGCAGGTGACATTTAATGGGGAATTTTTATCACTAGTCATTTTGTCTGCCATGGGGTTTTCTTTTGTAAATACTGATGAAAAAAAGTCATTTAGCATATTGGCTTTTTCCTCATCCTCATCCACCATTTCCCCCAGATTATTTTTAAGGGGGCCAACACTGTCATTTTTTAGTTTCTTACTATTTATATAGTTAAAGAATATTTTGGGATTATTTTTACTCTCTCTGGCAATGAGTCTCTCTGTCTCAATCTTTGCTGCCTTGATTTGCTTTTTACAGAATTTATTTAATTTTCTGTATTTATTTAATGCCTCCTCACTACCTACTTCCTTTAATTCTCTAAATGCTTTCTTTTTGTCCCTTATTGCGCCCCTTACAGCTCTATTTAGCCATATTGGTTTCCTCCTATTTCTAGTATGTTTATTCCCATACGGTATATACTGTGCACAGGTCCTATCCAGGATGCTAATAAACGTCTCCCATTTTCTATGTGTATTTTTGTGTCTCAGGATATCGTCCCAGTTAATTGCACCAAGATCCTCTCTCATCCGTTGGAAATTTGCCCTCCTGAAGTTTAGTGTCCTTGTCACCCCCCTACTACCCATCTTATTAAAGGTTACATGAAAACTTATTATTTTGTGATCACTATTCCCCAAGTGACCCCCAACCCTTATATTTGATATGCGGTCTGGCCTGTTGGTTAATATTAGGTCTAGCAGTGCCCCCCTTCTTGTTGGGTCCTGAACCAGTTGTGAAAGGTAATTGTCTCTCCTAGTTGTCAAAAACCGATTACCTTTGCTGGAACTGCAGGTCTCTGTTCCCCAATCTATTTCAGGGTAGTTGAAGTCCCCCATAATAATGACTTCTCCTTGAGTCGCAGCTTCATCTATTTGCTTTACGAGGATATTCTCCATTGCTTCCATTATTTTTGGAGATTTATAACAAATCCCTATCAGTAATTTATTATTTTTTCCCCCTCCCCTATTATTACAGACCCTCTCATCCCTTGGCATCACAGACTTGGCCCTATCCTGGATCTCATCATACCTAACAGACCGGACATTCAGCGTCTCCCACTCACACACCACCTCCTCACCTCGCCCCCTATCTGTCGGAGTCCCACAAGGTTCAGTCCTTGGGCCCCTGCTCTTCTCCATTTACACCTTTGGCCTGGGACAGCTCATAGAATCTCATGGCTTTCAGTATCACCTCTATGCTGATGACACACAGATCTACATCTCTGGACCAGATATCACCTCCCTACTAACCAGAATCCCTCAATGTCTGTCCACTATTTCATCCTTCTTCTCCGCTAAATTTCTGAAACTTAACATGGACAAAACAGAATTCATTATCTTTCCCCCATCTCACGTGACCCCCCCAACGAACCTAATCCATTACAGTAAATGGCTGCCCACTCTCCCCAGTCCCACAAGCTCGCTGCCTCGGGGTTATCCTTGATGCTGATCTCTCCTTCAAACCACATATCCAAGCCCTTTCCACTTCCTGCCGACTTCAACTCAAAAATATTGCACGAATCTGTTCATTCCTCAACCAAGAATCTGCAAAAACCCTAGTCCATGCCCTCATCATCTCTCGCCTTGACTACTGCAACCTCCTGCTCTGTGGCCTCCCCTCAAACACTCTCGCACCCCTCCAATCTATTCTAAACTCTGCTGCCCGACTAATCCACCTGTCCCCCCGCTATTCTCCGGCCTCTCCCCTCTGTCAATCCCTTCACTGGCTCCCCATTGCCCAGAGACTCCAGTACAAAACCCTAACCATGACGTACAAAGCCATCCACAACCTGTCTCCTCCTTACATCTGTGACCTCATCTCCCGGTACTTTCCTACACGCAACCTCCGATCCTCACAAGATCTCCTTCTCTACTCCCCTCTTATCTCCTCTTCCCACAATCGTATACAAGATTTCTCTCGCGTATCACCCCTACTCTGGAACCCTCTACCACAACACATCAGACTCTCGCCCACCATCGAAACCTTCAAAAAGAATCTGAAGACTCACCTCTTCCGACAAGCCTACAACCTGCAGTAACCACCGATCGACCAAACCGCTGCATGACCAGCTCTACCCTCACCTACTGTATTCTCACCCATCCCTTGTAGATTGTGAGCCTTCGCGGGCAGGGTCCTCTCTCCTACTGTACCAGTTATGACTTGTATTGTTCAAGATTATTGTACTTGTTTTTATTATGTATACCCCTCCTCACTTGTAAAGCGCCATGGAATAAATGACGCTATAACAATAAATAAATAATAATAATTTTCATTAAATTCACCTATATTATCACGCAGGATGGGTTTTAAGGAAGATTTTACATATAGACACACCCCTCCCCCTCGCTTATCTGTACGGTCATTTCTGAACAGGCTATAGCCCTGCAAGTTAACAGCCCAGTCATGGCTCTCATCCAGCCACGTCTCAGATATCCCCACCATGTCATAATTATGCTCCAACAACATTAGTTCTAATTCATCCATTTTGTTGGCGAGGCTTCTGGCATTAGTATACATGCACTTGATGTTACTCTCTGTACCTCTATTCTTTCTTAAATTACTAACTGTTCTAACCCCACCCCCCATGCCACTGCCACCCCCAACTTCCTTATTTGTGCCCAGGTCTCTATCTGCACTATCTTCCCCTCCTATAAAATGAATACCCTCCCCCCCAATCCCTAGTTTAAACACTCCTCCAACCTTCTAACCATTTTCTCCCCCAGCACAGCTGCCCCTTCCCCATTGAGGTGCAGCCCGTCCCTAGCGTAGAGCCTGTAGCCAACTGAGAAGTCGGCCTAGTTCTGCAGGAACCCAAACCCCTCCTTCCTACACCAATTCTTGAGCCACTTATTAACCTCCCTAATCTCCCGTTGCCTCTCTGGCGTGGCACGTGGTACAGGCAGTATTTCGGAAAATACCACGTTGGAGGTCCTTGCTTTCAGCTTGCAGCCTAATTCCCTGAAATCATCTTTAAGGACCTTCCACCTACCTCTAACTTTGTCATTTGTGCCAATGTGCACCATGACCGCTGGGTCCTCACCAGCCCCTCCCAGTAATCTGTCCACCCGATCAGCGATGTGTCGGACTCGAGCGCCAGGTAGGCAGCACACCGTCCGACGATCCCTGTCTTTGTGACAGATTGCCCTATCTGTTCCCCTAATAACTGAGTCCCCCACTACCAGCACCTGTCTGGCCTGCACTGCTCTCCTATTTCCCTCCTTACTGGAGCAGTCACTCCTCCGGCTTTCAGAGGACATGCCTGGCTGCAGCAGTGCTACCCCTGTACTGGCACCCCCCTCATCTGCCAACTTAGCAAACTTATTGGGGTGTGCCAGATCAGGACTAGCCTCCCTGGCACTCTTCCCTCTACCCCGCCTTCTATCTGTCATCCAGCTAACTGCCACACTGTCCTGCAGCTCCATCCTACCATCCCCCTCCTCATCTATCCCATTGAGCGTCTGCTCTGTGAGCAGAAGACTCCTCTCCATATTGTCTATGGATCTCAGTGTTGCCAGCTGCACATTTAGATCCAGTATCTGGGTTTCCAAATGCACAATGTGCTCACATCTCGCACAGCAGTATGCACCCTCGACCGGCTGGTCAAGGACTGCATACATGTGGCAAGATGTGCACTGGATGGCATTAACAATTGTGGAGCACATTTCCTAATGGGGATTGCACCACACAGAAACGTTAATTAAAAATAAATACAAAGTATTAATTAAAAAAAAAAAAAAACACAGAAGCAATTCCTCCCTTGGAAACTCCCTGATTCCAAAGTCACTGAATCACAAGTCACACTTACCGCCGTTCACACTTACGCTCAGGTCACACTCAGCTCGCTCACACTCGCTGTGCTGAAGATTTATAGATTTTTTTTTTTCTCTCTATCTCCCCTCAACAGCAATCCACCTTGCTGTTCAGATGCACTTCCAAAAAGGAGATATGTATTAGCGGAATAGGTGAAAGAGGGAGGGCACTATGAAAAGATATGTGCAAATATATCTATGGCATAGTGTAATGCCTATATATTATGGGAAACATAACCCGCAATAAATATATATAATAATGTGTACAGGGGGTGTGGCCAAACTCCGGTCTCATTAAAGAATATGCACAGGTAAAAAGAACAGAGAAAGAAAAAAATATGTGCAAGTGTTAAGATGTGTCTGACATAGTGCCTCTACCATACGTAGAACCTAAGTATAGAACAGAAATATATTGCAGTGAAAGAAATACTAATGACTAACATATACACAAACATAGTATATGAATCCAACTACTAATCCCTGTAAAGAAGTAGGGCATATAAGTGCGATTAAATACATAAAGAAAAGTGACGTATATATATATACCACTATCAATTATGATGTGAACATCATTAAATGGTGATGCTAAAGTCTTTTTAGAGTCTCCAATCCCAAATAGTCATGCTCTCCTTGCTTTTTCAATGTTCTTGTATAGGACACTCCATTCGAACCCATCGGACCAACATAAAAGAAAGAAATCCAATGATAGCCGAACCCCATAAGGCAGCACCAACCAGATGGACAACTAAAAAAACTGCAAATAAAATAAATTAAGAACAATACACAATAAAATGCATAAAATCACAATCACTAAAACATGATTGGAAAGGAAATTAAAGAAAATTAGAGAAAAGCACTGAAACCCGGATTTTCATTCAAGCCTTGAGGTGCTAGGGTGCTCAGTCTATAAATCCATTTACTCTCAGTTTTAGCAAGAATTTTCCCCAAATCCCCACCCCGCACTCCCAAGTCAATCTGGTCAATAGCCTTAATTTTAAGGCCTGATGGATTACTCCCGTGATAAAACTTAAAGTGCTTGGGCAAAGTCTTTAAACTACTCACGTCGGTGATGGAAAGAGATCTTTCAATGTCTCTTATGTGTTCACATGTTCGAATTTTGAGTTCTCTTGTTGTTAGTCCTATGTAGACCTTTCCACAAGGGCATTCAGCATGGTAAATAACCCCTTTTGAGGAGCAGTTCAAAGTTTTACGGATATCAAAAATTCTTGTCCCATCATAATTTTTAAAGGTTTTACTCTTCACCAAATTGCGGCATGCTTTACACATTCCACATGGAAAAAAGCCATATTCGGAATTTCTTAGATAGGGACGAGAACGGGATGGGTCATAGTGACTATGTACCAGGGAATCTCTCAAATTAGTTGCTCGTCTTGCGACAATAGAAGGTGTCACAGGTAAAATTTTCTTTAAGATAGGGTCCATCAACTGTATATTCCAATGCTTATTGATTATTTGAGTAAGATCATTCCATTGTTTGTTATAGTCCGTTATAAACCGCACTTGTCTAGGTTCTTCTTGATCTGCTTGCGTCTTTCTTACCATATAATTGCTCCCTAGGAGTGTTAAATGCCTTCCTAAAGCCTTTTTTAATCTGCCTCCTACTGTATTCACGATCAAGGAAGCGTCTGGACATATCTTTGGCCTGTTCTATGAAGGCATCATCTCCTGAGCTTATTTTTCTAATTCTCATAAACTGACCTACCGGAATCCCATCTATCGTGGGTTTATGGTGAGCAGAAGTTGCATGTAATAAAGTATTAGTGGTGGTAGGTTTTCGATATACATTAGTTGTTATATTACCATCCGGAAGAGTTGAGAGATGTAAATCTAGAAATTCCAAGCTCCGCCCATATTTGAAAGTCAATTTTATGTTCAAGTCATTCTGATTGAGATAGTCCATAAAGGTATTGAGTTCTTCTATAGATCCCTCCCACAAAAACCACACATCGTCTATATATCTCATCCATTCCTGGACCAATTGAAGGAGAAACTTCATGGCCTGGATGTAAAGAGAGCTGTTTTGGCCTACATAGACAGAACCAAGGCAGAGGAGGGCTCTCTTTGTATCTTTCCAGGGTAAGAAGGGTTCCAGGGTCACAAAAAATACGTTATCCCGCTGGATTAGAGATGCCATAATACTAGCATATAAAGCTAAAGGAAAAGATCCACCAGAAAATGTGGTAGCACACTCTACAAGGGCTATGTCGACTTCCTGGGCGGAAAAAGTGGAAGTGCCAATAGACCTTATATGTAAGGCCGCAACCTGGTCTTCGCCTTCTACCTTTTATAGGCACTATAGGCTAGACCTATCTTCTTCCTCTGACTTAACCTTTGGAGTATCGGTACTTGACACGGTGATCCCACCCAGGTGATTGTCTCTGTAAATCTCTCAGTGGGTGCTGCCATGGCGAATAGAGAAAACTGATTACTTACCGGTAAATCTTTTATAGAGCCCATGACAGCACCCACTCACATCCCTCCCTTATTATAGTGGCACATGGTACTTCCGGGGTAAATGGTACACTGTAAATATTAAGAAATTGTCAATATGTGTATATATATAATTGTTATGGAGTTTATTGACTAAAACCTGGTGGCGTTTCCTCCTATTCTCTGTAATACAACTGAGGGGGGAGGGGGCCGCCCCTTTTATCTCTCTGTAGGTTTCCTGTTCCTAGGGGCGGATCCCCTCTCTGTAGGTGCTGTCGTAGGCTCTATAAAAGAGCATTACCGGTAAGTAATCCGTTTTTTCTCTGACGCCCATAACTGCACCACAGAGAGAGGGGATCTGCCCACCAAGGACAGGAAACCTACAGATAAAAAAGGTGGTACCTCTCTCCCGCATCAGTTAGTTTCCTGTCCTTGATGGGAGACCTACAGAAGCCTTACAGAGAAGAACATCGACGTGGGAATCCGGGGCCAATCAGTCCGATTCAGGCAGCGGGGGTCCTCCTGCCTCAGCTGGTGTGGTGACCCGAGGCGCCACTGCTGGGGCTAGTGGGCCTCTAGGGTGCACGAGGAGAGGTGGCAAGGAGATCGTGGCCACCTTTCCAGGTAAGAAGCAGCAGCGGCATCCAAGGGAGGCCCCTCTGTGGATGGGGGGTTAGCACACTGCTTCCCCCAAGCGTCAGTCTGTCGGCTGAAGCCCGGGGGTTCCGGGATCCAGCGTACACGCGCGATGATGTGCGGCGTCATCTTGTGGGCAGTGTTGTCTGCGCATGTGCATGGTCAGAAACGCGATTTCACGCTGTGCAGGATGGAAGTACGGCCACTGTGCATGCGCGGGATTGGATGCGCGGTGCAGGCGGCATTTACTGCGCATGCGCGAGTATAAATAGTGCGGGTGGGAATCACCGCTACTTAAGGGAAGCATACTTTAGGTCATCGCTTCTCATGGAGCTTGACCAGCGTTCCCCTGACATGAGCGACCTGGAACAGGCATCACCCCTATCCAGATCATCACCACCGCCCCAGCAGCAGAAGCGACGGCCACAGAAGGGACACCAGGATGTTGCCAGTAAAGGACGCTTGAGGTCTCTGCATAGCAAGGAGTCCAGTACAGCGTCCGGCACAAGGGATAAGCTGATGACAGATGGAGATCATCCCCAACTGTTATTTATGGGTCCATAAGGTGGTAAGTGATCTCCGTGAAAGCCAGTGATAGTAAGGAGATATATATATAATTTGTCTCTTCTTACTATAGGGGAAAAAAGCTTAGGCAAGACTAAGCACAAAGTATGTGCCCTCTGTAGAGAGGATCTTCCTTCTACTTGGGAGAAGAGGCTTTGTAGCGCATGCATACAACAGACAGTGTCCGAAGGGCTTCCCGGGTTCGCAGCAGACCTCAAAACCCTGATAAAAAAATCAGATGGAAGATACTTTTAAATCCCTAAAGGGGGGTAAAAAGCGAAGAAAGTCTAGGCACAGATCCCCAACTTCTGAGTCCAGTGATACAGATAGCGAAGAGGTGGATTCAGATACATCTAATTTTTCCTCTTCATCATCTTCATCTTCCTCTGGGGGGCGTAGCTGTTTTCCCCTAGAAGAGACGGACAGCCTTGTTAAAGCAGTTAGGAGCACTATGGGGCTATCGGACCCTCACCTCAAAAAATTGGTACAGGACATTATGTTTGGGGATCTCGAGCAAAAAAAGAGGAAGGCTTTTTACTCTTAATTAGAGAATTCTAGCATTGATTAAAAAAGAGTGGAAAAAGGCTATAAGAAAGGCGTTACTTACGCCAAACAGAAAATACCCATTTGATGACTAATCTTGCTCCTTCTGGGAAAAAGACCCTAAACTAGATGTTGCCATCGCTAAGGCATCTAAAAAATATGCCCTTCCATTCGAGGACATGGGGGTCCTGAAAGATCCCATGGACAAAAAGGCTGATGCTTTCCTCAGAAGTTCATGGGAGGCAGCTGGGGGAGTATTAAAACCGGCGGTTGCTGCCGCATGCACATCCCGTTCCCTAATAGTCTGGTTAGACCAATTAGAAGTCCAGCTTAAAAACAAGTCATCGCGGGACTCAATATTAAACACCTTACCGGTTATGCGAGGAGCTGCCGCTTCCTTAGCAGATGCCTCCGCTGATTCTATCAGACTGTCTGCTAGGTCAGCAGCTTTTTCAAACGCGGCCAGGCGAGCCCTTTGGCTTAAATGTTGGCCAGGGGATCTCCAAACAAAATCTAAGTTATGTACAATCCCCTGTGAAGGACAATTCTTATTCTGACCCACTTTAGACGACATCTTAGAGAAGGCAAGGGATAAAAAGAAATAATTCCCCTCCTGCGCCTTCCCTTCCTACAGAAGGCCTTTTCGGAGCAAGAGGTTCTTCCGAAGGAAGCCTGGGAAAAATTAAGATAAGTGGAAAGATAAGAAAAACAAGAACAAGGGATTTATGTTCAATAAGAGCCCCACTGACAACAAAAAACCCACCCAATGAATGTTTGCCCCAGGTGGGGGGAAGAAAAAAATTACCAATAGTCCATGGATTTTGGACAAAATAAAGTCGGGACTAAACTAAGGATTTCACAAACTTCCTCGCCCCTCCTTCATGATAACATCCCCGAGATCATCAGGAGAACAACAACTAGCATTAGAACAAGAAATTATGGGGCTAGTAGGCAAAGGGGTTCTCCTGGAAGTCCCCCCCCCCCCAAGAAAGATTGAAAGGATATTACTCCCCTCTGTTCCTGAGGAAAAAACCAGATGGGTCCTACAGGACAATTATAACCTTGAAAAGCCTAAACAAATATCTGAATGTTCAGCGGTTCAAAATTGGAGACAATAAGAACATCAATAATAATGCTGTTTCCACTTTGTTTTATGGCAGTCCTGGACCTGAAAGACGCTTGCTATCACGTCCCTATCCACAAAGACCACCAAAAATTCCTCAGGATAGCAGTCCTCATCAGAGGGGTGACATGTCATTTCGAATTTTCAGCTCTTCCCTTCGGACTAGCCATAGCTCAGCGAGTCTTTACCAAACTAGTTGCAGGGGTAATGGCCCACCTGAGGGAACAAGACACCCTGATAGTGCCGTACCTCGACGACTTCCTGGTAATCGGCAACTCTCCCCAACATTGCGAGAGTCAGCTAGAAAGAATCATGCGCTCATTAAAATGTCTGGGCTAGTTAGTGAACTTAACAAAATCCAGATTGTTACCGTGCCAAATACAGGAATATCTGGGTCTTACTTTGGACTCTGTAAAGCAGGAATGCCGCCTTCCATCAGAAAAAGTGCAAAAGATGGTAGGCCTAGTGTCCAGAATGAGGGATTTTCCCTCCATAACTCTCCGTCAAGCTATGTCCCTCTTGGAATCCATGACGGCTTGCATCCCTGCAGTCCAATGGGCTCAGCTTCATTTGAGGGACCCTTCAATGGCAAATTGTCAGAAGTCTCTCTAGAAGGGAATTTAGAAGGTCGGTTTAATTTGTCTCCAAACACAATTCTCTCACTAGATTGTTTTGCGACATCCACCAATCTTTCTCAAGGAGTCCCCTGGTTAACCCCGGTCTCAAAAGTAGTAACTACAGACGCGAGCCCCAGTGGGTGGGGGCACATCTGATCAACCTATTAGCTCAAGGGTCTTGGCCACCGAGCCTGGAGAAGGTATCTTCCAACATGAATGAACTCCTGGCAGTCAAGTTTGCACTCTTAGGCTACTTTCACACTAGTCTGTCGGTACGGGCCGTCGCAAACCGTTGGCCTGACGTACCGACGGACAGTGTGTTAAAGTAGCACAATGTGGGCAGCGGATGCAGTTTTACAACGCATCCGCTGTCCATTGTGAGTTCCGGGGATGAGGGGGCGGAGTTTGGGCCGCGCATGCGCGGTCGAAAATGGCGGACTCGACGCACAAAAAAAGTTACATGAAACGTTTTTTGTGCCAACGGTCCACCAAAACACGACGCATCCATCGCACTCTGGCAAGATGGATCGCGGATGCCATCAGCCTGTCATACTCATCTAGTGGGGTACCCGTCCCGGGAAATATCAAAGCGCTCAACAAGAGCAGTAGCAACCTATTGGGCGGAGAAGGCCGGAGCTTTAATCAATCAGATATGTAGAGCTGCTACCTGGTCTTCACCATCTATATTCTATAGATTGGACCTGATCTCCTCTTCGGACCTTACCTTCACCTTCGATAAAAGGGTTCTGGAAGCGGTGGTCCCTCCCTAAATGTACAATCTCTGCAATTCTCTCCGTGGTGTCGTCATGGGTGTCAGAGAAAAATATAGTTCTTACCGATAACGATATTTCTCTGAGCCCATGACGGCACCCGTACATTCCCTCCCTTCACATATGGGTGTGCACATTAATATAATACCTATGCTAAATACCTAAATAAATATCTTGAATAAGACTTCAAGTAATGATAAACTTAAGATTCTATTCTTTAAGCTCCCATCTTGCTCTAGTAAACCACTGATGCGGGAGAGAGGTACCGCCTTTTTTATCTGTAGGTTTCCTGTCCTTGGTGGGCGGATCCCCTCTCTCCGTGGTGCCGTCATGGACTCGGAGAAATACCGTTATCGGTAAGAACTATATATTTTTTCTGTTTAGGTGTTAATGATGGCTTTCGTTTAGCTTTTCTGTATGTAAATCCCATTTCTTTTAGGCGGTTTCTTACAGTTGGGTCACAGACGTTGACTCCAGTTTCCACCCATTCGTTCCACATTTGTTTTGTTGTGCATTTCCTGTTTTGAAGACATATTGCTTTAAGTTTCCGGTCTTCACGCTTTGATGTCTTCCTTGGTCTACCAGAAAGTTTGCCTTTAACAACTTTCCCATGTTTGTATTTGGTCCAGATTTTAGACACAGCTGAACAACCAACATCTTTTGCAACATTCCATGATGATTTACCTTCTTTTAAGAGTTTGATAATCCTCTCTTTTGTTTCAATTGACATCTCTCGTGTTGGAGCCATGATTCATGTCAGTCCAGTTGGTGCAACAGCTCTCCAAGGTGTGATCACTCATTTTTAGAAGCAGACTAATGAGCAGATCTAATTTGATGCAGGTGTTATTTTTGGGTATGAAAATTTACAGGGTGATTCCATAATTTTTTCCTCAGAATTGAGTGATTCCATAATTTTTCCCCTATGCTTGGTTAAAAAAAGTAACCATTCCTGACTACCACATTTTTTGTTCTTGACTTCTTTTAGTGTTTCTTAAAGCCAGAAAGTTGCCATTTGAAATGACTTTAGTTTTGTGCCATGTCTGTGATTTGCTTTTTTCCTACAAAATTAAACAACTGAATGAACATCTTCAAGTCCTGTGATTCCATAGTTTTTGCCAGGGATTGTAGATGCAGCAGTTGCTAAAGCGTCTAGGAATGCCTCACTGCCATTTGAAGATATGGGGAATTTAAATAACCCGTTGGACAGGAAAGCAGAAGTCTTTCTAAAGGGCACCAGGGAAACGTCAGCAGGGTCCCTTAGACCTGCTGTGGGGCCACCTGCACAGCCGTTGTTAATGGTCTGGTTAGACTGGAGGAACAGCTTAAGGAAAAGGCTTCTAGAGACAGTATCCTATCTCCCTTCCCATGATCCAGGGGGCTGCGGCTTTTTTATCGTAAGCATCAGCAGACTCCAGGCTAGCAGCGAGAACTGCGGCCCTTTCTAATGTTGCTGCAGGGCCCTATGGCTGAAGTGTTGGCCAGGGGATATCCAGGCCAGGTCTAAATTGTGCGGTATCTCTTGTGAAGGAGTTCATCTGTTTGGCCCAGTATTGGATGAGCTCTTGGAGAAGGCAGGGGGACAGCAAGAAGTTCCCTAGCCTAGCGGGTCCTTCATATAGGTATGACTTCAGTATGAAGTGGTCCAGCCATAGGAGGATGTTTAGGGATAAAAGTAGATGGGACAGCAGCAAAAAGAAAAGTAGAGGATATATGTTCAGTTCCTACCGGGATCGCAGGAAGCCGCCCCGATGACTGCTGGCCCAGGAGTCTTTCGGGCCTTCTACCCAGCCTGGTCAGAAATTTCAGACAGTGCGTGGATACATGTCATCAGCACAGGTCTTAACCCCTTCACCCCCAAGGGTGGTTTGCACGTTAATGACCGGGCCAATTTTTACAATTCTGACCACTGTCCCTTTATGAGGTTATAACTCTGGAACGCTTCAACGGATCTTGGCGATTCTGACATTGTTTTCTCGTGACATATTGTACTTCATGATAGTGGTAAAATTTATTTGATATAACTTGCGTTTATTTGTAAAAAAAACCGAATATTTGGCGAAAATTTTGCAATTTTCCAAATTTGAATTTTTATGCCCTTAAATCACAGACATATGTGATGCAAAATACTTAATAAGTAACATTTCCCACATGTCTACTTTACATCAGCACAATTTTGGAACCAAAATTTTTTTTTGTGACGGAGTTATAAGGGTTAAAAGTTGACCAGCAAGTTCTCATTTTTACAACACCATTTTTTTTTAGGGACCACATCTCATTTGAAGTCATTTTGAGGGGTCTAAATGATAGAAAATACCCAAGTGTGACACCATTCTAAAAACTGCACCCCTCAAGGTACTCAAAACCACTTTCAAGAAGTTTATTAACCCTTCAGGTGTTTCACATGAATTTTTGGAATGTTTAAATAAAAATAAACATTTAACTTTTTTTCACACAAAATTTATTTCAGCTCCAATTTGTTTTATTTTACCAAGGGTAACAGGAGAAAATAGACCCCAAAATTTGTTGTACAATTTGTCCTGAGTACGCTGATACCCCATATGTGGGGGTAAACCACTGTTTGGGCGCATGGCAGAGCTCGGAAGGAAAGGAGCGCCATTTGACTTTTCAATGCAAAATTGACTGGAATTGAGATGGGACGCCATGTTGCATTTGGAGAGCCCCTGATGTGCCTAAACATTGAAACCCCCCACAAGTGACACCATTTTGGAAAGTAGACCCCCTAAGGATCTTATCTAGATGTGTGGTGAGCACTTTGACCCAACAAGTGCTTCACAGAAGTTTATAATGCAGAGCCGTAAAAATAAAAAAATCATATTTTTTCACAAAAATGATCTTTTTGCCCCCAATTTTTTATTTTCCCAAGGGTAAGAGAAGAAATTGGACCCCAAAAATTGTTGTGCAATTTGTCCTGAGTACGCTGATACCCCATATGTGGGTGTAAACCATTGTTTGGGCGCAGGGCAGAGCTCGGAAGGGAAGGAGCGCCATTTGACTTTTCAATGCAAAATTGACTGGAATTGAGATGGGACGCCATGTTGCGTTTGGAGAGCCAGAGCCCCTGATGTGCCTAAACATTGAAACCCCCCACAAGTGACACCATTTTGGAAAGTAGACCCCTTATGGAACTTATCTAGATGTGTGTTGAGCACTTTGACCCAACAAGTGCTTCACAGAAGTTTATAATGCAGAGCCGTAAAAATACAAAATCATATTTTTTCACAAAAATGATCTTTTCGCCCCCATTTTTTTATTTCCCCAAGGGTAAGAGAAGAAATTAGACCACAAAAGTTGTTGTGCAATTTGTCCTGAGTACGACGATACCCCATATGTGGGGGTAAAGCACTGTTTGGGCGCATAGCAGAGCTCGGAAGGGAAGGAGCGCTATTTTACTTTTCAATGCAAAATTGACTGGAATTAAGATGGGATGCCATGTTGCGTTTGGAGAGCCCCTGATGTGCCTAAACATTAAAAAACCCCACAAGTGACACCATTTTGGAAAGTAGACCCCCTAAGGAACTTATCTAGATGTGTTTTGAGAGCTTTGAACCCCCAAGTGTTTCACTACAGTTTATAACGCAGAGCCGTGAAAATAAAAATTCTTTTTTTTTTTCACAAAAATGATTTTTTAGCCCCTAGTTTTGTATTTTCACAAGGGTATCAGGATAAATTGGACCCCAAAAGTTGTTGTCCAATTTGTCCTGACTGAGTACACTGATACCCCATATGTGGGGGGGAACCACTGTTTGGGCGCATGACAGAGCTTGGAATGGAAGGAGCGCCATTTGGAATGCAGACTTAAATGGATTGGTCTGCAGGTGTCACGTTGCATTTGCAGAGCCCCTGATGTACCCAAACAGTACAAACCCCCCACAAATGACCCCATATCGGAAACTAGACCCCCCAAGGAACTTATCTAGATGTGTTGTGAGAACTTTGAACCCCCAAGTGTTTCACTACAGTTTACAACGCAGAGCCGTGAAAATAAAAAATCCTTTTTTTCCCACAAAACTTATTTTTTGGCCCCCAGTTTTGTATTTTCCCAAGGGAAGCAGGAGAAATTGGACCCCAAAAGATGATGTCCAATTTGTCCTGAGTATGCTGATACCCCATATGTTGGGGTAAACCCCTGTTTGGGCACACGGGAGAGCTCTGAAGGGAAGGAGCACTGTTTTCCTTTTTCAACGCAGAATTGGCTGGAATTCAGATCGGATGCCATGTCCCGTTTGGAGAGCCCCTGATGTGCCTAAACAGTGGAAACCCCCCAATTATAACTGAAACCCTAATCCAAACACACCCCTTACCCTAATCCCAACAGTAACCCTAACCACTCCTCTAACCTAGACACACCCAACCCTATTCCCAACCGTAAATGTAATCCAAACCCTAACCCTATCTTTAGCCCCAACCCTAACTGTAGCCCCAACCCTAGCCCCAACCCTAGCCCTAACCCTAGCCCTAACCCTAGCAATAACCCTAGCCCTATCACTAGCCCTAACACTAGCCGTAACACTAACCCTAGCCCTAACCCCAACCCTAGCCCTAACCCTAGCCCTAACCCTAGCAATAACCCTAGCCCTATCACTAGCCCTAACACTAGCCGTAACACTAACCCTAACCCTAGCCCCAACCCTAGCCCCAACCCTAGCCCCAACCCTAGCCCTAACCCTAGCCCCAACCCTAGCCCTAACCCTAGCCCCAACCCTAGCCCTAACCCTAGCCCCAACCCTAACCCTTGCCCTAACCCTAGCCCTAACTCTAGTCCTAACTCTAGCCCTAACCCTAATGGGAAAATGGAAATAAATACATTTTTTAATTTTTTTATTTTTCCCTAACTAAGGGGGTGATGAAGGGGGGTTTGATTTACTTTTATAGCGGGTTTTTTAGCGGGTTTTTATGATTGGCAGCCGTCACACACTGAAAGACGCTTTTCATTGCAAAAATATTTTTTGCGTTACCACATTTTGAGAGCTGTAATTTTTCCATTTTTGAGTCCACAGAGTCATGTCAGATCTTGTTTTTTGCGGGACGAGTTGACGTTTTTATTGGTAACATTTTCGGACACATGACATTTTTTGGTCGCTTTTTATTCCAATTTTTGTGAGGCAGAGTGATCAAAAACCAGCTATTCATGAATTTCTTTTGGGGGAGGCGTTTATACCATTCCGCGTTTGGTAAAATTGATAAAGCAGTTTTATTCATCGGGTCAGTACGATTACAGCGATATCTCATTTATATCTTTTTTTTATGTTTTGGCGCTTTTATACGATAAAAACTATTTTATAGAAAAAATAATTATTTTGGTATCGCTTTATTCTCAGGACTATAACTTTTTTATTTTTTTGCTGACGATGCTGTGTGGCGGCTCATTTTTTGCGGGACAAGATGACGTTTTCAGCGGTACCATGGTTATTTATATCAGTCTTTTTGATCGCGTGTTATTCCACTTTTTGTTCGGCGGTATGATAATAAAGCGTTGTTTTTTGCCTCGTTTTTTTTTTTTTTTCTTACGGTGTTTACTGAAGGGGTTAACTAGTGGGGCAGTTTTATAGGTTGGGTCGTTACGGACGCGGCGATACTAAATATGTGTACTTTTATTGTTTTTTTATTTTATTTAGCTAAAGAAATGTATTTATGGGAATAATATTTTTTTTTTTTCTTTATTTAGGATATTTTTTTTATTTTTTTTTTACACACGTGGGGAATTTTTTTTTTACTTTTTTACTTTGTCCCAGGGGGGGACATTACAGATCATTGATCTGACAGTGTGCACAGCACTCTGTCAGATCGACGATCTGCTGTGCAGGGCTGCAGGCTTACCAAGCGTCTGCTCTGAGCAGACACTCGGTAAGCCACCTCCCTCCCTGCAGGACCCGGATGCCGCGGCCATCTTGGATCCGGGACCTGCGGCGAGGAGGGAGGTAGGAGACCCTCGGAGCAACGCGATCACATCGCGTTGCTCCGGGGGTCTCAGGGAAGCCCGCAGGGAGCTCCATCCCTGCGCGATGCTTCCCTATACCGCCGGTACACCGCGATCATGTTTGATCGCGGTGTGCCGGGGGTTAATGTGCCGGGGGCGGTCCGTGACCGCTCCTGGCACATAGTGCCGGATGTCAGCTGCGACATGCAGCTGACACCCGGCCGCGATCGGCCGCGCTCCCCCCGTGAGCGCGGCCGATCGGCTATGACGTACTATCCCGTCGAGGGTCAGATAGGCCCAGGTCACCTCGACGGGATAGTACGTCTAAGGTCACAGAGGGGTTAAATTTGAGTTCCACAAAATACCTCACGTCAGGTTTATCTTAAAACCCACATGTTTTTCACCAGCAGAACAGGCGTTGGAGTCGGAGAACCAGGAACTAGGACAGAAAGCATGTTTGTGTCAGAGAGAGAGGTAAGGGGTTCTATTCCCCCCTCCCCCCTTGTTCCTGATTAAGAAACCAGACAGTTCCTTTCGGACCATTATTAATCTGATGGGTCTGAACAGATTCTTGTTGGTCCATTCCTTTAATATGGAGTCTGTGAGGTCAGCAATAAAACTACTCTTTAAAGATTGCTTCATGGTAGTATTAGGCCGGCGGCACACTAGCGAGTTTTACGGACGTATGAGAGGTGCAGAAAATACGGATTGCATACGGTACAATGATTCTCTATGGCCCAGCTCCTATCTGCTGTATTTTACTGATCCATATTATACGGTCTTGTACGGCCGTAGAAAATCGCAGCATGCTGCGTTTGTCACCGTATTGCGCAAAAAAAATCGCCATTGAAAGTCTATGGGGGCGAGAAAAATATGGATTACACACGGACCATGCGTGTGACTTGCGAGAAATACTCACCGGTGTTCTCTAGAAAAGCCGGCAATTCAGTGCGGTGTACAGTAAAATCACACTGACAGAATAGAATAGGTAGAATAAATGTCTACACATAGAATAGGTATGGGTATGTATGTGTGTGTGTGTATATATATATATATATATATATATATATATATATATATATATATATATATATATATAATATAAAATGTCAGTGAGATATATATATATATATTTTTCTTTCTCTTTCACAAACCCGACAGGTTATGAGACATGGTTTACATACAGTAAACTATCTCATATTCCTTTTTTTTTTTTGCACATTCCACACTAGTAATGTTAGTAGTGTGTATGTGCAAAATTTGGGCGCTGTAGCTGCTAAAATAAAGGGTTAAATCGCGGAAAAAAAATGGCGTGAGCTCCCACGCCATTTTCTCCGCCAGAGTGGTAAAGCCAGTGACTGAGGGCAGATATTAATAGCCTAGAAGAGGGTCCATGGTTATTGGCCCCCCTGGCTAAATACATCTGCCCCCAGCCACCCCAGAAAAGGCACATCTGGAAGATGCGCCTATTCTGGCACTTGGCCTCTCTTCCCACTCCCGTGTAGCGGTGGGATATGGGGTAATGAAGGGTTAATGTCACCTTGCTATTGTAAGGTGACATTAAGCCAGATTAATAATGGAGAGGCGTCAATTATGACACCTATCCATTATGAACTCGAGCCTGGGAAAAGTTCATATGAGGACATCCAGCAGGGGGCGCATCACCGCAACTCAAGGTAACTACAGGACATTCCCCTTCATTACATTCATTCACAACATTTTACAGACAGGAGCGACTGCATTAGCACAGCTCCTGGCTGTAAAATGATTTAACCCCTTCAGATGGATTTACATCGTGGGACTGACGGAACGACGGAAGGTATGGGATATTGTTGATTTTTTATTTTACCTTTTTTACAGGACGAGGGTCTTCAGGTGGATTACGAGTATAATGAAATATTAAAACACCCTGTGTCTTTATTTCATTAAAATACTTTTAAATAATGTGTGTGTGTTTTATTAACCATTTCGTACTATTGGATTAATAATGGATAGGTGTCATAATTGACGCCTCTCCATTATTAATCTGGCTTAATGTCCCCTTACAATAGCAAGGTGACATTAACCCTTCATTACCCCATATCCCACCGCTACACGGGGGGTGGGAAGAGAGTGGCCAAGTGCCAGAATAGGCGCATCTTCCAGATGTGCCTTTTCTGGGGTGGCTGGGGGCAGATGTTTTTAGCCACGGGGGGGGGGGGGGGGCAATAACCATGGACCCTCTCCTGGCTATTAATATCTGCCCTCAGTCACTGGCTTTACCATTCTGGCGGAGAAATTTGCGCGGGAGCCCACGCCAATTTTTTCCGCCATTTAACCCTTTATTTTAGCAGCTACAGGGCCCAAATTTTGCACATACATACTACTAACATTACTAGTGTGGAATATGAAAAAAAAAAAAGGGATATGAGAAAGTTTACTGTATGTAAACCATGTCTCATATCCTGTCGGGTTTGTGAAGGAGAAAGAAAAAGCCGGCAATTGAATCACTGGCTTTTCAGCTATCTCGCGCTGAATTAAATATAAATACAGTGTGTATGATATATATATATATATATATATATATATATATATATATATATATATATATATATATATATATATATATATATATATATTTGTGTCTCAATGACATATATACTGTATATATGTTTTAACGAACATTTGAGCCCATGAATCCATTAGATGTCGGTTTTGCAAGCCTGCGAGAAAATATCGCAGTGCGAATGCCATACGGATTACATACGGAGGATGCCATGCGCATAATACGCTGCCACACCCTGCCAACGGATGACATACCGATCACTATTTTGGGAACATTTCTTCGTATTACGGCCGTAAAAAACGGACCGTATTTTCATACGCTGAGTGTGACGGCGGCCTTAGATCTCAAGGATGCCTGCTACCACATACATCCATACATTCAGATTTTCAGCAGTATCTAAGGGTACCGTCACACACTGCCATTTTGATCGCTACGACGGTACGATTCGTGACGTTCTAGCGATATCGTTACGATATCGCAGTGTCTGACACGCAGCAGCGATCAGGGACCCTGCTGAGAATCGTACGTCGTAGCAGATCGTATGGAACTTTCTTTCGTCGCTTGATCACCCACTGACATCGCTGGATCGTTGTGTGTGACAGCGATCCAGCGATGTGTTCGCTTGTAACCAGGGTAAACATCGGGTAACTAAGCGCAGGGCCGCGCTTAGTAACCCGATGTTTACCGTGGTTACCAGCGTAAACGTAAAAAAAACAGTACATACTCACATTCCGGTGTCTGTCCTCCGGCGTCTCAGCTTCTCTGCACTGTGAGCGCCGGCCAGCCAGAAAGCGAGCACAGCGGTGACGTCTGACGTCACCGCTCTGCTTTCCGGCCGCTGTGCTTACACAGTGGAGAGAAGCAGAAAGCCGGGGGACAGACACCGGAATGTAAGTATGTACTGTTTGTTTTTTTTACGTTTACGCTGGTAACCAGGGTAAACATCGGGTTACTAAGCGCGGCCCTGCGCTTAGTAACCCGATGTTTACCCTGGTTACCCGGGGACTTCGGCATCGCTCCAGCGCCGTGATTGCAACGTGTGACCGCAGTCTACGACGCTGGAGCGATAATCATACGATCGCTGCGACGTCACGGATCGTGCCGTCGTAGCGATCAAAATGGCACTGTGTGACGGTACCCTTAGAGTGGCAGTTTCACTTGGGGGTGTGATAAATCATTTCCTGTTTAGAGCCCTTCTGTTTGGCCTCTCCATTGCTCCCTGAGTATGTTCTAAAGTAATCGCAGAGAGAGGTTTATTTCACATCTTCATGAGCAGAACATCCTGGTGGTCCCCTATCTGGATCTGGATTCCAAAGACCTACTGATAGGGAATTTAGATTGTGAGCCCCATTGGGGACAGTGATGATAATGTGTGCAAAACTGTAACGTGCTGCGGAATATGTTAGCGCTGTATAAAAATAAAGATTATTATGACTTTTTGATTATAGGCCATTCACTCCAGCACTGCACTACTCAGTTTGAGGAAGTAATGTCTGTTCTAGAAAAATTGGGGTGGCTTATTAATATCAAGAAGTCACGGTTGCGTCTACTGAAGGTGCAGGAGTTCCTAGGTCTCGTCCTGGACTCTGGGGTTCAGGAATGTCGACTACCAAAGTCAAATGTAGACGGTATTTGGCGTCAGGTGCTGAGGGCTGTAAATAATCCATCTATGTCCCTTAGGGGGGGGCAATGTTACTTCTAGGCTTACTCACGTCTTGCATTCCGGACATTCGCTGGGCCCAATTCCATACTGGGGCCCTGCAGTGGGATGTGTTACATAATGATCGTCAGCTGGCAGGATGCCTAGAAAGGAAACGTTCTTTGTCTCCCTCTACCATACAGTCCCTGCGTTGGTGGTTACTCTTGTCAAACCTTTGTAAAGGGTTTCCCTGGGTAAACCATATCTCCTGAGTGGTTACTATGGACGCTAGCCCCAAGGCTCATATGGGTGAGGTGTGGGTCCAGAGGATGTGGACACATTCTGAGCAGGATGCGTCATCTAACCTGAAGGAGCTGTTATCTGTGGAATGAGCATTAAGAAAGCTCTTTATGTCCCTGCAAGGCCGGCATGTCAGTGTTCTCAGACAATCAGGTAACTGTGGCCTACATTAACCACCATGGGGGAACTCAGTCCTGGTCTTTGATAGAGGTGACGGATCATATTTTTCAGATGGCCCAGACTCATCTGCTGTCATTAACATCCCTACATATAAAAGGAAAAGAGAACGTCTGAGCCGTTATTTTTTGTTTGTTTTTTATTTTTACGCCGCAACGAGCTCAGGCAGGGGGAATGGGTGTTGAATCAGACTGTCTTCAACCAGATTGTGCAGATGTGGGGGTTCCCGGACATAGATCTTTTAGCCAACAAGGGTAACAAGAAAGTGCGGTGGTTTTGCTTTTTAAACCCCAGAGAGGATCTCATGCGTTCTCCCGAAGCTCCCAGATCTCTCACATGGTCTGATCTTCCATCCACGAGTGTCCAACCTACATCTGACGGCGTGGAGTTGAGAGGGCACTGCTGCGGAAGAAAGGGTTTTCTTGGAGGCTAGTAGAAACTTTGCTAAAAAGTAGGAAGGCATCCACGACTAGAATATACGCTAGAACATGGAGAAAGATTGGGGGGAAAGATAAGATCAACCAGGTGTTGGAGTTCCTACAGAGGGGCTTGGAGCTGGGTCTGGCCACGAGCACCCTTATTAAAGTTCACTTGTCGGCATTAGAAGCCTTGAATAATTGTGATCTAGTGGGTAATTACTGGGTATTCAGGCTTATTAAATAAGCGGCTAGATCTAGGCCCACCCTTAAGCAGAAATTGGTACCGTGGAATTTGAACCTAGTGCTGACAGCATTGACGGAAGATCCATTCGAAGCTATTGAAGTAGCCCCGATAAGAACTCTTATCTCTCAAAACGGCCCTTTAAGTTGCACTCACCGGCTCGGAGGATTAGTGATATGCAGGCCCCATGTAGACAACCTACATATACCCAGTTTAGGGACAATAGGCTTGTTTTGAAGCCGGATCACCTGTATCTGCGAAAAGTGGCTTCCAAATTCCACAGACTGCAAGAAATGGTCCTTCCTTCCTTTTGCTCTAACCCGGCCTATCAAAAAGAAAGAAAACTCCATTCATTAGATGTTAGAAGGTGTCTCCTTACTTATATTTCAGTAACTGACCCTTGGAAGAAAGAAAACTCCTTATTTGTGTCCTTTCAGGGAGTTAGGAAGGGGCTTAGAGTTTCCAAAAGTACCTTAGCCAGGTGGATTAGGGAGGCAATTTCTTTGGCATACACAGCAAGTGGCACTGCAGTTCCAGAGGGCCTAAAGGTCCACTCCACCTGAGCTGTGGTGACATCCTGGGCGGAGAGGTCAGAGGTGTCGATTGAGGACATATGTAAGGAGGCTATGTGGTCTTCTCCATCCACGTTCTTCAATCATAGTAAAAGAGAAAAATGTTCCAGCTTCTTTGATAAAATGTAAAGCTTTAATCCATCATATAAAATAGTAGAGGACACACTCCTGGGACAATGCCATATCACAAGTGAAGAAAGCTACGCGTTTTGACCATACGGTCTTTGTCACAGCTGATCTGCTCAGCAGTCCATCCAGTATAAGAAGGACTGACCTACCAATGGAAAGGTAAAGCAAAAAAAAAAAAGGAGCTCACCTGACCAACAGTACTTTGAATCACAAACACATATAGATCATTGCCAGATATTCTAAAAAATATAAACAATATATATATACATATACAATGGTAAGATACAATAAATCCCATATATACAAAAAAGAAAAAAAAAAAAAAGGACAGAAAAAACATAAAAAAGGGCTAAAAAACATGCAATATATAAATACATGAATCTATGCCTGCACTGCAATTTACCGTCTCTAATAGTGAAACATAAGTTCACTTTTTTTATTTAAACCATGCGGAAATCTAGTACCCAAATTAAACATCCAAAAGGCTTCAGTACTGCGTGAATGCATTTCAATGAAATGTCTCGCTGCTGAGGAAACGGTACGATTGCTGTTAGTTGTACATTTGATATCGTACAAATGTTCAGAGATGCGGTTTTTTAGTTTTCTGATTGTGCAACCAATGTATGATTTATCGCAGGAAATGCAATCTATTTTGTATACTACAAATCGTGTGTTACAATTAATAAAAGTTTTAATTTTATATTTATTTTCCATACCCATAGTACCAAACAATTTTGTAACTATTAAATGCTTACAGGTAGTACAATTAGTGATATTGCATTTATAGCAACCCGTACAACTAAGCCAGGTGCTATTAGGTTGTTTGGACATAAAGCAATTAGGGGATAATATGTTACCTAGCGTAGGTGCCCTTCTTGCTACAACGTTGCAACCATTATTTAACAATACAGCAAGAGTGGGATCTTCAAAAAGAATTGGAATAACCCGATTAATAATTGTTTTGATCTCATTAAATTGCGGGCTAAATTGTAGACAGACATATGGCTTAGTTGCCACATTTTTATGGATGTCATTTTTGTTTTTATTTTTCTTATGGCTAGATTCCACATCTAAAAGATCTGACTGATTCTTCTGTTTGGCAACATTTAATGCTCTATTGAGCATCCAGTTAGGGTACCCCCGCTTTCTAAATTTATTCCCTGCTTGAAATAAATCATTATTAAAATTACTATTGTTGTTGCAATTCCGCTTCAATCTGGTAAATTCCCCCACGGGGATGGCTTTGATTGTATGCCTAGGATGGCTGCTTTTCGCATGGAGCACCGTATTCCCTGCCATTGGCTTTGTAAACGTACGTGTAGATACCAACTCATCAGGAATCCCTGTCAATTCCAAATCAAGAAATGAAATTTTGGAAACTGCATGCACAAACGTAAATTTTATGTTGAAATCGTTATTATTAATGTAATCCACAAATTTTTGTATGGCAGATACATCGCCCTTCCAGATAATCAACGTATCGTCGATGTATCTGCCATACCAGTGGATAAAAGAAGAAAAAGGATTTACTACTGAAAATAAATCTAAAGATTCCCAATGGGCCATCACCAGATTTGCCAGAGATGGAGAAAATTTAGCGCCCATAGAAACGCCTGTGCACTGCAAATAATACTCCTCATCAAAAGAAAAAAAATTGTGTGTTAATAAAAAGAAAGTGACCTGTAAAATAAAATTAACCAAGTCCTCCGAATAAACACTATATTTGTTGAGATGGAATTGAAGGGCTGACATCGCTATATCATGCGGAATACAGGTATATAATGATACCACATCGCAGCTTAGCCATGTAAAATCTGAATTCCACTGTTTTTGTGTTATAATACCCAAAACATCTTTGGTGTCCCTAATATGTCCAGGAGTTCTAGAGACCAACGGCTGCAAAACCGAATCCAACCACTGACCTAAAAATTCATTCAGTGAAGCAATGCTAGAGACTATAGGTCTCATTGGAGGAAATGCTGCTTGCTTATGCATTTTAGGAAGCCCATATAATATGGGCATTACAGGATGAGAGACGTGTAAATAATCAGCTTGTTTAGATGTTAAAACTCCCAAAGCTACACCTTCCTCTATTATTACATCAATCTGTTGTTTAAAAAGGATAGTGGGATCAGAACTTAATTTTTTAGAGACATTACTGTCAGAGATTAATTTTGAGATCTCATTTTTATAATCAATGAAGTTCATTATAACAATAATTCCCCCCTTGTCACTTGTTTTTATCACTATGTCATTCATAGCTTTAATTTCTTGAATGGCTATTTTCTCCTTTCTGGATAAATTATTTTTACTCGATAATTTATTTTCATATAGAGATTTAAGATCTCGTTCTACTATTTCCTGGAATTTGTTCATGCACTCTACTCGAGAGTTTATAGGATAAAAATAGGGTTTTTTTGTACTAAAATTATTTGCTTGGTTAATAACTTTATTTTCTGTACCACTATCCTGTAGATCCTGCAATATAACAAGTGACATTTGCTCGTGTGTCTAGTGTGTGAAAGTCATTTTTGACTTTTTTCTCCCTTTCAGCACAATTTTCTTGATCAGTGGAAAAAAAATGTTTTTTATGGTTAAGTTCCTGATGAATTTATTGACATCCAAAATGGTGGAAAACAAATCAAAATCTTGGTCCGGTGCAAAATTTAAGCCATAGGTCAAAACTTGCAATTGTTCTTCTGAAAAGGACTTGGAAGAGAGATTAACTATATTTCGGCTTATCTCATCATGCCCTTCTTGCGGCGGGTTAGCACACCAGATTGATTTTCTGTGCTTCCTCCCACCGCGCCTTTTACGATTTTTGATTTATTTAATTGTTTAGCTGAATTATAGTCTATGGGCTCATTAAGTGAGATATCAGATGTACTAAAGCCGTTATCGTCCGAATCGCCATCACGTGAACTAAAACTCACATAGCGTCTATTTGATTTCCTACGACGATTGGAGAAACGCAAAATAGATCTAGGAGTGTTGGAAGAATCATTATCTTCGTGCCAATTGTAAACTCTATTGTTGGCATAGTCTTCCAAATCGCGTTCAAATTTGCGCTTTTTTCTAGATATAATTTCATCTTCCAATGTTATAATTTCCTCCCGTATTTTCTTGTATGTGTCACTGTTTTCACACATGACATTCATACTTTGTAGATTTTCCTTGGAGGTTTCAATTTCCTTTTGCGCATCCTGAAGTTTTTTCTCTTCGTATTTAACAATGAGTCGCATGAGGTTCAGTGAACAGCTGGTTAAAATCTCATTCCATTCATTAGAAAATGTTGAACCAAAATCGGTGGTAGCTTTTTTCTTCAACCGTAAACCCCTTGGAATCATGTCTTTAGACACATAATTCTGGAGGGTGGTTAAATCCCACCAGATTTTCGTCTCCTGAATCAGTCTTTTTCAGAAGAGTCCATGTGTTGGAAATATCAGAGCCAAAATTGGTCTCATTAAGTCCACCAGAAAACACATTAGCCGCCTTTTGCATGCGGTTTTTGGTATAGTCCGACATGGTGCATAAGAAAAATAAAAACAAAAATGACATCCATAAAAATGTGGCAACTAAGCCATATGTCTGTCTACAATTTAGCCCGCAATTTAATGAGATCAAAACAATTATTAATCGGGCTATTCCAATTCTTTTTGAAGATCCCACTCTTGCTGTATTGTTAAATAATGGTTGCAACGTTGTAGCAAGAAGGGCACCTACGCTAGGTAACATATTATCCCCTAATTGCTTTATGTCCAAACAACCTAATAGCACCTGGCTTAGTTGTACGGGTTGCTATAAATGCAATATCACTAATTGTACTACCTGTAAGCATTTAATAGTTACAAAATTGTTTGGTACTAGGGGTATGGAAAATAAATATAAAATTAAAACTTTTATTAATTGTAACACACGATTTGCAGTATACAAAATAGATTGCATTTCCTGCGATAAATCATACATTGGTTGCACAATCAGAAAACTAAAAAACCGCATCTCTGAACATTTGTACGATATCAAATGTACAACTAACAGCAATCGTACCGTTTCCTCAGCAGCGAGACATTTCATTGAAATGCATTCACGCAGTACTGAAGCCTTTTGGATGTTTAATTTGGGTACTAGATTTCCGCATAGTTTAAATAAAAAAAGTGAACTTATGTTTCACTATTAGAGACGGTAAATTGCAGTGCAGGCATAGATTCATGTATTTATATATTGCATGTTTTTTAGCCTTTTTTTGTGTTTTTTCTGTCCTTTTTTTTTTTTTTCTTTTTTGTATATATGGGATTTATTGTATCTTACCATTGTATATGTATATATATATTGTTTATATTTTTTAGAATATCTGGCAATGATCTATATGTGTTTGTGATTCAAAGTACTGTTGGTCAGGTGAGCTCTTTTTTTTTTTTTTTTTTTGCTTTACCTTTCCATTGGTAGGTCAGTCCTTCTTACACCGGATGGACTGCTGAGCAGATCAGCTGTGACAAAGACCGTATGGTCGAAACGCGTAGCTTTCTTCACTTGTGATATGGCATTGTCCCAGGAGTGTGTCCTCTACTATTTTATATGATGGATTAAAGTTTTACATTTTATCAAAGAAGCTGGAACATTTTTCTCTTTTACTTGGATTTGCATCACGTCGAGTCAGGACGAAGTTCCGTGCTTCTTGCATATATCGGTGAGCTGGCTTTTTTTCTTTCTTTGTACTTATTCTTCAATCATAGACTGGATTTGGGTGGATCCTCCGATCTCACATTTGGGAGACGGGTGCTTGAGGTGGTAGTCCCTCCCTAGATTCTTTACATCTCTAATTCTCTCGTGGCGCGGTCATGGGAGACCGAATAAATGCTTAGTTACTTACCGGAAGCAGTGTTTTTCAGAGCCCATGAAAGCACCCTTATATTTCCTCCCTTTCATATGTGGGTGAGTACTCTTCTGGGCTTGAAGCTTAAGCTCGTGTGGAAATTGTATTTAGTTTAAGATGCTGTATATTTTGTTACTAACCAGGGAGGTCCTCACATGCTCTGTAATCCAACTGATGTGGGAGAGAGGTGCTGCCCTTTTATGTCTGTAGGTTTCCTGTCCCTGAAGGGCGGATCCCCTCTCTCGTGGTGCTGTCATGGGCTCCAAAAAACACCGCTACCAGTAAGTAGCTAAGCATTTTATCCTCAGATAAAGCAGCATTTTGGAGTTTTAGAAGAGGGCAGATGAGAGAAGATCTCCACATATTCCTGGCTCCAAATCCTCTCCTTAATCCCCTCAGTTAAGTGAATACCGAGGGGGGAGACGTGGCATGTCATGGCCTCTATTAATAGCAAAGCAGCAAAATTAGGAGACCTATGGGACCCCCCCACAAGGCTATTCAACCCACTATCTAGCTGCTTGCCACCCAGGGCTTTATGAACAGCTCTCTAAATCAATGAGTAGAGGCCCTCTTCCACCTCCCCATCATCCATAGTTACCCTTGTAGGGATTGACTCTCAAAGGCATTAGGTAGCATTGCATTCACACCGCCAATGCGAGTTTGGTCCAAATAAGAGCAGTTCTGTTGCATTCCACAGGTTGTACAGTATGGGGGGTGGGTGGAAGGAAGAATCCTAAACAGAAATCCCTAGCTCTGTCCAGTCTCTAACCAAACAGCTATTGTCCATAGCACTCGCTGATACTTGCAGTTCTCTGCACATAGTGCTGTGCAGACTCTGCTCAGGGAGTCTCTGGACTGCCTCTTCAGCTCCAAGACACATTCAGTATGCTCTGCTTAGCCGCAGTCTTGACTAAAGTTAGCACTTAGCATGTGCAGAACTCCCCAGGTGCCTCTAATCAAAACCTGTGCAGCTAGGATTTAACCCAGTACCATCAGACTTTGCTACAACCTGACAAATTTGAGCAGATTCCTTAATTGAGCAGATCACTTAAATGGGGTCTAAAAGATTGGTGATAAAACATTTGGTTCCATATTTCATGTCATGATTTCAATGTAAAGCCCACAAAAAAGGGATTCAGACTAAACCCCTGATGGAACTGTAGAATTGCAGGAAACGCAGGATGCAATGACGAGCAGGAGGCAGAGCAAGAGTTAAAAGGGTTTATTACAGGAGATATTCCACGCAGGGAGATAAAGGGTTATGAGGGAAGTATAACTGAATATGGTATCAGGATAAGAACAAATGTTTATGAAACAGGTAAACTTATCAGTCTGATGGTTTCCGGGCTGTGGAAGCTTGAAATGCCACGGTAGGGTCGCAAGTGACGCATGAAGTCTCTGGCCTGATCCTGAAGGAAGTTGATGCACTGTCTCCTGACGGGCATGGCGTATACTGGCTCTCCTAGGCGAGGTCCTGCATCAACGGGGTAATGTACGTGCTGAAAAGTAGTCCGAGGTTCCGCCGGCATGTGTCTCAGTTCAGTGGCGGAGGCGGGGTTGAAACGTCTAGTCTCTGTGTGATTCACCTGGTCAGACTTAGGCCGCGTGCTTGTGGCAGTCAGCGGAATGGATTCTCAGTCACAGGAGTCAGCGGGCACACAGATATACGTTCCTCACAGTCAGTGTGCGCACGGGATGGGAAGCTGCAGTGCCGGCCTGTACTTTCGCTTCACTCCCCGGAGAGTGAATCCACCTTCTCCTGCTGCGCACTCAGTCTTCCAGCCTAGTGTCTCACATTCCCACACACCATCCCTTTTATCCCTGACACGCCCCCTATAGTCGAGTACAAAAGTATGTCCGGGTCAGAAAGCTTTCCCCCCAGCAACAATGGTGACAGCCCCGATAGTTCTGACACAAGCGAGGTATTACTGGCCTGGTCCATCTTCCTACACTCCCCCTCTCCTTTTGCTCGCCATTCAACGGGCAAGTGTTCTTGTTAAATGCGTTGGCAATCTTCTTTTTCCTGGACATTTTGCTGCCAAAAAATTGGTCCTGATTGCATCGATTGGGGGGTATTCCGGATGTTGTTCGTTCGGAGCGCCGTAAGTCTGAAGGAGTAGTTGAGTCGTCTTGGTGGTCGAGTCAGGCTGCATAGGTGAGGGTGGTAGCGTGTCCGTTTCCACTGGGGCAGACTCCGGGAAATTCAGGTACTTGTTCCTCCCATAGATCTTCGGGTGACCGTTCAGGACTTTCTTCCTCTTCACAATCTACTACAACTGGTGAAGGTACTTCTGGAGCATCTTCTTCCTCTTCCCCTTGATCAGGATCCTTTGACAGACAGGGCCGAAGCATATTCCGGTGAACTCTAAATATATAAATTGAGGGGGCACCACGGTCTAATAAATAATGGGATCCTAACCCTGACCTATGAAAACACATACTACACTTAGAAAAAAGAGACAGAATAGGCCATACAAATGGGAATCACCAAACGCAGGGATTTGACCAAAAGTGAACACCGCTTTATTTTAATTAAACTTTCAAGACACTGACATTTAAAAACATTTAAAAAAGGGACACACTGGTACCCTGTAAACAGTACATAAACAAAGCCCAAAATAAGGCTACAACCTGAGCATGACTCATAGGAATTGCAAAATACATGTCCTTAGACAACTATATAGACAGCATATCCGTGGTGTAACCAAAATACCGTGTTCTGTATGTGTAACCCCTACAAATAAGACCAAAGGTGTATGTTGATACTCTCTAGGATAGATACAGATATAAACATGTTATACCCTGAATGCTCAATAGTTCCTTAACTGTATTAACAAATGACCCGGCAGCTCTTAATATAATGAGATAACCTCTAGCAGCATAACAAAAACATGCAGTATAAGGAAAGAATAACCAGATAAATAGGGCAGTTGTATCATTAACCTTGTGGTCACAATGTCAAAATACAAAAAGGGGGTATTAATGATGCACAAAGGTTTGTTGACCACATGGTATACAAAGAACTCTACACCAAATTATCAGTCCACATTGTATTCAAACCCCAATAGGCATGTGGATCACAGAGATAATACCACAATATTAACACGTCAGTTGTTTAGACTGAACATGTGCACAATACAAATGCCAATCTATATGACCAGCCATATACAATACCCAAGGACGGCCAGGTGCAATAACCTAATCCTAACCGAGTCAGGCATAAGAGGAGCGGATGCCCAAGGCGTGTCGCCACTTGGCAGTGGCTTTGTCAAGTGGCACTGAGGAGCGGGAAAGGCCTGTTCTGGATCCGAGGGGCCAACAGATAGGGAGTATATAACTATTTTTTATTATTTTTAACATTAGATCTTTTTACTATTGATGCTGCATTGGCAGCATCAGTAGTAAAAAGTTGGTCACACGGTTAATAGCAGCGATAACGGAGTGCGTTACACCGCGGCATAACGCAGTCCGTTACCGCTGCCATTAACCCTGTGTGAGCGGTGACTGGAGGGGAGTATGGAGCGGGCGCCGGGCACTGACTGCAGGGAGTAAGGAGCGGCCATTTTGCCGCCGGACTGTGCCCGTCGCTGATTGGTCGTGGCTGTTTTGCAGCGACCAATCAGCGACTTGGGATTTCTGTTACAGACAGACAGAAAGACGGAAGTGACCCTTAGACAATTATATAGTAGATATTAAGAGCTGCCGAGTCATTTGTTAATACAGTTAAGGAACTATTGAGCATTCAGGGTATAACATATTTATATCTGTATCTATCATAGAGAGTGTATCAACATACACCTTTGGTCTTATTTGTAGGGGTTACACATACAGAGCGCGGTATTTTGGTTACACCACGGATGTGTTGTCTATATAGTTGTCTAAGGACATGTATTTTGCAATTCCTATGAGTCATGCTCAGGTTGTAGCCTTATTTTGAGCTTTGTTTATGTACTGTTTACAGGGTACCAGTGTGTCCCTATTTTAAATGTCAGTGTCTTGTGAGTTTAATTAAAATAAAGCTGTGTTCACTTTTGGTCAAATCCCTGCGTTTTGTGATCCCTATTTGTATGGCCTATTCTGTCTCTTTTTTCTAAGTATATTCCAGTGAACTATACAAGTTCTCTTCCCCTTCAGGATGAATTTTGTAAAAGAGTCCTTCAGAGCTGATTCGTGGTTTCACCTGATACGGGTTTCTCTCCCACCGGTTCTCTAGTTTGTCCCAGGTACGTTTTCTTGTACTAGTACACGGTCCCCAGCTTGGAGATCTGTCCACCACAGCGGAGTTTTTTCTGCATGCTCTAATTCCTGGAATCTGGTCCGCACTAGACGATGCAAAGTCTGTAAACTATGGCGATGTTCTCAAACCCAGATGGACACCCCCATCCGTGGGTATTCCTCCTTTGGATCCAGCTCAGTGATCTCTTTCCCTGAATTACCAAATTACAAGGTAGACTGAGTTGTTGTATACCCATACGAACTTGGGCCATCGGGCCTTCCGGTCTTCCAGTGTTCTCAGCATTTGAATTAGGGTGCAGTTGAACCGTTCACAGGCTCCATTTCCCTACGGATGATACGGCGTGGTGCGAGACATCTCGACCTGGTACAGATAGTGTAACTCTTCCATCACTTACCTCAGAAAACAGGCCCCCTGGTCAGAATGAATTCGCTTTGGGCAGCTGTGTACTTTAGTGAAATTCTTACAGATGGCATGCGAAGCGGATTCAGAAGTCTGATCACGTGTTGGGGGTCACGACAGCGAACTTCGTGAAGTGGTCTGTCTTTACCAAACAATGCTCGTATCCTTGATGAGCTGGCCCAATACTCAGGTAGTCGATCATTAGCACCTCCAGAGGGGCCGAAGTCACGATGGTTTGTGTAGGAGTTCTCTGCTCGTGTGGTTTCGCCAACTCACAACTCCTGCATAGCCTACAGGTCTCTTCCACTACGGCCTTCAATCGGGGATGATATATTAATCACTGTAACCACTGAAAGGTTTTCTCTTGGCCAAAGTGTGCTCTCCTTTCTTGTGCTTCTGTGGCCACCTTAGATAACAGCGTCTCCGGAATTGCCACCTGCAAGGTGACACCTAGTTCCTGTGATCACCTTCTCTCTCTCATCCTGCATCTGTGACAATACAGCCCCAAGTCCATGCAAGCTTCCGTCAGTGTGGAGAATGAACGGTTGAGAAAAGTCCACATAAGCCAACACAGGTGCCTCTGTCAATGCCTTCTTCAGATCTTGAAACTCCTTTTCCTGCCTTTCTCCCCATCGAACAGTCTGCTTCTTGGTGTCTGAGGGTACTCCCTTTAACAGTTCTAGCAGGGGATTCACTATGCGGGTAAAATTCTTCACGAAGTGCAGATAATACCCGGTCAGCCCCAAGAATGCTCAGACGTCTTTTACCGTCGTCGGGGTAGGCCAATCCTGTACTACAGCAATATTCTCCCGGGATGGTTTCACCCCTTCAGCAGAAACTACGTGACCCAGGTATTCTATTTCAGTATGAAACAGATGACATTTCTGGGGCTTTACTTTTAGACCATGCCTTGGCAGGGGACCCAACACCTGTACGAGTCTTTGTAGATGGTCCTCAAATGAATAGACTATGATGTTGTCTAAATAGATAAGCGTGGCTTCAAAGTTTAAATCACCTAAACACCTCTCCATCAACCGCTGAAATGTTCCAGGGGCCATTAGGTGCCATTATGGATAGGCACACACACTCCCCTTGAGAAAGCACATCCACGAAACGCGCATTGGGGCGTTTTGTGGCATCACAGACAGAGGCTTACAGCAACATGGGTAAGATCGATTTATGAATTATTGCTCCAGTTGGTCTTTTTTTTTTTTTTCTCTCTGACCTGTTGGAGCTTTACTATGATCATTTAACTGTTGCAGCCTGAATTTTGGTCTGTTCACCATATGTATGGACTTGATTCTATATTTTTTTCTATTCCACCTACATGTCTCGTGGTACACACGGTTCATGCTATCTTTATATTTGTATGTTGATATCTCTAATAAAGATTGATGTTTTTTCATTATTTCTTTTAAGTGTTTTTTTTTTGATAATTTTTTTAATCCTTTTTTTATGTCAAATGTTCCAGGGGCGTTGGCCAAACCAAACGGCATCCGGTTGAATTCATACAGTCCCATAGGAAGTATAAAGGCTGTCTTTGGCTGGTCTTGCTCTGACATCGGTACTTGCCAGTAGCCGCTGGCTAGATCTAATAATGGAAAGAATTTGGCATTTCCTAGCGCAGACAAGGATTCTTCAATCCTGGGTAACTGATAGGAATCTGGCACAGTGCAGGCATTGAGTTTATGATAGTCTATACAGAAACGCAGAGTCCCATCCTTCTTTTGCACCAGCACAATGGGGGCGGCCGACGGACTTTGACTCTCCCTTATTACGCCCTTCTACAGCATCTGAGTTCGCATACCTTTCACCTCTTGATATAGTTGTGGCGGAATTTGTTGAAACCGCTCTCTTATGGGTGCGGCATTCCCAGTTGATATATCGTGTGTGATTGCCATAGTGCAGCTTAAATTGTCCTCATGGCGTGAAAACACGTCCTGATATCGCCCCAGTAAAGCTTCCACCTTCTGGATCTGTAGCGAAGTAAGGTCTGTCAGCTCAGCCTGCATCTGCTCCAAGATACAACGCTCTTCTCGGATATGCTGGGGTTCTGGTGTCAGATGTACCCACAGCCACGGTCCAAGAGTCTCCCTGCTTCACAGTCAACTGCACGGCCTGAGGTGGTATCACTTCTGGCATGCCCCTAATTCGAGTCACTTCACTTCTGAGAGATAGCTTGATGTTACTTTCTCCCAAGTTGACACAGCGTACTGATACCGTCCCATCATGTACAATGGCTAGCGTTCGCACCACAAGGAGTCCTGGGGGTAGTTGTTCCATAGTAGCTGGTTCGATCTGGATCTCAACCCCTTCTAGAGGGGGGGTACAAGCCCATACAGGCAGGGTAAGCATGGTCTGTCCTGATGGCAAACGAGTTTAGCAGAGGCTGGGACAATCACTTTTCCCAACATTTCTCTGCCACTGGAGGATTCCTGAGCTTGAGCCACGCGGATTAACTGCTGGAACACTATTCTTTGGGGAGTGTGCGGGCTCCACTGCTTCAAGGTTACATCTGAGGGCTCATTGATGAGGAGACTCTTGAACTCCTTCAGCACATTCATTCCCAGGGTGACTGCATGTTACCTGCTTCTCCAATGGTCAACGCACTACTCACTTCCGACCCAGATCTTTGCCACAGATGGTTATTTGCATCCAGACCACCCCTGCGACCGGGATGGGCAAGTAATTGGCAGCTGTCAATTTTATCACTGGGCCCCACTCAGGACGCATTGCTTCAGGAAAGTGTCTCCAAAAGTAAGTTTCAGGCATCATAGTCATCTGCGAGCCAGTATCCACTAAACAACATACTGCTCGGCCGTCCAATTCGGCCCAGACAAGAGGGCACGTAGAGACAAGATTTGTGGGACTTTTATTACCCCTTCGTGACTGTTCAGGCTCCGGGCGGCATCCCCCAGGCTCGGAGCCCTCTAGTTTAATGGACGACGTTGAAGGGGCTTACCCCTGTTATGATCCCAGTGGCAGAGGATCCGAAAACCAGACCTGCTAAGTACTAAACAATAGACCAGCTCTGGGGGGTGGTAACTGGACTGACCGCATACCTGATCCTAACCACACACAACTATAAGTAGCCGTGGAACGTGCCTAAAATCCTAGACGTCTCGTCACGGCCTGAGAAACTGACTACTCCTAGAGAGAAAGCAAGACCTCCCTTGCCTCAGGGAAATGACCCCAAAGATATAGAAAGCCCCCCACAGATAATAACGGTGAGTTAAGGGGAAAGTACAAACACAGAGATGAATCAGATTTAGCAAATGAGGCCCGCTAATACTAGATATACAAACAAAAAAACCCAAATGCATCATGGACATAATAGGTGGGAATGCTAAGTAGCCAGCCACCTGGTGTAATTTAATTCGAACTCCATAAATAATTTTAGAAAAGAGAAAATAGTGGAGTCAACTCGAATTTTTTTGTGAAATAAGATAAAATACAACTTTTATTAAGACAATATTAAAAACAGTACAAGCAATGAAAAATCGATTAAATACAGGAAAAGCAGTAATAGGCAAGGTGCGCACAAATCTATTATTGTTGGTGAGGCAAAAACTTGTCACAATGATAAATAATATAGACAAATAATATTTTGGAATACAGGACTCGGCAGCAGAAGTATGTAGGGGACTGATGTACTAACGAGTGCAGAGCCGATCCTATAATAAAGCCTCACCAAAACATGAAGATAAGGAGCAAGTGCAACAGAGCTTACCACAGTATGTGCAATAATAAGTAATACAAACGAGTTTTACTGTGGAATATGAAGCTCAGCGGCAGAGGCATATAGAAAAACTATTGTGGTGTGACTCTGACCGGTACAGAGCCAGCGTTGTGGTAAAGCCTCACAGAGCCAAAAAATGAAGGGAAAATGAGGCAGAGCTTACCGCTATGTGCGCAACAGACCTGTTGGCGATGGTGGGTGACCCGACGCGCGTTTCGTGTCCACGCTGGACACTTCCTCAAGGGGTATGTTCTGCACGTTATGGGCAAGGACCTTAAATTACCATGGCGACACATCACGTGATGTGTTGTGCGCCAATCATGTTGCAGTAGCAATGGCGCATGCGCAGTGCAGATCCCGGATGTCGGCGCAGCAGCCAGGCGTCTGGAGTCACAGCGCGTGCGCAAGCAGGCGAAGGAAACCATGGAGACGCCCGCCGTCGCGCCGAGCCCGGGGACAACACCGCGGATGCGCACAACCGCATAGGGATTTAAAGACGTATAACATATACAGCAGGAAAGATAGTAACAGCATCGCTGTGACCAACAACAGGAATAACAGTAAGATCAGTGTATACAGAGCATATTAGTAACATCTCAAAACAACAGAGACAAGGTCACATTGTGGATATAAAACATAAAACATCTGTGCCTGACCGTAATATTAGTAAATGCTTAAAGATAACACAAATCTAGAAGGTGTCAACAATGCTGTTATGAATTCCATAGTACGGTGATGAGGTGATGAGAGAAGTACGGCATAGGGTTCTTGGCCATATTTAGACAATCACTGAATGAAAATAAAATTAAAAATTAAAAACATAAAAAGAACAAGGAAAACGCATTAAACACCATCTAAAGAAAAAAATAGTAAATATAGGGCAAAATTAGAGCACAGGAGAAAGAACAGAATAATGATGTGGAATATAACTACAAAAATGGGGCAAAAGTAAGAGATTCATTAAGGCCTTTAGGGGCAAGTGTGTCGAGAACTACAATCCATCTGGATTCTTTTTGGGCTAGGATTTTCTTGTAGTTTCCACCACGAATCCCAAGATGGATAGCTTCAATCCCTCTAACTTTAAATGATGTTGGGTCACATTTATGATAAACTTTAAAGTGACGAGGGATGGGTTTAAGTTCAGAGAGATCGATCGCTGTCTTGGCCGCGCAGATGTCCCGCACGTGCTCACGTACTCTGATTCTGAGTTCTCTCGAAGTGAGGCCAACGTATATCATGGGGCAGCCACATGTGGCATAATAAATTACATTAGTACTGCCACACGATATACGCTGTCGTATTGTATATTGCTTAGAACCATCTGATGATTGAAATGTAGAGCACCGCAGGACATTCGCGCAGGCAAGACAGCGGCCGCAAGAAAAACAGCCCACTATTGGTTCTCTGTTACTAAAAGGATTAACAATTTTTGGGGCGTAATGGCTATTAACGAGCAGGTCATTAAGATTTTTGGAACGTCTTGATGTCATGGAGGGAAAGTCGCCAATGGATGGGCCCAGGGAGGGTTCAGCACCCAAAACAGCCCAATGTTTTGTTAAAATATCACGCATGTTCTTCCATTCGTGATTGTACGTTGCAATAGAACGGATCTTTTGATTATCTTTCACTTTTTTCACCATATTATCTCTAGGATACAGCAAGTCACTACGTGGGGTTCTTTTCGCTCTGCTGTAACCTTTCCTTATACATCTGTTACTATAACCACGATTAGAAAAACGGATCTTGAGGTCTGCTGCTTGTTTCTCAAACCGGTCATTGGTGGAGCAGATTCTCCTCATCCTGAGGAACTGTCCAACCGGAACGGCGCTAATGGTGGAAGGGTTATGGGATGAACTGGCGTGTATAAGTGAATTAACCGATGTCGGCTTTCTGTACACATCAGTCTGCACCAATCTGTTGGCATCGACTGAAAGTGAAATGTCCAGAAAGTCGACAGAAGCAACATCAAAAGTATACGTAAGTTTGATGTTAAGTCTATTATCGTTCAGAGTCACCATGAAATCCTCGAGCTCCCGCACTGTCCCATCCCACAAGAACATCACATTGTCAATATAACGAAGCCAACACAGCACATGGGAGGCGGCCTGCGCGTCTCCGTCGCCAAAAACAGATCTCTCCCAGTGTCCTAGGAAGAGATTAGCATACGAAGGCGCGCAGGCCGCGCCCATGGCCGTGCCACGCCTCTGCAAGTAAAATTGATCTTTAAAGACGAAAAAATTGTGGGTAAGGACAAAGCGCAGAAGCTCGAGGATAAGTTCCACCATCGCGCCGTCCAGGTCGGAAGTCCCCAGGAAGAACCTAATCGCATCCAATCCATTGTCGTGGTTAATACAGGTGTATAAGGATTCTACATCTGCTGTTACTAGGATAGTGTTTTCGTCCACAAGGATGCCATCAACACGTGCCAGGACATCCGTCGTGTCGCGGACAAATGATGGTAGTAATACCACAAGTGGTTTTAAGTAGAATTCTATGAATTTACAAATAGGGTCACAAAGACCTTCTATCCCCGACACGATAGGGCGTCCTGGTGGGTTGAGGGCATCCTTGTGGACTTTGGGAAGGAGATAAAAGGTGGGTGCTTTGGGGAACTTAACCGTTAGACCATCAAGTACTTCCTTTGTAATTATATTCTTTTCATAGGCAGAAAATAAAATGCGCTGGAGTTTAAGCGAGAAGGAGGTAGTGGGATTGAATGACAATTTCATATATGTCAAAGGATCTCTTAATTGACGAAAGGCCTCTTTTTCATAGAGTAAAGTCGGCCAGATCACGATGTTCCCACCCTTGTCCGCTCTTTTAAAGATCACATCAGGTAGTGATTGTAGTTCAGCGATAGCGCGGCGTTGTGCCGCAGTAAGATTGTCAAATTTACGTCTAGAAGATAGTTTTTTAAAATCGTCATTGACTAATTTGGTAAATATTTCTATCGCTGGACTTAGGGACAGGGGAGGGAACCTCTGTGATCTGGGGCGAGTTATGGATGGAAACCTACCTTGGTCAGAAGAGGCCTGTTCGTCAAGAAGATCTTCTAAATTTTGAAGTACCTCCCTCTCGATTTCATCCAGCGGTTCTGCCAGTTGTTTCTTAGTATGAAGTTTTCTCAATAGCAGCTTTCGGGAAAATAAATTAAGGTCTTTTAGTGCTGAAAAATAATCAAAGGAATTAGTAGGGGAAAATGTCAAACCCTTTTCCAGCACTTGAAGCTGTGTATCAGTGAGAACATGGGTCGAAAGATTAAGTACCTGAAGTCCCCCCCGGGCACCACCAGAGGCAGATTTCGCTCCAACATCCTTATTTTTAGTTTTAGTAGATTGTCTCGTAGTTATTCGTTTATTGATTTGATCCGAGGAGGGCTGGCCGCCAGATACGGATGGCTGTGATTGAATGTCATCATCATAAGATCTATTAGATTTAATAGAAGCAGATCTTGATCTAGATCGAGACTGGTTCCTATACTGTTGGCGAAAATGCTCGTTTGGATTGCGCCACCTGTATACTCTGCCCGTTAATTTGTCTTGAGTATCTCTCTGAAACTTTTTATTTTTAGTAGTTAAGATGTCACTGACCCACTTTTGAAGTTCCACATCAACATCCTCGTTCAGTTTTTTCAAGGCATCACCTGTCATTTCTTTCTGTAGTATAGTTTGTAAGTTGTCAATGTCAGCTTCAAGAGATTCAAGTGAGCTTTGATTCATATTTTTGAGAAGCTCCAAGAACCCCTTTGAACAGGTATTAACCAATTCCTCCCACTTATCTTTAAAATCATCATCATGTATGGGGAAGGATGGAAATACCTGAACCCGTAATCCACGAGGAATAAGTTCTTTTTGTAGATACTTCTCTAAGTAAGCGTGATTCCACCATATGCGGGTTCTTTTTTTCAAAAGATCCTTGAACTTAAAAATAGTCTCCTGTACATTACTATTATGCCCATCTATAATCGTAGAACTGCTATCCTGAAAAGTATCGTTAAGTTGGGCGCGCCATGTACGGTCACGAGCCCGGAAATCCATAAAGGAATTGGGAAACACTGTAAAGAATACAGAAACGATAAATATACAAACAAAAAAACCCAAATGCATCATGGACATAATAGGTGGGAATGCTAAGTAGCCAGCCACCTGGTGTAATTTAATTCGAACTCCATAAATAATTTTAGAAAAGAGAAAATAGTGGAGTCAACTCGAATTTTTTTGTGAAATAAGATAAAATACAACTTTTATTAAGACAATATTAAAAACAGTACAAGCAATGAAAAATCGATTAAATACAGGAAAAGCAGTAATAGGCAAGGTGCGCACAAATCTATTATTGTTGGTGAGGCAAAAACTTGTCACAATGATAAATAATATAGACAAATAATATTTTGGAATACAGGACTCGGCAGCAGAAGTATGTAGGGGACTGATGTACTAACGAGTGCAGAGCCGATCCTATAATAAAGCCTCACCAAAACATGAAGATAAGGAGCAATTGCAACAGAGCTTACCACAGTATGTGCAATAATAAGTAATACAAACGAGTTTTACTGTGGAATATGAAGCTCAGCGGCAGAGGCATATAGAAAAACTATTGTGGTGTGACTCTGACCGGTACAGAGCCAGCGTTGTGGTAAAGCCTCACAGAGCCAAAAAATGAAGGGAAAATGAGGCAGAGCTTACCGCTATGTGCGCAACAGACCTGTTGGCGATGGTGGGTGACCCGACGCGCGTTTCGTGTCCACGCTGGACACTTCCTCAAGGGGTATGTTCTGCACGTTATGGGCAAGGACCTTAAATTACCATGGCGACACATCACGTGATGTGTTGTGCGCCAATCATGTTGCAGTAGCAATGGCGCATGCGCAGTGCAGATCCTGGATGTCGGCGCAGCAGCCAGGCGTCTGGAGTCACAGCGCGTGCGCAAGCAGGCGAAGGAAACCATGGAGACGCCCGCCGTCGCGCCGAGCCCGGGGACAACACCGCGGATGCGCACAACCGCATAGGGATTTAAAGACGTATAACATATACAGCAGGAAAGATAGTAACAGCATCGCTGTGACCAACAACAGGAATAACAGTAAGATCAGTGTATACAGAGCATATTAGTAACATCTCAAAACAACAGAGACAAGGTCACATTGTGGATATAAAACATAAAACATCTGTGCCTGACCGTAATATTAGTAAATGCTTAAAGATAACACAAATCTAGAAGGTGTCAACAATGCTGTTATGAATTCCATAGTACGGTGATGAGGTGATGAGAGAAGTACGGCATAGGGTTCTTGGCCATATTTAGACAATCACTGAATGAAAATAAAATTAAAAATTAAAAACAAATACTAGATAGCAGAAAATAGAAAGGGATCTATGCGGTCAGTAAAAAACCCTCTAAAAATCCACTCAGAGAATGCGCAAGTCCCTCACACCAACTAACGGTGTGAGGGGAGCAAGTCTGAACCCCAGAGCTACCAGCAAGCAGAAAATCACATGTTAGCGAGCTGGATTAAACTCATCATACACAGAACACATATTGATAACTGATGAGTAAAAAACTGAAAAGCAAAACTTAGCTTGTCTTGGAAAGACTGAGACCAAACGTAGTCAGATTAAATCAGAATAGGTCTGAACACATTGACAGCAGGCAACAAGTGAAGTTGCAGCTGAGCTAAATAGAAAACCTCACTGGTGGATAACGAGGCAGCTGATCCAGCCACAAACCCGCAGGAGAACAAACAAAACCACCAGAGGGAGCCCAAAGACAACACACACAGTACCAGTTGTGACCACAAGAGGGAGCCTGCTAACAGAGTTCACAACAGTACCCCCCCTTGAGGAGGGGTCACCGAACCCTCATCAAAACCCCCAGGGAGATCAGGATGAGCTACATGGAAGGCACGAACCAGATCGGCCGCATGAACATCAGAGGCGACAACCCAGGAATTATCTTCCTGACCATAGCCCTTCCACTTAACCAAATACTGAAGCCTCCATCTTGAAATACGAGAATCCAAGATCTTCTCCACGTATTCCAATTCTCCCTCAACCAGCACCGGGGCAGGAGGCTCAACCGAAGGAACCACAGGCACCACATACCTCCGCAACAATGACCTATGGAAAACATTATGAATGGCAAACGATACTGGGAGGTCCAAACGAAATGACACAGGGTTAATAACTTCCAAAATCTTATAAGGACCGATGAACCGAGGCTTGAACTTAAGAGAAGAAACCTTCATCGGGACAAAACGAGAAGACAACCACACCAAATCCCCAACACAAAGTCGGGGACCCACACAGCGACGGTGGTTGGCAAAGCGTTGAGCCTTCTCTTGTGACAACTTCAAGTTGTCCACCACATGGTTCCAAATCCGCTGTAACCTATCCACCACAGAATCCACCCCAGGGCAGTCAGAAGACTCCACCTGACCCGAGGAAAAACGAGGATGAAAACCAGAATTACAAAAAAAAAGGCGAAACCAAAGTAGCAGAACTAGCCCGATTGTTAAGGGCAAACTCGGCCAATGGCAAAAAGGTCACCTAATCATCCTGATCAGCAGAAACAAAACATCTCAAATAGGTCTCCAAGGTCTGATTCGTTCGCTCAGTTTGGCCATTCGTCTGAGGATGGAAGGCTGACGAGAAAGACAAATCAATGCCCATCTTAGCACAAAAGGTCCGCCAAAACCTGGACACAAACTGGGATCCTCTGTCAGACACAATGTTTTCAGGAATCCCGTGCAAACGAACCACATTCTGAAAAAACAGCGGAACCAAATCAGAAGAAGAAGGCAATTTAGGCAAGGGCACCAAATGGACCATTTTAGAGAAACGATCACAAACAACCCAGATGACAGTCATTCTCTGAGAGACAGGAAGGTCCGAAATAAAATCCATGGAAATGTGCGTCCAAGGCCTCTTAGGAACAGGCAAGGGCAAAAGCAACCCACTGGCACGAGAACAGCAAGGCTTAGCCCGAGCACAAACCCCACAGGACTGCACAAAGGAACGCACATCCCTGTTGTGATCCGCTTTTTGGCTCCCCTGGTGGTGGCTGGTGGTACTGGAGACTTCTGTGTGCTTTTCTGCCTCAGCTCACCTGCTTCCATCAGTTTTGGGAGTTCCCTATTTAGCCTTGCTCTCCAGTCACTTCCTTGCCGGTCATCATTGTAACCTGAGTCTTTCAGTTGCATGTTCCTGCTACTAGTCTGCTGATCAGCTAAGTGGACTCTTGTCCTTATTATTTTGTTTTTCTTGTCCAGTTTACAGTTTTGTCATTTCCTGTTACTGGAAGCTCTTGTGGACTGAAATTGCCACTCCTGTGTCATGAGTTGACACAGGAGTCTTAAAGTAATTTCAGGATGGGTTTTTTGAAAGGGTTTTTCAGCTGACCGTGAAGTCCTCTTTTGTATCCTTCCTCTATCTAGTAAGTGGACCTCGCTTTGCTAAATCTACCTTCATACTGTGTATGTCTTTTCCTCTGAACTCACCGTTAATATACGTGGGGGCCACTATCATCTTTGGGGAATTTCTCTAGAGGTAAGCCAGGTCTGTTCCTTCCTCTTCCAGGCGTAGTTAGTTCTCCGGCTGGCGCATGGCATCTAGGCAGCCGTAGGAATGCTTCCTGGCTACTATTAGTTGTGTGGTAGATTTAGGTCACGGTCAGCTTGAGTTTCCATCACCCGAGAGCTAGTCTGTTATTTTTGTGTTTCTGATGTTCCCATGCCATTGGGGAATCATGACAGTATGACCGGCCACTGTTAAAGTAATTGGCAGAAGAAAGGAGAGTAAAAGAAGTCTGTAGATTTTTTTTTCTTTTTTCCTCTCATGTTTGCTACTTAGTTGGCTCAGTTGTATTTCTGCTCTATTTACAGCCTTGCCTTTCTCTCCTTCTAATCCTTGAATGGCTCTGATCTCTCCGGTTTAGGGATGGACCCTCAGAGTTTGGCTGCAGGTTTAAATAATCTTGCTACGAAGGTTCAGAATTTACAAGATTATGTTATACGTACTCCTATTTCTGAACCTAAGATTCCTACACCCGAGGTATTTTCCGGAGATAGATCTCGATTTCTGAATTTCAAATGTAATTGTAAATTATTCCTTTCTCTCAGACCTCACTCCTCTGGAGATCCTGTTCAGCAGGTTAAAATTGTGATTTCGTTACTGCGAGGTGACCCTCAAAATTGGGCATTTTCATTGACACCAGGGGATCCTGCGTTGCTCAATGTGGATGCGTTTTTTCTGGCTTTAGGGTTGCTGTATGAGGAACCTAATTTGGAGATTCAAGCTGAAAAAGCTTTAATAGCCCTGTCTCAAGGGCAAGATGAAGCTGAGATATACTGCCAAAAATTTCGTAAATGGTCTGTGCTTACTCAGTGGAATGAGTGTGCCCTGGCGGCAAATTTCAGAGAGGGCCTTTCTGATGCCGTTAAGGATGTCATGGTGGGGTTTCCTACGCCCACAGGTCTGAATGAATCCATGACAATGGCGATTCAGATTGATCGGCGTTTGCGGGAGCGCAAACCCGTGCACCATTTGGCGGTATCTTCTGAAGGGACGCCAGAGAAAATGCAATGTGACAGAATTCTGTCAAGAAGCGAGCGGCAGAATTATAGGTGCAAAAATGGCTTGTGCTTCTACTGTGGTGATTCCGCGCATGTTATATCAGCATGCTCTAAAGGTACTAGGAAGGTTGACAAATCTGTTTCTATTGGCACTTTACAGTCTAAATTTCTTCTGTCTGTAACTCTGATTTGTTCATTATCTGTTATTACCGTGGATGCCTATGTGGACTCTGGCGCCGCTCTGAGTCTCATGGATTGGTCCTTCGCCAGGCGCTGTGGGTTTGATTTGGAGCCTCTGGAAGTTCCTATACCTCTGAAGGGTATTGATTCTACACCTCTGGCTTGTAATAGACCACAGTTCTGGACGCAAGTGACTATGCGTATGACTCCAGACCATCAGGAGATGATTCGCTTCCTCGTGTTGTATAATTTACATGATGTTTTAGTGCTTGGATTACCATGGTTACAATCTCATAACCCAGTACTGGACTGGAAAACTATGTCTGTGTTAAGCTGGGGATGTCGGGGGGCTCATGGGGACATACCTTTGGTTCCTATCTCGTCATCTATTCCCTCTGAGATTCCTGCATTTTTGTCGGATTTTGGGGATATTTTTGAAGAGCCTAAAATTGGTTCTCTCCCTCCCCACAGAGAGTGTGATTGCGCCATAGATCTGATTCCAGGCAGTAAATTTCCAAAGGGTCGTTTGTTTAACCTATCTGTACCTGAGCATGCTGCCATGCGAGAATATGTTAAGGAGTCCCTGGAAAAGGGACATATTCGTCCTTCTTCATCACCTTTAGGAGCTGGGTTTTTCTTTGTCTCTAAAAAGGATGGCTCGCTGAGGCCTTGTATTGATTATCGACTCCTGAATAAAATTACTGTCAAATATCAGTATCCGTTGCCGCTGCTTACTGATTTGTTTGCTCGCATAAGGGGGGCTAAGTGGTTCTCCAAGATTGATCTCCGTGGGGCGTATAATTTGGTGCGAATTAAGCAAGGGGATGAGTGGAAAACCGCATTTAATACGCCTGAGGGCCACTTTGAGTATTTAGTAATGCCTTTCGGCCTTTCTAATGCGCCTTCAGTTTTTCAGTCCTTTATGCATGATATTTTCCGTGAATATCTGGATAAATTTATGATTGTGTATTTGGACGATATTTTGATTTTTTCTGAGGACTGGGAGTCTCATGTTCAGCAGGTCAGGAGGGTTTTTCAGGTCTTGCGGGAGAATTCTCTGTGTGTAAAGGGTTCTAAGATGGTTCATTTGGTGCCATTGCCGAAGTTGCCTTCCTCGTCTGAGTTGGTTCCTTTGTTTTTTCAAAATGTGGTTCGCTTGCATGGTATTCCTGAAAATATCGTTTCTGATAGGGGTACCCAGTTCGTTTCTAGATTTTGGCGGGCATTCTGTGCCAGGTTGGGCATTGATTTGTCTTTTTCGTCTGCCTTCCATCCTCAGACTAATGGCCAGACGGAGCGAACTAATCAAACTTTGGAGACGTATTTGAGGTGTTTTGTGTCTGCGGATCAGGATGATTGGGTTGCCTTTTTGCCGTTGGCGGAGTTTGCTCTTAATAACCGGGCCAGTTCTGCCACTTTGGTTTCCCCCTTCTTTTGCAATTCGGGGTTTCATCCCCGTTTTTCTTCTGGTCAGGTGGAGTCTTCGGATTGTCCTGGAGTAGATGCTGTGGTGGATCGGTTGTATCGGATTTGGGAACAAGTGGTGGACAATTTGAATTTGTCCCAGGAGAGGACTCAGCGGTTTGCTAACCGCCAGCGTCGGGTTGGTCCTCGCCTTCGTGTTGGGGACTTGGTGTGGTTGTCTTCCCGTTTTGTCCCTATGAGGGTTTCTTCTCCTAAATTTAAGCCTCGGTTCATCGGTCCCTATAGGATTTTGGAGATTATTAACCCTGTTTCCTTTCGTTTGGACCTTCCGGCATCTTTCGCTATCCATAATGTGTTCCATCGGTCGTTGTTGCGGAGATACGAGGTGCCGGTGGTTCCTTCTGCTGGGCCTCCTGCTCCTGTGCTGGTTGAGGGTGAATTGGAGTACGTTATAGAGAAGATCTTGGACTCCCGTATTTCCAGGCGGCGACTCCAGTATCTGGTTAAATGGAAGGGCTATGGTCAGGAAGATAATTCTTGGGTAACTGCCTCTGATGTTCATGCCTCGGATTTGGTTCGTGCCTTTCATAGGGCTCATCCAGGTCGCCCTGACGGTTCTTGTGAGGGTTCGGTGCCCCCTCCTTAAGGGGGGGGTACTGTTGTGATCCGCTTTTTGGCTCCCCTGGTGGTGGCTGGTGGTACTGGAGACTTCTGTGTGCTTTTCTGCCTCAGCTCACCTGCTTCCATCAGTTTTGGGAGTTCCCTATTTAGCCTTGCTCTCCAGTCACTTCCTTGCCGGTCATCATTGTAACCTGAGTCTTTCAGTTGCATGTTCCTGCTACTAGTCTGCTGATCAGCTAAGTGGACTCTTGTCCTTATTATTTTGTTTTTCTTGTCCAGTTTACAGTTTTGTCATTTCCTGTTACTGGAAGCTCTTGTGGACTGAAATTGCCACTCCTGTGTCATGAGTTGACACAGGAGTCTTAAAGTAATTTCAGGATGGGTTTTTTGAAAGGGTTTTTCAGCTGACCGTGAAGTCCTCTTTTGTATCCTTCCTCTATCTAGTAAGTGGACCTCGCTTTGCTAAATCTACCTTCATACTGTGTATGTCTTTTCCTCTGAACTCACCGTTAATATACGTGGGGGCCACTATCATCTTTGGGGATTTTCTCTAGAGGTAAGCCAGGTCTGTTCCTTCCTCTTCCAGGCGTAGTTAGTTCTCCGGCTGGCGCATGGCATCTAGGCAGCCGTAGGAATGCTTCCTGGCTACTGTTAGTTGTGTGGTAGATTTAGGTCACGGTCAGCTTGAGTTTCCATCACCCGAGAGCTAGTCTGTTATTTTTGTGTTTCTGATGTTCCCATGCCATTGGGGAATCATGACACATCCCGCGACAAAGAAGGCCACCAAAAGGACCTGGCCACCAACTCTCTGGTACCAAAGATTCCAGGATGACCTGCCAACACTGAGGAATGAACCTCGGAGATAACTCTGCCGGTCCATCTATCTGGGACAAACAGCCTCCCCGGTGGGCACCGATCAGGTCTGTCTGCCTGAAACTCCTGCAGCACACGTCGCAAATCTTGGGAAATAGCAGACACAATCACCCCCTCTCTGAGAATACCAGCCGGCTCAGAATCTCCAGGGGAGTCAGGCACAAAACTCCTAGAAAGAGCATCAGCCTTCACATTCTTCAAACCAGGCAGGTATGAGACCACAAAGTTGAAGCGAGAGAAAAACAACGACCAACGAGCCTGTCTAGGATTCAGGCGCTTGGCAGACTCAAGATCAATCAGATTCTTATGATCAGTCAAGACCACCACACGATGCTTAGCTCCCTCGAGCCAATGTCTCCATTCCTCAAATGCCCACTTCATTGCCAACAACTCCCGATTACCAACATCATAATTCCGCTCGGCAGGCAAAAACTTTCTTGAAAAGAAAGCACATGGCCTCATCACAGAACCATCAGAGCTTCTCTGCGACAAAACAGCTCCTGCTCCAATCTCCGAAGCATCCACCTCGACCTGGAAAGGAAGAGAGATATCTGGCTGACACAAAACTGGAGCAGAAGAAAACCGGCGCTTCAGCTCCTGAAAGGCCTCCACAGCCGCAGGAGACCAATTAGCCACATCAGAACCCTTCTTGGTCAAATCCGTCAAAGGTTTAACAACACCAGAAAAATTGGCAATGAAGCGACGGTAAAAATTAGAAAAAACCCAAGAACTTCTGAAGACTCTTAACAGATGTGGGCTGAGTCCAGTCATGAATAGCCTTGACCTTATCAGGGTCCATCTCAATAGCAGAAGGAGAAAAAATGAAACCCAAAAAAGAAACCTTCTGGACTCCAAAAAGACATTTTGAGCCCTTCACAAATAAGGCATTAGCCCGCAGGACCTGAAATACCATCCTGACATGCTTCACATGGGACTCCCAATCATCAGAAAAGACCAAAATACCATCCAGATACACAATCATGAACTTATCCAGATATTCACGGAAGATGTCATGCATAAATGATTGAAACACAGAAGGAGCATTAGAGAGTCCAAAAGGCATCACCAAGTACTCGAAATGGCCTTCGGGCGTATTAAATGCTGTTTTCCATTCATCGCCCTGCTTGATACGCACAAGGTTATACGCACCACGAAGATCTATCTTGGTGAACCAACTAGAACCCCTAATCGGGGCAAACAAATCAGACAACAAAGGCAAAGGATACTGAAATTTGACCGTGATTTTATTTAGAAGGCGATAATCAATACAAGGTCTCAGCGAACCATCCTTCTTAACCACAAAAAAGAACCCCGCACCAAGAGGAGAAGAGGACAGGCGAATAAGTCCCTTCTCAAGAGACTCCTTTATATAACTCCGCATAGCAGCATGTTCTGGCACAGACAAATTAAAAAGTCGTCCCTTAGGGAACTGTTATGACCCCAATGGCGAGGGTCTCAGAGGAACGTGGAAGTCTGCAGAATACAAAAATCCAGCTCATAGGGCAGTGGTAACTGGGTTGACCATATATCTACTCCTAACGCCAACACTAGAAGTAGCCGGGGATCATTCCTACGTTGATTCTAGATGACACGCTCCAGCCGGAGAATCTAGCTACCCCTAGTAGAGGAAAACAAAAGACCTTTCTTGCCTCCAGAGAAGGGGACCCCAAAGCTGGATAGAAGCCCCCCACAAATAATAACGGTGAGGTAAGAGGAAATGACAAACACAGAAATGAACCAGGTTTAGCACAGAGAGGCCCGCTTACTGATAGCAGAATAAAGAAAGGTAACTTATATGGTCAACAAAAACCCTATCAAAATCCACACTGGAAATTCAAGAACCCCCGAACCGTCTAACGGTCCGGGGGAAGAACACCAGCCCCCTAGAGCTTCCAGCAAAGGTCAGGATATATATTTGGAACAAGCTGGACAAAAATACAAAACCAAAACAAATAGCAAAAAGCAAAAAGCAGACTTAGCTGATATTACTGGAACCAGGATCAGTAGACAAGAGCACAGCAGACTAGCTCTGATAACTACGTTGCCAGGCATTGAACTGAAGGTCCAGGGAGCTTATATAGCGACACCCCTAACTAACGACCCAGGTGCGGATAAAAGGAATGACAGAAAAACCAGAGTCAAAAAACTAGTAACCACTAGAGGGAGCAAAAAGCAAATTCACAACAGGGAACTTACTACCAGGAATCAAATTTATAGCACAATCACAATCCCTATGAGGAGGTAGGGAACTGAGCTTGGGCTCATCAAATACATCCTGGTAGTCTGACAAAAACGCAGGGACTTCAGAAGGAGTGGAAAAAGCAATAGACACCAAAGGAGCATCATCATGAATACCCTGGCAACCCCAACTTAACACAGACATTGCTTTCCAATCCAGTACTGGATTATGAGTCTGTAACCATGGCAGACCCAAAACTATGACATCATGCAAATTATGCAACACAAGAAAGCGAATTACCTCCTGATGCACAGGAGTCATGCACATGGTCACCTGAGTCCAGTACTGAGGTTTATTCTTGGCCAATGGTGTAGCATCAATTCCCCTCAGTGGAATAGGGAATTTTAATGGCTCCAAGACAAAACCACAGCGCTTGGCAAATGACAAATCCATTAGACTCAGGGCAGCACCCGAGTCCACAAAAGCCATCACCGGGTAGGAAGACAGGGAACAAATCAAGGTAACAGATAAAATGAACTTAGGCTGTAAAGTACCGATGGTGACAGATTTATCGATCTTTTTTGTGCGTTTAGAGCATGCTGAGATAACATGAGTAGAGTCACCACAGTAAAAACACAACCCATTTTGACGTCTATAATTTTGCCGTTCATTTCTGGTCAGAATTCTATCACATTGCATAGATTCAGGTCTCTGCTCAGAAAACACCACCAAATGGTGCGCTGGTTTGCGCTCCCGCAAACGCCGATCAATCCGAACGGCCAAAGTCATGGAATCATTCAGACTAACAGGCGTGGGGAACCCCACCATGACATCTTTAATGGCTTCAGAAAGACCTTTTCTGAAATTTGCAGCCAGAGCACACCCATTCCATTGAGTAAGCACCGACCACTTCCGAAATTTCTGACAATACACCTCTACTTCATCTTTACCCTGAGAGAGAGCCAACAAGGCCTTTTCTGCCTGGCTCTCAAGATTAGGTTCCTCATAGAGCATTCCAAGCGCCAGAAAAAACGCATCCACATTAAGCAATGCAGGATCTCCTGGCGCCAGTGCGAAGGCCCAATCCTGAGGGTTGCCAAGCAAGAAGGTAATAACAATTTTAACCTGCTGAGCGGAATCACCAGAGGAACGAGGTTTCAAAGAGAGAAACAACTTACAATTGTTCTTAAAATTCAGAAACTTAGATCTATCTCCAGAAAATAACTCAGGAATAGGTATTTTCGGCTCTGACATAGGACTGTGAACAACAAAATCCTGAATACTCTGTACCCTTGCAGCAAGATGATCAACACTAGAAGTCAAACTTTGAATATCCATGTCTGCAGCTAAATTCAAAGCCACACAAAGATTAAGGGGAGGAGAGAAGCTAGACAAGCTAGACACACTGCAGCAGAGGAGGAGAAAAAAAAAACTCCAGGCTTCTCTTTATCCCGCTTCTGCAATTCATTAACACTTGGCCTGCTGTACTGTTATGATCCCAGTGGCAGAGGATCCGAAAACCAGACCTGCTAAGTACTAAACAATAGACCAGCTCTGGGGGGTGGTAACTGGACTGACCGCATACCTGATCCTAACCACACACAACTATAAGTAGCCGTGGAACGTGCCTAAAATCCTAGACGTCTCGTCACGGCCTGAGAAACTGACTACTCCTAGAGAGAAAGCAAGACCTCCCTTGCCTCATGGAAATGACCCCAAAGATATAGAAAGCCCCCCACAGATAATAACGGTGAGTTAAGGGGAAAGTACAAACACAGAGATGAATCAGATTTAGCAAATGAGGCCCGCTAATACTAGATAGCAGAAAATAGAAAGGGATCTATGCGGTCAGTAAAAAACCCTCTAAAAATCCACTCAGAGAATGCGCAAGTCCCTCACACCAACTAACGGTGTGAGGGGAGCAAGTCTGAACCCCAGAGCTACCAGCAAGCAGAAAATCACATGTTAGCGAGCTGGATTAAACTCATCATACACAGAACACATATTGATAACTGATGAGTAAAAAACTGAAAAGCAAAACTTAGCTTGTCTTGGAAAGACTGAGACCAAACGTAGTCAGATTAAATCAGAATAGGTCTGAACACATTGACAGCAGGCAACAAGTGAAGTTGCAGCTGAGCTAAATAGAAAACCTCACTGGTGGATAACGAGGCAGCTGATCCAGCCACAAACCCGCAGGAGAACAAACAAAACCACCAGAGGGAGCCCAAAGACAACACTCACACAGTACCAGTTGTGACCACAAGAGGGAGCCTGCTAACAGAGTTCACAACATACCCCATCATGGGCGCTCCCAAGCCAATTAGACAATTTCTCCACACAGCTGAGGGGTCTTTCGTGACGGAACATACTTGCTTCATGATGGGATTCAGGGCCATCTCTGCCCCCTGGCGGATTCGAAGTTCCTACTGATTTCTTCTTTGCATCAGCCAACTCTCTTCGAATATCCTGGATTTCCTCCCACAATTCCTCCACCCATTGTAGTTCAGTGATCATGTTTACAGATACCTCTCCGCTCTGGACCTTCCCTACCGGGACTGTCACCCCCTGCTCTTGCTCACGTGTCTGTGTTTCGCTTCCTATCTCAGAAAAGGTCATGTGAGGATTTAACAGCAAGCGCTCCCACAAAGCCTGTTTCATCAGCACGTCCCGCAAGCCTGTCACCAACTGATCTCGCAACAATACGTCAGTCGGGTCTATGCCGTCTTTTCTAATGATAACACTATGGATCTCCTTTAGGGCAATCATGTACGGAGTCACAGTCTCTCCTGGCCTTTGCATCCGGATAAATAACCACATCCTTAACTCCCCTACTTCTGTGGTGTCCCCATGAGTCTCCTTCAAAATTTGTAGCACCTGGTTAAAGGTGTCTCGTTCCTGGGGGGTGGTAACATGACTGAGTCTCTGGCTTCTCCATCTAGAGCCATCCTGGCTGTGACGGGGTGTACGGCAGAGCAAGAAGGGACAACAGGCCAAGGGATGATTCCACAGATTTATTATCCAGAACGCTGGAACAACACATGCAGGTAGATCTACAGAGTCCACAATTAGTCCACCGGAACCGGTTCAGGGGCACTTCCCGATAATCCTTGTGCCAGCTAACAAAACAATAGTCCACACGAGTCCAAGGGATCCCAAAACAATCCCACGAACGACGAGATATGTCCTCAGCTCAAGTCTTGCCCCGTTCGCTTCCGCAGTCACAGATGGACATGGGGTCTTGCCTCAGCTAAGAATCCCCACTCCTCCTTCAAGGATCAACTCACATCTGATCTCAAAAATAAGAATGGCTTGTCTGAGTTCCTGGGATCCGCCCATGAAGGGGGTAGGGGTCACACCTTCTATTCAATGGTTGGGTCCATCAGAAGATTCTATTCTGGTCGGCTCCGCTTACTCTATGTAGTATGTACATTTGACTAGCCACCTGCTGTGATGAAGAATGGCTATTCCTTCACTAGTTGACAAAGCTTAATTACATTAAAGCTTAGGGCTGCAAGTATTGGGGGAAGGAGACATTGTTACAGGTGACTCCCAGCACAAGAAAATACATAAATTACAGCTAATAGAAACCAGAGAACAGTTACAAACAACATCAAATGGCATATTTTCAAATACAGGACAGGGCAAAAGTACATATCATGACACTGGCCATCTCGGCTTCTAATGCAGGGGTCATGGGGTGCATCCTCATCATCCCCCTCAGGAGCTCAGTCCAACTCCATAACATGGTATTATTCCCCATAAACTTGGGGAGATTATTAAACATTGCCCCCAGAGAGATATACTGGACCTAGGGCTCACCCCGACTGCTTGGTCTGCCGCCTCTGTGCTGTTAAGATGCATCCTGCCGACTACACAGAGTGTAGAATTGCAGGAAACACGGGATGCAGTGAAGAGCAGGAGGCAGAGCAAGAGTGAAAAGGGTTTATTACAGGGGATACTCCACGCAGGGAGATAAAGGGTTATGAGGGAAGTATAACTGAATATGGTATCAGGATAAGAACAAATGTTCATGAAACAGGTAAACTTACCAGTCTTCCCAGTTTACGGGCTGTGGAAGCTTGAAATTCCATGGTGGTGTCGCAAGTGACATGTGAAGTCTCTGGCCTGATCCTGAAGGAAGTTGATGCACTGTCTCATGATGGAAGCGGTGTATCCTGGCTCTCCTAGGTGAGGTCGTGCATCAACGGGGCAACGTACGCGCTGAAAAGTAATCTGAGGTTCCGCTGGAGTGTGTCTCAGTTGAGTGGCGGAGGCACGGTTGAAACTACCCGGCTATGTATGATTCACCTGGTCAGACTTAGGCCACGTGCTTGCGGCAGTCAGTGCAACGGTACGGAACAGATGCTCAGTCACAGGGGTCAGCGGGCACACAGATATACGTTCCTCACAGTCAATGTGCGCACTGGCTGAGAAGCTGCAGGGCGGGCCTGTACTTTCCGTCGCTCCACGGAGAGTGAATCATCCTTCTCCTGCTGCGCACTCTGTCTTGCCGCCAAGTACCTTGCTTTCCCGCTCACCATCCCTTTTATCCCTGACACGCCCCCTGCAGTCGAATTCAAAGGTCTGTCCGGGTCAAATCTTTCCCTCCAGCAACAATGGTGACAGCCCCAATAGTTCTGGAACCAACACAAGCGAGGTATCACTGGCCCGGTCCATCTTCCTACAGAAACACTCACTATAATGAAGCAGATGGAAACATTTTGTATTCAGTTTGTCATCTGTTCCGGTGGTATCCATCTTTTTAGGCGTTCACAGATCTATGATAGTCTACACTTGTGTCTACACTCAGATGACGGGACACCACGAAACAGAGACCAGAGAGAGTACAAAGTAACTATTTGCCTCATAAGTGAGCGGTTCCAGCACCAATAACTATTCTATCACTTCCCCTCTAGGTTTGGTGACCCAATAAAGCTGTTCTTCATTTAAAGTGAAATATGGAAACCTGTTGTCTGCCCCAAGTTCTTGAGCAATCCCCTTTATCACAGTCACAAAGTCAAACACATTTTTCAAAGTAAGATCCTGCACTTGGGCAGTCCCACAATGCCCCCATAAACCCCCAGCTCTGGAATCTCGGCCTCACTGGTCACTGTCTCACCCTCATCCCCAGCAAGACCACACAGTGGGAACTCATCTGCCTCTGACTGCAATGAGGAATCTTCATGGGTGGACCGGCTCCTGTCTGCATTAATGGGCACCCTCGAATTTTCCCTCAAGTCCCAGAACAGGCTAAAGTCCAGCCCACTAATCACTGGGTTTAGAAAGTGTCACGGGAGACCTAGGCAGGAAAGAGCTAATAACCCGGGCCCCTGCGATTTCCCTCAGACTAGGGAAACCCTGACTGACCCTCTCTCAGAGTTTACACTAATGGTGTGCATGTCTGAGCCTCCACCCTCGCCCTATCTCCTGTTTCAACCCTAGGCTGAAACCACCACCCAGTGAAGAGTCCCCACTCCAATACCCACAGTTAGCAAAGACAAGGATAACGAAAAAATAAGCACCACGCCGCAGTCACTCAGGAATACACTATAAATGCAAAGGGCAAAACAAATACAAATATAGGAAGGAGCAAATAAGACAAAGGGAAATACACCACCAGCAACGATACTCCAACTACTAGCTCACCACTCCAGACCGAGATAACCACGCACAAGACAGAAGCTATAATCGGCGACGCCCAATGTTCAGGAGAACTATTTAAAGGTAGTGGGCATGGCCCAGCTTCCATTCCGAGCACCAGGTAAATTAACCCCGGACCATCTAGATAAAACCTAGCCGACGCCAATGAGCGCATAGTGGTCAAAAGCGGAATTACCGCTGTCTGTCGAAAGACCTGGTCTGAACAGCGTCCGACATGACAGTACCCCGACTTCTACGAGGGACCCCAGGGCCCTCACGGCTTATAAGACCCGGCTTGTCCGGATGGCGGTGGTGAAAAAACCTGACCAGCCGATCCGCATGAAAGTCCGAGGCTGGTACCCAGGACCTCTCCTCAGGCCCATAACCACGCCAGTGTACCAAGTACTGTAAAGTGCGGCGCACTACACGAGAGTCAACCACCTTGGAGACTTCAAATTCCAAATTACCATCCACCAAGACTGGAGGTGGCATAGGCTCCGCGTCCACGGAACCCACCACCTTCTTTAAAAGAGACCTGTGGAACACGTTGTGTATCTTATACACCGTAGGAAGCTCCAATCGGTACGCTACTGGGTTAATGACGGCGGTGACCCTAAATGGACCAATAAACCGTGGACCCAATTTAAGGGATGGCATCTTGAGTCTTATGTTTTTTGTGGATAACCACACCCAGTCATCCACACTCAGGTTCGGACCTGGCACACGCCTACTGTCAGCCACACGTTTTTACCTGGCACCCACACTCAGCAGGCGCTGTTTAACTCTCCTCCAGACTGATGATAATTGTGCTCCTAACTGGTCTTCCTCCGGAACGGCGGAAGAGCCCCCCTGACTCAAAGTACAAAATTGAGGATGAAGCCCGTAAACACAAAAAAACGGAGACTCCCCAGGTGACTCCTGGCGGTGATTATTGATGGCAAACTCAGCCAAAGGAAGAAACTTTGACCACTCCTCCTGGTTATCCGAAACAAAGCAGCGTAAGTACTGTTCCAAATTTTGGTTCATACGCTCGGTCTGACTATTTGACGGAGGATGAAACGCCGAAGAATGAGACAACTTGATCCCCAGCCGTGAGCAAAATGCTTTCCAAAATTTTGCCACAAACTGGGAACCCCTATCAGAAACGATGTCAGAGAGAACCCCATGAAGTCTGACCACTTCCTGCACAAATACCTGAGCCAGAGTCTTAGCGTTAGGCAACGAAGGCAAAGACACAAAGTGCGACATTTTTGAGAACCGATCAACAATCACCAAGATGACCCTGTTCCCAGCTGAGGAGGGCAAGTCAGTGATAAAATCCATGGAGATTTCCGTCCATGGCTTACTAGGTACCTCGAGAGGAAGTAGTGTGCCAACAGGACGGGAGCGGGGCGTCTTAGTCCTAGCGCACGTGGTGCAAGCCGACACGTATGAGACCACGTCCTGTCGGATCTTGGGCCTCCAAAACTGACGTGACACCAACTCCAAGGTACCCCTAACCCCTGGATGGCCAGCCAGGACAGCATCATGATGCTCCTCCAAAACCTTTAAGCGGCGATGAAGCGGTACAAACGTTTTGTTGATGGGAAGCTCAGATGGTACCTTCTCCTTGGGCCTCGGCAATCTCAGCCTCAACCTCGGTAGTGAGAGCCGAAACCACAACACCCTTTTGGAGGATGGGTACTGGATCTTCCCGAGGCTCTCCCCCTGGAAAACACCTGGAAAAGCATGCGCCTTAGTGTTTTTAGAACCAGGTCTGTAAGTGACAACAAAGTTGAACCGCGTGAAAAACAATGCCCAGCGAGCCTGCCTGGGGGACAGACGCTTGGCAGACTCCAAATAAAGCAAATTCTTATGGTTGGTAAGAACCGTAACCTGATGAACCGACCCCTCCAAGAAGTGTCGCCATTCCTCAAAGGCCAATTTGATTGCCAACAACTCTCTGTTGCCGATATCGTAGTTACGTTCGGCGGGAGACAGTTTCTTGGAAAAATAGGTGCACGGACGCAAACCGCTCAAGGATGAGCCTTGTGACAACACCGCCCCCACACCAACCTTAGACGCATCGACTTCTACAACAAAAGGTTTCGATACATCTGGCTGCACCAGGATGGGAGCCGAAACAAACCTGTTTTTAAGAGATTCAAATGCGCACACAGCAGCCTCGGGCCAAACGGAGAAATTGGTACCCTTTTTAGTCATGTCAGTTAGCAGTTTAGCAATGATAGAAAAATCCTTGATAAACTTCCTATAGTAGTTAGAAAACCCAAGGAACCGCTGAAGTGCTTTTAGGTTATCAGGCCGTTCCCAATGCAACACCGCTTGCACCTTAGCGGCGTCCATTTTAAAACCAGAAGCAGACACAATATAGCCCAAGAAAGGCAACTCCTGTACCGAAAATACACATTTCTCCAGTTTTGCATATAGCTTATTCTCTCTGAGAAGCTGTAACACCTGCCTGACATGATCTAAATGAGTATCACGGTCGCAAGAATACATGAGGATGTCAACTAGGTACACAATAACGAATTTCCCCAAAACATGCGAGAACACGTCATTTATGAAATGTTGAAACACTGCAGGTGCGTTTGTCAACCCAAATGGCATCACCAAATTTTCAAAATGACCCTCAGGGGTATTAAAAGCCGTCTTCCACTCATCACCTTGATGGACTCTTATGAGGTTGTACGCCCCACTGAGGTCAAGCTTGGTAAACCACTTAGCACCTGCCACCTGGTTGAACAAATCCAGTATCAATGGCATAGGGTATGGATCACGAACCGCAATCTGGTTTAACTCCCTGAAATCCAGACACGGCCGTAGTCCACCATCTTTCTTCTTAACGAAGAAGAACCCTGTTGCCACTGGTGAGGACGAAGGCCTGATGTGCCCTTTGCTGAAACTTTCAGCAATGTAATCCTTTAGCGCTTGTCTCTCCGGACCGGAGATGTTAGGCATTCTTGCTTTAGGCAACTTGGCCCCTGGTTTAAACCTGATAGAACAGTCATAGGAGCGATGTGGTGGCAACTCTGAACAACCCTTCTCAGAGAACACATCCACAAAATCCAGAAGTGACTCAGGAACGCTTGGAGTCACAGCAGAAACACATGTGGCCAAGCAATTCTCCTGACACTGACAGAAATCAGTCCACTGAATTATGTCCTGAGTTTTCCAGTCAATAACTGGGTTGTGTGTAGACAACCATGGAAAACCCAGAACCAATTGTGCCGGAAGACTCTTGAGCACCTTACATGTAACCTGCTCGAAATGAAGAACCCCAATGTGGAGTTTAACCTCAGCCACAAACTCAGTAATCTCCCCCTGTGGGAGAGGAGCAGAATTGATGGTGACCATGCGGATAGGATGAGGCAGTTTTTCAATCCTAAAACCAGCAGTGCGCGCAAACTCCTCATCAATGAGATTTGTGGCAGAACCACTATCCACAAAAACAGTGATTGGCAGCTCTCTGCCAGCGACAACAACTTTGGCAGGGAGCATGCACTGAGAAACCATCATGGAGGATATACATAAGCTCAGATTGGACTCCTCCACACCCTCTGAGCTTAGAAGTTTTCCGCCGTTGCGTTTTTCTTTAACAGCAGAGGACAGATATTAATAAAATGACCAGTTTTACCGCCGAAAAAACAGGCTCCCTGCTTCCTGAGTACAGGGGCTCGATTCTTAACATGTGATACCCCTGTGATTTGCATAGGTTCCGTGGGCTCACCTGCAGCAACCTCACGTGAACCTAAACCTTCACCCACAGGCGGCGTCTCATGATCCCCCTGACGCAAACGGCGATCAATGCGGACCACAAGACTCATAGCGGAATCTAGTGAAGCAGGAGTCTCGTACATCAGGAGGGCTTTTTTAACCCTATTAGAAACTCCATGAATAAAGTGACTCCGCAGCGCAGGCTCATTCCACTGTGTGTCAACTGCCCAGCGGCGAAATTCAGAACAGTAATCCTCTGCAACACGCTCCCCCTGGCAAATAGTGCATATCTTAGATTCTTCTAGAGCCATTCTGTCCGGATCGTCGTAAATGTGTCCTAGAGCAGAAAAAAAACTCTCCACCGAGTTAAATGTAGCAGAATCAGACGGCAAAGAAAACGCCCATGCTTGGGGATCCCCGCTTAATAATGACAACACCAGACCCGCACGCTGAGCCTCATTACCGGAGGAGATCGGGCGCATACGGAAATACAGTTTGCAAGCTTCACGAAAAGAAACAAATTTACTGCGTTCCCCAGCAGATTTTTCAGGCAAAGAAAACTTAGGCTCAGCAACTTTACCTGTAACTCCGGCTTGCACATTAGACACTGCTAGTCCCTGTTGCTGCACTGCCCCCCATAACTCAGTGACCTGTAGGGACAGCGCCTCCAACTGGCGGGTTATGGAAATCATGGGATCCATGGAAATAATGTTGGCTGATTATAATGTCACGGGAGACCTAGGCAGGAAAGAGCTAATAACCCGGGCCCCTGCGATTTCCCTCACACTAGGGAAACCCTGACTGACCCTCTCTGAGTTTACACTAATGGTGTGCATGTCTGAGCCTTCACCCTCGCCCTATCTCCTGTTTCAACCCTAGGCTGAAACCACCACCCAGTGAAGAGTCGACACTAGTGTTGAGCGATACCGTCCGATACTTTAAAGTATCGGTATCGGAAAGTATCGGCCGATACCGGCAAAGTATCGGATCTGATCCGATACCGATACCCGATACCAATACAAGTCAATGGGACTCAAGTATCGGAAGGTATCCCTGATGGTTCCCAGGGTCTGAAGGAGAGGAAACTCTCCTTCAGGCCCTGGGATCCATATTAATGTGTAAAATAAAGAATTAAAATAAAAAATATTGATATACTCACCTCTCCGGAGGCCCCTGGACATCACCGCTGGTAACCGGCAGCCTTCTTTGCTTAAAATGAGCGCGTTCAGCACCTTCCATGACGTCACGGCTTCTGATTGGTCGCGTGCCGCTCATGTGACCGCCACACGACCAATCACAAGCCGTGACGTCATCCCTCAGGTCCTAAATTCCTAGAAGGGAAGTATCGGATCTCGGTATCGGAATTCCGATACAGCAAATATCGGCCGATACCCGATACTTGCGGTATCGGAATGCTCAACACTAGTCCACACTCCAATACCCACAGTTAGCACAGACAAGGATAACGGAAAAGTAAGCACCATGCCGCAGTCACTCAGGAATACACTATAAATGCAAAGGGCAAAACAAATACAAATATAGGAAGGAGCAAATGAGACAAAGGGAAATACACCACCAGCAACGATACTCCAACTACTAGCTCACCACTCCAGACCGAGATAACCACGCACAAGACAGAAGCTATAATCGGCGACGCCCAATGTTCAGGAGAACTATTTAAAGGCAGTGGGCATGGCCCAGCTTCCAATCCGAGCACCAGGTAAATTAACCCCGGACCATCTAGATAAAACCTAGCCGACGCCAATGAGCGCATAGAGGTCAAAAGCGGAATTACCGCTGTTTGTCGAACGACCTGGTCTGAACAGCGTCCGACATTACAGAAAGTCTTTGACTACCCCAACCTCATGAGACTCAGTACCACATTCATTTTTATCTTTAGTCTGGTGTCAATGTGGATACTGCAGACGCCCGTGTGTTTTCCTGAAATAAACTGGTGGGGAAGTGTGGCCGTTATCAGGATCATCAAATTTCCGGAGTCCAAAAGTCCTGACACCAGCACCTCATTTATTGTCACGGGACATGTTTGCAGCTCCTAACTGAGCTGATAGTCCACACTGCAGGCAGGATAGGTATAGTATGAGCAGTGCCTCCCTAGCCTGCAGTCCATCTCTTCGGAGGACAAGGGACAACTATATGTCCCGGACCGCGACATCTTCAGCAGAGCAAGTCTTTTCCCATAGCCTTTGACAACCCCTCAGTGACCCCTTGGGATCTAGGACTCCCCACAGTGGTAACTCTACTACCCATCTTTTGAGGCTCAGGCTCTCTCTGGGTACCCCAGTATGGGGATGCACCACCCCCTGGCATTCTTAGTGATCTCTCGACCACCTGGTATCGTTCCTCTAGCCCATCAGTTCGTGTGCATTCCAGGGATCTCCCTAGGCAACCCAGGTCTGCATCGGCCTAGGAAGGGAGTGAATGAACCTGTCGATGACAACCCGCTCAACCATCTGGGCTGTAGTGGAGGGTACCAGCTGCAACCATTTTTGCTCAAGATGCAGCAAATCAAACATTTGGGATCTAGGCAGTTTGTCCCCTTAATATGCCCAGTGGTAAACCTTTTGTGCTCTGACTGACAGTCACTCCCGCAAGTGCCAAAATTTCAGCTTTTAATTTGGCATACACTTGCGCTTGCTGTAACGCCTTTTGCCAGTTAGATTGGGGGCCAGCACCTCTGCACACTGCTCTGGAGGTATCTTCTCACGCTCTGCTACCCACTCAATTACATCGTCTTACCGCCTTCCAGACGTAGGTGTCATCACCACCAGGACTTGGGGGAGGGGCTGCTGGCCTTCAGTGAACCATCTCTGTAAGCAAGTCAATGTGCTGCTGTTGCATCTGCTGTATGAGTAGCTTACTGTTTTCTTGTTGTGCCATCTGTTGCTGCTGCACTTGTACCAGAAGTTTGAGCAGGTCCTCCATTTTGCCTGATGTCATACACTGGCTTGTGTCCTCCTTCACCCAGGACATGCAATACCTCTTTTAGTCGTCATACTTGTTCACTGGGAATGCTGCCCAGACTTCTAACACCACCTGTCGTAGATTGGCTCACTCGGCTGGACACAGTGGTAGAAACGGAACACTGTCTCTTTAACCCCTTTACCCCCAAGGGTTGTTTGCACGTTAATGACTGGGCCAATTTTTACAATTCTGACCACTGTCCCTTTATGAGGTTATAACTCTGGAACGCTTCAACGGATACCGGTGATTCTGACAAAGTTTTCTCGGGACATATTGTACTTCATTACAGTGTTAACATTTGTTTGATATTACCTGCGTTTATATGTGAAAAAAACTAAAATTTGGCGAAAATTTAGAAAATTTCGCAATTTTCCAACTTTGAATTTTTCTACAATTAAATCACAGAGATATGTCACACAAAATACTTAATAAGTAACATTTACCAGATGTCTACTTTACATCAGCACAATTTTGGAACCCAAATTTTTTTTTTGTTAGGGAGTTATAAGGGTTAAAAGTTGACCAGCAATTTCTCATTTTTACAGCACCATTTTTTTTAGGGACCACATCTCATTTGAAGTCATTTTGAGGGGTCTATATGATGGAAAATACCAAAGTGTGACACCATTCTAAAAACTGCACCCCTCAAGCTGCTCAAAAGCACATTCACGAAGTTTATTAACCCTTCAGGTGTTTCACAGGAAATTTTGGAATGTTTAAATAAAAATGAACATTTACCTTTTTTACACAAAAAATTTACTTCAGCTCCAATTTGTTCTATTTTACAAAGGGTTACAGGAGAAAATGGACCCCAAAAGTTGTTGTACAATTTGTCCTGAGTACGCTGATAGCCCATATGTGGGGGTAAACCACTGTTTGGGCGCATGGCAGAGCTCGGAAGGGAAGGAGCGCCATTTGACTTTTCAATGCAAAATTGACTGGAATTGAGATGGAACGCCATGTTGCGTTTGGAGAGCCCCTGATGTGCCTAAACATTGAAACCCCCCACAAGTGACACCATTTTGGAAAGTAGACCCCCTAAGGAACTCATCTAGATGTGTTGTGAGAGCTTTGAACCCCCAAGTGTTTCACTTCAGTTTATAACGCACAGCCGTGAAAATAAAAGTTCATTTTTTTTTCCCACAAAAATGATTTTTTAGCCCCCAGTTTTGTATTTTCCCAAGAGTAACAGGAGAAATTGGACCCCAAAAGTTGTTGTCTAATTTGTCCTGAGTACGCTGATACCCCATATATGGGGGGGAACCACCGTTTGGGCGCATGGGAGAGCTCGGAAGGGAAGGAGCGCCATTTGGAATGCAGACTTAGATGGATTGGTCTGCAGGCGTCACGTTGCATTTGCAGAGCCCCTGATGTAACTAAACAGTAGAAACCCCCCATAAGTGACCCCATACTGGAAACTAGACCCCCCAAGGAACTTATCTAGATGTGTTGTGAGAACTTTGAACCCCCAAGTGTTTCACTACAGTTTATAACGCAGAGCCGTGAAAATAAAAAATATTTTTTTTACACACAAATTATTTTTTAGCCCCCAGTTTTTTATTTTCCCAAGGATAACAGGAGGAATTGGACCCCATAAGTTGTTGTCCAATGTGTCCTCAGTACACTGATATCCCATATGTTGGGGTAAACCCCTGTTTTTGCGCACGGGAGAGCTCTGAAGGGAAGGAGCACTGTTTTACTTTTTCAACGCAGAATTGGCTGGAACTGAGATCGGACGCAATGTCGCATTTGGAGAGCCCCTGATGTGCCTAAACAGTGGAAACCCCCCCCAAATATAACTGAAACCCTAATTCAAACACACCCCTAACCCTAATCTCAACTGTAACCCTAACCACACCCCTAACCCTAATCCCAACCCTATTCCCAACTGTAAATGTAATCCAAACCCTAACTTTAGGCCCAACCCTAACTTTAGCCCCAACCCTAACCCTAACTGTAGCCCTAACCCTAGCCCCCAACCCTAGCCCTAACCCTAGCCCTAACCCTAACCCTAGCCCTAACCCTAGCCCTAACCCTAATAGGAAAATGGAAATAAATAAATTTTTTAAATTTTTCGTAGCTAAAGGGGTGATGAAGGGGGGGTTTGATTTACTATTTATAGCGGGTTTTCTAGCGGATTTTTATGATTAGCAGTCGTCACACACTAAAAGACGCTTTTTATTGCAAAAAATGTTTTTTGCGTTACCACATTTTGAGTGCTATAATTTTTCCATATTTTGGTCCACAGAGTCATGTGAGGTCTTGTTTTTTGCGGGACTAGTTGACGTTTTTATTGGTAACACTTTCGGGCATGTTACATTTTTTGATCACTTTTTATTCCGATTTTTGTGAGGCAGAATGACCAAAAACCAGCTATTCATGAATTTCTTTTTGTGGGGGGGGGGCGCTTATACCGTTCCGCGTTTGGTAAAATGGATAAAGCAGTTTTATTCTTAGGGTCAGTACGATTACAGCGATACCTCATTTATATCATTTTTTTATGTTTTGGCGCTTTTATACGATAAAAACTATTTTATAGAAAAATAATTATATTTGCATCGCTTTATTCTGAGGACTATAACTTTTTAAATTTTTTGCTTATGATGCTGTATGGTGGCTTGTTTTTTGCGGGACAAGATGACACTTTCAGCGGTACCATGGTTATTTATTTCCATCTTTTTGATCGCATGTTATTCCACTTTTTGTTCGGCGGCATGATAATAAAGTGTTGTTTCTTGCCTCGTTTTTTTGTTTGTTTTTTTACGGTGATCACTGAAGGGGTTAACTAGTGGGACAGTTTTATATGTCGGGTCATTACAGACGCGGCGATACTAAATATGTGTACTTTTATTGTTTTTTTATTTAGCTAAAGGAATGTATTTATTGGAACAATATTTTTTTTTTATTATTATTTATTTAGGAATTTTTATTTTTTTTTTACATTTTTACTATGCCCCAGGGGGGGACATCACAGTAAAGTGACAGATCACCGATCTGACACTTTTCTGTGCACTGTGTCAGATCGGCGATCACACTGCACAGCAGGGAGGCTTCCCGGCACCTGCTCTGAGCAGGCGCTGTGAAGCCACCTCCCTGCAGGACCCGGATGCAGCCCTGCGGCCATTTTGGATCCGGGGACTGCAGGGAGGAGACGCTCGGTACAAGGTGAGCACATCGCCTTGTACAGATCGTCTCAGGGAAGCATGCAGGGAGCCCCCTCCCTGCGCGATGCTTCCCTATACCGCCAGCACACTGCGATCATGTTTGATCGCAGTAAGCCAGGGGTTAATGTGCTGGGGGCGGTCCGTGACCGCTCCTGGCACATAGTGCCGGATGTCAGCTGCGATAGCTGACACCCGGCCGCGATCGGCCGCGCTCCCCCCCGTGAGCGCGGCCGATCACGCTGGACGTACTATTCCGTCCTTGGGAATTAGGGCCCACCCCACATGGATGGAATAGTACGTCCGATGACAGAAAGGGGTTAAGAACGTCATGGGTTTATTAAGAGCATCATAAACCAAGCTGGAAAAAAGAAAACACGGCCCTCTGGGCAAAAACAGCAAAACAAAACACAGTCCTTCTCCTAGTGGTGATCAGCCTGCTCAGGGTTAGAAATGTCCATGGTTCAGGTCCATTATCACAGGCACAAACACTTCCCTGGGGTGTTCCTCTGCAGACACTGACCCCTGCTGCCTTTTGAGGCCGGCTAATTAAGCCCCAGACCACACCCTCGGGTGGAGATCCTCCCACCCACTTTATGCATGTTCACATAAAACTCAGCCCATTATGTAAATTAGCTTAATCCCTCACCGCACTTAGTGTGCTGGAGAAAAATCTCTGGGTTTTATATCACTGATCCCATTAAGGGAAATTAAACTTATCTCCCCTCAAGCACGTTACCAGTGACTTTGTGACAATCTCCATACTGGCCCTCCACCATGCTAAACTTCTCTCCATACTGTGCTTCACATTGTTCTTATACACGGTATGATTGTTACCGCAGTCATCCATGTAGTGTGATATTCACAACATCCCCCCAATATACACTGATGTCCACCACAACCCCATAATATTCAGCATTTTCCCCACATCCTCTATACAGTATGATTCTCCTCCACATCCCCCTTTCCAATGATGCCCCCCCACATATTTTATATAGTATGATGACCCCACAGCCCAGGTATACCGTCCCCCACAGCTCACAGTATAATCATCCCCACAGTCTCTGATATAATATGTCCCCCACAGCCCCTCTTGTGATATCTCACACAGCCAGCCACTCATATGTCCCTGAAGCCAGCCCACCGTATGTTCCCCCACATCCAGCCCCTCATGTCCCCCACACCCAGCCCCTCATATGACCTCCATAGCCAGCCCCACGCATGTTCCTAATTCATTGGCAAAATATAAAAAACTTATACTCACCTAATCCCAGCTCCCTGTACATCGTGGCTGCTGTCTCCTCTTAATTCCTTACAGCAGTGGACGCTGGATGGGACAATGATGTCACCGTATTGCTCCATTCAACGTCCCCTGCATGCGTTTTCTCTAACAGGGAGCATGCCGGATGTGACTTGTGTTCTGCTGGAAATATTAGCAGGGCAGAGAGCTGATTACAGCTCCACTGCTCCTTTCCTTGGTGACGTAGATCTGATCTCATTTATATAGGAGTCTGATAGATGTGAATACAATTAAGTGCAGGGAAAGAGTGCAGGCCGGGAAACGGGCAGACAGATGGGTAAGCTGTGTCGGTGACTGACACTGCTCCCATGTGTGCCTGTACCCCGGCCGTCACTGTGCTAAATGTCTGCGGCTGGAGGAAGATGCTTTGCGGCTGCAGATATTCAGCCATGGCACTTTTTTTTCCACAAATGCACCCCCCTTGGGAAGGCAGGAGGCAGTGCCCTAGGCAGGTACCTACCCCTTGTCCCGGCTCTGTCTCTGACTCTGGACAGTCAGAAGTCATGGTCACAAGATAGTTAACAGTAGCGGCACTGGCAAGAGCTGAAGACGGGAGCTGGTGAGTAAAATACTAGGGGCATGGAGCTTATAATAGTGACACCACTCCTGCACTGAAAAAAAATGCTGGAGTGGTGCTTTAATTAACCTGAAAGGTAAATGGAAAAAATGTTTTGGTTGTCAAAAAGCTACACCAAAATACAGTAAGGACTGATCAAAATGTCACATCTATCCCAAAATGGCACGAAAATAAACATTCTTTCCCCTCCAAAACATAAGCCACATAAGTGACACAATTACAAAAAAATTCTCGAGAGGACCTCTATGCTTTCATATGAAAGGTCACCGTACACATAAGACTAAAGTCAGCTGAACCCGCAGATATTGACAGGATTATCCAATAGCAGGGCCGACGTCAGCACCCGGTGCACCCGGGCAAGTGCTGTGGCCCTGAGCAGGCAGGACCCCCCGCCTGCTCCGGGCCAAAGCACTTGCAATACTTACCTCTCCCAGTTCCAGCGCTGCAGCGTCTTCCATCCTCTGACTGTGAAGTTCAGGTCAGAGGGCGCGATGACGTCACCAGTGCGCGCCCTCTGCCTGAGCAGTGGCAGCACAGAGAGCAGGAAGACGCAGACGCTGAGGAGTCCAGAGCAGAGCAGCGTCAAGCAACGAGAGGTGAGTATTTCATTTTTTTTTTTTATGTTTGGAGCAATATATGGGGACCATCAGAAGGGGCCCATATATGGAGCATTATATGAGGCTAATTCTATATGGAGTATCTTATGGGGCCAATAGTATATGGAGCATCTTATGAAGCCAATTCTATAGGGAGCATTATATGGGGCCAATTTAATATGGAGCATCTTATGTGGCCAATTCAATATGGAGCAGTATATGGGGCCAATTACATATGGAGCAGTATATGAGGCCAATAATATATGAAGCATCTTATGGGACTAATTATATATGGAGCATTTTATATGGTCAATTATATATGGAGCATTATATGGTGCCCATTATACATGGAGCATCTTATGGGGCCAATTATTTTTGGAGCATTATATGGGACCCATTCTGTAAGGAGTATTATATGGGGCCCATTCTGTATGGAGCAATATATGGAACTCAGTATACTGTATGGGGCCGATCATATACTGTATGGAGCATTATACAGTGGCATGTAAAAGTTTGGGCACCCCTGGTCAAAATTACTGTTATTGTGAACAGTTAAGCATGTTGAAGATTAAATCATCTCTAAAAGGCCTAAAGTTTAAGATGACACATTTTCTTTGTATTTTTGTAAAAAAATATATTTATATTTTTCATCTTTACATTTAAAAAATTACAAAAAGGAAAATGGGCGCATGCAAAAGTTTAGGCATCCTGCATGGTTAGTACCTAGTAGCCCCCCTTTTAAAACTATTATAGCTGGCGAACACTTTTTGTAGCTATACAAGGGTCTTTCAATTCTTGTTTGAGGGATTTTTTTCCATTCTTCCTTGAAAAATTCTTGCAGTTCTGTGTGATTCCTGGGTCGTCTTGCATGCACTGCTATTTTGAGGTCTAGCGACAGATTTTCAGTGATGTTCAGATCAGGGGACTGTGAGGGCCATTGTAAAACCTTCATCTTGCGCCTTTTGAAGTAGTCTATTGTGGATTTTGATATGTGTTTAGGATCATCATCCATTTGTAGAAGCCATGCTCTTTTCAAATTCAGCTTTTTTACATATTTGCATCAAGAATTTGTTGAAATTTCATTGAATCCATTCTTCCCTCTACCTGTGAAATATTCCCCATCCCGTTGGCTTCAAGACAACTCCAAAACATGATTGATCCACTCCCATGCTTAATGGTTGGCGAGATGTTCTTTATCTGAAATACTGTGTCCTTTTTTCTCCACACATACCTTTGATCATTGTGGCCAAAGAGTTCTATTTTAACTTCATTGGTCCACAGGACATGTTTCCACAATAAATGTTTAGATGATTTTTTTGCATACTTTTGACTCTAAATTTTACGGTGAGAATGCAGGAGAGGTTTTCTTCTGATGACTCTCATGAAGGTTGTATTTGTGCAGGTGTATCTGAACAGTAGAACAATGTGCCAGAACTCCAGAGCCTGCTAAAACATTCTGAAGGTCTCTTGCAGTCAAGCAGTGGTAATGATTTTCCTTTCTAGCAATACTACGAGCAGGTCTCGCTGAAATTTTGCTTCATCTTCCAGACCTTATCTTGACCTCCCCTGTTCCTGTAAACTGACATTTCTTAATTACATTTTGAGCTTAGGAAAGGGCAACTTGAAAACGCTGTGCTATCTGCTTACAGCCTTCTCCTGCTTTCCTGGCCTCCACCATTTTCATTTTCAGACTGCTAGGCAGATGCTCAGAAGAACCCATGGCTGCTGTTTTTTTTGGCACAAGGTTAGAGAAGGCTGAGTTTTTATAAAGCTGGGAAATTTGTTTTACCTGGCCTTTCCTAATGGTGATAGTGAATGTTACAGAACCCCCCCAGCACCCAGAATATGTTGTGCAGTCATATGTATGTATAATAGGTTCCATGTGAGATTCATGTCCCTAATGCATCAGCCCACAGGCTGCACCCCTGGGCAGAGGGGACAAGATATTCTCCTTCTGACCTCCCCCACCTTTGTAATTCCCACAGTAAATATCGGCAGGCTCCGGCCACCTGCGGCTATTGTAATGTATGTCTGGCCTGCCACTTTTGAATTGGCCTTCCCTCTGTATCTGTTGTGATATATATTCTGTGTCCTGTGAGTAAAGAGTGGTCACACTGGGAATACGTGGAGAAGCAGTGATATTTTATATGCGCCCATGTAATCAAGGAATTCTAGCCAGCGTCCTTCATTCAGAATCCAGCCAAAGCAGAGTGGACTTCCTAAAACACGGGGTGGTACTGAAGAGGTACTCCAGCACAGCAGACCCCGTTACACTGGTGGCAGCAGTGGGATGTGATACCCATCCACAGGAGGAAAGGAATTAATGGAAAACAACTACCAGAAGTTAAAGAGGCCTACATTAAAAGACCTGGTGGAAGCTCGAGGGTTAATCGCCAGCAACAAAACAAAAGCGGATTTGATAGCAGCCATCATGGAACACGACAGTGCAGCGCCCCCCAATGTGAACGTGGAGGAGACTGAATTCCAGAGGGAGGTAAAGAACAGACTGGCGTTCTATGGCCCAAACCCTGCAGTAGAGCTCATACGAGAGGTGATGGCTGATGTGCGTACGGATCTGAAGGAAAAGATGGCAGAGCAGACCAGGATAGAGCTAGTCAAGATGGAGATGGCAGAGCGGACCAAAATAGAGCTGGCCAAGGTGGAGATGGCAGAGCGGAGAGAGAAGAGTCAGCGAGCAGGGGGAACTCTGGCCTCCGCCCAGGTACCTTCAACAGTAAGCCTCAAAAAGATCCAGTAAAATGCCTTTCGACAGTTGGGGGAGGCAGAGGAAGACATTGATGGCTTTCTGCAGGACTTTGAGCGGCAGTGTGCCCTTCATCAAGTGAAGCCGGAGGAACGAGTTCAGATTCTGGCCAGCAAGCTGACCGGCCGGGCAGCGGACGCCTATCGCACGGTACCTGATGAGGACTGTATGGACTATGAGCGGATCAAAGAAGTGATCTTGGCCCGGTATGCGCTGACACCAGAGGCATACCGCCAAAAGTTCCGCAGACTTATAAAACGGGTAACCGATACCCACGCTGAATGGGCCTGTAAATTACGGCGGTCACTGCTACAATGGGTACAAGGGAGCCAAGCAACCACTAAGGAGGACGTCCTCCAGCTCTTCTTGTTAGAGCGATTCTTTAATGGACTAACCCCCGAGACACAGGAATGGCTTCGGGACAGACGACCAACGACTCTTGAGGAGGCCGCTTGTCTGGCCGATGAACACCATGATGCCAGGAGGTCTCAGTCTGCCGAATCAAAGATGGTCACTAGGGGTCCTCCCATGGGTCTGGAAGCCCCCAAATAACAGAAGATTGTCGGGGGACCAGCTCAAAACCCGACCTACCACAGTCCCCCTGGGGCACGATGCCACACCTGCCATCAGCTGGGCCACCTGCAAAGACAATGTCCCAACCGGACTCGGCTTACCCAGTGGCCAAAGGCGGGAACAGCTACCTTCAGCCGGGCCACTGTACACTGCTACCAAGGCGAAGCTGATCCGGCATTGGGGGCTATGACTAACACTATGGGGGATGTGACAAGAGATACGAGAGATGTTGCGCTTAGCGGTCATTGAAGAATCAGATAGTCCCTGGGCATCCCCCGTAGTGTTAGTGCCCAAGAAGGATGGGACTACACTGTTTTGTGTAGACTATCGCAGGCTCAATGAGCAAACGGTGACTGATGTGTATCCCATGCCGCGCGTGGATAAGCTGTTAGACCGGCTGGCGGGGGCAAAGTATTTGACCACCATCGATCTATGCAAAGGCTACTGGCCGATTCCCCTTAGTCCTGCGCTATTCCCAAGTCTGCATTTGTCACCTCATTTGGCTTATTCCAGTTTCGAGTTATGCCATTCGGGATGAAGAATGCCCCAGCGACCTTCCAGAGGCTGGCTGACTGGCTTCCGGATGGTCTCCAGGACTATGCATGTACCTACCTGGATGACATCGCCATCTACAGCGCGACATGGGAAGTGCATCTAAATCACATAGAGACTGTATTAGACAGGATCCACAAGGCCGGAATCACCCTGAACCCAAACAAGTGTTACGTGGGCAAAGCGGAGGTTCAGTATTTAGGACATTGGGTGGGAAGTGGGAAACAGCGACCAGAACCAGCCAAGATTGAGGCCATAGCCAAATGGCCCACCCCACGCACGAAAAACCAGGTCATGGCGTTTCTAGGGACAGCAGGGTATTACAGGAAATTCGTCCCCAATTACAGCAGCGTAGCCAAGCCCCTCAATGATCTGACCTGTAAGAACCAACCCCGCGAGGTAACCTGGACCCCAGAGTGTGAGGAAGCCTTCCGCCAGCTAAAGGACGCCCTCACCAATACCCCTGTATTGGCCGCACCCGATCCAACTAAACGTTTCCTTGTTCACATGGACGCTTCTATGTTTGGATTGGGGGCAGTACTGAGCCAAGTCGGGCCGGACGGCCAAGTACACCCGGTAGCTTACCTAAGTCAGAAACTACTGCCCCGTGAAGTAAGCTATGCGGCCATCGAAAAGGAGTGCCTGGCAGTAGTATGGGCACTCAAAAAGTTACAACCAAATTTGTATGGACGACAGTTTTCCCTCCTAATGGACCATAATCCCCTAGTGTGGCTTAATCGGGTCTCCAGAGACAACGCCAGATTACTGCGGTGGAGTTTAGCCCTACAACCTCTGGACTTCACCATCCACTACAGACCCGGCAAACAAAACGGTAACACCGATGGACTAAGTCGACAAACGGAACTTGTACCAACCCCATAAACTTCGGTCATCCCCAAACCGATCCGTTAAGGATCAGACTGTGTATGCCGATCGCGTCGCTGAAAGGGGGAGCCATGTTACAGAACCCCCCAGCACCCAGAATATGTTGTGCAGTCATATGTATGTATAATAGGTTCCATGTGAGATTCATGTCCATAATGCATCAGCCCACAGGCTGCACCCCTGGGCAGAGGGGACAAAATATTCTCCTTCTGACCTCCCCCACCTTTGTAATTCCCACAGTAAATATCAGCAGGCTCCGGCCACCTGCGGCTATTGTAATGTATGTGTGGCCTGCCACTTTTGAATTGGCCTGCCCTCTGTATCTGTTGTGATATATATTCTGTGTCCTGTGAGTAAAGAGTGGTCACACTGGAAATACGTGGAGAAGCAGTGATATTTTATATGCGCCCATGTAATCAAGGAATTCCAGCCAGCGTCCTTCATTCAGAATCCAGCCAAAGCAGAGTGGACCTCCTAAAACACGGGGTGGTACTGAAGAGGTACTCCAGCACAGCAGACCCCGTTACAGTGAACAAGCCATAACTCTAACGGGCTAAGTGAGGTCTGAAACATTGGTCAAAGTTACCTCTGAGCATACACATCTCCAAGGGTGCCCAAACATTTGCATAAGCCCAATTTCCTTTTGGTAATTTTTAAAATGTAAAAAATGAGAAAATATGTATATTTTTTTCCTAAAATACAATTGAAATGTGTCCTCTTTATCTTTAGGCCTTTTGGAGATGATGTCATCTTCAACTTGCTTAACTGTTCACAATAACAGTCATTTTGACCAGGGGTGCCCAAACTTTTACATGCCGCTGTATGAGGCCCATTATATATGGATCAACATATGGGGCCCATCATATACTGTATGGAGAATAATATGTGGCTCACTATACTGTATGGAGCATTATATGGGGTCAATTCCGTATGGAAAAATATATGCGGCTCCTTCTGTAGGAGTACTGTGGTGCCCATTATACTGTATGGAGCATTATATGAGGCTCATTATTCTGTATGGAGCATAATATTGGGCTCATTATTCTGTTTGGAGCAATATATGGGGCTCATTATTCTGTGTAGAGGACTATGTGGTGCCAATTATACTGTATGGAGCACTATATGGGGCCATTATACTGTATGGGGCAATATATGGGGCTCATTATTCTGTTTGGAGCAATATATGGGGCTCAATATTCTGTATAGAGGACTATACTGTCTGGTTTCTGAGCTAATGTAGAATGCACAATAGATATCACTCATGTAATGTAAGAAGTAAGTGAAATCTTTTGCATTGTACTATACCTATATTTCTCTGCCGTATCCGTACATTATGAATTGTGGTATGTGTTAAAGGGGCCCACCGGGACTCTTTCGCCCAGGGCCCATGAAAACCTGGAGCTGGCCCTGTTCAATAGTCTATAATGTATAGGGGGTAAATCCGTTCATTGTTCAGTAAAGTACGATTATGGTGATACCAAACTTTTTTTTATATTTTAGTAGTTAAAAAAAAAATCTGAACTTTAAAAAACTGAACTGTAAAAAAAAAAATAAACTGTCCCTGTTGCCATTTTTTTAGATCCATAAAAGTTTCCTTAAACATTAGATCGGCCAACAGTCAAATGTGAATTGGAGAATCCCAGAGAAGGATCAGGTAAGTCAGAGTTCAAACTGCTGATCCTGTATTTCTCTGGGCAATAAGCTGCTGCCAGAAAAGTCTGGAGGGAAAAGAAGGGTCTGGCAGCGGCGGTCTCATAGAGAACTTAGTCGCAGAGCTGTAGGAGACATCAGCGCAACATAGGGTCTTATACAAGGAGTATGGCAGGCGATAAAATCAAATTTACACTCACCTTTTATGTGTATCGATAAAACACGTAATTAAGCACATCAGCTGAAGCAGATCTATGGGTAAGTAAATGACCAAACGATATCTAGGAAGGAAGGAGAGGTTTTTGGATGATTTCAGCGCTTGCTATTCAATGACGAGACATACAGGGGTTGGACAAAATAATAGAAACACCTGGAAACATCAACAAAAGTTAGTTTAATATGGTGTAGGTCCACCTTTTGCGGCAATTACAGCCTCAGTTCTCCGAGGTATGGATTCATACAAGGTGTGAATTGTTTTCAAAGGAATTTTAGCCCATTCTGCAGTTAAAATACCCTCCAGTTCTTTGAGCGACGATGGCGGCAGAAATCGACCATAAATGCTCAATACTGTTGAGGTCTGGGGATTGTGGGGGCCAGATGAGATGCTCAACTTCATTAGAATGTTCCTCATGCCATGCTTTAATGATTCTAGCTGTATGAATTGGTGCATTATCATCCTGAAAGATGGCGTTCCCCTCCGGGAACAGTGCTTGAACCATTGGATGCACTTGGTCGCCCAGAATGCCTAAGTAATCTCGGCTGTTAATTCTTCCATGAAGGGATATCATTGGCCCGGCGGATCTCTACGAAATAGCACCCCAGATCATCACAAAACCTCCGCCATGTTTTACGGTTGGGAGAAGGCAGTCTGGATGGAATGCTTCTTTCGGCTGTCTTCAAACGTACACTCGGCCGGAGGTCGGAAATAGGGTAACCGATGATTCATCTGAGAATATCACATGTTTCCACTGCTCGAGGGAGGTTTCTACACCACTCTAAACGCTTGGAAACATTTGTCATTGAGAGCAGCGGTTTTCTAATTGCAGCTCTTCCGTGGAATCCAGATTTGTGCAGCTTCTGAAGAAGTTTTTGTGGAAACTGGGTTCTGTAGGTGTTCATTGAGCTCAGCAGTGATTTTCAGAGCCGTGGTCTTGTGATCATCTCTCACAATTCGCTTTAGAGTCCGACGGTCTCTCTCAGTCAACTTTGAATTTCGGCCGGACCTGTGCTTTGCTGCGGACGTTTTTCTGTTATGGTTCTCAATGGCAAGAGAACATAGCCCAGCAAACATAAGAACTAGCTCTTGGAAGGATGGAAACTAAACTGACCATGAACTAAACCTGCCGCACAACTAACAGTAGCCGGGTAGCGTTGCCTACGTTTTATCCCTAGACGCCCAGCGCCGGCCGGAGGACTAACTAATCCTGGCAGAGGAAAATATAGTCCTGGCTCACCTCTAGAGAAATTTCCCCGAAAGGCAGACAGAGGCCCCCACATATATTGGCGGTGATTTTAGATGAAATTGACAAACGTAGTATGAAAATAGGTTTAGCAAAATTGAGGTCCGCTTACTAGATAGCAGGAAGACAGAAAGGGCACTTTCATGGTCAGCTGAAAACCCTATCAAAACACCATCCTGAAATTACTTTAAGACTCTAGTATTAACTCTACTCTAGTATTAACTCTACTCTACTCTAGTATTAACTCATAACATCAGAGTGGCAATTTCAGATCACAAGAGCTTTCCAGACACAGAAACGAAACTACAGCTGTGAACTGGAACAAAATGCAAAAACAAACAAGGACTAAAGTCCAACTTAGCTGGGAGTTGTCTAGCAGCAGGAACATGCACAGAAAGGCTTCTGATTACAATGTTGACCGGCATGGAAGTGACAGAGGAGCAAGGCTAAATAGCGACTCCCACATCCTGATGGAAACAGGTGAACAGAGGGGATGATGCACACCAGTTCAATTCCACCAGTGGCCACCGGGGGAGCCCAAAATCCAATTTCACAACATTTTTCCTTCTCTTTCAAACGCAGTCATTACTTTGGAGACAGTACCGCTTGACACGCCAAGCATTCAGGCACTTTGCTACACTAGCGCCTGCCATACGAGTACCAACAATTTGGCCTCCTTGAAAATCCGAGAGGTCTGCCATTGGTATCAGGTTCTCATCAATGTTCTTACAATTATGCAAAACAAACAGTCAAATTACATACACATATCACATAACACAAATAATCAACTACAAAACATTACCATATGTCATGGTTTGCATGTTTATCACATGTTCGAAGATTATGATGCCAAACCGTTAGGTGTTTCCATTATTTTGTCCATGTATATCCCAGATTGTCAAATGGATAGTGGTTTATTCTACGCATTTCAAAGTAGAAAACATTTCTTCATCAGGAAAGACCACAAGTAACTGAGCCGGGTTCACAGAACGATTTGCACTTTAAGGACAGGTGCTGATATTATGGACCGTGCCTGCCTCTTGTTCCGGGTTCTCATGGTGCATCTCATATCGCAGCCAGTACACTGCTAGGCATAATCCCTAGAACAATATTTTGTAGGGCACCTGATGAGTCAGTGGCATACTGAGTTTGCAGGCTCTGGCTTGTACAAAAGGCCGTCGTAGAACCACAATTCCCAGCACAGCTGCCGTTACATGCAGACTTAAGGCCCCGTCTCACTTAGCGACGCTAAAGCAATCCCGACAACGATACGACCTTCAGGGATCATTGCTGCGTCGCTATGTGGTCGCTGGTGAGATGTCAAACAGTGAGATCTTCCAACGATCGCTGCTGCGATCTCACTGTTTGACATCTCACCAGCGACCTGTAGCGACCTGTACAACGATGTCACATGGGAGCTATTATGACGATTCAGTGTCTGAGTCGTCAACGAGGTCGTTGGTAAGGTGTCAAACACAGCGATGTGTGCTACCCAGCGGGACCTCAACGATCAAAAAAAGGTCCAGGCCATTCTGACACGACCAGCGATCTCACAGCAGGGGCCTGGTCGCTGGTACGTGTCACACATAGCGAGATCGCTACTGAGGTCGCTGTTGCGTCACAAAACTTGTGACTCAGCAGCGATCTCACTAGCGATCTCGCTTAGTGAGACGGGGGCTTTACACTTATGGCCTTTATAGACTGAGCAGCTATCATACAGCTACATAGGACACTGGTAGTAAGGGATCTGTCACTGCAGAGTGTAAGGACTTGCTGAAAAACCAGGAGGTGTATAGTTTTTATGTGCAGCCATCACCTGGATAGAGGGAACCAGTTTGTAGTGTTCAACATGAAGCTTGAGGGATTAAAAAGTTTTCATCTCCTTTCACTAATACGTCACGGGATTTGCATTGAATTTGGAAGCATTATGTGGCTGGGAGGGTCCCCACAGTTCAGTAAACTTCAAACACCATAAAGAGAAAGAAAAATGGTGTAGAAATCATTTTGTTAGGACACGTCTGGAGAATTCACATCTGTAGCTCTGAGTTACATAGCTATACAGTATGTAACAAATGGAAAAGGAGGCACAGATGTAGAAGTTCACATTTGTATTTATTGAAGTTAGATGTGGAACCACTAGAGCACGGTCCGGGGGGCTCCGAAGGGGGCGTTACTGCGTGAGCCCCAAACACCCGTAGTAAGTCCCCTCAAACAGGGACAAAGTGGAATGTCTGGAGGACACGGGTGCTACCTCCAGTTAGACCCCATACTCGTGGCGGCTATCCCAGCGGAACAGACGGGCCAGCAGGGTTAACGGATGCTGCAGAGCTGGCCGGAAGATACCGGGTGCTTGAATAGTAGCTGGTACCGGGAGTGCTGGCGAAGTCCGGAGGAGTGGCTGGCAGACTGGCGGGACTAGACGGATCCAGCGTAGACAGTTCGGATGCAGTCCTGATAAACCGGGTAACAAGTTGAAAAGACTCTGTGGAGACAGATAGTGTAAGCGGAGTACTTGGCAAATATTTCAGAAACAGAAATGCAGGAAACAGGAACCCGGAAGTTAGCAATACTTGTTGCTCCGGCGCCCTCCCTAAGGTGGAGGAGCTAGAAATAGTAACCAGCCACACGCTTATTGGTTAGAGGCAACTTTTGGAAAATGCACACTGTCTCTTTAAGAGACCGGGAGCGAGAGCTCGTGCGACCTAAGAACCCTGCCTGGGAACCTGCTGGCCGCACGCCAGGAAGCAGGAGAGGAGCCGGCACAGAGTGGGAGTCCCGATGGGGACTCCTAGGAGGTACAGAAAACGGACCGGGTGTAACACAGTAGTATTATAAATAGACCTAAAATCAACAATTGTGTACAGAGGCAAAAAAAAAATCTTTTTTTTTTCCAGGCCAGACTTCTAGTGGGCAAATTTTCACAATCTTCTGCACCCTTCATTCTCTCAATGGGCGGTTCTTCTTTTCCATAATACAACACCAATTTTGACACTCTAATCAGGCCATCTTTACTGCTTTACACAAGTCCTCCACCCCAATTTTTTTTAATGCAGGATGAACTGATCCTGTTGACTACGCCAGTTTAGGTTTAAAGGACCATTTGCAGTGAGGTCTGCTTAGCAGTCCCAAAACAATCTTACGGTATTCCTGAGTGTGTATGCGCGATCTCGGGGTCTGCTGCTTACCACTATTCAGGCCACAAGTGGTTTGATGGTACCGGGACCTTAAGAATATGCGACAAATCAATGAGACTGAGATCCGGTTTAAAAAATTATTTACGGGAATTCTTCAAACAGGTTTTCAACATTTGATAGCAGGCATAATACTTTATGTATATTTCTTCTGCTTCGTGCAGAGGCTATTTAATTGAGAGCGTTAAACACGACATTTTGATAGTATAGGTAGAATTCAACAGTAACAGAGTACTTCAAGCTTTCTAGCTCTCTTTCCTTTATCAACCACTGCAATGGGTACTTCGTGTCCCTTCCTGGTTCAATTAGGACTTCTCTCCAAAGCTTTAGAGCCAGTTCACAGGATACCTTTAGGAAGCCCACTCCTACCGGTAGCTGCCTACAGGAATTCTGCCTCCTTCAACCCTGTTTATTGCTACGGCTGTACTCACTGATAGTGAAAGGAAGGTTACGGACACTTCTCCAATATCTGCAAGAAATCAGTTGCTGTAGAATATTTTGGTCTGTGACTTGCTATCCTTAGATCTTTTGCCACTGAACGCAATTTCTCACTTGTGGCCTATAATCTAGACAACACAATACAACACTTCCTCCTTTAGTAGCTTCTATCCAACTCCTAACACACAAGAACTAGTTTCCTAGGTGCCCATGTAACTCCTCCCAAACTGGGCTAGTGCTATCCGTTAACCCTGTCACCTCTAACCAGGAAACTCCAGCTCACATAAAAGAAGACACCTAAAACAGCCAGTCAATACAATAGTATGTGAGACATCTTCAGAGAGAGTGTTTATAGAACTTCTCCACCTTTAGGCTAAGTGCACACTTTGCAGAATTGCCGCGGAAATTTCCGCGGCAATTCTGCAACTCCTGCGGCGGGTATATCGCATGCGGAATTGGCATGCATATTCCTGCTAAACACTAGCGTTTTGCAAGCATAATTAGCTTGCAGAATGCTAGCGTTTTCCAAGCGATCTGTAGCATCGCTTGGAAAACTGATTGACAGGAGGTTGGTCACACTTGTCAAACATAGTGTTTGACAAGTGTGACCAACTTTTTACTATTGATGCTGCCTATGCAGCATCAATAGTAAAAAGATATAATGTTAAAAATAATAAAAAAATTTAAAAAATGGTTATTCTCACCTTCTGAAGGCCCTCGATCTCCTCAGCGATGCACGCGGCGGCTTCCATTCCTATAGATGTTTTGTGTGCAGGACCTGCGATGACGTCACGTGACTGTGACGTCATCGCAGGTCCTTCACACAAAGCATCCATGGGAATGGAAGCGGCCGCGTGCACCGCTGAGAGGCGGGAGGACTCCGAGGGCCATCAGAAGGTGAGTGAGTATATAACTATTTTTTATTTAAATTCTTTTTTTTCTAACAATTATCAATGCATTGCGATGACGTCGCGGTCACGTGACCGTGACATCATCGCAGATCCTGCACACAAAGCATCTATAGGAACGGAAGCCGCCGTGTGCATCGCTGAGAAGATCGGGGGCCTTCGGAAGGTGAGAATAACCATTTATTTTTTTTATTATTTTTAACATTATATCTTTTTACTATTAATGCTGCATAGGCAGCATCAATAGTAAAAAGTTGGTCACACTTGTCAAACACTGTTTGACAAGTGTGACCAACCTGTCAATCAGTTTTCCAAGTGATGCTACAGATCGCTTGGAAAACGCTAGCATTCTGCAAGCTAATTATGCTTGCAAAACGCTAGTGTTTAGCAGGAATATGCATGCCAATTCCACATGCGATATACCCGCGGCAGGAGTTGCAGAATTGCCGCGGAAATTTCCGCAACAATTCTGCGACGTTTACACTTAGCCTTACAAGTTTATACAGCTTGGGTTTCACATCGTATCTCTCTAATAAAATCCTTTTTCATCAGTTGCGGTTCATTCATACGTTGTACCCACTTTGCATTTTTTGAGGGAGTTGCCATGACTGCGGAAGAGCAGCAATGTTTTTGACTCAACTGCAGCTGAAAAAGCTGCTGAGCCATAACTTGTGAATGCAGGTTAACGTCACGCAACTTCTTTGCTATTTCTTCTCTTGCGGGCAGTTACTATCTGCTCCAGTAGTTTCTCTCTTGCCACAGGGTCACCCACTACATGTGGTTCTGACAACTACACTGTGCAGAATTATTAGGCAAGTTGTATTTTGATCACATGATACTTTTTATACAGGCAGCACGGTGGCGCAGTGGATAATACAGCAGCCTTGCAGCACTGGAGTCCTGGGTCCAAACCCCACCAAGGACAACATCTGCAAAGAGTTTGTATATTCTCTCCGTGTTTGCGTGGGTTTCCTCCGGGCACTCTGGTTTCCTCCCACATTCCAAAGACATACTGATAGGGAATAGATTGTGAGCCCCATTGGGGACAGCGATGATAATGTGTGTAAAGCGCTGCGGAATATGTTAGTGCTATATAAAAATAAAGATTATTATTATTATTTTATACATGTTGTCCTACTCCAAGCTGTTCAGGCTTGAGAGCCAACTACCAATTAAGTAAATCAGGTGATGTGCATCTCTAATGAGGTGGGGTGTTGTCTAATGACATCAAAACCCTATATAAGATGTGCTTAATTATTAGGCAACTTCCTTTCCTTTGGCAAAATGGGTCAGAAGAGAGATTTGATGGGCTCTGAAAAGTCCAAAATTGTGAGATGTCTTGCAGAGGGATGCAGCAGTCTTGAAATTGCCAAACTTTTGAAGCATGATCACCGAACAATCAAGCGATTCATGGCAAATAGCCAACATGGTCACAAGAAGCGTGTTGGGCAAAAAGGGCGCAAAATAACTGCCCATGAATTGAGGAAAATCAAGCTGCCAAGATGCCATTTGCCACCAGTTTTGCCATATTTCAGAGCTGTAACGTTACTGGAGTAACAAAAAGCCTAAGGTGTGCGATACTCAGGGACATGGCCAAGGTAAGGAAGGCTGAAAAACAACCACCTTTGAACAAGAAACATATGATAAAATGTCTAGACTGGGCCAAGAAATATCTTAAGACTGACTTTTCAAAGGTTTTATGGACTGATGAAATGAGTGACTCTTGATGGGCCAGAGGCTGGATCAGTAAAGGGCAGAGAGCTCCACTCCGACTCAGACGCCAGTAAGGTGGAGGTGGGACTTGTGGGACCTTTTCGGGTTGAGGATGGAGTGAAGCTCAACTCCCAGACCTACTGCCAGTTTCTGTAAGACAACTTCTTCAAGCAGTGGTACAGGAAGATGTTGGTATCGTTCAAGAAAAACATGATTTTCATGCAGGACAATGCTCCATCACATGCCTCCAACTACTCCACAGCGTGGCGGGCCAGTAAAGGTCTCAAAGAAGAAAAAAATAATGACATGGCCCCCTTGTTCACCTGATCTGAACCTCATAAAATGTGAGATCTACAGAGAGGGAAGACAGTACACCTCTCGGAACAGTGTCTGGGAGGCTGTGGTGGTTGCTGCACGCAATGTTGATCGAAAACAGATCAAGCAACTGACAGAATCTATGGATGGAAGGCTGATGAGTGTCTTCATAAAGAAAGGTGGCTATATTGGTCACTAATTTTTTAGGGTTTTGTTTTTGCATGTCAGAAATGTTTTGTTTCTAAATTTTGTGCAGTTATATTGGTTTACCTGGTGAAAATAAACAAGTGAGATGGGAATATATTTGGTTTTTATTAAGTTGCCTAATAATTCTGCACAGTAATAGTTACCTGCACAAACAGATATATTCCTAAGATAGCCAAATCTAAAAAAAACCCACTCCAACTTCCAAAAATATTAAGCTTTAATATTTGAATCTTTTGGGTTGATTGAGAACATAGTTGTTAATCAATAATAAAAAGAATCCTCTAAAATACTGTAAGAACGCCCTTACTGAGAGCTGGAAGAGCTGGGAAAAATATGTGGACAACTCCTTTTATCAAGCCGAGACTGCATAGTTCCCAACTTTTGAAGATGGGAAAGAGGGACAAAGTTTGCGGCGCGCAAAGCGCGCCGCGGCAAATTTTAGGCCACGCCTCTGACCACACCCATTCATAATTAGTCACACCCATATCCACGTCCCAACCACACCCATTTAGCACTGCTGATCACACTGTTTCATATACAATAGTTATAAACAAAAAAATATGGCCACACAGTGCTCCATACCGTATAATGACCACACATGATGCCCCATACTGTATAATGGCCACACATGACGCTTCATACTGTATAATGGCCACACATGATGCTCCATACTGTATAATGGCCACACATGATGCCCCATACTGTATAATGGCCACACATGACGCTCCATACTGTATAATGGCCACACATGATGCTCCATACTGTATAATGGCCACACATGATGCTCCATACTGTATAATGACCGCACATGATGCTCCATATTGTATAATGACCGCACATGATGCCCCATACTGTATAATGGCCACACATGACGCTCCATACTGTATAATGGCCACACATGATGCTCCATACTGTATAATGACCACACATGATGCCCCATACTGTATAATGGCCACACATGACGCTCATTACTGTATAATGGCCACACATGATGCTCCATACTGTATAATGGCCACACATGATGCCCCATACTGTATAATGGCCACACATGACGCTCCATACTGTATAATGGCCACACATGATGCTCCATACTGTATAATGGCCACACATGATGCTCCATACTGTATAATGACCGCACATGATGCTCCATATTGTATAATGACCGCACATGATGCCCCATACTGTATAATGGCCACACATGACGCTCCATACTGTATAATGGCCACACATGATGCTCCATACTGTATAATGACCACACATGATGCCCCATACTGTATAATGGCCACACATGACGCTCCATACTGTATAATGGCCACACATGATGCTCCATACTGTATAATGACCACACATGATGCCCCATACTGTATAATGGCCACACATGACGCTCCATACTGTATAATGAACACACATGACGCTCCATACTGTATAATGACCGCACATGATGCTCCATACTGTATAATGAACACACATGATGCTCCATACTGTATAATGACGGCATGCATACCGTATAATGGCCGCACATGATGCTCCATACTGTATAATGACCGCACATGATGCTCCATACTGTATAATGACCGCACATGATGCCCCATACTGTATAATGGCCACACATGATGCTCCATACTGTATAATGAACACACATGACGCTCCATACTGTATAATGGCCACACATGACGCTCCATACTGTATAATGAACACACATGACGCTCCATACTGTATAATGATGGCATGCATACCGTATAATGGCCGCACATGATGCTCCATACCGTATAATGGCCGCACATGACGCTCCATACTGTATAATGACTGCACATGATGCTCCATACTGTATAATGACCGCACATGATGCTCCATACTGTATGATGACCACACATGATGCTCCATACTGTATGCTGGCTGCACATGATGCTTCATACTGTATAATGACCGCACATGATGCTCCATACTGTATGATGACCACACATGATGCTCCATACTGTATGCTGGCTGCACATGATGCTGCATACTGTATAATGACCGCACATGATGCTCCATACTGTATAATGGCCACAGTTCTCCATACTGTATAATGACATACAGGCACGCAGCTCACACACACGCTCACACACATGCACACGCACACAGCTCACACACACGCAGCACACACACAGCTCACACACGCACGCAGCTCACACACATGCAGCATCACACACACAGTATCACACATACACACGCAGCATCACAAACGCAGCTCACAAACACATGCAGCTTTGACACAAATGCATCACATACGCAGCCATCACACACACACACACAGCCATCACACACACACGCAGTCATCACACACACACGCAGTCATCACACACACACACACGCAGTCATCACACACACACATGCAGCATCAGACACACACACATCTCACTCACACACACACACACACACATCACACACACACATCACACACACACACGCAGCCATCACACACACACGCAGCCATCACACACACACCCAGCCATCACACACACACACGCAGCCATCACACACACACACACAGCCATCACACACACACAGCCATCACACACACACACAGCCATCACACACACACACACACAGCCATCACACACACAGCCATCACACACACACCCAGCCATCACACACACCAGATACCTCATACACACATGACACACACACATGCAGCATCAGACACACACACACACATCTCACACACACACACACACATCACACACACACATCACACACACACACACACACACAATCTGTTGCAGGGGCAGCTGATCTGTCCATGTGCAGCTCTTCAGTTTCTCCGGCTGCTCACAGCTCTGCACTGTCCCGGCACCTCCCCCTTCTCTCCTTCTCTGCCGGGATAGCAGCTAAGAGCAGGAGAGGCCGGAGCTCCGTGCACACACAGGAGGAAGTGAGTCGCTGACCTCTCATCTTGATCGCTGCTGGCTCTCTGCCTCAGCGTGGCAGCGCCGCACACACAGGGGGCGGGGGGAGGGCGGGGTCGGTCGGGAGGAGACCCAGCATGTATAAGAAAAAAAAAACAGCCACAAACCTAAGCTACTCAGGTGCCGCCCCCTGCATTGTCCCCGCCCTAGGCACGTAGTGCGGGACCTTAGTGTCCCGCCCGGGATCCCGGGGCTGACTGTCAAAATCAGGACAGTCCCGCGGGATCCGGGACGGTTGGGAGGTATGGAGACTGAGGTTTATTCGGAGATTCGCAGCAGTACAGCACATGGATAGTCAGAGAAATAAAGCATGTGAGCACGAACAGGAGTCCAGACAGACAAAGTATCACTGTGATATCTGGCCGATGGTCTGGCCATAGCCTGGCCATGGTGTGGCACGGCAGCAGAATGGCGATGGAATGGCCATGTTGTGGCACGGCAGCAGGCAGCAGGTAGGCGATGTAATGGCCCCAAACAACAGTAACAGGCTTTTTATACGTGATACAGACAAAGAGACAAAAAGCACATTGCGGCAAAAAGGGCGTATTCATAATAACATCATACTGTTATAGAAAAACATAGTCACATTCACATACAAAACCATGGTTAAATGTAATGACTTTGAGGTTCCTTTACCCAAACTCCATTAGAACTCGTAAATCTCCATGTTCCTCTTAAGGCCCCGTCTCACATAGCGAGATCGCTAGCGAGATCGCTGCTGAGTCACTAGTTTTGTGACGCAACAGCGACCTCAGTAGCGATCTCGCTATGTGTGACACGTACCAGCGATCAGGCCCCTGCTGTGAGATCGCTGGTCGTGTCGGAATGGCCTGGACCGTTTTTTGGTCGTTGAGGTCCCGCTGACATCGCTGAATCGGTGTGTGTGACACCGATCCAGCGATGTCTTCACTGGTAACCAGGGTAAACATCGGGTTACTAAGCGCAGGGCCGCGCTTAGTAACCCGATGTTTACACCAGCGTAAATGTAAAAAAAAAAACAAACACTACATACTCACCATCTGATGTCCGTCAGGTCCCTTGCCGTCTGCTTCCTGCTCTGACTGAGTGCCGCCGTACAGTGAGAGCGCAGCACAGCAGTGACGTCACCGCTGCGCTCTGCTCTCACTGTACGGCGGCTCAGTCAGAGCAGGAAGCAGACGGCAAGGGACCTGACGGACACCGAAAGGCGAGTATGTACTGTTTGTTTTTTTTGGTAACCAGGGTAATCATCGGGTTACTAAGCGCGGCCCTGCGCTTAGTAACCCGATGTTTACCCTGGTTACCCGGGTGCTGCAGGGGGACTTCGGCATCGTTGAAGACAGTTTCAACGATGCCGAAGTCGTTCCCCTGATCGTTGGTCGCTGGAGAGAGCTGTCTGTGTGACAGCTCCCCAGCGACCACACAGCGACTTACCAACGATCACGGCCAGGTCGTATCGCTGGTCGTGATCGTTGGTAAATCGCTATGTGAGACGGGGCCTTTAGCAACTGTCATTATTCACTTAATACACTTATTTATTACCATATGTTTACCCTTTTTCTATTCTCATTGCCCTGCAGATGATCCAATTAACCTGTGTGTATGTCCACTATACCTGCTTAATGGCTATGATCTCATCTTGTGTCTCCAATCTGTCTATGACTTTCAGAAGTACATCTTAGAATTAGTTGGTTTCTAACTTTGCACAAGATGGCTGCTAGAGCTGTTCAGTATTATTATAACTGACCATTCTCTTACAAGTCCCCCTCTTGTACTAGAGTTCAACATACAGTACTCTAATATTCATGGGTGAATTATTGAAAATAAGATTATCTACGTAATTCTTCATTTTATGCACTTGTGTGTAAGGGCAAAAATCACTAAAAATAGCACAAAAACAGAATAAAAAGTGATGAAAATATCAGTCCCCAAAAAAATAAGTTGCATAATAGTTAACTCTTTTGGTCCATGTTTTGTCTTTTTCTTCCCATTCTTTGGCTTTCGGATTTTCCTGATCTTCTCCCCCACTGTATAGTGTGAAACATCTTCTCCCGATCATCCAGTAGGTTCATGGTCCCAGGAGGCGAATATGAAAATCTTCAGCTGACCTGGGAAGAAGGTAAAAAAGTGGAGTATAAGTCCTTACCAGAAATCGCAGTAAGATAATTAAGAAGTGTACATTGAACAATTTTAACCCCTTCATGACCTTGGGATTTTCCATTTTTCCGTGTTCGTTTTTCGCTCCCCTCCTTCCCAGAGCCATAACTTTTTTATTTTTCCGTCAATTTGGCCATGTGAGGGCTTATTTTTTGTGGAACGAGTTGTACTTTTGAACGACATCATTGCTTTTAGCATGTCGTGTACTAGAAAACGGGGAAAAAATTCCAAGTGTGGTGAAATTGCAAAAAAAGTGCAGTCCCACACTGGTTTTTTGTTTGGCTTTTTTGCTAGGTTCACTAAATGCTAAAACTGACCTGCAATTTTGATTCTCCAGGTCATTATGAGTTCATAGTGGTGGACAAAGACGTGAGCACTGCTATGGAGGTGCACGGGTAGGTTCCAACACCTTTAAACCATATATGTAAATAAACCCGGCACTCAACTTAATGCTAGTGGCTTGAGAATTTATTATGTAGAACCAACAAAACGTTTCGGTCTCATGCGACCTTCTTCAGTTACTACAATGTGTGAGAAATAACATAAAAGATAAAGAATAAACAACTGAAAATACAAAAGAAACAAAAGTATATACATGATATAGAAAACAGGTCATATTTTAGTATATATGAAAACAACGCATGGAATCCACAGAAAACATCCCATACCCTCAACATAAGATGTTAAAATGGAAGCTAGGAGAAGGGCTAGCGTACCGTATTTGAGAAGATAGTGTGTCCCTACGTGAACTTAAACAGTAGGTCAACTTGGAGTCACTGAGGAAAGAGGGGGAGTGCAGATGGGTATTATTATAGAGTGAGGCGAGAAATCAAATTGTGCCCCAATTGGATCGCTGTTACCTGGGGTGCCAGTGCCCTGCTATTGGAATAGGCTGAAAGCTGTGGAGAGAGGAGTACTGGTAAGGACTGGTAACCGTGCACTAGAATCAGCCAAAAGTACTGTACAGCTTAGCGTTAATGGCGATAGGGGTGCGTGGCGATGCTGGAGTTACCTTATTGTATCCGGAGTATGACGCGGAGTCCAACGCTAGTCTCTTTGTATGCCGGAATGAGAAGGTGGTGTCAGCGTGCAACGATGCACATGGTGAATTTTCAGAATGCTACGGAGGCTGTGACTGTGGTGAACATTTCTGTGATATCCAAGGTGGTGGGAGGCGGAGATAGAATTGCGATGCCTCAGTAGGTTTCCTAGAGCCACCTTTACTGAGACATCATATACCTCACTGCTGTCACATTCATATGCAGCACGATCCCTTTGTCCCACCCTCCACCTCTGCTCCTATGTCCCCATTGGACTATTCACATATGCCAGTCACGGTGATGCACTTCCGGTGCGTCACTTCCGGTCAGCTCTCGGCGCTCACAAAAGGGGCACGCTGACAGCACCTTCTCATTCCGGCATACACAGAGACTAGCGGTGGACTCCGCGTCATACTCCGGATACAATAAGGTAACTCCAGCATCGCCACGCACCCCTATCGCCATTAACGCTAAGCTGTACAGTACTTTTGGCTGATTCTAGCGCACGGTTACCAGTCCTTACCAGTACTCCTCTCTCCACAGCTTTCAGCCTATTCCAATAGCAGGGCACTGGCACCCCAGGTAACAGCGATCCAATTGGGGCACAATTTGATTTCTCGCCTCACTCTATAATAATACCCATCTGCACTCCCCCTCTTTCCTCAGTGACTCCAAGTTGACCTACTGTTTAAGTTCACGTAGGGACACGCTATCTTCTCAAATACGGTATGCTAGCCCTTCTCCTAGCTTCCATTTTAACATCTTATGTTGTGGGTATGGGATGTTTTCTGTGGATTCCATGCGTTGTTTGTTATAGTAACATAGTAACATAGTTATTAAGGTTGAAGGAAGACTTTAAGTCCATCTAGTTCAACCCATAGCCTAACATTCCCTAACATGTTGATCCAGGGGAAGGCAAAAAAAACCCATGTGGTAAGAGTAAGCTCCACCATGGGGAAAAAAATTCCTTCCCGACCCCACATACGGCAATCAGACTAGTTCCCTGGATCAACGCCCTATCAAAGAATCTAATATATATACCCTGTAACATTATACTTTTCCAGGAAGGTATCCAGTCCCCTCTTAAATTTAAGTAATGACTCACTCATTACAATATCATACGGCAGAGAGTTCCATAGTCTCACTGCTCTTACAGTAAAGAATCCGCGTCTGTTATTATGCTTAAACCTTTTTTCCTCCAGACGTAGAGGATGCCCCCTTGTCCCTGTCACCGGTCTATGATTAAAAAGATCATTAGAAAGGTCTTTGTACTGTCCCCTCATATATTTATACATTAACATAAGATCACCCCTTAGCCTTCGTTTTTCCAAACTAAATAGCCCCAAGTGTAATAACCTATCTTGGTATTGCAGACCCCCCAGTCCTCTAATAACCTTGGTCGCTCTTCTCTGAACCCGCTCCAGTTCAGCTACGTCTTTCTTATACACCGGAGACCAGAACTGTGCACAGTATTCTAAGTGTGGTCGAACTAGTGACTTGTATAGAGGTAAAATTATGTTCTCCTCATGAGCATCTATTCCTCTTTTAATGCATCCCATTATTTTATTTGCCTTTGTAGCAGCTGCCTGACACTGGCCACCGAATATGAGTTTGTCATCCACCCATACACCCAGGTCTTTTTCATTGACGGTTTTGCCCAGAGTTTTAGAATTAAGCACATAGTTATACATCTTATTACTTCTACCCAAGTGCATGACCTTACATTTATCCCCATTAAAGCTCATTTGCCATTTATCAGCCCAAGCTTCTAGTTTACATAAATCATCCTGTAATATAAAATTGTCCTCCTCTGTATTGATTACCCTGCAGAGTTTAGTGTCATCTGCAAATATTGAAATTCTACTCTGAATGCCCCCTACAAGGTCATTAATAAATATGTTAAAAAGAAGAGGGCCTAATACTGACCCCTGTGGTACCCCACTGCTAACCGCGACCCAGTCCGAATGTGCTCCATTAATAACCACCCTTTGTTTCCTATCCCTGAGCCAGCTCTCAATCCACTTACACATATTTTCCCCTATCCCCATTATTCTCATTTTATGTAACAACCTTTTGTGTGGCACCGTATCAAAAGCTTTTGAAAAGTCCATATACACTACATCCACTGGGTTCCCTTGGTCCAGTCCGGAACTTACCTCTTCATAGAAGCTGATCAAATTAGTCTGACATGAACGGTCCCTAGTAAACCCGTGCTGATACTGGGTCATGAGGTTATTCCTCTTCAGATACTCCAGTATAGCATCCCTTAGAATGCCCTCCAGGATTTTACCCACAGTAGAGGTTAAACTTACTGGCCTATAATTTCCGAGTTCAGTTTTTGTCCCCTTTTTGAATATTGGCACCACATTTGCTATACGCCAGTCCTGTGGTACAGACCCTGTTATTATGGACTCTTTAAAGATTAAAAATAATGGTCTATCAATGACTGTACTTAATTCCTGCAGTACTCAGGGGTGTATCCCATCCGGGCCCGGAGATTTGTTAATTTTAGTGATTTTTAGACGCCGCCGTACTTCCTGCTGGGTTAAGCAGGTAACCTTTAATTGGGAATTTTTATCACTAGTCATATTGGCTGCCATGGGATTTTCTTTTGTAAATACTGATGAAAAAAAGTCATTTAGCATATTGGCTTTTTCCTCATCCTCATCCACCATTTCACCCAGACTATTTTTAAGGGGGCCAACACTATCATTTTTTAGTTTCTTACTATTTATGTAGTTAAAGAATATTTTGGGATTATTTTTGCTCTCTCTGACAATGAGTCTCTCTGTCTCAATCTTTGCTGCCTTGATTTGCTTTTTACAGAATTTATTTAATTTTCTGTATTTATTTAATGCCTCCTCACTACCTACTTCCTTTAATTCTCTAAATGCTTTCTTTTTGTCCCTTATTGCGCCCCTTACAGCTCTATTTAGCCATATTGGTTTCCTCCTATTTCTAGTATGTTTATTCCCATACGGTATATACTGTGCACAGGTCCTATCCATGATGCTAATAAACGTCTCCCATTTTCTTTGTGTATTTTTATGCCTCAGGATATCGTCCCAGTTAATTGCACCAAGATCCTCTCTCATCCGTTGGAAATTTGCCCTCCTGAAGTTTAGTGTCCTTGTCACCCCTCTACTACACATCTTATTAAAGGAGACATGAAAACTTATTATTTTGTGATCACTATTCCCCAAGTGACCCTCAACCCTTATATTTGATATGCGGTCTGGCCTGCTGGTTAATATTAGGTCTAGCAGTGCCCCCCTTCTTGTTGGGTCCTGAACCAGTTGTGAAAGGTAATTGTCTCTTATAGTTGTCAAAAACCGATTACCTTTACTGGAACTGCAAGTTTCTGTTCCCCAATCTATTTCAGGGTAGTTGAAGTCCCCCATAATAATGACTTCTCCTTGAGTCGCAGCTTCATCTATTTGCTTTACGAGGATATTCTCCATTGCTTCCATTATTTTTGGAGATTTATAACAAACCCCTATCAGTAATTTATTATTTTTTCCCCCTCCCCTTATCTCCACCCACAGGGACTCTACATTTTCATTAGATTCACCTATATTATCACGCAGGATGGGTTTTAAGGTCGATTTTACATACAGACACACCCCACCCCCTCACTTATCTGTACGGTCATTCTGAAAAGGCTATAGCCCTGCAAGTTAACAGCCCAGTCATGGCTCTCATCCAGCCATGTTTCAGATATCCCCACCATGTCATAATTATGCTCCAACAACATTAATTCTAATTCATCCATTTTGTTGGCGAGGCTTCTGGCATTAGTATACATGCACTTGATGTTCCTCTCTGTACCTCTATTCTTTCTTAAATTACTAACTGTTCTAACCCCACCCCCCATGCCACCGCCACCCCCAACTTCCTTATTTGTGCCCAGGTCTCTATCTGCACTATCTTCCCCTCCTATAAAATGAATACCCTCCCCCCAATCCCTAGTTTAAACACTCCTCCAACCTTCTAGCCATTTTCTCCCCCAGCACAGCTGCACCTTCCCCATTGAGGTGCAGCCCGTCCCTAGCATAGAGCCTGTAGCCAACTGAGAAGTCGGCCCAGTTCTGCAGGAACCCAAACCCCTCCTTCCTACACCAATTCTTGAGCCACTTATTAACCTCCCTAATCTCCCGTTGCCTCTCTGGCGTGGCACGTGGTACAGGCAATTCCTCCCTTGGAAACTCCCTGATTCCAAAGTCACTGAATCACAAGTCACACTTACCACCGTCCACACTTACGCTCAGGTCACACTCCGCTCGCTAACACTCGCTATACTGAAGATTTATAGATTTTTTTTTCTCTCTCTCTCTCTATTTCCCTTCAACAACAAGCCACCTTGCTGTTCAAATGCATTTTCAAAAAGGACTTGAGCCCCAAACAGCTGCCCCTTATAAACCCTTGATTATGACCGCCCACCCTAAGTTAACCCCTTGTGAATATAGCTACTCCCAATTCAGCAACTCACACAAATTCACACAGGTATTTGTTAAAGGCCTTCCAAATACCTCCTCACTGAATCACAAGTCACACTTACCGCCGTCCACACTTACGCTCAGGTCACACTCAGCTCGCTCACACTCGCTATGCTGAAGATTTATAGATTTTTTTTTCTCTTTCTCTATTTCCCTTCAACAACAAGCCACCTTGCTGTTCAAATGCACTTTCAAAAATCTGGTGGCCTAAGAGCAGCATGAGACGTACTATGGAGAAGGTGGTACCTGTACTGACCGCAGACCCTGAACCTAACACCGCAACTAGGAATTCTAGGAATTTAGGACCTGAGAATTACGTCACGGCTTGTGATTGGTCGCGTGGCGGTCACATGGGCGACCGCGACGATTCAGAAGCCGTGACGTCATCTAAGGCCCTTCACGCGCGCATTTTAAGCAAAGAAGGCTGCCGGTTCCCTCGGTAAGGTGCAGAATTCACAACAGTACCCCCTCCTTGAGGAGGGGTCACCGAACCCTCACCAGAGCTTCCAGGCCGATCCGGACGAGCCAAATGAAAGGCACGAACCAAATCATCAGCATGAACATCGGAGGCAACAACCCAAGAATTATCCTCCTGGCCATAACCCTTCCATTTGACAAGATACTGAAGCTTCCGCCTTGAAAAACGAGAATCCAAAATCTTCTCAACCACATACTCCAACTCCCTATCAATCAACCCCGGGGCAGGAGGATCAACAGAGGGAACAACGGGCACCACATATTTCCGCAACAAAGATCTATGAAAGACATTATGGATGGAAAAAGAGGCTGGAAGGGCCAAACGAAAGGACACTGGATTGATAATCTCAGAAATCCTATAAGGGCCAATAAACCGAGGCTTAAACTTAGGGGAAGAAACCTTCATAGGGACATGACGGGAAGACAACCAGACCAAATCCCCAACCCGAAGCCGGGAACCAACACACCGACGACGGTTAGCAAAACGCTGAGCCCCCTCCTGAGACAACACCAAATTATCAACAACATGAGCCCAAATTTGCTGCAACCTGTCCACAGAGTCCACCCCAGGACAATCAGAAGGCTCAACCTGCCCCAAAGAAAAAAGAGGATGAAAACCAGAGTTACAAAAGAAGGGTGAAACCAAGGTAGCAGAACTAGCCCGATTATTAAAGGCAAACTCGGCCAATGGCAAGAAAGCCACCCAATCATCCTGATCAGCAGACACAAAGCATCTCAAATAGGTTTCCAAAGTCTGATTAGTTCGCTCGGTTTGGCCATTTGTCTGAGGATGAAATGCGGAAGAAAAAGACAAATAACCTCATGACCCAGTATCAGCACAGGTTTACTAGGGACCGATCATGTCAGACTAATTTGATCAGCTTCTATGAAGAGGTAAGTTCCGGTCTGGACCAAGGGAACCCAGTAGATGTAGTGTATATGGACTTTTCAAAAGCTTTTGATACGGTGCCACACAAAAGGTTGATACATAAAATGAGAATAATGGGGATAGGGGAAAATATGTGCAAGTGGGTTGAGAGTTGGCTCAGGGATAGGAAACAAAGGGTGGTTATTAATGGAGCACACTTGGACTGGGTCACGGTTAGTAGTGGGGTACCACAGGGGTCAGTATTGGGCCCTCTTCTTTTTAACATATTTATTAATGACCTTGTAGGGGGCATTCAGAGTAGAATTTCAATATTTGCAGATGACACTAAACTCTGCAGGGTAATCAATACAGGGGAGGACAATTTTATATTACAGGCTGATTTATGTAAACTAGAAGCTTGGGCTGATAAATGGCAAATGAGCTTTAATGGGGATAAATGTAAGGTCATGCACTTGGGTAGAAGTAATAAGATGTATAACTATGTGCTTAATTCTAAAACTCTGGGCAAAACCGTCAATGAAAAAGACCTGGGTGTATGGGTGGATGACAAACTCATATTCGGTGGCCAGTGTCAGGCAGCTGCTACAAAGGCAACTAAAATAATGGGATGCATTAAAAGAGGCATAGATGCTCATGAGGAGAACATCATTTTACCTCTATACAAGTCACTAGTGCGACCACACTTAGAATACTGTGCACAGTTCTGGTCTCCGGTGTATAAGAAAGACATAGCTGAACTGGAGTGGGTGCAGAGAAGAGCAACCAAGGTTATTAGAGGACTGGGGGGTCTGCCATACCAAGATAGGTTATTACACTTGGGGCTATTTAGTTTGGAAAAACGAAGACTAAGGGGTGATCTTATGTTAATGTATAAATATATGAGGGGACAGTACAAAGACCTTTCCGCTGATCTTTTTAATCCTAGACCGGTGACAGGGACAAGGGGGCATCCTCTACGTCTGGAGGAAAAAAGTTTTAAGCATAATAATAGACGCGGATTCTTTACTGTAAGAGCAGTGAGACTATGGAACTCTCTGCCGTATGATGTTGTAATGAGTGACTCATTGCTTCAATTTAAGAGGGGACTGGATACCTTTCTGGAAAAGTATAATATTACAGGGTATATATATTAGATTCCTTGATAAGGCGTTGATCCAGGGAACTAGTCTGATTGCCATATATGGGGTCGGGAAGGAATTTTTTTCCCCATGATGGAGCTTACTCTTACCACATGGGGTTTTTTTGCGTTCCCCTGGATCAACATGTTAGGGCATGCTAGGCTATGGGTTGAACTAGATGGACTTAAAGTCTTCCTTCAACCTTAATAACTATGTAACTATGTAACTATGTAAATCAATGCTTAGCCTAGCACAAAAGGCCCGACCAAACCTAGAAACAAACTGGGTACCTCTATCGGACACAATATTCTCCGTAATGCCATGCAAACAAACCACATGCTGAAAAAACAACGGAACCAAATCAGAAGAGGAAGGCAACTTAGGCAAAGGTACCAAATGAACCATCTTAGAAAACCGGTCACAAACCACCCAGATAACTGACATCCTCTGGGAAACTGGAAGATCCGAAATAAAATCCATAGAAATATGCGTCCAAGGCCTCTCAGGGACCGGCAAAGGCAAAAGCAACCCACTAGCGCGGGAACAGCAAGGCTTGGCCCGCGCACAAGTCCCACAGGACTGCACAAAAGAACGCACATCCCGTGACAAAGAAGGCCACCAAAAGGACCTACCAACCAAATCTCTGGTACCAAAAATCCCCGGATGACCAGCTAACACAGAACAATGAACCTCCGAAATCACTTTACTAGTCCATCTGTCAGGAACAAACAAGTTCCCCACTGGACAGCGGTCAGGTTTATCAGCCTGAAATTCCTGAAGAACCCGTCGTAAATGAGGGGAGATGGCAGAAAGAATCACACCTTCCTTCAGAATACCGTCCGGCTCAAGGACCCCAGGAGAATCAGGCAAAAAGCTCCTAGAGAGGGCATCAGCCTTAACATTCTTAGAACCCGGAAGATATGAGACCACAAAATCAAAGCGGGAGAAAAACAGGGACCATCGGGCCTGTCTAGGATTTAGCCGTTTGGCAGACTCGAGATAAATCAGATTCTTATGATCGGTCAAGACCACAATACGGTGCTTGGCCCCCTCAAGCCAATGTGCCACTCCTCAAATGCCCACTTCATAGCCAACAACTCACAATTGCCGACATCATAATTGCGTTCTGCAGGCGAAAACTTTCGAGAAAAGAAGGCACACGGTTTCATCAAGGAACCATCAGAATTCCTCTGAGACAAAACGGCCCCTGCCCCAATCTCAGAAGCGTCAACCTCAACCTGAAAAGGAAGAGAAACATCCGGCTGACGCAACACAGGGGCAGAAGTAAATCGGCGTTTAAGCTCCTGAAAGGCAGAAACAGCCGCAGAGGGCCAATTCGTCACATCAGCGCCTTTCTTCGTCAAATCGGTCAGGGGTTTAACCACACTGGAGAAGTTGGCAATGAAACGGCGATAAAAATTAGCAAAGCCCAAAAATTTCTGAAGGCTCTTCACGGATGTGGGCTGGATCCAATCATGAATGGCCTGAACCTTAACCGGATCCATTTCTATAGATGAGGGAGAAAAAATGAAGCCCAAAAAAGAAATCTTCTGTACTCCAAAGAGGCACTTAGACCCCTTCACAAACAAGGCATTATCACGAAGGATCTGAAATACCATCCTGACTTGTTTCACATGAGACTCCCAATCATCTGAAAAAATCAAAATATCATCCAAATATACAATCATGAATTTATCAAGATAATTCCGAAATATATCATGCATGAAGGACTGAAACACAGATGGAGCATTAGAGAGTCCGAATAGCATCACAAGGTAGTCAAAATGGCCTTCGGGCGTATTAAACGCAGTTTTCCATTCGTCACCCTGCTTAATACGAACAAGATTATATGCCCCTCGAAGGTCAATCTTAGTAAACCAACTAGCCCCCTTAATCTTCGCAAACAGATCAGAAAGCAAAGGCAAAGGGTATTGGAATTTGACGGTGATCTTATTCAAGAGGCGATAATCAATACAGGGTCTCAAGGAGCCATCTTTTTTGGCAACAAAAAAAAAACCTGCTCCCAATGGTGAAGAAGATGGCCGAATATGCCCCTTCTCCAAGGACTCCTTAACATAGCTCCGCATGGCGGTATGTTCTGGCACAGACAGGTTGAAAAGTCGGCCCTTAGGGAACTTACAGCCTGGAATCAAGTCAATAGCACAATCACAGTCCCTATGCGGTGGAAGGGAACTGGACTTGGGCTCATTGAATACATCCTGGAAATCTGACAAAAACTCAGGAATTTCAGAAGAGGGGGAGGAGGCAATTGACATCAAAGGAACGTCACCATGAACCCCCTGACAACCCCAACTAGTCACAGACATAGATTTCCAATCTAATACCGGATTATGCACCTGTAACCATGGGAAACCCAGCACAATAGCATCATGCAAATTATGCAACACCAGAAAACGACAATCTTCCTGATGGGCTGGCGCCATGCACATGGTCAGCTGTGTCCAAAACTGAGGTTTATTTTTAGCCAATGGTGTAGCTTCAATGCCCCTCAAAGGAATAAGGCTCTGCAAAGTCTGCAAGGGGAAACCACAACGGCTGGCAAATTCTAAGTCCATTAAGTTTAGAGCGGCGCCTGAATCCACAAATGCCATGACAGAAAATGACGATAATGAGCAGATCAGGGTCACAGATAACAGAAATTTAGGTTGTACAGTACTGATGGTAACAGAACTAGCGATTCTCTTGGTACGCTTAGGGCAATCAGAAATAACATGAGCAGAATCGCCGCAGTAAAAACACAACCTATTCTGACGTCTGAATCCTTGTCGTTCAGCTCTGGACAAAATCCTATCACACTGCATAGGCTCAGGACTCCGCTCGGAAGACAATGCCATAGTGTGCACAACTCTGCGCTCGCGCAAGCGCCGATCAATCTGAATGGCCAGAGACATAGAATCACTCAGACCAGCAGGCGTGGGGAACCCCACCATAACATCTTTAACGGATTCAGAAAGACCCTTTCTGAAAATTACTGCCAAGGCATCCTCATTCCATTTAGTCAGTACAGACCATTTTCTAAACTTCTGGCAATATGATTCTGCCGCTTCTTGACCCTGAGACAGGGCCAACAAGGTCTTCTCAGCATGATCCACTGAATTAGGTTTGTCATACAATAACCCAAGCGCCTGAAAAAAGGTGTCTACATTAAGCAACGCTGGATTCCCAGGTTCCAGGGCAAATGCCCAATCCTGGGGGTCACCACGCAGCAGAGATATAACAATTTTAACCTGCTGGATGGGATCACCAGAGGAACGGGGTTTCAGAGCAAAAAACAGTTTACAGTTATTTTTAAAGCTCAGAAATTTGGACCTATTCCTAAAAAACAAATCAGGAGTTGGAATTCTAGGCTCTAAAACCGGAGTCTGAACAATATAATCGGAAATACCCTGTACTCTAGCAGCAAGTTGATCCACACGAGAAGCCAATCCCTGAACATCCATACCAGCGCTGAACTCCTGAGCCACCCAGAGATAAAGAGGGAAGAAAAAAAAACACAACAGACTACAGAAAAAAAAATGGCTCAGCACTTTCCTTCCCTTCTTCTGAGATGCGGTTAACTCATTGTTGGCCAGTTGTACTGTTATGATCTGGTGGCCTAAGAGCAGCATGAGACGTACTCTGGAGAAGGTGGTACCTGTACTGACCGCAGACCCTGAACCTAACACCGCAACTAGAAGTAGCCGTGGAATGTACCTAGCGCTCCCTGGACATCTCGACACAGCCGGAGGACTAATTACCCCTAAAGATAGAAAAGGGAAAACTATCTTGCCTCAGAGAAAATTCCCAAAGGATAGGCAGCCCCCCACAAATATTGACTGTGAGAGGAGAGGGAAAAAAACATACACAGACTGAAATCAGAATTTAGCAAAGGAGGCCACTTCTAGCTAAATAGAAAGGATAGGACAGAGTACTATGCGGTCAGTATTAAAACACTAGAAACTATCCACCACAGAAAATACAAAAACTCCACAGCTAACTAAAGATATGGAGGGTATATCTGCATCTCCAGAGATACCAGCTTGGCTATACAAATCTATATACAGACCAAGCTGGACAAGACAAAAAAAAACATGGACAAGAACTGAACAATAAGGCCACAGCATGTGGACAGCAAAAAATCAAGGCCAGAACTTATCTTTGTTGAAAAGAACTGCAAAGCAGGAGAGACCAGGCAGAGATGTGAATCCTCCAGGAACAATGGACAACTGGCACTGACTAAAGGGTGAATGTCATGGTTCCCAATGGCAAGGGAACGTAAGAAACATATAAGTAACGAACGAGCTCTCGGGTGATGGAAACTCGAGTTGACCGTGAGCTAAATCTACCACACAACTAACAGTAGCCAGGGAGCATACCTACGGCTTCCTATATGCCACGCGCCAGCCGGAGGACTAACTACGCCTGGTAGAGGAAGAAACAGACCTGGCTTACCTCTAGGGAAATCCCCCAAAAGATGATAGCAGCCCCCCACATGTAATAACGGTGAATTAAGAGGAAAAGACATACACAGTATGAAAGTAGATTTAGCAAAGAGAGGTCCACTTACTAGATAGCAGAAGGATACAAAAGAGGACTTCACGGTCAACTGAAAACCCTTTCAAAAACCATCCTGAAATTACTTTAAGACTCCTGTGTCAACTCATGACACAGGAGTGGCAATTTCAGCCCGCAAGAGCTTCCAGCTACAGAGAATTACAAAAACTGCAAACTGGACAAAAGGTACAAAACAAAAGGACAAAGTCCACTTAGCTGATCAGCAGACTAGTAGCAGGAACATGCAACCGAAGGCTCTGGTTACAATGATGACCGGCAAGGAAATGACTGGAGAGCAAGGCTAAATAGGAAACTCCCAAACACTGATGGAAGCAGGTGAACAGAAGCAGCAAAGTGCAAACAAGTCACCAGTACCACCAGCAACCACCAGGGGAGCCCAAAAAGCGGATACACAACAGGTGAAGCAAGACTAAATAGCCCAGTCAGATTTGCAAAAAGTAAACACACCTGACAAATGCTGCGACTCAGAGACAGCAGCGCTACCACTTACAACCACCGGAGGGAGCCCAAGAGCAGAATTCACAACAGTTGTTTTCATATATACTAAAATATGACCTGTTTTCTATATGATGTATATACTTTTGTTTCTTTTGTATTTTCGGTTGTTTATTCTTTATCTTTTATGTTATTTCTCACACATTGCAGTAACTGAAGAAGGTCGCATGAGACCAAAACGTTTTGTTGGATCTACATAATAAATTCTCAAGCCACTAGCATTAAGTTGAGTGCCGGATTTATTTACATATTACGAGTTCATAGACACCTAATGGAGCGCCCCAAGATGCTGGGCCGCGGGGTACTCGGTACCGGGCCTCTCGGTCTTGGTCCTGGGGTTGTCACGGTGGCTAGACCCGGTCCGTGACCCTGCTAAGGGGTGTCCAATGAAAGGTGTGATGATGGTGCGTGGTGCAGGTCGCGGTGAGTAACGAGGACACAGGGTTGCAGTCTCTTTACCTCTTTACTGAAGGCTTCAGGATCCTCAATCCAGAGTACTGCTAACAGGGCTGGCTGAGACCGGCCGGTCCGAAGGCACATCCAGAGTTCTCTTTGCAGGTGGAAATCAGTGCCTACCTTCTAGCGCCTGTGTGTTGTAGTACCTCCCTGCTGAGCACCACGGGATAGTCCTCACAACTATGGGAGCTATTTGTGGAGTACTTAAACGTCACTAACAATATGGGTATGCGTTTTACCTCCGTTTTTGGACGAGACAGATTAGAATTTTTAGACGTTTTGGTTACCATACAACAGGGTGACATCCATACATCTATTTACCGTAAACCAACGGCCACCAATGCAGTGTTACATCATGATAGTTTTCACCCCGCACACATAAAACGCGCCTTGCCCTATAGTCAGCTGTTGCGCACACGGAGAATTAATAATACCCAAAGGGGATTTGAACAGCAGTCAGGGGAGTTGTGTCAGAGACTACGGAAAAGAGGTTATCCTGAGATACTTTTGAAATCTGCATTGAATCACATAAATGATGACACACAGGGACAGAGTACAATTAGTAATGCCTCAAAAGAACCACGTTTTAATTTCTGCTTCCGTTATGGCCCCTTAGATCAGGCAATAAACTGAAGTAGAGGGGACGGGAAGAAAAACATTAGACTTGAATGTAAAAATGTAGACTCGAACAAAGAAGACCCAGGAAAACATACTCAGAAGGGAGGTAAGAACATTTCTAAAACAATCCACCGTGAGGAGATTGGAACAAAACAAAATCCTCTAAACTGCATGCTCGCAAACGCCAGAAGCCTGACAAACAAGATGGAAGAACTAGAAGCAGAAATATCTACAGGTAACTTTGACATAGTGGGAATAACCGAGACATGGTTAGATGAAAGCTATGACTGGGCAGTTAACTTACAGGGTTACAGTCTGTTTAGAAAGGATCGTAAAAATCGGAGAGGAGGAGGGGTTTGTCTCTATGTAAAGTCTTGTCTAAAGTCCACTTTAAGGGAGGATATTAGCGAAGGGAATGAGGATGTCGAGTCCATATGGGTCGAAATTCATGGAGGGAAAAATGGTAACAAAATTCTCATTGGGGTCTGTTACATGATTAAGGGTGCTCTGTCACCTGAAACGCGTAAATAGTGTTTTTAATTGTATTGTGCTGATGTCTTATCCTGTGCTTCTGACATGAAGTGAATAAAGTACCAAGTGTTTACTTTTCATCGCCTCGTTGAGCTGGAATTCTTTCTTCATTTCTGTTACAAACCCCCAAATATAACAGAAATCATGGAAAGTCTACTTCTAAAGCAGATAGATGAAGCTGCAACCCATAATGAGGTCCTGGTTATGGGGGACTTTAACTACCCGGATATTAACTGGGAAACAGAAACCTGTGAAACTCATAAAGGCAACAGGTTTCTGCTAATAACCAAGAAAAATTATCTTTCACAATTGGTGCAGAATCCAACCAGAGGAGCAGCACTTTTAGACCTAATACTATCTAATAGACCTGACAGAATAACAAATCTGCAGGTGGTCGGGCATCTAGGAAATAGCGACCACAATATTGTACAGTTTCACCTGTCTTTCACTAGGGGGACTGGTCAGGGAGTCACAAAAACACTGAACTTTAGGAAGGCAAAGTTTGACCAGCTTAGAGATGCCCTTAATCTGGTAGACTGGGACAATATCCTCAGAAATAAGAATACAGATAAAAAATGGAAAATGTTTAAGAACATCCTAAATAGGCACTGTAAGCGGTTTATACCTTGTGGGAATAAAAGGACTAGAAATAGGAAAAACCCAATGTGGCTAAACAAAGACGTAAGACAGGCAATTAACAGTAAAAAGAAAGCATTTGCACTACTAAAGCAGGATGGCACCTTTGAAGCTCTAAAAAACTATAGGGAGAAAAATACTTTATCTAAAAAACTAACTAAAGCTGCCAAAAAGGAAACGGAGAAGCACATTGCTAAGGAGAGTAAAACTAATCCCAAACTGTTCTTCAACTATATCAATAGTAAAAGAATAAAAACTGAAAATGTAGGCCCCTTAAAAAATAGTGAGGAAAGAATGGTTATAGATGACGAGGAAAAAGCTAACATATTAAACACCTTCTTCTCCACGGTATTCACGGTGGAAAATGAAATGCTAGGTGAAATCCCAAGAAACAATGAAAACCCTATATTAAGGGTCACCAATCTAACCCAAGAAGAGGTGTGAAACCGGCTAAATTAGATTAAAATAGATAAATCTCCGGGTCCGGATGGCATACACCCACGAGTACTAAGAGAACTAAGTAATGTAATAGATAAACATTATTTCTTATTTTTAGGGACTCTATAGCGACGGGGTCTGTTCCACAGGACTGGCGCATAGCAAATGTGGTGCCAATATTCAAAAAGGGCTCTAAAAGTGAACCTGGAAATTATAGGCCAGTAAGTCTAACCTCTACTGTTGGTAAAATATTTGAAGGGTTTCTGAAGGATGTTATTCTGGATTATCTCAATGAGAATAACTGTTTAACTCCATATCAGCATGGGTTTATGAGAAATCGCTCCTGTCAAACCAATCTAATCAGTTTTTATGAAGAGGTAAGCTATAGGCTGGACCACGGTGAGTCATTGGACGTGGTATATCTCGATTTTTCCAAAGCATTTGATACCGTGCCGCACAAGAGGTTGGTACACAAAATGAGAATGCTTGGTCTGGGGGAAAATGTGTGTAAATGGGTTAGTAACTGGCTTAGTGATAGAAAGCAGAGGGTGGTTATAAATGGTATAGTCTCTAACTGGGTCGCTGTGACCAGTGGGGTACCGCAGGGGTCGGTATTGGGACCTGTTCTCTTCAACATATTCATTAATGATCTGGTAGAAGCTTTACACAGTAAAATATTGATATTTGCAGATGATACAAAACTATGTAAAGCAGTTAATACAAGAGAAGATAGTATTCTGCTACAGATGGATCTGGATAAGTTGGAAACTTGGGCTGAAAGGTGGCAGATGAGGTTTAACAATGATAAATGTAAGGTTATACACATGGGAAGAAGGAATCAATGTCACCATTACACACTGAATGGGAAACCACTGGGTAAATCTGACATGGAGAAGGACTTGGGGATCCTAGTTAATGATAAACTTACCTGGAGCAGCCAGTGCCAGGCAGCAGCTGCCAAGGCAAACAGGATCATGGGGTGCATTAAAAGAGGTCTGGATACACATGATGAGAGCATTATACTGCCTCTGTACAAATCCCTAGTTAGACCGCACATGGAGAACTGTGTCCAGTTTTGGGCACCGGTGCTCAAGAAGGATATAATGGAACTAGAGAGAGTACAAAGGAGGGCAACAAAATTAATAAAGGGGATGGGAGAATACCCAGATAGATTAGCGAAATTAGGATTATTTAGTCTAGAAAAAAGATGACTGAGGGGACGATCTAATAACCATGTATAAGTATATAAGGGGACAATACAAATATCTCGCTGAGGATCTGTTTATACCAAGGAAGGTGACGGGCACAAGGGGGCATTCTTTGCGTCTGGAGGAGAGAAGGTTTTTCCACCAAAATAGAAGAGGATTCTTTACTGTTAGGGCAGTGAGAATCTGGAATTGCTTGCCTGAGGAGGTGGTGATGGCGAACTCAGTTGAGGGGTTCAAGAGAGGCCTGGATGTCTTCCTGGAGCAGAACAATATTGTATCATACAATTATTAGGTTCTGTAGAAGGACGTAGATCTGGGGATTTATTATGATGGAATATAGGCTGAACTGGATGGACAAATGTCTTTTTTTGGCCTTACTAACTATGTAACTATGTAACTATGTAATAAGAGCGTCTATTAGGAGACACTGGCAGTTCTAGAACAAGACAGGGATCTATCGATTAGAGCTTCAAGTGGTCCGCTAATTTCTAACAAACGAAGTACCCGTATTAGGGATATTTTGGTCCACAATCAGACACCAGGTCCACAGGGAAATTGGCTACAACAGTTACCGTTAAAAGGAAATTTTCGTTGCGGCCACTGCAATTTCTGCAGTAACCATATCACGGGTCGAACCTTAAATATTGGTCCAATCAGACACACGGTTCAGCAATTCATCTCTTGCAGGACAGATTATGTCGTTTACGTCATGTTCTGTCCTTGCAAGAGTTTTTATATAGGGAAAACGAAACGTCAGCTGTTTATACGATTCAGAGAACATCTCAGATCTATCCACACCGGTAAAGGGGTACCAAGGTTGATCAAACATATACGAGATACGCATGATAGTAAGCCAGAGGTTCTGACGTTCGCAGGGATAGAAAAGGTAACACCATCCGCACGAGGAGGTGACTTACATAGGTCCCTACTCAGACAAGAAGCGCGGTGGATCATGCGGACTAGAGCCACAGGACCGTCCGGCTTCAATGACAGGATGGATATGTCTGTCTTTTTATAATGATTTTGTAGCACATCTCGAGCGTTTTTGTATATTATTTAATATTCTGGTCTCAGAGGAATAATTGTCTAGCCTGCCGTTTTTCCATTAGCAGACACTTACAGTGTCTCTTTTTTTCTACATGATATGTGACTATGAGATTGTAATATGACAAAAGTATCTCTTTTGTAAGGTTATTATCATGCATTTTATTTGTATTTCCAGGGCTTTTTCGCACTTTGATTTTAATATTTATATTGTTGTTTATTATGTGTTGTTCATGTTTCACATTTTGAGCGAGGGGAGTGGGCGTGTAGTGGGAGTGGGATGGTTCACACTGACCAACCTATTTCTACTGGCGTCACTTCCCAGCTCATTAGACCCGTAGAAGCGCTGGATTAGCGCGAAACGGTTGCCGTCGTCATTCCCTGCTCACCTCTTCCTTTGTACACATACCTCCCGATGCCGTGAAGATGTCGTTTTTAAGCCTTGTCTGCAAATAAAGGACTGTCATCGCACCATACTGGTGAGTGCTGCCGCATTTCTTTCTCCGGTTTCACATATTTCCATAGACTTTGTTTCTTGCGAGCACCTCCAGTATTCAAGAAGAGTACGCATTCTTAGACACCGCAAGTGGACTGAACGTCCTTCGCTCCTACTACAGTGGTTGTGCGGCTTTCTTTTTTCTTTTTTATATAGTCCTCACAACTGTTGTGTCTGTTTCTGATGTTCTTCTCTCACAACTCGTATCTATTCTGATGTTCTTCTCCGTCCCCCAGATGATATGGATAGGACGGGTAGGCCTGGAGTTCTTCCGGGACCCTAGCATCGCCCCTCTCCCACAATTGCCCCCTATGTCTGCTTAGGTGATTTAGGTGAGACAGCCAACCTAAAATGAACTGTCCTGCCGCTGTTTGAAGTATTGCTTGGAGCCAAATACTTCCTCGGCGTTCCGGCCACCGGCTACGCGCCTCAGTAGGATGTTGCCTCGATCTTACGGCACGACTCCTACTGGCTTTATCTGCTTTTTGCTGCGATCTCGTTTCTCACTTCTCCACAGTAAACCTCGCTTCTTTTCCTTTCTTAGGATGCCACCGCATTCGAGTGCAGGCGCGGCTCCGTAACGTTCTGTTCTGTTCGCTAGGCCACTGTCAGGATCCCACCCCTGACAGAGACCCCCCTGAATCTTCCCCTGCAACACCCTCTGCCACAGGATGTTGCCTGGTTCTAACCCAGTCAGCTTCTGACTAACTTTCTGTCCAGCCCCCAGTTTTACCAGATTGTGAGGAGTAGCCTAATCATAGAACCCTTTGCTCCCCCTGGTGGCCAGAGTGTGACATGTAATGTATGACTGTGATACCTGGTCAGGTGAACTCCTTAGGTGCCATCAGACATACCATCACTCCCCTTAGTGGCGGAGCGACAGCACTGCAACGACCAGGACTCTGGGGCGCTGCACTCCCCCCCCCCCCCCCCCGGTTAAATCCAGTACTCCCGGACTGGGAAGAAAACAACAATACATGTCAGCAAAAGACATACAAAATTTTTAAATGCAATGAACAAGTAAATATAACAGTGCTTCCCTTTATGGGAGGTGAGAACGTTACAAAGAAAACATGGTTAAATATTTTTAAATAACATACTATAAATAACTCCTATTACCCAGCCGGGTATTCTACTAAGTGCAAATTCTGAACAATAATTTAACTTTTCCTTTAAGGGCGTATGAGCTGAACCCACTAAAGGCTTACTATAAAACTCTAACATATAAATTAACTTTTTCTTTATTTCTTCTCTTCTAAGTGCAACACTCTTCTTTTTACTCTCTGATTTGTCATATGCAGGACCGCCTGTCTATCTGCCCAGGCCTACTGCCTCTTTTTTTAGTACAGGATCACTGAGCCATCTCTCTATGGCTCCTAGGAGGACTCACTGACTAACCCCTACGGGTTTACTTCCTGTCCTCAATCTCTAGCAACATTATCAAACATTCTCTATAACTGTCTAGCTAACTACATATTACTCCTATGCAAAACATTATTACCATCTACTTTCTTTAAGGCAACATTATACTTTAAGTGCAACTAGTGAACGTTCCCTTTAAGAGGGAACCAAGTCTCTTTGAGGTAATGCAGACTCTCTCTATCTGCAAGTCCAGTTAAGGCAAGAGCTTCCATACTGTACTCAGGAACAGTCTCTTCACAAAGCTCTCCTTCTTGTAAAACCAGTAAGGGGCACCTTTAAGAAGGTGCGAACTATTTACAATACAGTTTGTGAACCATTCACCGTCCATGATTCAGCAGTCTTTGTAACCAGTGATGAACAAAAGCAAAAATAAAATAAAAACAAGAGCAAAAATAAAAAGCAATAGGGATCCCGGGTAAACGAAGGGATCCCTTTAAGAACGACCCTGGTCGGGTATTAGCAGCAAAAAGCAGGGGAAACTATTTACATACTCGTGATTCCGAGGTTTAGTTGGACGGCTTCCAGGGCTGCACCTGGCACTTAACCCTTCTTGGCCTGGGAAAAGTGAGGTCCAGGGTTACACCCAGTGCTGGACAAACGCCGTTAATCCGTCTTTCATGTTCGGGTAAATCATGCGCAGCGATGGAGGTCTGTGCAGCTTGAGTATGGGCATTTGCTGCAGCAGAGGTAGCGGCTGCTGCAAGATCAGTCACTGGAACGGAGTCAGCAGCTGTGGCACTAGCAGTCGCTGGAGTGGTGTCGGTCATCAGGGCAGGGTCGTCCTTCATACCTGCTTCAGATGCGGTCCCTCCAGTGCCGGGCTGCTCCGTCCCCGCTGGGGTCTGGAACGCTGGTTGCAGGGCCTTGCTTTCTGGCTTCGGAGTGCTGGAACTCCTTTCATGCTCCGGACCAGGCGAGGCTGCCGACAGGCATCTGGTGAGGCTCCCGATGAAGGTCTTCTTCCACCTGGCCTCAGTGCTCAGCTGCACCCGCCGGAGTTGGTCGCTGAGCTTGTCCACTCCGGCCTGCAGGAATTCAGCATCAGCGGTGGAGGCCTGGTTACGGTGCCCCTCTGGGTAGCTGGGGGAGTCCTCTGCTCCGACCCCACGCTCCGGCTCCGGGTGGCTGGCCATGGCGTCCTCCATGTGGCTGACTTCTTCTTTGTCCTTTTCCCGCTCTCTCCTTCGTGGGCGGTTTCGCTTTCTTTGTCTCCGCCCCCCATTGAGGATCAGGAGGTGGATCTCGGCTGCTGACGGACACGTCCTCACGGGACAGAAATATTTAGACTGGGCGGCCATTGTTCTTCGTGCTCTTCAGTTTGTCCACGCCCACAAATCCACGCCCTTCTTCTTCTCCTGCGCTCCTCGTGGTGCTGTAATGGCGGCGGTTTTGGCGGGAATCTTTGGCGGCAAAAGCAATACACAGTCTTTGCGATAAATCACAGTTCAAGCACAATTCAGACACAGTTCCAAGGCACACATTATTATTATTATTTATTTATAAAGCACCATTGATTCCATGGTGCTGTACATGAGAAGGGGTTACATACAAGTTACAGATATCACTTACAGTAAACAAACTAACAATGACAGACTGATACAGAGGGGCGAGGACCCTGCCCTTGCGGGCTTACATTCTGCAGGATTATGGGGAAGGAGACAATAGGTTGGGGGTTGCAGGAGCTCCGGTGTTGGTGAGGCGGTAGCTTCGGTGGTGATGAGGAGGCAGCGGGGTCAGTGCAGGCTGTAGGCTTTCCTGAAGAGATGAGTTTTCAGGTTCCGTCTGAAGGATCCGAATGTGGTGGATAACCGGACGTGTTGGGGCAGAGAATTCCAGAGGATGGGGGATATTCGGGAGAAGTCTTGGAGGCGATTGGATGAGGAGCGAATAAGTGTGGAGGAGAGAAGGAGGTCTTGGGAGGACCGGAGATTACGTGAGGGAAGATATATGGAGATTAGATCAGAGATATATGGAGGAGACAGGTTATGGATGGCTTTGTAGGTCAGTGATAGTAATTTGAACTGGATACGCTGAGGGAATGGGAGCCAGTGAAGAGATTTGCAGAGGGGGGAAGCGGGAGAGTAGCGAGGAGAGAGATGGATTAGTCGGGCAGCAGAGTTAAGGATGGACTGGAGAGGCGCAAGGGTGTTAGCAGGGAGGCCGCAGAAAAGGATGTTGCAGTAGTCAAGGCGGGAGATGATGAGGGCATGCACAAGCATTTTAGTAGATTGAAGGTTGAGGAAAGGACGGATTCTTGAGATATTTTTGAGCTGGAGGCGACAGGAGGTGGAAAGAGCTTGGATGTGCGGTTTGAAGGACAGGGCAGAGTCGAGGGTTACTCCGAGGCAGCGGACTTCCGGTATGGGGGAAAGCATGATGTCATTGATTGCGATAGATAGGTCAGGTAAGGAGGATCTGTGGGGTGGAGGAAAGATGATGAGTTCAGATTTGTTCACATTGAGTTTGAGGAAGCGAGAGGAGAAGAAGGAGGATATAGCTGATAAGCACTCTGGGATTCTGGACAGCAGAGCGGTGACGTCTGGGCCAGAGAGGTAGATCTGAGTGTCATCAGCATAGAGGTGGTACTCGAATCCATGGGACTTTATGAGTTGTCCCAAGCCAAGTGTGTAGATTGAGAAGAGTAGGGGTCCTAGAACAGAGCCTTGGGGGACTCCAACAGAGAGAGGGTGGGATGAGGAGGTTGTGTGGGAGTGGGAGACACTGAATGTGCGATTGGAAAGGTACGAGGCGATCCAGGACAGGGCGAGGTCTTTGATGCCAAAGGAAGAGAGGATCTGTAGTAGGAGGCAGTGGTCAACTGTGTCAAAAGCAGAGGACAGGTCTAGAAGGAGGAGTACAGAGTATTGTCCGTTAGCTTTGGCGGTAAGTAGGTCGTTGGTGATTTTGGTCAGGGCTGTCTCAGTTGAGTGATGGGGGCGGAAACCAGATTGTAGATTGTCGAACAACAAGTTAGATGAGAGGTGGGAAGAAAGTTCAGCGTGGACGTGCTGCTCCAGGAGTTTGGAAGCGAATGGGAGCAGCGATATTGGGCGATAGCTGGACATAGCAGTTGGATCGAGGGTTGGCTTTTTAAGGATAGGCGTGATTGTGGCATGTTTGAAAGCAGAAGGGAAGGTGCCAGAAGTTAGTGATAGGTTGAAGAGGTGGGTTAGGGATGGGATTAGTGTGGTGGTGAGGTTGGGGAGGAGGTGGGATGGGATGGGGTCGAGCGCACAGGTGGTGAGGTGCGATTTGGAGAGGAGACAATTAAGCCCCCCTTCAGTGATGTTGGATAGGGAGGTTATGGGGTTTGGGCATTGGTCTGGTATACAAAGGGGTTGTGGTGGTTGAACAATGAAGACTTGCCTTGTCTGGTCGATCTTATTTTTAAAGTGTGTGGCAAAGTCCTCAGCAGAGATGAGGGAGGTTGGAGGGGGCAGTGGGGGGCGGAGGAGGGAGTTAAAGGTTTTGAATAACTGTTTGGGGTTGCAGGATAGGGAAGATACAAGGGTTGTGAAGTAGGCCTGTTTAGCAGAGATGAGAGCAGATTTAAAAGCAAGTGTTGCCTGTTTGAATGCAGTGAAATCATCTTGCGAGTGTGTTTTCTTCCAACGCCGCTCCGCAGCCCTGGACACTTGCCGGAGCTTTTTAGTGGTGTTATTGTGCCAGGGTTGTCTATTGATACGTCGCACTCTGCCATGGACGAGAGGGGCAACCGTGTCAATAGCTGATGCGAGAGTGGCTGTAACAACTCTGCTGGCATCACGGCATGGCCTCGCATTTCTCACACTATCTTACCCACTGCTCCAGGCCATGATGTGGTTTCTGTTTCTTGCCAGCTCCATGTTCTGTGTCTCTGCTCTCTGCATGCTTCATAGTTCTGTGTATAGAGGGGCGGCGCCTGAACTCTCTGGTTCTTATAGGAATCAGGTGCATCTGTCCAATCTGTTCCTGACCAATTGCCAGGAGACCTCCAGTATTTAGTTCAGCTCCACCCAGTGGTCTGGGCCTGTGCAATGTGTTAGCTCAGTTAGTGTCTTGCTTCTGAGTTTGCCTGGCCTTTCTCTGAGTTACTCCCTCTCTGGAGGATTCTCTGTGTTATTTCCTTGGTCTTGTTGTCCGCCCACCAGGAGGCAGTATATCCTGGTCCCAGTGTCTTTGTCCTTGTGTCTTGTTCCATTGCCTTGTCTGTACTTAGTCTTACCTCGGTCTTCTAGTCTTTGGCTTCCTTCCCTGTTGTCTTTCCTTGTATTCTCAGTCTGCTTTCACTCCGCACTCTTGCAGCTCTGCCTGCTCTGAACCTTTGTTACTTTACCTCTGCTCCTCACTTCTGCGTTTCTGCTCCTTTCTACTCAGCTTATCTTCTGCTGTTGCAGTTATCCCTTGCTGCAGCTTCTCTCCACATTCTTTGTGGCTCTGCTCAGCTTTGCTGCAGAGACCCCTCCCGCAGCTCCTCTCCGCTCCTTGCGGTTCTACCTGGCTCCGCTCCTTGCGGTTCTACCTGGCTCCGCTCCTTGCGGTTCTACCTGGCTCCGCTCCTTGCGGTTCTACCTGGCTCCGCTCCTTGCGGTTCTACCTGGCTCCGCCTCCAGCTCTTGGCTCCGCCTCCTGCCTGTCTGCACTTGGCCCCACCTCCAGCTCTTGGCAACGCCTCCTGCGGTTTTGCACTTGGCTCCGCCTCCTGCTCTTGGCTCCGCCTCCTGCATTTCTGTTCTTGGCTCTAGCTCCTGTGCTTTCGCTCTGCATCCGCTCTTGCGGTCTTTATCTACTTATTCCTAGGTCCTCGTGTCTGAACAGGTTCTTACCCGTTGTACATACCTGCCTGCAGACCGGTCCCTACCGGTTCTTCCAGTGTACCAGTCTTGTCCACCAGTCCTGCCAGAGAGCCAGCCGTGCCCGCCTGCCTACCGGAGAGCCAGCCGTGCCCGCCTGCCTGACAGTGTTCCTGTTGTACCCGTCTGCCTGCCTATGTGCCAGCCGTGCCCGCTTGCTTGTCTATGTTCCGTTCCCCAGTGGGATCAGCAGCCACAACCAGACTCCACCCTGGAGTGGTACCTGGTAGCTTCCTATTGCACAAGTCTGACCTCACCATCAGAGGCTCCAGCGAACACCTAGGAAGCTACTTCGTTACGCCCCTTCCAGGGAGGTTTGGTCTGTGGTCTAGTGGGGCCACTCCCCCGCACGCCCGCGCCAGCCAGTCTGGGCGCGAGCATGACAGTTTGCACAGGCCATGGCCTCCGCTGTATCCCATGTCCTACCGCTCGCAGAGCATGATGAACTTTCTCTCTGCCCGTATGAGCAACCTGATAAATTTGTTCCACCAAGGGTGGTTCAGATTGAAGAGACCTCTGACCCAATTATAGTCTCTAATGCTCTCTTCAAGCAACTTCAGGCCTATGAGGAGGAGCACTACCCAGCTGACCCTCCTAGGTTCTATGGGAATCCTGAAGAATGCCAGGGGTTCCTGAAACAGTGCTTACGCTACATCCTGCAGAATGCAGCTTGTTTTCCCTCTGACTGGGTCAAGGTGGGTTACATAATGTCCTACCTGGCCGAAGATGCTCTAATATGGATAACTCCCCTCTGGGAAGCAGGGGATCCTATTGTCATGAACCTAGGGGCCTTCCTGGTGGCCTTCCGTAAAGTCTTTGACAAGCCTTGTCCTGCTGCTCCTGTGAAGTCTTCCCCATCTAGATCCGAGAGGCTCTCCAGACGGGCGAAACCCGTGAAGAAACCCCCACGTCAAGCCATAACCGTCTGTGACCCTCCTGTTCCTCTACCCGTTAAAGCAGCTACCTGTGTGAAGCCTAAGAAGGTTGTTGAGAGTGGGCTGGCAAAGCAGCAGCCTGAAGTCAGCCATAAGAAGGGCATACAATGTCGCTGCTGTTGTGAGGAACACCTGGATGGCCTCTGTCCAGGGGATCTTAAGCTCCAAAACCTCGGGCCAGTTGGAGAGGCTGCCCCTGGTGAGAGTACTTCCTCTCCATCTAAGTTAATGACTGTTTCTCTGCCTTCTGGGAGCTTTGGTGTGTTTAAGCCGCCTATCATACAGAGTCGGTGTATGGTCTCCGTTTTACAGCTCCAGAACCCGGTGTGGGCGTTGCCTAATAATGGCCGAACCCTGCTAAAGAGCAGTCTAGTCCTGCAAGGACAACTACAGCTCCAAGTTGGAGCCTTATACACGAAGAAGTTTGTTTTCCGTATGCTGTCTGTTATGCCCATGGGTCATTCTAAGCCAAGGACCCTACCACCCGCTCTGGTCAAAAGTTGCAGTAAAGTGCTTCATTTGAACTTACCCAGTCTTGAGAAGTGTCTGGTTCCCATGCGTCAAAGACACTCAGCAGTGACATCATCTTCTGCTGGTCTGCTAGTCGTCGAGTCAAATTGTGCTGACGTCACCGAAGATGGGGAAACGGTGACTATGTCTCCACACATCTCCAGCGACTATACCAGTAAACACTTAGTCGTCGAGTCAAGATGTGCTAAGGTCACCGAAGATGGGGAAGCGGTGACTATCTCTCCACACGTCTCCAACGACTTTTCCTGTTTTCCGTTCCTAGGAACATCCCCGCCGCTTGGACGATTTCTTCTGGATAACGGGCAGAAGATTGTTCCTATGTTTATACCTTCTGTGTCCTTATGGCCGGCTGGTGAAGATTTCAAAACTGAAGTTTGTTCACCTCAAATTTCCTCTGACCCGGTGGAGCTGATGCTCTCCACACTCATCTCTAATGACTTTTCCTGTGTTCAGTATCCGAGAGCTTCTCTGCTACCTGTTGGGCAAAATTTGAATCCTATGAGACGGTTTTCAGTTTCCAAGTGTCTGGCTGGTGAAGATATTAAGACGGCAGCATTCAAGTCCCTGTTACCTATGTACCTGGAGGAGATGGTCCAGTCCATAGAGAAAGCTAACCCCATTGGGTACAATGAGACTTTGCTACCTGAGATTTCCGATGAAGTTAATCCTACAGAGCACAAAGAGACTTTGTTTTCTGAGATTCCTGGTGACCCGCCTGCCTTATTCTACTCTGAAGATGTCATGTTATCCTGGACTATGTGTACTCCCATCCTTCTTCTACAAGTTATTCTGGCTGGCTTGAAGAAGAGGGGCCGTAAAGGGGGGGGTACTGTAACAACTCTGCTGGCATCACGGCATGGCCTCGCATTTCTCACACTATCTTACCCACTGCTCCAGGCCATGATGTGGTTTCTGTTTCTTGCCAGCTCCATGTTCTGTGTCTCTGCTCTCTGCATGCTTCATAGTTCTGTGTATAGAGGGGCGGCGCCTGAACTCTCTGGTTCTTATAGGAATCAGGTGCATCTGTCCAATCTGTTCCTGACCAATTGCCAGGAGACCTCCAGTATTTAGTTCAGCTCCACCCAGTGGTCTGGGCCTGTGCAATGTGTTAGCTCAGTTAGTGTCTTGCTTCTGAGTTTGCCTGGCCTTTCTCTGAGTTACTCCCTCTCTGGAGGATTCTCTGTGTTATTTCCTTGGTCTTGTTGTCCGCCCACCAGGAGGCAGTATATCCTGGTCCCAGTGTCTTTGTCCTTGTGTCTTGTTCCATTGCCTTGTCTGTACTTAGTCTTACCTCGGTCTTCTAGTCTTTGGCTTCCTTCCCTGTTGTCTTTCCTTGTATTCTCAGTCTGCTTTCACTCCGCACTTTTGCAGCTCTGCCTGCTCTGAACCTTTGTTACTTTACCTCTGCTCCTCACTTCTGCGTTTCTGCTCCTTTCTACTCAGCTTATCTTCTGCTGTTGCAGTTATCCCTTGCTGCAGCTTCTCTCCACATTCTTTGTGGCTCTGCTCAGCTTTGCTGCAGAGACCCCTCCCGCAGCTCCTCTCCGCTCCTTGCGGTTCTACCTGGCTCCGCTCCTTGCGGTTCTACCTGGCTCCGCTCCTTGCGGTTCTACCTGGCTCCGCTCCTTGCGGTTCTACCTGGCTCCGCTCCTTGCGGTTCTACCTGGCTCCGCTCCTTGCGGTTCTACCTGGCTCCGCCTCCAGCTCTTGGCTCCGCCTCCTGCCTGTCTGCACTTGGCCCCGCCTCCAGCTTTTGGCAACGCCTCCTGCGGTTTTGCACTTGGCTCCGCCTCCTGCTCTTGGCTCCGCCTCCTGCATTTCTGTTCTTGGCTCTAGCTCCTGTGCTTTCGCTCTGCATCCGCTCTTGCGGTCTTTATCTACTTATTCCTAGGTCCTCGTGTCTGAACAGGTTCTTACCCGTTGTACATACCTGCCTGCAGACCGGTCCCTACCGGTTCTTCCAGTGTACCAGTCTTGTCCACCAGTCCTGCCAGAGAGCCAGCCGTGCCCGCCTGCCTACCAGAGAGCCAGCCGTGCCCGCCTGCCTGACAGTGTTCCTGTTGTACCCGTCTGCCTGCCTATGTGCCAGCCGTGCCCGCTTGCTTGTCTATGTTCCGTTCCCCAGTGGGATCAGCAGCCACAACCAGACTCCACCCTGGAGTGGTACCTGGTAGCTTCCTATTGCACAAGTCTGACCTCACCATCAGAGGCTCCAGCGAACACCTAGGAAGCTACTTCGTTACGCCCCTTCCAGGGAGGTTTGGTCTGTGGTCCAGTGGGGCCACTCCCCCGCACGCCCGTGCCAACCAGTCTGGGCGCGAGCATGACAGTGGCATTGTAGAAAGCAGTGGCAGTGGCAGTGTCTGTGTCGTGGAGTGAGGATATGGATGCCAGTGGCAGGATGGAGTCTGAGAGTGTGTGGGCGTCAAGGTGTGCAAGGTTTCTGCGGGGGTGCGCATGTTGTTGGACATGACCTGATTCTTCAGGCTTAAGTAGATCCTGTTCGTGACGCCAAGTTGGAGTGCCCCCAGACACAAGGCCGCGGGGTACTCGGTACCGGGCCTCTCGGTCTTGGCCCTGGGGTTGTCACGGTGGCTAGACCCAGTCCGTGACCCTGCTAAGGGGTGTCCAATGAAAGGTGTGATGATGGTGCGTGGTGCAGGTCGCGGTGAATAACGAGGACACAGGGTTGCAGTCTCTTTGCCTCTTTACTGAAGGCTTCAGGATCCTAAATCCAGAGTACTGCTAACAGGGCTGGCTGAGACCGGCCGGTCCGAAGGCACATCCAGAGTTCCCTTTGCAGGTGGAAATCAGTGCCTACCTGCTAGCGCCTGTGTGTTGTAGTACCTCCCTGCTGAGCACCACGGGATAGTCCTCACAACTGTTGTGTCTGTTTCTGATGTTCTTCTCTCACAACTCGTATCTATTCTGATGTTCTTCTCCGTCCCCCATATGGATAGGACGCACCCGTATGACGGGTAGGCCTGGAGTTCTTCCGGGACCCTAGCGTCGCCCCTCTCCCACAATTGCCCCCTATGTCTGCTTAGGTGATTTAGGTGAGACAGCCAACCTAAAATTAACTGTCCTGCTGCTGTTTGAAGTATTGCTTGGAGCCAAATACTTCCTCGGCGTTCCGGCCACCGGCTACGCGCCTCAGTAGGATGTTGCCTCGATCTTACGGCACGACTCCTACTGGCTTTATCTGCTTTTTGCTGCGATCTCGTTTCTCACTTCTCCACAGTAAACCTCGCTTCTTTTCCTTTCTTAGGATGCCACTGCATTCGAGTGCAGACGCGGCTCCGTAACGTTCTGTTCTGTTCGCTAGGCCACTGTCAGGATCCCACCCCTGACAGAGACCCCCCTGAATCTTCCCCTGCAACACCCTCTGCCACAGGATGTTGCCTGGTTCCAACCCAGTCAGCTTCTGACTAACTTTCTGTCCAGCCCCCGGTTTTACCAGATTGTGAGGAGTGGCCTAATCATAGAACCCTTTGCTCCCCCTGGTGGCCAGAGTGTGACGTGTAATGTGTGACTGTGATACCTGGTCAGGTGAACTCCTTAGGTGCCATCAGACATACCATCACTCCCCTTAGTGGCGGAGCGACAGCACTGCAACGACCAGGACTCTGGGGCGCTGCACTAACATGACTAGATTCTTTTTTATCTAAGTGGTGAAAAAAAAATCCAAACTTTGCTAAAAAAAAAAAAAAATTGTGCCATTTTCCGATACCCCTAGCGTCTCCATTATTCATGATCTGGGGTCGGTTGATGGCTTATTTTTTGCGTGCCGAGCTGGCGTTTTTAATGATACCATTTTGGTGCAGATACGTTCTTTTGATCGCCTGTTATTGCATTTTAATGCAATGTTGCGGCGACCAAAAAAACGAAATTCTGGCGTTTCGATTTTTTTTTCGCTATGCTGTTTAGCGATCAGGTTAATGCTCTTTTTTATTGATAGATCGGGCGATTCTGAACGCGGCGATACCAAATATGTGTAGGTTTGATTTTTTTGTAATTGATTTATTTTGAATGGGGCGAAAGGGGGGTGATTTAAACTTTTATATATTTTTTTTTTTTTTTACTTTTGCCATGCTTCAATAGCCTCCATAGGAGGTTAGAAGCTGGCACAACGCGATCGGCTCTGCTACATAGCAGCGATCATCAGATCGCTGCTATGCAGCAGAAATGCAGGTGTGCTGTGAGCGCTGACCACAGGGTGGCGCTCACAGCTACCGGTGATCAGTAACCATAGAGGTCTCAAGGACCTCTATGGTTACTATTCAGAAGCATCGCTGACCCCCTGATCATGTTCAAAACAGCTGACATGGCTTTGATGCGGGCTCACCGCCAGAGCCCTGCATCAAAGCGGGGTATCTGACCTCGGACGTACTATCCCGTCCGAGGTCAGAAAGGGGTTAAAACCTTTGTAGCTTGATTTGTTAACACTGCGCACTCAAACTATGAGGCTAATTCTTTTGAGTAACAACAAAGGTACCTTCCCAATTAGTTTCCCAGGATCCCGTCTTTCTGAAATTTTTAACAATAACCTAAGCTTTAAATTTAGACCTGTAAGATTTTCAGTGGGGCCTGAGAAATTAAGGAAGCAAATCCCACTCTATGTTTTTCTTGATTGCAGTGCATGCCCAGTAGGTGCTTGATGCACAGAATGAATCCTTTCTCCATGGAAGATACAGGAAAGATATACACTCACCGGCCACTTTATTAGGTACACCATGCTAGCAACGGGTTGAACCCCCTTTTGCCTTTAGAACTGCCTCAATTCTTCGTGGCATAGATTCAACAAGGTGCTGGAAGCATTCCTCAGAGATTTTGGTCCATATTGACATGATGGCATCACACAGTTGCCGCAGATTTGTCGGCTGCACATCCCAAAGATGCTCCATACAAGGCAGGATGGATCCATGCTTTCATGTTGTTTACGCCAAATTCTGACCCTACCATCCGAATGTCGCAGCAGAAATCGAGACTCATCAGACCAAGCAACGTTTTTCCAATCTTCTACTGTCCAATTTCGATGAGCTTGTACAAATTGTAGCCTCAGTTTCCTGTTCTTAGCTGAAAGGAGTGGTACCCGGTGTGGTCTTCTGCTGCTGTAGCCCATCTGCCTCAAAGTTCGACGCACTGTGCGTTCAGAGATGCTCTTAGGCCTACCTTGGTTGTAACGGGTGGCGATTTGAGTCACTGTTGCCTTTCTATCAGCTCGAACCAGTCTGCCCATTCTCCTCTGACCTCTGGCATCAACAAGGCATTTCCGCCCACAGAACTGCCGCTCACTGAATTTTTTTTCTTTTTCGGACCATTCTCTGTAAACCCTAGAGATGGCTGTGCGTGAAAATCCCAGTAGATCAGCAGTTTCTGAAATACTCAGACCAGCCCTTCTGGCACCAACAACCATGCCACGTTCAAAGGCACTCAAATCACCTTTCTTCCCCATACTGATGCTCGGTTTGAACTGCAGGAGATTGTCTTGACCATGTCTACATGCCTAAATGCACTGAGTTGCCGCCATGTGATTGGCTGATTAGAAATTAAGTGTTAACAAGAAGTTTGACAGGTGTACCTAATAAAGTGGCCAGTGAGTGTATATCTTGGCACCTTGTTAGTCAGCAGATAGAAAAATATTTAGAATTGAGAGTCCTCAGTGGTTGATACCTTTTAATGGCTAACTGAAAAGATGGTAACAAATTGCAAGCTTTCGAGACTACACAGGTCTCTTCATCAGGCAAAGACTAAAAGAAATTCTGAAGAATCACATATTTATGGACAACATAGCACAGAAAAAAACAACAAACATGGATAAGATAGGTGACATGAAGCAGAATTACCATGAGTGATAAACAGTTATGTCCATAAATATTGGGCCAGTTCTTAGATAAGGAATGTTTTATTGTCCTCTGATTGGGGTTGGTTCTGTTGTGATGACCCCACATGGTCTGAGGGGCAAGTTCCTTAGTTGATGTAAAAAGACATAAATCCATGCGACACATTCATTCCTGCAGTGAGACTGTCAAAGGTCGTCATCAGTTTATATTCCCAGACTCTTCTGTCTCTCTTAGATTTGAAGCTACCTTTTAACACAAGTAATTTCATGTCCATAATGTTATGATTTGGGAGACAAATGTATTGCCACAGGTAGATCCATTCTTTTTTCTCTTATTGTGTGGCGGTGAGAATTCATTCTTGTTCTAAGCTTTTGCCCAATGTCCAACTGGGGGTCTGTATGTGGGGGAGACAGGGAGTCTGAGCCACAGCTAAAGACGTTCCATGAACAGTTTAATCAAAATATTTCTCTATCTACTGGCTAACACTGTACCAAGATATATATCTTTCCTTCTGCTGAGACACACACCCAGAAATTTAACCTCTGACCTCATCAATTCTACTTTTGTCTAGGCTCATTTTGAGTCCTGCATCTTGTAAAGCCTGACACACATTTTCAAGGGTCTCTTTGTGTTCACATTCATTGACAGTTTGAATTAATAAATCAACATATTGTAGAACTTTGTCTCCATAGCCAAGGGGTTCTAACACCTGAGCCAATGCCTGATGGAAATACACAGGACAACTGTGAAATCCCATGGGCAACCGCGTGGACAAGTTCTGCACATTCTCAAATATGAATGCAAAGCGGAGGGCAGATTTAGGTGTTGGGATACTGAAAAAAAAAACATTTGCAATGTCCAAACTATAAAACACTTTACACTCACTCCTCAGCTGTGACATAACTCAAGGGACAGATGCAACAAGGTGAGCTGCTAAAGGAATGTACTTATTTACAAGTCTCAAGTCCACAACCATTCAAAAGCTGCCATCTTCCTTTTTACAGCTAAAATGGGACTGTTACACGGAGAATTACCATTCACAACAACTCCTTGTTTTTCCAAATCACTGATCACAACCCTTATGTAACGGATTGCGTCCTCAGTAATACGATACTGGCGCTGGAAAGGTGGCAGCTTTTCACCATCAATTTTATCTTGAGTTTAACTTGAGTTTGCATTCACCCACAATCAGCTGTCTTTGAGATTCACAATTCAGGGAACCTTTGCTTCAATTCATTTTTTAAAATATCATTGTCAACATTTTCACTAGTACATGAGCCTAGACTAGCAATGGGTAATTTATAACTCTCCTCTTCCTCCTCCACAGGTACAATTACAGAACAAATAGTCCATTTTTTGTTCCACCACAAGACTTTGCTACACAAATCAACAATTCCCATTACTCCCAAAACATCAGTACCCAAAATAGTGGACCGCAACTGTGGATTTACCCAAAAAGCGCATCGAAGACCCTTTTTCTTCAATCCCCCTGCGCCCTGAAATCTCATTTTCACTGGATGACTTTTTTCTGCTTGAATACAGGAGCCCTCAAATCCTACCAAAGTGGTAGTCTCAGGCAGTCTAGGGGGTGACTGCAATTTATGTCCTGTTACTGAAACTGAGGCTCCTGTATCGATGAGGATGTCTTCCCACGGCAGCCCCTCTATTCTCCCTTTGACATAAGGTCATCATGTGTGGTCATTATACAGTATTGAGCACTATGTGTGGCCATTATACAGTATGGAGCTTCATGTGTGGCCATTATACAGTATGGAGCACTGTGTGGCCATATTTTTTGTTTATAATTATTGTTTATGAAACAGTGTGATCAGCAGAGCTAAATGCGTGTAGTTGGGATGTGGATATGGGTGTGACTAGTTGTGGAATGGGTGTGGTCAGAGGCATGGCCTAAAATTTGCCACAAACTTTACCCTCTTTCCCTTCTTCAAAAGCTGGGAGGTATGGTATGACTGCGCCCCTACTTGTATATGTTTGAGGAAAAGGTGTGTGTAAATGGGCGAGGCTTAAAAATGGGTGTGGTTTTCCTACACACATACACAGAACCTGTTAAAAATTTGAATCCCACGCCTGGATAAGAGGGGAATATAGAAGATCTTGTGAGGATCAGAGGTTGCATGCAGGTAAGTACCGGGAGATGAGGTCACAGAAGTATGGAGGACACTGATTGCGGATGGCTTGTTTGTCATGGTTAGGGTTTTGAACTGGAGTCGTTAGGTAATGAGGAGCCAGTGCAGGGATTGACAGAGTGAAGAGGCTGTGGAATAATGGGGGGACAGGTGGATTAGTCGGGAAGCATAGTTTAGAATTGATTGGAGGGGTGCAAGAGTGTTAGAGGGGAGGCCACAGAGCAGGAGGTTGCAGTAGTAAAGGCGGGAGATGATGAGGGCATGGACCAAGGATTTTCCAGATTCTTGGTTTAGAAATGTACGGATCTTGGAAATATTTTTAAGTTGAAGTTGGCAGGAAGTGGAAAGGGCTTGGGTATGTGGTTTGAAGGAGAGCTCAGTGTCAAGGATTACCCTGAGGCAGCGAGCTTGTGGGACTGGGGAGAGTGAGCAGCCATTTACTTTAATGGATAGGTATGTTGGGGAGTCCAGTGAGATGGGGGAAAGATGATGTATTCAGTTTTGTCCACATTAAGTTTTAGAAATCTAGTGGAGAAGAAGAATGAAATAGCAGACAGACATTGTGGGATTCTGGTTAGTAGGGTGGTGATATCTGGTCCAGAGATGTAGATCTGTGTGTCATTGGCATAGAAATAATACTGAAAGCCATGGGACTCTATGAGCTGTCTGAGGCTAAAGGTATAGATGGAGAAGAGCAGAGGCCCTAGGACTGAACCTTGTGGGACCTTGGCACATAGGGGGTGAGGTGAGGAGGTGGTATGAGAGTGGGAGATGCTGAATTTCCGGGCTGTTGGGTATGACGAAATCCAAGATAGGGCCAAGTCAGTGATGCCAAGAGATGAGAGGGTCTGTAATAGTAGGGAATGGTCCACTGTGTCAAAGGAAGAGGACACGTCTAGGAGGAGGAGGACGGAGTAGTGTCGCTTGGCTTTGGCTGTTAATAGGTCATTGGTGACTTTAGTTAGGGCAGTTTCAGTGGAGTCATGTGGCCGGAAGCCAGATTGAAAGCTGTCAAAGAGGGAGCAGGAAGAGAGGTGGGAGGACAGTTCAAGATGGACGTGTTGTTCCAGTAGTTTTGAGGCATAGGGGAGAAGTAATATGGGGCGATAGCAAGATGCAAAGGATGAGTCGAGAAAGGGCTTTTTGAGGATAGGTGTGATTGAGGCATGTTTAAAGCTTGAGGGGGAAACACCAGTTGTTAGTGATAGGTTGAAGAGATGGGTTAGGGTTGGGATGAAGACTTTGGTGAGGTTTGGGATGAAGTGGGATGGGAGTGGGTCAAGTGCACAGGTGGTGAGATGTGATCTTGAAATTAGAGTGGAGAGTCAATCTTCTGTAATGGTGGAGAAATTGGTTTTGGAGGAGGAGGGCTGAGCAGTTAGGAGGAAGGGCTCTGGGGGTTGTCAACCTAAACTGTCTCTGATGTTATCAATATTCTGCTTGAAAAATACATGAGATTTCTGGAACCTACTGTATTATGGATCCTAAAGGTAGGTGGTAAAGCAAGGTGAAATGCAATGCTACAGGATTGACGATGGCTACGATCTTATAAGGATCGATAAACCTGGGATCCAGTTTCCCAGACAGAACCTTCAGCTTAACCCCTTTACCCCCAAGGGTGGTTTGCACATTAACCCCTTTACCCCCAAGGGTGGTTTGCACGTTAATGACCGGGCCAATTTTTACAATTCTGACCACTGTCTCTTTATGAGGTTATAACTCTGGAACGCTTCAACGGATCTTGGCGATTCTGACATTGTTTTCTCGTGACATATTGTACTTCATGGTAGTGGTAAAATTTCTTCGATATAACTTGCGTTTATTTGTGAAAAAAACAGAAATTTGGCAAAAATTTTGAAAATTTCACAATTTTCCAACTTTGAATTTTTATGCCCTTAAATCACAGAGATATGTCAAACAAAATACTTAATAGGTAACATTTCCCACATGTCTACTTTACATCAGCACAATTTAGGAACCAAAATTTTTTTTTGTTAGGGAGTTACAAGGGTTAAAAGTTGACCAGCAATTTCTCATTTTTACAACACCATTTTTTTTTAGGGACCACATCTCATTTGAAGTCATTTTGAAGGGTCTATATGATAGAAAATACCCAAGTGTGACACCATTCTAAAAACTGCCCCCTCAAGTTGCTCAAAACCACATTCAAGAAGTTTATTAACCCTTCAGGTATTTCACAGGAATTTTTGGAATGTTTAAATAAAAATTAACATTTAACTTTTTTTTTACACAAAATTTATTTCAGCTCCAATTTGTTTTATTTTACCAAGGGTAACAGGAGCAAATGGACCCCAAAAGTTGTTGTACAATTTGTGCTGAGTACGCTGATACCTGATATGTGGGGGTAAAAGACTGTTTGGGCGCATGGCAGAGCTCGGAAGGGAAGGAGCGCCGTTTGACTTTTCAATGCAAAATTGACTAGAATTGACATGGGACACCATGTCGCATTTGGAGAGCCCCTGATGGGCCTAAACATTAAAACCCCCCCCACAAGTGACACCATTTTGGAAAGTAGACCCCCTAAGGAACTTATATAGATGTGTTTTGAGAGCTTTGATCCCCCAAGTGTTTCACTACAGTTTATAACGCAGAGCCGTGAAAATAAAAATTATTTTTTTTCCCACAAAAATTAATTTTTAGCCCCTAGTTTTGTATTTTCCCAAGTGTATCAGGAGAAATTGGACCCCAAAAGTTGTTGTCCAATTTGTCCTGGGTACGCTGATACCCCATATGTGGGGAGGAACCACTGTTTGGGCGCATGGCAGAGCTCGGGAGGGAAGGAGCGCCATTTGAAATGCAGACTTAGATGGATTGGTTTGCAGGCGTCACGTTGCATTTGCAGAGCCCCTGATGTACCCAAACAGTAGAAACCCCCCACAAGTGACCCCATATTGGCAACTAGACCTCCCACGGAACTTATCTAGATGTGTTGTGAGAACTTTGAACCCCCAAGTGTTTCACTACAGTTTATAACGCAGAGCCGTGAAAATAAAAAAAAAAATTTTTCCCACAAAAATTAATTTTTAGCCCCTAGTTTTATTATTATTATTATTATTATTATTATTATTATTATTATTTATTGTTATAGCGCCATTTATTCCATGGCGCTTTACAAGTGAGGAGCGGTATACATAATAAAAACAAAAACAAGTACAATAATCTTAAACAATACAAGTCATAACTGGTACAGGAGGAGAGAGGACCCTGCCCGCGAAGGCTCACAATCTACAAGGGATGGGTGAGAATACAGTAGGCGAGGATAGAGCTGGTCATGCAGCGGTTGGTTGATCGGTGGTTACTGCAGGTTGTAGGCTTGTCGGAAGAGGTGGGTCTTCAGATTCTTTTTGAAGGTTTCGATGGTGGGCGAGAGTCTGATGTGTTGTGGTAGAGGGTTCCAGAGTAGGGGTGATACGCGAGAGAAATCTTGTATACGATTGTGGGAAGAGGAGATAAGAGGGGAGTAGAGAAGGAGATCTTGTGAGGATCGGATGTTGCGTGTAGGAAAGTACCGGGAGATGAGGTCACAGATGTAAGGAGGAGACAGGTTGTGGATGGCTTTGTACGTCATGGTTAGGGTTTTGTACTGGAGTCTCTGGGCAATGGGGAGCCAGTGAAGGGATTGACAGAGGGGAGAGGCCGGAGAATAGCGGGGGGACAGGTGGATTAGTTGGGCAGCAGAGTTTAGAATAGATTGGAGAGGTGCGAGAGTGTTTGAGGGGAGGCCACAGAGCAGGAGGTTGCAGTAGTCAAGGCGAGAGATGATGAGGGCATGGACTAGGGTTTTTGCAGATTCTTGGTTGAGGAATGAACGGATTCGTGCAATATTTTTGAGTTGAAGTCGGCAGGAAGTGGAAAGGGCTTGGATATGTGGTTTGAAGGAGAGATCAGCGTCAAGGATAACCCCGAGGCAGCGAGCTTGTGGGACTGGGGAGAGTGGGCAGCCATTTACTGTAATGGATAGGTTCGTTGGGGGGGTCACGTGAGATGGGGGAAAGATGATGAATTCTGTTTTGTCCATGTTAAGTTTCAGAGATGTAGCAGAGAAGAAGGATGAAATAGTGGACAGACATTGAGGGATTCTGGTTAGTAGGGAGGTGATATCTGGTCCAGAGATGTAGATCTGTGTGTCATCAGCATAGAGGTGATACTGAAAGCCATGAGATTCTATGAGCTGTCCCAGGCCAAAGGTGTAAATGGAGAAGAGCAGGGGCCCAAGGACTGAACCTTGAGGAACTCCGACAGATAGGGGGCGAGGTGAGGAGGTGGTGTGTGAGTGGGAGACGCTGAATGTCCGGTCTGTTAGGTATGATGAGATCCAGGATAGGGCCAAGTCTGTGATGCCAAGCGATGAGAGGGTCTGTAATAATAGGGAATGGTCCACTGTGTCAAAGGCAGCCGACAGGTCGAGGAGGAGGAGAACAGAGTAGTGTCGCTTGCTCTTGGCGGATAAGAGGTCATTGGTGACCTTAGTTAGGGCAGTTTCAGTGGAATGGTGTGACCGGAAGCCAGATTGTAAGCGGTCAAAGAGGGAGCAAGAAGAGAGATGGGAGGACAGTTCAAGGTAGACGTGTTGTTCCAATAGTTTTGAGGCATAGGGGAGAAGTGATATAGGGCGATAGCTAGATACAGAGGATGGGTCAAGAGAGGGCTTTTTGAGGATAGGTGTGATGGAGGCATGTTTAAAGCTTGAGGGGAAAACACCAGTTGTTAGTGATAGGTTGAAGAGATGGGTTAGGGTTGGGATGAAGATTGTGGTGAGGTTTGGGATGAGGTGGGATGGGAGCGGGTCAAGTGCACAGGTGGTGAGATGTGATTTTGAGAGTAGAGTGGCGAGTTGATCTTCTGTAATGGTGGAGAAGTTGGTTTTGGAGGTGGAGGGTAGGGAAGTTGGGAGGAAGGGCTCTGGGGCTTGTTGACCAAAACTGTCTCTGATGTTATCAATCTTCTGCTTGAAGAATGAGGCAAAGTCTTCAGCAGAGATAAGTGGGGAGGGAGGAGGTGCTGGGGGATGGAGGAGAGAATTGAAGGTGTTGAATAACTGTTTAGGGTTGTGAGACAGGGAGGATATGAGAGATGAGAAGTAGGTTTGTTTAGCTGTGGCGAGTGTGGCCTTGAAAGTAGTGAGGGACTGTTTGAATGCGATTAAGTGGTCATTGGAGTGGGATCTTTTCCATCTGCGCTCAGCAGCCCTGGAAGCTCGCCTCAGTTCTTTGGTCAGGCTGCTGTGCCAGGGCTGTCTGTTGATTTTGCGAGCTTTGGTATGTGTAAGTGGGGCAGCAGATTCCAAAGCTACAGCTATTGTGGTGTTATATAGAGCGACAGCGTCATCCGCATTGTGTATGGAACTTATGTCTGTGAGAGGGAGGAGGGATTCAGAGAATGAATGTAGGTCAAGATGTTTAAGATTTCTGCGAGGGTGTGAAAGTTTGTGGGGTGGGGACTCTAGACATGGAGTGGAGAGAGATGAGAATGTGAGAAGGTTGTGGTCAGAGAGAGGAAGAGGTGAGTTAGAGAGGTTAGATAGGGAGCAGAGGCGGGTGAAGATGAGGTCCAGTGTGTGACCATCTTTGTGAGTGGCTGCAGAAGACCATTGAGTGAGGCCGAAGGAGGAAGAGAGAGATAGAAGTTTAGTGGCAGCTGAGAGGGAAGTGTCAATGGGGATGTTGAAATCGCCCATGATGATAGTGGGGATGTCTGCAGAAAGGAAATGAAGTAGCCAGGTGGTGAAGTGGTCAAAGAAGATGGTGGCTGGCCCTGGGGGGCGGTAAATGACAGCCAGTTGGAGGTTGGAGGGGGAGTAGATGCGCACAGAGTGCACCTCAAAGGAAGGGAGGGTAACAGAGGGTGGCAGTGGGATTGGGGTGAAGGAGCAGTTATCTGACAGGAGAAAACCAACTCCTCCGCCATGCTTGCTGCTGGGGCGGGGTGTGTGAGAAACGTGGAAGCCACCGTAAGAGAGTGCAGCAGGAGAGGCTGTGTCAGAAGGGGTGAGCCAGGTTTCGGTGATGGCGAGGAAGGAAAGTTTGGTAGTAACAAAAAGATCATGGATGTAGGAAAGCTTGTTACAGACAGAGCGAGCGTTCCACAGAGCTCCTGTTAGTGGGACTGGGGAAGCGGAGGCTGGGTGAATGGGTATAAGGTTGGAGAGGTTACGGAAGTTTGTGATGGAGTGTGGGTGGGAGGTAGAAATGACTGTGGGAATGTGGTGAGGAGGACCAGGATTTGGAGAGATATCACCAGCAGTGAGAAGGAGCAGAGATAGTGTTAGCAGGTGGGAGCAGGAGAGGGCGTGAGGGGGCTGCCTGTGCTTTGAGACAGAGGATTGTATGTTAAGGAACAGTTCTGAGGAGGAGGTGAGATGGATGGGGAGGATTGAAGAGGAGATGAACAGTTCCTTACTTGGTGTGGTGATTGGGGGAGGTAGCAGAAAGTGAAAGAATATAGGGGTAAAAGTGACAACAAACAGAAACATTGTTTGCAGTGACTGGCCAGTTACCTTCAGTTCCATTTCAGGTTTTAATTCTAATGTAATCCACACTTTTAGAACACACTTCTAGAAATCACACTGCAGACTGAAGTCATGCAGACTTGTGCTAGGCAATATATGGAAAACTAAGTGCGTTCAGGTGTGGAGCAGAGAGGAGTAGTCTCTGCTCATCTTGGTCAGAGAATTAAGGGTCGACCAGATGCATACAATCAAGACTAAGTAAACAAGGTCATAAATATCACAGAGTAAGTTGGGGGTTAGCTGAAAGGCATACCATCACAATGCTAGGAGCAGAGGAAAGTCTATGTGCAAAGCTGGGTGATGTATTATGTGCACTTCATAGGAGAGCTGGATGAACATACCATCACAATGCTAGGAGCAGAGGAAAGTCTATGTGCAAAGCTGGGTGATGTATTATGTGCACTTCATAGGAGAGCTGGATGAACATACCATCACAATGCTAGGCGCAGAGGAAAGTCTATGTGCAAAGCTGGGTGATGTATTATGTGCACTTCATAGGAGAGCTGGATGAACATACCATCACAATGCTAGGAGCAGAGGAAAGTCTATGTGCAAAGCTGGGTGATGTATTATGTGCACTTCATAGGAGAGCTGGATGAACATACCATCACAATGCTAGGAGCAGAGGAAAGTCTATGTGCAAAGCTGGGTGATGTATTATGTGCACTTCATAGGAGAGCTGGATGAACATACCATCACAATGCTAGGAGCAGAGGAAAGTCTATGTGCAAAGCTGGGTGATGTATTATGTGCACTTCATAGGAGAGCTGGATGAACATACCATCACAATGCTAGGAGCAGAGGAAAGTCTATGTGCAAAGCTGGGTGATGTATTATGTGCACTTCATAGGAGAGCTGGATGAACATACAAAACATAGTTTTGTATTTTCCCAAGGGTAACAGGAGAAATTGGACACCAAAAGTTGTTGTCCATTTTGTCCTGAGTATGCTGATACCCCATATGTGGGGGGGAACTAGTGGGACAGTTTTATAGGTTGGGTCGTTACGGACGCGGCGATACTAAATATGTGTACTTTTATTGTTTTTTTGTTTTTTTTATTTAGATAAAGAAATGTATTTATGGGAATAATATTTTTTTCTTTATTTAGGAATGTTTTTTTTTTTTTTTTTACACATGTGGAAATTTTTTTTTTTACATTTTTACTTTGTCCCAGGGGGGACATCACAGATCGCTGATCTGATAGTTTGCACAGCACTCCCTCAGATCGGCGATCTGACTTACAGTGCTGCAGGCTTACCAAGTGCTTGCTCTGAGCTGGCACTCGGTAAGCCACCTCCCTCCCTGCAGGACCCGGATGCCGCGGCCATTTTGGATCCGGGGACTGCAGGGAGAGGAGGTAAGAGACCCTCGGAGCAGCGCGATCACATCGCGTTGCTCCGGGGATCTCAGGGAAGCACGCAGGGAGCCCCCTCCCTGCGCGATGCTTCCCTGTACCGCCGGCACACCGCGATCATGTTTGATCGCGGTGTGCTGGGGGTTAATGTGCCGGGGGCGGTCCGTGACCACTCCTGGCACATAGTGCCGGATGTCAGCTGCGATAGTCAGCTGACACCCGGCCTCGATCGGCCGCGCTCCCCCCGTGAGCACGGCCGATCGCGCTGGACGTACTATCCTGTCGGTGGTCATACGAGCCCACCCCACCTCGACGGGATAGTACGTCCAATGTCAGAAAGGGGTTAATGACCAGCCCAATTTTTACAATTCTGACTTTATGAGGTTATAACTCTGGAACGCTTTAACGGATCCTGCTAATTCTGAGGTTGTTTTTTCGTGACATATTGTACTTCATGTTAGTGGTAACATTTCTTCGATATTACTTGCGATTATTTATGAAAATAATGGAAATATAGCAAAAATTTTTAAAATTTTGCAATTTTCAAAATTTGTATTTTTATGCCCAATGGATCTTGATGATTCTGACACTGTTTTCTCGTGTCATATTGTACTTCATTATAGTGGTAAAATTTCTTTGATATTACCTGCGTTTATTTGTAAAAAAAAAAAAAAAAACATAAAAATTTGGCAAAAAAATTGAAAATTTCGCAATTTTCCAACTTTTGAATTTTTATGCCCTTAAATCACGGAGATACCGTATTTTCCAGCGTATAAGATGACTTTTTAACCCCTAAAAATTGTCCCAAAAGTCGGGGGTCGTCTTATACGCCGGGTACGGCATGTGCAGGGAGCGATCCTGGATGTTCCCAGGGTCTGAAGGAGAGGAAACTCTCCTTCAGGCCCTGGGATCCATATTCATGTAAAAAATAAAGAATAAAAATAAAAACTAGATGGGTATTTCCTGAAGGAACTACAGATAGTGCTTTGGAATGGTGCCCGGGCTGCCCCTGCAAGACTTTCACACTTGGGTGCCCCTCAGGCGCTGGTTTGGTGGGCCGGGTCACTCTGGGTCCGATTTGGTGGGCCGGGTCACTCTGGGTCCGATTTGGTGGGCCGGGTCACTCTGGGTCCGATTTGGTGGGCCGGGTCACTCTGGGTCTGATTTTGTGGGCCGGGTCACTCTGGGTCCGATTTTGTGGGCCGGGTCACTCTGGGTCCGATTTGGTGGGCCGGGTCACTCTGGGTCCGATTTGGTGGGTGGAGCCACTCTGGGTCCGATATGGTGGGCTGGGTCACTCTGGGTCCGATTTGGTGGGCCGGGCCACTATGGGTCCGATTTGGTGTGCCGGGCCACTCTGGGTCCGATTTGGTGGGCCGGGTCACTCTGGGTCCGATTTGGTGGGCCGCGTCACTCTGGGTCCGATTTGGTGGCCCGGGTCACTCTGGGTCCGATTTGGTGGGCAGGGCCCCCCAGGGGCCGATTTGGTGGGCCGGGCCACTCTGGGTCCGATTTGGTGGGCCGGGCCACTCTGGGTCCGATTTGGTGGCCCGGGTCACTCTGGGTCCGATTTGGTGGCCCGGGTCACTCTGGGTCTGATTTGGTGGCCCGGGTCACTCTGGGTCTGATTTGGTGGCCCGGGTCACTCTGGCTCCGATTTGGTGGCCCGGGTCACTCTGGGTCCGATTTGGTGGCCCGGGTCACTCTGGGTACGATTTGATGGCCTGGGTCACTCTGGGTCCGATTTGGTGGCCCGGGTCACTCTGGGTCCGATTTGGTGGCCCGGGTCACTCTGGGTCCAATTTGGTGGGCCGGGTCACTCTGGGTCCGATTTGGTGGGCCGGGTCACTCTGGGACCGATTTAATGGGCAGGGTCACTCTGGGACCGATTTGGTGGGTGGGGTCACTCTGGGTCCAATTTAGTGGGCGGAGCCACTCTGGGTCTGATTTGGTGGGCGGGGCACCTCAGGGTCCGATTTGGTGGGCGGGGTCACTCGGGGTCCGAATTGGTGAGCGTGGCAATAATAATAATATGACTACAGATAGTGCTTTGGATTTGTGCTGTGCTAACAGTTTAAGAGCTGATATTATCTGACAAAACTTGTGTGCTGGACTCATGTAGAGTTCATAGGCGTTGGCATAGTAACTGGGTCTGACTGCGCTGTATACTGCGCGGCTCTGCGCTGTATACTGCGCGGCTCTGCGCTGTATACTGCGGGGCTCTGCGCTGTATACTGCGGGGCCTCGCGCTGTATGCTGCGCGGCTCCGCGCTGTATGCTGCGCGGCTCCGCGCTGTATGCTGCGCGGCTCCGTGCTGTATAATGCGCGGCTCCGCGCTGTATACTGCACGGCTCTGCGCTGTATACTGCGGGGCTCTGCGCTGTATGCTGCGGGGCTCTGCGCTGTATGCTGCGCGGCTCTGCGTTGTATGCTGCGCGGCTCTGCGCTGTATACTGTGGGGCTCTGCGCTGTATGCTGCGGGGCTCTGCGCTGTATGCTGCGCGGCTCTGTGCTGTATAATGCGCGGCTCTGCGCTGTATACTGCGCGGCTCTGCGCTGTATACTGCGGGTCTCTGCGCTGTATACTGCGCGGCTCTGCGCTGTATGCTGCGGGGCTCTGCGCTGTATACTGTAATAACAATAAGACTACAGATAGTGCTTTGGAATTGTGCTGTGCTGTCACTTTAAGAGCTGATATTATCTGACAAAACTGTGACCTGGTGGAGTTGGTAGGCGTTGGCATAGTAACTGTGTCTGACTGCGCATATCAATGAGCTAATCAGCCAGGTGGCATTTGGCAGTTAAGTTATTTTTAGAAATTGCCTCAGAAACCAGCCCATTTTAAACGTATAGGAAAATTTCCCTATTGAAATGCATTGAAACAATGCTTTCCAATGAGGGGGAAACAATTTTCAAATGCAAATTGCACCAAAACTACAAATCCGATCGACATGAAAATAACTTAGCACACCTCTCGTGGACGCTGGCTTCGAAATGACACCTCACTGGAGTCTGTTCGTTCAGCGGTTCGGGCCGCATTAACTGCGAAAAAAAGCCTAATAATAATAATAATAACTAGATGGGTATTTCCTGAAGGAACTACAGATAGTGCTTTGGAATGGTGCCCGGGTTGCCCCAGCAAGACTTTCACACTTGGGTGCCCCTCAGGCGCTGGTTTGGTAGTTGTAGCCACTCTGGGTCCGATTTGGCGGGCGGCGCCACTCTGGGTCAGATTTGGCGGACGGCGCCACTCTGGGTCAGATTTGGCGGGCGGCGCCACTCTGGGTCCGATTTGGCGGGCGGCGCCACTCTGGGTCCAATTTGGCGGGCGGCGCCACTCTGGGTCCGATTTGGTGGGCGGCGCCACCCTGGGTCCGATTTGGCGGGCGGCGCCACCCTGGGTCCGATTTGGCGTGCGGCGCTACTCCGGGTCCGATTTGGCGGGAGGCGTCACTCCGGGTCCGATTTGGTGGGCCGGGTCACTCTGGGTCCGATTTGGTGGGCCGAGTCACTCTGGGTCCGTTTTGGTGGGCCGGGTCACTCTGGGTCCGATTTGGTGGCCCGGGTCACTCTGGGTCCGATTTGGTGGCCCGGGTCACTCTGGGTCCGATTTGGTGGGCCGGGTCACTCTGGGTCCGATTTGGTGGGCCGGGTCACTCTGGGTCCGATTTGGTGGCCCGGGTCACTCTGGGTCCGATTTGGTGGGCCGGGTCACTCTGGGTCCGATTTGGTGGCCCGGGTCACTCTGGGTCCGATTTGGTGGCCCGGCTCACTCTGGGTCCGATTTGGTGGCCCGGGTCACTCTGGGTCCGATTTGGTGGCCCGGGTCACTCTGGGTCCGATTTGGTGGCCCGGGTCACTCTGGGTCCGATTTGGTGGGCGGAGCCACTCTGGGTCTGATTTGGTGGGCGGGGCACCTCAGGGTCCGATTTGGTGGGCGAGGTCACTCGGGGTCCGAATTGGTGAGCGGGGCAATAATTATAATATGACTACAGCATAGTGCTTTGGCTCTGCGCTGTATACTGCGCGGCTCTGCGCTGTATACTGCGCGGCTCTGCGCTGTATACTGCGCGGCTCTGCGCTGTATACTGCGCGGCTCTGCGCTGTATACTGCGCGGCTCTGCGCTGTATACTGCGGGGCTCTGCGCTGTATACTGCGGGGCTCTGCGCAGTATACTGCGCGGCTCTGCGCTGTATGCTGCGCGGCTCTGCGCTGTATGCTGCGGGGCTCCGCGCTGTATGCTGCGGGGCTCCGCGCTGTATGCTGCGCGGCTCCGCGCTGTATGCTGCGCGGCTCCGCGCTGTATAATGTGCGGCTCCGTGCTGTATGCTGCGCGGCTCCGCGCTGTATAATGCGCGGCTCCGCACTGTATGCTGCGCGGCTCTGCGCTGTATGCTGCGCGGCTCTGCGCTGTATGCTGCGCGGCTCCGCGCTGTATGCTGCGCGGCTCCGCGCTGTATGCTGCGTGGCTCCGCCCTGTATAATGCGCGGCTCTGCGCTGTATACTGCGTGGCTCTGCGCTGTATAATGCGCGGCTCTGCGCTGTACGCTGCGCGGCTCTGCGCTGTATGCTGCATGGCTCCGCGCTGTATACTATGTGGCTGTGCATTATACTACGTGGACATGCATATTCTAGAATACCCGATGAGTTAGAATCGGGCCACCATCTAGTAATAATAATGAGACAACAGATAGTGCTTTGGAATTGTGCTGTGCTGTCACTTTAAGAGCTGATATTATCTGACAAAACTGTGACCTGGTGGGCTGATATAGAGTTGATAGGCATTGGCATAGTAACTGGATCTGACTGCGCATATCAATGAGCTAATCAGCCAGGTGGCAGTTGGCAGTTATTTTTAGAAATTGCCTCAGAAATCAGCCCATTATAAACATTTAGGAAAATTTCCCTATTGAAATGCATTGAAACAATGCTTTCCAATGAGGGGGAAACAATTTTCAAATGCAAATTGCGCCAAAACTACAAATCCGATCGGCACGAAAAATACTTAGCACACCTCTCATGGACGCTGGCTTCGAAATGACACCTCACTGGAATCTGTACGTTTTACGGTTTGGGCCGCATTAATTGCGGAAAAATGCCTAATAATAATAACTAGATGGGTATTTCCTGAAGGAACTACAGATAGTGCTTTGGAATGGTGCCCGGGCTGCCCCTGCAAGACTTTCACACTTGGGTGCCCCTCAGGCGCTGGTTTGGTAGTTGTAGCTCCTCAGGGTTGAGGCCACTCTGGGTCCGATATGGGGGGGCGGGGTCACTCTGGGTCCGATTTGGGGGGCGGGGTCACTCTGGGTCTGATTTGGCGGGCGGCGCCACTCTGGGTCCGATTTGGCGGACGGCGCCACTCTGGGTCCGATTTGGCGGGCGGCGCCACTCTGGGTCCGATTTGGCGGGCGGCGCCACTCGGGGTCCGATTTGGCAGGCGGCGCCACTCCGGGTCCGATTTGGCGGGCGGCACCACTCCGGGTCCGATTTGGCGGGCGGCGCCACTCCGGGTCCGATTTGGCGGGCGGCGCCACTCCGGGTCCGATTTGGCGGGCGGCGCCACTCCGGGTCCGATTTGGCGGGCGGCGCCACTCCGGGTCCGATTTGGCGGGCGGCGCCACTCCGGGTCTGATTTGGCGGGCGGCGCCACTCTGGGTCCGATTTGGCGGGCGGCGCCACTCTGGGTCCGATTTGGCGGGCGGCGCCACTCCGGGTCCTATTTGGCGGGCGGCGCCACTCCGGGTCCGATTTGGCGGGCGGCGCCACTCCGGGTCCGATTTGGCGGGCGGCGCCACTCCGGGTCCGATTTGGCGGGCGGCGCCACTCCGGGTCCGATTTGGCGGGCGGCGCCACTCCGGGTCCGATATGGCGGGCGGCGCCACTCTGGGTCCGATTTGGCGGGCGGCGCCACTCTGGGTCCGATTTGGCGGGCGGCGCCACTCTGGGTCCGATTTGGTGGCCCGGGTCACTCTGGGTCCGATTTGGTGGCCCGGGTCACTCTGGGTCCGATTTGGTGGCCCGGGTCACTCTGGGTCCGATTTGGTGGCCCGGGTCACTCTGGGTCCGATTTGGTGGGCCGGGTCACTCTGGGTCCGATTTGGTGGGCCGGGTCACTCTGGGTCCGATTTGGTGGGCCGGGTCACTCTGGGTCCGATTTGGTGGGCCGGGTCACTCTGGGACCGATTTGGTGGGCGGGGTCACTCTGGGACCGATTTGGTGGGCGGGGTCACTTTGGGTCCGATTTAGTGGGCGGAGCCACTCTGGGTCTGATTTGGTGGGCGGGGCACCTCAGGGTCTGATTTGGTGGGCGGGGTCACTCTGGGTCCGATTTGGTGGGCGCAGCCACTTTGGGTCTGATTTGGTGGGCGGGGCACCTCAGGGTCCGACTTGGTGGGCGGGGTCACTCGGGGTCCGAATTGGTGAGCGGGGCAATAATTATAATATGACTACAGATAGTGCTTTGGAATTGTGCTGTGCTATCACTTTAAGAGCTGATTTCTGACAAAACTTGTGTGCTGGGCTCATGTAGAGTTCATAGGCGTTGGCATAGTAACTGGGTCTGACTGCGCTGTATACTGCGCGGCTCTGCGCTGTATACTGCGCGGCTCTGCGCTGTATACTGCGGGGCTCTGCGCTGTATACTGCGGGGCTCTGCGCTGTATACTGCGGGGCTCTGCGCTGTATACTGCGCGGCTCTTCGCTGTATACTGCGGGGCTCTGCGCTGTATACTGCGCGGCTCTTCGCTGTATACTGCGGGGCTCTGCGCTGTATACTGCGGGGCTCTGCGCTGTATACTGCGGGGCTCTGCGCTGTATGCTGCTCGGCTCTGCGCTGTGTGCTGCCGGGCTCTGCGCTGTATGCTGCGGGGCTCCGCGCTGTTTGCTGCGGGGCTCCGCGCTGTATAATGCACGGCTCCGCGCTGTATAATGCACGGCTCTGCGCTGTATACTGCGCGGCTCTGCGCTGTATGCTGCGCGGCTCTGCGCTGTATGCTGCGCGGCTCTGCGCTGTATGCTGCGCGGCTCTGCGCTGTATGCTGCGCGGCTCAGCGCTGTATGCTGCGCGGCTCTGCGCTGTATACTATGTGGCTGTGCAATATATTACGTGGACATACATATTCTAGAATGCCCGATGAGTTAGAAAAGGGCCACCATCTAGTAATAATAATAAGACTACAGATAGTGCTTTGGAATTGTGCTGTGCTGTCACTTTAAGAGATGTTATTATCTGACAAAACTGTGACCTGGTGGGCTGATGTAGCGTTGATAGGCGTTGGCATAGTAACTGTGTCTGACTGCGCATATCAATGAGCTAATCAGCCAGGTGGCAGTTTGCAGTTATTTTTAGAAATTGCCTCAGAAACCAGCCCATTATAAACGTATTGGAAAATTTCCCTATTGAAATGCATTGAAACAATGCTTTCCAATGAGGGGAAAACAATTTTCAAATGCAAATTGCACCAAAACTACAAATCCGATCGACACGAAAAATACTTAGCACACCTCTCGTGGACGCTGGCTTCGAAATGACACCTCACTGGAGTCTGTGCGTTCAGCGGTTCGGGCCGCATTAACTGCGAAAAAAAGCCTAATAATAATAATAATAAGAAGAAGAAGTTTACCACGATGGAATAACAGTATAGTGCTTTGTTCCAAAGCACTATAATAATAATAATAATAAGTTTACCACGATGGAATAACAGTATAGTGCTTTGTTCCAAAGCACTACAATAAGAAGAACTAGATGGGTATTTCCTGAAGGAACTACAGATAGTGCTTTGGAATGGTGCCCGGGCTGCCCCTGCAAGACTTTCACACTTGGGTGAGGCGCTGGTTTGGTAGTTGTAGCCCCTCAGGGTTGAGGCCACTCTGGGTCCGATTTGGTGGGCCGGGTCACTCTGGGTCCGATTTGGTGGGCTGGGTCACTCTGGGTCCGATTTGGTGGGCCGGGTCACTCTGGGTCCGATTTGGTGGCCCGGGTCACTCTGGGTCCGATTTGGTGGCCCGGGTCACTCTGGGTCCGATTTGGTGGCCCGGGTCACTCTGGGTCCGATTTGGCGGCCCGGGTCACTCTGGGTCCGATTTGGCGGCCCGGGTCACTCTGGGTCCGATTTGGCGGCCCGGGTCACTCTGGGTCCGATTTGGCGGCCCGGGTCACTCTGGGTCCGATTTGGCGGCCCGGGTCACTCTGGGTCCGATTTGGCGGCACTGGTCACTCTGGGTCCGATTTGGCGGCCCGGGTCACTCTGGGTCCGATTTGGCGGCCCGGGTCACTCTGGGTCCGATTTGGCGGGCGGCGCCACTCTGGGTCCGATTTGGCGGGCGGCGCCACTCTGGGTCCGATTTGGCGGGCGGCGCCACTCTGGGTCCTATTTGGCGGGCGGCGCCACTCTGGGTCCGATTTGGCGGGCGGCGCCACTCTGGGTCCGATTTGGCGGGCGGCGCCACTCTGGGTCCGATTTGGCGGGCGGCGCCACTCTGGGTCCGATTTGGCGGGCGGCGCCACTCTGGGTCCGATTTGGCGGGCGGCGCCACTCTGGGTCCGATTTGGTGAGCGGGGCAATAATTATATAAGACTACAGATAGTGCTTTGAAATTGTGCTGTGCTATCACTTTAAGAGCTGATATTATCTGGCAAAACTGTGCTGGTGTGGTCATGTACAGTTCGCAGGCGTTGGCATAGTAACTGGGCCTGACTGCGCATATCAATGAGCTAATCAGCCAGGTGGCAAGTGGCAGGGACATTTCAAATTGCCTCAGAAACCCGGCCATTATAACCTATGGGAAAATTTCCCTATTAAAATGCATTACAATGAGGGGAAAAAACATTTTCAAACGCAAATTGCGCCAAAACTACAAATCCGATCGACACGAAAAATACTTAGCACACCTCTTGGGGACGCTGGCTTCGAAATGACACCTCACTGGAGTCTGTGAGTGAAGCGGTTCGGGCCGCATTACGTGCGGACTGAATAATAATAATAACTAGATGGGTATTTCCTGAAGGAACTACAGATAGTGCTTTGGAATGGTGCCCGGGTTGCCCCAGCAAGACTTTCACACTTGGGTGCCCCTCAGGCGCTGTTTTGGTAGTTGTAGCCACTCTGGGTCCGACTTGGCGGGCGGCGCCACTCTGGGTCCGACTTGGCGGGTGGCGCCACTCTGGGTCCGACTTGGCGGGCGGCGCCACTCTGGGTCCGATTTGGCGGGCGGCGCCACTCTGGGTCCGACTTGGCGGGCGGCGCCTTTCCGGGTCCGATTTGGCGGGCGGCGCCACTCTGGGTCCGACTTGGCGGGCGGCGCCACTCTGGGTCCGACTTGGCGGGCGGCACCACTCTGGGTCTGACTTGGCGGGCGGCGCCACTCTGGGTCCGACTTGGCGGGCGGCGCCACTCTGGGTCCGACTTGGCGGGTGGCGCCACTCTGGGTCCGACTTGGCGGGCGGCGCCACTCTGGGTCCGACTTGGCGGGCGGCGCCACTCTGGGTCCGACTTGGCGGGCGGCGCCACTCTGGGCCCGATTTGGCGGGCGGCGCCACTCTGGGTCCGATTTGGCGGGCGGCGCCACTCTGGGTCCGATTTGGCGGGCGGCGCCACTCTGGGTCCGATTTGGCGGGCGGCGCCACTCTGGGTCCGATTTGGCGGGCGGCGCCACTCTGGGTCCGATTTGGCGGGCGGCGCCACTCTGGGTCCGATTTGGCGGGCGGCGCCACTCTGGGTCCGATTTGGCAAGCGGGGCACTCTGGGTCCGATTTGGCATGCGGGGGCACTCTGGTCCGATTTGATGGGCTGGGTCCGATTTGGTGAGCGGGGCAATAATTATAAGACTACAGATAGTGTTTTGAAATTGTGCTCTACTGTCACTTTAAGAGCGGACATTATCTGACAAAACTTGTGACCTGGTGGGCTGATGTAGAGTTTATAGGCGTTGGCATAGTAACTGGGTCTCACTGCGCATATCAATGAGCTAATCAGCCAGGTGGCAGTTATTTTTAGAAATTGCCTCAGAAATCAGGCCCATTATAAACGTATTGGAAAATTTCCCTATTGAAATGCATTGAGACACTTTTTTCAAACGCAAATTGCGCCAAAACTACAAATCCGATCGACATGAAAAATACTTAGCACACCTCTCAGGAACGCTGGCTTCGAAATGACACCTCACTGGAGTCTGTGAGTTTAGCGGTTCGGGCCGCATTACGTGCGGACTGAATAATAATAAGAATAATAATAACTAGATGGGTATTTCCTGAAGGAACTACAGATAGTGCTTTGGAATGGTGCCCGGGCTGCCCCTGCAAGACTTTCACACTTGGGTGCCCCTCAGGCGCTGGTTTGGTAGTTGTAGCCCCTCAGGGTTGAGGCCACTCTGGGTCCGATTTGGTGGCCTGGGTCACTCTGGGTCCGATTTGGTGGCCCGGGTCACTCTGGGTCCGATTTGGTGGCCCGGGTCACTCTGGGTCCGATTTGGTGGCCCGGGTCACTCTGGGTCCGATTTGGTGGCCCGGGTCACTCTGGGTCCGATTTGGTGGCCCGGGTCACTCTGGGTCCGATTTGGTGGCCCGGGTCACTCTGGGTCCGATTTGGTGGCCCGGGTCACTCTGGGTCCGATTTGGTGGCCCGGGTCACTCTGGGTCCGATATGGTGGGCCGGGTCACTCTGGGTCCGATTTGGTGGCCCGGGTCACTCTGGGTCCGATTTGGTGGCCCGGGTCACTCTGGGTCCGATTTGGTGGCCCGGGTCACTCTGGGTCCGATTTGGCGGGCGGCGCCACTCTGGGTCCGATTTGGCGGGCGGCGCCACTCTGGGTCCGATTTGGCGGGCGGCGCCACTCTGGGTCCGATTTGGCGCGCGGCGCCACTCTGGGTCCGATTTGGCGGGCGGCGCCACTCTGGGTCCGATTTGGCGGGCGGCGCCACTCTGGGTCCGATTTGGCGGGCGGCGCCACTCTGGGTCCGATTTGGCGGGCGGCGCCACTCTGGGTCCGATTTGGCGGGCGGCGCCACTCTGGGTCCGATTTGGCGGGCGGCGCCACTCTGGGTCCGATTTGGCAAGCGGGGCACTCTGGGTCCGATTTGGCAAGCGGGGGCACTCTGGTCCGATTTGATGGGCTGGGTCCGATTTGGTGAGCGGGGCAATAATTATAAGACTACAGATAGTGTTTTGGAATTGTGCTCTACTGTCACTTTAAGAGCGGACATTATCTGACAAAACTTGTGACCTGGTGGGCTGATGTAGAGTTTATAGGCGTTGGCCTAGTAACTGGGTCTCACTGCGCATATCAATGAGCTAATCAGCCAGGTGGCAGTTATTTTTAGAAATTGCCTCAGAAATCAGGCCCATTATAAACGTATTGAAAAATTTCCCTATTGAAATGCATTGAGACACTTTTTTCAAACGCAAATTGCGCCAAAACTACAAATCCGATCGACACGAAAAATACTTAGCACACCTCTCAGGAACGCTGGCTTCGAAATGACACCTCACTGGAGTCTGTGAGTTTAGCGGTTCGGGCCGCATTACGTGCGGACTGAATAATAATAAGAATAATAATAACTAGATGGGTATTTCCTGAAGGAACTACAGATAGTGCTTTGGAATGGTGCCCGGGCTGCCCCTGCAAGACTTTCACACTTGGGTGCCCCTCAGGCGCTGGTTTGGTAGTTGTAGCCCCTCAGGGTTGAGGCCACTCTGGGTCCGATTTGGTGGCCCGGGTCACTCTGGGTCCGATTTGGTGGCCCGGGTCACTCTGGGTCCGATTTGGTGGCCCGGGTCACTCTGGGTCCGATTTGGTGGCCCGGGTCACTCTGGGTCCGATTTGGTGGCCCGGGTCACTCTGGGTCCGATTTGGTGGCCCGGGTCACTCTGGGTCCGAGTTGGTGGCCCGGGTCACTCTGGGTCCGATTTGGTGAGCGGGGCAATAATTATAATAAGACTACAGATAGTGCTTTGAAATTGTGCTGTGCTATCACTTTAAGAGCTGATATTATCTGGCAAAACTGTGCTGGGGTCATGTACAGTTCGCAGGCGTTGGCATAGTAACTGGGCCTGACTGCACATATCAATGAGCTAATCAGCCAGGTGGCAGGTACATTTCAAATTGCCTCAGAAACCCGGCCATTATAACCTATGGGAAAATTTCCCTATTGAAATGCATTATAATGAGGGGAAAAAACATTTTCAAACGCAAATTGCGCCAAAACTACAAATCCGATCGACACGAAAAATACTTAGCACACCTCTTGGGGACGCTGGCTTCGAAATGACACCTCACTGGAGTCTGTGAGTGAAGCGGTTCGGGCCGCATTACGTGCGGACTGAATAATAATAATAATAACTAGATGGGTATTTCCTGAAGGAACTACAGATAGTGCTTTGGAATGGTGCCCGGGTTGCCCCAGCAAGACTTTCACACTTGGGTGCCCCTCAGGCGCTGGCTTGGGAGTTGTAGCCCCTAAAGGGGTGAGGCCACTATGGGTCCGATTTGGTGGGCGGGGTCACTCTGGGACCAATTTGGTGGGCGGGGTCACTCTGGGACCAATTTGGTGGGCGGGGTCACTCTGGGACCGATTTGGCGGGCGGCACCACTCTGGGTCCGATTTGGCGGGCGGCGCCACTCTGGGTCCGATTTGGCGGGCGGCGCCACTCTGGGTCCGATTTGGCGGGCGGCGCCACTCTGGGTCCGATTTGGCGGGCGGCGCCACTCTGGGTCCGATTTGGCGGGCGGCGCCACTCTGGGTCCGATTTGGCGGGCGGCGCCACTCTGGGTCCGATTTGGCGGGCGGCGCCACTCTGGGTCCGATTTGGCGGGCGGCGCCACTCTGGGTCCGATTTGGCGGGCGGCGCCACTCTGGGTCCGATTTGGCGGGCGGCGCCACTCTGGGTCCGATTTGGCGGGCGGCGCCACTCTGGGTCCGATTTGGCGGGCGGCGCCACTCTGGGTCCGATTTGGCGGGCCGGGTCACTCTGGGTCCGATTTGGCGGGCCGGGTCACTCTGGGTCCGATTTGGCGGGCCGGGTCACTCTGGGTCCGATTTGGTGGCCCGGGTCACTCTGGGTCCGATTTGGCGGGCCGGGTCACTCTGGGTCCGATTTGGTGGGCCGGGTCACTCTGGGTCCGATTTGGTGGCCCGGGTCACTCTGGGTCCGATTTGGTGGCCCGGGTCACTCTGGGTCCGATTTGGTGGCCCGGGTCACTCTGGGTCCGATTTGGTGGCCCGGGTCACTCTGGGTCCGATTTGGTGGCCCGGGTCACTCTGGGTCCGATTTGGTGGCCCGGGTCACTCTGGGTCCGATTTGGTGGCCCGGGTCACTCTGGGTCCGATTTGGTGGCCCGGGTCACTCTGGGTCCGATTTGGTGGCCCGGGTCACTCTGGGTTTGATTTGGTGGGCCGGGTCACTCTGGGTCCGATTTGGTGGCCCGGGTCACTCTGGGCCCGATTTGGTGGCCTGGGTCACTCTGGGTTTGATTTGGTGGGCCGGGTCACTCTGGGTCCGATTTGGTGGCCCGGGTCACTCTGGGCCCGATTTGGTGGCCCGGGTCACTCTGGGTCCGATTTGGTGGCCCGGGTCACTCTGGGTCCGATTTGGCGGGCCGGGTCACTCTGGGTCCGATTTGGTGGCCCGGGTCACTCTGGGTCCGATTTGGCGGGCCGGGTCACTCTGGGTCCGATTTGGCGGGCCGGGTCACTCTGGGTCCGATTTGGTGGGCCGGGTCACTCTGGGTCCGATTTGGTGGCCCCGGGTCACTCTGGGTCCGATTTGGTGGGCCGGGTCACTCTGGGTCCGATTTGGTGGGCCGGGTCACTCTGGGTCCGATTTGGTGGGCCGGGTCACTCTGGGTCCGATTTGGTGGGCCGGGTCACTCTGGGTCCGATTTGGTGGGCCGGGTCACTCTGGGTCCGATTTGGTGGCCCGGGTCACTCTGGGTCCGATTTGGTGGCCCGGGTCACTCTGGGTTTGATTTGGTGGGCCGGGTCACTCTGGGTCCGATTTGGTGGCCCGGGTCACTCTGGGCCCGATTTGGTGGCCCGGGTCACTCTGGGTCCGATTTGGTGGCCCGGGTCACTCTGGGTCCGATTTGGTGGCCCGGGTCACTCTGGGTCCGATTTGGTGGCCCGGGTCACTCTGGGTCCGATTTGGTGGCCCGGGTCACTCTGGGTCCGATTTGGTGGCCCGGGTCACTCTGGGTCCGATTTGGTGGCCCGGGTCACTCTGGGTCCGATTTGGTGGCCCGGGTCACTCTGGGTCCGATTTGGTGGCCCGGGTCACTCTGGGTCCGATTTGGTGGCCCGGGTCACTCTAGGTCCGATTTGGTGGCCCGGGTCACTCTGGGTCCGATTTGGTGGCCCGGGTCACTCTGGGTCCGATTTGGTGGCCCGGGTCACTCTGGGTCCGATTTGGTGGCCCGGGTCACTCTGGGTTTGATTTGGTGGCCCGGGTCACTCTGGGTGCGATTTGGTGGGCCGGGTCACTCTGGGTCCGATTTGGTGGCCCGGGTCACTCTGGGTCCGATTTGGTGGGCCGGGTCAATCTGGGTCCGATTTGGTGGCCCGGGTCACTCTGGGTCCGATTTGGTGGGCCGGGTCACTCTGGGTCCGATTTGGTGGGCCGGGTCACTCTGGGTCCGATTTGGTGGGCCGGGTCACTCTGGGTCCGATTTGGTGGGCCGGGTCACTCTGGGTCCGATTTGGTGGGCCGGGTCACTCTGACTGACAGCAGGATAAGGGAATGGCTGATAACAGAGAATAGACTGACAGCAGGACAAGGGAATGGCTGATAACAGAGAGAATAGACTGACAGCAGGACAGGGGAATTGCTGATAACAGAGAGAAATAGACTGACAGCAGGACGGGGAATGGCTGATAACAGAGAGAATAGACTGACAGCAGGACAGGGGAATGGCTGATAACAGAGAGAATAGACTGACAGCAGGACAGGGGAATGGCTGATAACAGAGAGAATAGACTGACAGCAGGACGGGGAATGGCTGATAACAGAGAGAAATAGACTGACAGCAGTACGGGGAATGGCTGATAACAGAGAGAAATAGATGGGTATTTCCTGAAGGAACTACAGATAGTGCTTTGGAATGGTGCCCGGGTTGCCCCAGCAAGACTTTCACACTTGGGTGCCCCTCAGGCGCTGGTTTGGTAGTTGTAGCCACTCTGGGTCCGATTTGGTGGGTGGGGCCCCTCAGGGGCCGATTTGGTGGGCGCTGTATACTGCGGGGCTCTGCGCTGTATACTGCGGGGCTCTGCGCTGTATACTGCGGGGCTCTGCGCTGTATACTGCGGGGCTCTGCGCTGTATACTGCGGGGCTCTGCGCTGTATGCTGCGGGGCTCTGCGCTGTGTACTGCGCGGCTCTGCGCTGTGAACTGCACGGCTCTGCGCTTTATACTGCGCGGCTCTGCGCTGTGTACTGCACGGCTCTGCGCTGTGTACTGCGCGGCTCTGCGCTGTGTACTGCACGGCTCTGCGCTTTATACTGCGCGGCTCTGCGCTGTGTACTGCACGGCTCTGCGCTGTGTACTGCGCGGCTCTGCGCTGTGTACTGCGCGGCTCTGCGCTTTATACTGCGCGGCTCTGCGCTGTGTACTGCGCGGCTCTGCACTGTATACTGCGTGGCTGTGCAATATACTACGTGGACATGCATATTCTAGAATACCCGATGAGTTAGAATCGGGCCTCCATCTAATAATCATAAGACTACAGATAGTGGTTTGGAATTGTGCTGTACTGTCACTTTAAGAGCTGATATTATCTGACAAAACTTGTGAGCTGATGTAGAGTTCATAGGCGTTGGCATAGTAACTGTGTCTGACTGCGCATATCAATGAGCTAATCAGCCAGGTGGCAGTTATTTTTAGAAATTGCCTCAGAAACCAGCCCATTATAAACGTATGGGACAATTTCCCTATTGAAACGCATTGAAAGACTTTTTTCAAACACAAATTGCGCAAAAACTACAAATCCGATCGGCACGAAAAATACTTAGCACACCTCTTGGGGACGCTGGCTTCGAAATGACACCTCACTGGAGTCTGTGAGTTTAGCGGTTCGGGCCGCATTACGTGCGGACTGAATAATAAGAATAAGAAGAAGTTTACCACGGTGGAATAACAGTATAGTGCTTTGTTCCAAAGCACTATAATAAGAAGAAGTTTACCACGGTGGAATAACAGTATAGTGCTTTGTTCCAAAGCACTATAACTAGATGGGCATTTCCTGAAGGAAATAAATGGTGCTTGAACAGCGCTGCCAGCTGCCAATGAACCTCAGGAGCAAGTCTGGCATGCAGGGCCCTGCCCCTGGGTATCCAATTTGGCCCCTTGGTAGCCACTTTGATGTGCGGGGGCCCTTGTTAGCAACATTGGCCCCTTGGTAGCCATTTTGGCATGCAGGAATCCTTGGTAGCCACTTTGGCCACATCCTCTTATATACAGACATTACTCCTATATACAGACACCACTCCTATATACAGACACAACTCCTACATACAGACATCCCTCTATATACAGACACCACTACCATATACAGAGATCCCTCTATATACAGATACCACTCCTTTATACAGACATACCCCTATATACAGACAGCACAACAATATACAGACATCCCCCTATATACAGACACCACTTCTATATAAAGACATCCCTCTGTATACAGACACCACTCCTATATACAGACACCACTCCTATATGCAGGCACCTCTCCTATATACAGACATCCCCCTATATACAGACACCACTCCTATATACAGACATCCCCCTATATACAGACACCACTCCTATATACAGACATCCCTCTATATACAGACACCACTCCTATATACAGACATCCCTCTATATACAGACATCTCTCCTATATACAGACATCCCTCTATATACAGACACCACTCCTATATACAGACATCCCTCTATATACAGACATCTCTCCTATATACAGACATCCCTCTATATACAGACACCACTCCTATATACAGACATCCCCCTATATACAGACACCACTCCTATATACAGACATCCCTCTATATACAGACACCACTCCTATATACAGACATCCCCCTATATACAGACACCACTCCTATATACAGACATCCCTCTATATACAGACACCACTCCTATATACAGACATCCCTCTATATACAGACATCTCTCCTATATACAGACATCCCCCTATATACAGACACCACTCCTATATACAGACATCCCTCTATATACAGACACCACTCCTATATACAGACATCCCTCTATATACAGACATCTCTCCTATATACAGACATTCCCCTATATACAGACACCACTCATATATACAGACATCCCTCTATATACAGACACCACTCCTATATACAGACATCCCTTTATATACAGACACCACTCCTATAAACAGACATCCCTCTATATACAGACAACACTCTTATATACAGACATCCCTCTATATACAGACACCACTCCTATATACAGACATCCCTCTATATACAGACACCACTCCTATATACAGACATCCCCCTATATACAGACACCACTCCTATATACAGACATCCCCCTATATACAGACACCACTCCTATATACAGACATCCCTCTGTATACAGACACCACTTCTATATACAGACATCCCTCTATATACAGACACCACTCCTATATACAGACATCCCTCTATATACAGACACCACTCCTATATGCAGACATCACTCTATATACAGACATATCTCCTATATTCAGACATCCCCCTATATAGAGACACCACTTCTATATACAGACATCCCTCTGTATACAGACACAACTCCTATATACAGACATCCCTCTATATACAGACATCTCTCCTATATACAGACATCCCTCTATATACAGACACCACTCCTATATACAGACATCCCTCTATATACAGACACCACTCCTATATACAGACATCCCTCTATATACAGACATCTCTCCTATATACAGACATCCCTCTATATACAGACACCACTCCTATATACAGACATCCCCCTATATACAGACACCACTCCTATATACAGACATCCCTATATATACAGACACCACTCCTATATACAGACATCCCTCTATATACAGACACCACTCCTATATACAGACATCCCTCTATATACAGACACCACTGCTATATACAGACATCCCTCTATATACAGACACCACTCCTATATACAGACATCCCTCTATATACAGACACCACTCCTATATACAGACATCCCCCTATATACAGACACCACTCCTATATACAGACATCCCTCTGTATACAGACACCACTCCTACATACAGACATCCCTCTATATACAGACACCACTCCTATATACATACATCCCTCTATATACAGACACCACTCCTATATACAGACATCCCCCTGTATACAGACACCACTCCTATATACAGACATCCCTCTATATACAGTCACCACTCCTATATACAGACATCCCTCTATATACAGACACCACTCCTATATACAGACATCCCTCTATATACAGACACCACTCCTATATACAGATATCCCCCTATATACAGACACCACTCCTATATACAGACATCCCCCTATATACAGACACCACTCCTATATACAGACATCCCTCTATATACAGACACCACTCCTATATACAGACATCCCTCTGTATACAGACACCACTCCTATATACAGACATCCCTCTATATACAGACACCACTCCAATATACAGACATCCCTCTATATACAGACACCACTCCTATATACAGACATCCCTGTATATACAGACATCTCTCCTATATAGAGACATCCCTCTATATACAGACACCACTCCTATATACAGATATCCCCCTATATACAGACACCACTCCTATATACAGACATCCCCTATATACAGACACTACTCCTATATACAGACATCCCCCCTATATACAGACACCACTCCTATATACAGACATCCCCCAATATACAGACACCACTCCTATATGCAGACATCCCTCTATATACAGACACCACTCCTATATACAGACATCCCTCTATATACAGACACCACTCCTATATACAGACATCCCCCTATATACAGACACCACTGTTATATACAGACATCCCTCTGTATACAGACACCACTCCTATAAACAGACATCCCTCTGTATAGACACCACTCCTATATACAGACATCCCTCTATATACAGACACCACTCCTATATACAGACATCCCTCTATGTAGACACCACTCCTATATACAGACATCCCTCTATATACAGACATGTCTCCTTTATACAGATATCCCTCTATATACAGACACCACTCTTATATACAGACATCCCCCTATATACAGACACCAATCTTATATACAGACATCCCTCTATATACAGACACCACTCCTATATACAGACATCCCTCTATATACAGACACCACTCCTATATACAGACATCCCTCTATATACAGACACCACTCTTATATACAGACATCCCTCTATATACAGACACCACTCCTATATACAGACATCCCCCTATATACAGACATCACTCCTATATACAGACATCCCTCTATATACAGACACCAATCCTATATACAGACATCCCTCTATATACAGACACCACTCCTATATACAGACAATCCCCTATATACAGACACCACTCCTATATACAGACATCCCCCTATATACAGACACCACTCCTATATACAGACATCCCTCTAAATACAGACACCACTCCTATATACAGACATCCCCCTATATACAGACTCCTATATACAGGTCAGAGTTGTGGGTCACTTACTTTTCACACACGGGGCCGGGGGGCACTTACTTTTCACACACGGGGCCGGGGGGCACTTACTTTTCACACACGGGGCCAAGGGGGCACTTACTTTTCACACACGGGGCCGGGGGGCACTTACTTTTGCACACGGGGCCGGGGGCGCACTTACTTTTGCACACGGGGCCGGGGGCGCACTTACTTTTGCACACGGGGCCGGGGGCGCACTTACTTTTGCACACGGGGCCGGGGGCGCACTTACTTTTGCACACGGGGCCGGGGGCGCACTTACTTTTGCACACGGGGCCGGGGGCGCACTTACTTTTGCACACGGGGCCGGGGGCGCACTTACTTTTGCACACGGGGCCGGGGGCGCACTTACTTTTGCACACGGGGCCGGGGGCGCACTTACTTTTGCACACGGGGCCGGGGGCGCACTTACTTTTGCACACGGGGCCGGGGGCGCACTTACTTTTGCACACGGGGCCGGGGGCGCACTTACTTTTCCACACGGGGCCGGGGGCGCACTTACTTTTGCACACGGGGCCGGGGGCGCACTTACTTTTGCACACAGGGCCGGGGGCGCACTTACTTTTGCACACGGGGCCGGGGGCGCACTTACTTTTGCACACGGGGCCGGGGGCGCTCTTACTTTTGCACACGGGGCCGGGGGCGCACTTACTTTTGCACACGGGGCCGTGTGATAAATGATCATGTCCTAAAATGGATACCGTACATTTGCATAGCTGCCATCTTTGGAAGGTCAAGTTCGGGGTAATGGAAAGTTCGCCATTATTTCCTATGGGAAATTTTTCTTTTTAAATGCGATTTAAATAAAATCTACATATCGGATCGACTATAAAAGTCATAGCACACCTGTCCTTACCGAGGGCTTCGAAACGCCGCCTGAACGGGGTCTCTGCGCCGAGCGGTTCGGGCCGCATTAATTGCGGAAAACGCGGAGAAGAAGAAGAATAATAATAATAATAAAATATAAGAAATCGGATTACAATATGTTGCTTGAACCTAGGAGGTTCAAGCACCATAACTAGATGGGTATTTCCTGAAGGAACTACAGATAGTGCTTTGGAATGGTGCCCGGGCTGCCCCTGCAAGACTTTCACACTTGGGTGCCCCTCAGGCGCTGGCTTGGTAGTTGTAGCCCCTAAAGGGGTGAGGCCACTCTGGGACCGATTTGGTGGGCGGGGTCACTCTGGGACCGATTTGGCGGGCGGCGCCACTCTGGGTCCGATTTGGCGGGCGGCGCCACTCTGGGTCCGATTTGGCGGGCGGCGCCACTCTGGGTCCGATTTGGCGGGCGGCGCCACTCTGGGTCCGATTTGGCGGGCGGCGCCACTCTGGGTCCGATTTGGCGGGCGGCGCCACTCTGGGTCCGATTTGGCGGGCGGCGCCACTCTGGGTCCGATTTGGCGGGCGGCGCCACTCTGGGTCCGATTTGGCGGGCGGCGCCACTCTGGGTCCGATTTGGCGGGCGGCGCCACTCTGGGTCCGATTTGGCGGGCGGCGCCACTCTGGGTCCGATTTGGCGGGCTGCGCCACTCTGGGTCCGATTTGGCGGGCGGCGCCACTCTGGGTCCGATTTGGCGGGCGGCGCCACTCTGGGTCCGATTTGGCGGGCGGCGCCACTCTGGGTCCGATTTGGCCGAACGGCGCCACTCTGGGTCCGATTTGGCGGGCGGCGCCACTCTGGGTCCGATTTGGCGGGCGGCGCCAGTCTGGGTCCGATTTGGCGGGCGGCGCCACTCTGGGTCCGATTTGGCGGGCGGCGCCACTCTGGGTCCGATTTGGCGGGCGGCGCCACTCTGGGTCCGATTTGGCGGGCTGGGTCCGATTTGGTGAGCGGGGCAATAATTATAATAAGACTATAGATAGTGCTTTGAAATTGTGCTGTGCTATCACTTTAAGAGCTGATATTATCTGCCAAAACTGTCCTGCTAGGGTCATGTACAGTTCGCAGGCGTTGGCATAGTAACTGGGCCTGACTGAGCATATCAATGAGCTAATCAGCCAGGTGGCAGGTACATTTCAAATTGCCTCAGAAACCCGGCCATTATAACCTATGTGAAAATTTCCCTATTGAAAAGCATTACAATGAGGGGAAAAAACATTTTCAAACGCAAATTGCGCCAAAACTACAAATCCGATCGACACGAAAAATACTTAGCACACCTCTTGGGGACGCTGGCTTCGAAATGACACCTCACTGGAGTCTGTGAGTGAAGCGGTTCGGGCCGCATTACGTGCGGACTGAATAATAATAAGAATAATAAGAAGAAGAAGTTATCCACGGTGGAATAACAGTATAGTGCTTTGTTCCAAAGCACTATAACTAGATGGGTATTTCCTGAAGGAACTACAGATAGTGCTTTGGAATGGTGCCCGGGTTGCCCCAGCAAGACTTTCACACTTGGGTGCCCCTCAGGCGCTGGTTTGGTAGTTGTAGCCACTCTGGGTCCGATTTGGTGGGCGGCGCCACTCCGAGTCCGATTTGGCGGGCGGCGCCACTCTGGGTCCGATTTGGCAAGCGGGGGCACTCTGGTCCGATTTGGTGGGCTGGGTCCGATTTGGTGAGCGGGGCAATAATGATAAGACTACAGATAGTGCTTTGTAATTGTGCTGTACTGTCACTTTAAGAGCTGATATTATCTGACAAAACTTTTGACCTGGTGGGCTGGTAGAGTTTATAGGCGTTGGCATAGTAACTGGGTCTCACTGCGCATATCAATGAGGTAATCAGCCAGGTGGCAGTTATTTTTAGAAATTGCCTCAGAAATCAGGCCCATTATAAACGTATTGAAAAATTTCCCTATTGAAATGCATTGAGACACTTTTTTCAAACGCAAATTGCGCCAAAACTACAAATCCGATCGACACGAAAAATACTTAGCACACCTCTCAGGAACGCTGGCTTCGAAATGACACCTCACTGGAGTCTGTGAGTTTAGCGGTTCGGGCCGCATTATGTGCGGACTGAATAATAATAATAAGAACTAGATGGGTATTTCCTGAAGGAACTACAGATAGTGCTTTGGAATGGTGCCCGGGCTGCCCCTGCAAGACTTTCACACTTGGGTGCCCCTCAGGCGCTGGTTTGGTAGTTGTAGCCCCTCAGGGTTGAGGCCACTCTGGGTCCGATTTGGTGGGCCGGGTCACTCTGGGTCCGATTTGGTGGGTGGGGTCACTCTGGGTCCAATTTGGTGGGCGGGGTCACTCTGTGTCCGATTTGGTGGGCGGGGTCACTCTGGGTCCGATTTGGTGGGCGGGGCCACTCTGGGTCCGATTTGGTGGGCGGGGTCACTCTGGGTCCGATTTGGTGGGCGGGGTCACTCTGGGTCCGATTTGGTGGGCGGGGTCACTCTGGGTCTGATTTTGTGGGCGGGGTCACTCTGGGTCCTATTTTGTGGACGGGGTCACTCTGGGTCCGATTTGGTGGGTGAGGTCACTCTGGGTCCGATTTTGTGGGCGAGTCACTCTGGGACCCATTTGGTGGGCGGGGTCACTCTGGGACCCATTTGGTGGGTGTGGTCATTCTGGGTCTGATTTGGTGGGCGGGGTCACTGTAGGTCTGATTTGGTGGGCGGGATCACTCTGGGTCCGATTTGGTGGGCGGGGTCACTCTGGGACCCATTTGGCGGGCGGGGTCATTCTGGGTCTGATTTGGTGGGTGGGATCACTCTGGGTCCGATTTGGTGGGCGGGGTTACTCTGGGTCCGATTTGGTGGGCGGGGTCGCTCTGGGTCCGATTTGGTGGGTGGGGTCGCTCTGGGTCCGATTTGGTGGGTGGGGTCGCTCTGGGTCCAATTTGGTGGGCGGGGTCACTCTGGGACCCAATTGGTGGGCGGAGTCACTCTGGGACCCATTTGGTGGGTGGGGTCACTCTGGGACCCATTTGGTGGGCGGGGTAACTCTGGGACCCATTTGGTGGGCGGGGTCACTCTGGGACCCATTTGGTGGGCGGGGTCACTCTGGGACCCATTTGGTGGGCGGGGTCACTCTGGGTCCCATTTGGGGGTGGGGCCATTCGGGGTCAGATTTGGGGGGCGGAGCCACTCGGTGCACTTACTTTCCACCCACGGGATTGGGGTGCACTTACTTTTCACACACGGGACGAGAGGGTGTCATAGTCACTTTATTCTGATGTTTGACTTTGATAAATGATCATGTCCTAAAATGGACACGTACATTTGCATAGCTGCCATCTTTGGAAGGTCAAGTTGGGGGTAATGGAAAGTTTTCCATTATTTCCTATGGGAATTTTTTTTTTTTCAAATGCAATTTTTTAAAAAACTACAAATCAAATCGACACGAAAAATACTTAGCACACCTCTCGTGGACGCTGGCTTCGAAATGACGCCTCACTGGAGTCTGTGCGTGCAGCGGTTCGGGCCGCATTAATTGCGGAAAAAAACTGAATAATAATAAGTTTACCAAGTTCGGATTACAATAATAATACTAGATGGGTATTTCCTGAAGGAACTACAGATAGTGCTTTGGAATGGTGCCCGGGCTGCCCCTGCAAGACTTTCACATTTGGGTGCCCCTCAGGCGCTGGTTTGGTAGTTGTAGCCCCTCAGGGTTGAGGCCACTCTGGGTCCGATTTGGTGGGCGGGGTCACTCTGGGTCCGATTTGGTGGGCAGGGTCACTCTGGGTCCGATTTGGTGGGCGGGGTGACTCTGGGTCCGATTTGGCGGGCGGCGCCACTCTGGGTCCGATTTGGTGGGCGGGGTCACTCTGGGTCCGATTTGGCGGGCGGCGCCACTCTGGGTCTGATTTGGCGGGCGGCGCCACTCTGGGTCCGATTTGGCGGGCGGCGCCACTCTGGGTCCGATTTGGCGGGCGGCGCCACTCTGGGTCCGATTTGGCGGGCGGCGCCACTCTGGGTCCGATTTGGCGGGCGGCGCCACTCCGGGTCCGATTTGGCGGGCGGCGCCACTCTGGGTCCGATTTGGTGAGCGGGGCAATAATTATAATAAAACTACAGATAGTGCTTTGAAATTGTGCTGTGCTATCACTTTAAGAGCTGATATTATCTGGCACAACTGTGCTGGGGTCATGTACAGTTCGCAGGCGTTGGCATAGTAACTGGGCCTGACTGCACATATCAATGAGCTAATCAGCCAGGTGGCAGGTACATTTCAAATTGCCTCAGAAACCCGGCCATTATAACCTATGGGAAAATTTCCCTATTGAAATGCATTACAATGAGGGGAAAAAACATTTTCAAACGCAAATTGCGCCAAAACTACAAATCCAATCGACACGAAAAATACTTAGCACATCTCTTGGGGACGCTGGCTTCGAAATGACACCTCACTGGAGTCTGTGAGTGAAGCGGTTCGGGCCACATTACGTGCGGACTGAATAATAATAAGAATAACTAGATGGGTATTTCCTGAAGGAACTACAGATAGTGCTTTGGAATGGTGCACTTTCACATTTGGGTGCCCCTCAGGCAGTTCGATTTTGTGGGCGGGGTAAATCTAGGTCCGATTCGGTGGGCGGGGTCACTTTGGGTCCGATTTGGTGTTCGGGGTCACTCTGGGTCCGATTCGGTGGGCCGGGTCACTCTGGGTCCGATTCGGTGGGCCGGGTCACTCTGGGTCCGATTCGGTGGGCCGGGTCACTCTGGGTCCGATTCGGTGGGTCGGGTCACTCTGGGTCCGATTCGGTGGGCCGGGTCACTCTGGGTCCGATTCGGTGGGCCGGGTCACTCTGGGTCCGATTCGGAGGGCCGGGTCACTCTGGGTCCGATTCGGTGGGCCGGGTCACTCTGGGTCCGATTTGGTGAGCCCGGTCACTCTGGGTCCGATTCGGTGGGCCCGGTCACTCTGGGTCCGATTCGGTGGGCCGGGTCACTCTGGGTCCGATTCGGTGGCCCGGGTCACTCTGGGTCCGATTTGGTGGCCCGGGTCACTCTGGGTCCGATTTGGTGGCCCGGGTCACTCTGGGTCCGATTCGGTGGCCCGGGTCACGCTGGGTCCGATTTGGTGGCCCGGGTCACTCTGGGTCCGATTTGGTGGCCCGGGTCACTCTGGGTCCGATTTGGTGGCCCGGGTCACTCTGGGTCCGATTTGGTGGGCCGGGTCACTCTGGGTCCGATTTGGTGGCCCGGGTCACTATGTGGTGGCCCGGGTCACTATGGGTCCGATTTGGTGGCCCGGGTCACTCTGGGTCCGATTTGGTGGCCCGGGTCACTCTGGGTCCGATTTGGTGGCCCGGGTCACTCTGGGTCCGATTTGGTGGCCCGGGTCACTTTGGGTCCGATTTGGTGGCCCGGGTCACTCTGGGTCCGATTTGGTGGCCCGGGTCACTCTGGGTCCGATTTGGTGGCCCGGGTCACTCTGGGTCCGATTTGGTGGGCGGGGTCACTCTGGGTCCGATTTGGTGGGCGGGGTCACTCTGGGTCTGATTTTGTGGGCGGGGTCACTCTGGGTCCGATTTGGTGGGCGGCGCCACTCTGGGTCCGATTTGGCGGGCGGCACCACTCTGGGTCCGATTTGGCGGGCGGCGCCACACTGGGTCCGATTTGGCGGGCGGCGCCACTCTGGGTCCGATTTGGCGGGCGGCGCCACTCTGGGTCCGATTTGGCGGGCGGCACCACTCTGGGTCCGATTTGGCGGGGGGCACCACTCTGGGTCCGATTTGGCGGGCGGCGCCACTCTGGGTCCGATTTGGCGGGCGGCACCACTCTGGGTCCGATTTGGCGGGCGGCGCCACTCTGGGTCCGATTTGGTGAGCGGGGCAATAATTATAATAAGACTACAGATAGTGCTTTGAAATTGTGCTGTGCTATCACTTTAAGAGCTGATATTATCTGGCAAAACTGTGCTGGGGTCATGTACAGTTCGCAAGCGTTGGCATAGTAACTGGGCCTGACTGCACATATCAATGAGCTAATCAGCCAGGTGGCAGGTACATTTCAAATTGCCTCAGAAACCCGGCCATTATAACCTATGGGAAAATTTCCCTATTGAAATGCATTACAATGAGGGGAAAAAAACATTTTCAAACGCAAATTGCGCCAAAACTACAAATCCGATCGACACGAAAAATACTTAGCACACCTCTTGGGGACGCTGGCTTCGAAATGACACCTCACTGGAGTCTGTGAGTGAAGCGGTTCAGGCCACATTACGTGCGGACTGAATAATAATAAGAATAACTAGATGGGTATTTCCTGAAGGAACTACAGATAGTGCTTTGGAATGGTGCCCGGGCTGCCCCTGCAAGACTTTGACACTTGGGTGCCCCTCAGGCGGTCCGATTTGGTGGGTTGGGTCAATCTGGGTCTGATTTTGTGGGCGGGGTAAATCTAGGTCCGATTCGGTGGGCGGGGTCACTTTTGGTCCGATTCTGTGGGCGCGGCTACGCTGGGTCCGATTCGGTGGGCGGAGCCACTCTGGGTCCGATTTGGTGGGCGGGGCACCTTAGGGACCAATTTGGTGGGTGGGGTCACTCGGTCCGATTTGGTGGGCTGGGCACCTCAGGGTCTGATTTGGTGGGCTGGGCACCTCAGGGTCCGATTTGGTGGGTGGGGTCACTCTGGGTCCGATTTGGTGGGCGGGGTCACTCTGGGCCCGATTTGGTGGAAGGGGTCACTCTGGGTCCGATTTGGTGGAAGGGGTCACTCTGGGTCTGATTTGGTGGAAGGGGTCACTCTGGGTCCGATTTGGTGGGCGGAGCCACTCTGGGTCCGATTTGGTGGGCGGGGTCACACTGGGTCTGATTTAGGGGCGGGGTCACTCTGGGTCCGATTTGGTGGGCCGGGCCCCTCGGGGTCCGATTTGGTGGGCCGGGCCTCTCGGGTTCCGAATTGGTGAGCGGGGTAATCTACTATCTAATTGTCTAAGGGCACTTCCGTCTTTCTGTCTCACAACACCGCTACGTCATCATCTCGTGAGACCGCAATGCACTCTTGGGACCGGAGCGCGCAACAAGCATCGGGTACCGGCCACTCCAGGTGCAACAAGCATCGTGTACCGGCCGCTCTAGGAGGTGCAACAACCATCAGATACCGGCCGCTCCAGGAGGTGAGTATGTAACTTTTTTATTTTAATTCTTTTTTTTTTTTAACAGGGATATGCAGTATACTATGTGACTGGACAATATACTACGTGACTGGGCAGTATAACTACGTGGCTCTGCGCTGTATACTGCGTGGCTCTGTGCTGTATACTGCGTGGCTCTGCGCTGTATACTACGCGGCTCTGCGCTGTATACTACGCGGCTCTGCGCTGTATACTGCGTGGCTCTGCGCTGTGTACTGCGCGGCTCTGCGCTGTGTACTGCGCGGCTCTGCGCTGTGTACTGCACGGCTCTGCGCTGTGTACTGCGCGGCTCTGCACTGTGTACTGCGCGTTCTGCGCTGTATACTGCGTGGCTCTGCGCTGTATACTGCGCGGCTCTGCGCTGTATACTGCGCAGCTCTGCGCTTTGTACTGCGCGGCTCTGCGCTATATACTGCGTGGCTCTTCGCTGTATACTACGCGGCTCTGCGCTGTGTACTGCGCGGCTCTGCGCTGTGTACTGCGCGTGTCCGTGCTGTGTACTGCGCGTGTCTGCGCTGTATACTGCGCGGCTCTGCGCTGTGTACTGCGCGGCTCTGCACTGTGTACTGCACGGCTCTGCGCTGTATACTGCGGGGCTCTGCACTGTATACTGCGGGGCTCTGCGCTGTATACTACGCGGCTCAGCGCTGTATACTGCGCGGCTCTGCGCTGCATACTGCTTGGCTCTACGCTGCGTACTGCGCGGCTCTGCGCTATATACTGGGTGGCTCTGCGCTGTGTACTGCGCGGCTCTGTGCTGTGTACTGTGCGGCTCTGCACTGTGTACTGCGCGGCTCTGCGCTGTGTACTGCGCGGCTCTGCGCTGTGTACTGCGCGGCTCTGCGCTTTATACTGTGCGGCTCTGCGCTCTGTACTGCGCGGCTCTGCGCTGTGTACTGCGCGGCTCTGCGCTGTATACTGCGCGGCTCTGCGCTGTGTACTGCGCGGCTCTGCGCTGTGTACTGCGCGGCTCTGCGCTGTGTACTGCTCGGCTCTGCGCTGTGTACTGCGCGGCTCTCCGTTGTGTACTGCGCGGCTCTGCGCTGTGTACTGCGCGGCTCTGCGCTGTGTACTGCGCGGCTCTGCGCTGTGTACTGCGCGGCTCTGCGCTGTGTACTGCGCGGCTCTGCGCTTTATACTGCGCGGCTTTGCGCTGTGTACTGCGCGGCTCTGCTCTGTGTACTGCGCGGCTCTGCGCTGTGTACTGCACGGCTCTGCGCTTTATACTGCGCGGCTCTGCGCTGTGTACTGCACGGCTCTGCGCTGTGTACTGCGCGGCTCTGCGCGGTATACTGCGCGGCTCTGCGCTTTATACTGTGCGGCTCTGCGCTCTGTACTGCACGGCTCTGCGCTGTCTACTGCGCGGCTCTGCGCTGTGTACTGCTTGGCTCTGCGCTGTGTACTGCGCGGCTCTCCGCTTTATACTGCGCGGCTCTGCGCTGTGTACTGCGCGGCTCTGCGCTGTGTACTGCGTGGCTCTGCGCTTTATACTGCGCGGCTTTGCGCTGTGTACTGCATGGCTCTGCGCTGTGTACTGCGCGGCTCTGCGCTGTGTACTGCGCGGCTCTGCGCTGTGTACTGCGCGGCTCTGCTCTTTATACTGTGCGGCTCTGCGCTGTGTACTGCGCGGCTCTGCGCTGTGTACTGCGCGGCTCTGCGCTGTGTACTGCACGGCTCTGCGCTGTGTACTGCACGGCTCTGCGCTGTATACTGCGCGGCTCTGCGCTGTGTACTGCACGGCTCTGCGCTGTGTACTGCGCGGCTCTGCGCTGTGTACTGCGTGGCTCTGCGCTGTGTACTGCGCGGCTCTGCGCTGTGTACTGCACGGCTCTGCGCTTTATACTGCGCGGCTCTGCGCTGTGTACTGCACGGCTCTGCGCTGTGTACTGCGCGGCTCTGCGCTGTGTACTGCCCGGCTCTGCGCTTTATACTGCGCGGCTCTGCGCTGTGTACTGCACGGCTCTGCGCTGTGTACTGCGCGGCTCTGCGCTGTGTACTGCGCGGCTCTGCGCTGTGTACTGCGCGGCTCTGCGCTGTGTACTGCGCGGCTCTGCGCTGTGTACTGCGCGGCTCTGCACTGTATACTGCGTGGCTGTGCAATATACTACGTGGACATGCATATTCTAGAATACCCGATGAGTTAGAATCGGGCCACCATCTAATAATTATAAGACTACAGATAGTGGTTTGGAATTGTGCTGTACTGTCACTTTAAGAGCTGATATTATCTGACAAAACTTGTGACCTGGTGAGCTGATGTAGATTTCATAGGCGTTGGCATAGTAACTGTGTCTGACTGCGCATATCAATGAGCTAATCAGCCAGGTGGCAGTTATTTTTAGAAATTGCCTCAGAAACCAGCCCATTATAAACGTATAGGAAAATTTCTCCATTGAAACGCATTGAAAGACTTTTTTCAAACACAAATTGCGCAAAAACTACAAATCCGATCGGCACGAAAAATACTTAGCACACCTCTTGGGGACGCTGGCTTCGAAATGACACCTCACTGGAGTCTGTGAGTTTAGCGGTTCGGGCCGCATTACGTGCGGACTGAATAATAAGAATAAGAAGAAGTTTACCACGGTGGAATAACAGTATAGTGCTTTGTTCCAAAGCACTATAACTAGATGGGTATTTCCTGAAGGAACTACAGATAGTGCTTTGGAATGGTGCACTTTCACATTTGGGTGCCCCTCAGGCAGTTCGATTTTGTGGGCGGGGTAAATCTAGGTCCGATTCGGTGGGCGGGGTCACTTTGGGTCCGATTTGGTGTTCGGGGTCACTCTGGGTCCGATTCGGTGGGCCGGGTCACTCTGGGTCCGATTCGGTGGGCCGGGTCACTCTGGGTCCGATTCGGTGGGCCGGGTCACTCTGGGTCCGATTCGGTGGGTCGGGTCACTCTGGGTCCGATTCGGTGGGCCGGGTCACTCTGGGTCCGATTCGGAGGGCCGGGTCACTCTGGGTCCGATTCGGTGGGCCGGGTCACTCTGGGTCCGATTTGGTGAGCCCGGTCACTCTGGGTCCGATTCGGTGGGCCCGGTCACTCTGGGTCCGATTCGGTGGGCCGGGTCACTCTGGGTCCGATTCGGTGGCCCGGGTCACTCTGGGTCCGATTTGGTGGCCCAGGTCACTCTGGGTCCGATTCGGTGGCCCGGGTCACTCTGGGTCCGATTCGGTGGCCCGGGTCACGCTGGGTCCGATTTGGTGGCCCGGGTCACTCTGGGTCCGATTTGGTGGCCCGGGTCACTCTGGGTCCGATTTGGTGGCCCGGGTCACTCTGGGTCCGATTTGGTGGGCCGGGTCACTCTGGGTCCGATTTGGTGGCCCGGGTCACTATGTGGTGGCCCGGATCACTATGGGTCCGATTTGGTGGCCCGGGTCACTCTGGGTCCGATTTGGTGGCCCGGGTCACTCTGGGTCCGATTTGGTGGCCCGGGTCACTCTGGGTCCGATTTGGTGGCCCGGGTCACTTTGGGTCCGATTTGGTGGCCCGGGTCACTCTGGGTCCGATTTGGTGGCCCGGGTCACTCTGGGTCCGATTTGGTGGCCCGGGTCACTCTGGGTCCGATTTGGTGGGCGGGGTCACTCTGGGTCCGATTTGGTGGGCGGGGTCACTCTGGGTCTGATTTTGTGGGCGGGGTCACTCTGGGTCCGATTTGGTGGGCGGCGCCACTCCGGGTCCGATTTGGCGGGCGGCGCCACTCTGGGTCCGATTTGGCGGGCGGCGCCACTCTGGGTCCGATTTGGCGGGCGGCGCCACTCTGGGTCCGATTTGGCGGGCGGCGCCACTCTGGGTCCGATTTGGCGGGCGGCGCCACACTGGGTCCGATTTGGCGGGCGGCGCCACTCTGGGTCCGATTTGGCGGGCGGCGCCACTCTGGGTCCGATTTGGCGGGCGGCGCCACTCTGGGTCCGATTTGGCGGGCGGCGCCACTCTGGGTCCGATTTGGCGGGCGGCGCCACTCTGGGTCCGATTTGGCAGGCGGCGCCACTCTGGGTCCGATTTGGCGGGGGGCACCACTCTGGGTCCGATTTGGCGGGCGGCGCCACTCTGGGTCCGATTTGGCGGGCGGCGCCACTCTGGGTCCGATTTGGCGGGCGGCGCCACTCTGGGTCCGATTTGGTGAGCGGGGCAATAATTATAATAAGACTACAGATAGTGCTTTGAAATTGTGCTGTGCTATCACTTTAAGAGCTGATATTATCTGGCAAAACTGTGCTGGGGTCATGTACAGTTCGCAAGCGTTGGCATAGTAACTGGGCCTGACTGCACATATCAATGAGCTAATCAGCCAGGTGGCAGGTACATTTCAAATTGCCTCAGAAACCCGGCCATTATAACCTATGGGAAAATTTCCCTATTGAAATGCATTACAATGAGGGGAAAAAAACATTTTCAAACGCAAATTGCGCCAAAACTACAAATCCGATCGACACGAAAAATACTTAGCACACCTCTTGGGGACGCTGGCTTCGAAATGACACCTCACTGGAGTCTGTGAGTGAAGCGGTTCGGGCCGCATTACGTGCGGACTGAATAATAATAAGAAGAACTAGATGGGTATTTCCTGAAGGAACTACAGATAGTGCTTTGGAATGGTGCCCGGGTTGCCCCAGCAAGACTTTCACACTTGGGTGCCCCTCAGGCGCTGGCTTGGTAGTTGTAGCCCCTAAAGGGGTGAGGCCACTATGGGTCCGATTTGGTGGGCGGGGTCACTCTGGGACCAATTTGGTGGGCGGGGTCACTCTGGGACCAATTTGGTGGGCGGGGTCACTCTGGGTCCGATTTGGCGGGCGGCGCCACTCTGGGTCCGATTTGGCGGGCGGCGCCACTCTGGGTCCGATTTGGCGGGCGGCGCCACTCTGGGTCCGATTTGGCGGGCGGCGCCACTCTGGGTCCGATTTGGCGGGCCGGGTCACTCTGGGTCCGATTTGGCGGGCCGGGTCACTCTGGGTCCGATTTGGTGGCCCGGGTCACTCTGGGTCCGATTTGGTGGCCCGGGTCACTCTGGGTCCGATTTCGTGGGCCGGGTCACTCTGGGTCCGATTTGGTGGGCCGGGTCACTCTGGGTCCGATTTGGTGGGCCGGGTCACTCTGGGTCCGATTTGGTGGGCCGGGTCACTCTGGGTCCGATTTGGTGGGCCGGGTCACTCTGGGTCCGATTTGGTGGCCCGGGTCACTCTGGGTCCGATTTGGTGGCCCGGTTCACTCTGGGTCCGATTTGGTGGCCCGGGTCACTCTGGGTCCGATTTGGTGGCCCGGGTCACTCTGGGTCCGATTTGGTGGCCCGGGTCACTCTGGGTCCGATTTGGTGGCCCGGGTCACTCTGGGTCCGATTTGGTGGCCCGGGTCACTCTGGGTCCAATTTGGTGGGCCGGGTCACTCTGGGTCCGATTTGGTGGCCCGGGTCACTCTGGGTCCGATTTGGTGGGCCGGGTCACTCTGGGTCCGATTTGGTGGGCCGGGTCACTCTGGGTCCGATTTGGTGGGCCGGGTCACTCTGGGTCCGATTTGGTGGGCCGGGTCACTCTGGGTCCGATTTGGTGGGCCGGGTCACTCTGGGTCCGATTTGGTGGGCCGGGTCACTCTGACTGACAGCAGGATAAGGGAATGGCTGATAACAGAGAATAGACTGACAGCAGGACAAGGGAATGGCTGATAACAGAGAGAATAGACTGACAGCAGGACAGGGGAATTGCTGATAACAGAGAGAAATAGACTGACAGCAGGACGGGGAATGGCTGATAACAGAGAGAATAGACTGACAGCAGGACAGGGGAATGGCTGATAACAGAGAGAATAGACTGACAGCAGGACAGGGGAATGGCTGATAACAGAGAGAATAGACTGACAGCAGGACGGGGAATGGCTGATAACAGAGAGAATAGACTGACAGCAGGACAGGGGAATGGCTGATAACAGAGAGAAATAGACTGACAGCAGTACGGGGAATGGCTGATAACAGAGAGAAATAGATGGGTATTTCCTGAAGGAACTACAGATAGTGCTTTGGAATGGTGCCCGGGTTGCCCCAGCAAGACTTTCACACTTGGGTGCCCCTCAGGCGCTGGTTTGGTAGTTGTAGCCACTCTGGGTCCGATTTGGTGGGTGGGGCCCCTCAGGGGCCGATTTGGTGGGCGCTGTATACTGCGGGGCTCTGCGCTGTATACTGCGGGGCTCTGCACTGTATACTGCGGGGCTCTGCGCTGTATACTGCGGGGCTCTGCGCTGTATACTGCGGGGCTCTGCGCTGTATGCTGCGGGGCTCTGCGCTGTGTACTGCGCGGCTCTGCGCTGTGAACTGCACGGCTCTGCGCTTTATACTGCGCGGCTCTGCGCTGTGTACTGCACGGCTCTGCGCTGTGTACTGCGCGGCTCTGCGCTGTGTACTGCACGGCTCTGCGCTTTATACTGCGCGGCTCTGCGCTGTGTACTGCACGGCTCTGCGCTGTGTACTGCGCGGCTCTGCGCTGTGTACTGCGCGGCTCTGCGCTTTATACTGCGCGGCTCTGCGCTGTGTAGTGCGCGGCTCTGCGCTGTGTACTGCGCGGCTCTGCACTGTATACTGCGTGGCTGTGCAATATACTACGTGGACATGCATATTCTAGAATACCCGATGAGTTAGAATCGGGCCTCCATCTAATAATCATAAGACTACAGATAGTGGTTTGGAATTGTGCTGTACTGTCACTTTAAGAGCTGATATTATCTGACAAAACTTGTGAGCTGATGTAGAGTTCATAGGCGTTGGCATAGTAACTGTGTCTGACTGCGCATATCAATGAGCTAATCAGCCAGGTGGCAGTTATTTTTAGAAATTGCCTCAGAAACCAGCCCATTATAAACGTATGGGACAATTTCCCAATTGAAACGCATTGAAAGACTTTTTTCAAACACAAATTGCGCAAAAACTACAAATCCGATCGGCACGAAAAATACTTAGCACACCTCTTGGGGACGCTGGCTTCGAAATGACACCTCACTGGAGTCTGTGAGTTTAGCGGTTCGGGCCGCATTACGTGCGGACTGAATAATAAGAATAAGAAGAAGTTTACCACGGTGGAATAACAGTATAGTGCTTTGTTCCAAAGCACTATAATAAGAAGTTTACCACGGTGGAATAACAGTATAGTGCTTTGTTCCAAAGCACTATAATAAGAAGTTTACCACGGTGGAATAACAGTATAGTGCTTTGTTCCAAAGCACTATAATAAGACTACAGATAGTGCTTTGAAATTGTGCTGTGCTATCACTTTAAGAGCTGATATTATCTGGCAAAACTGTGCTGGGGTCATGTACAGTTCGCAGGCGTTGGCATAGTAACTGGGCCTGACTGCACATATCAATGAGCTAATCAGCCAGGTGGCAGGTACATTTCAAATTGCCTCAGAAACCCGTCCATTATAACCTATGGGAAAATTTCCCTATTGAAATGCATTACAATGAGGGGAAAAAACATTTTCAAACGCAAATTGCGCCAAAACTACAAATCCGATCGACACGAAAAATACTTAGCACACCTCTTGGGGACGCTGGCTTCGAAATGACACCTCACTGGAGTCTGTGAGTGAAGCGGTTCGGGCCGCATTACGTGCGGACTGAATAATAAGAAGAAGAACTAGATGGGTATTTCCTGAAGGAACTACAGATAGTGCTTTGGAATGGTGCCCGGGCTGCCCCTGCAAGACTTTCACACTTGGGTGCCCCTCAGGCGGTCCGATTTGGTGGGTTGGGTCAATCTGGGTCTGATTTTGTGGGCGGGGTAAATCTAGGTCCGATTCGGTGGGCGGGGTCACTTTTGGTCCGATTCTGTGGGCGCGGCCACTCTGGGTCCGATTCGGTGGGCGGAGCCACTCTGGGTCCGATTTGGTGGGCGGGGCACCTTAGGGACCAATTTGGTGGGTGGGGTCACTCGGTCCGATTTGGTGGGCTGGGCACCTCAGGGTCTGATTTGGTGGGCTGGGCACCTCAGGGTCCGATTTGGTGGGTGGGGTCACTCTGGGTCCGATTTGGTGGAAGGGGTCACTCTGGGTCCGATTTGGTGGGCGGAGCCACTCTGGGTCCGATTTGGTGGGCGGGGTCACTCTGGGTCTGATTTAGGGGGCGGGGTCACTCTGGGTCCGATTTGGTGGGCCGGGCCCCTCGGGGTCCGATTTGGTGGGCCGGGCCTCTCGGGTTCCGAATTGGTGAGCGGGGTAATCTACTATCTAATTATCTAAGGGCACTTCCGTCTTTCTGTCTCACAACACCGCTACGTCATCATCTCGTGAGACCGCAATGCACTCTTGGGACCGGAGCGCGCAACAAGCATCGGGTACCGGCCACTCCAGGTGCAACAAGCATCGTGTACCGGCCGCTCTAGGAGGTGCAACAACCATCAGATACCTGCCGCTCCAGGAGGTGAGTCTGCGCTGTATACTGCGGGGCTCTGCACTGTATACTGCGGGGCTCTGCGCTGTATACTGCGCGGCTCTGCGCTGCATACTGCGTGGCTCTACGCTGCGTACTGCGCGGCTCTGCGCTGTATACTGGGTGGCTCTGCGCTGTGTACTGCGCGGCTCTGTGCTGTGTACTGTGCGGCTCTGCACTGTGTACTGCGCGGCTCTGCGCTGTGTACTGCGCGGCTCTGCGCTGTGTACTGCGCGGCTCTGCGCTTTATACTGTGCGGCTCTGCGCTCTGTACTGCGCGGCTCTGCGCTGTGTACTGCGCAGCTCTGCGCTGTATACTGCGCGGCTCTGCGCTGTGTACTGCGCGGCTCTGCGCTGTGTACTGCGCGGCTCTGCGCTGTGTACTGCGCGGCTCTGCGCTGTGTACTGCTCGGCTCTGCGCTGTGTACTGCGCGGCTCTGCGCTGTGTACTGCGCGGCTCTGCGCTGTGTACTGCGCGTGTCCGTGCTGTGTACTGCGCGGCTCTGCGCTGTGTACTGCACGGCTCTGCGCGGTATACTGCGCGGCTCTGCGCTTTATACTGTGCGGCTCTGCGCTCTGTACTGCACGGCTCTGCGCTGTCTACTGCGCGGCTCTGCGCTGTGTACTGCTCGGCTCTGCGCTGTGTACTGCGCGGCTCTGCGCTGTGTACTGCGCGGCTCTGCGCTGTGTACTGCACGGCTCTGCGCTGTGTACTGCGCGGCTCTGCGCTGTGTACTGCACGGCTCTGCGCTTTATACTGCGCGGCTCTGCGCTGTGTACTGCACGGCTCTGCGCTGTGTACTGCGCGGCTCTGCGCTGTGTACTGCGCGGCTCTGCGCTTTATACTGCGCGGCTCTGCGCTTTATACTGCGCGGCTCTGCGCTGTGTACTGCGCGTGTCCGTGCTGTGTACTGCGCGTGTCTGCGCTGTATACTGCGGGGCTCTGCACTGTATACTGCGGGGCTCTGCGCTGTATACTACGCAGCTCAGCGCTGTATACTGCGCGGCTCTGCGCTGCATACTGCGTGGCTCTACGCTGCGTACTGCGCGGCTCTGCGCTGTATACTGGGTGGCTCTGCGCTGTGTACTGCGCGGCTCTGTGCTGTGTACTGTGCGGCTCTGCACTGTGTACTGCGCGGCTCTGCGCTGTGTACTGCGCGGCTCTGCGCTGTGTACTGCGCGGCTCTGCGCTTTATACTGTGCGGCTCTGCGCTCTGTACTGCGCGGCTCTGCGCTGTGTACTGCGCAGCTCTGCGCTGTATACTGCGCGGCTCTGCGCTGTGTACTGCGCGGCTCTGCGCTGTGTACTGCGCGGCTCTGCGCTGTGTACTGCGCGGCTCTGCGCTGTGTACTGCTCGGCTCTGCGCTGTGTACTGCGCGGCTCTGCGCTGTGTACTGCGCGGCTCTGCGCTGTGTACTGCGCGGCTCTGCGCTGTGTACTGCACGGCTCTGCGCTGTGTACTGCTCGGCTCTGCGCTTTGTACTGCGCGGCTCTGCGCTTTATACTGCGCGGCTCTGCGCTTTATACTGCGCGGCTCTGCGCTTTATACTGTGCGGCTCTGCGCTCTGTACTGCACGGCTCTGCGCTGTCTACTGCGCGGCTCTGCGCTGTGTACTGCTCGGCTCTGCGCTGTGTACTGCGCGGCTCTCCGCTTTATACTGCGCAGCTCTGCGCTTTATACTGCGCGGCTTTGCGCTGTGTACTGCATGGCTCTGCGCTGTGTACTGCGCGGCTCTGCGCTTTATACTGCGCGGCTCTGCGCTTTATACTGCGCGGCTCTGCGCTGTGTACTGCGCGTGTCCGTGCTGTGTACTGCGCGTGTCTGCGCTGTATACTGCGGGGCTCTGCACTGTATACTGCGGGGCTCTGCGCTGTATACTACGCAGCTCAGCGCTGTATACTGCGCGGCTCTGCGCTGCATACTGCGTGGCTCTACGCTGCGTACTGCGCGGCTCTTCGCTGTATACTGGGTGGCTCTGCGCTGTGTACTGCGCGGCTCTGCGCTGTGTACTGCGCGGCTCTGCGCTGTGTACTGCGCGGCTCTGCGCTGTGTACTGCTCGGCTCTGCGCTGTGTACTGCGCGGCTCTGCGCTGTGTACTGCGCGGCTCTGCGCTGTGTACTGCGCGGCTCTGCGCTGTGTACTGCACGGCTCTGCGCTGTGTACTGCTCGGCTCTGCGCTGTGTACTGCGCGGCTCTCCGCTTTATACTGCGCGGCTCTGCGCTTTATACTGCGCGGCTCTGCGCTTTATACTGTGCGGCTCTGCGCTCTGTACTGCACGGCTCTGCGCTGTCTACTGCGCGGCTCTGCGCTGTGTACTGCTCGGCTCTGCGCTGTGTACTGCGCGGCTCTCCGCTTTATACTGCGCGGCTCTGCGCTTTATACTGCGCGGCTTTGCGCTGTGTACTGCTTGGCTCTGCGCTGTGTACTGCGCGGCTCTGCGCTTTATACTGCGCGGCTCTGCGCTTTATACTGCGCGGCTCTGCGCTGTGTACTGCGCGTGTCCGTGCTGTGTACTGCGCGTGTCTGCGCTGTATACTGCGGGGCTCTGCACTGTATACTGCGGGGCTCTGCGCTGTATACTACGCAGCTCAGCGCTGTATACTGCGCGGCTCTGCGCTGCATACTGCGTGGCTCTACGCTGCGTACTGCGCGGCTCTGCGCTGTATACTGGGTGGCTCTGCGCTGTGTACTGTGCGGCTCTGTGCTGTGTACTGTGCGGCTCTGCGCTGTGTACTGCACGGCTCTGCGCTGTGTACTGCACGGCTCTGCGCTTTATACTGCGCGGCTCTGCGCTGTGTACTGCACGGCTCTGCGCTGTGTACTGCGCGGCTCTGCGCTGTGTACTGCACGGCTCTGCGCTTTATACTGCGCGGCTCTGCGCTGTGTACTGCACGGCTCTGCGCTGTGTACTGCGCGGCTCTGCGCTGTGTACTGCGCGGCTCTGCGCTTTATACTGCGCGGCTCTGCGCTTTATACTGCGCGGCTCTGCGCTGTGTACTGCGCGGCTCTGCGCTGTGTACTGCGCGGCTCTGCGCTGTGTACTGCACGGCTCTGCGCTTTATACTGCGCGGCTCTGCGCTGTGTACTGCACGGCTCTGCGCTGTGTACTGCGCGGCTCTGCGCTGTGTACTGCACGGCTCTGCGCTTTAAACTGCGCGGCTCTGCGCTGTGTACTGCACGGCTCTGCGCTGTGTACTGCGCGGCTCTGCGCTTTATACTGCGCGGCTCTGCGCTGTGTACTGCGCGGCTCTGCGCTGTGTACTGCGCGGCTCTGCGCTGTGTACTGCACGGCTCTGCGCTTTATACTGCGCGGCTCTGCGCTGTGTACTGCACGGCTCTGCGCTGTGTACTGCGCGGCTCTGCGCTGTGTACTGCACGGCTCTGCGCTTTATACTGCGCGGCTCTGCGCTGTGTACTGCACGGCTCTGCGCTGTGTACTGCGCGGCTCTGCGCTGTGTACTGCGCGGCTCTGCGCTTTATACTGCGCGGCTCTGCGCTTTATACTGCGCGGCTCTGCGCTTTATACTGCGCGGCTCTGCGCTGTGTACTGCGCGGCTCTGCGCTGTGTACTGCGCGGCTCTGCGCTGTGTACTGCACGGCTCTGCGCTTTATACTGCGCGGCTCTGCGCTGTGTACTGCACGGCTCTGCGCTGTGTACTGCGCGGCTCTGCGCTGTGTACTGCACGGCTCTGCGCTTTAAACTGCGCGGCTCTGCGCTGTGTACTGCACGGCTCTGCGCTGTGTACTGCGCGGCTCTGCGCTTTATACTGCGCGGCTCTGCGCTGTGTACTGCGCGGCTCTGCGCTGTGTACTGCGCGGCTCTGCGCTGTGTACTGCACGGCTCTGCGCTTTATACTGCGCGGCTCTGCGCTGTGTACTGCACGGCTCTGCGCTGTGTACTGCGCGGCTCTGCGCTGTGTACTGCACGGCTCTGCGCTTTATACTGCGCGGCTCTGCGCTGTGTACTGCACGGCTCTGCGCTGTGTACTGCACGGCTCTGCGCTGTGTACTGCACGGCTCTGCGCTGTGTACTGCGCGGCTCTGCGCTGTGTACTGCGCGGCTCTGCGCTTTATACTGCGCGGCTCTGCGCTGTGTACTGCGCCGCTCTGCGCTGTGTACTGCGCGGCTCTGCGCTGTGTACTGCACGGCTCTGCACTGTATACTGCGTGGCTCTGCGCTGTGTACTGCGCGGCTCTGCGCTGTGTACTGCGCGGCTCTGCACTGTATACTGCGTGGCTGTGCAATATACTACGTGGACATGCATATTCTAGAATACCCGATGAGTTAGAATCGGGCCACAGTCTAATAATCATAAGACTACGGATAGTGGTTTGGAATTGTGCTGTACTGTCACTTTAAGAGCTGATATTATCTGACAAAACTTGTGACCTGGTGAGCTGATGTAGACTTCATAGGCGTTGGCATAGTAACTGTGTCTGACTGCGCATATCAATGAGCTAATCAGCCAGGTGGCAGTTATTTTTAGAAATTGCCTCAGAAACCAGCCCATTATAAACGTATAGGAAAATTTCTCCATTGAAACGCATTGAAAGACTTTTTTCAAACACAAATTGCGCAAAAACTACAAATCCGATCGACACGAAAAATACTTAGCACACCTCTCAGGAACGCTGGCTTCGAAATGACACCTCACTGGAGTCTGTGAGTTTAGCGGTTCGGGCCGCATTACGTGCGGACTGAATAATAAGAATAAGAAGAAGTTTACCACGGTGGAATAACAGTATAGTGCTTTGTTCCAAAGCACTATAATAAGAAGAAGTTTACCACGGTGGAATAACAGTATAGTGCTTTGTTCCAAAGCACTATAATAAGAAGTTTACCACGGTGGAATAACAGTATAGTGCTTTGTTCCAAAGCACTATAATAAGAAGTTTACCACGGTGGAATAACAGTATAGTGCTTTGTTCCAAAGCACTATAACTACACATAGTGTTTTGGAATTGTGCTCTACTGTCACTTTAAGAGCGGACATTATCTGACAAAACTTGTGACCTGGTGGGCTGATGTAGAGTTTATAGGCGTTGGCATAGTAACTGGGTCTCACTGCGCATATCAATGAGCCAATCAGCCGGGTGGCAGTTATTTTTAGAAATTGCCTCAGAAATCAGGCCCATTATAAACGTATTGGAAAATTTCCCTATTGAAACGCATTGAGACACTTTTTTCAAACGCAAATTGCGCCAAAACTACAAATCCGATCGACACGAAAAATACTTAGCACACCTCTCAGGAACGCTGGCTTCGAAATAACACCTCACTGGAGTCTGTGAGTTTAGCGGTTCGGGCCGCATTACGTGCGGACTGAATAATAATAATAAGAATAAGAAGTTATCCACGATGGAATAACAGTATAGTGCTTTGTTCCAAAGCACTATAATAATAAGAATAAGAAGAAGTTATCCACGATGGAATAACAGTATAGTGCTTTGTTCCAAAGCACTATAATAAGAAGTTTACCACGGTGGAATAACAGTATAGTGCTTTGTTCCAAAGCACTATAATAAGAATAAGAAGAAGTTATCCACGATGGAATAACAGTATAGTGCTTTGTTCCAAAGCACTATAATAAGAAGAAGTTATCCACGATGGAATAACAGTATAGTGCTTTGTTCCAAAGCACTATAACTAGATGGGCATTTCCTGAAGGAAATACATGGTGCTTGAACAGCGCTGCCAGCTTTACAGCAGCACTTTTCACACACGGGACCAGGGGGGCCACTTACTTTTCCACACCCGGGACCAGGGGAGCACTTACTTTTCCAAACCCGGGACCGGGGCGCACTTACTTTTGCACACGGGGCCGGGGGCGCACTTACTTTTGCACACGGGGCCGGGGGCGCACTTACTTTTGCACACGGGGCCGGGGGCGCACTTACTTTTGCACACGGGGCCGGGGGCGCACTTACTTTTGCACACGGGGCCGGGGGCGCACTTACTTTTGCACACGGGGCCGGGGGCGCACTTACTTTTGCACACGGGGCCGGGGGCGCACTTACTTTTGCACACGGGGCCGGGGGCGCACTTACTTTTGCACACGGGGCCGGGGGCGCACTTACTTTTGCACACGGGGCCGGGGGCGCACTTACTTTTGCACACGGGGCCGGGGGCGCACTTACTTTTGCACACGGGGCCGGGGGCGCACTTACTTTTGCACACGGGGCCGGGGGCGCACTTACTTTTGCACACGGGGCCGGGGGCGCACTTACTTTTGCACACGGGGCCGGGGGCGCACTTACTTTTGCACACGGGGCCGGGGGCGCACTTACTTTTGCACACGGGGCCGGGGGCGCACTTACTTTTGCACACGGGGCCGGGGGCGCACTTACTTTTGCACACGGGCCGGGGGCGCACTTACTTTTGCACACGGGGCCGGGGGCGCACTTACTTTTGCACACGGGGCCGGGGGCGCACTTACTTTTGCACACGGGGCCGGGGGCGCACTTACTTTTGCACACGGGGCCGGGGGCGCACTTACTTTTGCACTCTTACTTTTGAGGTCTCCGCCACGGTGGAGAGGCTGAAGGGGTCGATAAACTCCCTGGAACAGCGTAGAGCAGAGATCCTGGCGGGAAGCGGTCCCTTCGAGGAGAAGTTGCGCAACGAAGACCGGTTTAGGGCCATGACCGGTGGGTCTCCTGAGGGGTCAGGAGACCCCTACCAGGTGGAGAAAGAGGAGGAGGAAGATGGCGGTCCATCTGCGCCATATCCACCTGAAGGCCTGGGGAGTAACAGCACCCAGGTATCGTATAGCGGGATAGCCCGAGCAAGTGGCCCTCCCGTCGGACTCCAGTAACTCAGAGGAAAGCGGGAGCGAGGGGGAGGATGGTGGTGGTACCAGCAGTCAGGTGGGCTGCCTCATCCTGCAGCAAGTGCGGCAGATCGAGTCCCCAGCACGGTTTGGCGAGCTGTTGTTTGGGGATGAGGTCTGCGAGGATGAGGCAACCGGGAGGGGGAAAAAACGTAAGAAGGCGAAGGAGTCAGTGGTAGACAAATACGTCTACGTCCCCCTTCCCGGGGCTCCCCTGTCCCGTTGTGCGGAACCCGCTACCCACCCCGGCTTGGGCCCTGTTGTGGGTCCGCAGCGAGGGAGCGGGGAGAGGAAGGTCTGCCCGGATCGGGGCACCATGCCTGGTGGTGGTGTCTCGGATTCGGGCAGTGATATGGAGTGTGGTGCCGGCAGTGCCGGGGTTAAAGATGGTGGTGGTGCTCGGGCCAAGCCCTCTGTGGCAGGGGGGGCTGGCCCATCACCTGGTGTGCAGGCAGCCGGGGCCGCATCTCCGGCGGCGAGAGCTGGGGTGTCCGGGAAAGGGCGCGACTAAGTCTAAGTTTAAGGCACAGTGCAAGGTACTGGTCGCTCCCCTGGCGGTGTCCGTGGCCAGGTCAGGGACCCCCGTGCGCAGAGCCAGTGATGGGTCTGTGCCGGGGGCCCCGCCGCCGCTGGACGCCGAGGGGGAGTGGCCTGTGCTGAGGGGGTCAGCGGTGGTGGCGGCTGGTGCGGGAGCTATGCCCCTTGGCATCAGTACCGTGGGGGGCCCTGGGCGAACCCCGGGGTCTCCGGTGCGGGTGGCGTCGGGGGGCGTGGCTTCCCCGGCTGCGGCCCCAGTTGTCCCCTCCATGCCTGTGCCTGTGGCCCGTGAGGGGGGCGTGGCTTCCCCGAGTGTTGCCCAGCCCGCCGTGGTTGTGGCTTGCGGGGGGGGGGTGTGCCCTCCTCGGCTGTTGTCCCACCCGCCGCTGTGGTTGCGGCTGGCGGGGGGGGCACGGCCTCGGTGGTCGCGGGACCCCCCGCTGTGATCGCGGCCGGTGGTGGGGGCGTGGCCTGTGCGGCTGCGGCCCCGTCCGCCGGTGCTGTGGCCGGCGGAGGGGGAGTGGCCTCAGAGGGTCTGCCGCGGATGGCTCCGCCCACCGCAAATACGATGGCAAAAGCCGGCAAGGGGGTGCCGGGGTCCCCTGCCCACTTACCGACATCTGGTGGTGCGGGGGCTCCGGTGCTCCAGAAGACGCAGGCGCCGAGTTCTCGTGTGGAGCAGGGTTCGGAGGCAGTGTCCAGCCCTGCTCCAGGAAATAGTAAAGACAAAGAAAAAAAAAACTGCTCAGGAAGATCAGAGCTCAGGAGGTGCTGCTGCTCCTGAGTCCAGGCAGGAAATGCAGTCTGGTCTGGGCTCAGAGGCTCTTAAAGGGGCAGTGACACTCCTGGGCAAAGCAAGTGGCAGTGCGGCACAAAGCACTGTGAAGCAGTCGGGGCCCCCAGCAGGTGGAAAAGTAAATAAGAAAAACAACAATGTAAATAAAAATAACACCCGTATGAATGTGGCCGGGGTGAATGAGGATATGAATGATGGTATGGATGGTGTGCTGTGCGGTGGTGAGGGTGCGAATGGCGGTACAAATGTTGCAGGTGTGAATGGTGTGGGTGTCAGTGGCGCGGTGGTGGGTGGGGGGGAGGCTGGTCCATCTGCCCCCCCAGCCGCCCCTCCCCCCCTTTCTTTTTCGGCGGTGGTGGCTGGGGCTCCAGGGGGGTCGAGGGGTGCTCAGGGGGTTCCTCGGGGGGTCTCCTCGCCTCTGGGTTCCGGGGACGGCGTTTTGCAGCGCCGTTTCCTGGAGGCCCTAAAAAACGGAGAGATGTCAATCATGGTAGAGGGAAGAGAGGTGGACCTGTCTTTCTGGCTGCAGAGACACGGCCTAGCCACCTTCCAAGATAGAAGGGAGGGGGAAACCGTATGGTCCCTCCCGACAGCCGGGCAGGGGGTGGCGAGGAGGAATGTAGTCCGTCTTCGCTGGAGGGGCAGTGAAGCTTGCCCACCCAGGAGTAGGGTGGTGGAGCTCCTCCTGAAGATGGGCTTTGGGGCGGTTGACATCTTTGCCCTAATTCATCCTGCGGCCACCCTCTTCTTTGACATCAGTTTCGTGCGGCCGGAGGGGCTTGAGCTCTTCTGGTCAAATTACGAGCTGGTGAAGGGGGAGCCCGGCTGGCGAGACTTCGCTGTACAAGCGGTGTCTCGCCAAAATGGCGTGAAGAAAGTGACCGTGGTGACTTGTAACGAGTCACTTTCTGGGGTGGACATCTTGACGTGGCTTTCCCGCTATGGGGAAGTCACGGACGTCCCCCAAAAAAACCGGGACGAATTTGGCATTTGGTCAGGGGGCTGGACCTTCATGATGAAGTTGAAGGTCTCAGGGGGTACTGTCACCCACATCCCTTCCTCGGCGTTCATAGGAAGGGACCGGAACCTGGTCTTCTACCAGGGGCAGCCGAAGGTCTGTCACAGGTGCGGTGATCCCCGCCACTTCAGCGCAAGCTGCAAGGTGCAGAAATGTGCCTTGTGTGGCGGGGTAGGCCATCTCGCTGCATCCTGTAAGGATATTCGGTGTAACCTGTGTGGTGATCTGGGTCACCCGTACAGCCGCTGCCCTCGCTCTTTCTCCAATGCTGCTGCTGGCCGGGTGGGGGGAGGCCGTGAGGGGGAAACCTCTGGCGGTTCAACCTCTGCCGTGGTAGGCGGTGGTAGCGGGGGAGGGGCTGAGGGGCCAGTGAGGAGAGACAAAGCCCGAGGTCAAGCTCGAGGTCCTGCCTACCAGAGGAGGCAGGTGGTGCGCCATGAGGATGTCTGCTCCCCCCTCTGAGGCATCGGCTGTTGTCACTGAGGCCCCGAGGGAGGCGGAGGTGTGCGAGGAGATCAGGAGGATGGAGAGGGAGGACAACAGGGCTGACTCCGACAACTCCTCCCAGTATGAAAGTGTGGATGAGGAGGTCACGGATCAGCCGACAATAAAACAGGGCGAAAAACATTGTACCAAAATAGGGGGGAAGAAGAAAAAGAAGGTTGCTAAGCCTTCTGGTCCTTCGCCCCCTCCCCTGACCGTAGATGTGCCAACGGAAGGGCTCATCGGCTCCCCTCTGATTGCCCTCTCCAACCGGTTCCAAGCCCTCGAGGACTCTGCTGAGCCGGAGGTCGAGGGTGAGGGGCCGGGGGCGGCACCTGGGGGGCTTTCGGGGGGTTGCGCAGTCTGTCCTCCGGGGGACGTTGTTTCCTCTGGGGGGGGGACTGACCCGGAACCCAGAGGCGAGGACACCACCAAAATGGACACCTCGTCATCCTTAAAGAGGAAAAATATGTCTGGTACTGTCCCTTCTTCGGGGGGGGAAAAGTGAGGATGATGGGGTGGGGAAGAAGAAGGCCGTCTAACTTGATCACCCATGATGGCGGAACTCACCCCGTTGACTCTGGCGTCGATTAATGTCGCCAGCATAAAGTCTGATGCGGCTAGATTTGCGGCCTTCGATTTTTTCACCCGAATTGAGGCTGAAATTTTGTTTTTGCAGGAGACCAGACTAACGGACATGGGGGTCATCCACAAAGCTAAAAAGGAGTGGAGGTGTGGGCCCTCATACTGGTCTCTTGCGGCCGAGCCATATAGCGGGGTGGCGGTCCTTTTTAAGACCGCTGAGGTGGAATGCCGACGGGTTATTGAGATAGAAATGGGAAGGTGCCTGGTCTTAGACATCTTCATGAGGGGACAGGAGCTTCGGCTCATAAACATCTACGGCCCACAGTCTAAGTGGGACCGTAAATGTCTCTTCATGAAGATCAAGCCCTTTCTTTTTACGAGCCGGCAGGTGGTCTTCGGTGGGGATTTCAACACCATTACGAGATCCCGTGATAGGGGGGGTCCCGGAGGCCGCCTGGCTTATGATACCATAGCCCTAAATAGTCTAGCTAGTGAAGCTCGCCTGGTGGATGTCCACATACGGCACACCCCAGGTCACGGGGGTTTCACCTTTCATAGAGGTAGCAGTAGGTCTAGAATAGACTGGTTTTTTTTGAAGGAGGATGCCATCTTTTCCGCAGTGTCCGCCGTTGAGGTGGAGTTCTCCGATCACTGTTTAATTTTCTTTTCTCTGAATGTTACAGAGACCCCCCGGATGGGAAGAGGGCTGTGGAAGCTAAATTCATCCCTTCTGGAAGAGGCGGAGGTGAGACAATCCTTTGAGGCTTTTCTTCAGAGCCAGGTACCACTTTTGGATCTCTGTAGTACTAAGTCTGAGTGGTGGGAGATCTTCAAGAAAAGGGTGGCGGGGTTCTTCCGTCAGCTCTCGAGCCTCAGAAGCCTGAACAGGCATCGCTTGTATCGGGACCTGAGGAGGAAACTCGAGCAGCTCGTCTCGACTGGAGGTGACCGAGAGGAAATCTCCAGAGTGAAATCTTTGCTCAAGGGGTGTCAGTATGATAGGCACGCATCTTTAGTTTTTGAGAGGGACTTCGGGAAGTACCGCTCGCCCGACCCTTACAGAAACTGTAAGATGTCAGTGAATTGTAAGGTGGTGACAGGACTGATCGACAGTACGGGTTCCCTGAACAGATCCAAATCAGGGATCCTGGAGGTGGTCAGGTCCTTTTACTCACGCCTCTTGAGGAAGAGGGATCTGGATCGAGATGGGATGTCGGCTTTCCTGGCTGAAACTGTTCCTGAGCCAGGAGATGACCCCTCTCTTCATGTTTTGGCCGAGGTAATCAGGGAAGAGGAAGTGAGACTGGCCATTGATGGGCTCCGGCCCAAAAAATCGCCAGGTCCGGATGGCTTAACATCCGAGTTTTACAAGACTTTTAGGGACTCCTTGGTCCCCCTCTTGACTGAGGTGTTTAATGAGTGCCTCTCCTCGGGTGCTCTTCTCGTTTCAATGAGGAAGTCAGCCCTGATTATCTTGTCAAAGGGTAAGGACCCGTCCCGTATCGAGAACTAGCGTCCCATAGCGCTCCTCGATACGGACCGAAAGATTCTGGCAAAGGTGTTGTTTAATTGGCTGGTGAAGTTTGCACCCCGGCTCCTTTCGGGGGCTCAGCACTGTTCTGTTCCAGGCCACAGTACTTTTAGTGCTGTGCTCGGTGTCCGAGAGGCAGTGGAGCAGGGCATTGCGGGTCGCTGGAAGGGGTACTTGCTGTCCTTAGACCAGGCAAAGGCTTTTGACCGGGTGGATCATGAGTACCTCTGGTCTGTCCTTCTGAGGTATGGTCTGCCGGGGAGGTTTGTCAATTGGTTAAAGACCTTGTATGAGGGGGCTGAGACTTTCCCGCTCGTGAATGGTTGGGTTGGTCACTCTTTTGAGGTGAGCTCCGGGGTCCGTCAGGGCTGTCCTCTGAGCCCACTTTTATACGTGTTCGCGATCGATCCCTTCTTAAGGAGGGTAAATCGTGGACCGTTGGTGGGAGTCGGGATGGACCGGGCGGAGCCGGGGGCCACTCTGAGGGTGGTGGCGTACGCCGATGACGTCTCCCTTTTTGTATCCTCGAGAGAGGAGGCGGATTGGGTCATGTCTGAGGTCGTGCGCTACTCGGAGGCTTCCGGGTCCATGATCAACCGGGAAAAGTGCGAGAGTCTCTGGCTTGGAGGGGGAGATCCAAGTTTTGATCTCCCGGACACCCTTCCAGGGCCCCAGTCCTCCGCTAAGATCTTAGGCATCAATTTTGGCCCAGGGGACTATCCCCAACAAAATTGGGAAGGCAGGCTCAAGATTGCCGCCCAGAAGGTGGACCAGTGGAAGGGTTGGTCTTTAACCCTGAGAGAAAGGGTCAGCTTGGCCAAGGGTTATTTGCTTCCTTTGTTAATTTACTTGGGCAGTGTCTGCATCTTGCCGGAATCTCTCTGGACACGGGTCTATAGCCTGTTCTTCCAACTGTTATGGGGGAACAGGCTTAACCTAATCAAGAGGGAGGTCACGTACCGCACGAGGAGACTAGGTGGGTTGGGTATGGTCAACCCAGTGGTGTTCTTAGTGAACACCTTTCTTAAGACCAACATTGCCAACCTCTGGACAGAGAGGGCTCCTCCGTGGGTATTCTCCTGCAGGGGATGGTTTCGGCCTTTCTTCCAGGAATGGGAGACAGGAGGGCAGGTGAAGGACCTACGAACACCACATGGACATCTCCCGGCTTATGCTACCCCGGCTCTGAAGGTGATCCGCCGGTGGGGTCTGGGAATGTGGGAAATCAGGACCATGTCGAGGAAATCCCTTGACAGTAGGGTCCTGTTGACCCATTTCCAGAAGCCCCTGGTGCTCAGAGATTGCCCAGGCCGGGATCTGGAGGGGGGGCTCGGGTTGTTAAATTCTTCACGGATCCCCTCGAAGTTTTGGGACTTGGCCTGGCGCTGCTTCCACGGGAGGCTGTATGTGAGGGACAATCTGAAGTACAGGAACTCTGATGATCGGGGTTGTCCCCGTGAAGAGTGTGGCGACATGCTGGAAAGCATGGAGCACTTCCTCCTTCAGTGTCCCTTTAATGCAGGGGTCTATAACCGGGTGGGTGCTTCCATAGGCTGGCCTAGGCTGGCATCCCTTTCCTATCCGGAGTGGGCTTATGGGGCATTCAGATCCCTTGGTGGCCGAGATCGGGGCACTTTATTCCTAGTTAGTGTAGTTGTTAGGTTCTACACCTGGAATGCATGGTGCCTAGTTTCAATACAGCATAAAACCCTCCCCCGGGATGAGGTGGTTAGTAACATCTTGGGTGACCTGGGTAAGGTGCGCTCTTTGGAGTTCGGGAGGCTGGGTGCGAGGAGGGCCTCTTGGCTTTGGAGGGGTCTCTCCTTTTAATACGTACCCGAGGGAAAGCTTGGTTGAGTAATTAGGGGCTTCCTAGGTTTTGGGAGGCTGGGTGGGAAGAGGGCCTCTTCACTTTTGGAGGGGTTTCTCTTCTTACTCTAGGGACAGATTGGTTGTGTGACTGGGAGAGGGAAAGATAAGGTGGTGTGGGGTGTTGAGGGACAGTTATATAGGGATAGATAGGGACAGGGAGGGACAGTCTAGGGATAGGTAGATAGTTAGTATTGTTAAGTTAGGTAGAGTAGGGATAGGTAGGGGCATGTAGGGACAGTTAGGGTCAGCTTTTTGAGGGACAGTTTTAGTTGAGTAGGGACAGGGTGTTTGTGTTGGTGTTAGGGTCAGGGCCTCTTCAGACTCCTATTCCCTTGTGGTGGGCTGATGTGTGGCACGCTTAGCCTTTTTGTTTTGTTCTGGTAGAATTAATGGATATCGGGCTTGAAGGTGCCGAACTTGGGCCTTACAGGTTAAAAGCTGTTGTTTTGGTATTGTGGTATTTTGATGTTGTGTTAGTAAAGTTATGATCTGTAAATAAAATTTTTGTATGTCTGTATTTTATCTTGTGGTATGTATAGTTAGTATGTTGTGGGGGGTGTAGTTTAGGTTGGGTGGGGGGTGTTTGTTGGGGGGTTGCATAAAAAAGAAGGGCATATGGACCCTGGAAACAATATAAGGGCATGGAAACTTTCATGGACCTGGGGGAAAAAAGTGTGGTGTATTTTTCAGAGGGCATGAACTTGCATGGACCCGTGGTGGCAGTGTGGGTGGAGGGAAAAAAATAAATAAATAAATAAAAATAAAAAATAAAAATAAATAAATAAATAAAAAAATAAAAAAAGAATTTGCTGTGTTTAGAGTGTTATAGACTGTTATAGAGTGTTAAGTTTGTATAGCTAGGTTGGCCTTTTCTTTTATTTTTTGGGCAGCATGGGCCAGATTTTCTTTTCTAGTTTTATATGTATATATGTAATTAAATAGTGGGGAGTGTGAGTGTATGTGTGAGTGTATGTGCGAATGAGTTTTTCTTTACTTTATATTTGTCTATTGGTTAGGAAAAATGGATGTGATGATTTTCCTGCTGGGGGTTTCCTAAAGCTGCGAAGTTAAGAGACTCTTTTTTTCCCACGCCTCTTAGACTTCTTAAATGCTGGTTTTATTTTTGTAAGATATGTTGTGTATTTCTGTTTTTGTTTGTGTTTTGTATTTTTTATAAATAAAAGAGTTCCTGAAGGAACTACAGATAGTGCTTTGGAATGGTGCCCGGGCTGCCCCTGCAAGACTTTCACACTTGGGTGCCCCTCAGGCGCTGGTTTGGTAGTTGTAGCCCCTCAGGGTTGAGGCCACTCTGGGTCCGATTTGGTGGGCCGGGTCACTCTGGGTCCGATTTGGTGTGCCGGGTCACTCTGGGTCCGATTTGGTGGGCCGGGTCACTCTGGGTCCGATTTGGTGGGCCGGGTCACTCTGGGTCCGATTTGGTGGCCCGGGTCACTCTGGGTCCGATTTGGTGGGCCGGGTCACTCTGGGTCCGATTTGGTGGCTCGGGTCACTCTGGGTCCGATTTGGTGGCCCGGGTCACTCTGGGTCCGATTTGGTGGCCCGGGTCACTCTGGGTCCGATTTGGTGGCCCGGGTCACTCTGGGTCCGATTTGGTGGCCCGGGTCACTCTGGGTCCGATTTGGTGGCCCGGGTCACGCTGGGCCCGATTTGGTGGGCCGGGTCACTCTGGGTCCGATTTGGTGGGCCGGGTCACTCTGGGTCCGATTTGGTGGCCCGAGTCACTCTGGGTTCGATTTGGTGGGCCGGGTCTCTCTGGGTCCGATTTGGTGGGCCGGTTCACTCTGGGTCCGATTTGGTGGGCCGGGTCACTCTGAGTCCGATTTGGTGGGCCGGGTCACTCTGGGTCCGATTTGGTGGGCCGGGTCACTCTGGGTCCGATTTGGTGGGCCGGGTCTCTCTGGGTCCGATTTGGTGGGCCGGGTCACTCTGGGTCCGATTTGGTGGGCCGGGTCACTCTGAGTCCGATTTGGTGGGCCGGGTCACTCTGGGTCCGATTTGGTGGGCCGGGTCACTCTGGGTCCGATTTGGTGGGCCGGGTCACTCTGGGTCCGATTTGGTGGGCCGGGTCACTCTGGGTCCGATTTGGTGGGCCGGGTCACTCTGGGTCCGATTTGGTGGGCCGGGTCACTCTGGGTCCGATTTGGTGGGCCGGGTCACTCTGGGTCCGATTTGGCGGGCCGGGTCACTCTGGGTCCGATTTGGCGGGCCGGGTCACTCTGGGTCCGATTTGGCGGGCTGGGTCACTCTGGGTCCGATTTGGCGGGCCGGGTCACTCTGGGTTCGATTTGGCGGGCGGCGCCACTCTGGGTCCGATTTGGCGGGCGGCGCCACTCTGGGTCCGATTTGGCGGGCGGCGCCACTCTGGGTCCGATTTGGCGGCCCGGGTCACTCTGGGTCCGATTTGGCGGGCGGCGCCACTCTGGGTCCGATTTGGTGGGCGGCGCCACTCTGGGTCCGATTTGGCGGGCGGTGCCACTCTGGGTCCGATTTGGCGGGCGGCGCCACTCTGGGTCCGATTTGGCGGGCGGCGCCACTCTGGGTCCGATTTGGCGGGCGGCGCCACTCTGGGTCCGATTTGGCGGGCGGCGCCACTCTGGGTCCGATTTGGCGGCCCGGGTCACTCTGGGTCCGATTTGGCGGCCCGGGTCACTCTGGGTCCGATTTGGCGGCCCGGGTCACTCTGGGTCCGATTTGGTGGCCCGGGTCACTCTGGGTCCGATTTGGCGAGCGGCGCCACTCTGGGTCCGATTTTGCGGGCGGCGCCACTCTGGGTCCGATTTGGCGGGCGGCGCCTCTCTGGGTCCGATTTGGCGGGCGGCGCCACTCTTGGTCCAATTTGGCGGGCGGCGCCACTCTGGGTCCGATTTGGCGGGCGGCGCCACTCTGGGTCCGATTTGGCGGGCGGCGCCACTCTGGGTCCGATTTGGCGGGCGGCGCCACTCTGGGTCCGATTTGGCGGGCGGCGCCACTCTGGGTCCGATTTGGCGGGCGGCGCCACTCTGGGTCCGATTTGGCGGGCGGCGCCACTCTGGGTCCGATTTGGCGGGCGGCGCCACTCTGGGTCCGACTTGACGGGCGGCGCCACTCTGGGTCCGATTTGGCGGGCGGGGGCACTCTGGGTCCGATTTGGCAAGCGGGGGTACTCTGGTCCGATTTGGTGGGCTGGGTCCGATTTGGTGAGCGGGGCAATAATGATAAGACTACAGATAGTGCTTTGTAATTGTGCTGTACTGTCACTTTAAGAGCTGATATTATCTGACAAAACTTGTGACCTGGTGGGCTGGTAGAGTTTATAGGCGTTGGCATAGTAATTGGGTCTCACTGCGCATATCAATGAGGTAATCAGCCAGGTGGCAGTTATTTTTAGAAATTGCCTCAGAAATCAGGCCCATTATAAACGTATTGGAAAATTTCCCTATTGAAATGCATTGAGACACTTTTTTCAAACGCAAATTGCGCCAAAACTACAAATCCGATCGACACGAAAAATACTTAGCACACCTCTCAGGAACGCTGGCTTCGAAATAACACCTCACTGGAGTCTGTGAGTTTAGCGGTTCGGGCCGCATTACGTGCGGACTGAATAATAATAATAAGAATAAGAAGTTTACCACGGTGGAATAACAGTATAGTGCTTTGTTCCAAAGCACTATAACTAGATGGGTATTTCCTGAAGGAACTACAGATAGTGCTTTGGAATGGTGCCCGGGCTGCCCCTGCAAGACTTTCACACTTGGGTGCCCCTCAGGCGCTGGCTTGGTAGTTGTAGCCCCTAAAGGGGTGAGGCCACTCTGGGTCCGATTTGGCGGGCGGCGCCACTCTGGGTCCGATTTAGCGGGCTGGGTCACTCTGGGTCCGATTTGGCGGCCCGGGTCACTCTGGGTCCGATTTGGCGGCCCGGGTCACTCTGGGTCCGATTTGGTGGGCCGGGTCACTCTGGATCCGATTTGGTGGGCCGGGTCATTCTGGGTCCGATTTGGTGGCCCGGGTCACTCTGGGTCCGATTTCGTGGCCCGGGTCACTCTGGGTCCGATTTGGTGGCCCGGTTCACTCTGGGTCCGATTTGGTGGCCCGGGTCACTCTGGGTCCGATTTGGTGGCCCGGGTCACTCTGGGTCCGATTTGGTGGCCCGGGTCTCTCTGGGTCCGATTTGGTGGCCCGGGTCACTCTGGGTCCGATTTGGTGGCCCGGGTCACTCTTGGTCCGATTTTTTGGCCCGGGTCACTCTGGGTCCGATTTGGTGGCCCGGGTCACTCTGGGTCCGATTTGGTGGCCCGGGTCACTCTGGGTTTGATTTGGTGGCCCGGGTCACTCTGGGTTTGATTTGGTGGCCCGGGTCATTCTGGGTCCGATTTGGTGGGCCGGGTCATTCTGGGTCCGATTTGGTGGGCCGGGTCACTGTGGGTCCGATTTGGTGGCCCGGGTCACTCTGGGTCCGATTTGGTGGCCCGGGTCACTCTGGGTCCGATTTGGTGGCCCGGGTCACTCTGGGTCCGATTTGGTGGGCCGGGTCACTCTGGGTCCGATTTGGTGGGCCGGGTCACTCTGGGTCCGATTTGGTGGGCCGGGTCACTCTGACTGACAGCAGGATAAGGGAATGGCTGATAACAGAGAATAGACTGACAGCAGGACAAGGGAATGGCTGATAACAGAGAGAAATAGACTGACAGCAGGACAAGGGAATGGCTGATAACAGAGAATAGACTGACAGCAGGACAGGGGAATTGCTGATAACAGAGAGAAATAGACTGACAGCAGGACGGGGAATGGCTGATAACAGAGAGAATAGACTGACAGCAGGACAGGGGAATGGCTGATAACAGAGAAAAATAGACTGACAGCAGTACGGGGAATGGCTGATAACAGAGAGAAATAGACTGACAGCAGGACGGGGAATGGCTGATAACAGAGAGAATAGACTGACAGCAGGACAGGGGAATGGCTGATATCATAGAGAATAGACTGACAGCAGGACGGGGAATGGCTGATAACAGAGAATAGACTGACAGCAGGACAAGGGAATGGCTGATAACAGAGAGAATAGACTGACAGCAGGACGGGGAATGGCTGATAACAGAGAATAGACTGACAGCAGGACAAGGGAATGGCTGATAACAGAGAGAATAGACTGACAGCAGGACAGGGGAATTGCTGATAACAGAGAGAAATAGACTGACAGCAGGACGGGGAATGGCTGATAACAGAGAGAATAGACTGACAGCAGGACAGGGGAATGGCTGATAACAGAAAAATAGACTGACAGCAGTATGGGGAATGGCTGATAACAGAGAGAAATAGACTGACAGCAGGACGGGGAATGGCTGATAACAGAGAGAATAGACTGACAGCAGGACAGGGGAATGGCTGATAACAGAGAGAATAGACTGACAGCAGGACAGGGAATGGCTGATAACAGAGAGAATAGACTGACAGCAGGACAGGGGAATGGCTGATAACAGAGAGAAATAGACTGACAGCAGTACGGGGAATGGCTGATAACAGAGAGAAATAGACTGACAGCAGGATGGGGAATGGCTGATAACAGAGAGAATAGACTGACAGCAGGACAGGGGAATGGCTGATAACAGAGAGAATAGACTGACAGCAGGACGGGGAATGGCTGATAACAGAGAGAATAGACTGACAGCAGGACAGGGGAATGGCTGATAACAGAGAGAAATAGACTGACAGCAGTACGGGGAATGGCTGATAACAGAGAGAATAGACTGACAGCAGGACAGGGGAATGGCTGATAACAGAGAGAATAGACTGACAGCAGGACAGGGGAATGGCTGATAACAGAGAGAAATTGACAGCAGTACGGGGAATGGCTGATAACAGAGAGAAATAGATGGGTATTTCCTGAAGGAACTACAGATAGTGCTTTGGAATGGTGCCCGGGTTGCCCCAGCAAGACTTTCACACTTGGGTGCCCCTCAGGCGCTGGTTTGGTAGTTGTAGCCACTCTGGGTCCGATTTGGTGGGTGGGGCCCCTCAGGGGCTGATTTGGTGGGCGCTGTATGCTGCGGGGCTCTGCGCTGTATGCTGCGGGGCTCTGCGCTGTATGCTGCGGGGCTCTGCGCTGTATGCTGCGGGGCTCTGCGCTGTATGCTGCGGGGCACTGCGCTGTATGCTGCGGGGAACTGCGCTGTATGCTGCGCGGCTCTGCACTGTATGCTGCGCGGCTCTGCGCTGTATGCTGCGGGGCTCCGCGCTGTATGCTGCACGGCTCCGCGCTGTATTCTGCGTGGCTCTGCGCTGTATAATGCGCGGCTCTGCGCTGTATGCTGCGCGGCTCTGCGCTGTATACTGTGGGGCTCTGCGCTGTATGCTGCGGGGCTCTGCGCTGTATGCTGCGTGGCTCTGCGCGGTATAATGCGCGGCTCTGCGCTGTATACTGCGCGGCTCTGCGCTGTATGCTGCGCGGCTCTGCGCTGTATACTGTGGAGCTCTGCGCTGTATGCTGCGCGGCTCCGCGCTGTATGCTGCGTGGCTCTGCGCTGTATAATGCGCGGCTCTGCGCTGTGTACTGTAATAATAATAAGACTGCAGATAGTGCTTTGAAATTGTGCTGTGCTGTCACTTTAAGAGCTGATATTATCTGGCAAAACTGTGCTGGTGTGGTCATGTACAGTTCGCAGGCGTTGGCATAGTAACTGGGCCTGACTGCGCATATCAATGAGCTAATCAGCCAGGTGGCAGGTGGCAGGTGGCAGGTACATTTCAAATTGCCTCAGAAACCCGGCCATTATAACCTATGGGAAAATTTCCCTATTGAAATGCATTACAATGAGGGGAAAAAACATTTTCAAACGCAAATTGCGCCAAAACTACAAATCCGATCGACACGAAAAATATTTAGCACACCTCTTGGGGACGCTGGCTTCGAAATGACACCTCACTGGAGTCTGTGAGTGAAGCGGTTCGGGCCGCATTACGTGCGGACTGAATAATAATAAGAACTAGATGGGTATTTCCTGAAGGAACTACAGATAGTGCTTTGGAATGGTGCCCGGGCTGCCCCTGCAAGACTTTCACACTTGGGTGCCCCTCAGGCGCTGGTTTGGTAGTTGTAGCCCCTCAGGGTTGAGGCCACTCTGGATCCGATTTGGTGGGTGGGGTCACACTGGGTCCAATTTGGTGGGCGGGGCCACTCTGGGTCCAATTTGGTGGGCGGGGTAACTCTGGGTCCGATTTGGCGGGCGGAGCCACTCTGGGTCCGATTTGGCGGGCGGCGCCACTCTGGGTCCGATTTGGCGGGCGGCGCCACTCTGGGTCCGATTTGGCGGGCGGCGCCACTCTGGGTCCGATTTGGCGGGCGGCGCCACTCTGGTTCCGATTTGGCGGGCGGCGCCACTCTGGGTCCGATTTGGCGGGCGGCGCCACTCTGGGTCCGATTTGGCGGGCGGCGCCACTCTGGGTCCGATTTGGCGGGCGGCGCCACTCTGGGTCCGATTTCGCGGGCGGGGTCACTCTGGGTCCGATTTGGCGGGCGGGGTCACTCTGGGTCCGATTTGGTGGGCGGGGTCACTCTGGGTCCGATTTGGCGGGCGGGGTCACTCTGGGTCCAATTTGGTGGGCGGGGTCACTCTGGGTCCGATTTGGTGGGAGGGGTCACTCTGGGTCCGATTTGGTGGACGGGGTCACTCTATGTCCGATTTGGTGGGCGGGGTCACTTTGGGTCCGATTTGGTGGGTGGGGTCACTCTGGGTCCGATTTGGTGGGCGGGGTCACTCTGGGTCCGATTTGGTGGGCGGGGTCACTCTGGGTCCGATTTGGTGGGCGGGATCACTCTGGGTCCGATTTGGTGGGCGGGGTCATTCTGGGTCCGATTTGGTGGGCGGGGTCACTCTGGGTCCGATTTGGCGGGCGGCGCCACTCTGGGTCCAATTTGGCGGGCGGCGCCACTCTGGGTCCGATTTGGTGGGCGGCGCCACTCTGGGTCCGATTTGGCGAGCGGCGCCACTCTGGGTCCGACTTGGCGGGCGGCGCCACTCTGGGTCCGACTTGGCGGGCGGTGCCACTCTGGGTCCGATTTGGCGGGTGGCGCCACTTTGGGTCCGACTTGACGGGCGGCGCCAATCTGGGTCCGATTTGGCGGGCGGCGCCACTTTGGGTCCGATTTGGCGGGCGGCGCCACTCTGGGTCCGATTTGCCGGGCGGCACCACTCTGGGTCCGACTTGGCGGGCGGCACCACTCTGGGTCCGACTTGGCGGGCGGCGCCAATCTGGGTCCGATTTGGCGGGCGGCGCCACTTTGGGTCCGATTTGGCGGGCGGCGCCACTCTGGGTCCGATTTGCCGGGCGGCACCACTCTGGGTCCGATTTGGCGGGCGGCGCCACTCTGGGTCCGATTTGGCGGGCGGCACCACTCTGGGTCCGATTTGGTGGGCCGGGTCACTCTGGGTCCGATTTGGTGGGCCGGGTCACTCTGGGTCCGATTTGGTGGGCCGGGTCACCCTGGGTCCGATTTGGTGGCCCGGGTCACTCTGGGTCCGATTTGGTGGGCCGGGTCACTCTGGGTCCGATTTGGTGGGCCGGGTCACTCTGGGTCCGATTTGGTGGCCCGGGTCACTCTGGGTCCGATTTGGTGGGCCGGGTCACTCTGGGTCCGATTTGGTGGCCCGGGTCACTCTGGGTCCGATTTGGTGGCCCGGGTCACTCTGGGTCCGATTTGGTGGCCCGGGTCACTCTGGGTCCGATTTGGTGGCCCGGGTCACGCTGGGTCCGATTTGGTGGGCCGGGTCACTCTGGGTCCGATTTGGTGGGCCGGGTCACTCTGGGTCCGATTTGGTGGGCCGGGTCACTCTGGGTCCGATTTGGTGGGCCGGGTCTCTCTGGGTCCGATTTGGTGGGCCGGGTCACTCTGGGTCCGATTTGGTGGGCCGGGTCACTCTGAGTCCGATTTGGTGGGCCGGGTCACTCTGGGTCCGATTTGGTGGGCTTGGTCACTCTGGGTCCGATTTGGTGGGCCGGGTCACTCTGGGTCCGATTTGGTGGGCCGGGTCACTCTGGGTCCGATTTGGTGGGCCGGGTCACTCTGGGTCCGATTTGGTGGGCCGGGTCACTCTGGGTCCGATTTGGTGGGCCGGGTCACTCTGGGTCCGATTTGGTGGCCCGGGTCACTCTGGGTCCGATTTGGTGGGCCGGGTCACTCTGGGTCCGATTTGGTGGGCCGGGTCACTCTGGGTCCGATTTGGTGGCCCGGGTCACTCTGGGTCCGATTTGGTGGCCCGGGTCACTCTGGGTCCGATTTGGTGGGCCGGGTCACTCTGGGTCCGATTTGGTGGCCCGGGTCACTCTGGGTCCGATTTGGTGGCCCGAGTCACTCTGGGTCCGATTTGGTGGCCCGGGTCACTCTGGGTCCGATTTGGTGGGCCGGGTCACTCTGGGTCCGATTTGGCGGGCGGCGCCACACTGGGTCCGATTTGGCGGGCGGCGCCACTCTGGGTCCGATTTGGCGGGCGGCGCCACTCTGGGTCCGATTTGGCGGGCGGCGCCACTCTGGGTCCGATTTGGCGGGCGGCGCCACTCTGGGTCCGATTTGGCGGGCGGCGCCACTCTGGGTCCGATTTGGCGGGCGGCGCCACTCTGGGTCCGATTTGGCGGGCGGCGCCACTCTGGGTCCGATTTGGCGGGCGGCGCCACTCTGGATCCGATTTGGCGGGCGGCGCCACTCTGGGTCCGATATGGCGGGCGGCGCCACTCTGGGTCCGATTTGGCGGGCGGCGCCACTCTGGGTCCGATTTGGCGGGCGGCGCCACTCTGGGTCCGATTTGGCGGGCGGCGCCACTCTGGGTCCGATTTGGCGGGCGGCACCACTCTGGGTCCGATTTGGCGGGCGGCGCCATTCTGGGTTTGATTTGGCGGGCGGCGCCACTCTGGGTCCGATTTGGCGGGCGGCACCACTCTGGGTCCGATTTGGCGGGCGGCGCCACTCTGGGTCCGATTTGGCGGGCGGCGCCACTCTGGGTCCGATTTGGCGGGCGGCGCCACTCTGGATCCGATTTGGCGGGCGGCGCCACTCTGGGTCCGATTTGGTGAGCGGGGCAATAATTATAATAAGACTACAGATAGTGCTTTGAAATTGTGCTGTGCTATCACTTTAAGAGCTGATATTATCTGGCAAAACTGTGCTGGGGTCATGTACAGTTCGCAGGCGTTGGCATAGTAACTGGGCCTGACTGCACATATCAATGAGCTAATCAGCCAGGTGGCAGGTACATTTCAAATTGCCTCAGAAACCCGGCCATTATAACCTATGGGAATATTTCCCTATTGAAATGCATTACAATGAGGAGAAAAAACATTTTCAAACGCAAATTGCGCCAAAACTACAAATCCGATCGACACGAAAAATACTTAGCACACCTCTTGGGGACGCTGGCTTCGAAATGACACCTCACTGGAGTCTGTGAGTGAAGCGGTTCGGGCCGCATTACGTGTGGACTGAATAATAATAATAACTAGATGGGTATTTCCTGAAGGAACTACAGATAGTGCTTTGGAATGGTGCCCGGGCTGCCCCTGCAAGACTTTCACACTTGGGTGCCCCTCAGGCGCTGGTTTGGTAGTTGTAGCCCCTCAGGGTTGAGGCTTGGTGGGCCGGGTCACTCTGGGTCCGATTTGGTGGGCCGGGTCACTCTGGGTCCGATTTGGTGGGCCGGGTCACTCTGGGTCCGATTTGGCGGGCGGCGCCACTCTGGGTCCGATTTGGCGGGCGGCGCCACTCTGGGTCCGATTTGGCGGGCGGCGCCACTCTGGGTCCGATTTGGCGGGCGGCGCCACTCTGGGTCCGACTTGACGGGCGGCGCCACTCTGGGTCCGATTTGGCGGGCGGGGGCACTCTGGGTCCGATTTGGCAAGCGGGGGCACTCTCGTCCGATTTGGTGGGCTGGGTCCGATTTGGTGAGCGGGGCAATAATGATAAGACTACAGATAGTGCTTTGTAATTGTGCTGTACTGTCACTTTAAGAGCTGATATTATCTGACAAAACTTGTGACCTGGTGGGCTGGTAGAGTTTATAGGCGTTGGCATAGTAACTGGGTCTCACTGCGCATATCAATGAGGTAATCAGCCAGGTGGCAGTTATTTTTAGAAATTGCCTCAGAAATCAGGCCCATTATAAACGTATTGGAAAATTTCCCTATTGAAATGCATTGAGACACTTTTTTCAAACGCAAATTGCGCCAAAACTACAAATCCGATCGACACGAAAAATACTTAGCACACCTCTCAGGAACGCTGGCTTCGAAATGACACCTCACTGGAGTCTGTGAGTTTAGCGGTTCGGGCCGCATTACGTGCGGACTGAATAATAATAATAAGAATAAGAAGTTTACCACGGTGGAATAACAGTATAGTGCTTTGTTCCAAAGCACTATAATAAGAAGTTTACCACGGTGGAATAACAGTATAGTGCTTTGTTCCAAAGCACTATAATAAGACTACAGATAGTGCTTTGAAATTGTGCTGTGCTATCACTTTAAGAGCTGATATTATCTGGCAAAACTGTGCTGGGGTCATGTACAGTTCGCAGGCGTTGGCATAGTAACTGGGCCTGACTGCACATATCAATGAGCTAATCAGCCAGGTGGCAGGTACATTTCAAATTGCCTCAGAAACCCAGCCATTATAACCTATGGGAATATTTCCCTATTGAAATGCATTACAATGAGGAGAAAAAACATTTTCAAACGCAAATTGCGCCAAAACTACAAATCCGATCGACACGAAAAATACTTAGCACACCTCTTGGGGACGCTGGCTTCGAAATGACACCTCACTGGAGTCTGTGAGTGAAGCGGTTCGGGCCGCATTACGTGCGGACTGAATAATAATAATAACTAGATGGGTATTTCCTGAAGGAACTACAGATAGTGCTTTGGAATGGTGCCCGGGCTGCCCCTGCAAGACTTTCACACTTGGGTGCCCCTCAGGCGCTGGTTTGGTAGTTGTAGCCCCTCAGGGTTGAGGCTTGGTGGGCCGGGTCACTCTGGGTCCGATTTGGTGGGCCGGGTCACTCTGGATCTGATTTGGTGGGCCGGGTCATTCTGGGTCCGATTTGGTGGCCCGGGTCACTCTGGGTCCGATTTCGTGGCCCGGGTCACTCTGGGTCCGATTTGGTGGCCCGGTTCACTCTGGGTCCGATTTGGTGGCCCGGGTCACTCTGGGTCCGATTTGGTGGCCCGGGTCACTCTGGGTCCGATTTGGTGGCCCGGGTCTCTCTGGGTCCGATTTGGTGGCCCGGGTCACTCTGGGTCCGATTTGGTGGCCCGGGTCACTCTGGGTCCGATTTTTTGGCCCGGGTCACTCTGGGTCCGATTTGGTGGCCCGGGTCACTCTGGGTCCGATTTGGTGGCCCGGGTCACTCTGGGTTTGATTTGGTGGCCCGGGTCACTCTGGGTTTGATTTGGTGGCCCGGGTCATTCTGGGTCCGATTTGGTGGGCCGGGTCATTCTGGGTCCGATTTGGTGGGCCGGGTCACTGTGGGTCCGATTTGGTGGCCCGGGTCACTCTGGGTCCGATTTGGTGGCCCGGGTCACTCTGGGTCCGATTTGGTGGCCCGGGTCACTCTGGGTCCGATTTGGTGGGCCGGGTCACTCTGGGTCTGATTTGGTGGGCCGGGTCACTCTGGGTCCGATTTGGTGGGCCGGGTCACTCTGGGTCCGATTTGGTGGGCCGGGTCACTCTGGGTCCGATTTGGTGGCCCGGTTCACTCTGGGTCCGATTTGGTGGCCCGGGTCACTCTGGGTCCGATTTGGTGGCCCGGGTCACTCTGGGTCCGATTTGGTGGCCCGGGTCTCTCTGGGTCCGATTTGGTGGCCCGGGTCACTCTGGGTCCGATTTGGTGGCCCGGGTCACTCTGGGTCCGATTTTTTGGCCCGGGTCACTCTGGGTCCGATTTGGTGGCCCGGGTCACTCTGGGTCCGATTTGGTGGCCCGGGTCACTCTGGGTTTGATTTGGTGGCCCGGGTCACTCTGGGTTTGATTTGGTGGCCCGGGTCACTCTGGGTCCGATTTGGTGGGCCGGGTCATTCTGGGTCCGATTTGGTGGGCCGGGTCACTGTGGGTCCGATTTGGTGGCCCGGGTCACTCTGGGTCCGATTTGGTGGCCCGGGTCACTCTGGGTCCGATTTGGTGGGCCGGGTCACTCTGGGTCCGATTTGGTGGGCCGGGTCACTCTGGGTCTGATTTGGTGGGCCGGGTCACTCTGGGTCCGATTTGGTGGGCCGGGTCACTCTGGGTCCGATTTGGTGGGCCGGGTCACTCTGGGTCCGATTTGGTGGCCCGGTTCACTCTGGGTCCGATTTGGTGGCCCGGGTCACTCTGGGTCCGATTTGGTGGCCCGGGTCACTCTGGGTCCGATTTGGTGGCCCGGGTCTCTCTGGGTCCGATTTGGTGGCCCGGGTCACTCTGGGTCCGATTTGGTGGCCCGGGTCACTCTGGGTCCGATTTTTTGGCCCGGGTCACTCTGGGTCCGATTTAGTGGCCCGGGTCACTCTGGGTCCGATTTGGTGGCCCGGGTCACTCTGGGTTTGATTTGGTGGCCCGGGTCACTCTGGGTTTGATTTGGTGGCCCGGGTCACTCTGGGTCCGATTTGGTGGGCCGGGTCATTCTGGGTCCGATTTGGTGGGCCGGGTCACTGTGGGTCCGATTTGGTGGCCCGGGTCACTCTGGGTCCGATTTGGTGGCCCGGGTCACTCTGGGTCCGATTTGGTGGGCCGGGTCACTCTGGGTCCGATTTGGTGGGCCGGGTCACTCTGGGTCCGATTTGGTGGGCCGGGTCACTCTGGGTCCGATTTGGTGGGCCGGGTCACTCTGGGTCCGATTTGGTGGGCCGGGTCACTCTGGGTCCGATTTGGTGGGCCGGGTCACTCTGGGTCCGATTTGGTGGGCCGGGTCACTCTGACTGACAGCAGGATAAGGGAATGGCTGATAACAGAGAATAGACTGACAGCAGGACAAGGGAATGGCTGATAACAGAGAGAAATAGACTGACAGCAGGACAAGGGAATGGCTGATAACAGAGAATAGACTGACAGCAGGACAGGGGAATTGCTGATAACAGAGAGAAATAGACTGACAGCAGGACGGGGAATGGCTGATAACAGAGAGAATAGACTGACAGCAGGACAGGGGAATGGCTGATAACAGAGAAAAATAGACTGACAGCAGTACGGGGAATGGCTGATAACAGAGAGAAATAGACTGACAGCAGGACGGGGAATGGCTGATAACAGAGAGAATAGACTGACAGCAGGACAGGGGAATGGCTGATATCATAGAGAATAGACTGACAGCAGGACGGGGAATGGCTGATAACAGAGAATAGACTGACAGCAGGACAAGGGAATGGCTGATAACAGAGAGAATAGACTGACAGCAGGACGGGGAATGGCTGATAACAGAGAATAGACTGACAGCAGGACAAGGGAATGGCTGATAACAGAGAGAATAGACTGACAGCAGGACAGGGGAATTGCTGATAACAGAGAGAAATAGACTGACAGCAGGACGGGGAATGGCTGATAACAGAGAGAATAGACTGACAGCAGGACAGGGGAATGGCTGATAACAGAGAGAATAGACTGACAGCAGGACGGGGAATGGCTGATAACAGAGAGAATAGACTGACAGCAGGACAGGGGAATGGCTGATAACAGAGAGAAATAGACTGACAGCAGTACGGGGAATGGCTGATAACAGAGAGAAATAGACTGACAGCAGGATGGGGAATGGCTGATAACAGAGAGAATAGACTGACAGCAGGACAGGGGAATGGCTGATAACAGAGAGAATAGACTGACAGCAGGACGGGGAATGGCTGATAACAGAGAGAATAGACTGACAGCAGGACAGGGGAATGGCTGATAACAGAGAGAAATAGACTGACAGCAGTACGGGGAATGGCTGATAACAGAGAGAATAGACTGACAGCAGGACAGGGGAATGGCTGATAACAGAGAGACTAGACTGACAGCAGGACAGGGGAATGGCTGATAACAGAGAGAAATTGACAGCAGTACGGGGAATGGCTGATAACAGAGAGAAATAGATGGGTATTTCCTGAAGGAACTACAGATAGTGCTTTGGAATGGTGCCCGGGTTGCCCCAGCAAGACTTTCACACTTGGGTGCCCCTCAGGCGCTGGTTTGGTAGTTGTAGCCACTCTGGGTCCGATTTGGTGGGTGGGGCCCCTCAGGGGCTGATTTGGTGGGCGCTGTATGCTGCGGGGCTCTGCGCTGTATGCTGCGGGGCTCTGCGCTGTATGCTGCGGGGCTCTGCGCTGTATGCTGCGGGGCTCTGCGCTGTATGCTGCGGGGAACTGCGCTGTATGCTGCGCGGCTCTGCGCTGTATGCTGCGCGGCTCTGCGCTGTATGCTGCGGGGCTCTGCGCTGTATGCTGCGCGGCTCCGCGCTGTATGCTGCGTGGCTCTGCGCTGTATACTGTGGGGCTCTGCGCTGTATGCTGCGGGGCTCTGCGCTGTATGCTGCGTGGCTCTGCGCTGTATAATGCGCGGCTCTGCGCTGTATACTGCGCGGCTCTGCGCTGTATGCTGCGCGGCTCTGCGCTGTATACTGTGGAGCTCTGCGCTGTATGCTGCGCGGCTCCGCGCTGTATGCTGCGTGGCTCTGCGCTGTATAATGCGCGGCTCTGCGCTGTGTACTGTAATAATAATAAGACTGCAGATAGTGCTTTGAAATTGTGCTGTACTGTCACTTTAAGAGCTGATATTATCTGGCAAAACTGTGCTGGTGTGGTCATGTACAGTTCGCAGGCGTTGGCATAGTAACTGGGCCTGACTGCGCATATCAATGAGCTAATCAGCCAGGTGGCAGGTGGCAGGTACATTTCAAATTGCCTCAGAAACCCGGCCATTATAACCTATGGGAAAATTTCCCTATTGAAATGCATTACAATGAGGGGAAAAAACATTTTCAAACGCAAATTGCGCCAAAACTACAAATCCGATCGACACGAAAAATATTTAGCACACCTCTTGGGGACGCTGGCTTCGAAATGACACCTCACTGGAGTCTGTGAGTGAAGCGGTTCGGGCCGCATTACGTGCGGACTGAATAATAATAAGAACTAGATGGGTATTTCCTGAAGGAACTACAGATAGTGCTTTGGAATGGTGCCCGGGCTGCCCCTGCAAGACTTTCACACTTGGGTGCCCCTCAGGCGCTGGTTTGGTAGTTGTAGCCCCTCAGGGTTGGGGCCACTCTGGATCCGATTTGGTGGGTGGGGTCACTCTGGATCCGATTTGGTGGGTGGGGTCACTCTGGGTCCGATTTGGTGGGCGGGGCCACTCTGGGTCCAATTTGGTGGGCGGGGTAACTCTGGGTCCGATTTGGCGGGCGGAGCCACTCTGGGTCCGATTTGGTGGGCGGCGCCACTCTGGGTCCGATTTGGCGGGCGGCGCCACTCTGGGTCCGATTTGGCGGGCGGCGCCACTCTGGGTCTGATTTGGCGGGCGGCACCACTCTGGGTCCGATTTGGCGGGCGGCGCCACTCTGGGTCCGATTTGGCGGGCGGCGCCACTCTGGGTCCAATTTGGCGGGCGGCGCCACTCTTGGTCCAATTTGGCGGGCGGCGCCACTCTGGGTCCGATTTGGCGGGCGGCGCCACTTTGGGTCCGATTTCGCGGGCGGGGTCACTCTGGGTCCGATTTGGCGGGCGGGGTCACTCTGGGTCCGATTTGGCGGGCGGGGTCACTCTGGGTCCGATTTGGCGGGCGGGGTCACTCTGGGTCCGATTTGGTGGGCGGGGTCACTCTGGGTCCGATTTGGTGGGAGGGGTCACTCTGGGTCCGATTTGGTGGACGGGGTCACTCTGGGTCCGATTTGGTGGGCGGGGTCACTTTGGGTCCGATTTGGTGGGCGGGGTCACTCTGGGTCCGATTTGGTGGGCGGGGTCACTCTGGGTCCGATTTGGTGGGCGGGGTCACTCTGGGTCCGATTTGGTGGGCGGGATCACTCTGGGTCCGATTTGGTGGGCGGGGTCATTCTGGGTCCGATTTGGTGGGCGGGGTCACTCTGGGTCCGATTTGGCGGGCGGCGCCACTCTGGGTCCGATTTGGCGGGCGGCGCCACTCTGGGTCCGATTTGGTGGGCGGCGCCACTCTGGGTCCGATTTGGCGAGCGGCGCCACTCTGGGTCCGACTTGGCGGGCGGCGCCACTCTGGGTCCGACTTGGCGGGCGGTGCCACTCTGGGTCCGATTTGGCGGGTGGCGCCACTTTGGGTCCGATTTGGCGGGCGTCGCCACTCTGGGTCCGATTTGCCGGGCGGCGCCACTCTGGGTCCGACTTGGCGGGCGGCACCACTCTGGGTCCGACTTGGCGGGCGGCGCCACTCTGGGTCCGATTTGGCGGGCGGCGCCACTTTGGGTCCGATTTGGCGGGCGGCGCCACTCTGGGTCCGATTTGCCGGGCGGCACCACTCTGGGTCCGATTTGGCGGGCGGCGCCACTCTGGGTCCGATTTGGCGGGCGGCGCCACTCTGGGTCCGATTTGGCGGGCGGCACCACTCTGGGTCCGATTTGGCGGGCGGCGCCACTCTGGGTCCGATTTGGCGGGCGGCGCCACTCTGGGTCCGATTTGGAGGGCTGGGTCCGATTTGGTGAACGGGGCAATGGCGGGCGGGGGCACTCTGGGTCCGATTTGGCGGGCGGGGGCACTCTGGGTGCGATTTGGCGGGCGGCGCCACTCTGGGTCCGATTTGGTGGGCGGCGCCACTCTGGGTCCGATTTGGGGGGCGGCGCCACTCTGGGTCCGATTTGGTGGGCGGCGCCACTCTGGGTCCGATTTGGGGGGCGGCGCCACTCTGGGTCCGATTTGGCGGGCGGCGCCACTCTGGGTCCGATTTGGCGGGCGGCGCCACACTGGGTCCGATTTGGCAGGCGGCGCCACTCTGGGTCCGATTTGGCGGGCGGCGCCACTCTGGGTCCGATTTGGCGGGCGGCACCACTCTGGGTCCGATTTGGCGTTCGGCGCCACTCTGGGTCCGATTTGGCGGGCGGCGCCACTCTGGGTCCGATTTGGCGTTCGGCGCCACTCTGGGTCCGATTTGGCGGGCGGCGCCACTCTGGGTCCGATTTGGCGGGCGGCGTCACTCTGGGTCCGATTTGGCGGGCGGCGCCACTCTGGGTCCGATTTGGCGGGCGGCGCCACTCTGGGTCCGATTTGGCGGGTGGCGCCACTCTGGGTCCGATTTGGCGGGCGGCGCCACTCTGGGTCCGATTTGGTGAGCGGGGCAATAATTATAATAAGACTACAGATAGTGCTTTGAAATTGTGCTGTGCTATCACTTTAAGAGCTGATATTATCTGGCAAAACTGTGCTGGTCATGTACAGTTCGCAGGCGTTGGCATAGTAACAGGACTGCACATATCAATGAGCTAATCAGCCAGGTGGCAAGTGGCACGTACATTTCAAATTGCCTCAGAAACCCAGCCATTATAACCTATGGGAAAATTTCCCTATTGAAATGCATCACAATGAGGGGAAAAAACATTTTCAAACGCAAATTGCGCCAAAACTACAAATCCGATCGACACGAAAAATACTTAGCACACCTCTTGGGGATGCTGGCTTCGAAATGACACCTCACTGGAGTCTGTGAGTGAAGCGGTTCGGGCCGCATTACGTGCGGACTGAATAATAATAATAAGAACTAGATGGGTATTTCCTGAAGGAACTACAGATAGTGCTTTGGAATGGTGCCCGGGCTGCCCCTGCAAGACATTCACACTTGGGTGCCCCTCAGGCGGTCCGATTTGGTGGGTTGGGTCAATCTGGGTCTGATTTTGTGGGCGGGGTAAATCTAGGTCCGATTCGGTGGGCGCGGTCACTTTTGGTCCGATTTGATGGGCGGGGTCACTCGGTCCGATTCGGTGGGCGGTGTCAATCTGGGTCTGATTTTGTGGTTGGGGTAAATCTAGGTCCGATACGGTGGGCGGAGCCACTTTGGGTCCGATTCGGTGGGCGGAGCCACTCTGGGTCCGATTTGGTGGGCGGGGCACCTCAGAGACCGATTTGGTGGGTGGGGTCACTCAGGGTCCGATTTGGTGGGCTGGACACCTCAGGGTCCGATTTGGTGGGCGGGGTCACTCTGGGTCCGATTTGGCGGGCGGCGCCACTCTGGGTCCGATTTGGCAGGCGGCGCCACTCTGGGTCCGATTTGGAGGGTGGCGACACTCTGGGTCCGATTTGGCGGGCGGCGCCACTCTGGGTCCGATTTGGCGGGCGGCGCCACTCTGGGTCCGATTTGGCGGGCGGCGCCACTCTGGGTCCGATTTGGCGGGCGGCGCCACTCTGGGTCCGATTTGGCGGGCGGCGCCACTCTGGGTCCGATTTGGCGGGCGGCGCCACTCGGGGTCCGATTTGGGGGGCCGGGTCACTCCGGGTCCAATTTGGCGGGCCGCACCACTCCGGGTCCGATTTGGCGGGCCGCGCCACTCCGGGTCCGATTTGGCGGGCCGCGCCACTTCGGGTCCAATTTGGCGGGCCGCGCCACTCGGGGTCCGATTTGGGGGGCCGGGTCACTCGGGGTCCGATTTGGGGGGCCGGGTCACTCGGGGTCCGATTTGGGGGGCCGCGCCACTCGGGGTCCGATTTGGGGGGCCGCGCCACTCGGGGTCCGATTTGGCGGGCCGCGCCACTCGGGGTCCGATTTGGCGGGCCGCGCCACTCGGGGTCCGATTTGGCGGGCCGCGCCACTCCGGGTCCGATCTGGCGGGCCGCGCCACTCGGGGTCCGATTTGGGGGGCCGGGTCACTCCGGGTCCAATTTGGCGGGCCGCACCACTCCGGGTCCGATTTGGCGGGCCGCGCCACTCCGGGTCCGATTTGGCGGGCCGCGCCACTTCGGGTCCAATTTGGCGGGCCGCGCCACTTCGGGTCCAATTTGGCGGGCCGCGCCACTCCGGGTCCGATTTGGCGGGCCGCGCCACTCCGGGTCCGATTTGGCGGGCCGCGCCACTCCGGGTCCGATTTGGCGGGCCGCGCCACTCCGGGTCCGATTTGGCGGGCCGCGCCACCCCGGGTCCGATTTGGCGGGCCGCGCCACTCCGGGTCCGATTTGGCGGGCCGCGCCACTCCGGGTCCGATTTGGCGGGCCGCGCCACTCTGGGTCCGATTTGGCGGGCGGCGCCACTCCGGGTCCGATTTGGTGGGCGGCGCCACTCCGGGTCCGACTTGGCGGGCGGCGCCACTCCGGGTCCGATTTGGCGGGCGGCGCCACTCCGGGTCCGATTTGGCGGGCGGCGCCACTCTGGGTCCGATTTGGCGGGCGGCGCCACTCTGGGTCCGATTTGGCGGGCGGCGCCTCTCTGGGTCCGATTTGGCGGGCGGCGCCACTCTGGGTCCGATTTGGCGGGCGGCGCCACTCTGGGTCCGATTTGGCGGGCGGCGCCACTCTGGGTCCGATTTGGCGGGCGGCGCCACTCTGGGTCCGATTTGGCGGGCGGCGCCACTCTGGGTCCGATTTGGCGGGCGGCGCCACCCTGGGTCCGATTTGGCGGGCGGCGCCACCCTGGGTCCGATTTGGCGGGCGGCGCCACCCTGGGTCCGATTTGGCTGGCGGCGCCAGCCTGGGTCCGATTTGGCGGGCGGCGCCACCCTGGGTCCGAGTTGGCGGGCGGCGCCACCCTGGGTCCGAGTTGGCGGGCGGCGCCACCCTGGGTCCGAGTTGGCGGGCGGCGCCACTCTGGGTTCGATTTGGCGGGCGGCGCCACTCTGGGTCCGATTTGGCGGGCTGGGTCCGATTTGGTGAGCGGGGCAATAATTATAATAAGACTATAGATAGTGCTTTGAAATTGTGCTGTGCTATCACTTTAAGAGCTGATATTATCTGCCAAAACTGTCCTGCTAGGGTCATGTACAGTTCGCAGGCGTTGGCATAGTAACTGGGCCTGACTGAGCATATCAATGAGCTAATCAGCCAGGTGGCAGGTACATTTCAAATTGCCTCAGAAACCCGGCCATTATAACCTATGTGAAAATTTCCCTATTGAAAAGCATTACAATGAGGGGAAAAAACATTTTCAAACGCAAATTGCGCCAAAACTACAAATCCGATCGACACGAAAAATACTTAGCACACCTCTTGGGGACGCTGGCTTCGAAATGACACCTCACTGGAGTCTGTGAGTGAAGCGGTTCGGGCCGCATTACGTGCGGACTGAATAATAATAAGAACTAGATGGGTATTTCCTGAAGGAACTACAGATAGTGCTTTGGAATGGTGCCCGGGTTGCCCCAGCAAGACTTTCACACTTGGGTGCCCCTCAGGCGCTGTTTTGGTAGTTGTAGCCACACTGGGTCCAATTTGGCGGGCAGCGCCACACCGGGTCCGATTTGGCAGGCGGCGCCACTCCGGGTCCGATTTGGCGGGCGGCGCCACTCCGGGTCCGATTTGGCGGGCTGCGCCACTCCGGGTCCGATTTGGTGAGCGGCGCCACTCCGGGTCCGATTTGGCGGGCGGCGCCACTCCGGGTCCGATTTGGCGGGCGGCGCCACTCCGGGTCCGATTTGGCGGGCGGCGCCACTCCGGGTCCGATTTGGCGGGCGGCGCCACTCCGGGTCCGATTTGGCGGGCGGCGCCACTCCGGGTCCGATTTGGCGGGCGGCGCCACTCTGGGTCCGATTTCGCGGGCGGCGCCACTCTGGGTCCGATTTGGCGGGCGGCGCCACTCTGGGTCCGATTTGGCGGGCGGCGCCACTCTGGGTCCGATTTGGCGGGCGGCGCCACTCTGGGTCCGATTTGGCGGGCGGCGCCACTCTGGGTCCGATTTGGCGGGCGGCGCCACTCTGGGTCCGATTTGGCGGGCGGCGCCACTCTGGGTCCGATTTGGCGGGCGGCGCCACTCTGGGTCCGATTTGGCGGGCGGCGCCACTCTGGGTTCGATTTGGCGGGCGGCGCCACTCTGGGTCCGATTTGGCCGAACGGCGCCACTCTGGGTCCGATTTGGCGAGCGGCGCCACTCTGGGTCCGATTTGGCGGGCGGCGCCACTCTGGGTCCGATTTGGCGGGCGGCGCCACTCTGGGTCCGATTTGGCGGGCGGCGCCACTCTGGGTCCGATTTGGCGGGCGGCGCCACTCTGGGTCCGATTTGGCGGGCGGCGCCACTCTGGGTCCGATTTGGCGGGCGGCGCCACTCTGGGTCCGATTTGGCGGGCTGGGTCCGATTTGGTGAGCGGGGCAATAATTATAATAAGACTATAGATAGTGCTTTGAAATTGTGCTGTGCTATCACTTTAAGAGCTGATATTATCTGCCAAAACTGTCCTGCTAGGGTCATGTACAGTTCGCAGGCGTTGGCATAGTAACTGGGCCTGACTGAGCATATCAATGAGCTAATCAGCCAGGTGGCAGGTACATTTCAAATTGCCTCAGAAACCCGGCCATTATAACCTATGTGAAAATTTCCCTATTGAAAAGCATTACAATGAGGGGAAAAAACATTTTCAAACGCAAATTGCGCCAAAACTACAAATCCGATCGACACGAAAAATACTTAGCACACCTCTTGGGGACGCTGGCTTCGAAATGACACCTCACTGGAGTCTGTGAGTGAAGCGGTTCGGGCCGCATTACGTGCGGACTGAATAATAATAAGAATAAGAAGAAGAAGAAGTTATCCACGGTGGAATAACAGTATAGTGCTTTGTTCCAAAGCACTATAATAAGAAGAAGTTATCCACGATGGAATAACAGTATAGTGCTTTGTTCCAAAGCACTATAATAATAATAAGAAGAAGTTTACCACGATGGAATAACAGTATAGTGCTTTGTTCCAAAGCACTATAATAAGAAGAAGTTTACCACGATGGAATAATAGTATAGTGCTTTGTTCCAAAGCACTATAATAAGAAGAAGAAGTTTACCACGATGGAATAACAGTATAGTGCTTTGTTCCAAAGCACTATAATAATAAGAAGTTTACCACGATGGAATAACAGTATAGTGCTTTGTTCCAAAGCACTATAATAAGAAGAAGTTTACCACGATGGAATAACAGTATAGTGCTTTGTTACAAAGCACTATAAATATGGATATACTCACCCCTCCGAGAAGCCTGGCTGTCACCCCTGCAAGCGTCTGCCTCCGTTCCTAAGAATTGCAGAGCGTGAAAGACCTTCGATGACGTCACGGTCAGGTGACCGGTCACCTGAGTGGTCACGGACCAATCACAAGACCGTGACATCATCGAAGGTCCTTCACGCTCTGCAATTCTTAGGAACGGAGGCAGAGCTTGCAGCGGTGACAGCCAGGCTTCTCGGAGGGGTGAGTATATCCATATTTTTTATTCTTTATTTTTTACATGAATATGGATCACAGGGCCTGAAGGAGAGTCTCCTCTCCTTCAGACCCTGGGAACCACACGCCGTATAAGATGACTGGGCGTATAAGATGACCCCCGTCTTATACAGCAGGCATATCCCAAATTCCATATTTTATATAGAAAAGTTGGGGGTCGTCTTCAGGGCCAGACTGGGACTAAAATTCAGCCCTGGCATTTGAAGTTACACAGGCCCACATGTCACATGGTGACTGTATAATATCTTTGTACACTTGTAGGTTACAAGAAGTGAGGGGAGTGTAACACGACTATATAACATATAATCACAGCTGTATCCAGCATTACAGCTCAGTCCCCATAGAATGTAATACAGCACAGCCCCCATAGAATATAATACAGCACAGCCCCCATAGAATGTAATACAGCCAGCCCCCATAGAATGTAATACAGCACAACCCCATAGAATGTAATACAGCACAGCCCCCATAGAATGTAATACAGCACAGCCCCCATAGAATGTAATACAGCCAGCCCCCCATAGAATGTAATGCAGCACAGCCCCCATAGAATGTAATGCAGCATAGCACCCATAGAATGTAATGCAGCCCCCCCAAATAGCCCCACAATCCAGTTATCACTCATTGAAATATATATAATGAAAAAAAACACTCTACTCACCTCTCCTCTTGCCCCACGCTGCTCCTGGCTCTGGTCTCAGCAGCTGCAGTCTGCCCGCCCGTCACACAGCAGGTGCGTGATGATATGATGTCATCGCGCATCCGCAGTGTCAGAGGCAGAGCGGGGAATGATGGGAGAAGGAGCGACAGCAGACGCTCTGTCCTCCATCATTGCATTCAACTGTACCGGCGTCTATGATGCCGGTATAGTTGAATGCGGAGCGGGGAGTGTGCCGACAACGGGAGGAGTGTGCCGAAAGCGGGGGGAGTGTGCCTACAGCGGGGGGGAGTGTGCCGACAGCGGCACACTCAAGCGGCCCACTACTACCACCGGCCCTTCTGGCATTTGCCAGAACTGCCCGATGGCCAGTCCGGCCCTGGTCGTCTTATACGCCCAGTCGTCTTATACACCAGAAAATACGGTATGTCACACAAAATACTTAAGTAACATTTCCCACATGTCTACTTTACATAAGCACAATTTTGGAAACAAATTTTTTTTTTATTAGGGAGTTATAAGGGTTAAAATTTTTCTCATTTTTACAACATAATTTTTGTTTTAGGGACCACATCACATTTGAAGTCACTTTGAGGGGTCTATATGATAGCAAATAACCAAGTGTGATACCATTCTAAAAACTGCTCCCCTCAAGGTGCTCAAAACCACATTCAAGAAGTTTATTAACCCTTCAGATGTTTCACAGGAATTTTTGGAATGTTTAAAAAAAAAAAAAAAATGAACATTTAACTTTTTTTCATAAAAAATTTACTTCAGCTCCAATTTATTTTATTTTACCAAGGGTAACAAGAGAAAATGGACCCCAAAAGTTGTTGTACAATTTGTCCTGAGTACGCCGATACCCTATATGTGGGGGTAAACCACGGTTTGGGCGCATGGCAGAGCTCGGAAGGGAAGGAGCGCTGTTTGACTTTTCAATGCAAAATTGACTGGAATTGAGATGGGACACCATGTCGCGTTTGGAGAGCCCCTGATGTGCCTAAACATTGAAACCCCCACAAGTGACACCATTTTGGAAAGTAGACCCCCTAAGGAACTTATCTAGATGTGTGATGAGCACTTTGACCCACCAAGTGCTTCACAGAGATGTTTATAACGCAGAGCCGTGAAAATAAAAAATATATTTTTTTTTTTTCCACAAAAATTTTTTTTAGCCCCCCAAATTTTTATTTTCCCAAGGGTAACAGGAGAAATTTGACCCCAAAAGTTGTTGTCCAATTTGTCCTGAGTATGCTGATGCCCCATATGTGGGGGGAACCACCGTTTGGGAGCATGGCAGAGCTCGGAAGGGAAGGAGCGCCTTTTAGAATGCAGACTTGGATTGTTCTGCAGGCGTCACGTTGCATTTGCAGAGCCCTGATGTACCCAAACAGTAGAAACCCCCCACAAGTGACCCCATATTGGAAACTAGACCCCCCAAGGAACTTATCTAGATGTTTTGTGAGAACTTTCAACCCCAAAGTGTTTCACTACAGTTTAAGGCAGAGCCGTGAAAATAAAAAAATAATTTTTTTCCCACAAAAATGTTTTTTCAGCCCCCTAAATTTTTATTTTCCCAAGAGTAACAGGACAAATTGGACAACAACTTTTGAGGTCCAATTTCTCTTGAGTACGTGGATACCCCATATGTGGGGGTAAACCACTGTTTGGACGCACGGGAGAGCTCGGCAGGGAAGGAGCACTGTTTTACTTTTTCAACGCAGAATTGGCTGGAATTGAGATCGGGCGCCATGTCGCGTTTGGAGAGCCCTTGATGTGCCTAAACAGTGGAAGCTCCCAACTCTAACTGAAACCCTAAACCATACACCCCTAATCCCAACCCTAACCATAACCCTAACCACACCCATAACCCGAACATTCCCCTAATCCCAACTACACCCCTAATCCCAACCCTAACCACACCCCTAACCCTAATCCCAACCATAAATGTAATCCAAACCCTAACCCTAACTTTAGCCCCAACCCTAACCCGAACTGTAGCCCCAACCCTAACTGTAGCCCCAACCCTAACTGTAGCCCTAACCCTAGCCCCGACCCTAACCCTAACTCTAGCCCCAACCCTAACGGGAAAATGGAAATAAATACATTTTTTAAAATTGTATTATTTTTCCCTAACTAAGGGGGTGATGAAGGAGGGTTTGATTTATTTTTATAGTGGGTTTTTAGTGGATTTTTATGATTGGCAGCCGTCACACACATTAAAAGACGCTTTTTATTGCAAAAAATAGTTTTTGAGAGCTATAATTTTTCCATCTTTTGGTCCACAGAGTCATGTGAGATCTTGTTTTTTGCGGGACGAGTTGATGTTTTTATTGGTACCATTTTCGGGCATGTGACATTTTTTGATCACTTTTTATTCCGATTTGTGTGAGATAGAATGATCAAAAACCAGCTATTCATGAATTTCTTTTGGGGGGGGGGGAGGACGTTTATACTGTTCCATGTTTGGTAAAATTGATAAAGCAGTTTTATTCTTCGGGTCAGTACGATTACTGAGATACCTAATTTATATCACTTTTTTATGTTTTGGCGCTTTTATATGATAAATACTATTTTATATAAAAAATAATTATTTTTGCATCGCTTTATTCTGAGGACTATAACTTTTTAATTTTTTTGTTGATGTATGGTGGCTCGTTTTTTGCGGGACAAGATGACGTTTTCAGCGGTACCATGGTTATTTATATCCGTATTTTTGATCGCGTTATTCCACTTTTTGTTTGGAGGTATGATAATAAAGCATTGCTTTTTGCCTCTTTTTATGGTGATCACTGAAGGAGTTAACTAGTGGGACAGCTTTATAGGTCGGGTCGTTATGGACGTGGCAATACTAAATATGTACTTTTATTGGGTTTTTTTAGATAAAGAAATGTATTGATGGGGACAATATTTTTTTTTTCCTTTATTTAGGATTTATTTTTTTTTAATTGTGAATATTTTTTTTTTTTACTTTATAACATTGCCCCAGGGGGACATCATGTTATAGGGTCAGATCGCTGATCTGACACTTAGCACAGCATGGGGCAGATCAGCGATCTGACGTGCATGCTGGAGGTTTACCACCGCCTGCTCTGAGCAGGCGCTTGTAAGCCACCTCCCTGCAGGACCCGGAAGCAGACGGCCATATTGGTCCGGGGCCTGTAGGGAGGAGGAGGTAGGAGACCCTCGGAGCAACGCGATCACATCACGTTGCTTCCGGGGGTCTCAGGGAAGCACGCAGGGAGCCCCCTCCCTGTGCGATGCTTCCCTAAGCCGCCAGAACACTGCGATCATCTTTGATCGCAGTGTGCCAGGGGTTAATGTGCCGGGAGCGGTCCGTGACCGCTCCTGGCACATAGTGCCGGATGTCAGCTGCGATAGTCAGTCAGCTGACTCCCCCCATGAGCGCAGCCGATCGCATATGATGTACTATCCAGTCGAGGGTCAGATAGGCCGAGGTCTCCTCGACGGGATAGTACATGTAAGGTCAGAGAGGGGTTAATGTTCCTAGAGGACAGCCACACCAAGTTACCACCACATAGGTCCGGACCCAGAAAATGTCTCCGATCAGCCACACTCTTATTTATTCGGACTCCCATGACAGCACCACGAGAGAAAAGGGACACCTTTTGCCAGATTCATGCGAAAACCGTTGGAGGACAACACATATTCTAGAAAAGGGATCTCCTCAACCGAGAAGATACATTTCTCGGGTTTGACATATAATTTATTGCCTCTGAGTATATGTAAGACCTGCCTGATATGTACCTGGTGTGACTCAAGGTCAGGTGAATAAATTAATGTCATCCAGATAGATAACCACGAATCTGCCTACCAGTCGACTAAAGATGTAATTTGTAAAGTGTTGAAAGACGGCGGGTGCATTTGTCAACCCAAAAGGCATAACCAGATTCTCATAGTGTCCCTCGGGCGTATTGAACGCCGTTTTCCACTCCTCATCCCAGTCTTTAATGCAAATGAGATTATACGCTCCCCGGGTCTATCTTAGAGAACCATTTTGCCCCTACAATTTGGTTAAAGAGATCTGGAATGAGAGGTAGCGGATACGGATCATGGACAGTGATCGCATTGAGTTCACGGAAATCCAGGCAAGAGCGTGACCCCAATCTGTTTTAGCTACAAAAAAAACCCCGTGGCAATGGGGGATGAGGACGGTCTGATATAACCCTTAGCCAGGCTTTCCGTGATTGTAGTCCTTCATGGCCTGTCTCTCTGGACCAGAGATATTATAGAGTCTGCTCTTGGGCAGCTTGGCACCAGGAATGAGATTAATGGTGCAAGCAGAAGGACGATAGGGAGGGAACTCTTCGCACCCCTGCTCGGAGGACACATCCTCAAAATCCGACAGGTAACTAGGCATCCACCCTGGCAAAGCGGGTACCCAAGCAGTGTCCTTGACACTACCCACTCCATTTTACTACTTCCTAAGTCTTCCAATCTACTACAGGATTGTGCAGTGCGAGCCAAGGAAGTCCCAGTATCACAGGTGAGGGCAGACTCTTTAGCACATAACAGTCTAACACCTCACTGTGCATAGTCCCCACCTGAAACTGTAAGTCTCAATGGAGATTATAGGTATAGGTCTGGAGAGGGTATGTGGGATGACATGGAAGAACTTAGTGTCGATCAAATTAAACCCCGCCCTACTGTCCAGAAAGGCAGACACGTTCACCTTTAACCCACCCAGGTGGACTACAGCTGGTAGGGAAAATTGCGTCTTACCCACGGAGGTGATGAGGACACCTGGGTTGCTAACCTCCCCGCAACCCGAGCCACCTAGTTTTCCTGGCAGTTGCTTACCATGTGATCGGGAGGGACACATGCCCACAAAATGACCCTTTTTAAACACAATTGAAACACACACACCCCTTGCGCCAGACAAAAGGTAGTTTACCCAAGTGAGGTGCCCCTCCCACCTGCATGGATTCCACAGTAAGCTCAGTGCTCACCTCCCCTGACGCTGAACCTCCAGCACACAGAGGTGACTCCCTATGTCTATGGTGAAGACAGCGATAAACCAGGATCACCAGAGACATGGCTTCCTCAAGGGAGTCAAGGAGTCTCATCTAAGGCATCCTTCAATCTTACTGTGAGCCTCTCAGAACTGACTACGAAGTACGGGGTCATTCCACTTGGTGTCCATGGCCCACCTCCTGAACTCCGGTCTCCTTTGCTGAAGTTGGAGCAATGTGGATGTCATGATATGTACTTTTGCCCTGTCCTGTATTTGAAAATATGCCATTTGATGTATGTAACTGTTCTCTGGTTTTTATTAGCTGTAATTTATGTATTTTCTTGTGCTGGGAGTCACCTGTAACAATGTCTCCTTCCCCCAATACTTGCAGCCCTAAGCTTTAATGTAATTAAGCTTTGTCAACTAGTGAAGGAATAGCCATTCTTCCTCACAGCAGGTGGCTAGTCAAATGTACAAACTACGTAGACTGGTTGGGTCCACCAGTCTTTTCTGGTCGGCTCCGCTTAGGGTACTGTCACACAGTGCCATTTTGATCGCTACGACGGTACGATTCGTGACGTTCTAGCGATATCGTTACGATATCGCAGTGTCTGACACGCAGCAGCGATCAGGGACCCTGCTGAGAATCGTACGTCGTAGCAGATCGTTTGGAACTTTCTTTCGTCGCTTGATCACCCGCTGACATCGCTGGATCGTTGTGTGTGACAGCGATCCAGCGATGTGTTCGTTTGTAACCAGGGTAAACATCGGGTAACTAAGCGCAGGGCCGCGCTTAGTAACCCGATGTTTACCCTGGTTACCAGCGTAAACGTAAAAAAAACAAACCGTACATACTCACATTCCGGTGTCTGTCCTCCGGCGTCTCAGCTTCTCTGCACTGTGAGCGCCGGCCAGCCAGAAAGCGAGCACAGCGGTGACGTCTGACGTCACCGCTCTGCTTTCCGGCCGCTGTGCTTACACAGTGCAGAGAAGCTGAGACGCCGGGGGACAGACACCGGAATGTGAGTATGTACTGTTTGTTTTTTTTTTAAGTTTACGCTGGTAACCAGGGTAAACATCGGGTTACTAAGCGCGGCCCTGCGCTTAGTAACCCGATGTTTACCCTGGTTACCCGGGGACTTCGGCATCGCTCCAGCGCCGTGATTGCAACGTGTGACCGCAGTCTACGACGCTGGAGCGATAATCATACGATCGCTGCGACGTCACGGATCGTGCCGTCGTAGCGATCAAAATGGCACTGTGTGACAGTACCCTAAGCGGAGCCGACCAGAAAAGAATCTTCTGGTGGACCCAACCATAGAAGAGAAGGTGTGACCCCTACCCCCCTTCATGGGCGGATCCCAGGAGCTCAGACAATCCATTCTTATTTTTGAGATCAGATGTGAGTTGATGCTGGAAGGAGAAGGAGTGGGGATTCTTAGCTGAGGCAAGACCCCATGTCCATCTGTGACTGCGGAAGCGAACGGGGCGAGACTTGAGCTGAGGACATATCTCGTCATTTGTGAGATTGTTTTGGGATCCTTTGGACTCGTGTGGACTATTGCTTTGTTAGCTGGCACAAGGATTATCGGGAGGTGCCCCGAACCTGTTCCGTTGGACTAATTGTGGACTCTGTAGATCTATCTGCATGTGTTGTTCCAGCATTCTTGATAATAAATCTGTGGAATCATCCCCTGGCCTGTTGTCCCTTCTTGCTCTGCCGTACACCCCGTCACAAACTGGTGGCAAGCAGCGGGATCAGAGCAGAAGGAATGGAGGACAATGGCCCAACATCGGGAACCAGCACCGCAGAGTACAAGAACTGGACTTTGGGGAGCCTACAATCAAAGGCCCGTGAAGTAGGAGTCCGTTTTAAAGGACTCTCCAAGGAGCAGCTAATTGAGGCTTTGGAAGGAGTTCGCCTGCAAGATGACGCTGAGGAAGGATCCTCACAGCAAATGGAGGAAAGACTGCAGCCGGAGGTAAATACCCAAAAAAGTCAGTGGGTTGTGTGGTACGAGGAGGAGCTGGCATTGCTGGGAGAAGAGGCCACCTGTTATGATCCTAGTGGCAAGGATCGCAGGTAGGACTAGCTAAGTAACTGAACAGACTACTAGCTCTGGGGAAGTGGTAACTAGATTGACCGCAACCTGATCCTATCCGCAAACAACTATAGGCAGCCGTGGAACGTTACCTATAAAATCCTAGACGTCTCGTCACGGCCTGAGAAACTGACTATTCCTGGAGGGAAAGTAAGTCCTCACTTGCCTCAGTGGAAGACCCCAAAGATATAGAATAGCCCCCCACAAATATTAACGGTGAGTTAAGGGGAAAGCACAAACGCAGAGATGAAATCAGATTTAGCAAATGAGGCCCGCTAATACTAGATAGCAGAAAATAGGAAGGAAACTGTGCGGTCAATAAAAAACCCTAATCAAAATATCCACGCAGAGATTGCTCGAGCCCCCGCACCAACTAACGGTGCGGGGGAAGCAACTCCGTACCCCAGAGCTTACCAGCAAAAAGAAATCACATGTTAGCAAGCTGGACTAGACTCATCATACACAGAAATCATATTGCAGGCAGATGAGCAAAAAATATTCAAACAGAACTTAGCTTATCCTGAAGAGGCAGAAAACGAGATAATCAGGAGCAATCAGAATAGCACTGAATACATTGACAGCCGGCAACAAGTGGAAGTGAAGCAGAGCTAAATAGGAGCCTCCCTGGTGAATAACGAGACAGCTGATCCAGCAGACCCGCAGGATAATAAACCAAACCACCAGGGGGAGCCAAAAAACCAAAGTCACACAATACTATCTATGACCACAAGAGGGAGCCTGAAAACGGAGTTCACAACAGTACCCCCCCTTGAGGAGGGGTCACCGAACCCTCATCAAAACCCCCAGGGCGATCCAAGATCCAAGAATCCAAGATCTTCTCCACCACGTATTCCAATTCTCCCTCAACCAGCACAGGGGCAGGAGGCTCAACCGAAGGAACCACAGGCACCACATACCTCCGCAACAACGACCGATGGAACACATTATGAATAGCAAACGATGCCGGGAGGTCCAAACGAAATGACACAGGGTTAAGGACTTCCAAAATCTTATAAGGACCGATAAACCGAGGCTTAAACTTAGGAGAGGAGACCTTCATAGGAACAAAGCGAGAAGACAACCACACCAAATCCCCAACGCGAAGTCGGGGACCCACACAGCGACGGCGGTTGGCAAAGCGCTGAGCCTTCTCTTGTGACAGCTTCAAATTGTCCACCACATGATTCCAAATCTGATGCAACCTATCCACCACAACATCCACTCCAGGACAGTCAGAAGACTCCACCTGACCCGAGGAAAAACGAGGATGAAACCCTGAATTACAAAAAAAAGGCGAAACCAAAGTAGCAGAACTAGCCCGATTATTAAGGGCAAACTCGGCCAATGGCAAAAAAGTCACCCAGTCGTCCTGATCAGCAGAAACAAAACATCTTAAATAGGTTTCCAAAGTCTGATTAGTGCGCTCGGTTTGGCCATTCGTCTGAGGATGGAAGGCCGACGAAAAAGACAAATTAATGCCCATCTTAGCACAAAAGGTCCGCCAAAATCTAGACACAAACTGGGATCCTCTGTCGGAAACAATATTTTCAGGGATCCCGTGCAAACGAACCACATTTTGAAAAAACAGAGGAACCAACTCGGAGGAGGAAGGCAACTTAGGCAAGGGCACCAAATGGACCATTTTAGAAAAACGATCACACACCACCCAAATGACCGACATTCTCTGAGAGACAGGGAGATCTGAAATAAAATTCATGGAAATGTGCGTCCAAGGCCTCTTCGGGACAGGCAAAGGCAACAACAAGCCACTGGCACGAGAACAGCAAGGCTTAGCCCGAGCACAAATTCCACAAGACTGCACAAAGGAACGCACATCCCGCGACAAGGAAGGCCACCAGAAGGACCTAGCCACCAAATCTCTGGTACCAAAAATCCCAGGATGGCCTGCCAACACCGAAGAATGAACCTCGGAAAAACTCTGCTGGTCCATCTATCCGGGACAAACAGTCTCTACGGTGGACAACGGTCAGGTCTATCCGCCTGAAACTCCTGCAGCACTCGTCGCAAATCTGGGGAGATGGCAGACAAAATCAACCCTTCTCTGAGGATACCAGCTGGCTCTGAATCACCAGGAGAGTCAGGCACAAAACTCCTAGAAAGAGCATCAGCCTTCACATTCTTCGAACCAGGCAGGTATGAGACCACGAAATCAAAACGAGAGAAAAACAACGACCAACGAGCCTGTCTAGGATTCAGCCGCTTGGCCGACTCGAGATAAATCAAATTCTTGTGATCAGTCAAGACCACCACACGATGCTTAGCTCCCTTGAGCCAATGTCGCCACTCCTCAAATGCCCACTTCATAGCCAACAACTCCCGATTACCAACATCATAATTCCGCTCGGCAGGCGAAAACTTTCTTGAAAAGAAAGCACATGGCTTCATTCATCACAGAGCCATCAGAGCTTCTCTGCGACAAAACAGCCCCTGCTCCAATCTCAGAAGCATCAACCTCGACCTGGAAAGGAAGGGAGACGTCTGGCTGACATAAGACCGGAGCCGAAGAAAACCGGCGCTTCAGCTCCCGAAAGGCCTCCACAGCCGCAGGAGACCAATTAGTAACATCAGAACCCTTCTTGGTCAAATCCGTCAATGGCTTAACAACACCAGAAAAATTTGCGATGAAGCAACGGTAAAAATTAGCAAAACCCAAGAACTTCTGAAGACTCTTAACAGATGTAGGCTGAGTCCAGTCATGAATAGCCTGAACCTTGACTGGGTCCATCTCAATAGCAGAAGGAGAAAAAATGAAACCCAAAAAAGAGACCTTCTGGACTCCAAAAATACATTTTGAGCCCTTCACAAATAAAGCATTGGCACGCAGGACCTGAAACACCATCCTGACCTGCTTAACATGGGACTCCCAATCATCCGAAAAAAACAGAATATCATCCAGATACACAATCATAAATTTATCCAGATATTCGCGGAAGATGTCGTGCATAAAGGACTGAAAGACAGAAGGAGCATTAGAAAGTCCAAAAGGCATTACCAAGTACTCAAAATGGCCTTCGGGCGTATTAAATGCAGTTTTCCATTCATCACCCTGCTTAATACGCACAAGGTTATACGCAACACGAAGATCTATCTTGGTGAACCAACTAGACCCCTTAATGCGAGCAAACAGATCAGATAACAATGGCAAAGGATACTGAAATTTGACCGTGATTTTGTTTAGAAGGCGATAATCAATACAAGGTCTCAAGGAACCATCCTTCTTAGCCACAAAAAAGAACCCCGCACCAAGAGGGGAGGAGGAGGGGCGAATAAGTCCTTTCTCCAAAGACTCCTTTATATAACTCCGCATAGCAGCATGCTCCGGCACTGACAAATTGAAAAGTCGTCCCTTAGGAAACTTATTACCAGGAATCAAATTTATAGCACAATCACAATCCCTATGAGGAGGTAGAGAACTGAGTTTGGGCTCATCAAATACATCCTGGTAATCTGACAAAAACGCAGGGACCTCAGAAGGAGTGGATGAAGTAATTGACACCACAGGAGCGTCGCCATGAATTCCCTGACAACCCCAACTTGACACAGACATTGCTTTCCAATCCAGGACTGGATTATGAGTCTGCAACCATGGCAGGCCCAACACGACGACATCATGCAAATTATGCAATACAAGAAAGCGAATCACCTCCTGATGAACAGGAGTCATGCACATGGTCACTTGTGTCCAGTACTGAGGTTTATTCGAAGCCAATGGTGTAGCATCAATTCCCCTTAGTGGAATAGGGAATTTTAAAGGCTCCAAAACAAAACCACAGCGCCTGGCAAATGACAAATCCATCAGACTCAGGGCAGCACCTGAATCCACAAAAGCCATAACCGGGTAAGATGACAGGGAACAAATCAGGGTAACAGACAAAATAAACTTAGGCTGTAAAGTACCGATGGTGACAGATTTATCAATCTTTTTTGTGCGCTTAGAGCATGCTGAGATAACATGAGCTGAGTCACCACAGTAAAAGCACAACCCATTTTGCCGTCTATAATTTTGCCGTTCACTTCTGGTCAGAATTCTATCACATTGCATAGACTCAGGTGTCTGTTCAGAAGACACCGCCAAATGGTGCGCAGGTTTGCTCTCCCGCAAACGCCGATCAATCTGAATGGCCAGAGTCATTGACTCATTCAGACCTGCAGGCGTAGGGAACCCCACCATGACATTCTTAATGGCTTCAGAAAGACCTTTTCTGAAATTTGCAGCCAGGGCACACTCATTCCATTGAGTAAGCACCGACCGTTTCCGAAATTTCTGGCAGTACACCTCTGCATCATCTTGCCCCTGAGAGAGGGCCAACAACGCTTTTTCAGCCTGGTTCTCAAGATTAGGTTCCTCATAGAGCAATCTAAGGGCCAGAAAAAATGCATCCACACTGAGCAACGCAGGATCCCCTGGAGCCAATGCGAAAGCCCAATCTTGAGGATCGCCACGCAAGAAAGAAATAATAATCTTAACTTGCTGAACAGAATCCCCAGAGGAACGAGGTTTCAAAGAAAGAAACAACTTGCAATTGCTCTTAAAATTCAGGAACCTAGATCTATCTCCAGAAAACAACTCCGGAATAGGTATTCTAGGCTCTGACATAGGACTGTGCACAACAAAATCCTGAATACTTTGTACCCTTGCAGCAAGATGATCTACACTGGAGGCTAAACTCTGGATATCCATATCAGCAGCTGAACTCAGAGCCACACCAAGATTAAGAGGAGGAGAGAAGCCAGACACACAGCAGCTAGACACACGGCAGCAAAAAAAAATATATATATATCTCCAAGCTTCTTTTCTCCTGCTTCTGCCATGCAATTAACACTTTATAGGCCGGCTGTACTGTTATGATCCTAGTGGCAAGGATCGCAGGTAGGACTAGCTAAGTAACTGAACAGACTACTAGCTCTGGGGAAGTGGTAACTAGATTGACCGCAACCTGATCCTATCCGCAAACAACTATAGGCAGCCGTGGAACGTTACCTATAAAATCCTAGACGTCTCGTCACGGCCTGAGAAACTGACTATTCCTGGAGGGAAAGTAAGTCCTCACTTGCCTCAGTGGAAGACCCCAAAGATATAGAATAGCCCCCCACAAATATTAATGGTGAGTTAAGGGGAAAGCACAAACGCAGAGATGAAATCAGATTTAGCAAATGAGGCCCGCTAATACTAGATAGCAGAAAATAGGAAGGAAACTGTGCGGTCAATAAAAAACCCTAATCAAAATATCCACGCAGAGATTGCTCGAGCCCCCGCACCAACTAACGGTGCGGGGGAAGCAACTCCGTACCCCAGAGCTTACCAGCAAAAAGAAATCACATGTTAGCAAGCTGGACTAGACTCATCATACACAGAAATCATATTGCAGGCAGATGAGCAAAAAATATTCAAACAGAACTTAGCTTATCCTGAAGAGGCAGAAAACGAGATAATCAGGAGCAATCAGAATAGCACTGAATACATTGACAGCCGGCAACAAGTGGAAGTGAAGCAGAGCTAAATAGGAGCCTCCCTGGTGAATAACGAGACAGCTGATCCAGCAGACCCGCAGGATAATAAACCAAACCACCAGGGGGAGCCAAAAAACCAAAGTCACACAATACCATCTGTGACCACAAGAGGGAGCCTGAAAACGGAGTTCACAACAGCCACCATAGACTATAAGAGGGAGGCCATTCACAGAGCTCAGGAGAGGGAGAGGGAGGCCATTCACAGAGCTCAGGAGATGGCATTGCTGGAGAGGCAGATCGCTTTGGAAGCAGCTAGAAGCTCCAGACAGACTGTAACCCCAGCACCCACCATGAGGGAACTCCCCAGAGTGTCCCGCAAAGACTTCAAGCCCTTTAATGAGGCTGCAGGTGACATTGAGGGCTTCTTCCATGACTTTGAGCATCAGTGTCGATTAATGGAAGTCCCGGAAAGGGAGCGAGTCAGACATGTTGTGGGGCTCTTAGAGGGTGGAGCTGCCGAAGCCTATAGAGCTATGGGCCCTCGGGGGAACTGTGAGTATGCGGAGATTAAACAGACTATTCTAGTACATTATGCTGTGACGCCAGACACTTATAGGACTCAGTTCCGTACTTTAGCCTGTGATGGGGAAGTGTCTTTTAAGATATATGCTCATAGACTCAAACAAATATGTCATCGCTGGCTGGAGGCAGAGGAGGCCTTAACCTGGAACACCTTCCTCCAGGTTATCCTAAAAGAGCAGTTTTACTTCAAGTGCCCTGCTGAGATCCGGGAATGGGTGCGTGAGGAGACCAGCGACAGTGGAAGAAGCTGCATCTCTCGCTGATGAGGCTCTCACCATCAAGCCTCAGTGGAGGGTTCTGTTAGAGGATCGAGAGAGGCCTACCAGCCCCACAACACCGGTGGCCCCCAGTTCTTCTGTCCCCATTGTTCCCCGTTCCTCTAAGCCACCACCTCATGCTGATACCCGTGTAAATGTGCCTCCAGTTGCTTCTACTGCGTTTTCTGGAATACGACGAGGAGAGGAAGTAGCAGAACGCAGGTGTTATGGCTGTGGGCATCCGGGGCATCTGCAGGCCTCATGCCCAGCCAGCCCATGGAGGAGTCGTCCTCAAACCCCTACAGCACCTTCAGGTGGGAGCCGGCCTCCAGGTTCCCTTACCCCTCGCCCAAGAGGACGCTTTGGATGGAGTGAGACCCAGCACAGATGCTATCGATGTGGGCAGCCGGGGCATCTGCAAGCCTCCTGCCCAGCTGTTCAAATGAGGATTGATCCTGTACCCAGTCATATTATTAATTATGTACAGCCAAGTGCCATGGAGGAAGACGTGTCACCACTACGTGAGGACTGGCCTAGTGCCTCACCCACCCATGTTGCACCACTAGGAGTTTATGGTGTGCGACCTGCAGCTATGATGACTTCTGCTCATCGAGGTAAGCACTTGCAGGAGGTCGTGCTGGATGGACAGAGACTTATTGGATTTTGTGACTCGGGCTTTCCTCACACTGGCTGATCCCCGAGTGGTTCGGCCTGAGGCAATCCATAGAGGACCTGGGATTGTCATTGAACTGGCTGGTGGACAATGGAGGACTATTCCCACAGCCACTGTGGATCTGAACTTTGGTTTTGGGGTCAGGCGATGTGTGGTTGGGGTGATGGGTGGTCTGCCTGCAGATGTTCTCCTGGGCAATGATGTGGGAGAGCTAAGATACCAATTTGTGGCTGCATGAAGCCACATGTAAGTTACGCTCTGCCTCTGTGTACTTAACCAGCGACCTGTAGATGTCCCTAGTACGTACACAAATTGGGAGGGGAAGGGATTGTCATGATATGTACTTTTGCCCTGTCCGGTATTTGAAAATATGCCATTTGATGTATGTAACTGTTCTCTGGTTTTTATTAGCTGTAATTTATGTATTTTCTTGTGCTGGGAGTCACCTGAAACAATGTCTCCTTCCCCCAATACTTGCAGCCCTAAGCTTTAATGTAATTAAGCTTTGTCAACTAGTGAAGGAATAGCCATTCTTCCTCACAGCAGGTGGCTAGTCAAATGTACATACTACGTAGACTAAGCGGAGCCGACCAGAATAGAACCTTCTGGTGGACCCAACCATTGAACAGAACGTGTGACCCCTACCCCCCTTCATGGGCGGACCCCAGGAGCTCAGACAATCCATTCTTATTTTTGAGATCAGATGTGAGTTGATGCTGGAAGGAGAAGGAGTGGGGATTCTTAGCTGAGGCAAGACCCCATGTCCATCTGTGACTGCGGAAGCAAACGGGGCGAGACTTGAGCTGAGGACATATCTCGGCGTTTGTGAGATTGTTTTGGGATCCTTTGGACTCGTGTGGACTATTGCTTTGTTAGCTGGCACAAGGATTATCGGGAGGTGCCCCAAACCTGTTCCGTTGGACTATTTGTGGACTGTAGATCTATCTGCATGTGTTGTTCCAGCATTCTTGATAATAGATCTGTGGAATCATCCCCTGGCCTGTTGTCCCTTCTTGCTCTGCCGTACACCCCGTCACAGTGGACTCGGCTAAGGAGTCATCATATATAAGGCCCAGTGACAGAAAAACTCCCTCCACCGTTTGAAGCAACTGAGAGTCAGACGGGAGAAAAAATGCCCACGCTTGGGGTCCCCCTGGAGGAGCGAGATTACTATCCCCACACGTTGCTCCTCTGTACCTGAAAAAACCAGACATAGCCTGAAGTACAGTTTACAGAACTACTGAAACACAACAAACTTGTCATTCCCCCCAAAGAACATGTCGGGCAATGCGATCTTGGGCTCCACTATGGTTTGCTGGGGAGATGAGAGTCCCACACCAGATGTATAAAGGAGCTGCAAAACCACCATGTGTAAATCCGCCACCTTCAGACTGTGCTGCCTCAGTTGCCCTGTCAGATAAATGTAATAATGGATCAAAAAATAGTTACGGTCAGAGCAAATGTCACGACACAGCTGTCAGGTGACCTGAGATCTGGGGCTCCTTCCCTGTCCATAACACCAGGGGGGCGCCCTAGCTCGCCCTGCTCCCCGGGATACTTCAGATAGCGAAGATGCCGGGGCCTCAGCCCTTGCCTTATCTCCTAAGTTAGCCCTCCTGTTCTTTTCCCCCACCCAAGGAAGAGGGGGCACTACTGTGCAGTGCAACTAAACCAACCCTACATACAGGGCAAAACATACAAGAGTTAACAGAAAACTCCAGGCCTACAAAATATTCACTCACATGTAACAGAGAAATGCGCAGGGGTGTGAAGGTAGGGGAATAAATCAAAATAGAGAAGGATAAGGAATTACCACACATACAAACCAAGCAACAGTCACTAATAACTCCTTCAGCTCTCCTTCTCATCTGTACTCCTCTCCCACCGTTACTCATGCAGCAAATGCTTTCTCTTACTTCTCCTGATGAAGTAAACCATGAAACATGCTTTGGGGTGAATGGAATCTCACTGGCTTACATGTAAGTTTCCTTCACACTTTACTATAATGTCTGCATTCTAGGTATTATGTATATTAATGTCCTCCGCTGGTTATATGTTGTTTACTGGTTCAATACCAAAGTTATGATAAAACCCATGAATAGGGGTCTAATTGGCATCTGCTGTTTAGCCTATAAAAGTATTCTTAAAAGGTACACACCATTTTTTTTTTTTACACCGGATTGCAGGCATTGGGACATTTTATCCATCTTGCCCAAGATAATTGTGATTTTATAAGGAACATTGTCTCATTAAATTATATTGTTTACACATAATAGTACTTAGCACTATATGAATTGCAATATTCAGCCAGAGCGGTCCATTTTGTGTAGCTTGGCAGTCTCTTTATTGTATTAATATCACTGTGATATTTTTTATTAATAACAAATATTGTGGATTATATTCTGGTTCGCTTTTTGGTCATTTTAGTTATAGTTGAGTTCTCAGTCCAAACCATAGTGTTTATAGAATTTGTGGGCAATTGTATGTGAATAAATCCCTTAGTACATAGTTTACTCACTTATTAAGTATAGCACAGTCCCTTGGTATATTGTGTCCTTACTTATTATGTATAGTGCCGTACTTAGTTACATACTTTCCTCTTCTATTATGTAAACACTGTCCCTTATTACGTACCATCCTCTAGTTATATATGGTGCTGTCCCCTATTATATATCTTCCTATGCTGCTATGTACAATGCTATCCCATTATTACATAGTACACTGCTCAAAAAAATAAAGGGAACACAAATATCACATCCTAGATATCACTGAATTAAATATTTCAGTTGCAAGTCTTTATTCATTACATAGTGGAATGTTTTGAGAACAATAAAACATAAAAATGATCAATGTAAATCAAAATTAATATCCCATGGAGGTCTGGATTTGGAATGATGCTCAAAATGAAAGTGGAAAATCAAATTACAGGCTGGACCAACTTCAGTGGAAATGCCTCAAGACAAGGAAATGATGTTCTGTTGTGTGTGTGTGTGTGTGGCCTCCACATGCCCGTATGACCTCCATACAACACCTGGGCATGCTCTTGATGAGGCGGTGGATGTTCTCCTGAGGGATCTCCTCCCAGACCTGGACTAAAGCATCCGCCAATTCCTGGACAGTCTGTGGTGCAACGTGAAGTTGGTGGATGGTGCGAGACATGATGTCCCAGATGTGTTCAATCGGATTCAGGTCTGGGGAATGGGCGGGCCAGTCCATAGCTTCAATGCCTTCATCTTGCAAGAACTGCTGACACACTCCAGCCACATGGGGTCTGGCATTGTCCTGCATTAGGAGGAACCCAGGGCCAACCGCACCAGCATATGGTCTCACAAGGGGTCTGAGGATCTCATCTCGGTACCTAATGGCAGTCAGGCTACCTCTGGCGAGTACATGGAGGGCTGTGCGGCTCTCCAAAGAAATGCCACCCAACACCATTACTGACCCACTGCCAAACCCGTCATGCTGAAGGATGTTGCAGGCAGCAGATTGTTCACGGCATCTCCAGACTCTGTCACGTCTGTCACATGTGCTCAGTGTGAGCCTGCTTTCATCTGTGAAGAGCACAGTTGCCAATCCTGATGTTCTGTGGCAAATGTCAAGTGTCCTGCACGGTGTTGGGCTGTGAGCACAACCCCCATCTGTGGACATCGGGCACTCAGACCATCTTCATGGAGTCGGTTTCTAATCGTTTGTGCAGACACATGCACATTTGTAGCCTGCTGGATGTCATTTTGCAGGGCTCTGGCAGTGCTCCTCCTGTTCCTCCTTGCACAAAGGCTGAGGTAGCGGTCCTGCGTGACTGCGACGTCATCTCTGGTCCTGAGCGCAATGCATCCTTGGGAACGGAGGCCACCGCTTGCACCGCTGAGAGCCGGGGGCCATCAGAACCATCCAGGACCGCTCCTTGCACACGCCGTACCCGGCGTATAAGACAACCCCCGACTTTTGAGAAGATTTTCAGGGGTTAAAAAGTCATCTTATACGCCGGAAAATACAGTATATACAGTGGGGAAAATAAGTCTTTGATCCCTTGCTAATTGTGTAAGTTTTCCCACTGACAAAGACATGAACAGTTTAAGGGTAGGTTAATTTTAACATTGAGAGATAGAATATCAAAAATAAAATCCAGAAAATTACATTGTATAAATTATATAAATTTATTTGCATTTTGCAGTAAGAAATAAGTATTTGATCCCCTACCAACCATTAAGGTATGTGTCCATGTTCAGGATTGCATCAGGATTTGGTCAGGATTTTTCATCAGTATTTGTAAGCCAAAACCAGGAGTGGGTGATAAATGCAGAAGTGGTGCATATGTTTCTGTTATACTTTTCCTCTAATTGTTCCACTCCTGGTTTTGGCTTATAAAAACTGATGAAAAATCCTGACCAAATCTTGATGCAATCCTGAACGTGGACACATACCCTTATAAGAGTTCTAGCTCCTACAGACCAGGTAGATGCTCCTAATCAACTCATTACCCTGCATTAAAGACAGCTGTCTTACATAGTCATTTCTATAAAAGACTCCTGTTCACATACCCAATTAATCAGTCAGACTCTAATCTCTACAACATGAGCAACACCAAAGAGCTTTATAAGGATGTCAGGGACAAGATCATAGACCTGCACAAAGCTGGAATGTGCTACAAAACCATAAGTAAGATGCTGGTGCAATAGTGAGAAAATTGAAGAAATAGAAAAAGACTGTCAATCGACATCGATCTGGGGCACCATGCAAAATCTCACCTTGTGGGGTATCCTTGATCATGAGGAAGGTGAGAGATCAGCCTAAAATTACAGGGGGAAATTTATTAATGATCTCAAGGCAGCTGGGACCACAGTCACCAAGAAAACCATTGGTAACACATTAACTCGTAAAGGTTTAAATCCTGCAGTGTCCCCTGCTCAAGAAGGCACATGTGCAGGCCCGTCTGAAGTTTGCCAATGAACACTTGGATGATTCTGTGAGTGATTGGGAGAAGGTGCTGTGGTCAGATGAGACAAAAACTGAGGTCTTTGGTATTAACTCAACTTGCCGTGTTTGGAGGAAGAAAAATGCTGCCTATGACCCACAGAACACCGTCCTCACTGTCAAGCATTGAGGTAGAAACATTATGTTTTGGGGGTGTTTCTCTGCTAAGGGCACAGGACTACTTCTTGAGTGACAACCTCCTTCTCTCCGCCAGGACATTAAAAATGGGTCGTGGCTGGGTCTTCCAGCAAGACAATGACCCAAAACATACAGCCAAGGCAACAAAGGAGTGGCTCAAAAAGAAGCACATTAAAGTCATGGAGTGGCCTAGCCAGTCTCCAGACCTTATTCCCATAGAAAACCTATGGAGGGAGTTGAAGCTCCAAGTTGCCAAGCGACAGTCTCAAAATCTTAATGATTTAGGGATGATCTGCAAAGAGGAGTTGACCAAAATCTCTCCTGACATGTGCGCAAGCCTCATCATCAACTACAAAAAATGTCTGACTGCTGTGCTTGCCAACAAGGGTTTTGCCACCAAGTGTTAAGTCTTGTTTGCCAGTGGGATCATATGCTTATTTCTCACTTTAAAATGAAAATAAATTTATATAAAATTTGTACAATGTGATTATCTGGATTTTATTTTTGATATTCTATCTCTCAATGCTAAAATTAACCTACCCTTAAAAATTTAGACTGTTCATGTCTTTGTCAGTGGGCAAACTTACAAAATCAGCAAGGGATCAAATACTGATTTCCCCCACTGTATGTGCATGTAGTTATCTACTGTATATACTGTATCTGTAGCTTTGTCGCCATAAAAGGTAAAAGGAGGGGGCCAAATGCCTTACTTGCACAGGGGTTCCAAGCTTTCAGTGTCCGCACCTGAACGAGACCGTAAACTCGTCACCCTCCACCCACAGTCCTCACTTCTTATTCCCCTTCATCCAAGACACTGGTTCTCTTACCATCAAACCTCGGGTAATCTCCATACTGGTCAGGTATTATTAATCAGACCTATATCAGTGCACTCAGGGATGTTGCTTAGCAGACCCCACTTTCAGTGCGGGTGTTGTTCGCATGTCAATTCATCTGCTGCACAAGTAATTAGAGGCCGTCCACTACTTTTACATTGATGACCTATCCTTAGTTTTTGGACAAGTAAAAAAACATGAAAAATTCAATGTTTGTTTCTATCCATGTCAAAATTATAAACCTCCAAAATGTCTGCAACATTGGTAAGTAACTCTGCTTTGGTCATTTATTTAGCTAGAAAGTCATTTAATGTAGGTAAATCAGCTCCAGCATGTGTGGGTGCCCTACATTTCTCGCAATGCAGGTATTGGAAGCAGACATGCTCGATCCTTTGTTATCTTGGGAGATAAGTTACACGCGAGGTGCCTGGCCGCATCACCTTCCTCCTGGCCAATGAAGGCGTACTTATGTTTGGGAGAGCTGGGAGTAAAGCCGCTGGTGCAATAAAATTCTGTCTGACTACTATTTAAAGTGTATATTTAGCTTTGTTTCATGGTACAATGTGCCTAATATTCCAACCATATTTATTATTATCTCTCATATAGCTCTATCCTATTCCCCAGTGCTTTACAGATATTAGCATCACTGTCCCCGCTGGGGATCGCAATCTACATTCCCTATCAGTATGTCTTTGGAGTGTGGGAGGAAACCGGAGAACCCGGAGGAAACCCATGCAAACACGGGGAGAACATACAAACTTCTTGCAGATGTCTGTGAGATTTGATCCTAGGATTCCAGCGGTTCCAAGCTACAGTTGTCATTATCAATGCATAACCACAATTTTAAGTTTCCCAGCGCAGTAAAGAGACATGCAAAAAATTTGTTCTTATGATATAAAAAAATAGAAAAAACTCTCAGACTGTGATATCACATTGTACCAATCCCCCTCCACCCATAAATCTAATGATGTCTGGTCTGCCCCCTAGTGCTGGCTCATAGGAAGAAGATACTGCCGACACAACAGAAGCTGACACCAATGACTTATGTGCTGGGTCGCATTGCATTGCTACTTTATTATGTTTGTTAGTGTTTGAGTAATTAGTGCCCATTTATCACTAAAGGCAGATAAAGAATCTAGTTCTCCATAAACTTTGATTTGGCCAAAAATGGGGACCTTCAAATCACCTGTGATGAGGGAGCAGCCGCCATCTTGGATACGGGCATACTAACAGAGATTGGCGTGACTCCATTTTGTCACCCTGGTCACACATCTGCAGGATGAGCGCTCCTGGCCCCCACCTTTTCTCATGAATAAAGTTCCTTTAGTATGGTAATGAACTGAGGCCAGTGTAGCAGGCAGATGGCATTTCAAGGCTTGAATGAGGAAGCCACACCAGCAGGGGGCATGGAGATACCTGAGGGATCAATTAAAGCATGCATGTCAGGTGGCACCAGGAGCCTAAGTCTATTATCTGCCCAGCCGGACCGTCTCCGCCTTGAAATTATGAATTATAGATGTGTCGTCCGAGGTAGAGGCTCATAAAAATATCCTCATGGCCCTGAAGAAATTGCGCATCTGACAGTGCAACTCCCGAGTCCATGGGAGTTCTGGAACCTGAGATACAGATCAGCCTCCCACAGCGACCGAATGTGTCCAGGTTTGATCCCTATACGACTGGCAGAACAAACCTCATGCGCTGGTACCAACCGTGTACTGATCCGATCACCCTGAGAGCAGTTATCCCATTTATCAGATATTGGATACAGATCTTGCAGGGAAGCTGAAGGGTGGAGATTGCTAGCCCACCCAGTTACAGGGGGAGGGACACGGAAGGTTTAAGAGCTGAGGACACTTGGAGAGTGACTTGCACACACAGAAGAAGATGACTAACTGAGGAACTACGAAAGAGGGCAGGCCAGTCAGAGGGGGGCAAGCACACGCTTTCTGGGGGCTGCCCGGCAACTAAGCCGTCTACCTGTGGAGCGCAGAGCCCCCCGGCTTCCACAAGCGACCTTCAACCTGGTAAATTGACCTCCAGCTTTATACCTTTAAGCCTTGTATTATTATTGTCATATTTTACTCTGACTGTAACTCTTGATATATTTTAACTGTATATTCCTTGTAATTACCTAGTGCGCCCTTAAGGCAATTAAATCATAAATTAATTTTGGGCTGATCCTTTTACTCTGATTGCGAATCTTAGAATACCCAGCGTGGGTAACAGGGCAGTCTCACCGGTGGTCATTTGCTCTAGGTGCAGTTCCCTTATTGACCTGAGAGACAAAGGGGGCGCCGGAGAGCTGTGCCTGTGTAGTTATGTCATGGATTGGTGACGTGGGAGGAAGAGGGTTTTCATATATTATTATTATTTATTGTTATACCGCCATTTATTCCATGGCGCTTTACATGTAAGGAGGGGTATACATAATAAAACAAGTACAATAATCTTAAACAATACAAGTCATAACTGGTACAGGAGGAGAGAGGACCCTGCCCGCGAAGGCTCACAATCTACAAGGGATGAGTGAGAATACAGTAAGCGAGGATAGAGCTGGTCATGCAGCGGTTTGGTCGATCGGTGGTTACTGCAGGTTGTAGGCTTGTCGGAAGAGGTGGGTCTTCAGGCTCTTTGAAGGTTTCGATGATAGGCGAGAGTCTGATGTGTTGTGGTAGAGGGTTCCAGAGTAGGGGTGATACGGGTGAGAAATCTTGTATACGATTGTGGGAAGAGGAGATAAGAGGGGAGTAGAGAAGGAGATCTTGTGAGGATCGGAGGTTGCGTGCAGAAAAGTACCGGGAGACTAGGTCACAGATGTATGGAGGAGACAGGTTGTGGATGGCTTTGTATGTCATGGTTAGGGTTTTGTACTGGAGTCTCTGGGCAATGGGGAGCCAGTGAAGGGATTGACAGAGGGGAGAAGCCGGGGAATAGCGGGGGGACAGGTGGATTAGTCAGGCAGCTGAGTTTAGAATAGATTGGAGGGGTGCGAGAGTGTTAGAGGGGAGGCCACAGAGCAGGAGGTTGCAGTAGTCAAGGCGAGAGATAATGAGGGCATGGACTAGGGTTTTTGCAGATTCTTGGTTGAGGAATGTACGGATTCGTGAAATATTTTTGAGTTGAAGTCGGCAGGAAGCGGAAAGGGCTTGGTTATGTGGTTTGAAGGAGAGTTCAGCGTCAAGGATTACCCCAAGGCAGCGAGCTTGTGGGACTGGGGAGAGTGGGCAGTCATTTACTGTAATGGATAGGATCGTTGGGGGGGTTGTGTGAGATGGGGGAAAGATGATGAATTCTTTTTTGTCCATGTTAGGTTTCAGAAATCTAGCAGAGAAGAAGGATGAAATAGCGGATAGACATTGAGGGATTCTGGTTAGTAGGGTGGTGATATCTGGTCCAGAGATGTAGATCTGTGTGTCATTAGCATAGAGGTGATACTGAAAGCCATGAGATTCTGTGAGCTGTCCCAGGCCAAAGATGTAAATGGAGAAGAGCAGGGGCCCTAGGACTGAACATTGTGGGACTCCAACAGATAGGGGGCGAGGTGAGGAGGTGGTGTGTGAGTGGGAGACGCTGAATGTCCGGTCTGTTAGGTATGATGAGATCCAGGATAGGGCCAAGTCTGTGATGCCAAGGGATGAGAGGGTCTGTAATAATAGGGAATGGTCCACTGTGTCAAAGGCAGAGGACAGGTCCAGGAGGAGGAGGATAGAGTAGTGTTGCTTGCTCTTGGCGGTTAAGAGGTCATTGGTGACCTTAGTTAGGGCAGTTTCAGTGGAATGGTGTGACCAGAAGCCAGATTGTAAGCGGTCAAAGAGGGAGCAAGAAGAGAGATGGGAGGACAGTTCAAGGTAGACGTGTTGTTCCAGTAGTTTGTAGGCATAGGGGAGAAGTGATATAGGGCGATAGCTAGATACAGAGGATGGGTCAAGAGATGGCTTGTTGTTAGTGATAAGTTGAAGAGATGGGTTAGGGTTGGGATGAAGACTGTGGTGAGGTTTGGGATGAAGTGGGATGGGCGTTGGTCAAGTGCACAGGTGGTGAGATGTGATATTGAAATTAGAGTGGAGAGTCAATCTTCTGTAATGGTGGAGAAGTTGGTTTTGGAGGTGGAGGGCTAGGAAGTCGGGAGGAAGGGCTCTGGGGGTTGTTCCCCAAAACTGTCTCTGATGTTATCAATCTTCTGCTTGAAAAATGAGGCAAAGTCTTCAGCTGAGATAAGTGGGGAGGGAGGAGGTGCTGGGGGACGGAGGAGAGAATTGAAGGTGTTGAATAACTGTTTAGGGTTGTGAGACAGGGAGGATATGAGAGATGAGAAGTAGGTTTGTTTAGCTGTGGTGGGTGTGGTCTTGAAAGTAGTGAGGCACTGTTTGAATGCAATGAAGTGTTCATTGGAGTGGGATCTTTTCCATCTGCACTCAGCAGCCCTGGAAGCTCGCCTCAGTTCTTTGGTCAGGCTGGTGTGCCAGGGCTGTCTGTTGATTTTGCGAGCTTTGGTATGTGTAAGTGGGGCAGCAGATTCCAAAGCTACAGTTATTGTGGTGTTATGTAGAGCGGCAGCATCATCCGCATTGTGTAAGGAACTTATATCTGTGAGAGGGAGGAGGGATTCATAGAATGAATGTAGGTCAAGATGTTTAAGATTTCTGCGAGGGTGTGAAAGTTTGTGGGGTGGAAATTGTAGACATGGAATGGAGAGGGCAGAGAATGTGAGAAGGTTGTGGTCAGAGAGAGGAAGAGGTGAGTTAGAGAGGTTAGATAGGGAGCAGAGGCGGGTGAAGATGAGGTCCAGTGTGTGACTATCTTTGTGGGTGGCTGTAGAAGACCATTTAGTGAGGCCGAAGGAGGAAGTGAGAGATAGAAGTTTAGTGGCAGCTGAGAGGGAAGTGTCAATGGGGATGTTGAAGTCGCCCATGATGATAGTGGGGATGTCTGCGGAAAGGAAATGAAGTAGCCAGGTGGTGAAGTGGTCAAAGAAGATGGTGGCTGGCCCTGGGGGACGGTAAATGACAGCTAGTTGGAGGTTGGAGGGGGAGTAGATGCTCAGAGTGCACCTCAAAGGAAGGGAGGGTGACAGAGGGTGGCAGTGGGATTGGGGTGAAGGAGCAGTTATCTGACAGAAAACCAACTCCTCCACGTTTGCTACTGGGGCGGGATGTGTGAGAAAGGTGGAAGCCACCGTAAGAGAGTGCAGCAGGGGAGGCTGTGTCAGAAGGGGTTTCGGTGATGGCAAGGAAGGAAAGTTTGGTAGTAACAAAAAGATCATGGATGTAGGAAAGCTTGTTGCAGACAGAGTGAGCATTCCACAGACCTCCTGTTAGTGGGACTGGGGAAGCGGGCGTTGGGTGAATGGCAGGGGCTGACTGGCCCAGGTGGCAAAGAGGCAAATGCCCCCCGGGCCGCTCCCCCAGCTGCTGTTCAGGGCCGGCTGCCTGGAGGTGGCTACAGCCACACAGCAAATTGTGCGCAGCCATGTCTGCTGTACTGTGACGCGGCCGGCAGCAGACACAGCCGCATCACAGTCAGCGCACACGTCTGCGCTGGGGCCAGGAGCTATGCTTGGCTGTCACCTTGACGGCTGCGCAGCTACTGCTCCCTTCATGTTCTCTATACTTCCAGGTTAGGTGTTGGGCATGCGCGATGGCATCCTCACGCACGCGCCGACATGACCCGGATGCTAGAAGCAGAGAGGCACTGCAGGGGAGGGACTGGTGAGGTAAGTATGAAGAACTTTTTTGTTTTCTTTATAAAATAAATTTAATGGTGGGTAACTGCAAGTGATGAAGTGGGAGGTGTAAGGAGACTGCACATGATGGATTTTGGGGGTTAAAGGAGACTGCACATGATGGAGTGAGGGGGTAAGTGGGGCTGCACATGATGAAGGTTGAGTGGGGCTGTACATGATGGAGTGGGGCTGCACATGATAGTTTAGTGGATAAAGGAGACTGCACATGATAAAGTGGGGAGAGTGGGGCTATATGATGGAATAGGGCTGCACATGATGATGTGGGGGTAAGGGGGATTGTGCATGATGAAGGGGGAGTGGGGCTGCACATGAAGTGGGGGGTAAGGGGGACTGCACATGATGAAGTGGGGGTTAAAGGGGACTGCACATGATGAAGTGGGGGGTAAGGTGATCTGCACATGAAGTGGGGGGTAATGAGGACTGCACATGATAAAGTGGAGTGTAAGATGGACTGCACATGAAGTGGGGGGTAAGGGTGACTGCACATGATGAAGTGGAGTGTAAGATGGACTGCACATGAAGTGGGGGGTAAGGGTGACTGCACATGATGAAGTGGGGGTAAGGGGACTGCACATGATGAAGTGGGAGAACGGGACTGCAGGACTGCACATGATGAAGTGTGTCTGATGTGGGACTGCTCATGATGAAATGGAAGGGGGATAGGGGGCTGTAAATGATGAAGGGGCACTGCAGATAAAGTGAGGGGGTGATAGGGGACTGCAATGAATGAAGTAAGGGGACTTCAAATAAAAGTGGGGGGACTGCAAAATGATAAATTCAGTGTGAGGGACAGGGGACAGCAATTTAATTGAAGTTGGGGGTGGGGAGAGCAAATGATCAATCTATGAGGTTGCATAATAACCAATTATATATTGTTTGTCGGTGCACCTCTGTATTCAGATGTCTAGTGTACACCATGTTCCAAATTATTATGCAAATTGGATTTAAGTGTCATAAAGATTTAATTGTTTTGTTTTTCAAATAAACTCGTGGATGGTATTGTGTCTCAGGGCTCAATGGATCACTAAAATCAATCTTAAACACATGTGATCATTAGTTTTCCAGGTGATTCTAATTAAAGGAAAACTACTTAAAAATGATGTTCCACATTATTAACCCCTTCACCCCCAAGGGTGGTTTGCACGTTAATGACCGGGCCAATTTTTACAATTCTGACCACTGTCCCTTTATGAGGCTATAACTCTGGAACGCTTTGACGGATCTTGGCGATTCTGACATTGTTTTCTCGTGACATATTGTACTTCATGTTAGTGGTAAAATTTATTCGATATAACTTGCGTTTATTTGTGAAAAAAATGGAAATTTGGCGAAAATTATGAAAATTTTGCAATTTTCCAACTTTGAATTTTTATGCCCTTAAATCACAGACATATGTCACGCAAAATACTTAATAAGTAACATTTCCCACATGTCTACTTTACATCAGTACAATTTTGGAACCAAAATTTTTTTTTGTGACGGAGTTATAAGGGTTAAAAGTTGACCAGCAATTTCTCATTTTTACAACACCATTTTTTTTTAGGGACCACATCTCATTTCAAGTCATTTTGAGGGGTCTATATGATAGAAAATACTCAAGTGTGACACCATTCTAAAAACTGCACCCCTCAAGGTGCTCAAAACCACATTCAAGAAGTTTATTAACCCTTCAGGTGTTTCACAGGAATTTTTGGAATGTTTAAATAAAAATGAACATTTAACTTTTTTTCACACAAAATTTATTTCAGCTCCAATTTGTTTTATTTTACCAAGGGTAACAGGAGAAAATGGACCCCCAAAGTTGTTGTATAATTTGTCCTGAGTACGCTGATACCCCATATGTGGGGGTAAACCATTGTTTGGGCGCATGGCAGAGCTTGGAAGGGAAGGAGCGCCATTTGACTTTTCAATGCAAAATTGACTGGAATTGAGATGGGACGCCATGTTGCGTTTGGAGAGCCCCTGATGTGCCTAAACATTGAAACTCCCTACAAGTGACACCATTTTGGAAAGTAGACCCCCTAAGGAACTTATCTAGATGTGTGGTGAGCACTTTGACCCACCAAGTGCTTCACAGAAGTTTATAATGCAGAGCCGTAAAAATAAAAAATCATATTTTTTCACAAAAATGATCTTTTCGCCCCCAATTTTTTATTTTCCCAAGGGTAAGAGAAGAAATTGGACCGCAAAAAATGTTGTGCAATTTGTCCTGAGTACGCTGATAACCCCATATGTGGGTGTAAACCATTGTTTGGGCGCATGGCAGAGCTTGGAAGGGAAGGAGCGCCATTTGACTTTTCAATGCAAAATTGACTGGAATTGAGATGGGACGCCATGTTGTGTTTGGAGAGCCCCTGATGTGCCTAAACATTGAAACTCCCTACAAGTGACACCATTTTGGAAAGTAGACCCCCTAAGGAACTTATCTAGATGTGTGGTGAGCACTTTGACCCACCAAGTGCTTCACAGAAGTTTATAATGCAGAGCCGTAAAAATAAAAAATCATATTTTTTCACACAAATGATCTTTTCGCCCCCAATTTTTTATTTTCCCAAGGGTAAGAGAAGAAATTGGACCCCAAAAAATGTTGTGCAATTTGTCCTGAGTACGCTGATACCCCATATGTGGGTGTAAACCATTGTTTGGGCGCATGGCAGAGCTTGGAAGGGAAGGAGCGCCATTTGACTTTTCAATGCAAAATTGACTGGAATTGAGATTGGACGCCATGTTGCGTTTGGAGAGCCCCTGATGTGCCTAAACATTGAAACTCCCTACAAGTGACACCATTTTGGAAAGTAGACCCCCTAAGGAACTTATCTAGATGTGTGGTGAGCACTTTGACCCACCAAGTGCTTCACAGAAGTTTATAATGCAGAGCCGTAAAAATAAAAAATCATATTTTTTCACACAAATGATCTTTTCGCCCCCAATTTTTTATTTTCCCAAGGGTAAGAGAAGAAATTGGACCCCAAAAAATGTTGTGCAATTTGTCCTGAGTACGCTGATACCCCATATGTGGGTGTAAACCATTGTTTGGGCGCATGGCAGAGCTTGGAAGGGAAGGAGCGCCATTTGACTTTTCAATGCAAAATTGACTGGAATTGAGATTGGACGCCATGTTGCGTTTGGAGAGCCCCTGATGTGCCTAAACATTGAAACTCCCTACAAGTGACACCATTTTGGAAAGTAGACCCCCTAAGGAACTTATCTAGATGTGTGGTGAGCACTTTGACCCACCAAGTGCTTCACAGAAGTTTATAATGCAGAGCCGTAAAAATAAAAAATCATATTTTTTCACACAAATGATCTTTTCGCCCCCAATTTTTTATTTTCCCAAGGGTAAGAGAAGAAATTGGACCCCAAAAAATGTTGTGCAATTTGTCCTGAGTACGCTGATACCCCATATGTGGGTGTAAACCATTGTTTGGGCGCATGGCAGAGCTTGGAAGGGAAGGAGCGCCATTTGACTTTTCAATGCAAAATTGACTGGAATTGAGATTGGACGCCATGTTGCGTTTGGAGAGCCCCTGATGTGCCTAAACATTGAAACTCCCTACAAGTGACACCATTTTGGAAAGTAGACCCCCTAAGGAACTTATCTAGATGTGTGGTGAGCACTTTGACCCACCAAGTGCTTCACAGAAGTTTATAATGCAGAGCCGTAAAAATAAAAAATCATATTTTTTCACACAAATGATCTTTTCGCCCCCAATTTTTTATTTTCCCAAGGGTAAGAGAAGAAATTGGACCCCAAAAAATGTTGTGCAATTTGTCCTGAGTACGCTGATACCCCATATGTGGGTGTAAACCATTGTTTGGGCGCATGGCAGAGCTTGGAAGGGAAGGAGCGCCATTTGACTTTTCAATGCAAAATTGACTGGAATTGAGATTGGACGCCATGTTGCGTTTGGAGAGCCCCTGATGTGCCTAAACATTGAAACTCCCTACAAGTGACACCATTTTGGAAAGTAGACCCCCTAAGGAACTTATCTAGATGTGTGGTGAGCACTTTGACCCACCAAGTGCTTCACAGAAGTTTATAATGCAGAGCCGTAAAAATAAAAAATCATATTTTTTCACACAAATGATCTTTTCGCCCCCAATTTTTTATTTTCCCAAGGGTAAGAGAAGAAATTGGACCCCAAAAAATGTTGTGCAATTTGTCCTGAGTACGCTGATACCCCATATGTGGGTGTAAACCATTGTTTTGGCGCATGGCAGAGCTTGGAAGGGAAGGAGCGCCATTTGACTTTTCAATGCAAAATTGACTGGAATTGAGATGGGACGCCATGTTGCGTTTGGAGAGCCCCTGATGTGCCTAAACATTGAAACTCCCTACAAGTGACACCATTTTGGAAAGTAGACCCCCTAAGGAACTTATCTAGATGTGTTTTGAGAGCTTTGAACCCCCAAGTGTTTCACTACAGATTATAACGCAGAGCCGTGAAAATAATTTTTTTTTTTTTTTCTCAAAAATGATTTTTTAGCCCCCAGCTTTGTATTTTTACAAGGGTAACAGAATAAATTGGACCCCAAAATTTGTTTTCCAATTTGTCCTGAGTACGCTGATACCCCATATGTGGGGGGGAACCACTGTTTGGGCGCATGACAGAGCTCGGAAGGGAAGGAGCGCCATTTGGAATGCAGACTTAAATGGATTGGTCAGCAGCCGTCACGTTGCATTTGCAGAGCCCCTGATGTACCCAAACAGTACAAACCCCCCACAAGTGACCCCATATTGGAAACTAGACCTCCCAAGGAACTTATCTAGATGTGTTTTGAGAACTTTGAACCCCCAAGTGTTTCACTAAAGTTTATAGCGCAAATCCGTGAAAATAAAAATTCTTTTTTTTTTCACAAAAATGATTTTTTAGCCCCCAGTTTTGTATTTTCACAAGGGTAACAGGATAAATTGGACCCCAAAAGTTGTTGTCCAATTTGTCCTGAGTACGCTGATACCCCATATGTGGGGGGGAACCACTGTTTGGGTGCATGACAGAGCTCGGAAGGGAAGGAGCACCATTTGGAATGCAGCCTTAAATGGATTGGTCTGCAGGCGTCACGTTGCATTTGCAGAGCCCCTGATGTACCCAAACAGTACAAACCCCCCACAAGTGACCCCATATTGGAAACTAGACCTCCCAAGGAATTTATCTAGATGTGTTGTGAGAACTTTGAACCCCCAAGTGTTTCACTAAAGTTTATAGCGCAAATCCGTGAAAATAAAAATTCTTTTTTTTTTTCACAAAAATGATTTTTTAGCCCCCAGTTTTGTATTTTCACAAGGGTAACAGGATAAATTGGACCCCAAAAGTTGTTGTCCAATTTGTCCTGAGTACGCTGATACCCCATATGTGGGGGGGAACCACTGTTTGGGTGCATGACAGAGCTCGGAAGGGAAGGAGCACCATTTGGAATGCAGCCTTAAATGGATTGGTCTGCAGGCGTCACGTTGCATTTGCAGAGCCCCTGATGTACCCAAACAGTACAAACCCCCCACAAGTGACCCCATATTGGAAACTAGACCTCCCAAGGAACTTATCTAGATGTGTTGTGAGAACTTTGAACCCCCAAGTGTTTCACTACAGTTTATAACGCAGAGCCGTGAAAATAAAACATCTTTTTTTTCCCACAAAAATGATTTTTAGCCCCCCAAATTTTTATTTTCCTAAGGATAACAAGAGAGCTTGGACCCCAGAAGTTGTTGTTCAATTTGTCCCGAGTACGCTGATAACACATATGTTGGGGTAAACCCCTTTTTGGGCGCACGGGAGAGCTCGGAAGGGAAGGAGCACTGTTTTACTTTTTCAACGCAGAATTGGCTGGAATTGAGATTGGACGCCATTTCGCGCTTGGAGAGCCCCTGATGTGCCTGGACAGTGGAAACTCCCCAATTCTACCTGAAACCCTAACCCAAACACACCCCTAACCCTAATCCCAACGGTAACCCTAACCACACCCCTAGCCCTGACACACCCATAATTCTAATCCCAACCCTAATCCAAACGTAAATGTAATCCAAACCCTAACCCTAACTTTAGCCCCAACCCTAACTTTACCTCCAACCCTAGCCCTAACCCTAACCCTACCCCTAACCCTAAACGTGACTGAAATACGTGGCACTGAAATACGTGGCACTGAAATACGTGGCACTGAAATACGTGGCACTTAAATACGTGGCACTTAAATACGTGGCACTTAAATACGTGGCACTGAAATACGTGGCACTGAAATACGTGGCACTGAAATACGTGGCACTGAAATACGTGGCACTTAAATACGTGGCACTTAAATACGTGGCACTGAAATATGTGATACGTGGCACTTAAATACGTGGCACTGAAACACGTGGCACTGAAACACGTGGCACTGAAATACGTGATACGTGGCACTGAAATACGTGGCACTGAAATACGTGGCACTGAAATACGTGGCACTGAAATGTGATACGTGGCACTGAAATACGTGGCACTGAAATACGTGGCACTGAAATACATGGCACTGAAATACGTGATACGTGGCACTGAAATACGTGGCACTGAAATACGTGGCACTGAAATACGTGGCACTGAAACACGTGCAACTGAAATACGTGGTACTAAAATATGTGGCACTGAAATACGTGATACGTGGCACTGAAATACGTGGCACTGAAACACATGGCACTGAAATATGTGATACGTTGCCCTGAAATACATGGCACTGAAATACATGGCACTGAAATACGTGGCACTGAAATACGTGGCACTGAAATACGTGGCACTGAAATACGTGGCACTGAAATACGTGGCACTATGACTGTCAGAAAATGTTCATTAAACGGTTAGGGGTGAGGTTAGGGGTAGAGTTAGGGTTAGGGTTTGGATCCCTTTATCACAATGATGGTGGTGGGTGGCTTTTCAGTGTGTTTTCTGTTTTTTTTTCGATAAAAATGCATGCGTTTTTAACGCAAACAAACGCATGTGCTTAAAAACGCAAGAAAATACTGCAGGTTGTATTTCTGAAAATTAACGCATGCAGAAAAAAACCGCATGCGTTTGAAAACGCGACCAAACGTGTACAAAAAAAACGCATGCGTTTTCAATGTTAAATATAGGGAAAAAACGCATGCTTTTTTTGTGCAAAAAACGCTGCAGACAAAAACGCAAGTGTGAAACCAGCGACGCTTTTTATAGCAAAAAAGTTTTTGCGTCTCCACATTTTGAGAGCTATAATTTTTCCACATTTTGCTCCACAGAGTCATGTGAGGTCTTGATTTTTGCGGGACGAGTTGACGTTTTTATTGGTAACATTTTCGGACACGTGACCGTTTTTGATCGCTTTTTATTCCGATTTTTGTGAGGCAGAATGACCAAAAATCAGCAATTCCTGAATTTCTTTTGGGAGAGGCGTTTATACCGTTCCGCGTTTGGTAAAATTGATAAAGCAGTTTTATTCTTCGGGTCAGTACGATTACAGCGATATCTCATTTATATCATTTTTTTATGTTTTGGCGCTTTTATACGATAAAAACTATTTTATAGAAAAAATAATTATTTTGGTATCGCTTTATTCTCAGGACTATAACTTTTTTATTTTTTTGCTGATGATGCTGTGTGGCGGCTTGTTTTTTGCAGGACAAGATGACGTTTTCAGCGGTACCATGGTTATTTATATATGTCTTTTTGATCGCGTGTTATTCCACTTTTTGTTCGGCGGTATGGTAATAAAGCGTTGTTTTTTGCCTCGTTTTTTTTTTTTTTTTCTTACGGTGTTTACTGAAGGGGTTAACTAGTGGGGCAGTTTTATAGGTGGGGTCGTTACGGACGCGGCGATACTAAACATGTGTACTTTTATTGTTTGTTTTTTTTATTTAGATAAAGAAATGTATTTATGGGAATAATATATTTTTTTTTTTTTCATTATTTTGGAATATTTTTTTTAATTTTTTTTTACACATTTGGAAATTTTTTTTTTTTACTTTTTTACTTTGCCCCAGGGGGGGACAATACAGATCGGTGATCTGTCAGTTTGCATAGCACTCTGACAGATCACCGATCTGCGAGAGGTGCAGGCTGCTTCACAGTGCCTGCTCTGAGCAGGCGTCTGTGAAGCCACCTCCCTCCCTGCAGGACCCGGATCCGCGGCCATCTTGGATCCGGGTCTGGAGCAGGCAGGGAGGGAGGTAAGACCCTCGCAGCAACGCGATCACATCGCGTTGCTGCGGGGGGCTCAGGGAAGCCCGCAGGGAGCCCCCTCCCTGCGCGATGCTTCCCTGCACCGCCGGCACATCGCGATCATGTTTGATCGCGGTGTGCCGGGGGTTAATGTGCCGGGAGCGGTCCGTGACCGCTCCTGGCACATAGTGCCGGATGTCAGCTGCGATATGCAGCCGACACCCGGCCGCGATCGGCCGCGCTCCCCCCGTGAGCGCGGCCGATCGGCTATGACGTACTATCCCGTCGGCGGTCATGGGGGCCCACCCCACCTCGACGGGATAGTACGTCGGATGTCAGGAAGGGGTTAAGCAGACCACAGGTTTCAAGCAATATGGGAAATAAAAAGGATCTATCTGCTGCTGAAAAGAATTAAATAGTGCAATGCCTTGGTCAAGCTTTGAAAACATTAGATATTTCACGAAAACTTAAGAGTGATCATCATACTGTGAAGAGATTTGTGACTGAAACAGAGCACAGACAGAGTTCATGCAGATAAAGGCATAATGGAAGGTTTCTGCCAGACAAATTCATTGGATTAAGAGAGCAGCTGCCAAAATACCATTACAAAGCAGCAAACAGTTATTTGAAGCTGCTGGTGCCTCTGGAGTCCCTCGAACCTCAAGGTGTAGGATCCTTCAAAGGCTTGCTGTGGTGCATAAACCTACTATTTGGCCACCCCTAAACAGTGTTCACAAGCAGAAACGGTTGCAGTGGGCCCAGACATACATGAAGACTGATTTCCAAACAGTCTTGTTTACTGATGAGTGTCGAGCAACCCTGGGTGGTCCAGATGGATGGAGTAGTGGATGGTTGGTGAATGGCCACAATGTCCCAACAAGGCTGCAACGTCAGCAAGGAGATGTCATGTTTTGGGCCAGAATCATGGAGAAACAGCTTGTAGGGCCCTTTAAGGTTCCTGAAGGTGTGAAAATGACCTCGGCAAAGTATATAGAGTTTCTGACTGACAACTTTCTTCCATGGTATAAAAAGCAGAATTGTGCCTTCAGGAGCAAAATCTTCTTCATGCTGACAATGCCCCATCTCATGCTGCAAAGAATATCTCTGAGTCATTGGCTGCTATGGGCATAAAAGGAGATAAACTCATGGTATTGCCACCATCTTCCCCAGACCTCAACCCTATACAGAACCTTTGGAGTATCATCAAGCAAAAGATCTATGAGGGTGGGAGGCAGTTTGCATCAAAACAGCAGCTCTGGGAGGGAAGAAATACAAGCAGAAACTCTCCAAAAACTCACAAGTTCAATGGATGCAAGAATTGTGAAGGTGATAACAAAGAAGGGTTCCTATGGTAACATGTGCCTTGGCCTGTTAGGATGTTTTGGGGTTAAATAGCTTTTTTGTTCAGTGAATGTGACCTCCTAATGCTGCAAATTCCACAAATGAGCATTTTCAGTTCTTTAAAACAGATCAAATGTTTAGAAATTCTACTGTGCCTAATAATTTGGAACAGTGCATTTTGAGTTTTTATTCATTTTGGAGATTATACTGTTATCATTGGGAGGTTTCTTCAATAAAATTCGATGTATAATCTAACGGGTGATGACTCTTATTAGACGGACTGTCATTTGCACCGACCATTTAGGAAAATCCGAGAAAATTACAATTTGCATAATAATTTGGAAAATGGTGTAGAAGAAAGGGAAAAAGTGGGGAATGTGGTCTGGAGGCCGTGCTCTAGGTAACTGTGTTATTTTATGCAGAGACGAGTCCTGGCTGGAAGAAGTGTTGGCAGTCTGTGCTGGATGAAAATGAAAAGCAAAGATGAAGAACTTCAGCTAGAGACGTCACTAGTGAGTCAGTGTATTACCTGTACACTGACACTATACACTGTATACTATATACAAAGCTCCTGTGTATAATGTCACTGGCAGTGGTGATCACTGTATTAACTGTACACTGACACCTTATACAGATCTCCTGTGTATAATGTCACCAGTGATCACTGTAGTATCTTTACACTGACCGTAAATACAGAGTTCCTGTATACAATGGCACTTAGTATTGTGCTTTTTTAAAATTAATGATCAGTATTGTAGTGTACAAGTAGTAAAAGGTAAATAACCACAAAAAGAAGGTGTACTAGTCCAAAGTAAATATAAATATCAACTTTATTGAAATACAAATATATGTAAATAGGCTAAAATGACGGAGGGTGAAAAACCGGCCCTCAAGATGAAATGCACATACACGGGGGAACCCAGCAACTCACACAATCCAGAAAAGCATATAAATATACCCTAGTCCATGATAACCCCCTGCTAACACATATATACAAACATAACATAACCCAGCAGTGGGGAGAAAAATAGCAGTGGTAGAAGAAACAGAGGACCAGTGGCATACCTGATGACAATATTAGCCGGATGTGTGACGCGGCATCCCCCACCTCCACCGCGTTTTTCACCCTCCGTCATTTTAGCCTATTTACATATATTTGTATTTCAATAAAGTTGATATTTATATTTACTTTGGACTAGTACACCTTCTTTTTGTGGTTATTTATATATTTTGGTGTGTCCTGCACATCGTTTCCATTTGGCTTCCATCTATGGCACTATGTTACTTTATTGTGTTAGAAGCCATACATGCTTTTCGTGTCTTTATTTAAGTAGTAAAAGGTGTACACTCCCTGACAGAAGTAATGTCGCTTATCCATGTTATGTAAATAAAAGCTTATAATCTGATGTTAAATTCATCCATTGGTTGTATAAATTATTCTTTTGAAAGCTGAAACCTTCCAAAATGTGGTTTAGGTTAAGAAAATAAATTGACATCAATGCAGAAATATTGATTAGTTAATGGACACAGAATAGTCAGATTTTAGCAAGACAAAAGTTTTGTCGCCTGGTCATATAGTGCATCCAATCCTAGTTTACATCCTCACCTGTGCTCAGTAAATGATCGGTTATTTAGTGTGTGTGTATAAAAAGAAACCCAGCACCCCACACCTTCACTTGAACTGCAACTTAAGCTCTGACAACATGCCAAAAATCCACCCTGCGACCAAAGCCTGGATTATCAAGAGGCCGAAGACCAGATCCACTGCAGAGGTGGCGGGCACCTTTAATGTGTCTCAGCTTCAAGTACAAAGAATGAAAAAAAAGATTTGAAGAGACTTTAGATGTGTTTGACTAGCCCAGGTCCGGCAGACCCCACAAGACAACTGCTCAGGAGGAACATTTGTTGGTTAGAAAATCCAAAGCAAGCCCCTCTTCCACAGCAGCAGAGCTCCAACAGGTCTGGTCACCTCAAGTCCCTGTGTCAACTAGAACAGTTTGTAGGATTCTGTCTCAAAATGTCCTCCATGGCCGAATCAGTGCCCAGAAGCCAGCACTAAACAAAAGGCAAATAAAAACCCGTGTGGCATCTGCAAACTCCCACAGCCCGCTAAATAGATGGACACTGGAAAAGTGGCAGAAGGTGGATTTCTCTTCAGTAGAATTACACCACAGCTGCCACAAACACTGCAGGAGACCTACTGGAGCCCGTATGGATCCAAAATACACCCAGAAGACAGTTAAATTTGGTGGTGGAAAGATCATGGTCTGGGGTTACATTCAGTATGGGGGTGTGCGAAACATTTGCAAGGTGGAAGGCAATATCAATAGCCTAAAATATCAAGAAGTATTAGCAACCTCATATATTCCAAATCATAAAAGAAGTCATTCTGCAGCAGGATGGTGCTCCATCTCATACATCCATCTCTACAACAAAGTTCCTCCAAGCAAAAAAGATCAAGGTGCTCAAGGACTGGCCAGCCCAGTCACCAGACATGAACATCATTGAGCATGTTTGGGGTAGGATGAAAGAGGAAGCTTGGAAGACAAAACCAAAGAATCTAGAGGAGCACCACAACTTCATTCACCAATGTTATGCAACATATATTTGTATTTTAAGTTAATTATTTGTCTGTGGGCAACAAAAATTTTGTCTTGCCAAAATCTGACCATTCTGTGTCCATTAACTGATCAATATTTCTGCTTTGATAACAATTTATTTTCTTAACCTAAACCACATTTTGGAGGGTTTCAGCTTTCAAAAGAATAACTTATACAACCAATGGATGAATTTAATGTCAGGTTATAAGCTTTTATTTACATAACATGAATAAGCGACATAACTTGTGTCAGGGAGTATATGGTGGCATCATTGGTCATTGTATAGAGTGTAGTTTCATGTAGAGGTAATGGTGATATTATAATATTATGTATTCTCTGTGTAGTGGTGATAGTACTAGGCACTGTGTAGCTGTATTGTTGTGTGTATGTTTGTAAGTAAGCTCCGTTATGGCACCATATCTAAGCAGTAAGCTTGGTTCTGGTACTCTATCAATGTAGTAATCTAGATTATGGTGCTGTATGTATGTCGTATTCTCAGTTCTGCTCCAGTTTCTATGTAGCAGACTTGGTTCCATGTAGTAGACGTATTAAGCTCGGTTCTGCTCCCTTATCTCTGTAGTAAGCTCGCTTCTGCTCCCATATCTCTGCAGTAAGCTCGGTTCTGCTCCCATATCTCTGTAGTAAGCTCGGTTCTGCTCCCTTATCTCAGTAGTATGCTAGGTTCTGCTCCCATATCTCTGCAGTAAGTTTGGTTCTGCTCCCATATCTCTGTAGTAAGCTCGATTCTGTTCCCATATCTCTGCAGTCAGCTCGGTTCTGCTCCCATTTCTCTGCTCTAAGCTCGGTTCTGCTCCAATATCTCTGTAGTAAGCTTGGTTCTGCTCCCATATCTTTGCAGTAAGCTCAGTTCTGCTCCCATATCTCTGTAGTAAGCTCGGTTCCGTTCCCCTATCTCTGTAGTAAGCTTGGTTCTGCTCCCTTATCTCTGTAGTAAGCTCATTTCTGCTGCCATATCTCTGTAGTAAGCCCTGTTCTGCTCCCATATCTCTGCAGTAAGCTCGGTTCTGCTCCCATATCCCTGCAGTAAGCTTGGTTCTGCTCCCATATCTCTGTAGTAAGCTCGGTTCTGCTCCCATATTTTTGCAGTAAGCTCGGTTCGGCTCCCATATCTCTCAATCTAGTAAGTTCGGTTCTGCTCCCATATCTCTATAGTAAGCTCTGTTCTGCTCCCATATCTCTATAATAAGCTCTGTTCTGCTCCCATATCTCTGTAGTAAGCTCTGTTCTGCTCACATATCTCTGTAGTAAGCTCCGTTCTGTTCCCATATCTCTGGAGTAAGTTCGATTCTGCTCCTATATCTATGCAGCAAGCTCCGTTCAGTTCCCATATCTGTGTACCAGCCTGTTTTTAAAGCCTGCTATCTCTGCTACTTTAATGCAGTGGCCAGATATAAGCAGGGAAAAGGAGGGCCACAGCAACTCGAGGGCTACTGCCTTGTGATTGCCCCCCAGGCTGAAAATTGCCAGCCAGCCCCTGGTGAATGGGTATAAGGTTAGAGAGGTTACGGAAGTTTGTGATAGAGCGTGGATGGGAGGTAGAAATGACTGTGGGAATGTGGTGAGGAGGACCAGGATTTGGAGAGATATCACCAGCAGTGAGAAGGAGCAGAGAAAGTGCTAGCAGGTGGGAGCAGGAGAGGACATGAGGGGGCTGTCTGTGCTTGGAGACAGAGGATTGTATGTTAAGGAACAGTTCTGAGGAGGAGGTGAGATGGATGTGGAGGATTGAAGCAGAGATAAACAGTTCCTTACTTGGTGTAGGGATTAGGGGAGGTAGCATAAAGTGAAGGATTATAGGGGTGAGAGTGAAAATAAACAGAAACATTGTTTACAGTGACTGGCCAGTTACCTTCAGTTCCCTTCAGGTTCAATTCAGGTTTTAATTCTACTGTAATCTTCACACTTCTAGGACACACTTCTAGGAATCACACTGCAGACTGAAGTCTATGCAGACTTGAGCTATGCAATATAAGTACAACGAAGTGCAGTCAAGTGTGAAGCAGAGAGAAGTGGTCTCTGCTCATCGTGGTCAGAGAATTAACCCCTTAACAACCGCCGATACGCCTTTAACGGCGGCAGTTAAGGGTACTTAAACCACAGCGGAAAAAGTGAATAGCGCCTCCCAGAGTCAGATTTTCTCTGGGGTCTTGGTTACCGGGGGGTAGCCGAGACCCCAGAGAACATGATTCAGGGCGTTTTTTACCGACCCCCGGGCTGCGATCGCCGGTAATTAACCGTTTACTGGCAGTCGCAAAAAAAAAAACAACGCGATTTGCCATTTAATTTCTCTGTCCTCCGATGTGATCGACAGAGAAATGGGGTCCCCGATCACCCCCGATACTCACCTGTCTCCCCCGGTGCTCCTCGTGGCTCCCGATGGGCACCGCCATCTTGTTCCGGCCAAAAAAATGGCAGGCGCATGCGCAGTGTGCCCGCCAGCACCCAGAAGATCTTTGGGGTCTCGGCTGCCGGGGGTAGCCGAGACCCCAAAGAACATGATCGGGGTCGGTTTTTACTGACCCCTGTTTTGCGATCGCCGGTAATTAACTGTTTACCGGCGACCACAAAAAAAAAGCGAGGTGTAATTCTCTGTCCTCTGATGTGATCGCACATCAGAGGACAGAGAAATAGGGGGACTCTGGGACCCTGTCATACTTACCGGTGTCCCTGGGTCCTCTTGCGTCCCCTTCTCCCCGCTGGCTTCTTCTTCCAGGAAGAAAATGGCGGGCGCATGCGCAGTGCGCCCGCCATGATCTGCCGGCCGGCAGCTAGAGGAGTTGGGGCTAAAATTAGGGTTAGGGTTGGGGCTAAATTTAGGGTTAGGGTTGGGGCTAAATTTAGGGTTAGAGTTGGGGCTAAAGTTAGGGTTAGAGTTGGGGCTAAAGTTAGGGCTAGGGTTGCAGCTAAAGTTAGGGCTAGGGTTGGGATTAGGGTTAGGGTTTGGATCAGGGTTGGCATTAGGGTTACGTTTGGGATTAGGGATAGGTTTGGGATTAGGGTTAAGGTTAGGGTTGGGATTAGGGTTAGGGGTGTATTTGGATTAGGGTTGAGATTAGGATTAGGGGTGTGTTGGATTTAAGGTTCTGATTAGGGTTATGGTTAGGGTTGGGATTAGGGTTGTTGTTAGGGTTGTGATTATCGTTAGGGTTGTGACTAGGATTATGGATCGGGTTGGGATTAGGGTTAGGGGTGTGTTGGGGTTAGGGTTGGAGTTAGAATTGGGGGGTTTCCACTGTTTAGGTACATCAGGGGGTCTCCAAACGCCACAGACAATTTTGCGCTCAAAAAGTCAAATGGTGCTCCCTCCCTTCTGAGCTCTGCCGTGTTCCCAAACAGTGGTTTAGCCCCGCATTTGGGGCATCAGCGTACTCGGGTTAAATTGGACAACAACTTTTGGGGTCCAATTCCTCCTGTTACCCTTGTGAAAATAAAAACTTGGGGGCTAAAAAATCTTTTATGTGGAAAAAATAATATTTTTTATTTTCACAACTCTGCATTATAAACTTCTGTGAAGCACTTGTATGCAAATTGCCTCTTCTGAGAAAAAGAGGACTTAACTCTATAGCGCCACAATCAACCCTTTAACAAGTCGTGCAATATGAAGCACTTGGGCATTCAAAGTTCTCGCCACACATCTAGATAAGTTCCTTGGGGGGTCTAGTTTCCAAAATGAGGTCACTTGTGGGGGGTTTCTACTGTTTAGGTACATCAGGGGCTCTGCAAACGCAACATAACGCCCGCAGACCATTCTATCAAAGTCTGCCTACCAAAACGGCGCTCCTTCCCTTCCGAGCTCTGCCATGCGCCCAAACAGTGGTTTACCCCCACATATGGGGTATCAGCCTACTCAGCATAAATTTCACAATAAATTTTGGGGTCCAATTTCTCCTTTTACCCTTGTGAAAGTAAAAATTTGGGGGTGAAAAGATCATTTTTGTGGAAAAAATATGATTTTTTTTATTTTCATGGCTCTACATTACAAACTTCTGTGAAGCAGTTGGGGGTTCATAGTGCTCACCACACATCTAGATAAGCTCTTTGGGGGGTCTATTTTCCAAAATTGGGTCACTTGTGGGAGGTTTCTACTGTTTAGGTAATTAGGAGCTATGCAAATGCAATATGACGCCCGCAGACCATCCCATCAAAGTCTGCATTCCAAGCGGCGCTCCTTCCCTTCCGAGCCCCGATGGGTGCCCAAACAGTGCCCCCCCCACACCCCCACATATGGGGTATCAGCGTACTCAGGACAAACTGGTCAACAGATTTTGTGGTCCAATGTCTCCTGTTACCCTTGAGAAAATAAAAAATTGCAGGCTAAAAAATAATTTTTTATTTTCACGGCTCTACGTTATAAATTTCTGTGAAGCACCTGGGGGTTTAAAATGCTCACCACACATCTAGTTATGTTCTTTAAGGGGTCTAGTTTCCAAAATGGTGTCACTTGTGGGGGGTTTCCACTGTTTAGGCACATCAGGGGCTCTCCAAACGCGACATGGCGTCCGATCTCAATTCCAGCCAATTCTACATTGAAAAAGTAAAACGGCACTCCTTCACTTCCAAGCTCTGCGGTGCACCCAAACAGTGGTTTACCCCCACATATGGGGTATCGGCATATTCAGGAGAAATTGCACAACAAAATTTATGGTTAAATTTCTGTTTTTACACTTGTGAAAATAAAAAAAAATGGTTCTGAAGTAAAATGTTTGCAAAGAAAAGTTAAATGCTCATTTTTTCCTTCCACATTGTTTCAGTTCCTGTGAAGCACGTAAAGGGTTAATAAACTTCTTGAATGTGGTTTTGAGCACCTTGCGGGGTGAAGTTTTTAGAATGGCATCACACTTGGTTATTTTCTATCATATAGACCCATGAAAATGACTTCAAATGTGATGTGGACCAGATGCATACAATCAAGCCAGAGTAAACAATGTCATAAATATCATGGGTGGGGTAAAGCTGGGGTTAGCTGAAAGGCATACCATGTGGATGCTAGGTGCAGAGGCGAGTCTATGTGCAAAGCTGGGTGATGTACTATGTGCACTTCATAGACAGACAGCAGGAGAGCTGGGTGGATGAACATACCATGTGGATGTTAGGTGCAGAGGCGAGTCTATGTGCAAAGCTGGGTGATGTACTATGTGCACTTCATAGACAGACAGCAAGAGAGCTGGGTGGATGAACATACCTGTCGGAAGAATAGAGATGCTTCTTAGAGTGCGATGGTGGCAGGTAGCAGGGCACAGTCTGTATACATCTTTCAGGTTTTAATTCTACTGTAATCTTCACACTTTTGGGACACACATAGGAATCACACTAATTATATATATATATATATATATATATATATACATATATTATATACACACGCACACACAAACAAACACATATACTCACACATACATACATATACATACACACACTGCTCAAAAAAAAGATAAAAGGAAGACTTAAATAACAGAATATAACTCCGAGTAAATCAAACCTCTGTGAAAATCAAACCGTCCACTTAGGAAGCAACACTGTTTGACGATCAATTTCACATGCTGTTGTGCAAATGGAATAGACAACAGATGGAAATTATTGGCAATTATCAAGACACACTCAATAAAGGAGTGGTTCTGCAGGTGGGGACCACATCTCAGTACCAATGATTTCTGGCTGATGTTTTATTCACTTTTGAATGTTAGTTGTGCTTTCACACTCGTGGTAGCATGAGACGGACTTTACAACCTACACAAGTGGCTCAAGTAGTGCAGCTCATCCAGGATGGCACATCAATGCGAGCTGTGGCAAGAAGGTTTGCTGTGTTTGTCAGCGTAGTGTCCAGAGGCTGGAGGCGCTACCAGGAGACAGACCAGTACACCAGGAGACGTGGAGGGGGTTGTAGGAGGGCAACAACCCAGCAGCAGGACCGCTACCTCAGCCTTTGTGCAAGGAGGAACAGGAGGAGCACTGCCAGAGCCCTGCAAAATGACCTCCAGCAGGCCACAAATGTGCATGTGAGTGCACAAACTGTTAGAAACCGACTCCATGAGGATGGTCTGAGTACCCGACGTCCACAGATGGGGGTTGTGCTCACAGCCCAACACCGTGTAGGATGCTTGGCATTTGCCGCAGAACACCAGGATTGGCAAATTCGCCACTGGCCCCTGTGCTCTTCACAGATGAAAGCAGTTTCACACTGAGCACATGTGACAGACGTGTCAGAGTCTGGAGATGCCGTGGAGAGTGATCTGCTGCCTGCAACATCCTTCACCATGACCGGTTTGGCAGTGGGTCAGTAATGGTGTTGGGTGGCATTTATTTGGAGGGCCGCACAGCCCTCCATGTGCTCGCCAGAGGTAGCCTGACTGCAATTAGGTACCGAGATGAGATCCTCAGACCCCTTGTGAGACCATATGCTGGTGCGGTTGGCCCTGGGTTCCTCCTAATGCAGGACAATGCCAGACCTCATGTGGCTGGAGCATGTCAGCAGTTCCTGCAAGATGAAGGCATTGAAGCTATGGACTGGCCCACCCATTCCCCTGACCTGAATCCGATTGAACACATCTGGGACATCATTTCTTGCACCATCCACCAATGTCATGTTGCAACACAGACTGTCCAGGAGTTGGCGGATGCTTTAGTCCAGGTCTGGGAGGAGATCCCTCAGGAGACCATCCGCCGCCTCATCAGGAGCATGCCCAGGCATTGTATGGAGGTCATACAGGCACATGGAGGCAACACACACACACAACTGAACATAATTTCCTTGTCTTGAGGCATTTCCACCGAAGTTGGATCAACCTGTAAATTGATTTTCCACTTTGATTTTGAGTATCATTCCAAATCCAGACCTCCATGGGATATTCATTTTGATTTGCATTGATCATTTTTATGTGTTATTGTTCTCCACACATTCCACTATGTAATGAATAAAGATTTGCAACTGAAATATTTCATTCAGTGATATCTAAGATATGGTATTTTAGTGTTAACTTTATTTTTTTTGAGCAGTGTATATATTTATATTAAAATCTATCCTATGTCTGGGGTCAGGTCCTATCCAGTGTCAGTTTATGTATACACACACACACACACTGACAAGACTGGTCAGTAATGTGCACTGATAGACGTGACCCCGGTTGCAGGACCCCACAGACGAGGATGATATATATATATAGATATACGAGGACCCCCTTGGTTAGTAACACAGATACAGCATAAACTATGGTACAATTCACCATGTGAGTGAACGCAAAATTTAAAGGAAAACGAAAGTGTTGAGCCATCCGAGAAATTTCTGTGAAGCACCTGGGGGTTTAAAATGCTCACCACACATCTAGTTATGTTCTTTAAGGGGTCTAGTTTCCAAAATGGTGTCACTTGTGGGGGGTTTCCACTGTTTAGGCACATCAGGGGCTCTCCAAACGCGACATGGCGTCCGATCTCAATTCCAGCCAATTCTACATTGAAAAAGTAAAACGGCACTCCTTCACTTCCAAGCTCTGCGGTGCACCCAAACAGTGGTTTACCCCCACATATGGGGTATCGGCATATTCAGGAGAAATTGCACAACAAAATTTATGGTTAAATTTCTGTTTTTACACTTGTGAAAATAAAAAAAAATGGTTCTGAAGTAAAATGTTTGCAAAGAAAAGTTAAATGCTCATTTTTTCCTTCCACATTGTTTCAGTTCCTGTGAAGCACGTAAAGGGTTAATAAACTTCTTGAATGTGGTTTTGAGCACCTTGCGGGGTGAAGTTTTTAGAATGGCATCACACTTGGTTATTTTCTATCATATAGACCCATGAAAATGACTTCAAATGTGATGTGGTCCTTAAAAAAAAAATGGTGTTGTAAAAATGAGAAATTGCTGGTCAACTTTTAACCCTTATAACTCCCTAACAAAAACAATTTTTTTTTCCAAAATTGTGCCGATGTAAAGTAGACATGTGGGAAATGTTATTTATTAACTATTTTTTTGTGACATATCTCTCTGATTTAAGGGCATAAAAATACAAAGTTTGAAAATTGCTAAATTTTAAAAATTTTCGCCATATTTCCATTTTTTTCGTAAATAATCGCAAGTAATATCGAAGAAATGTTACCACTAACATGAAGTACAATATGTCACGAAAAAACAACCTCAGAATCAGCAGGATCCGTTAAAGCGTTCCAGACTTATAACCTCATAAATTGACAGTGGTCAGAATTGTAAAAATTGGCTCGGTCATTAAGTTCCAAATTGGCTCTGTCACTAAGGGGTTAAGAGTGGACCAGATGCATACAATCAAGCCAGAGTAAACAATGTCATAAATATCATGGGTGGGGTAAAGCTGGGGTTAGCTGAAAGGCATACCATGTGGATGCTAGGTGCAGAGGCGAGTCTATGTGCAAAGCTGGGTGATGTACTATGTGCACTTCATAGACAGACAGCAGGAGAGCTGGGTGGATGAACATACCATGTGGATGTTAGGTGCAGAGGCGAGTCTATGTGCAAAGCTGGGTGATGTACTATGTGCACTTCATAGACAGACAGCAAGAGAGCTGGGTGGATGAACATACCTGTCGGAAGAATAGAGATGCTTCTTAGAGTGCGATGGTGGCAGGTAGCAGGGCACAGTCTGTATACATCTTTCAGGTTTTAATTCTACTGTAATCTTCACACTTTTGGGACACACATAGGAATCACACTAATTATATATATATATATATACATATATTATATACACACGCACACACAAACAAACACATATACTCACACATACATACATATACATACACACACTGCTCAAAAAAAAGATAAAAGGAAGACTTAAATAACAGAATATAACTCCGAGTAAATCAAACCTCTGTGAAAATCAAACCGTCCACTTAGGAAGCAACACTGTTTGACGATCAATTTCACATGCTGTTGTGCAAATGGAATAGACAACAGATGGAAATTATTGGCAATTATCAAGACACACTCAATAAAGGAGTGGTTCTGCAGGTGGGGACCACATCTCAGTACCAATGATTTCTGGCTGATGTTTTATTCACTTTTGAATGTTAGTTGTGCTTTCACACTCGTGGTAGCATGAGACGGACTTTACAACCTACACAAGTGGCTCAAGTAGTGCAGCTCATCCAGGATGGCACATCAATGCGAGCTGTGGCAAGAAGGTTTGCTGTGTTTGTCAGCGTAGTGTCCAGAGGCTGGAGGCGCTACCAGGAGACAGACCAGTACACCAGGAGACGTGGAGGGGGTTGTAGGAGGGCAACAACCCAGCAGCAGGACCGCTACCTCAGCCTTTGTGCAAGGAGGAACAGGAGGAGCACTGCCAGAGCCCTGCAAAATGACCTCCAGCAGGCCACAAATGTGCATGTGAGTGCACAAACTGTTAGAAACCGACTCCATGAGGATGGTCTGAGTACCCGACGTCCACAGATGGGGGTTGTGCTCACAGCCCAACACCGTGTAGGATGCTTGGCATTTGCCGCAGAACACCAGGATTGGCAAATTCGCCACTGGCCCCTGTGCTCTTCACAGATGAAAGCAGTTTCACACTGAGCACATGTGACAGACGTGTCAGAGTCTGGAGATGCCGTGGAGAGTGATCTGCTGCCTGCAACATCCTTCACCATGACCGGTTTGGCAGTGGGTCAGTAATGGTGTTGGGTGGCATTTATTTGGAGGGCCGCACAGCCCTCCATGTGCTCGCCAGAGGTAGCCTGACTGCAATTAGGTACCGAGATGAGATCCTCAGACCCCTTGTGAGACCATATGCTGGTGCGGTTGGCCCTGGGTTCCTCCTAATGCAGGACAATGCCAGACCTCATGTGGCTGGAGCATGTCAGCAGTTCCTGCAAGATGAAGGCATTGAAGCTATGGACTGGCCCACCCATTCCCCTGACCTGAATCCGATTGAACACATCTGGGACATCATTTCTTGCACCATCCACCAATGTCATGTTGCAACACAGACTGTCCAGGAGTTGGCGGATGCTTTAGTCCAGGTCTGGGAGGAGATCCCTCAGGAGACCATCCGCCGCCTCATCAGGAGCATGCCCAGGCATTGTATGGAGGTCATACAGGCACATGGAGGCAACACACACACACAACTGAACATAATTTCCTTGTCTTGAGGCATTTCCACCGAAGTTGGATCAACCTGTAAATTGATTTTCCACTTTGATTTTGAGTATCATTCCAAATCCAGACCTCCATGGGATATTCATTTTGATTTGCATTGATCATTTTTATGTGTTATTGTTCTCCACACATTCCACTATGTAATGAATAAAGATTTGCAACTGAAATATTTCATTCAGTGATATCTAAGATATGGTATTTTAGTGTTAACTTTATTTTTTTTGAGCAGTGTATATATTTATATTAAAATCTATCCTATGTCTGGGGTCAGGTCCTATCCAGTGTCAGTTTATGTATACACACACACACACACTGACAAGACTGGTCAGTAATGTGCACTGATAGACGTGACCCCGGTTGCAGGACCCCACAGACGAGGATGATATATATATATAGATATACGAGGACCCCCTTGGTTAGTAACACAGATACAGCATAAACTATGGTACAATTCACCATGTGAGTGAACGCAAAATTTAAAGGAAAACGAAAGTGTTGAGCCATCCGAGAAAGAATAGGGTAGGGAATTAAGGGTGCTGTCATGGGCTCCTGAAAAAACACAGCTACCGGTAAGTAGCTTACGTATTTATTCAGTCGCCATGACAGCACTAAGAGAGACTTTCAGAGAAGTAAGGAAGATTTAGGGAGGGATAACTGCTTCAAGCACCCTTCTCCCAAACGTGAGGTCGGAGGAGCCACCCAGATCCAATCTATAGTGCTTAAGGAAGGTAGATGGAGAAGACCATGTGGCTGCCTTACAAATGTCTTCAATCAACACCTCTGATCTCTCCGCCCAGGATGTCGTGACGGCTCAAGTGGAGTGAGCTTTTATTCCTTCCGGAATCTCCAAGCCACCTGCTGTATAAGCGAGAGAGATCGCCTCCCTGATCCATCTGGCTAGTGTGTTTTTAGATACTCTAAGACCCTTTCTACCTCCCTAGTAAGATATAAATATGGAGTTATCTTTTTTCCAGGTATTTGTAACTGAAATATATTTAAGAAGACACCTTCTTACATCTAAACAATGAAATCTATGCTCCCTATCATTAGTGGGATTAGAACAAAACGAAGGTAGGACCACCTCTTGTGATCTATGAAATTTTGAAGCAACTTTTGGAAGATAAAGGGGATCAGGTTTCATAACAACTCTATCTTCCCTAAACTGCATGTATGGAGGTTGTCTAGATAATGCTTGTAAATCACTAACCCTTCTTTCGGACGTGAGTGCAACTAAGAGGGCCGTTTTAACTGACAGAATTTTTATTGGGACAGTATCAATAGGCTCAATGGGGCTTGTGTTAAAGCTGAGAGTACAAGATTTAGGTCCCAAGGAACTGTTTTCTGTTTAATGACTGGTCTGGATCTAGTAACCGCTTTAAAGAACCTGGATATCCAGTGATTGCTGGCTAAGTTAGAATTGTATAGTGCCCCCAGAGCCGACATCTGAACTCTGATGTCTAAAATTTGATTAATACAAGGTTTCTGGTTAATCTGTGCTCCTGAACTTGATAGGAATTTTTTCCAAATCCTGACAAATATTTGTCGTAGAGGTTTTCCTACTCTTAAGAAGTATATTTACTAGATCTCGAGAAAACCCTTTCCCCCTTAGTAACGACCTCTCAAATTCCACGCTGCTAGGTGTAAGTTGGCTACTCGTGGATGGAATATTGGACCCTGGGAGAGAAGGTCTGGTAATTATGGGAGGATCCATGGTTGGGTAATAGACATTTTCCTCAGCCAAGGAAACCACGACCTCCTGTGCCAGAACGGGGCTATCAGGATTACTCGGGCCCTGTCTTCACGTATTTTCCTCAGAACTATAGGAATTAGGTTTAGAGGGGGAAAGGCATAAGTGAGACTGAAGTGCCAAGAGATTAGAAGAGCGTCTACTGCATACGGGTTGTGTCATGATATGTACTTTTGCCCTGTCCTGTATTTGAATAATATGCCATTTGATGTATGTAACTGTTCTCTGGTTTCTATTAGCTGTAGTTTATGTATTTTCTTGTGCTGGGAGTTTACCTGTAACAATGTCTCCTTCCCCCAATACTTGCAGCCCTAAGCTATAATGTAATTAAGCTTTGTAAACACCACTAGTGCAGAATAGCCATTCTTCCTCACAGCAGGTGGCTAGTCAAATGTACATACTACGTAGACTAAGCAGAGCCGACCAGAATAGAATCTTCTGATGGACCCAACCATTGAATAGAAGGTGTGACCCCTACCCCCTGCATGGGCGGATCCCAGGAGCTCAGACAAGCCATTCTTATTTTTGAGATCAGATGTGAGTTGACCTTTGAAGGAGAAGGAGTGGGGATTCTTAGCTGAGGCAAGACCCCATGTCCATCTGTGACTGTGGAAGCGAACGGGGCGAGACTTGAGCTGAGGACATATCTCGTCGTTCGTGGGATTGTTTTGTGATCCCTTGGACTCGTGTGGACTATTGTTTTGTTAGCTGGCACAAGGATTATTGGGAGGTGCCCCCGAACCTGTTCCGTTGGACTAATTGTGGATTCTGTAGATCTATCTGCATGTGTTGTTCCAGCGTTCTTGATAATAAATCTGTGGAATCATCCCTTGGCCTGTTGTCCCTTCTTGCTCTGCCGTACACCCCGTCACAACTGGTGGCAAGCAGCGGGATCAGAGCAGAAGGAATGGAGGACAATGGCCCAACATCGGAAACCAGCACCGCAGAGTACAAGAACTGGACTTTGGGGAGCCTACAATCAAAGGCCCGTGAAGTAGGAGTCCGTTTTAAAGGACTCTCCAAGGAGCAGCTAATTGAGGCTTTGGAAGGAGTTCGCCTGCAAGATGACGCTGAGGAAGGATCCTCACAGCAAATGGAGGAAAGACTGCAGCCGGAGGTAAATACCCAAAAAAGTCAGTGGGTTGTGTGGTACGAGGAGGAGTTGGCATTGCTCAGAGAAGAGGCCACCATAAACAATAAGAGAGAGGCCATTCACAGAGCTCAGGAGAGGGAGAGGGAGGCCATTCACAGAGCTCAGGAGATGGCATTGCTGGAGAGGCAGAATCTTCTGATGGACCCAACCATTGAATAGAAGGTGTGACCCCTACCCCCTGCATGGGCGGATCCCAGGAGCTCAGACAAGCCATTCTTATTTTTGAGATCAGATGTGAGTTGATCCTTGAAGGAGGAGTGGGGATTCTTAGCTGAGGCAAGACCCCATGTCCATCTGTGACTGCGGAAGCGAACGGGGTGAGACTTGAGCTGAGGACATATCTCGTCGTTCGTGGGATTGTTTTGGGATCCCTTGGACTCGTGTAGACTATTGGTTTGTTAGCTGGCACAAGGATTATCGGGAAGTGCCCCGAACCGGTTCCGGTGGACTAATTGTGGACTCTGTAGATCTACCTGCATGTGTTGTTCCAGCGTTCTGGATAATAAATCTGTGGAATCATCCCTTGGCCTGTTGTCCCTTCTTGCTCTGCCGTACACCCCGTCACAGGTTGTCCCTTGGATTTAAGGAACAGAATTGGTGTAGTTTTCTGTTTTCTCGGTTGGCAAAAAGATCTATTTCTGGACATCCCCATAAATGCACAATCTGATTGAAGATGGCCGGATTTAGTGACCAGTCCCCTTGTCTGAGTTTGTTGCGGCTTACATAGTCGGCCATGGTATTGAGCTTTCCCCTTATATGAAGAGCCGTAAGGGAAAGTAGGTGATTCTCGGCCATCTGAAAAATACGATCTGCAACCTCCATTAATGAACCAGACCGCGTACCTCCTTGATGGTAATATAGGCAACGGTTACCTGGTTGTCCGAAAACAGCCTGACATGTCGACCCTGTAGGGGTATAAGAAAACTATTTAACGCGCGCTCTACCGCTAACAATTCTTTTAGATTGGAGGACGAGTTTTGTTCAGACTGGGAACACAGTCCCTGGACCCAATTATTCTCCAAGTGTGCCCCCCAACCCTTGGGGCTAGCATCAGTAGTTATTATCCGTGTTACATGATTTGTCCAGGGAACCCCTCTATGAAGATTTGGTATGTGCGTCCACCAGTTTAATGAACGAATGGTTTCAACAGACAGTGAAAATTTACTTTCAAGATCAGCTCCCAGCCGACGAGAATTATGTAGGACATCTCACTGCAGTGTTCTGGTGTGATATTGTGCCCAGAGAACCGCTGGAATACAAGATGTAAGTGAACCCAAAAGTGACATCGCCCCTCTTACGGAGACTAATGGATTGTTAATCAATTTGGTGGCCAACCATTGAATACTATCCACTTTTGAATCCGGCAGGCGACATTCCTGTTGACTAGAGTCTATGACAAGACCCAAAAATTCCTGTGTTTTTAAGCGCTGCAAACAAGATTTTTTGAGATTAATGATCCATCCTAATTTGTGTAATGCCGCTATCACCTTCCCCAATTGGTCTTTGCAATGTGATTCTGAATGTCCCACAATCAATAAATCATCTAGGTAGGGAATTATTAATATGTTCTGTTCGTGAAGGTGCGCCATAACCTCTACCATGATTTTAGTAAATACACGGGGTGCAACTGCAACACCAAAGGGAAGTGCCTGATATTGAAAATGTTCTACTGTGCCAGCAAGTGAAACCGCCACCCTAAGAAACCGTTGATGATCTACATGTATTGGGACATGATAATAGGCGTCTTTTAAATCTAAGACAACCATGAAGCAATTGTTAAAGAGAAGCTTTATTGCCGTCTTTACAGATTCCATTTTGAAGGATGAGACCACCAAAAATTTATTCAGGCCTTTTAAGTTGATGATGGTACGATATGATCCATCAGGTTTTGTGACCAGGAACAAAGGGGAATAAAACCCCTTACCTCTTTCTTCCGTGGGCACTTTAATCAGAACCCTTTTTTGTTGGAGTTCTTGAACTTCCGACTCCAGTGCCAATTGCTCTGCAGGAGAAGAACGGATAGGCGTCAATTTAAATTTGTCCTGAGGAACTCGATAGAATTCGAACATCAGACGCCTTTCAATAATACTGAGAATCCATGGGCTATTGGTGATCTGTATCCAGGCCGGATGGTAGGCTAAAAGCCTGGTCCGTCAGTCATTGTGGCTTTTTAAAGTCCCGAGAGGAATTAACATATATCCTCTACCTCTTCTCCTGTAGTTGTCATATCTGGTTGATTCTCTGTTTGAATCTCTGTTTGATCTTCTGCGGTTAGACCAACCTCTGTTGTACTCCCATCTATAAAAGGGCCTTCTTAAGAAAGGGAATCGCTTTTTATTGTCTCCCGCCTTTTCCAATAGTTCATCCAGAACTGTTCCAAACAAATGAGCTCCTTCACAGGGAATGCTACACAGTTTTGATCTGGCCTGCAAATCACCTGGCCAACATTTAATCCACAGCACTCTACGAGCTGCGTTGGATAGGGTCGAAGATCTGGTGGCCAATTTAACAGAATCCGCCGATGCATCTGAAAGAAATGCAGCTGCATCCTGAATTATAGGTATGGAAGACAAAATCTCATTTCTGGAAACTTTACTTTTGAGCTGATCCTCTAGGTGTCCCAGCCACACCATTAACGACCGAGTTGTGCAAGTGGCTGCAATTGCCGGCCTCAGGGAACCTGCTGTTTCCCAAGCACCCTTAAGGAAGACGTCAGCCTTTCTATCTAGTGGGTCTTTTAAATTTCCCAAATCTTCGAATGGAAGAGAGGTTTTTTTGCACGCCTTGGCCACTGCTGCATCTAGCTTCGGGGCCCTGTCCCATGAGGATGATGCCTCCTCAAATGGATACCTCCTTTTGAATGCTGGTGGAAGTGAACCCTTCCTTTCGGGTTTTTTCCATTCCCTTGTAATCAGTGTCTTTATCTTATCCACTACTGGAAAAGACCTTCGGGATTTCCAATCTATACCCTTGAACATTATGTCTTGAATGGAGCATTCAGACTGGGTCTCCTCAATCCCCATTGTGTTGTTGACTGCTTTAACTAAGTGGTTAACCCTATCGAGTGACAGACAGGCCTGGCCGGATTCTATGTCTCCCGATGAGGAGGATGATGGGAGGGAATTTGAACTCAGCTCACCCGAGTCCGAACCTATATCAGAGATTGGGGATGTAACTTCCTTCCTCTTTTTGGCATCTGATTTTTGAGACCTGGATTTGATAGAACCTCTGACTTCTTGCCTAACCATCTCTCTTAGCATAGCAGTAAGGTCAGGGGCCTCTTCCTCAATTAAGTATTATAAGCAGGATCTACATAATCTCCTTTTATGACCATCTGGGAGTGGTTCCCCACACTTGGCACTCTCCCTATGTTTGGCCTTGGTAAGACATTTTCTCCCCTAGTAAGGAGAGAGGGAACATAAGGAGGAACAACAATCAGTAAGTGAACTTCCACGTAGATCACTGCAGCGAGTGGTACCGTAGTTGGGGGGGTCCTTTCCAGCCGGTGAATCTTTACGGCTTAAGGACTTGCTTGATCTTGACTTTTGAGTCTCTTTAGCTCCACCAGCGCGACTACCGCCACTAGAACGCCGTTGGGAGATCACCTGAGACTCTTCAGAATCCTGAAGCTGCTGTTGCTGCTGCTTGTCCAGCTGCGTTGCTCCCTCTGACGATTCCATTCTGAGAATGGGTTCGGAGCACCTTGCAGCTTCATCCAATACTTTAAATACCCCCACGGTACCGCCCCCGGATGGGGGATAGCAGGAACTCCAGGTGGCCTGCCCGGTACCATTAACTGAGGGGGCGTGTTCTCCCCCTTCAGGGCCGTGCCTCTGCCGCCGACCAGTGAGACCCCCGCCCCCCCAGAATCCAAGCCCCGCTCGGATGTCGGAGCGCCGCCATCGGCCGGAACGGCGCTTTCTGCGCATGCTCCACCGCGTCATCAGGCCGCGCCGTCCCGTCGCATTATCCGGACACGCCCCTTCCGGTTGCGACTGCGGCCCTGCAAGCCTAGACGCGACCGAGGACGCCAGCACCGCCTGGACCGACGCGCACGCCCCCAGCAAGCAGCGGATAGGTCTGAAAGGCCCCAGCAGGCGTGGTCCCCGAGGAGAGCCCCATACTCACCCGGTACGCGCGACGATGGACCACATCGGAAGCCAGCCCATTCACCTCAGGCTGCTTCCTCCTGCTATCACCGACATCAGACAGTTCCCCTGCGGTGTGGTGCTTCCAGCAACCGGATCAGGCCGAGGTAGGGAACTTCTGCTACCTGTATCAGTCTGTCAGGAGTGGGATACTTTTTTTTTTCTTCGACCCTCTTCCCAGGGCCTGCCTGAAGAGGTTCCCCTGTCAGGGACAGGAAACCAACTGATGCGGGAGAGAGGTACCGCCCTTTTATGTCTGTAGGTTTCCTGTCCCTGAAGGGCGGATCCCCTCTCTCGTAGTGCTGTCATGGCGACTGAATAAATAAATATATATATATACAGTCATATGAAAAAGTTTGGGCACCCCTATTAATCTTAAGCTTAATGTTTTATAAAAATGTTTTTTTTGCAACAGCTATTTCAGTTTCATATATCTAATAACTGTTGGACACAGTAATGTTTCTGCCTTGAAATGAGGTTTATTGTACTAACAGAAAATGTGCAATCTGCATTCAAACAAAATTTGACAGGTGCATAAGTATGGGCACCCTTATCATTTTCTTGTTTTAAATACTCCTACCTACTTTTTACTGACTTACTAAAGCACTTTTTTTGGTTTTGTAACCTCATTGAGCTTTGAACTTCATAGCCAGGTGTATGCAATCATGAGAAAAGCTACTTAAAGTGGCCACTTGCAAGTTGTTCTCCTGTTTGAATCTCCTCTGAAGAGTGGCATCATGGGCTCCTCAAAACAACTGTCAAATGATCTGAAAACAAAAATTATTCAACATAGTTGTTCAGGGGAAGGATACAAAAAGCTGTCTCAGAGATTTATCCTGTCAATTTCCACTGTAAGGAACATAGTAAGGAAATGGAAGAACACAGGTACAGTTCTTGTTAAAGCCAGAAGTGGCAGGCCAAGAAAAACATCAGAAAGGCAGAGAAGAAGAATGGTGAGATCAGTCAAGGACAATCCTCAGGCCACCTCCAGAGAGCTGCAGCATCAACTTGCTGCAGATGGTGTCACTGTGCATCGGTCAACTATACAACGCACTGTGTTTTTTTGCCACCATGCATAACGCCTTTTTGTATTACCAAACAACTCAATCTTGGTTTCATGAGTCCACAGGACCTTCTTCCAAAAAGAAATTGGCTTCTCCAAATGTGCTTTTGCATACCTCAGCCGACTGTTTGTGGCGTGCAGAAACGGCTTATTTCGCATCAGTCTCCCATACAGCTTCTCCTTGTGCAAAGTGCGTTGTATAGTTGACCGATGCACAGTGACACCATCTGCAGCAAGTTGATGCTGCAGATCTCTGGAGGTGGCCTGAGGATTGTCCTTGACTGATCTCACCATTCTTCTTCTCTGCCTTTCTGATGTCTTTCTTGGCCTGCCACTTCTGGCCTTAACAAGAACTGTACCTGTGTTCTTCCATTTCCTTACTATGTTCCTCACAGTGGAAATTGACAGGTTAAACCTCTGAGACAGCTTTTTGTATCCTTCCCCTGAACAACTATGTTGAATAATCTTTGTTTTCAGATCATTTGACAGTTGTTTTGAGGAGCCCATGATGCCACTCTTCGGAGGAGATTCAAATAGGAGAACAACTTGCAAGTGGCCACTTTAAGTAGCTTTTCTCATGATTGCATACACCTGGCTATGAAGTTCAAAGCTCAATGAGGTTACAAAACCAAAAAAAGTGCTTTAGTAAGTCAGTAAAAAGTTTTCTGTTAGTACAATAAACCTAATTTCAAGGCAGAAACATTACTGTGTCTGTTGTGAATTTGCTTTTTGCTCCCTCTAGTGGTTACTAGTTTTTTTGACTCTGGTTTTTCTGTCATTCCTTTTATCCGCACCTGGGTCGTTAGTTAAGGGTGTTGCTATATAAGCTCCCTGGACCTTCAGTTCAATGCCTGGCAACGTAGTTATCAGAGCTAGTCTGCTGTGCTCTTGTCTACTGATCCTGGTTCCAGTAATATCAGCTAAGTCTGCTTTTTGCTTTTTGCTATTTGTTTTTGGTTTTGTATTTTTGTCCAGCTTGTTCCAAATATATATCCTGACCTTTGCTGGAAGCTCTAGGGGGCTGGTGTTCTCCCCCCGGACCGTTAGACGGTTCGGGGGTTCTTGAATTTCCAGTGTGGATTTTGATAGGGTTTTTGTTGACCATATAAGTTACCTTTCTTTATTCTGCTATCAGTTAGCGGGCCTCTCTGTGCTAAACCTGGTTCATTTCTGTGTTTGTCATTTCCTCTTACCTCACCGTTATTATTTGTGGGGGGCTTCTATCCAGCTTTGGGGTCCCCTTCTCTGGAGGCAAGAAAGGTCTTTTGTTTTCTTCTACTAGGGGTAGCTAGATTCTCCGGCTGGAGCGTATCATCTAGAATCAACGTAGGAATGATCCCCGGCTACTTCTAGTGTTGGCGTTAGGAGTAGATATATGGTCAACCCAGTTACCACTGCCCTATGAGCTGGATTTTTGTATTCTGCGGACTTCCACGTTCCTCTGAGACCCTCGCCATTGGGGTCATAACAGTTTGCCAGGCCAGTATTAAAGGTTTAATGCATTGCAGAAGAGGGATTATAAGAAAGAAGATTCTGAGTTTTTTTTTTTTTTTTTTCTTCTTCCCCTTTACCTCAGAGTGGCTATGCTTGCTGCAGACATGAATGTCCAGACCTTGATTACAAGTGTGGACCAGCTGGCTACTCGTGTGCAGGGCATACAAGACTATGTTATCAGAAATCCTAGGTCAGAACCTAAAATACCGATTCCTGAACTGTTTTCCGGAGACAGGTTTAAGTTTAGGAATTTCGTGAATAACTGTAAATTGTTTTTGTCCCTGAGACCCTGTTCATCTGGAGACTCTGCTCAACAAGTAAAAATTGTTATTTCGTTCTTACGGGGCGACCCTCAGGATTGGGCTTTTTCGCTGGCGCCAGGAGATCCGGCATTGGCTGATATTAATGCGTTTTTTCTGGCGCTCGGTTTACTTTATGAGGAACCCAATCTTGAGATTCAGGCAGAAAAGGCCTTGCTGGCTAGGTCTCAGGGGCAGGACGAGGCTGAAGTGTACTGCCAAAAATTTCGGAAATGGTCCGTGCTGACACATTGGAACGAGTGTGCACTGGCCGCTAATTTTAGAAATGGCCTTTCTGAAGCCATTAAGAATGTTATGGTGGGTTTTCCCATTCCCACAGGTCTGAATGATACTATGGCACTGGCTATTCAAATTGACCGGCGGTTGCGGGAGCGCAAAACCGCAAATTCCCTCATGGTGTTGTCTGAACAGACACCTAATTCGGTGCAATGTGATAGAAAAATCGCAAATTCCCTCATGGTGTTGTCTGAACAGACACCTGATTTAATGCAATGTGATAGAATCCTGACTAGAAATGAGCGGAAAATTCATAGACGCCGGAATGGCTTGTGCTACTACTGTGGTGATTCTACACATGTTATCTCAGCATGCTCTAAACGTATAGCTAAGGTTGTTAGTCCTGTCACCGTTGGTAATTTGCAACCTAAATTTATTCTGTCTGTAACTTTGATTTGCTCACTGTCGTCTTATCCTGTCATGGCGTTTGTAGATTCAGGTGCTGCCCTGAGTCTTATGGATCTGTCATTTGCTAAGCACTGTGGTTTTACTCTTGAACCATTGGAAAATCCTATTCCTCTTAGGGGTATTGATGCTACGCCATTGGCAGCAAATAAACCGCAGTATTGGACACAGGTTACCATGTGCATGACTCCTGAACACCGCGAGGTGATACGTTTCCTGGTTTTACATAAAATGCATGATTTGGTTGTTTTAGGGCTGCCATGGTTACAGACCCATAATCCAGTCCTGGACTGGAAGGCTATGTCAGTCTCAAGTTGGGGCTGTCGGGGTATTCATGGGGATTCCTTGCCTGTGTCTATTGCTTCTTCTACGCCTTCGGAAGTTCCGGAGTATTTGTCTGATTATCAGGATGTCTTCAGTGAGTCTGAGTCCAGTGCACTGCCTCCTCATAGGGACTGTGACTGTGCTATAGATTTGATCCCAGGCAGTAAATTTCCTAAGGGAAGACTGTTTAATCTGTCGGTACCTGAACATACCGCTATGCGTTCATATATCAAGGAGTCTCTGGAGAAAGGACATATTCGTCCGTCTTCTTCCCCTCTTGGTGCGGGATTCTTTTTTGTGGCAAAAAAGGACGGATCTTTGAGACCTTGTATTGATTATCGGCTTTTAAATAAGATCACTGTCAAATTTCAGTATCCTTTACCGCTGTTGTCTGACTTGTTTGCCCGGATTAAAGGTGCCAAGTGGTTCACCAAGATAGACCTTCGTGGTGCGTACAACCTTGTGCGCATTAAGCAAGGTGATGAATGGAAAACCGCATTCAATACGCCCGAAGGTCATTTTGAGTACTTGGTGATGCCTTTTGGGCTCTCCAATGCGCCTTCAGTTTTTCAGTCCTTTATGCATGACATTTTCCGGAAGTATCTGGATAAATTTTTGATTGTTTATCTGGATGATATTTTGGTTTTTTCTGATAATTGGGATTCGCATGTGGAGCAGGTCAGGTTGGTCTTTAAAATTTTGCGTGAAAATTCTTTGTTTGTCAAGGGCTCAAAGTGTCTCTTTGGTGTACAGAAGGTTCCCTTTTTGGGGTTCATTTTTTCCCCTTCTGCTGTGGAGATGGACCCAGTCAAGGTCCGAGCTATTCTTGATTGGACTCAGCCCTCGTCAGTTAAGAGTCTTCAGAAGTTCTTGGGTTTCGCTAACTTCTACCGTCGTTTTATCGCTAATTTTTCTAGCATTGTGAAACCTTTGACGGATATGACCAAGAAGGGCTCCGATGTAGCTAACTGGGCTCCTGCTGCCGTGGAGGCTTTCCAGGAGTTGAAACGCTGGTTTACTTCGGCGCCTGTTTTGTGCCAGCCCGATGTCTCACTTCCCTTTCAGGTTGAGGTGGATGCTTCAGAGATTGGAGCAGGGGCCGTTTTGTCGCAGAGAGGCCCTGGTTGCTCTGTTATGAAGCCTTGTGCCTTTTTCTCTAGGAAGTTTTCGCCTGCCGAGCGAAATTATGATGTGGGCAATCGGGAGTTGTTGGCCATGAAATGGGCATTTGAGGAGTGGCGTCATTGGCTCGAGGGTGCTAAGCATCGTGTGGTGGTCTTGACTGATCACAAAAATCTGATGTATCTCGAGTCTGCTAAACGCCTTAATCCGAGACAGGCCCGCTGGTCATTGTTTTTCTCCCGCTTTGATTTTCTTGTCTCGTATTTACCAGGTTCAAAGAATGTGAAGGCCGATGCTCTTTCTAGGAGCTTTGTGCCTGATGCTCCTGGAGTCGCTGATCCTGTTGGTATTCTTAAAGATGGAGTTATCTTGTCAGCTATTTCTCCGGATCTGCGACGTGTGTTGCAGAGATTTCAGGCTGATAGGCCTGAGTCTTGTCCACCTGACAGACTGTTTGTCCCGGATAAGTGGACCAGCAGAGTCATTTCCGAGGTTCATTCCTCGGTGTTGGCAGGTCACCCGGGAATTTTTGGCACCAGAGATCTGGTGGCCAGGTCCTTTTGGTGGCCTTCCTTGTCAAGGGATGTGCGGTCATTTGTGCAGTCCTGTGGGACTTGTGCTCGAGCTAAGCCTTGCTGTTCTCGTGCCAGCGGTTTGCTCTTGCCCTTGCCTGTCCCGAAGAGACCTTGGACACATATCTCCATGGATTTCATTTCTGATCTTCCGCTATCTCAGGGCATGTCCGTTATCTGGGTGATATGTGATCACTTCTCAAAGATGGTCCATTTGGTTCCTTTGCCTAAGCTGCCTTCCTCTTCCGATCTGGTTCCTGTGTTTTTCCAGAACGTGGTTCGTTTGCACGGCATCCCTGAGAATATTGTGTCAGACAGAGGATCCCAGTTCGTTTCCAGGTTCTGGCGATCCTTTTGTAGTAGGATGGGCATTGATTTGTCGTTTTCGTCTGCTTTCCATCCTCAGACTAATGGACAGACGGAGCGAACCAATCAGAATTTGGAGGCTTATTTGAGGTGTTTTGTCTCTGCTGATCAGGACGATTGGGTGACATTCTTGCCGCTGGCTGAGTTTGCCCTTAATAATCGGGCTAGTTCCGCCACCTTGGTTTCGCCTTTTTTCTGTAACTCTGGTTTCCATCCTCGCTTTTCTTCGGGTCATGTGGAGCCTTCTGACTGTCCTGGGGTGGATTCTGTGGTGGATAGGTTGCAGCGGATCTGGAATCATGTGGTGGACAACTTGAAGTTGTCACAGGAGAGGGCTCAGCGATTTGCCAACCGCCGCCGCGGTGTGGGTCCCCGACTACGCGTTGGGGATTTGGTATGGCTTTCTTCCCGCTTTGTTCCTATGAAGGTCTCCTCTCCCAAATTTAAACCTCGTTTTATTGGGCCTTACAAGATATTGGAAATCCTTAATCCTGTATCTTTTCTTCTGGATCTTCCTGTGTCGTTTGCTATTCACAATGTATTTCATAGGTCCTTGTTGCGGCGGTACATTGTGCCTGTAGTTCCTTCTGCTGAGCCTCCTGCTCCGGTGTTGGTTGAGGGCGAGTTGGAGTACGTGGTGGAGAAGATCTTGGATTCTCGCCTCTCCAGGCGGAGGCTTCAGTACCTGGTCAAGTGGAAGGGCTATGGTCAAGAGGATAATTCCTGGGTGGTCGCCTCTGATGTTCATGCGGCCGATTTAGTTCGTGCCTTTCATGCCGCTCATCCTGATCGCCCTGGTGGTCGTGGTGAGGGTTCGGTGACCCCTCACTAAGGGGGGGGTACTGTTGTGAATTTGCTTTTTGCTCCCTCTAGTGGTTACTAGTTTTTTTGACTCTGGTTTTTCTGTCATTCCTTTTATCCGCACCTGGGTCGTTAGTTAAGGGTGTTGCTATATAAGCTCCCTGGACCTTCAGTTCAATGCCTGGCAACGTAGTTATCAGAGCTAGTCTGCTGTGCTCTTATACAACACAAAGCACCGAGGATTTGCAGTCAAACAAAGTCCAAGTAATGGAAAATAGAATAAACCTTTATTGAATAAAAGCATACACAGGTGCACAGTAATGGCAGGCAGCAAAAACCCCTGATCCAGTCCGCACCCACAGAGACTACAGACAAGGACTACAGCACAGTGCACTAATATTATTGCGGCATTATAACATATACAGGAAATCAGTACAAATGTATTACAATATTAACAACGTTAAAAGGTTATTAGCTGATAACCTGTATGGCCCCATAGACAAATGTCATAGATGTAATACATACCGCACTTTGGTATCAGGGGCAATGTGCACCGTAATCGCGTCCTCCCCTGGGGAGGACGCGATTACGGTGCACATTGCCCCTGATACCAAAGTGCGGTATGTATTACATCTATGACATTTGTCTATGGGGCCATACAGGTTATCAGCTAATAACCTTTTAACGTTGTTAATATTGTAATACATTTGTACTGATTTCCTGTATATGTTATAATGCCGCAATAATATTAGTGCACTGTGCTGTAGTCCTTGTCTGTAGTCTCTGTGGGTGCGGACTGGATCAGGGGTTTTTGCTGCCTGCCATTACTGTGCACCTGTGTATGCTTTTATTCAATAAAGGTTTATTCTATTTTCCATTACTTGGACTTTGTTTGACTGCAAATCCTCGGTGCTTTGTGTTGTATATTGATATGCAGTTGTCCTTTGTGGTCCTTGGTCTGCCCTATTTTACATGGGTTATTTAATGCCATATGGGTTTATTTATTAGGACAGACTATGTATGCCACTGATTACTGTCTGCTGTGCTCTTGTCTACTGATCCTGGTTCCAGTAATATCAGCTAAGTCTGCTTTTTGCTTTTTGCTATTTGTTTTTGGTTTTGTATTTTTGTCCAGCTTGTTCCAAATATATATCCTGACCTTTGCTGGAAGCTCTAGGGGGCTGGTGTTCTCCCCCCGGACCGTTAGACGGTTCGGGGGTTCTTGAATTTCCAGTGTGGATTTTGATAGGGTTTTTGTTGACCATATAAGTTACCTTTCTTTATTCTGCTATCAGTTAGCGGGCCTCTCTGTGCTAAACCTGGTTCATTTCTGTGTTTGTCATTTCCTCTTACCTCACCGTTATTATTTGTGGGGGGCTTCTATCCAGCTTTGGGGTCCCCTTCTCTGGAGGCAAGAAAGGTCTTTTGTTTTCTTCTACTAGGGGTAGCTAGATTCTCCGGCTGGAGCGTATCATCTAGAATCAACGTAGGAATGATCCCCGGCTACTTCTAGTGTTGGCGTTAGGAGTAGATATATGGTCAACCCAGTTACCACTGCCCTATGAGCTGGATTTTTGTATTCTGCAGACTTCCACGTTCCTCTGAGACCCTCGCCATTGGGGTCATAACATGTGTCCAACAGTTATTAGAAATATGAAACTGAAAGAGCTGTTGCAAAACAAAAACATTTTTATAAAACATTAAGCTTAAGATTAATAGGGGTGTCCAAACTTTTTCATATCACTGTATATATATATATATATATATATATATATATATATTACATACACATATATATGCTCCTCTGGCTCTCTTCGGCCACTGCCCGCGGTAGTTCGTAGAGTACCACAGAGCTTAGCTATATCGGCGGGCTGTGCACGCTGATATAATTGAGTGTAGTGTAGCTCCAGGTGGGCCCCTGTGAGCTGTGGGCCTGGGGCCACCCCACCCTTTGCCCCACTGGTAGCTAGGCTACTGGTGCCAGACTTGGCGCATCTAATGTGATGTGCCAATTCTGGGGCGGTTGCAGGCTTGCTTCTCTTATTTGGTTTGTGAAAGGCCCAATAACCATGGACTGTCCCAGCCTAATAACAGAAGCCCGCAGGTGTCTGCTTTAACCCCTTAAGCCCCAAGGGTGGTTTGCAAGTTAATGACCAGGCCAATTTTTACAATTCTGACCACTGTCCCTTTATGAGGTTATAACTCTGGAACGCTTCAACGGATTCCAGTGATTCTGACAATGTTTTCTCGTGACATATTGTACTTCATGATAGTGGTAACATTTCTTCGATATAACTTGTGTTTATTTGTGAAAAAAACGGAAATTTGGCGAAAATTTAGCAATTTTCCAAATTTGAATTTTTATGCCCTTAACCCCTTCACCCCGAAGCCTGTTTTCACCTAAGTGACAGGGCCAATTTTTACAATTCTGACCACTGTCACTTTATGAGGTCATAACTCTGAAACGCTTAAACGGATCCTGGTGATTCTGACATTGTTTTCTCGTGACATATTGTAATTCATGGTAGTGGTAAAACTTCTTCGATATGACTTGCATTTATTTGTGAAAAAAACAAAAATTTGTCGAAAATTATGAAAATGTAGCAATTTTCAAACTTTTAGCTTTTATGCCCTTAAATTAGAGAGTTATAACACATAATATAGTTAATAAACAACATTTCCCACATGTCTGCTTTACATCAGCACAATTTTGGAAACATAATTTTTTTTTGTTAGGGAGTTATAAGGGTTAAAAGTTGACCAGCGATTTCTCAGTTTTGCAACAAAATTTGCAAAACCATTTTTTTTACGGACCACCTCACACTTGAAGTGACTTTGAGGGGTCTATATGACAGAAAATGCCCAAAAGTGACACCATTCGAAAAACTGCACCCCTCAAGGTACACAAAACCACATTCAAAAAGTTTATTAACCCTTCAGGTGCTTCACAGGTATTTTTGGAATGTTTAAAAAAAATTGAACATTTAACTTTTTTTTTCACAAAATTTTTACTTCAGATCCAATTTGTTTTATTTTACCAAGGGTAACAGGAGAAATTGGACCACAAAAGTCATTGTACAATTTGTTCTGAGTACGCCGATACCCCACATGTTGGGGTAAACCATTGATTGGGCACATGGCAGAGCTCGGAAGGGAAGGAGCGCCATTTGACTTTTCAATGCAAGATTTGCTGGAATTGAGATTGGAACCCATGTCGCGATTGGAGAGCCCCTGACGTGCCTAAACAGTGGAAATCCCCACAAGTGACACCATTTTGGAAAGTAGACCCTCTAAGGAACTAATCTAGATGTGTGGTGAGCACTTTGAACCTCCAAGTGCTTCACAGAAGTTTATAATGTAGAGCCGTAAAAAAAATTTCATATTAATTTTCACAAAAAATGATCTTTTTGCCCCAAATTTTTTATTTTCCCAAGGGTAACAGGATAAATTGGACCCCAAAAGTTATTGTGCAATTTGTCCTGAGTACGCTGATACTTCATATATGGGGATAAACCACTGTTTGAGCGCATGGCAGAGCTCGGAAGGGAAGGAGCGCCGTTTGACTTTTCAATTCAAAATTAACTGGAATTGAGATCAGAACCCATGTCGCGTTTGGAGAGCCCCTGACGTGCCTTAACAGTGGAAACCCCCCACAAGTGACCCCATTTTGGAAAGAAGACCCCCTAAGGAACTTATCTAGATGTGTGGTGAGCACTTTTAAGCCCCAATTGTTTCACTAAAGTTTAGAATGTAGCGCTGTGAAAATTAAAAAATCATTTTTTCTTTCCACAAAATTATGTTTTAGCCCACAATTTTTTTTCCCAAGGGTAACAGGAGAAATTGGACCGCAAAAGTTATTGTACAATTTGTCCTGAGTACGCTGATTCCCCATACATGGGGGGGGAACCACTGTTTGGGCGCATGGCAGAGCTCGGGAGGGAAGGAGCGCCGTTTGAAATGCAGACTTAGATGGATTGGTCTGCAGGCGTCATGTTGTATTTGCAGAGCCCCTGATGTACCTAAACAGTAGAAACAACCCACAAGTGACCCCATATTGGAAACTAGACCCCCCAAGGAACTTATATAGATGTGTTGTGAGAACTTTGAACCAACAAGTGTTTCACTAGTTTATAACGCAGAGCCGTGAAAATAAAAAATATTTTTTTTCCACGAAAATGATATTTTAGCCCCCATGTTTTTATTTTCCCAAGGGTAACAGGAGAAATTGGACCCCAAAAGTTGTTGTCCAACCTGAGAATGCTGATACCCCATATGTTGGGGGGAACCACTGTTTGGGCGCACAGGAGAACTCGGAAGGGAAGGAGCACTGTTTTAGTTTTTCAAAGCAGAATTGGCTGGAATTGAGATCGGACGCCATGTCGCGTTTGGAGAGCCCCTGATGTGCCTAAACAGTGGAAACTCCCCAATTCTAACTGAAACCCTAACCCCAACCCTAACCCCAGCCCTAACCCTAGCCCTAACCCCAACCCTAACCCTAGCCCTAACACTAGTCCTAACCCTAGCCCTAACCCTAATCCTAATGGGAAAATGGAAATAAATACATTTTTTAAAATTTTATTATTTTTCCCTAACTAAGGGGGTGATGAAGGGAGGGTTGATTTACTTTTATAGCATTTTTTTGGCAGATTTTTATGGTTGGCAGCCATCACACACTAAAAGACGCTTTTTATTGCAAAAAATAGTTTTTGCATCACCACATTTTGAGAGCTATAATTTATCCATATTTTGGCCAACAGAGTCATGTGAAATCTTGTTTTTTTGCGGGACGAGTTGACATTTTCATTGGTACCATTTTCGGGCACATGACATTTTTTGATCGCTTTTTATTCCGATTTTTGGGAGGCGGAATGAACAAAAACCAGCAATTCCTGAAATTCTTTTAGGGGGGGCGTTTATACCGTTCCACGTGTGGTAAAATTGATAAAGCAGCTTTATTCTTCAGGTCAGTACGATTACAGCGATACCTCATTTATGTAATTTTTTTTATGTTTTGGCTCTTTTACACAATAAAAACTATTTTATATAAAAAAATAATTGTTTTTGCATCGCTTTATTCTGAGAGCTATAACTTTTTTATTTTTCTGCTGATGATGCTGTATGGCAGCTTTTTTTTGCGGGACAAGATGACGTTTTCAGCAGCACCATGGTTATTATATCCGTCTTTTTGATCGCGTGTTATTCCACTTTTTGTTCGCCTGTATGATAATAAAGCGTTGTTTTTTGCCTTGTTTTTTATTTTATTTTTTTGCGGTGTTCACTGAAGGGGTTAACTAGTGGGATAGTTTTATAGAGCGGGTCGTTACAGACGCGGCGATACCAAATATGTGTACTTTTATTTTTTTTTTAATTTACATGAATAAATGGATTTACTGGGAAATGTTTTTTTTTTTTTCTTTATTTGGGGATTTTTTTTTTATACATTCTATTTTTTTTTTTTTTTACTTTCTACCATTGTCCCAGGGTGGGACATCACTGTATTAGATCAGATCGTTGATCTGACAGTGTGCATAGCATCATAACATCAGCGATCTGACAGGCAAGTTCAGGAGGCTTTCCGGCGCCTGCTCTCAGCAACTCTCAGCAGGCGCCGGCTAGCCGGGTCATTTCATGACCCGGAAGGAGTCCCACGGCCATCTTGGATCCGGGGACTCCTTCCGGATCACTGGAGCAACGCGATCTCATCGCGTTGCTCCGGTGGGAGAGCGCAGGGAGCCCCCGTCCCTGCGCGATCCCCCTCTATGCCGCTGTCACTACTGACAGTGGCATCAGAGGGGTTAAATGCCCGCGATCGGCGCTAGCGCCGATCGTGGGCATTGCTACGAGGTGTCAGCTGTCATATACAGCTGACACCCGCACCCGATCACCGCGCCGCTCAGCGCGAGACCGTGGTGATCGGTGCGGCGTACTAGTACTGCAGCTGGCACAAATGCAGTGCCGGCAGCGCAGTACTAGTACGGCGCAAGGCGCGAAGGGGTTAAATCACAGAGATATGTCACACAAAATAATTAATAAGTAACATTTCCCACATGCCTACTTTACATCAGCACAATTTTGGAACCCAAATTTTTTTTATTAGGGAGTTATAAGGGTTAAAAGTTGACCAGCAATTTCTCATTTTTACAACACCAATATTTTTTAGGGACCACATCACATTTGAAGTCATTTTGAGGGGTCTATATGATAGAAAATAACCAAGTGTGACACCATTCTAAAAACTGCACCCCTCAAGGTGCTCAAAACCACATTCAAGAAGTTTATTAACTCTTCAGGTGTTTTACAGGAATTTTTGGAATGTTTAAAAAAAATGAACATTTAACTTTTTTTCACAAAAAAATTATTTCAGCTCCAATTTGTTTTATTTTACCAAGGGTAACAGGAGAAAATGGACCCCAAAAGTTGTTGTACAATTTGTTCTGAGTACGCCAATACCCCATATGTGGGGGTAAACCACTGTTTGGGTGCATGGCAGAGCTCGGAAGGAAAGGAGCGCCATTTTACTTTTCAATGCAAAATTGACTGGAATTGAGATGGGACGCCATGTTGCGTTTGGAGAGCCCCTGATGTGCCTAAACATTGACACCCCGCACAAGTTACACCATTTTGGAAAGTAGACCCCCTAAGGAACTTATCTAGATTTGTGGTGAGCACTTTGACCCAACAAGTGCTTCACAGAAGTTTATAATGCAGAGCCGTCAAAATAAAAAAATCATATTTTTTCACAAATAGGATCTTTTCACCCCCAATTTTTTATTTTCCCAAGGGTAAGAGAAGAAATTGGACCCAAAAAGTTGTTGTGCCATTTGTCCTGAGTACGTCGATACCCCATATGTGGGCGTAAACCACTGTTTGGGCACATGGCAGAGCTCGGAAGGGAACGAGCGCCATTTGATTTTTCAATGCAAAATTGACTGGAATTGATATGGGACACCATGTCACGTTTGGAGAGCCCCTGATGTGCCTAAACATTGAAACCCCCCACAAGTGACACCATTTTGGAAAGTAGACCCCCTAAGGAACTTATCTAGATGTGTTTTGACAGCTTTGAATCCCCAAATTATTATTTTTTAATCACAAAAATTATTTTTAAGCCCCCAGTTTTGTATTTTCCCAAGGGTAAAAGGAGAAATTCGACCCCAAAAGTTGTTATCCAATATGTCCTGAGTACGCTGATACCCCATATGTGGGGGGGAACCACCGTTTGGGCGCATGGCAGAGAACGGAAGGGAAGGAGCGCCATTTGGAATGCAGACTTAGATGAATTGGTCTGCAGGCATCACGTTGCATTTGCAGAGCCCCTGATGCACCTAAACAGTAGAAATCCCCCACAAATGACCCCATATTGGAAACTAGACCCCCCAAGGAACTTAAGGAACTTATCTAGATGTGTTGTTAGAACTTTGAACCCCCAAGTGTTTCACTACAGTTTATAACGCAGAGTCGTGAAAATAAAAAAAATATTTTTTCCCCACAAAAATGTTTTGTTAGCACCCCAAATTTTTATTGTCCTAAGGGTAACAAGATAAATTGGATCCCAATTGTTGTTGTCCAATTTGTCCTGAGTATGCTGATACCCCATATGTTGGGGTAAACCCCTATTTTGGCGCACGGAAGAGATCGGAAGGGAAGGAGCACTGTTTTACTTTGTCAGCGCAGAATTGGTGGGAATTGAGATCGGACGCCATGTCGCGTTTCGAGAGCCCTGATGTGGCTAAACAGTGGAAACCCCCCATTCTAACTGAAACCTTATCCCAAACACACCCCTAACCCTAATCCCAACCATAACCCTAACCACACTCCTAACCCTGACACACCCCTAACCCTAATCCCAACCGTAAATGTAATCCAAACCCTAACCCTAACTTTAGCCCCAACCCTAACTTTAGCCCCAACCCTAACCCTAGCCCTAACCCTAGCCCTAACCCTAGCGGGAAAATAGAAATGTATACATTTTTTAAAATTTTATTATTTTTCCCTAACTAAGGGGGTGATGAAGGGGGGTTTGATTTACTTTTATAGCGAGTTTTTTTGCTGATTTTTATGATTGGCAGCTTTCACACACTAAAAGATGCTTTTTATTGCAAAAAAATATTTTTTGCGTTACCACATTTTGAGACCTATAATTTTTCCATATTTTGGTCCACAGAGTCATGTGAGGTCTTGTTTTTTGCGGGACAAGTTGATGTTTTTATTGGTACCATTTTTGGGCATGTGACATTTTTTGATCGCTTTTTATTCCGATTTTTGTGAGGCAGAATGACCAAAAACCAGCTATTCATGAATTTCTTTTGGGGGGGGCGTTTACACTGTTCCACGTTTGGTAAAATGGATAAAGCAGTTTTATTCTTCGGGTCAGTACGATTACAGCGATACCTCATTTACATAATTTTTTATGTTTTGGCGCTTTTATACGATAAAAACTATTTTATAGAAAAAATAATTATTTTTGCATCGCTTTATTCTGAGGACTATAACTTTTGTATTTTTTTGCTGATGATGCTGTATGGCAGCTTGTTTTTTGCGGGACAAGATGACATTTTCAGCGGTGCCATGGATATTTATATCCGTCTTTTTGATCGCGTGTTATTCCACTTTTTGTTCGGCGGTATGATAAGAAAGCGTTGTTTTTTGCCTTTTTTTTACGGTGTTCACTGAAGGGGTTAATTAGTGGGACAGTTTTAAAGGTCGGGTCGTTACGGACGCGGCGATACTAAATATGTGTACTTTTATTGTTTTGTTGGTTTTTTTAGATAAAGAAATGTATTTATGGGAACAATATTTTTTTTTCTTCTTTATTTAGAAATTTTTTTTTTTACTTTTTTTCTTTGTCCCATGGGGGACATCACTGTATAGTGACAGATCGCTGATCTGACACTTTGCAGAGCACTGTGTCAGATCAGCGATCTGACATGCAGCACTCCTGGCTGCACCGATCGTCTCAGGGAAGCACGCAGGGAGCCCCCTCCCTGCGCGATGCTTCCCTGTACCGCCGGAACACTGCGATCATGTTTGATTGCAGTGTGCCGGAGGGTTAATGTGCCGGGGGCCCCCGTGAGTGCGGCCGATCGCATATGACGTACTATCCCGTCACTGGGAATTAAGTCCCAGGTCACCTTGACGGGATAGTACGTCATATGGGATTAAGGGGTTAACTGTTCTAGTTTTAACATACAGGGGGAACCCCACACCGTTTCTTTTATTTATGTATTTAATTTGCTAACTAAAACTATCATTGAAAATGCATTGCTGCCATAGAAAATAGGAAAAAAGCATTATATAATGTACACATGAAATATTTATCTGCAAAAATTGCTATGAAAAAAAGAAGGTACTTCACGCATAATTTGGCCAATGTATGTGAGCCCAATTGCCACGTCAAGGCATCCTTCGTAATTGGGTCCCTGTCCTGTTGTCACCTCTCCTGTTTTGTCATCTCTGGGCAAAAAAAGTCTAGAATTTATGGATCATGAGTGGACCAGCTAACTACTTAAAACCACCTGTGGCTAATGGGAGTGCATGTGTCCAAAAAGGCTGAATACAAATAGAGAACAAGACCAGCACATCCAAGCTAGTGTGAATAGGCGCCAACCAAAAAAACCCATAAAGGTTGCACCATGATTTACCAAGAATGATTACTCTAGAACATTGAAAATGCATTACTGCCATAGAAAATTGGAAAAAAGCACTATATAATGTACACATGAAATATTCATCTGCAAAAATTGCCTAAGTGCATGAAGACATGAAGACAAGTGCACACGTAGAATGGTCTACTGCGGATTTTTCCACAGCGGATTTGATAAATCTGCAGGGCAAAAACGCTGCGTTTTTGCTGCAGATTTGCCACGATTATTTTGCGGTTTCACTGCGGTTTTACACCTGCGGTTTTCTATTATGGAGCAGGTGTAAAACCGCTGCGGAATCTGCAGAAAGAAGTGACATGCTGCGGAATGTAAACCGCTGCGTTTCCGCGCATTTTTATCCGCAGCATGGGCACAGCGTTTTCTGTTTCCCATAGGTTTACATTGTAATGTAAACTTATGGGAAACTGCTGCGGACCCGCTGCGGATCCGCAGCAAAATCCGCATCGTGTTCACATAGCCGTAACCTTTGCCAGCCTGTTGTAGTACTGATGTACTGCTATGCATATAGTAAATGGGCATAAACAATCAAATAACCCAAAAAAGGCTGCGAAGTGCTCAAGTGCATGTGGCCATGTATGCAAATTGCCTCTTCTGAGAAAAAGAGGACTTAACTCTATAGCGCCACCTGTTGGAAGTAGCAATCCTACAAGTCACAATCAACCCTCTAATGAGTCGTGCAATATGACTTAGGATAAAAGCCAAATCGGTATCTCAATTCGCAGACACGGTGTTTCGGGTTGTTGGCCCTCGTCAGTGCGAAGCATGAGAACTGATTTGGCTAGGTGAGAGGCTCTGGAATGGGGTCTAAGGGGTATCGTTTCTCCTTATGGCGAGTGACATACCATCTCTGGCTTGTCAAGGTAAGGAGGCTTAGTTGCCGTACAATGCTCCTCTGGGAAACTAAATATGCAAATTGCCTCTTCTGAGAAAAAGAGGACTTAACTCTATAACGCCACCTGTTGGAAGTAGCGATCCTACAAGTCACAATCAACCCTCTAACGAGTCGTGCAATATGACTTAGGATAAAAGCCAAATCAGTATCTCAATTCGCAGACACGGTGTTTCGGGCTGTTGGCCCTCGTCAGTGCGAAGCATGAGAACTGATTTGGCTAGGTGAGAGGCTCTGGACTGGGGTCTAAGGGGTATCGTTTCTCCTTATGGAGAGTGACATACCATCTCTGGCTTGTCAAGGTAAGGAGGCTTAGTTGCCGTACAATGCTCCTCTGGGAAATTAAATATGCAAATTGCCTCTTCTGAGAAAAAGAGGACTTAACTCTATAGCGCCACCTGTTGGAAGTAGCGATCCTACAAGTCACAATCAACCCTCTAACGAGTCGTGCAATATGACTTAGGATAAAAGCCAAATCAGTATCTCAATTCGCAGACACGGTGTTTCGGGCTGTTGACCCTCGTCAGTGCGAATCATGAGAACTGATTTGGCTAGGTGAGAGGCTCTGGACTGGGGTCTAAGGGGTATCGTTTCTCCTTATGGAGAGTGACATACCATCTCTGGCTTGTCAAGGTAAGGAGGCTTATTTGCCGTACAATGCTCTTCTGGGAAATTAAATATGCAAATTGCCTCATGTGGCCATGTAAACATTCACTAGCATGTGACACCATTAGGATCAACTTTGCACTTTGTAGCCTTTTTTGGGTTATTTGATTGTTTCTGCCCATTTACTATATGCATAGCAGTACATCAGTACCACAACAGGCTGGCAAAGGTTACAGGTTTTCATGCACTTAGGCACTTCTTTGTACCCTTTTCCTCCTTTTTGGCGGGGCCTGTTTATGTATATCCAGGCTTACCTGTTTGAGGCATATCAGCACTTCATAAGTATAACATAGTCGTGGTTACCATGTATCGGGCCCAGAGTTATTTTTAGGATCTGTGCAACAATTCTTTATATACACCATGAGTGGTTTCTGAGGTAGACCTGTTTTTTTTTACAAGAGGCATCATCATCACTTTTGTGAGATTCTTGTTGAATTCTGTATTATAGATAAAGTTTTCATCTTTCTACATTCCTTGTCTGTCCAGTATTTTGGATGGTTTGGTTATGTATAAGTTCACATTTGCATATATGTGCGCAGCGTACATCTGTATACATGCATTCAAATGCATGTTTATGCAGCGTTTACCCACATCAGCTTACGCATGATGGAAAAAAAAACGCTGCATGTGCATGCATCTGTATGCGTTTGTAGCCTGCGTTTGCATTTTTTATGCACATGTTTGATATTTCCAGGAAGGCGTCTCAATCAGTTCCTGGACATGCGCTGTCTGAAGTACGGAAGCGCATCGAACACATGCGTTCCCATAGACAGTAATGTGTTTTTTAATGCACTCATCCGCATATGCATGTCTGCGCATATTTGACGGATTTCTGACGCCTCCAAAAATGCAACATGTTGCGTTCGCCGCGCCCAGCCACACACCGCAAAACGATGCATGCGTACGCAAAAGAATGAGTATACATGTCCATGCATATGAGTCGCCTGCCAGGGCCGTGGGGTACTCAGTACCGGGTCCAGTGTTCACAGGAGGATGTCATGGTGGCGACCCGGTCCGTGGCCCTGGGCGCCCATGTAAAAGGGGAAGGTCTTTAAAGGGAATAAAGTTTATGTACGTGACGCCACCTGTAGTATTCGGTCAGTGGGGACCGACGCTGCTTTAAGGGGTCCTCTGGGGTGATGTTATGGCAGCTTCACACAGGTGAAGTATATCCCCAGGGCTCCCGGTGTGTAGATGGAAGATGGTGAATGGCGCAGTAAAGAACGAGGACACAGGGTTGCAGTCTCTTTACCTGGTTTACTGAAGTCTTCAGCAGCCACAGTCCAGGGCACCAGATCACAGGGCAGGCAGGGTCCGGCCGGCTTGGAGGCAAGTCCAGAGTCCCCTTATACAGGTGGAAATCAAAGCCTTCCTCTAGCGCCGTGGTGTTGTAGTTCCTTACTGCCTATGGCTTCATGTAAGGTCCTCACAGGTGTTCACTCTCTGTCCCCCATATAGGATAGGACTTGAGCCGGTTTATAGGGACTCTAACATGCCCCGGGCTCTACAGGTGTCACCATGCCTCCTGGGTATTAAGGCAGACAGGTAACTTGGACTTCAGCTGTCCTGCCGGTCTCTGATGTAAGTCATGGAGTTCCTTACAGTCCTCGGTGGTCAGGCTACCGGATATCTGCACTTCAGAGTGAGGCAGCCTGCTCGTGGCTGGTCTCCCCTGATGTTCTCCTTTTTGCTTCACTCTCCTTCACTCTCACTGAACAATGTTCAGCTTTCTGCGCGTCTCTTTCCAGGAGCTGTGGTGCTTCAGACCACACGGCCCCTTCAGACGTTCTGACCCTCTAGGTCCATCTGCTCTCTTCTGTCTCTCTGACAATCTGCCTGAAACTGACTTTCCCTCCAAGACCACAATATATATAGGGGAGTCACATAGTAAATAGGATAAAAAGCTCCCCCTTGTGGCCTGGAGTGTGAACATGTGTGTATGGTGATTACCTGATGAGAGTTATCTCCCATCGCTTCCAAACATAATAATATAATCATTTTTATTTATATAGCGCCAACATATTCCGCAGTGCTTTACAACTTATAGAGGGGACTTGTACAGACAATAGACATAACAGCATAACAGAAATCACAGTTCAAAACAGATACCAGGAGGAATGAGGGCCCTGCTCGCAAGCTTACAAACTATGAGGAAAAGGGGAGACACGAGAGGTGTATGGTAACAATTGCTTTAGTTATTTGGACCAGCCATAGTGTAAGGCTCTGGTGTTCATGTAAAGCTGCATGAACCAGTTAACTGCCTAAGTATGTAGCAGTACAGACACAGAGTGCTATTAACTGCATAAAGTGTATGAGAACATGATGCGAGGAACCTGATTATGTTTTTTTTTTTTTTAATTAGGCCACACAGGGATAGTTAGGTTAATGCATTGAGGCGGTAGGCCAGTCTGAACAAATGAGTTTTTAGGGCATGCTTAAAACTGTGGGGATTGGGGATTAATCGTATTAACCTAGGTAGTGCATTCCAAAGAATCGGCGCAGCACGTGTAAAGTCTTGGAGACGGGAGTGGGAGGTTCTGATTATTGAGGATGCTAACCTGAGGTAATTAGCGGAGCGGAGGGCACGGGTAGGGTGGTAGACTGAGACCAGAGAGGAGATGTAGGGTGGTGCTGAGCCATGGAGTGCTTTGTGGATGAGGGTAGTAGTTTTGTACTGGATTCTGGAGTGGATAGGTAGCCAGTGTAATGACTGGCACAAGGTAGAGGCATCGGCGTAACGGTTGGTGAGGAATATGATCCTGGCAGCAGCATTCAGGACAGTTTGGAGCGGGGAGAGTTTGGTAAGAGGAAGGCCGATTAGTAGAGAGTTACAATAGTCCAGACGAGAATGAATAAGGGTACCGTCACACACTGAAATTTTCATCGCTGCGACGGCACGATTTGTGACGTCGCAGCGTCGTATAATCATCGCTCCAGCGTCGTAGACTGCGGTCACACGTTGCAATCACGGCGTTGGAGCGATGCCGAAGTCCCCGGGTAACCAGGGTAAACATCGGGTAACTAAGCGCAGGGCCGCGCTTAGTACCCCGATGTTTACCCTGGTTACCAGCGTAAACGTAAAAAAACAAACAGTACATACTCACCCGTCGGTGTCCTTCAGGTCCCTTGCCGTCTGCTTCCTGCTCTGAGTGCAGCCGTACAGTGAGAGCAGATCGCAGCACCGCTAAGGGCCGCGCTTAGTAACCCGATGTTTACCCTGGTTACCAGCGTAAACGTAAAAAAACAAACAGTACATACTCACCCGTCGGTGTCCTTCAGGTCCCTTGCCGTCTGCTTCCTGCTCTGAGTGCAGCCGTACAGTGAGAGCAGATCGCAGCACCGCTATGGTAACCCGATATTTACCCTGGTTACCATTGTAAAAGTAAAAAAAAAAAACAGTACATACTCACATTCTGATGTCTGTCACGTCCCCCGGCGTCCACAGGGTTACGCGCTGCTGCCGAGAACTTCCTGCACTGACTGTGTCAGCGCCGACCGTAAAGCAAAGCACAGCGGTGACGTCACCGCTGTGCTCTGCTTTACTGCCGGCGCTGACACATTCAGTGCAGGAAGCTCTGAGCAGCAGCGCGTAACCCTGTTACATGTACATGTAACCCTGTTACATGTACATGTAACGTTTTTTTTGTGCCGACGGTCCGTCAAAACACAACGCATCTGCCACACGACGGATGCGACGTGTGGCAATCCGTCGCAATGCTCCACTAATGCAAATCTATGGAGAAAAAAACGCATCCTGCGGGCAACTTTGCAGGATGCGTTTTTTCTACAAAACAACGCATTGCGACGTGTGTCCTGAGGCTGCTTTCACAGTCATACTGTGAAGAAAATGCCCGAAGTTGGCAGCAGAAGCAATCTTAAGACGCTTCCGCTGCTTCATTGTAAGGTCCGGGGAGGAGGGGGCGGAGTTTCGGCAGTGCATGCGTGGTCAAAAATGGCGGTCCCGACGCACAAAAAAATTTAACTTTTTTTGTGCCGGCGGTGCGCCACAACACGACGCAACCGCCCCCACCTCCCCGCACTTCCCCGCACCTCACAATGGGGTGGCGGATGCGCTGGAAAAATGCATCCGCTGCCCCCGTTGTGCGGCGCAGAGAACGCTAGCGTCGGGAACCTTGGCCCGACGCACCGCGACGGGCCGAGCCCGACGCTAGTGTGAAAGTAGCCTTAGGCTTCTTTCACACTAGCGTCGGGCTCGGCCCATCGCAGTGCGTCGGGCCGAGGTTACCGACGCTAGCGTTGTATACGCCGCACAACGGGGGCAGCGGATGCATTTTTCCAGCGCATCCGCCGCCCCATTGTGAGGTGCGGGGAGGTGGGGGCGGAGTTCCGGCCGCGCATGCGCGGTCGGAAATGGCGGTCCGTCGCCAGCAAAAAACGTTACATGTAACGTTTTTTGCAGCTGACGGTCCGCCACAACACGGCGCAACAGTCGCGCGACGGTTGCGACGTGTGGCAATGCGTCGCAAATGCGTCGCTAATGTTAGTCAATGGGAAAAAAACGCATCCTGCAGGATGCGTTTTTTCTCCTAAACGACGCATTGCGACGTAGGCAAAACGACGCTAGTGTGAGGGTATGTGCACACGTCAGGATTTTGTCAGGCTTTTTCATCAGGTTTTGTAGCCAAAACCAGGAGTGGGTGATAAATGCAGAAGTGGTGCATATGTTTCTATTAGGCCGGGGACACACTTAACGTATAAAAAAACGGTCCGTTTTTCACGGCCGAGAATCGCACAAATGTTTCAAAAACAGTGATCCGTGTGCAGTGCGAGGATGCGATTTTCTCGCATCAAATGATCCGTGTGACATCCGTGTGACATCCGTATGGCATCCGTATGCCGAGATTTTCTCGCAAGCTTGCAAAACCGACATCTAATGGATTTATGTGCTCAAATGTTCAGGAAAACATATATACAGTATATATATATATATATATATATATATATATATATATATATATATATATATATATATATATATATATATATATATATATATATATTCTGTATTTATATTTCATTCAGCGCGATATCTGTGAAAAGCCGGTAATTCAATTGCCGGCTTTGCATTTCTCTTTCACAAACCCGACAGGATATGAGACATGGTTTACATACAGTAAACCATCTCATATCCCCCTTTTTTTTGCATATTCCACACTACTAATGTTAGTAGTGTGTATGTGCAAAATTTGGCCGCTGTAGCTGCTAAAATAAAGGGTTAAATGGCGGAAAAAATTGGCGTGGGCTCCCGCGCAATTTTCTCCGCCAGAATGGTAAAGCCAGTGACTGAGGGCAGATATTAATAGCCAGGAGAGGGTCCATGGTTATTGGCCCCCCCCGTGGCTAAAAACATCTGCCCCCAGCCACCCCAGAAAAGGCACATCTGGAAGATGCGCCTATTCTGGCACTTGGCCACTCTCTTCCCACTCCCTGTAGCGGTGGGCTATGGGGTAATGAAGGGTTAATGCCACCTTGCTATTGGAAGGTGACATTAAGCCAGATTAATAATGGAGAGGCGTCAATTATGACACCTATCCATTATTAATCCAATTGTTTGAAAGGGTTAAAAAACACACACACATGATTTAAAAGTATTTTAATGAAATAAACACAGCGGTTGTTTTAATATTTTATTGCTCTCTCAATCCATTTTCAGACCCTCGCTTGGCAAAACAATAAACACACAATATACATACCCTCTCTGATGTCCTATCACGTCCCACGAGGTAATCCATCTGGAGGGGTTAACTTATATTACAGGCACGAGCTGCGCTAAACCACTCGCTCGTGTCTGTAATCCCCGGGTGCTGAAAGGAAAGCAGAGTGATCTATACTTACATTCAGTCGCGGTGATGCGCCCCTGCTGGATGTTCTCATGAACTGCAGCCTGGGAACTTTTTCCCACGCTCCAGGTCATATGAGGACATCCACCAGGGGGCGCATCACCGCGACTGAAGGAAATGTAGGTCAATGACCTACAATTCCTTCATTCGCCGGGGAATTACAAGCACGAGCACACCGCTGCATTAGCAGGGCTCCTGCTTGTAAATTATTTTAACCCCTTCAGATGGATTACCTCGTGGGACGTGTTAGGACATCAGAGAGGGTATGTATATTGTGTGTTTATTGTTTTGCCAAGCGAGGGTCTGAAAATGGATTGAGAGAGCAATAAAATATTAACCCCTTCACCCCCAAGGGTGGTTTGCACGTTAATGACCGGGCCAATTTTTACAATTCTGACCACTGTCGCTTTATGAGGTTATAACTCTGGAACGCTTCAACGGATCTTGGCGATTCTGACATTGTTTTCTCGTGACATATTGTACTTCATGATAGTGGTAAAATTTCTTTGATATTACCTGCGTTTATTTGCAAAAAAAATGGAAATTTGGCGAAAATTTTGAAAATTTTGCAATTTTCCAACTTTGAATTTTTATGCCCTTAAATCACAGAGATATGTCACACAAAATACTTAATAAGTAACATTTCCCACATGTCTACTTTACATCAGCACAATTTTGGAACCAAAATTTTTTTTTGTTAGGGAGTTATAAGGGTTAAAAGTTGACCAGCAATTTCTCATTTTTACAACACCATTTTTTTTTAGGGACCACATCTCATTTGAAGTCATTTTGAGGGGTCTATATGATAGAAAATACCCAAGTGTGACACCATTCTAAAAACTGCACCCCTCAAGGTGCTCAAAACCATATTCAAGAAGTTTATTAACCCTTCTGGTGCTTCACAGGAATTTTTGTAATGTTTAAATAAAAATGAACATTTAACTTTTTTTCACAAAAAATTTACTTCAGCTCCAATTTGTTTTATTTTACCAAGGGTAACAGGAGAAAATGGACACCAAAAGTTGTTGTACAATTTGTCCTGAGTACGCCGATACCCCATATGTGGGGGTAAACCACTGTTTGTGCGCATGACCGAGCTCGGAAGTGAAGGAACGCCATTTGACTTTTCAATGCAAAATTGACTGGAATTGAGATGGGACGCCATGTTGCGTTTGGGGAGCCCCTGATGTGCCTAAACATTGAAACCCCCCACAAGTGACACCATTTTGGAAAGTAGACCCCCTAAGGAACTTATCTAGAGGTGTGGTGAGCACTTTGACCCACCAAGTGCTTCACAGAAGTTTATAATGCAGAACCGTAAAAATAAAAAAATCACATTTTTTCACAAAAATTATTTTTCGCCCCCAATTTTTTATTTTCCCAAGGGTAAGAGAAGAAATTGGACCCCAAAAGTTGTTGTACAATTCGTCCTGAGTACGCTGATACCCCATATGTGGGGATAAACCACTGTTTGGGCGCATGGCAGACCTCGGAAGGGAAGGAGCGCCGTTTGACTTTTCAATGCAAAATTGACAGGAATTGAGATGGGACGTCATGTTGCATTTGGAGAGCCACTGATGTGCCTAAACATTGAAACCCCCCACAAGTGACACCATTTTGGAAAGTAGACCCCCTAAGGAACTTATCTAGAGGTGTGGTGAGCACTTTGACCCACCAAGTGCTTCACAGAATTTTATAATGCAGAACCGTAAAAATAAAAAAATCATATTTTTTCACAAAAATTATCTTTTCACCCCCAATTTTTTATTTTCCCAAGGGTAAGAGAAGAAATTGGACCCCAAAAGTTGTTGTACAATTTGTCCTGAGTACGCTGATACCCCATATGTGGGGGTAAACCACTGTTTGGGCGCATGGGAGAGCTCGGAAGGGAAGTAGCACCGTTTGACTTTTCAATGCAAAATTGACAGGAATTGAGATGGGACGTCATGTTGCGTTTGGAGAGCCACTGATGTGCCTAAACATTGAAACCCCCCACAAGTGACACCATTTTGTAAAGTAGACCCCCTAAGGAACTTATCTAGATGTGTTTTGAGCGCTTTGACCCACCAAGGGCTTCACAGAAGTTAATAATGCAGAGCCGTAAAAATAAAACAAAAATTTTTTCCCACAAAAATTATTTTTTTAGCCCCCAGTTTTGTATTTTCCCGAGGGTAGCAGGAGAAATTGGACCCCAAAATTTGTTATCCAAGTTGTCCTGAGTGCGATGATACACCATAAGTGGGGAGAACCACTGTTTGGGCGCATGGGAGGGCTCGGAAAGGAAGGAGTGCCATTTGGAATGCAGGCTTAGATGGAATGGTCTGCAGGCGTCACATTGCGTTTGCAGAGCCCCTAATGTACCTAAACAGTAGAAACCCCCCACAAGTGACACCATGTTGGAAAGTAGACCCCCTAAGGAACTTATCTAGATGTGTGGTGAGCGCTTTGACCCACCAAGGGCTTCACAGAAGTTTATAATGCAGAGCCGTAAAAATAAAACTAAAATTTTTTCCCACAAAATTTATTTTTCAGCCCCCAGTTTTGTATTTTCCCGAGGGTAACAGGAGAAATTGGACCCCAAAAGTTGTTGTCCAAGTTGTCCTGAGTGCGCTGATACCCCATATGTGGGGGGGAACCACCGTTTGGACGCATGGAAGGGCTCGGAAGTGAAGGAGCGCCATTTGGAATGCAGACTTAGATGGAATGGTCTGCAGGCGTCACATTGCGTTTGCAGAGCCCCTAATGTACCTAAACAGTAGAAGCCCCGCACAAGTGACCCCATTTTGGAAACTAGACCCCCCAAGGAACTTATCTAGATGTGTTGTAAGAACTTTGAACCCCCAAGTGTTTCACTACAGTTTATAACGCAGAGCCGTGAAAATAAAAAATATTTTTTTTTTCCCACAAAAATTATTTTTTAGCCCCCAGTTTTGTATTTCCCCAGGGGTAACAGGAGAAATTGGACCCCAAAGGTTATTGTCCTATTTGTCCCGAGTACGCTGCTACCCCATATGTTGGGGTAAACCCCTGTTTGGGCACACGGGAAAGCTCGGAAGGGAAGGAGCACTGTTTTACTTTTTCAACGCAGAATTGGCTGGAATTGAGATTGGACGCCATGTCGCGTTTGGAGAGCCCCTGATGTGCCGAAACAGTGGAAACCCCCCAATTATAACTGAAACCCTAATCCAAACACACCCCTAACCCTAATCCCAACAGTAACCCTAACCACACCTCTAACCCTGACACACCCCTAACCCTAATCCCAACCCTATTCCCAACCGTAAATGTAATCTAAACCCTAACCGTAACTTTAGCCCCAACCCTAACCCTAACTTTAGCCCCAACCCTAACTGTAGCCTTAACCCTAGCTCCAACCCTAGCCCTAATGGGAAAATGGAAATAAATACATTTTTTTTTTTTCCTAACTAAGGGGGTGATGAAGGGGGGGTTTGATTTACTTTTATAGCGAGTTTTTTAGCGGATTTTTATGATTGGCAGCCGTCACACACTGAAAGACGCTTTTCATTGCAAAAAATATTTTTTGCGTTACCACATTTTGAGAGCTATAAATTTTCCATATTTTGGTGCACAGAGTCATGTGAGGTCTTGTTTTTTGCGGGACGAGTTGTCGTTTTTATTGGTAACATTTTCGGACATGTGACAGTTTTTGATCGCTTTTTATTCCGATTTTTGTGAGGCAGAATGACCAAAAACCAGCTATTCATGAATTTCTTTTGGGGGAGGCGTTTATACCGTTCCGCGTTTGGTAAAATTGATAAGCAGTTTTATTCTTCGGGTCAGAACGATTACAGTGATACCTCATTTATATTATTTTTTTATGTTTTGGCGCTTTTATATGATAAAAACTATTTTATGGAAAAAATAATTATTTTTGCATCGCTTTATTCTCAGGACTATAACTTTTTTATTTTTTTGCTGATCATGCTGTATGGCGGCTCGTTATTTGCGGGACAAGATGGCGCTTTCAGCGGTACCATGGTTATTTATATCTGTCTTTTTGATCGCGTGTTATTCCACTTTTTGTTCGGCGGTATGATAATAAAGCGTTGTTTTTTGCCTCGTTTTTTTTTTTTTCTTACGGTGTTTACTGAAGGGGTTAACTAGTGGGCCAGTTTTATAGGTCGGGTCGTTACGGACGCGGCGATACTAAATACGTGTACTTTTATTTTTTTTTTTTTATTATTTAGATAAAGAAATGTATTTATGGGAATAATATTTTATTTTTTTTTTCATTATTTTGGAATATTTTTTTTTATTTTTTTTTACACATTTGGAAATTTTTTTTTTTACTTTGTTAGTTTGCCCCAGGGGGGGACAATACAGATCGGTGATCTGTCAGTTTGCATAGCACTCTGACAGATCACCGATCTGAGAGAAGCGCAGGCTTCTGTGAAGCCACCTCCCTCCCTGCAGGACCCGGATCCGCGGCCATCTTGGATCCGGGTCTGGAGCAGGCAGGGAGGGAGGTAAGACCCTCGCAGCAACGCGATCACATCGCGTTGCTCCGAGGGTCTCAGGGAAGCCCGCAGGGAGCCCCCTCCCTGCGCGATGCTTCCCTGCACCGCCGGCACATCGCGATCATGTTTGATCGCGGTGTGCCGGGAGTTAATGTGCCGGGAGCGGTCCGTGACCGCTCCTGGCACATAGTGCCGGATGTCAGCTGCGATAGGCAGCTGACACCCGGCCGCGATCGGCCGCGCTCCCCCCGTGAGCGCCGCCGATCGCGCTGGACGTACTATCCCGTCCGTGGTCATGGGGGCCCACCCCACCTCGACGGGATAGTACGTCCGATGTCAGGAAGGGGTTAAAACAACCGCTGTGTTTATTTCATTAAAATACTTTTAAATCATGTGTGTGTTTTTTAACCCTTTCAAACAATTGGATTAATAATGGATAGGTGTCATAATTGACGCCTCTCCATTATTAATCTGGCTTAATGTCACCTTCCAATAGCAAGGTGGCATTAACCCTTCATTACCCCATAGCCCACCGCTACAGGGAGTGGGAAGAGAGTGGCCAAGTGCCAGAATAGGCGCATCTTCCAGATGTGCCTTTTCTGGGGTGGCTGGGGGCAGATGTTTGTAGCCAGGGGGGGCCAATAACCATGGACCCTCTCCTGGCTATTAATATCTGCCCTCAGTCACTGGCTTTACCATTCTGGCGGAGAAAATTGCGCGGGAGCCCACGCCAATTTTTTCCGCCATTTAACCCTATATTTTAGCAGCTACAGCGGCCAAATTTTGCACATACACACTACTAACATTAGTAGTGTGGCATATGCAAAAAAAAAAGGGGGATATGAGATGGTTTACTGTATGTAAACCATGTCTCATATCCTGTCGGGTTTGTGAAGGAGAAATGCAAAGGCGGCAATTGAATTACCGGCTTTTCTAGAGAACACCGCTGCATATTTCTCGCAATGCACACGCATGGTCTGTGTGTAATCCGATTTATTCTCGCCCCCATAGACTTTCATTGGCGAGTCTCGGCCGAGATATGCTGACAATCGCAGCCTGCTGCGAGTTCCCTCGGATCCGAAATACGGTGGAGAAAATATCGGATGATGGGAGCTGAACCATAGATTAACATTGGGCCGAGTGCTATGCGATTTTTTATCGCATAGCACTCGTCCGTATTACGGTCTAGTGTGACCCCGGCCTTATACTTTTCCTCTAATTGTTCCACTCCTGGTTTTGGCTACAAATCCTGATGAAAAATCCTGACAAAATCCTGACGTGTGCACATAGCCTGAAAGTAGCCTCCAGACGCACACAGCTCAGCACACGCGTGCACGCTGCAGTCACTCGCACGCGAGGGACCGTCTCCTCCACACTGCTCAAATACACAGCTGCAGAAACCTCGCCCCATACTCGCATAGGCCACGCCCATTCCCGTCCAGGTTCAGTTCCGTCATCATCTATGGTAAACATTGTTGTCCGGAAACTACATTTCCCATCAACCCCCAGAGCAGCTTCCGGGAACTGCAGCGATTTGTACGGGCTGCTCCTTAGCGGCTGTGACTTGCAGCCTGCTCTGCGGGGAGCTTCGGCTTGTAGTGCCGGCCGCGCTTCCTGGCGGTCTCACGGCTGCGGTGTCCCCGGGGCAGGTGAGTCGTGTCTCCCGGTGGTGTGTCCCTGTCCCAGCTTCCCTATGTCGCCCAGAGATGGACGGAGGGGCGGTGTGCGCTGGTGATAGCCCACTAGTGGCAGAACAAGCTGCGGCCGTTGCTCCTTTCCTGACCGTGTGCACTGCCCCTCCTAACAGCGCCCACCCTGCTAGGACCCGCGCCCCTCCTCAGTCCTCACCTGTGCTTGTGTGAATGACACTGCTGTTTGTATAAAATGGTGTCACATTTGGGGACTTCACGACATATAGGTCCGAAAAAGTCACTTCAAAACTGAACAAGTCTTTAAAAAGTAAGTGTTGAAACATTTCCTTGGAAAAAAAAGACTGCTACAACTGTAAACCTTAGAACATCGTAACAAAATAAAAACATTTTACAAATGGTGCTGATGTACAGCAGAGATGGGGAAATGTTATTTATTAACTGTTTTGTGGTCTGACTACCTGGATTAAAGGGATAATCAAAGTTGGGAAAGTGCTAAAGGATTAGATTTGTTTGTTGTTGACATTTCTGATTGTTATAACTAAAGGCAGAAAATATTGTACTTTGCTAATGATACATTTGTAAATCTCAAAATGAGATCTCTTGAAGCGTTCCAGTTATTACCACGTAAAGTGACACTGGTCATAGTTGAAAAATTTGGCCCGGTCACTAAGAGGTTAAGAGCGTTGTGATGCCTGGTGCGCCCCCCTGCTGGGAGGAGATGAACTTTATTTCTCTTGGCAGCATTCGTCTGCCAGTCACAAGGGCGGTGCAGGTCCAGTCCCTGCTCTGTGTATAAAGGGCGGTGCAGGTTCAGTCCCTGCTCTGTGTATAAAGGGCGGTGCAGGTTCAGTCCCTGCTCTGTGTATAAAGGGCGGTGCAGGTTCAGTCCCTGTGTATAAAGGGTGGTGCAGGTTCAGTCCCTGCTCTGTGTATAAAGGGCGATGCAGGTTCAGTCACCACTGTGTGTGAAAGGCAATGCAGTTCCAGTACCTGCTCTGTGTATAAAGGGCGGTGCAGGTTCAGTCACCACTCTGTATAAAGGGCGGCGCAGGCGCAGGTTCAGTCCCTGCTCTGTGTATAAAGGGCGATGCAGGCGTAGGTTCAGTCACCGCTCTGTGTATAAAGGGCGGTGCAGGTTCAGTCCCCTGCTCTGTGTATAAAGGGCGGTGCAGGTTCAGTCCCTGCTCTGTGTATAAAGGGCGATGCAGGTTCGGTCACCACTGTGTGTGAAGGGCAATGCAGTTCCAGTACCTGCTCTGTGTATAAAGGGCGGTGCAGGCGCAGGTTCATTCCCTGCTCTGTGTATAAAGGGCGATGCAGGCGCAGGTTCAGTCACCGCTCTGTGTATAAAGGGCGGTGCAGGTTCAGTCCCTGTTACGTGTATAAAGGGCGGTGCAGGTTCAGTCACCACTCTGTGTGTGAAGGGCGGTGCAGGTTCAGTCCCTGTTACGTGTATAAAGGGCGGTGCAGGTTCAGTCACCGCTCTGTGTATAAAGGGCGGTGCAGGTTCAGTCCTTGCTCTGTGTATAAAGGGCGATGCAGGTTCAGTCACCACTCTGTGTGTGAAGGGCGGTGCAGGTTCAGTCCCTGTTACGTGTATAAAGGGCGGTGCAGGTTCAGTCACCGCTCTGTGTATAAAGGGCGGTGCAGGTTCAGTCCTTGCTCTGTGTATAAAGGGCGGTGCAGTCGCAGGTTCAGTCCCTGCTCTGTGTATAAAGGGCGGTGCAGATCCAGTCCCTGCTCTGTGTATAAAGGGCGGTGCAGTTTGTCACTGCTCTGTGTATAAAGAGAGGTGCAGGTTCAGTCCCTGCTCTGTGTATAAAGGGCGGTGCAGGTTCAGTCCCTGCTCTGTGTATGAAGGGCGGTGCAGTTTCAGTCACTGCTCTGTGTATAAAGAAAGGTGCAGGTTCAGTCCCTGCTCTGTGTATAAAGAGAGGTGCAGGTTCAGTCCCTGCTCTGTGTATAAAGGGCGGTGCAGGTTCAGTCCCTGCTCTGTGTATAAAGGGCGGTGCAGGTTCAGTCCCTGCTCTGTGTATAAAGGGCGGTGCAGGTTCAGTCCCTGCTCTGTGTATAAAGGGCGGTGCAGGTTCAGTTCCTGTGTATAAAGGGTGGTGCAGGTTCAGTCCCTGCTCTGTGTATAAAGGGCGGTGCAGGTTCAGTCCCTGCTCTGTAAAAAGGGCGGTGCAGGTTCAGTCCCTGCTCTGTATAAAGGGCGGTGCAGGTTCAGTCACTGCTCTGTGTATAAAGGGCGGTGCAGGTTCAGTCCCCTGCACTGTGTATAAAGGGCGGTGCAGGTTCAGTCCCCTGCTCTGTGTATAAAGGGCGGTGCAGGTTCAGTCCCCTGCTCTGTGTATAAAGGGCGGTGCAGGTTCAGTCCCTGCTCTGTGTATAAAGGGCGGTGCAGGTTCAGTCCCTGCTCTGTGTATAAAGGGCGGTGCAGGTTCAGTCACTGCTCTGTGTATAAAGGGCGGTGCAGGTTCAGTCCCTGTGTGTAAAGGGTGGTGCAGGTTCAGTCCCTGCTCTGTGTATAAAGGGCGGTGCAGGTTCAGTCCCTGTGTGTAAAGGGTGGTGCAGGTTCAGTCCCTGCTCTGTGTATAAAGGGCGGTGCAGGTTCACTCACTGCTCTGTGTATAAAGGGCGGTGCAGGTTCACTCACTGCTCTGTGTATAAAGGACGGTGCAGGTTCAGTCACCGCTCTGTGTATAAAGGGCGGTGCTGATTCAGTCCCTGTTCTCTGTATAAAGGGCGGTGCAGGTTCAGTCCCTGTGTATAAAGGGTGGTGCAGGTTCAGTCCCTGCTCTGTGTATAAAGGGCGATGCAGGTTCAGTCCCTGCTCTGTGTATAAAGGGCGATGCAGGCGCAGGTTCAGTCACCGCTCTGTGTATAAAGGGCGGTGCTGGTTCAGTCCCTGTTCTCTGTATAAAGGGCGGTGCAGGTTCAGTCACTGCTCTGTGTATAAAGGGCGGTGCAGGTTCAGTCCTTGCTCTGTGTATAAAGGGCGATGCAGGTTCAGTCACCACTCTGTGTATAAAGGGCGGTGCAGGCGCAGATTCAGTCCCTGCTCTGTGTATAAAGGGCGATGCAGGCGCAGGTTCAGTCACCGCTCTGTGTATAAAGGGTGGTGCAGGTTCAGTCCCCTGCTCTGTGTATAAAGGGCGGTGCAGGTTCAGTCCCTGCTCTGTGTATAAAGGGCGGTGCAGGTTCAGTCCCTGCGCTTTGTATAAAGGGCGGTGCAGGTTCAGTCACTGCTCTGTGTATAAAGGGCGGTGCAGGTTCAGTCACTGCTCTGTGTATAAAGGGCGATGCAGGTTCAGTCACCACTGTGTGTGAAGGGCAATGCAGTTCCAGTACCTGCTCTGTGTATAAAGGGCGGTGCAGGCGCAGGTTCAGTCCCTGCTCTGTGTATAAAGGGCGGTGCAGGTCCAGTCCCTGCTCTGTGTATAAAGGGCGATGCAGGCGCAGGTTCAGTCACCACTCTGTGTATAAAGGGCGGTGCAGGTTCAGTCCTTGCTCTGTGTATAAAGGATGGTGCAGGTTCAGTCACCACTCTGTGTATAAAGGGCGTTGCAGGTTCAGTCCCTGCTCTGTGTATAAAGGGCGTTGCAGGTCAAGTCCCTGCTGTGTATAAAGGGTGGTGCAGGCGCAGGTCCAGTCCCTGCTCTGTGTATAAGGCTGGTCTCACACTTGCATGGGGCCGAGCTGTGGAGGGCTGCGTAGTTCCTCCTTTAAGCCCCGCCCACTGCCACACCTCTTCCGTTCAGCTCCGCCTATGTTAGCATGCTTCCTGCGTACCTATCTTTAACATTCAGTACGCAGGCCATGCGAATGCCTCTGCATGCGTCGTTTTGAGTGCGATAAAATGCAACATGTTGCGTTCAACGCAATTCGGCGCAGCGTCAAAACAATGCATGCGGAGGCATTCGCATACATTCACATGGCCTGCGTACCCAATGTTAAAGATAGGTACGCAGGACGCATGCCGACATAGGCGGAACTGAATGGAAGAGGTGCAGCAGTGGGCGGGGCTTAACGGGGGAACGACACAGCCCTTCGCAGCTCGGCCCAACGCTCTGTGTATAAAGGGCAGTGCAGGTTCAGTCCCTGTTCTGTGTATAAAGGGTGGTGCAGGTTCAGTCTCTGCTCTGTGTATAAAGGGCGGTGCAGGTTCAGTCCCTGCTCTGTATATAAAGGGCGGTGCAGGTTCAGTCCCTGTTCTGTGTATAAAGGGCGGTGCAGGTTCAGTCACTGCTTTGTGTATAAAGGGCGGTTCAGGTTCAGTCCCTGCTCTGTGTATAAAGGGCGGTGCCGGTTCAGTCCCTGCTCTGTGTATAAAGGGCGGTGCCGGTTCAGTCCCTGCTCTGTGTATAAAGGGCGGTGCCGGTTCAGTCCCTGCTCTGTGTATAAAGGGCAGTGCAGGTCCAGTCCCTGCTTTGTGTTTAAAGGGCAGTGCAAGTCCAGTCCCTGCTCTGTGTATAAAGGGCGGTGTTAGACAGGGCCGTATTCAGAGTTTCTGCTGCCCTAGTCACTTTTAGTGCTGCCTCCCCCTTTGGTGAGTATGACACTATCGGCAGTGACTTTGGCAAGAATCGCTGATGTGAAAGTTGCCTTTTGCAGCAGATCGGGCAGTTTTTCTGCATCTGCCGCGTAACGGATCACTTACGGCAACACTGCGTTCGACCTCATTCATTCCCTATGGGATTTGCGGCACTTGCCGTGATCTGGCAAATGCGGTACCATACCTTCCAACTTTTGAAGAAGGGAAAGAGGCATAAAGTTTGCGGCGCACGTAGTACGCCGCGGCAAATTTGAGGCCACGCCTCTGACCACACCCATTTCACAACTAGTCGCACTCATATCCACGTCCCCCCAAAAAATATGGCCACACAGTGCTCCATATTGTATAATGGCCACACATGATGCTCAATACTGTATAATGGCCACACATGATGCTCCATAGTGTATAATGGCCACACATGATGCTCCATACTGTAGAATGGCCCTACATGATGCTCAATACTGTATAACGGCCACCACACATGATGCTCCATACTGTATAATGGCCACACACTGTTCTCCATACTGTATAATGGCCACACATGATGCTCCATAGTGTATAATGGCCACACATGATGCTCCATAATGTATAATGGCCACACACAGTTCTCCATACTGAATAATGATCCCACATGATGCTTAATACTGTATAATGGCCACACATGATGCTCCATACTGTATAACGGCCACACATGATGCTCCATACTGTATTAGGGCCACACACAGTTCTCCATACTGTATAATGATCCCACATGATGCTCAATACTGTATAATGGCCACACATGATGCTCCATACTGTATAATGGACACACAGTTCTCCATACTGTATAATGATCCCACATGATGCTCAATACTGTATAATGACCACACATGGTGCTTCCATACTGTATAATGCCCCCCCCCCTGTATGCATGGCTCATCTCCCTCCCATCCCATATGCATGGCTCATATCCCCCCCCTCCTGTATGCATGGCTTATATTCCCCCCCTGTATGCATGAGTAGATAGAATAATATTTAGAATTGAGAGTCCTCAGTGGTTGATACCTTTTAATGGCTAACTGAAAAGATGGTAACAAATTGCAAGCTTTCGAGACTACACAGGTCTCTTCATCAGGCAAAGACTAAAAGAAATTCTGAAGAATCACATATTTATGCACAACATAGCACAGAAAAAAAAAAAACATGGATAAGACAGGTGACATGAAGCAGAATTACCATGAGTGATAAACAGTTATGTCCATAAATATTGGGCCAGTTCTTTTCAGTTAGCCATTAAAAGGTATCAACCACTGAGAAGTCTTTGCCTGATGAAGAGACCTGTGTAGTTTCGAAAGCTTGCAATTTGTTACCATCTTTTCAGTTAGCCATTAAAAGGTATCAACCACTGAGGACTCTCAATTCTAAATATTATTCTATCTACTGGCTAACACGATACCAAGATATATATCTTTCCTGTGACAGCTAACAGAGTTCAGCGTTTCTATTGTGCTCTGTGACTCTGTGGAGCAACATAGTTTGCGTTTGTTCACATCGGGTGACGTTAACCTGTGTGTACTTTGGTGTAATACCGCCATTACTTAGCAACAGATTCCATCACTGCATGGTGGACCCTAGGCTGCGAACACACCTTATATCTTCCTTAATATTATTTTGGTGCGTTCCGCCAGCCCTAAAATTATACTAACGCCATGGTCTGGCTAGTAATGGCGGACAAACAGCGACTACAGCGGTACATTCAGCACCTGGAGGTCAGGTTGGCCGCTTTCGAGCGCACAACCTCAGCCTTGGATATTACCGCAGTTGCTGTTCAGGCTGCTAGCGTGGCTGCAGCTAGTTTGTCCACTGCCACCCCTGCTCTGAAGGTATCCCGTCTCCTGTTGCCAGACAAGTTTACTGGTGACAGTAAGCTATGTCGGGGATTCGTGACCCAGTGTGCTATACATCTTGAGCTCCTGGCTGCACGTTTTTCCACGGAGCGGGCTAAGGTGGGATTTATTATATCTCTCCTGTCGGATAGATCGTTGGAGTGGGCTACGCCGCTGTGGGAGCACGACGATCATGTGGTGCAGAGTGCTCTGTGGTTCTTGAGCACTCTGAAACAGGTCTTTTTGGGACCTCGTGTCACCCATGATATGGCGCTCCAACTGCTGGCATTGAGTTTGTCCATGGTCAGCCATTTTGGCATCCATTTCCGGATTTTGACATCTGAGCTGGAGTGGCCGGATAAAGTCCTCATCCCTGTATTCTGGAGGGGACTAGCTGACCATGTGAAGGACGCCTTGGCCACTAGGGAGATTCCCGCCACACTGGAGGAGCTAATAGCAATTTCTACTCACATCGACTTTCGTTTTAAAGAGCGAAGGTTGGAGCGAGCCCAGTGTAGGCAGAGGTTTTGGCTGTCTTCCACCTTCGCCAAACCTCTGAAATCTCCGGTCCAGGTGTCCGAGCCACATGAGGCCTTGGAGGTGTCATAAGCGGGATCTAAGTCCCGGACCGCTCGTACACTCAAGGTCTGTCATGTCTTCCAGCAGTCAGGACATCTTGGCTCCAGATGTCCTCTGCGTTCGGGAACATGTCCCCGTTTAGTGACCGTAGGAGGTGGTTCACTAGACACAGCGGCGTTTTCCTCCAAATTGTCCTTTAAGGGGACAATTACCATTGGCCCATCCACTCATACGGTAGAGCTTTACGTGGATTCCGGGGCGGAGGGCAACTTTATGTCTTTTGCCTTCGCCCGACGGCATGCAAAACCCCTGGTGATGCTTGCCAAGCCAGTGACCGTACGAATAGTTAATGGGTCGACTCTGCCCTCACAGATAACTCATCAAGCCATCCCTTTTACTCTTTCACCATCCCATCAGGCGATTCTCATTGCTCGTCATTCCCGAGGGAAGTGATGAGCTCCTGTTAGGGATACCATGGTTACGTTACCACTCCCCACATATTGAGTGGTCTTCAGGGAGAATTTTGGGATGCAGTGAATCTTTTGAGGGTAGATGTCAGAGGGAGTGCATTCAGATTGCTACTACTGAAGTACCTGCAGATCCTTCCTCTCTCCCCAAGCACTATTGGCACTATGCGGATGTGTTCTCCAAGAGGGCTGCGGAGACCATTCCGCCCCACCGCCCCTATGACTGTCCTATTGACCTCTTGCCTGGTGCAGAGACTCCCCGGGGTCGAGTTTATCCCCTATCTCTCGGCGGAGACGGAGGCAATGACCCAATACATCCAGGGGAATCTGGCAAGAGGATTCCTCTGGATCAACATGTTAGGGCATGTTAGGTTAGGCTATGGGTTGAACTAGATGGACTTAAAGTCTTCCTTCAACCTCAATAACTATGTAACTATGTAACTATGATTCATTAGGACGTCAGTATCACCTGCAGGGGCTGGGTTCTTCTTCATGCAGAAGAAGAATGGAGAACTACGTCCATGCATAGATTACAGGGGTCTTAACGCCATCACCGTTAAAAACAAGTACCCTCTGCCCCTGATAACTGAGCTCTTCGATAGGTTGCTGGGAGCGAGGGAATTTACTAATCTTAATCTGCATGGTGCTTACATCCTGATTCGCATCCGTCAGGGGGACGAATGGATGACGACATTTAAACACCAGGGATGGGCACTATGAATACCTGGTGATGCACTTCGGGCTCTGTAATGCTCCTGCCGTTTTCCAAGACTTTGTGAATGATATCTTCCGGGATATGCTCTCCACCTCAGTCATAGTCTATCTGAATGATATTCTCATCTACTTTCCAGTTCTAGACTCCCACCTGAGAGATGTTTGCAAAGTCTTTGACCTCCTACAAGCAAACTCCCTCTATGCCAAGTTGGAGAAGTGTGTGTTTGAGCAGGTGTCCTTGCCTTTCCTGGGCTATCTCATCTCCACCCAGGGATTGGCTATGGATCCTGCCAAGCCACAGTCTGTGATGGACTGGCAGGAACCCCATTCTCTCAAAGCGGTGCAGCGCTTTATGGGGTTCATGAACTATTATCGCCAGTTAATTCCCCACTTCTCAACTTTGGTAGCTCCCTTGGTAGCCCTCACCAAGAAGGGAGCAAATCCCAAATTGTGGTCGGAGGAGGTCTCCAAGGCCTTCCTCTATATCAAGTCCCACTTCGCTAGCGCTCCCATTCTACATCGCCCCGATGTAGATAAACCTTTTATAATGGAGGTGGATGCCTTATCCGTCGGTGCTGGAGCAGTCTTATTCCAAAAGGTTGCTCAAGGTCGGATGCCTCCTTGCTTCTTCTCCAAGATCTTCTCACCGGCAGAGAGGAATTATTCCTTCGGGGACAGGGAGTTGCTAGCTATGAAGTTGACCTTCTCGGAGTGGAGAAACCTGGAGGGGGCTCGTTTTCCCTTCCAAGTTCTCACCAACCACAAGAATTTGGTGTATCTACAGACAGCCCACCGGCTAAATTCTCGCCTGGCTAGATGGTGCCTGTTCTTCTCCTGGTTCCATTTCACCCTCCATTTTCTCTCCGAGGAGAAGAACATTCGTGCCGACGCTCTCCCGCTCCGTAGTGTCATCTGAGGAGGAGGAGTCTCGGTTAATTATCCTTTCAGAGAGCCTGAGAACTGTGGCCCCAGTCTCACTAGAGTCTGTGCCTCTCGGCAAGACCTTTGTACCACCAAATTTGCGACCGGAGGTTCTCTCTTGGGCTCACTTATTCAGGGTGGGTGGACATTTTGGGACCAAGAGGACATCTGTGCTCCTGTCGAGGACATACTGGTGTCCCGTGACGTCAGAGACTATATTCGGGCGTGTGTCTCCTGCGCCAAGAATCGGTCTCCTCGGCAACGGCCTGTTGGGTTACTTTACCTCCTGCCGATGGCAGACAGGCCCTGAGAAATAGTCGGGATGGACTTTGTGGTGGGCTTACCCAAGTCTCGTAGCTGCACCATTATCTCGGTAGTCACCGACCATTTTTCCAAAATGGTGCACTTGGTGGCTCTTCCGCGGGTACCTTCTGCACGGGCCTTGGCGGCGTTATTTATTTAGCATGTTTTCCGCCTACACAGTATGCCGGGCAAAATTGTCAGTGACCAGGGTCCCCAGTTTGTGTCTCGGTTCTGGAGAGAGCTCTGTCGTCTACTGAGCCGTGAGCTGAATCTCTCTTCAGCATACCATCCCGAGACAAATTGGTTGGTAGAGAGGACCAACTAGGCCCTGGTCACATACCTGCGACATTTTGTTTCGGTCAGGCAGGATGACTGGGCATCCTTGCTACCGTGGGTGGAGTTTGCACTGAACAACGCCGTAGCTGACTCCACTGGGCAGACCCCATTCCTCCTTAAAGGGAATCTGTCACCTCATTTTGCCACTATAAGCTGCAGCCACGACGTTAGGGGCTTAACAGCATTCTGTAACGCTGTAGATAAGCCCCCGATGTAACCTGAAAGATAAGAAAAACAAGTTAGATTATACTCACCCGGGGCGGTCCCGGTTCGGGTCCGATGGGCGTCACAGGTCCGGGTCCACCACCTCCCATCTTCATATGATGACCGTCCTCTTCCTTGCTTCTGTCGTGGCTCCTGCGTAGGCGTAATTCTCTGCCCTGTTGAGGGCAGAGCTAAGTACTGCAGTGCGCAGGTGCCGGGAAAGGTCAGAGAGGCCCAGGCGCCTGCGCACTGCAGTACTTTACACTGCTCTCAACAGGGCAAATCAGTACGCCTGTGCAGGAGTCGCAAATTACTGAAGTGCGCAGGCGCCGGGCCTCTCTGACCTTTCTCGGCAATAGTGCACTTCAGTACTTAGCTCTGCCCTCCACAGGGCAGAGAATTACGCCTGCTCAGGAGCCGCGAAAAGCAAGGAGGATGACAACATCTTATGAAGATGGTAGGCGCCGGACCTGGACCTGCAACGCCCATCGGACCCTGAGCGCACCGGACCGCCCCTGGGTGAGTATAATCTAACTTGTTTTTCTTATCTTTCAGGTTACATCGAGTACTTATCTACAGCATTACAGGATGCTGTAGATAAGCCCCTAATGGCAGTGGCCACAGTTTATAGCGGCAAAATGAGGTGACCGATTCCCTTTAACTACGGCCAGCATTCTCGTGTCCCTGTGCCCATGCCCGTGTCATCCAGCGACTCTAAGGTGGCAGACTGGGCGGTGGAGGCACGTGACATTTGGGACCGCACACAGGATGCCATCCAGGCCTGCAAGGAGAGAATGAGGGTCTCCGCCGATGCACAAGGCGCCCCGCTCCGACTTTTGCTCCTGCTGACTTAGTGTTGCTCTCCGCCCATAACATCAGGCTGCGAGTTGAGTTCACTAAGTTTGTGCCTTGCTACATAGGCCCCTTCAAGGTCCTGGAACAAGTCAACCCCGTGGTCTATCGGTTGGCCCTTCCTTCACATCTAGGTATCACTGACACCTTTCATGTGTTGCCCCTAAAACCCGTTCACATGTCCCGGTTTTCCGAGTAATCTGCCGGGACATCGGGCTCGTCGACGGACGATTGTGAGGTGAATGCCATTGTTGGGTGTAAGGTGGTATGTGGCAAAAAGTATATTATCTGGTGGACTGGAAGGGTCATGGCCCAGTGGACAGGAACTGGGAGCCTATTGAGCACATTTGGGCTCCTCCGCTCATTGCTGCTATTGAGCGTAGTGAGGCCCTACGAGGGGAGGGTATTGTTAGGTGTCGAGTTCCTGCTGCTGCACAGGGGGAATCTTGTACTCTGCGGTCTCCCATTCATCCCCAGCCGCAGTGGAGTCTGCTCAGCAGAGACGTCCAGTGCGTCTGGTTACTGCTGCCGTCCCAGGTTCAGCCTTTGTAACAAGCATTGATCAGCGGCGAGCAGACGTTCCAGGGACTAAGTCTTGCTTTTCCTCTACTGTGCATGCCCATGGGACGACCTCTCTTTGGAGGTCACATGCTCTGGTCCTGTAACGGCTCCGATTGGACCACTAGGAAGGTCTCAGAAGGCTGCATCTATAAAAGGCTTGCATAGCCATGCGCTAGTATAAACTAAAATTGTGTGTGTGTGCTTGTATGACTGTATCTGGTGAAAGCTCCTTAATGTTCCCCTTCCCTCCGGTTGTTGTATGGGCATTAGGGTGAGTGGAGCTAGGATACAGCGCCAGTTAGTGGCTTAGCCACCGCCACACACTTGGTCAGCGTCTTTAGTGGCGACACTGCGCGCACTCCATGCGCTATAGCTTTCAGTTAGCGGTTTCGCAGTTGCGTCCGCACTTGCAGACTGAGCACAGTTGCTTTACAGCAAGGGTGGGGAACCTCAGGCCCCAGGGCCATTTACGGCCCTCGATAAACTTTTATCAGGCCCCCTAGCAGATTCCCAGGGACCGCATTCTTGGGCAGGGAGGTGTATTTTGATTACAACCAGCTCATTAGTTTCTTCTTGATCTGTTGGCACACACATGCAGTGTTCACTACTGAACACTGAAGGGCATGCAATTGAATATTATCTCCTGAAACCAGTGCCAGAGTCAGGATGTACTTTGTGGGTGGAGTTTGTACGGCCCCCGAAGGATGGTATAAATATCCAAATGGCCCTTGGCAGAAAAAGATTCCCCACCCCTGCTTTACAGAGTAGGGTGGGAATTCCCGTTTGAACCCAGCATCTATCTCTGGGCGTCCTCAGGCACAGGCTTAAAAGCCACTGAGTGACAGAGCGAGCTCAACCACCAGCTTAGTGGGGGTGAGTGCTAGGGATCCCACTATCTCCTGCTCTGCTGTGCACTGTGACAGCTAACAGGGTTCAGCGTTCCTATTGTGCTCTGTGACTCTGTGGAACAACAGAGTTTGCGTTTGTTCAAACCGCGTGACGTTAACCCATGTGTACTTTGGTGTAATACCGCCATATAGTGCCGCCATTACTTAGCAGCAGGTTCCATCACTGCACGGTGGACCCCGGGCTGCGAACACATCTTATATCTTCCTTAATATTATTGGTGCATTCTACCAACCCTAACAGGCGGTGCAGGTTCAGTCCCTGCTCTGTTTATAAAGGGTGGTGCAGGCGCAGGTTCAGTCCTTCCTCTGTGTATGAAGGGCGGTGCAGGTTCTGTCCCTGCTCTGTGTATGAAGGGCGGTGCAGGTTCAGTCCCTGCTCTGTGTATAAAGGGCGGTGCAGGTCCAGTCCCTGCTCTGTGTATATATGCGGTGCAGGTTCAGTCCCTGCTCTGTGTATAAAGGGCGGTGCAGGTTCAGTCCCTGCTCTGTGTATGAAGGGCGATGCAGGTTCAGTCCCTGCTCTGTGTATAAAGGGCGGTGCAGGCGCAGGTTCAGTTCCTGCTCTGTGTATAAATGGTGGTGGTGCAGGTTCAGTAACCGCTGTGTGTATAAAGGACAGTGCAGGTGCATGTCCAGTCCCTGCTCTGTGTATAAAGGGCAGTGCAGGTCCAGTCCCTGCTCTGTGTATAAAGGGCGGTGCAGGCGCAGATTCAGTCCTTGCTCTGTGTATAAAGGGCGGTGCGGTCGCAGCCATTGCTCTGTGTGTAGAGAGCGGCTGCTGTAACCGCACCCCAGCACCGACTGACATCAGGGTCAGCATTAGGGTCTGCTGTCTGTCAGGGCCGAGAGCATGGTTACAGCGGCTGCTCTCTATGCGTCCGAAACCCGCGTCGGGGTGCACATAATTTAGCCGCTGGCAGCCTGGGAATAGTCCCCTGATAAATTGCAAGTAAGTTGGCATATCTATTGCTATTGCACTGAGCACTTTACTAGGTTTTTGCACTAAGATGCCCCTTGTGGTGGTAATCAGTCATTGCACATAGCACCTTTGTATATTCTTCCTCATATTTTTCCTGAGACATTATTGCATCCAAGTTGGTCGATTGCACCACCTTGTAGTAATCTGCCACAACACTTTTTTACACTATATTTGTCCTATAGCACTTTTTTCAATTTTTCCACACATTTTTCCTGAGATATTTTTATATTGATTTGAGTGTTTATATGCACATATTTTTATACACAAATATATTTTTATTCATTAATATTTATATTTATATATATTGTTTTATATAGATTTTCTTTTAGTCTCTGGATAATATATGCTATAGATTGCCCTATAACTAGATATAAATTGGCTTGCCTTTATTATATGCGGCAAAGACATGTACATTTTTATGCTTGTCACTATTGTCACCAAATAAAAATCAACTTTGTTATAATTATTCCCTGTCACTTTCTCATTGATCCAATTTTGTGTTTCGGAGCATTTTTCTTTTCTTTTAGTGGTTCTACACTATAATCTTGGCACACGTGGTGACCCATTGATTACAAATCCTGGATATTAATTTTAATTGGGATATAATAATTTTTATCTTGGTGTCATTACTGTGTCTGTTACTAACAGAGCAGTGACTGAATGCTGAATGTTTTGGGGAGGGTAAAGTTCAGCCCGGTGTCAGAATGCTTTTAATGCATATTACCCTATATCTGCATGTTAGTAGCATTATTGTACATACAGGTTTGCTTTTAACCTGACTGTGACTTTTTTTTTTTACCTTTGCAAAAGCAAAATGTTCGTATCTCTCCATAGTACATGGTAGACTGATGGGTTAAGCTTGGCTCGGATCTGTAGTATTTATTCTTTCTTTCCTTATATCCCTTCAATTTTTTTTTCAACACCTCAGAGTTGACGTTCCTAGAAATCAGCTCAGAACAGTTGAGAAGTGTCAGGCTGGCACCACTGATTTCACTGTACCCAGAGGCCAAACTCCACATTTCACAGCTTGGTGAAATTAGTGGTTTTGAAGAATATTTGTAGTCAGAATACTATGTCCTCTGCAGTAGCTTATGTGTCATAGATGAGTATAGGTAATACACTGCTCAAAAAAATAAAGGGAACACTTAAACAACAGAATATAACTCTAAGTAAATCAGGCTTCTGTGAAATTAAACTGTCCACTTAGGAAGCAACACTGTTTGACAATCAACTTCACATGCTGTTGTGCAAATGGAATAGACAACAAATGAAAATTATTGGCAATTATCAAAACGCACTCAGTAAAGGAATGGTTCTGCAGGTGGGGACCTGTTATGAACTGGTGGTTTAGGAGCAACATGGGACGTGCTCTGGAGGAGGTGGTACCTGTACTGACCGCAGTTCCTGAGCTTAACACAACACTAGAAGTAGCCATGGGATGTTCCTGTCACTCCCTAGACATCTCGTCACAGCCGGAGGACTAACTGCCGCTAAAGATAGAAACAGGAAAGCTATCTTGCCTCAGAGAAAATCCCCAAAGGATAGGACAGCCCCCCACAAATATTGACTGTGAGTGGAGAGGGAAATGACATACGCAGAATGAAAACAGGGTGTAGCAAAGGAGGCCAGTCTAGCTAGATAGATAGAACAGGACAGAATACTGTGCGGTCAGTATTAAAAACTAGAAAAATCCACCACAGAGTTTACAAAAATCTCCACACCTGACTAAAGGTGTGGAGGGTAAATCTGCTTCCCAGAGCTTCCAGCTTAACTGAATAAATCCATAGAGACAAGCTGGACTAGAAAAAACATAGAAAATGCAGAAAGATTAAGTCCACAACAAGTGGACTGCAAAAGAACAAAGCAAGGACTTATCTTTGCTGAACTGGTCAGAATATCAGGGAAATCCAAGCAGAGATGTGAATCCAACCAGGAACCATTGACAACTGGCACTGGCTGAAGGATAGAGCCAGGATAAATAGCCGAGCCAGAATAAACGATCAGTGGAAGCAGCTGCTGACTGCTAAATCCAAGGAGCAGCAGTTCCACTTAAATCCACAGGAGGGAGCCCAAGAGCAGAACTCACAAAAGTGCCACTTACAACCACCGGAGGGAGCCCAAGAGCGGAATTCACAACAGGGACCAAAGACCACATCTCGGTACCAATGCTTTCTGGCTGATGTTTTGGTCACTTTTGAATATTGGTTCTGCGTTCACACTCGTTGTAGCATGAGACGGACTCTACAACCCACACAAGTGGCTCAGGTAGTGCAGCTCATCCAGGATGGCACATCAGTGCGAGCTGTGGCAAGAAGGTGCTCTTCACAGATAAAAGCAGGTTAACACTGAGCACATGTGACAGATGTGACAGAGTCTGGAGACGCCGTGGAGAGCGATCTGCAGCCTGCAACATCCTTCAGCATGACCAGTTTGGCAGTGGGTCAGTAACGGTGTGGGATGGCATTTCTTTGGAGGGCCACACAACCCACCATGTGCTTACCAGAGGTAGCCTGACTGCCATTAGATGCCGAGATGAGATCCTCAGATCTCTTGTGAGACCATATGCTGGTGCGGTTGGCCATGGGCTCCTCTTAATGCAGGACAATGCCAGACCTCATGTGGCTGGAGTGTGTCAGCAGTTCCTGCAAGATGAAGGCATTGAAGCTATGGACTTGTCCGCCCGTTCGCCAGACCTGAATCCGATTGAACACATCTGGGTCATCATGTCTCGCACCGTCCACCAACGTCATGTTGCACCACAGACTGTCCAGGAGTTGGCGGATGCTTTAGTCCATGTCTGGGAGTAGATCCCTCATGAGACCTTCTGCCGCCTCATCAGGAGCATGCCCAGGCATTGTAGGGTGGTCATACAGGCACGTGGAGGCCACACACACTAGTGAGCATCATTTCCTTGTCTTTTTTAACGAGACAGATAAACAGCAGTAACAAGAACCCCGGAACCGTAACCCTCCCCACACCCTCCCCAAACCCTCTTCTCTGCATGCACTCAACATTCGAATTATGTTATGAAATTGGTGTATGACCACCTATCCGCTGTAACAGATACCATTGGGTATTTTCAAACTGAGCTAGCAATTTTTCCCTAGTCCCCAAAGGAAGAGGCGGAACAAAAAGAGACCATGTAGTCAGGAATTTACCGGACATCTTTTCCTTATTGGTCAGCGCTTCCATCCACTCCATTCTGAACAAGAACATAATCTTAGTGTGTATAAGAGAAAGTGGCGGGATAGTCGGGCTCAACCATTGTTGTAATATGCTTTTCGTGGTTGCAGAGGCCCAAATCATAAGTGTTGCTTTAATATGCTTAGGCAATGGCCCACTCTGGTATGAGCGTGAAGCTGATCCCACATAACCTCTGCAACTCATCATGTATCGTGCCCCACTGCTCCGGAATCTTTGAGCAGCTCCATAGGTGGTGATATATGTCAGTATTGCGTGTTTTGCATTTGGAGCACGAATATAGAGCAGAAGGAGAAATCCTAGACTGCAAATATGGGGTGATATAAGCCCTATGTAGAATCAAAAGAGCCATGTCGGTATAAATACTATATGTCAAGAATTTCCTTTGCGCTGTGGTAGCATCGAGGAGATCCCCTACCCCAAAGCCCGGAAGGTCTTTTGACCATTTTGCTAATCCCGTATTTTTCCCTTCCCATGACCATCTTTTACATAATACGGAATAAATGCTACTTATCAAGGCCGGCTGTGATCTTACATTTCTGATAAAGCCATCCAGGTTGTTCCTCCCTTCCCCCACCCCTCCAGCCGTCAGGCACTTTTGTACCAGGCTGCGTGCTTGAAGGAATAGAAAAGGATTGTTACCAAATAATGGGAAACGCAGTGAGGCTACGTCAAAAGAGAACAAAGAGAAATTAAGGTCCAGAAAATCTATTGCTTGCTTACAACCCTGAACAGCCAGAAGTTTATAAAATAATGGTGGAGTACCCCCCAGAAACCCAGGATTACCGAGAAATGGTTGAAATGGGGACAGCCCAGCTCGTAAATTACAAAGCCTTCTACAACGTTTCCAAGTCAGTATCGTTTGCCACAACGTCGGGTGTTCCTGCATCTCCGCCAGAAGCCCCTCCCCACCCAGATGCAACAATGCCGACAATATGTGGACATATTTGTTGCTCCAAGCCAACATTAGCGAAATGAGAGACACCCCTTATCCAATCAATGGCGTATCTAAAGTTAGCTGCCAGGTTATACCTTCCTATGTCAGGGAAATTAATTCCGCCCTCTGCCCTCGTCGCCTGCAGTTTTACAAGACCTATGCGCGTTCTGCCCCCCTCACCCCAGACAAATTTTCGAAAAGTTGAATTTAGCAGACTAAGATCTGTTCTAGACAGCAAAAGAAGCAGAGTCTGAAAGGCATACAGCAGTTTGGGAAACACTATCATCTTAATTAAATTACATCGGCCCGAAAATGACAATGTAAAATGTTTCCGCGAATGAAGAAGACTAATTATTGAGGATATAAGTGGTTTGTAATTAACTCTGTATAAAATGGATGGATCTGCTGGTAGCCGTATTCCCAAATATTTACGGTAATAGACTCCTGGCTCCAATGAAATGGGAATAAGGGATCTCGCAACCTCCCAGTCCGGAAAACCGCCAGGGCCTCAGATTTGTCATAATTGACTGTGAAGCCAGAGCATCTGCCGAATCTCTCCAAAATATTCATGATGGCCGGAATTGCGTGGGTTGGGTTAGCAATGAATAAAAGAATGTCGTCGGCAAAAGCTGAGATTTTTATAGAGGTAGCACCTACCCTCACCCCCTCGAAAGCCGGTCCAGTCTGCAGTGTTCTCAGGAGTGGATCTAACGCTAAATTAAATAACAGGGGAGACAAGGGGCAGCCCTGACGCATTTCCCCGTTGGATTTCAAAGGGCCTAGACAGGGTGTTATTTACAGACATCCTAGATATCGGGTATTTATAAATTGATTTAACTGCCTCACAGAACCACGGGCCAAAATCTCTAAATGTTAGCAGATCATGCAAATAATCCCATGCCACCCTATCGAACGCCTTATCGGCATCCAGACTAACCACAATAGTTTTCGTATGTTTATGCACTCTACTGTAAGATATGGCTCCCAAAGCCGTTCTAATGTTATAAGTAATGGATTTCCCATGTATAAATCCAGTTCACTGTGGCGTGATCAAATTTGGGATTAGTCTTTGGAGTCTGCCAGGATTTTTATAAAAATCTTAAAATCAGAATTGAGTAGTGATATTGGTCTATAGCCCTCGACTTGCATGTGGTCTTTGCCCGGTTTTGGAAGAACAATGATAACAGCTTCATTAAACCGATCTGGAAGGTGGTCACTTTTGACTATGTTATTGTATAACTCTCTAAGGTGAGATGCCAAGGGGGTTCCCAGAATTTTATAATGTTCATTACTGAACCCGTCCGTGCCAGGTGCCTTGGAGATTTTAAGTTTATTGATGACCTGTAGAATCTCTGTGGGAGTTATGGGAGAGTTGATGGCCTCCCCCTCGTCTTCCGCGAGTGCTGGCGCTAGGTGGTTTTTTAGGAAGTTCTCATTTTCCCCTTTTTCCTTTGGCTCTAATTTATACAACTCACCAAAGAATGATCTAAATTCGTTTACTATCTCCTCATTACTTGTTAAAATAGGACCGTTGCGTTGCTGTATTTTATGTACTTTCGTCGCCTTCCTATATGGACGCGTAAGGGATGCCAGTACCCTCCCTGGTTTGTTGCCCCATTTAAAATATTTGTGTTTTTGGTAATCTAGATTAAGCATGGCCGCCTCATGCGCTAGAGCGTCAGCCTCATGCTTGGCCTCTAAAAAAATTTTTTTTTGTTAGTGGAGTGTTATTTAATTTGAATTCTTTGTAAGCTTGGGTTAATGTGTTTTGTATTTCTAATGTTCGTTTCATTAATTCTTTTCTTTTATGGCTAACATAGGAAATAATCTGTCCTCTTACTACGGCCTTAGAAGCCATCCAAAATAGATGCGCATCATCACAGTGAGTGCAGTTGTCATTCTTATAAACCTCCCACGATAGTTGTAGATATTTTTTAAAATCGTCTGACTGATAGAGGTATGAAGGGAAACGCCACCTCCTCTCTTGATGTATTGGTCACAGAAGATCCTGGATGTCCAACCACATAGGGGAGACTGAAGAGAGATAGACGTTGGACACAAAAAATCTTTCTGGGGGAATGGAGTTGAATTCTATCTTGTACCCCCGAGAGATAACCTGGAGAACCCAAGGACTTCTGGTAATTTTCCCCCACTCTATCCGAAAGTTCAACAGCCGCCCTCCTATTCTGTTGGCGTCATTTCTTTCGAAATTCTGATCTGGAAGTCGAGGGACCTGAATCCCTATTTTTGTTCCTATTTTCTCCCCCTTTTTGATAGCTCCATCTCCCTTGCTTTCCCTTACCCCTATAGTCTGATCTCTGACTATAATAGGGCCTGCGAAAGGGCTGGTACTTCCTACGTTTTTCCTCTGGAAACCCCTTCTTTTCATCTGAAGCTTTTTCCAGGATATCATCAAGAATGGGTCCAAAGACCCTACCCCCTAAGAAAGGGATGGAACACAGCTTATTCTTAGAATGGACATCTCCTGACCAGTTTTTCAGCCATATGGCTCTCCTAGCTGCATTTGATAAAGACTGGCCCCTAGCTGTAAACCTAACCGACTCTGCTGTAGCATCTGCTAGAAAACCGGTTGCTAGTTTTAATAGAGGAATTGCTTTAATAATGGTCTCTCTAGGGGTTCTGGCTGACAACTAATCTTTCAAGTCATCTACCCACAAATGCATAGCCCGCGCCATGGATGTTGCTGCTATATTTGTGCGGATTACCACCGCTGAGCTTTCCCAGGCTCTCTTTAAGAGTCTATCCGCCTTGCGATCCATCGGCTCCTTTAAGTTAGAGGAGTCTTCAAATGGAATGGCGGTTCTCTTAGAAACTTTCGCTAGAGGAATGTCAATTTTTGGGATATCCTCCCAGTCCTTGACTTCTTCATGATCGAGAGGGAGGCGGAGTCTATAGTCTTTAGGGATTGTTAACCTCCTTTCTGCTTCCTCCCATTCTTCTAAAATCATAGAACGAATATGGGCATTAAAGGGAACCTGTCGCCCCCAAAATGGCTGGTGAGGTAAGCTCACCGGCATCAGGGGCTTATCTACAGCATTCTGTAATGCTGTAGATAAGCCCCCGATGTTACCTGAAAGAGGAGAAAAAGATGTTAGATTATACTCACCCAGGGGCGGTCCCGGTGCGGTCAGGTCGGATGGGTGTGTCCGGTCCGCTCCGGGGCATCCCATCTTCATTCCATGACGTCCTCTTCGGGTCTTTACGCCGCGGCTCCGGCGCAGGCGTACTTTGTCTGCCCTGTTGAGGGCAGAGCAAAGTACTGCAGTGCGCAGGCGCCAGAAAGGTCAGAGAGGCCCCTGGCTTCCCCGTCGCCGGCAGCAGCAGCTTCAGCTTCTTCCTGTACTGAGCGGTCACATGGTACCGCTCATTACAGTAAATGAATATGCGGCTCCACCTCCCATAGGGGTGGAGCCGCATATTCATTACTGTATTGAGCGGTAACGGTGACCGCTTAGTACAGGATGAAGCTGCGGCGTTGGGGAAGCAGGGACTGCACAGGGCCAGGACCAGGTGAGTATACGGGGAGGGGAGCGCAGCGCTGCGCGATAGTCACCTTTCCTCGTTCCGGGCGCCGCTCTGTCTTCAGCAGTGACGCTCAGGTCAGAGGGTGACGTAGTTAGTGTGCGCCCTCTGCTGAACGTCGGTGCTGAACATGGAGCAGCGCCGGAACGAGGTGCACTGCAGGTGACTATTGAAAGTGGCGGGGGCCTGACCGACGGAGAGGTGAGTATGTGATTTTTTTTTTTTTATCGCAGCAAATGGGGAAGTGTCTGTACCAGGGTGGATTTGATTTAAATCTAACTGATTTAAATCACGATTTAAATCACTAGTCAGTAAGGCTTGATTTAAATCAGTGATTTAAATCAAAGTTTCTACCTAAACTAGTTCTTGCTGCTTTAACATGCAAGTAGATGAAGATTTTTAGAATCACTTTTTATATTACTTTTTTGTCTCCAGTTTAATGGGTTAATCATTCATATTTGGACACCACTGTTCTGTTGTACTTAGGAAGGAGAAAAATAATCCTGACCTTAATAACAATTTAAATAGATTTATTCAACTGAAACAATAACAACATTACAGCATAAGTTATTTGCTTAAACAAACATCCATGTTTGTTAACTAATTTGGCTAAACAAAATATATATATATTTTAAGAAACTTAGACTGTCAGCCCAGCCGACACATGAAAAACTTAAATACTACTGTCCCTGCTGTCCTCTGTAGCTCACTTGTCGTCATCATCATCATCATCTTCTTCTTTGTTCCTATTCATAATCTGGAAAAGAAAAACAAGCTTTCCTGCTTTATTGGGTCCCAACCGATTTCTCAATTTAGAATGAATGAGTCCAAAGGAAGAGAATATTCTTTCAACGCCTGCAGAAGAAGCTACTGCTGTTAAAAGTGAAATCATTACTTGAACAGTCTCTAAATCCAAGCGCTTAAGTGACTTCCACCAGTTTACTGGTGTGACCTTCCTTAAAATATCTTCAGCAAACATATATTTCTTGAATGGTTCCCCCTTAGCTCTGAAGTTTATTATAGTTGGCATTAAAGATGGATGATTGCTGGATACCCATGTCATAGCTAACTCCTCTTCCTCAGCACTTAGGTTTTGACCCTGATATTGGATATTGACAATATTTGCCAAAAAATGAGCTGGAGTCAGTGCTTGTCCCATTTGTTTGTTTACTGCTTGTAATTTAATTCTGTCCATGTGTAGTTCTGTTTTTAAGTGTTCACTCAGTTCCTTCCAAATTTCAACAGCATCCGCAATAAAACAGCTATTTTTCTGTATTTTGTTTAAAGCTTGAGAGATGGGTTTCAGGAAGCTCAGCATATGTTCAACATTTCTCTTAAGCCCAATGTTGAGGATTTTGGCCGTGACAGTGCCATCTATTTTATCTCGATTTTCTTCACAAAGTGTCATCAGAATAGGCCAGTTTTTGATATACTGCTCAAAACAGTCCACCACAGAGTTCCATCTAACATCTTGTGGGAGCGTTAGCTTGGTTCCACCCATCCTTTTCAGAGCTGCTGCAGCAAAATGATTATTACGGAAGTATTTAGCAATTTCAACAACATTAGCCTTTATTTCTGGAACACTTAAGTCTTTGGCTAAGAGGTGCAGCAAATGAGCACTGCAACCATATGTTATTAGCAGCTTTGTATTCCCTCCCTGCTCTTCTAAATCTCTTCTCATCTTGGATACGTTTGCAGCATTGTCAGTGACCAAACTGCGTACTAGACATTTGAATTTTTGTTCACATGTCGTTATAGCTTTTACTGCCACTTCTTGTAAGTATTCTGCTGTGTGTGCATTTCCTGACGTATCCGTTGTTTGTGCAAGGAAGACTTTACCTTCTTCTGTTGTTATACAAGCACATACAATAGGATCATTGTGGACATTACTCCACCCATCAATACTTAGGTTAACAATTTTACCCTCCAGAGCTGTTGCACATTGCTCCATTTCTCTGTCATACACTTGATCCAGCAGTTTCCCTGCAACATCAGCTCTGCTGGGTGGACTGTATCCTGGTCTCAGTGACTGAACCATATTAATGAAATGTGGGTTCTCAGTCAGACGGAAAGAAGAGTTCGTTGCATAAATAAACTGGGCAATTTTTTCATCAATCAACTCTTTTTCTAATCTGCTAGTTCTTATCACAAACCTATCTATGGTGTTCTAGGAGGTAAAGGTTTTTTCTTCCTTTTGGGTGATGGTGATATGTGGCTGTGGGTGTCTGATGATGATGCTGCTGCTAAAGAAGCACTATCCTGGATGGATAACTCTGAAACTATAGAACAGGATGATGGTGATCTTGGAGGTGGATAGTTTCCAGAATCCATGAATTCCCCTAAACAAAAAAAGTCAATGCTGTTATTTTATTGTTTATACAATTTCTGCTTATTGTACACAACACATCACTGCCCCTGCCCCAAAAGGAATATTTGTTTTTCTTCATAACTGTACCAAATGACAGTAACATGCAGTAATAATAAGAAATATAATTTTTCTCACACATGACAGTTCAGTCTTTAGAAATAGGATTCAATAAAAATGTTTACCAACCTGAAGATCCTGCCTGTTCAGAAGTGTTTCTTTGGTCATCTTCATCACCGCACTTCTCATGATGTTGCCTCATTCGCGCCACCAGGCCTTGCATCTCTTTGTTGCATCGTTTGCATTTTGCACGCATGCCTGCCTTACCGATAGGCGAAGGAGCTTCATTAAAATATTCCCAAACTGGGTCTCTTTTACGGCCTGCTGCGATTATAAGGAAAGAATGTAATAAACCTCAGATCGTATCGTACACACAAACAGATCCAGACTTGTCTGTCTGTGGCTATGCTGCAGTATTGTGCTCAAAGTTTCACTTTCATTTTCTTGTCTGCTTGCCCTTCCTCCTCCTCACACTTAGATTCACATTCTTCTTGTGTTGTGCAGATCTATTCCACTCCAAACAATCAGAAACATATTGTCTAACTTCTTGGACTTGGCACTGAAGGGGTTGATTCTGTATTCATAGGTTTGTAGAACAATAGGATTAAGGTCTTTTTCTCAACTCTGTTCATGTTGTAACATTTTTGCCGTGAAGAAGAGGCTGGGACCTCTGCGGAGTCAAATTCAGTTTTGAGAACTGCGTAAGTAAAGCGAGCGTCTGTGATAATATAGGAGAGAAACTGCCCACTATGTAGGATTAGTGGGCAGTTTCTCTCCTATATTAAACCTCTGGAAGAGCATGACATTGTGAATGTTACACATATACAGCCTTTATTCTACTGAGTTAAACAACTCAGCTTTATCTCATGATGGAAGAACCTTTGGATGGTAAAATATTTTCCTCAAAAAGCAGTTTATTGAAAAAAATCCGATTTAAATAAAAAAAATCCGATTTAAATAAAAAAAATCCGATTTAAATTAAAAAAATCCGATTTTTTTGATTTTTTTAAAAAAAACATTGATTTTTATCCACCCTGCTTCTGAATCCTTTCTCTGTCTTCTCTAGTGTTCGCTATCCCTCCTACCTCTGCATCATCTGCAATTTTTGATTAGTTTACCTTCAATCCCCTTTTGTAGGTCATTAATGTTGAACAGCACTGGGGCCAGAACAGAGTCTTGTGGTACCCCACTTGAAACACATCCAATTGGATTTGCAACCATTTATTACTATTTGAGTACGATCACTGAGCCAGTTATGAATACGCCTAACCGTAGCCTTGTCAATCTCATACTTTGTCATTTTTTCAATAAGGATAGTGTGAGATTCTTTAAATGCTTTAGTGAAGTCGAGATATACTATATCTACCACCTTTCCCTGATACACCCAGTCAGTGACTCCATCATAGAAGGAAATTAGATTAGTCTGATATTACTTGTTTGCTACAAACCCTTGCTGGCTCTGGTTAAATACTGTATTCTTGTCCAAGTGCTTACATGCTTTTTAATTTGTTCAAAGATGTTTCCTGGTATATAAGTAAGGCTGACTGGCCTGTAATTTCCTGGCTCCATCTTCTTTCCTTTTTTGAAGATGAGTACAACATTTGCCCTTCTCCAATCTTCTGGGACTTCCCTTGTTCTCCAGGATTTTTCAGAAATTCTGGCTAGTAGTTCTGCAATTTCCTCTGCTATTTCTTTCAGTAACCTAGGATGTAATTCATCTGGACCAGGAGATTTAAATTCATTTAAATTAACTAAGTGTTCCGTTATTATCTCTCTGTTTATAGAGAGTATGGATTCTTTTATTTGTTCGATAGCACCGTGAAGATCAGTTGATGTTACAATTGCTTTCTTAGAGAACACAGATGCAAAATATGTTCGACCTTTCAACATCATTTTTGACCACTTCACCCTTTTCATCATGTAAAAATCCTATAGCATCTATGACTTTTCATTTGCTTTCGACATACCCCCCAAAATTATTTTTTATTGCTTTAGTTCTCTCTTGCAATCCTCACTCCATTACTGGCTTTAGCTCTTCTAACTCTTGCCCTGCATTCCCTGCAGACAGCATTATATTCTTCTTTAGATATTCTCCCCCCTTTTCATTTAATATACATTTGTTTGTTAACTTTTTAACAAGTGCTTAAGTTCTGTGTTTATTCATCCTGGTCTATTTAAATGCATCTAATTCTTCCTTCTTTTTGGGATTATTACCTATTGTGCAGTGAGAATTTCATTTTGCAAAATCTGCCATCCTTCTTGGACATTACTGTCCTTCAGAACATCCAGCCGTTGGACTTTTCTACCCTCTTTCTTAGTCCATTAAAATCTGCCTTTCTGAAGTTAAACCTTAAAGTCTGAGTCCTCGCTGGTGTTCCTCCTCTTGTAATCCATAATTCGGGGCAAGCATGATCGCTGCCTCCTAAATTCCCGGCCACCTTTACTGCTTCAACAATTTCCTCCCTGTTGATAAGAATTAGGTTCAAGATTGCAGATCCTTTCGTTCTCTTTTTACTTTTTTCTTGCAGCATGGTGGAGACCATTTCACAAGGCAAAATATTGTGATAAACTCCAAGCTCTGATTAAACAAGAATGGGCTGTCATCAGTCAGGATTTGGCCCAGAAACTGATAGCTGCCATTGTGAATTGCAGAAGTCTTGAAAAATAAGGGTCAGCACTGTAAATATGGAGTCTTTCCATAAACTTGATATATTTTTAAATAAGATTTAAAAATGTCTAAAATGCTTATCATTGTACTGCATTAACCAGAGAAACGTCTTACTAAATAAATTATCTAAAAGCAATGAAGCAGCAAACATTGTGAAAGAAAAAAATCTGTGTCTGTCAACTTTTGGCAATGGCTGTATAGCCCTGAGGAAGGAATCAATCTGAAACGTACGTTGGGGAGGGCAGACTGGGCTCTCTGGGTGAAATTTACCAGGTAATGACCGTTTATGTGACATGATGTCTTTGTTCACTGATGATTAGTATTATGCATTATTCCATCATATTATCTTGCAACTGAGGGCCAATGCTTTTGTGTTCCCATTATTTTCATCATACAAATTGCCTATGTGGTACATCATGCCCCTATGTATTTCTCTGTACATGAATGCAAATTGTCTCTTCAGAGAGGAAGAGAACTAGAACTCTAGTGCCACCTATTGGAAGTAGCACTCCTAACAGTCAATGTCGACCCTTTAACGAGCCTTGTCACATGACTTAGGATACAAGCCAGAACCCCGAAACACCGTGTCTGCAAATTGAGATTCTGGTTTGGCTTTTATCCTAAGTCATGTGACAAGGCTTGGATCTCTGTACATGAATGTCATTTTATCCCTTGTCTGTCGTGACTTGTCAGTTTGCATTTAAAATAAGGATTTAATAAACATATATTTTTATTACCTTGTGATCATCCTTTTGGTGGTTCACCCCATCTCCCTCTTTTTAATGGCTGTATAGTGCAGGTGAAATATAAAGCTGCATTTATTGCTAACATGTCTGCCTGCTCTATTCAAAAATAAATCCTAATGATCAGAGTACCTCCCCAAAGTGATTAATCATCTTACCCTAATGCCTCACATACATCAACCTTATAATTATACAATAATGATACATCTTGTGTATATCATTAAATATATATAGAAAAGCATTTAGTAGCTTGATATAACCTATTATTCTTGAGATAGTCTTGAACCCAATCTAAGGGCTCTTTCACACGTACTGATATTTCCGGAACTGGAAAAACCAGTACTGGAGATATCAGTGTCAATTTGTTTAATACTCGTGCCAACCATATGCTGCATCAGTATCACACATTCCGGTGCCTGGGAATCAGCAGTACGGTTAGCGGTGTTCCCCGGTGCTGAAGACGGCTCACATCACTGTCCCCTGCTTATGCTGTGATCAGCGCTAGCAGGTGAGAATTTTGAGAGCTGTATTCAACTGATAACACTGAGAGCAGGCTCCTGCACTATAAATAAATAAAAAAAGAAGTTGGTTCCCCTGTATTTTTGATAACCAGCCTGGAAAAACTGCCAGCTGCGTGCTGCAACCCTCAGCTGTCAGTGTCAACAAGACTTTTTACTAAGAATAGAGGGGTCCCCAAGCCATATTTTTAAATTATTAAAATAAATAATTTAAAAAAACGGCGTGGGGTACCCTTCACTTTTGACACCCAGACAAGCTAATGCAGACAGCTGAGGCTGGTATTCTCAGTCTGTTAAGCGGCCATGGATATTGCCCCCCCCCCCAGCCTAAAAATAGCAGCCTGCAGCCACCCCAAAAAATGCCTTTTTGTATTATCTGGTGACATCAAACCCACGTCTTGGTAATGGAGAGGAGTCTATAAGAAAACTATACTAAATGTGGAATCGCTCTAATTGTGCTGACTCAAAGAATAAAGCTGCCTTATAAATTTTACCACATGCGGAACTGCGTAAAAAAAAATCCTGAATTGTTGGTTTTTGTTCATTCTGCCTCCCACAAATCGGAATAGAAAGCGATAAAAAAAATGTAATGTGGCCAAAAATGGTATCAATAAGAACGACAACTTCTCCCACAAAAAAAAGCATTCACATGACTGTTGTCCGAAATCTAGAAAAATTATAGCTATCAATATATGGCAATGCAATAAAAAGCGTTTTTTAGTGTGTGACAGCAGCCAAACATATATAACCGATATAAATCGGGTATCGTAGTGATCACACTGACCTGAAGAATAAAGTCATCTAATCGCTTATACAACATGAGGAACGGCATAAAAAATAAAACCAATTCTTCACCTGCTGTTGATTTGTTGATTCTGTCTCCCAAAGATTGCAGTAAGGCTTGGCTCACATTTATCTTGCACTCTATGCTGAGCACTTATATCGGGGTTTCCGTGTAAATCTTTGAAATACGTGATTCAGACGGAACCCCCACCCAAAGAATCCCTACAATGAGGCATATAAAGGCACTGTAGATGCTCTCTGCTTGTGATTTGGCAGTGTCAGTCTTTTTAGCCATGCATAAGTTTAGTCGGCCACAGTTCTGTGCACCTCTGAAAAGGAAACCGTTGAACACAGGCCAACTGGAGCCCCGAGTAACTCTGCTTCCCTTTGGAGTTTCATCTGAATAACGTCACTAGGAGATTTAGATGTAAACTCAGCGGGCTCAGCGTAGAGCGCAGGATAAATATGATCCTAAATGTTATGCAAAATGTTCCCAACAAAAGCTTTAACTCAATTCACAAAACAAGTCTCCGCTCAGGTCCATCATCCGTTAACGGAAATATAGGGGGCTTCCACGTTACTGATGGCACAAAGGTTCTGGAAAAGCAAAATGGCTCCTCACTTCCCAAAAGAAAATCAGCAAGTTCTGCACTCCCAAATCCAAGTGTCCCCTCTCTTCTGAGCTAATTTACAGGAGCGTGTCTCCAGAAGCTTGAGCTGGGCACCACAACATGCTTATTGTTACGGAACTGCAGCACAGAACTAGGATAGAAGGGGGAAAACTGACCCTGCACTGAGACTAGGCTGATACCCTACGATGGAGTGGGCAACCCATTCCTTGCGAATAAACCCACCGACGATCCTAGGTTAAACTCAGCGAAGACCTATAGATAAGAGGAAGGAGGTCCCTAAAAGATCTAAGGACTGGGTATAAAAACAGGTCACCTCCTAATAGGAAACACAGAGAAGGATGAAGAAACCAACTGAAAACAGAAACTAAAGATAGCAGAACCAGAGGTCCTAGAACTGCATAAAATTAAACACAGAAAGCTATCAAAGCACCTAGCCAGAACTCTAGCGGATTAACACTGTTGTCCAGCAAGGAATGGGAGGCAGGTGCTGGGTAATAAAAGGTGATACAATCATCTGACCTAAGGCTACGTTCACATTTGCGTTGTGCGCCGCAGTGTCGGCGACACAACGCAAACAAAAACGCATGCACAACGCTGCGTTTTGCGACGCATGCGTCCTTTTTTTGGTTGATTTTGGACGCAGCAAAAATGCAACTTGCTGCGTCCTCTGCGCCCGGACGCGTGCGCCGCAGTGACGCATGCGTCGCAAAACGCAAGTGCAACGCATGTCCATGCGCCCCCATGTTAAATATAGGGGCGCATGACGCATGCGGCGACGCTGCGGCGCCCGACGCTGCGGCGCAGACCGCAAATGTGAACGTAGACTAAGACAACCCAGCACCAGGGGAAAAAGACCAGCAGCCAGAAAACCACTACGAGATGGCGGATGGTCAAAACAAAACAGACTCTAACAGTACCTCCTCTTGGCCGAGCCTTATTTGGAAATCTCCTGTGAAAAGCCTTAATTAACCTTGAGGCCGAGACATCCACAGCTTTCACCCAGGAATTATCCTCGGGACCGAAACTCTTCCAGGACACGAGATACTGCAAACTTCCTCTGTGCCACCTGGAATCTAAAATGCGTGAAATCTCAAACTCGCCATCCTCATCAACTGGGGGAACAGTCGGCATCGCCTCCTTATCTGGTATGTCAACTTTTTCAGTAAAGATACATGAAAAACTGAATTAATTCTCCAGGACGATTGGATGTCTAATCTCATCGCTGCTGAGTTGACAACCTGAACCACTTTGAACGGTCCTACAAACTGAGGCCCCAGTTTTTTAGAAGGGATCTTCAAACGCAGATTCCTAGAGGACAACCAGACCATGTCCCCAACTGCAAACAACGCCTTCCTTCTTTTCTTGTCAAAATATTTCTTTGACCTCCTATTTGCCTCTTTCAGATTATGACGTACATTGGTCCAAACCCTGTCCAAATTTCCAGAAAAACTCTCCTCCTCAGACACCGCTGCCCCAATCTTTGAAAATGGACCAAAACATGGATGCCTCACTGTACAGCAAAAAAAAAGGAGAACACCCAGCTGAGGAAGACGTATGATTATTAAGAGCAAACTCAGCTAGCGGTAGATATTCCGACCACATCTCCTGATTGTCTGTATGCTGCAAAATATCTCAAAAACTGCTCGACGTCCTGGTTCCTCCTTTCTGTCTGGTCTGTCCATTGGACTCTGGATGATAACCTGACGAAAATGACAAATGAACCTTTAGGGTATGTGCACATGCTGCGGATCCGCAGCTGCGGATCCGCAGCTGTGGGTCCACAGCAGTTTCCCATGCGTTTACAGTATAATGTAAACCTATGGGAAACGAAATCCGCAGTGCACATGCTGCGGAAAAAACTGCGCGGAAACGCAGCGGTTTATATTCCGCAGCATGTCAATTCTTTGTGCGGACTCCGCTGAGGGTTTACACCTGCTCCAATAGAAAACTGTAGGTGAAAACCCGCAGCGGAATCTGCAATAGAAACCGCGATAAATCTGCAGTAAAAACCGCAGCGGTTTTGCACTGCGGATTTATCAAATCCGCTGCGGAAAATTCCGCAATGGAATCCGCAGCGTGGGCACATGGCCTTAATCTGTCACAAAAAGCATGCCAAAAGCGAGCCATAAACCGTGATCCTCTATCGGAAACAATGTTCGTGGGAACCCCATGGAGCCTGACAATTTCTTTCACAAATGTCTTAGCTAGAGTCTTGGCGCAGGGTAATTTATTGAACGGGACCAGATGACACATGTTACTTAACCGGTCCACACCAACCCAGATGACAGAAAAACCCTCAGAGACCGGCAGATCAGTGATAAAATCCATAGCAAGATGTGACCATGGTGAACTAGGAACCTCCAAATGGCACAGCAACCCTGCAGCCGGGGCATGTGAGGCCTTCGACCTAGCGCACACAGTACACTGAAGCAACCACTTGATGATTTCTCTTTGCCACCCTGGCCACCAAAAACTTCGACCGACCGACTTTCTAGTTTCCGAAATCCCTGGATGACCCGCCAACCGAGACTCATGACATTCAGCAAATAAAGCTCTCCGCAAGGCTCTAGGTACAAAAAATGTACCATACGGAGTGTTAGTTGGTGCAGCATTCTGGGCCTCTAGGATGCTACTCTCCATCTCAGAACCCAATGCTGCCACCAACACCCCTCTCTGCTAAATACATTCCTCCTTCTCAGTATTAACTTCTGGAGAGAAACTACGAGACAAAGCATCCGCTTTAACATTCTTTGTCCCATGGATATATGTGACGGAGAAATGAAACCGGGCAAAAAACAGTGCCCACCTAGCATGACGGGCATCCAGATATATTAGATTCTTATGATCAGTAAAAACCTGTATCGGATGTCTAGCCCCCTCCAAAAAATGTCGCCAATGCGTGAATTTAACGTGAATTTAATAGCCAGATGTGAATTTAATAGCCAGCAACTCTCTGTTCCCAACATCATAGTTGAGCTCAGTCTCCGAAAATTTTTTAGAAAAGAAAGCACAGGGATGCACCCCATCCTCTCCCTCCTGGGACAGATCTGCCCCCACCCCTACTGATGAGGCATCAACCTCTACCAGAAATGGCTTGGTCTCATCGGTCTGGATCAAAACAGGAGCAGAGCTAAACCTCTCCTTGAGATGCTCAAAAGCCTTAACAGCCTCAGAGGACCATTGGACAGTATTAGAACCCTTCATGGTGAGATCAGTTATAGGTTTAGCGATCACAGAAAAATTATTTATGAATTTTCTGTAATAACTAGCAAACCCTAAAAATCTCTGAATCGACTTCAAACATTCAGGCCTAGGCCACTCCAGCACTGCCTGAACCTTCACCGGGTCCATCTCAAACCCATCACTGGAGACAAGGTACCCCAAAAAACTCATCTGTACCGCAAACTTGCACTTCTGCATTTTAGCAAAGAGTGAGTTTTCGCTCAAAATCTGTAGAACTTCACGGACTCTCTGCCAATGCGACTCCAGATCAGGTGAATAGATCAAAGTATCATCCAAATAAACAATAACACTCCTACCAATCATTGACCTCAGAATGTCATTAATGAAATTTAGAAAAAACGCAGGCGCATTAGTAAGGCCAAAATGCATCACCAGACACTCAAAATTACCTTCAGGGGTATTAAAGGCTGTCTTCCATTCATTGCCCTCCTTCACCCGCAGCAAATTACATGCCCCACGAAGGTCAATCTTAGAGAACCACTTCGCTCTGGTTAGTTGGTAAAACAAATCCGGAATTCGCGGCAACGGGTAAGGATTGCGCACAGTGATCTTATTAATCTCCTGAAAATCCAGACATAGCCTAAGGCCCCCATCCTTCTTTTTGACAAAAAAGAATCTTACAGCCACAGGGGACTTAGAGGGTCTTATATGACCTGCAGCTAAACTAGTCTGTTGTTATTCTTTTAAGGCCTTCCACTCGGGAATCGTCTGATTAAATAAACAACTCTTAGGAAGTGTGGCCCCTGGGACGAACTCAATAGCGCAGTCGTAATCGCTATGGGGTGGTAGAACTTGCGACTCAACCTCCAAAAATACCCTCCAGAAATCCTGAATGGCTTCAGGTAGCTCCTTCTTCACAACAGCAACAATGTGAACATTACAACAATTACCATAACACCCCTGACCCCAGGACCTTAGTAGTAGGCTAGCAGTCCAGCAAAGGATTGTGCATTTTTAACCAGGGTAAACCCAGGACGACTGGGCAAGGTAATTTAGCAAGGACAAACAAGTCTATACACTCCTGATGTTCCATATTCACAATAAGTGGGAACCCGGTAACCTTTTCGAGAAATACACCCATGTTCCAGAGGAGTGTTATCAATAGCCACAACAGGAATAGTAGATGACAATGGTTCAGAATCAAACTTATATTTGTCTAGGAATTGTTGATCAAATTAAGTGCAGAACCACAATCCACCATTACCTGAAAATCAATGGAATGACCATGATATGTGGTATTACCAGAAAAAAAAACTCCTGCAGACCATAAAAACGCGATACGAACTGGAGTGTTACTCCTACTGACCTTTTTTTTCCCCTCCTTATGCAAACCTCACATTGCTTAATAAAACGGTCAACCTTACCACAATACAAGCATAGCCCTTCAGCGAACCTCTTCTCCCTGTCCTGGGAACGAGAGTACATCGCCCCAAGTTGCATTAGTTCCCTGCTGTCGATGGGGCCATCCTGAGAGACTGAGTCCAGCATTATAAGAGCCTTCTCGTCATTCCGTCTGTCTCTCAATCTTCTATCCACACGGATAGCTAACTGCATAGCAGTTTCCAAAGTATCAGGTGCAGGATATGCAATGAGCAAATCTTTAACTCTTTCACTCAGACCTGCTAAAAACTGACTCTTGAGCGCTGGGTCATTCCACCTGATGTCTGCGGACCTTCGTCTGAACAGGGTGTAATACCTCTCAGCATCAACAGAGCCCTGTTTAAGCTGTCTGAGCTCTGCCTCAGCTGATGTGACTCGATCCGGATCATCATATAACAACCCCATAGCAGAAAAAAATGCTTCTACTGATGTCAAACAAGGATCATCAGGTTGTAATGAAAACGCCCAGATTTGGGGTTCACTTCACAATAAAGACATAATAATCCCCACATGCTGTAATTCACTCACTGAGGATCTGGGTCTAAGCCGAAAATATAGTAAACATGCATTTTTAAACGTAAAAAATTCCTGCCGTTTACCAGAAAGAAAAACTCAGGTAATCCTACCTTAGGTTCTTCAGAGCTTGCTCCAGAGTAATTACTCACATGCTGTTGCAGGTTGGCTACTTCCGAAGTTAACCCTTGCAAGCATTGAGCAAGTTCCTGAATGCTGCACATATTGAAAGAATCCGGGATTTTTCATTTTTATTTTTTTTTATATGTGTGGCTGGACAAACTGTTACGGAACTGCAGCACAGAACTAGGATAGAAGGGGGAAAACTGACCCTGAGACTAGGCTGATACCCTACGATGGAGTGGGCGACCCATTCCTTGCGAATAGACCCACCGACGATCCTAGGTTAAACTCAGCGAAGACCTATAGATAAGGGGAAGGAGGTCCCTAAAAGATCTAAGGACTGGGTATAAAAACAGGTCACCTCCTAATAGGAAACACAGAGAAGGCTGCAGAAACCAACTGAAAACAGAACCTAAAGATCACAGAACCAGAGGTCCCAGAACTGCATAAAATCAAACACAGAAAGCTATCAAAGCACCTAGCGGATTGACACTGTTGTCCAGCAAGGAATGGGAGGCAGGTGCTGGGTAATAAAGGGTGATACAATCACCTGACCTAAGACAACCCAGCACCAGGGGGAAAAGACCAACAGCCAGAAAACCTCAACAAAATGGTCAAAACAAAACAGATTCTAACACTTATGACTAGGGTTGAGCGAAACGGATCGGTCATTTTCATAAGTCGCCGACTTTTGGCAAAGTCGGGTTTCGTGAAACCCGACCCGATCCCAGTGTGTGATCGGCCATGCGGTACACGATCTTCGCGCCAAAGTCGCGTTTCATATGACGCTTTCAGCACCTTTTCTCAGCCAATGAAGGTGGACGCAGAGTGTGGGCAGCGTGATGACATAGGGTCCTGGTCCCCACCATCTTAGAGAAGGGCATGGCAGTGATTGGCTTGCTTTCTGCGGCGTCACAGGGGCGTTCCCGCCGACCGCCATGTTACTGCTGCTGATCTGAGCATAGGGAGAGGTTGCTGCCGCTTCGTCAGAAGCAGGGATAGCGTTAGGCAGGGTAAATTAACCCCCAAACCGCTTGTGCTGTAGCAATTTCAACTGTCCAACACCACCTTTTCTTTGCAGGGACAGTGGAGGCTAGATTTCTGTGCAACAGCTCTGTAGCTTATAAGGCTCCCTGATAGCTGCGTTGCTGTGTGTACGCCGCTGTGCAAACCAACTGCTTTTTTAAAAGCACAAATCCTGTTGCTCCTTCCTTTCTGCACAGCTATCTTGTTTGTTTGTCCCTTATTTTTTGTGTGCAGCAGTCCTTTTTATTGCTGCCTGCCATACTTTTCAGAGATTATTGTAGGGAGATAGTACCGTATATACTCGAGTATAAGCCGACCCGAGTATAAGCCGACCCCCCTAATTTTGCCACAAAAAACTGGGAAAACTTATTGACTCGAGTATAAGCCTAGGGTGGAAAATGCAGCAGCTACCGGTGAATTTCAAAATTAAAAATAGATGCTCCATACTGTTCATTATGGCCCCATAGATGCTCCACATAAAGCTGTGCCACATATATAATGCTCTGCACAGTTCATTATGGCCCCATAGATGCTCCATAGAAAGCTGTGCCATATACAATGCTCTGCACCTTTGATTATGGCCCCATAGATGCTCCATAGAAAGCTGTGCCATATACAACGCTCTGCACCTTTGATTATGGCCCCATAGTTGCTCCATAGAAAGCTGTGCCATATAAAATGCTCTGCACCTTTGATTATGGCCCCATAGAAAGCTGTGCCATATACAATGCTCTGCACCTTTGATTATGGCCCCATAGATGCTCCATAGAAAGCTGTGCCATATACAATGCTCTGCACCTTTGATTATGGCCCCATAGATGCTCCATAGAAAGCTGTGCCATATAAAATGCTCTGCACCTTTGATTATGGCCCCATAGATAGCTGTGCCATATACAATGCTCTGCACCTTTGATTATGGCCCCATAGATAGCTGTGCCATATACAATGCTCTGCACCTTTGATTATGGCCCCATAGATAGCTGTGCCATATACAATGCTCTGCACCTTTGATTATGGCCCCATAGATAGCTGTGCCATATACAATGCTCTGCACCTTTGATTATGGCCCCATAGATAGCTGTGCCATATACAATGCTCTGCACCTTTGATTATGGCCCCATAGATAGCTGTGCCATATACAATGCTCTGCACCTTTGATTATGGCCCCATAGATAGCTGTGCCATATACAATGCTCTGCACCTTTGATTATGGCCCCATAGATAGCTGTGCCATATACAATGCTCTGCACCTTTGATTATGGCCCCATAGATAGCTGTGCCATATACAATGCTCTGCACCTTTGATTTTGGCCCCATAGATAGCTGTGCCATATACAATGCTCTGCACCTTTGACTATGGCCCCATAGATAGCTGTGCCATATATAATGCCCTGCACCTTTGATTATGGCCCCATAGATAGCTGTGCCATATATAATGCTCTGCACCTTTGATTATGGCCCCATAGATGCTCCACATAAAGCTTTGCCATATATATAATGCTCTGCACCGTTGCCCCATAGATACGCCACATAAATCTGTGCAATATACAATGCTGCTGCTGCTGGAATAAAAAAAAAAAACACATACTCACCTCTCTTGCTTGCAGCTCCTCAGCGTCCCGTCTCGGCGTCTCTCCGCACTGACTGTTCAGGCAGAGGGCGGCGCGCACACTATATGCGTCATTGCGCCCTCTGACCTGAACAGTCAGAGCAAGAGGACGCGAAGACAGAGCGGCGTTCGGCGTGTGGAACGCGGACAGGTAACTATGAGCTACTCACCTGCTCCCGGCATCCCTGGCTCCTTCTCCCGGACAGCTGGTCTCCGGGTGCCGCAGCCTCTTCCTCTGTCAGCGGTCACCGTTACCGCTGATTAGAGGAATTAATTTGCGGCTCCACCCCTATGGGAGTGGAGTCCATATTCATTTCTCTAATGAGCGGTCCCATGTGACCGCTGAACAGGGGACGAGCTGCGGCACCGAAGACCGTGGGACAGGCAGGGGGAGCGCCAGGAGCGCCGGGACTAGGTGAGTATGCGACACGCTCTCTCCCCCTCACCCGCCGACCCCACCGCCGACCGTGACTCGAGTATAAGCCGAGAGGGGCACTTTCAGCCCAAACATTTGGGCTGAAAATCTCGGCTTATACTCGAGTATATACGGTAATTGTAGTACAGTCCCTTTTTTTTTTTTTTTTTTAAATATCTTCCAGCCTCTTTCAGCCCCTGAAACTGTGTAGTGTAAAACAGTGGGCCTGTATTTTTCTGCACTGTCCCACACCTAAGAAGGGAGATTTATATTGCCAATCAGTGCATCTGTGCCAGTGCTGTCTGTGGTATCTGTCATTGATTTTGCGCCACAGAAACTATACTGTGATATAGTGGGCCTGATTAAATCACTTGTCTCCCATATAAAAAAAAAAATTAAATAAAGGGAGAATAATCTTGCCAAATCTGTGCCAGTGCTGTCTGTGGTATCTGTCATTCATTTTGTGCCACAGAAACTGTACTGTGATATAGTGGGCCTGATTAAATCACTTGTCTCCCATATAAAAAAAATTTTTTTCCTGCATTCTCACACACATAAAGAGGGAGATTTATATTGCCAGTGTGTGCATCTGCGTCAGTCCTGTTCGTGGCATATCTGCCAGCCTCTTTCTGCCAATCAAACTGTAGTGTAATACAGTGGGCCTGATTTTTCCCTGCATTCTCCCACACATAAAGAGGGAGATTTCTATTGCCAGTGTGTGCATCTGCGTCAGTCCTGTTCGTGGTATATCTGCCAGCCTCTTTCTGCCAATCAAACTGTGTAGTGTAATACAGTGGGCCTGATTTTTTTCCCTGCATTCTCCCACACATAAAGAGGGAGATTTATATTGCCAGTTTGTGCATCTGCCTCAGTCCTGTTAGTGGCATATCTGCCAGCCTCTTTCTGCCAATCAAACTGTGTAGTGTAATACAGTGGGCCTGGTTTTTCCCTGCATTCTCCCACACATAAAGAGGGAGATTTCTATTGCCAGTGTGTGCATCTGCGTCAGTCCTGTTCGTGGTATATCTGCCAGCCTCTTTCTGCCAATCAAACTGGGTAGTGTAATACAGTGGGCCTGATTTTTCCCTGCATTCTCCCACACATAAAAAAGGGAGATTTAAATTCACAACAAGTTTACATACACCTTCTACCTGCTTGTACAGGGCCACATAACGGTTGTTATTTTTGTTACATTTTTCCAAGAATGAGGAAGTCTGGTGGAAGAGGTCATGGCCGTGGGCGGTCATTGCCAGCTGGTAATGATGGTAGTGGTGGTGGTCGTGGAGCATCAGGTGTTCGTGGGAAAAGCAATATAGACCCTAAGTCTCGAGTTGTTGAGCCAGCGTCATCGTCTGGCTACACAAGGCCTCGAACGCTCCCTTTTCTGGGAGTAGGAAAACCGCTTTTAAAGCCGGAGCAGCAGGAACAAGTTTTGGCTTTCATTGCTGACTCTGCCTCTAGCTCTTTCGCCTCCTCCTCGGAAAGTGCAAAATGTAAAAGCAGCGTGTCGTCAGTGGGTGTTCCCGGTCAGGGACAAGTCGCTTCCTTGTGTTCTTCACCAAGAACAACAGAGAAGGATGCGTCAGGCGACACAACAGGTTACTCCATGGAGCTCTTTACACATACCGTTCCTGGGTTAGAAAGGGAAATTGTTAACAGGCCATGCCCATTAAAAGATGAATCGGACATGGAGTGCACAGATGCACAGCCACAGCCCGATTATTATGCTGTTCCTTTGACTCAGATCAGAACACTGCCCTCGCAGTGTACTGATCCAGAATCTGACCCTGATGAGACTATGGAGCCGCGTCACGAACGCTATAGCACCGGCTTACACGGTGACCCAGAGGAAGGTGCACAGGACATAGAAGAGGAGGTCATAGATGACACAGTTGTTGACCCCGATTGGCAGCCATTGGGGGAACAGGGTGCAGGCGGCAGTAGCTCTGAAGCGGAGGAGGAGGAGCCGCAGCAGGCATCAACATCGCAACAGGTTCCATCTGGCAGGCCCGTATCTGGCCAAAAACGTGTGGCAAAACCAAAACCACTTGTAGGACAGCGTGGCCATCCTGTTAGAGTAGCTCAGTGTGCAATGCCTGAAAAGGTATCCGATAGTAGGAAGAGTGCAATCTGGCATTTTTTTAACCAAGATCCAAATGATCAGTGCAAAGTCATCTGTAAGAAATGCTCAAGGACCTTCAGCAGAGGTCAGAATGTTAAAAATCTAAATACAAGTTGCATGCGTAGACATTTAACCACCATGCTCTTGGAAGCCTGGACTAACTACCAAACGTCCCTTAACGTTGTAGCACCCTCTCACAATGAAGCTAGTCAGCAACGCTACATCCCTTCCCTCACTGTAAGCCCACCGTTTACCACACCACCTGCAGTAAATGTGGGGGTTTTGTTGCAAGGCCAAAGCAGTCAGGGAATCACCAGGTTCGTGGTAGGAAACACTGTATGTAGGGCAACAGCAAGAATACCATCACCAACCCTCTCTCAGTCTGCCATGTCCACCGGCACCCCCGCTAGTTCCACCCTATGCAGCTCTCCAGTCCAGCTCACCCTACATGAGACTCTCGTTAGGAAAAGGAAGTACTCATCCTCGCATCCGCGTACACAGGGTTTGAACGGCCACATTGCTAGACTAATCTCGTTAGAGATGATGCCCTACCGGTTAGTTGAAACCGAAGCTTTCAAAGCCCTGATGGACTACGCTGTACCACGCTACGAGCTACCCAGTCAACACTTATTTTCGAGAAAAGCCATCCCAGCCCTCCACCAGCATGTAAAAGACCGCACTGTCCATGCACTCAGGCAATCTGTGAGTAGAAAGGTGCACCTGACAACAGATGCATGGACCAGTAGGCATGGCCAGGGGCGTTACGTCTCCATCACGGCACACTGGGTTAATGTGGATGCAGGGTCCACAGGGGTCAGCAATATTGGGACACTTCTGCCTAGCCCACGGTCTAGGAAACAGTTGGCTGTAGGCGTTCGTCCCCCCTCCTCCTTGTCCTCCAGCAGAAGCGAGAGCTCGTCCACAGACCGCAGTTGCATGACCACTCCATCCGCAGCTGCCACTGTTGCACACGAGGTGTCCCATTATGGAACAGCTAGTGGCAAGCGTCAGCAGGCTGTATTGGCAATGAAGTGTTTGGGCGACAACAGACACACCGCGGAAGTTCTGTCCGAGTTCTTGCAGCAAGAAACTCAGTCATGGCTGGGCACTGTACATCTTGAGGCAGGCAAGGTAGTGAGTGATAACGGAAGGAATTTTATGGCTGCCATAGCCCTTTCACAACTGAAACACATTCCTTGCCTGGCTCACACCTTAAACCTGGTGGTGCAGTGCTTCCTGATTTGTTATCCGGGGTTACCCGACCTGCTCCTGAAAGTGCGCAGACTTTGCTCGCACATCCGCCGTTCGCGCGTACACTCCAGCCGTATGCAGAACCATCAGCGGTCTTTGAGACTTCCCCAGCATCGCCTAATCATCGACGTTGCAACAAGGTGGAACTCCACACTGCACATGCTTCAGAGACTGTGCGAACAGAGGCGTGCTGTTATGCATTTGTGGGAGGATACACATACACGGGTAGGCAGTTGGATGGCAGACATGGAGTTGTCAGGTGTGCAGTGGTCGAAGCTACAAGACCTGTGTCAAGTCCTTCAGTGTTTTGAGGAATGCACACGGCTGGTTGGTGCAATCAACGCCATAATAAGCATGAGCATCCCCCTAATGCGTCTGCTGATGCAAAGTTTGACGCACATAAAGGAGCAGGCGTCTGCAGCCGAGGACGAGGGAAGCCTAGATGACAGTCAGCCATTGTCTGCTCAGGGAAGTCTACAGGACGAGGTGGCGGCGAAGAGGAGGAGGATGAGGAGGATGATGGGGATGAGTATTTTTTGGATGAGGAAACTTCTCAGGGGGCAATAGAAACTGCTGGCGTTGCAAGGCCGGGTTCAGGTTTTTTGAGGGAGACAAGTGACGTTGATTTGCCCGAAAGTGCTCCTCAACCCAGCACATGCACTGATTTGACAACTGGAACATTGGCCCACATGGCGGATTATGCCTTGCGTATCCTCAAAAGGGACCCACGCATTATAAAAATGATGACCGATGACGATTACTGGTTGGCCTGCCTCCTTGATCCTCGCTATAAAGGCAAATTGCAAAATATCATGCCACATGAGAACCTCGAACAAATATTGGCAACCAAACAAGCTACTCTTGTAGACCGTTTGATTCAGGCATTCCCAGCACACAGCGCCGGTGATGGTTCTCACACGAGCTGCAGGGGGCAACAGGGCAGAGGTGTTAGAGGTGCACAAATCAGAAGTGGCGTTGGACAGAGGGGTTTTCTGACCAGGTTGTGGAATGATTTCGCAATGACTGCAGACACGACAGGTACTGCAGCATCAATTCAAAGTGACAGGAGACAACATTTGTCCAGTATGGTTACTATTTTTCCTCCATTACCGATGTTCTCCCTCAACCGTCATTCCCCTTTGATTACTGGGCATCCAAAATAGACACCTGGCCTGAATTGGCCGAATATGCATTGCAGGAGCTTGCTTGCCCAGCAGCTAGTGTGCTATCAGAAAGAGTATTCAGTGCTGCTGGTTCAATACTGACCGAAAAAAGGACTCGTCTGGCGACCCAAAATGTTGATGATCTAACCTTCATTAAAACGAACCACTCATGGATTTCTAATTATTTTGCCCCACCTTTCCCGGCTGACACCTAGCTTTCCTGAAAAAAGGTCTTGCTTTGGGACTGGTGTTACTGACTGTTCCAATCTCTTAATTTGCAGCTGCTGTTTGTACAGCGTACGACATGTTTACACCTCCCTAATTGGCCTAACTCCCCCCACGGGGCCGTGGTCTCGCCACTTGGCGCAAGCACCCGTCAGAGTGCCGTTTGTCTGAAGAGGTGGGTGTGCCCACTTTTGGTCGACGGCACTGCCACTGGGTCCCTCATAGTACAATGAAGTGTCTCTGGTGGTGGTGGCGCGCACCCAACGTCAGACACACCGTTGTAACATGAGGGGCCCTGGGCCTGTACCACCGGCCACGAGAGAGTGTCCCCCCCAGCTCAAACAGTGCTCTACCACTTGCAAAATTATCTCTCGCTGCTCCACCACTGTTTAGTCTATGCACTGAAATCCTTCAATGCCTGGATCTGACAATAACAATTTGTTGACATGTATGATGCTATTTAAAATAGGCAGGGGCCCTGTCCTACATTTACACCAGTAAATACTTTGCGCCAAATTCCAATGTCTGAAAGTCAGCATAGGAGCCCACCCCTGTACCTAAGTATGGCACCTTTTTTTTTTTTTTTTGCGAGACATTAACATCTATTTAGTTTTTTGGAGTACTTACTGTCTGAGGTCCCTCCTTCCAATTGTCCTCTGCCGAGCACACCAATGCTGCCTGTGTACCCCTGCCACATAATGGAAGCTGCATAGAGCCTATTTTGTTATTTTAGGCCTACTAAGTCTGTCTGCGGTCCCTCCTTCCAATTGTCCTACGCTGAGCACACCAATGCTGCCTGTGTACCCCTGCCACATAATGGAAGCTGCATAGTGCCTATTTTGTTATTTTAGGCCTACTAAGTCTGTCTGCGGTCCCTCCTTCCAATTGTCCTCCACTGAGCACACCAATGCTGCCTGTGTACCCCTTCCACATAATGGAAGCTGCATAGAGGCTATTTTGTTATTTTAGGCCTACTAAGTCTGTCTGCGGTCCCTCCTTCCAATTGTCCTCCGCTGAGCACACCAATGCTGCCTGTGTACCCCTGTAGCCTAATTTAAACCGCATCGAGCCTGCTTTATTATTTTATGCCTAGGAAGTCTGTCTGCGGTCCCTCCTTGAAATAGTCCTCCGCTGACCACTTCAATGCTGCCTGTGTACCCCTGTAGCCTACTTTAAACTGCATAGAGCCTACTTTCTATTGTAGGCCTACTACCTGTGTCTGTCTCGGCCAGTCCACTCCTTGCAGTTGTCCTCCACTGAACAAAGCTATGCCGCCTGTGTACTCCTGTGACCAATTGTGAACTGCATTTATCCTACTTTCTTATTTGTGCCTAGTAACTGTGTAAGCCTGTCATAACAGTTGTCCTCCACCACAGAACCAAGATATGCCACTTGTGTACTCCTTTTACCAATTTTGAACTTAATATAGCCATCATTTTTATTTTAGGCCTACTTCCTGTGTCAGAGCCACTAATTACACATACCCTCCTCCGCTGAACCACACTATGCTGCAAGTGTACTCCACTTACCAATTTTGAACTGCATTTTGCCTAATTACTTATTTAGGCCTACTTATTGTGTCTGTCTCCCATTACAGTTGTCCTCCACTGCACAAAGCTGAGCTTCAATCTTCAGGCTCTCATTAAGTAGTTGTTGTTAAGATAACAGTGCAGTTGGTCTACTATTTCGGTTGGGGCCTACTAACGGTGTCTGCCGCTCCCTGGTGTCCTCTACTGTACAAAGCTGAGCTTCAATCTTCAGGCTCTCCTTAAGTAGTTGTTGTTAATATGTGTGGTTGGGGCCTACTAACGTTGTCTGCCACTCCCTGGTGTTGTCCTCCACTGTACAAAGCTGAGCTTCAATCTTCAGGCTCTCATTAAGTAGTTGTTAATATGTGTGGTTGGGGCCTACTAATGTTGTCTGCCGCTCCCTTGTGTTGTCCTCCACTGTACAAAGCTGAGCTTCAATCTTCAGGCTCTCATTAAGTAGTTGTTGTTAATATGTGTGGTTGGGGCCTACTAACGTTGTCTGCCGCTCCCTGGTGTTGTCCTCCACTGTACAAAGCTGAGCTTCAATCTTCTGGCTCTCATTAAGTAGTTGTTGTTAATATGTGTGGTTGGGGCCTACTAACGATGTCTGCCGCTCCCTGTTGTTGTCCTCCACTGTACAGAGCTGAGCTTCAATCTTCAGGCTCTCATTAAGTAGTTGTTGTTAAGATAACAGTGCAGTTGGCCTACTATTTTGGTTGGGGCCTACTAACGGTGTCTGCCGCTCCCATGTGTTGTCCTTCACTGTACAAAGCTGAGCTTCAATCTTCAGGCTCTCATTAAGTAGTTGTTGTTAACATGTGTGGTTGGGGCCTACTAACGGTGTCTGCCGCTCCCTTGTGTTGTCCTTCACTGTACAAAGCTGAGCTTCAATCTTCAGGCTCTCATTAAGTAGTTGTTAATATGTGTGGTTGGGGCCTACTAACGGTGTCTGCCGCTCCCTTGTGTTGTCCTTCACTGTACAAAGCTGAGCTTCAGTCTTCAGGCTCTCATTAAGTAGTTGTTAATATGTGTGGTTGGGGCCTACTAACGTTGTCTGCCGCTCCCTGGTGTTGTCCTCCACTGTACAAAGCTGAGCTTCAATCTTCAGGCTCTCATTAAGTAGTTGTTGTTAATATGTGTGGTTGGGGCCTACTAACGGTGTCTGCCGCTCCCTGTTGTTGTCCTCCACTGTACAAAGCTGAGCTTCAATCTTCAGGCTCTCATTAAGTAGTTGTTGTTAAGATAACAGTGCAGTTGGCCTACTATTTCGGTTGGGGCCTACTAACGGTGTCTGCCGCTCCCTGTTGTTGTCCTCCACTGTACAGAGCTGAGCTTCAATCTTCAGGCTCTCATTAAGTAGTTGTTGTTAAGATAACAGTGCAGTTGGCCTACTATTTTGGTTGGGGCCTACTAACGGTGTCTGCCGCTCCCATGTGTTGTCCTTCACTGTACAAAGCTGAGCTTCAATCTTCAGGCTCTCATTAAGTAGTTGTTGTTAACATGTGTGGTTGGGGCCTACTAACGGTGTCTGCCGCTCCCTTGTGTTGTCCTTCACTGTACAAAGCTGAGCTTCAATCTTCAGGCTCTCATTAAGTAGTTGTTAATATGTGTGGTTGGGGCCTACTAACGGTGTCTGCCGCTCCCTTGTGTTGTCCTTCACTGTACAAAGCTGAGCTTCAGTCTTCAGGCTCTCATTAAGTAGTTGTTAATATGTGTGGTTGGGGCCTACTAACGTTGTCTGCCGCTCCCTTGTGTTGTCCTTCACTGTACAAAGCTGAGCTTCAATCTTCAGGCTCTCATTAAGTAGTTGTTGTTAATATGTGTGGTTGGGGCCTACTAACGGTGTCTGCCGCTCCCTGTTGTTGTCCTCCACTGTACAAAGCTGAGCTTCAATCTTCAGGCTCTCATTAAGTAGTTGTTGTTAAGATAACAGTGCAGTTGGCCTACTATTTCGGTTGGGGCCTACTAACGGTGTCTGCCGCTCCCTTGTGTTGTCCTTCACTGTACAAAGCTGAGCTTCAATCTTCAGGCTCTCATTAAGTAGTTGTTGTTAATATGTGTGGTTGGGGCCTACTAACTGTGTCTGCCGCTCCCTGGTGTTGTTCTCTACTGTACAAAGCTGAGCTTCAATTTTCAGGCTCTCATTAAGTAGTTGTTAAGATAACAGTGCAAGTTGGCCTACTATTTTGTTTGGGGCCTACTAACGGTGTCTGCCGCTCCCTTGTGTTGTCCTTCACTGTACAAAGCTGAGCTTCAATCTTCAGGCTCTCATTAAGTAGTTGTTGTTAAGATAACAGTGCAGTTGGCCTACTATTTTGTTTGGGGCCTACTAACGGTGTCTGCCGCTCCAAGGTGTTCTCCAGGTTTACTTGCCTGAGCTTCAATCTTCAGGCTCTCATTAAGTAGTTGTTGTTCATATAACACTGCTGTTGGCCTACTAGTGTGGTTGGAGCCTACTAACGGTGTCTGCCGCTCCTTGGTGTTGTCCTCCACTGTACAAAGCTGAGCTTCAGTCTTCAGGCTTTCGGCCTATAGTATCAGATATTTAACTGCATTTGGCCTACTTGTCTGGTTGGGCCCTACTAACGGTGTCTGCCGCTCCTGGGTTTTCTCCTGTTTGGTTTTCTTGAGCTTCAATCTTCAGGTTCTCATTAAGTAGTTGTTAATATAACACTGCAGTTGGCCTACTAGTGTGATTGGGGCCTACTAACGGTGTCTGCCGCTGCTTTCTGTTCTCCACTGAACAGAGCTGAGGTTCAATCTTCAGGCTCTCATTAAGTTGTTGTTTATATAACACTGCAGTTGGCCTATTATTTTGGTTGGGCCTAGTAACGGTGTCTGCCGCACCTTGGTGTTGTCCTGTGTTATTTTCCAGAGCTTCAATCTTCAGGCTTTCGGGCTAGATTTGTAATATTAAACTGCATTGGGCCTACTAGTGTGGTTGGGCCCTTAAAACGGTGTCTGCCGCTCCTGGGTTTTCTCCTGTTTTGTTTTCCCGAGCTTCAATCTTCAGACTTTCGGCCTTTATTTGTAATATTAAACTGCATTGGGCCTACTACTGTGGTTGGGCCCTTAGTGTCTGCCACTCCTGGGTTTTCTACTCCACTGAACAAACCAATGCCGCCTGGCTAGTCCTGTTACCAATTTTGAACTGCATTTAGCCCACTTTATTATTTGGGCCTATATCTGTGTTTCCTCCTCATCCTGCCCATTGCCCAGCCAGTGCTAGATGAGTCTTGTGGTACATTGACCCAGACCACTACATTCCCCTTGCACGCTACACAGCCACAATCTGACCCTGCTGAAAGTCAGGTTCCCCTTCCCGCATACTATACCACCTTACACAGGGACAAAGAGGAAGGTGCAGATGAAAGTGCAGGTTCCTTCATCAGGTGGGGGGGCATACTCGTTGGCGACGTCACAGGCACAGGGCCCCTCAGAGTACGCAGAAGTGTCGCTGCCGGTGGGAGGCGCCCCCGCCGTGCAAACACCGCCGTACTTTGAGGGGCCCTGTGCCAGTGCCAATGCGAACGAGTGGGCCCCCCCTGCTTGCTCAGGATCACAGCACTTGCAAAGTTGAAATACTTACCTCTCACTGCTCCACCGCCGTGACGTAGTCCACGTTTCCTGGGCCCACTAAAAACTTGAACCAGCCCTACCCCCCACAACTTTAGCCAAATGACCCCCAATATCCAATGCCCAACTATTATTATAAAGTTAATTAAGATTGACAAGCTTCAGAAACAAGAATGGATGTTTTTGCCATTAAAATGGGCACTGTAGGTGTTTTCTTGGCCCCCACTCACTGCCGACTATGCTTCCCCATTGACTTGCATTGGGTTTCGTGTTTCGGTCGATCCCCGACTTTTCGCGATAATCGGCCGATTGCACTCGACTCGACTTTTGAGATAGTCGGGTTTCGCTAAACCCGACTCGACCCCAAAAAAGTAAAAGTCGCTCAACCCTACTTATGACTACAATGTACGGGCACTACAATGTCAGTTTGCAATTTTCACTCAGCAACATCCACTGCAGCTTGTTTCTGGAAAACACCCATGGAGTCAAAATCGTCACTACATCTTTAGATAAATTCCCAAAGGGGTATAATTTCCAAAATGGGGTCACGTAAGGGGGTGGAGTTCTGCTCTTCTAGCACTTAGGGGCTCTGTATATGGAGTTTGCAAACTATTCTAGCAAAATCTGCACTCCAGGAGGAAAATAGTGCTCGTCCCTCCAGATTCTCGCTGTACGGCTAGGTAGTACTTTACAGCCATATATTGGTTATTTCCACATTCAGCAGAAATTGTGTGACAGATTTTGATGTCACTTTGTACCCATTTCCTAGTGTGAAAATGTAATATTTTTTTTTCTTTATTTTCACGGCTCAGCATTATAAACTTCTGTGAAGGACCTGGGGGTTCAAAGTTCTCACCACACATCTAGATAAGTTCTCTGAGGGGTCTAATTTCCAAAATATTGTTATTTGTGAGCGTTTTTCACTGTTTAGGCACATCATGGACTCTCCAAATGCGACATGGCATTGGCTAATTATTCCAGCAAATTTTACATTCAAAAAGTCCCTTCCGAGCCCTGCCGTGCGCCAAAACAGTGGTTTTCCCACCACATATGGGGAATCAGTGTACTCAGGAGAAATTGCACACCAAATTTTAAGTACATTTTTTCCTGTTACCCTTGCAAAAATAAAAAAAAAGTGTGTAAAGTAAAATTTATGTGAATAAAGTTAAATGTTCATTTTTTTTCCTTCCCAATCTAATTCCTATGAAGCACGTGAATGGTTAATAAACTTATTGAACGTTGATTTGAGCACCTTGAGAGGTGCAGTTTTTACAATGGTGTAATTTTTTGGTATTTTCTGTCATATACCATAAGCCCCTCAAAGTCAAGTGTGATATTGTCCCTAAAAAATATAAATAAAATATGATTTTGTAAATTTTGTTTGAAATATGAGAAGTCGCTGGTCAACTTTTAATCCTTATATCTTCCTAACAAAATAAAATTGTTTTAAAAATTGTGCTGATGTAAAGTAGATGTGATAAATAAATTCATTAACTATTTTGTGTGATTTAAGAACCTAGAACTTAAAAGTTTGAAAATTGCTAAATTTTCCAAATTTTTGCTAAATTTCCAATATTTTTGCAAATAAATGCAAGTCATATCGAGCAGATTTTACCACTAGCATGGACTACAATAAGTAGAATCAGCCAAAAGTGGTGCACTCTGGATGTAAGGATGGTGATCAGAAGGAAAGTAAAGTAATACTGTAGAACGATGACCTTCGGCACTCAATAAGTCAAAACAGTTCTATTTTAAGATTTTTAGTTTAATTCACAGCCGACATGATAGAATATTACAGATATAGATCCATCCAACGTTTTGGCATCATTGCCTTTATCAAGGGTATCTGCGGTAAGAATCCGTCGGCGAAATCCCCGGTGCTTCAGTTTGGCCTCATCGTCATCTCATGCAAATCAGCGCACGCGCCGCTTATTCCGGCAGCGTCACTGTGCCTCTGAAGCCAGCTATACCCTTCCCGGCTTCAGACGCACACTACGCATGTCTGGAAGTTCTGAATATGGCTTCCGTTCATGGTCAGTGCGCGTCTCTGAAGCCAGGTAACGAACGCCCCATCCATTAGTCAAAGCCCTAATTAGCATAGAAAAGCGGAAGTTATGAATGCTTTTTTGTAGCATTTATTTCACTGAATTATGTTATACGGGTTGGTTAGGGAGAGAGTTTAATCGCACATAGCTCAATGCTGCTGGATTGGAGCGCATGGGGGACTTGACACGTTCTCTTTTAAGTTGAGCTTGTTGGTTTGGCACTCCACAACAGTCACGGTCTCTCATGTGTCCCCTCGGGAAAAATTGCCCACACCTGATCTAGAGGATTGTCCAATGCACCCCTTACATTCAGGACCTCTGTAGTTTGAGAGTAGCACTTGCCTCTCCTTAGTGATTGGTTCTCCACCAGCCATAGTACATTGGGGAATGGAGTATGTGCAGTGTGTCTGACATCCCATGGTCATGGTCTAGTATATCCGGTCCCTGATCTCATGATGAACCTGCATTAATTATCTACAGATGCCATTTAGATATAAATGCTATGTGGGTTGTGTACCCCAGTGGAAGCACAGATACAGTTGCCATAAACATGGGGTTGTTCACCCACCTCCTCCCTATCTGAGCTATCCACTACTGATTTGGTGCTCACCCTTTTTTCATTTATGCATTAGTGATCCCTGTTCTGACTATACGGTTTGTGGTTCCAACTGTTTTGCTTGGGATATTTTAGAAGCACCTTATTATGGCCTACCTCATTGATTATGTTCGATTATCTGGTCTTGAAATATTGTCAGTCATTTTAGCATTAACTGGTTAACCATATCTTCCTATTATATATAGGTACGTGCTTAGATATATTTAGGCTGTTTTCTGCTACATCGTTTTGCCGCTATACATTTCTTAAGCTCCTCCATTAGATCTTACTTACTGAGTTGAAGCCTATGTGACGAAAACAAACTTGCTTGGGGATCAATGCACTCCACGCAAATAATTATTTAGGCACTTTTGCATGGGCCATATAAATGCCCATACCTGAAATTCTGAGCTGAGTAAATGTGTCCACTGATCGGAGAACAAATAGGGATGTGCTGCTAATAATAATCTGTATGTTAATATATGATTACCGTATATTATATAATCTGATCACACAGTGGCAGTGATTGCGATCAGATCGATATATCACGTGCCACACTTGTTGCAGATTAAGATCTGTCAGTATGAAAGGACCCTTCCCCAACTCCGTGTGAGGGAAGATGTCCGCTCACCTGAAGTGGCGGAGATGCTGCATCCCTGTACCTGTTTAAAAGGAGTGGCCCCATGTCGCAGGTCTGGCCCCATGTAGCATGGATTCTGCAAAACGTTGTGGCCATTATCATGAAAACCGTGCTGACTTTCATGTTGGCATGGTGAGAGCCATGTCTCAGCTGCTAAGCGGGCACTACATAGAACCATGTCTCCAATATTATGCTTGTCAATACCATAGCAGGTAATGGCATGCTGGCCAGTGCTGGGGAATGCCACAGAGCACAGTGGTTGAGCAGAGATGTTGTAAAGCAGGGATTATTAATTATTTCTGAAAGCATGAGAAGTAAAGCTTGATTGAAAATCCAGACAAACGCAACTACAGCAAAATTATTGTGACGCGCACAAATTGTATTCAGGTTTTTCCTTCAGTCCTATTGCCACCTCCTCTGCTTCAACGAGTCCTGTTGAAGGAGGCGTGAAACTGCCATTGTTCAGAGTGTATCTTGTGAGTACCTTCATGTGGGCATGTTTTAATCAAGAGTGCCAATAAAGGAAGTTTTTACAAAGTACCGGTGAGTGCAACCAGGTTTCTTCTGTGGACATTATTTGCACAGCTTTTTTCATGGTCTGCACCCAGGCATTCTGGGGCAAGGTGTAAATCACAGTCAGCTGTTCAGCTAGCCTCAGGCATCACAGCAGTGCCGGTTTTCTTCCTGTTACTAGCCCAAGATTACTAGCTAAGGCTGGTTTCTCATTTGCGGATGGAGGGCTGCTTACGTCCTCCGTGAAGCTCCGCCCACCGCCGCACCTCCTCTGGTCACCTCCGCCTACGTCGGCATGCAGCATGCGTACCCTATCTTCACCATTAGGTACGCAGGCTATGCTGATGTATGCGGATGCCTCCGCATGCGTCGTTTTGACGGTGCAGCGGCCGCACTAAATTGCAACTCGCTGCGTTCGGCGCAGGTCACCGCACCGTCAAAACGACGCATACGGAGGCATCCGCCTACATCCGCCTACATCGACATGGCCTGCGTACCTAATGGTAAAGATAAGGTAGGCACGCCGCATACCGACGTAGGCGGAGTTGACCGGAGGAGGTGCGGTGGTGGGTGGAGCTGACCAGAGGACGTACGAAGCCCTCCATCCGCAAATGTGGAACCAGCCTAAGCCCTGTCGTCCAATATCAGTATTTGTCTTCACAAATGTTCTTGAGGATGAATAGACAAAAATTCCTTGAGACAAAATCTTGTAGAAATCCTTCTCAGAAGAGAGCAAGCTGTTATAGGTGCAAACGGGAGACTTCCTCCTGTAGATGTAGAATGGTATGTCATTAACGCAGCAAATTGAAAAAAAATGCTCTCCAAACAGTATTAACATGCTATAAAAAAAAATTACTGTGTGCAATTTGTTTTAGTACAATTTCAATAACCATTTCATATTTTGTATATTACCATATAAAGATAAAATGTCTTTAATCCTTGTTTGGCAATTGTAAACCTTTTTTCTTAGCACACATGCCTCCAATATGATATCCAGACTCCAAGACATGTAGCCGGCCCAGGAGCAGCCAGTTCCAAATGCACGGACTTAGGCTACATTTCAGAGGGGACGCCCGCTTTCTTCAGCAGGTCATAAACACTCCTGTAGGTGTAATGTGAAACTTGATTCCAGCTCACCCAACTGCTGTATGCTCATCCACCTGGGGCTCAGACATCGGCCTCGCCCTGCCTCACATCAAGGAAAATAGAAAAAATTGGAGCCTGGCTCAACAGGATTTGATTTTCCTTTTTCAAAAGAAATTATAGTGCATACAAAAGAAAAATGTACATGGTCGACATGACCCAGTCAACGCGTTTCGACTGCACTAGGCAGTGTTACTCATGACTCATTAGTAAGACTTCCTAGTGCAGTCGAAACGCGTCGACTGGGTCATGTCGACTATGTACGTTTTTCTTTTGTATGCACTATAATTTTTTTTGAAAAGGAAAAGGAAAATCCAGTCCTGTTGAGCCAGACTCAAATTTTTTCTATTTTCCTTAATATTTTTTGTGTTTTGAATTTTTCAGGTACTGATATGTCCATAGCTTTTAAAGCAGTGTCCCTTTCTAAATATATACTTTTTTCCAGGGGCATAAATGGAGTGAAAATATCAAACTGAGACATACACTCCTCCTGTCATCCCCCCACTCTTCCAGCTCAGACCCCGTGAGATTGCCTCATTGGAACCAGAAGTGATGATGAGACTGTTCTGTCACAGGAACACTGAGGCCTGTGATTGGCTGCAGTGGTCAGGCTATCAGAATTACGCATCATCAGAAAAACGTGATGAATTGCAGTTCTAGTCAAAAGACTGCAGCAACCCATCAGAAGACTTTGTGGTCCTGTGGCAGAAGATCAGTGATGTCATCCTTTCTGGTGTCGGTACAGATCACAGGGTGGGATGGAGGGGCTGCCCTGGATCACTGGGGTGATATTAGGAGAGAATGCCTTTGTTATTTTCACCATGCATCAGTAAAACTTTTCAGCTTGTACAACCCCCTTTAAGAATATAGTGTAAGTTTTTAGACCGTAGTGGAGCGGCATTGAGCTTTGTATTGTGGGAGATAATCTTGCCTGCCTTTGCTTGACATTACAGGATCATGCCTTTTGAACCTGATAAATCAGAGCCTGCAGAAGAATCATCAGATGAACCCAGCAGAGCTGGTCACAGCAACAGCGAAGATGTCTCCGAGGAATCCGTGCGGAAGAGGATCCGGCAGAGCACCCCAAGTCCGCACAGAGAGAACATCCCACAGGGTGAGTGTTACTTCTCTTCCAGCTAAGGCCATTTGTATAATTAGTGGCCATTAGATGAGTTGTCCACTCTCCTCACATGTCTAATACTTGTGTTCCCCATCAGAGAATGATTCCTTGGAGCTGTGTACTCCATTTTTCCTCCTGGAAATTTATGAATAATTTGCCTCCTTTGTGGTAATATTCTTCTTGCCCACGGGGTATTTCCAAAGTCCAACCTTGTCCAGTCAGAACTCTCTGGTTGTGTAAAGATACGTATTTGAGCATCCATCTAGATGCCAGAGACGCTGTTAGCAACAATTAAAGAGTCAAATAGCTGAAATTGTAGTTATTGCAGATGGATGTGAGCTGTATACTACAACCAGCGACCACTGCAGATGCCCAGCGCTTTCCCCCATCTGTGCTCTGCTTCCATTGCAGCAACACACTTTCTGATGAAATTTCCAAAAAACTATAAAGGTTCCACACTTGTCCCCATGTGCAGTGGCCACATGATTTTCCAGAATGAACGTCTACCTGGCAATATCCTTATAGCTTTTAGAGGAGGCAGCCGGTGGGGTAATCACATACGTAGCATTTTTTTTTTTTTTCTTGCTTCAGGACCATTAGTTTCCCAACAAAAATTGCTCTATAACTGTTGTCTTATTACGGGTTTGACATATGCCATAAGCAAAGTTTTTCTAATGGTCCTATTGTTTTGTTTAACAAGCAGCAGAATGTTGGCTCCGGACATATACTGACTTCAGTGTGTGTCTTGCAGCCAGCCCACCTCGCTTTGTCTCCGTGGAAGAACTGATGGATGTAGCTAAAGGGGTCACCAACATGGCTTTGGCTCATGAGATTGTGGTCAATGGAGGTTTTCAAATCAAACCTGCAGAGTTGCCTCAGGGAAGGTAAGATTTGATGCCATCCACACAATCACCTTCTCAGAACTTTAGTTGTAACTTAAACCAAAAATTTGTACATAATTTTCATTAAGAGCTTTAACTAATTATTGCCTTTTATAGTACCATTGCCTCTTTATTTGTAAGAGTGATTGAGGCAATTTTAGCAACCAGGGTCCAGATGCTTTTTTTTGTAGTACATATCCCATATTGCTCTGCCTCTGCATGTCATCTGTGTGACTTATACTGAAGCTTTTATGTAAAACTAGATGGTAGCTCGATTCTAACGCATTGGGTATTCTAGAATATGTATGTAGTTTATTTATGAAGATTTTAGAATAATACATTGAATACACAGGATTCGGCCGGCCGCGACCAATTAGCGAAGCGTGGTTCAAATCCCACGCCAATTCGGAGCCGGACTGCGCCTGTCGCTGATTGTTCTCAGCTGGCCATGTAGTATATTGCACAGCCACTTAGTATATTGCACAGACACGTAGTATATAGCACAGCCACGTAGTATGTAGCACAGCCCACGGAGTATATAGCCAACCACGTAGTATATAACACAGCCCACGGAGTATATAGCACAGCCACGTAGTATATAGCACAGCCCACGGAGTGTATAACAGCCCACATAGCATATAACGCAGCCACGTATGTTTATAACAGCCCACGTAGCATATAACACAGCTCACGTAGTATATAACAGCCCACGCACGCAGTATATAACACAGCCCACGTAGTGTATAACACAGCCCACGTAGTGTATAACAGCCCACGTAGTGTATCACACAGCCGACGTAGTATATAACACAGTGCATGTAGTGTATAACACAGCCCACGTAGTGTATAACACGGGCCACGTAGTGTATAACACAGCCCTCGTAGTGTATAACACAGGCCACGTAGTGTATAACACAGGCCACGTAGTGTATAACACAGCCCACGTAGTATATTGCACAGCCCACGTAGTATATTATATTGCACAGCCCACGTAGTATATTGCACAGCCCACGTAGTATATTGCACAGCCCACGTAGTATATTGTACAGCCCACGCAGTATATAGCACAGCCCACGTAGTATATTGCACAGCCACGTAGTATATTGCACAGCCCACGTAGTATATTGCACAGCCCACGTAGTATATTGCACAGCCACGTAATATATTGCACAGCCCACGTAGTATATTGCACAGCCCACGTAGTATATTGCACAGCCCACGTAGTATATTGCACAGCCCAAGCAGTATATTGCACAGCCCACGTAGTATATTGCACAGCCCACGAAGTATATTTCACAGCCCACGTAGTTCATTGCACAGCCCACGTAGTACATTGCACAGCCCAGCCCACGTAGTATATTGCACAGCCCACGCAGTATATATCACAGCCCACGTAGTATATTGCACAGCCACGTAGTATATTGCACAGCCCATGTAGTATATTGCACAGCCACGTAATATATTGCCCAGCCCACGTAGTATATTACACAGCAACGCAGTATATAGCAATGTGGGCATCATATCGCTGTTAAAAAAAAGAATTAAAATAAAAAATAGTTATATACTCACCTTCCGTTGGCCCCCGGATGCGGTTACCGACGCTCCTCGTGCGCTCCGGTCCCAAGAGTGCATTGCGGTCTCGCGAGATGATGAGGTAGCGGTCACCGGAGCGTCGAGAGGAGCGGGAAAGGCCGGTTCTGGATCCGAGGGGCCGACGGACGGTGAGTATATAACGATTTTTTTTTTATTATTATTATTTTTAACATTAGATCTTTTTACTATTGATGTCGCATAGGCAGCATCAATAGTAAAAAGTTGGTCACACAGGGTTAATAGCAGCGGTAACTGAGTGCATTACACCGCGGCATAACGCGGTCCGTTACCGCTGCCACTAACCCTTTGTGAGCGCTGACTGGAGGGGATTATGGAGCGGGCACTGACTGCGGGGAGGAAGGAGCGGCCATTTTGCCGCCGGACTGTGCCCGTCGCTGATTGGTCGTGGCCGTTTTGCCGCAACCAATCGGCGACTTGGATTTCCATGACAGACAGAGGCCGCGACCAATGAATATCCGCAACAGACAGACAGAAGGACAGACAGACGGAAGTGACCCTTAGACAATTATATAGTAGATGACACAAATACGATGCTCATTGCACAGTTGACATATTTGGGGTTCAAATGTCTACAGCTTAATCTGTATACTTCAGTTACAATAATTTGGACATAAATATCATCATAGTATGCAGCTAATGAATTCTTTTGAGAACCCTATTAGAAGTGAATAAAGAACAAAAACAAAACATTCTGAAGAAAATAGAGGAGCAAGAGAAACCAACTACAACCTAAAATGTGTCTATATAAATGCACAAAGCATAGAAAACAAACAAGGGGAATTGGAGCTGCTAACACAGGAAGAGATATGATGTCATAGGCATCACTGAAACTTGGTGGGATGGTACACGATTGGAATACAAACCTTGAAGGCTACAACTTATTTATTAGAAGCAAAATTAACAAGAAGGGAGGAGATGCTGCATTATATGTTAAGAAAACTTATATCTCCACAGAGATCCAATCTTCAGAGAGTGGTAGCTCTGCAGAAACTGTTTGGGTAAGAATACAAGGAGAGAAGAACAGAAAATACTCTATTGTAGGTGTTTTCTATAGGCCACCTGGACAGACTGAAGATATAGATGAACTCTCTTTACATCAGATGTCTGTTCTAAAAAAAAAGTATGACCTATTGATCATGGGAGATTTTCACTATCCAAATGTTTGTCCAGAAAATTATTTTCTTCTCTTAGTTTCAAAAGGTAGAAGAGAGAACAGGATGATCTGCAAACTTGTACCTAATTCTTGGCAATAAGGAGGAAATGGTTGAGGAAGTAAAGGTGGCTGTAAATGTAGGAGGCAGCGATCATGCTAGCCTTGAATTTTTTGATTACAAGAGGAAGAAGACCAGAGAGGACTCAGACTTTAAGGTTGGACATCAGAGTGGCAGATTTTAATGGACTCCGAAAGAGGGTAGGAAAGATCCAATGGCTGGATGTTCTAAAGGACAGAAATGTCCAAGAAGTAAGGGGGGATTTTGCTAAATGAAATTCTCAGTGCACAATCAGTAACAATCCCGAAAAGAAGGAAGAATTGGAAGCATTTGAAGAGACTAGGATGGATGAACACAGAAATTAAGCACTTGTGAAAAAAGGAAAAAAGAAATGTACATTAAATGGAAAGAGTGGGAATGCAGGGCAAGTTAGAACAGCTAAAGCCAGTAATGAAGTGAGGCTTGCAAGGGATGCCAAAAGCAATAAAAAAGGATTTGGGGAGTATGTCAAAATCAAAAGAAAAGTCAAAGCTGCAATATGATTTTTACAGGAGGAAAACTGGGAAGTTGTCAAAAATGATGTTGAGAAGGCCGAAATTTTAAATTCCTATTTTCCCTTCACTCATGACAACACACCTGAGACAGGGCTCCGCCCAGCAAGGACAGAAAGCCTACTGAAATAAGTGGCAGTACCTCCCCCCACGCATTTGTTGGTTTCCTGTTCTTCATGGGAACTTCATGCTGAAGTCTATGGTTAAAGGGAAAAAAGCTTTCCCAGTCCTGTCCCGGAGTCAAAAGAACAGGCTGCGTACCTGTGACGCTGGCCTTATGGTGCCTGGAAGCGCTGTCCATGGGTCCCACTGGAACTTGGTGTATGTGCAGGCGCCAGCGGCACAGACATTTCAGAAGCCTGCCTCGGACCGCTGCACCGTCCTCACCCTGCTGCTTTTCTCATGCCCACTCTCCGCTGGTCAGCACGATGATGTGGCCTGGAGGCACATCCGGCATGCACCGCTGACGTCACGGGCGCGAGGCACGATGGATATTGACGTACTCCTGTGATGATAGGTGTGCACCAGAAGAAGATGGCACCACCCTACGCGTCGCCGGCGGGGACACGCATGACAGAGTTCAGGCCAACTTTCGCGAGCTGGGGGGAATCATCGGAACCGGAAGAGACGCACAAGATGGCATTGTCTCACCCTTCTTAAGGGAAGAGCAGAGGGCAGAAAGCTGCTTAGACTCCAGTGCGGTGGTTGGTTAACATGGACCCAGGCAACCACCAGCAGCAGCCACCAGCAATTCGCCATCAACGTGGACACAGGAGAGGCAGCCGTTCAAGTGGTAGGAGCAGAGAAGCTGGGCATCTCAAGACTCCTCGATGTCCAGAGAGGATATACTACATGTTCCAAAACAGCCTATGAATCTGGTACTTTTAAGTGACAGTGGGTGGAGAGTGATCTTCGTGAATGTCACCATTTGTTAATAGGCTCCTTATTGTTTGTTTAAATCACTAGGAGAGGCCAAGGAAAGCTAGCGCTAAGAAGAGGAACAGGGAGTATGCGAAGTGCAAAAACCCACTAGCAGTGGATTGGCAGAAGAACCTCTGCTCCGTATGCATCCACAGGACCATTAGTGAGGAAACCCCTGACTTTGCAGCAAGCCTTCGGTCCATTATTAGATCTGAAGTGGAGTGCTCCCTAAAAACCCTATTAAAGAAAGGGAAGAAAACATTTACTGAAGTTTCTTCAAACTCTGACTCCTCTCCATGGTTATCAGAAGGACAATATTATAGCAAGTCCTCATCCTCCTCGGACAGTAACATGGGGGGCAGACCGTGTTTTTTCCAGTGGATGACACGGATAAGCTGCTTAAGGCTGTTAGAACAACAATGGGCCTGAAGTTGGAGAAGACATCTAAATCTCTTGAGGATGTGATGTTTGGGGGGTTAGAGAAGACGAAATGCACCTTTCCGGTCAATAATAAGATCCACGCACTCTTTAGCAGAGAGAGGAGGAGGCTGGAGATATCCTTTTGAGGAAAAAGATTCAGAGCTATGGGACAAGTTCTCTAGGATTGATGGTGTAGTATTCAGATCATCAAAGCGGTCAGCACTACCCTTAGAAGATTCAGGGACACTCAGGGACCCGTTGGATAAGAAGGCGGACATTTATCTGAGACACATTTGGGAAGCGACAGCAGGAGCTCTTAAACCGGCAATCGACAGTCTTGTACCGCATGGGTCCTTATGGTTTGGCTACAACAGCTGGAGGAACAGTTCAAGAGCAAGACCTCAAGGGAAAAGATCTTGTCCAACCTGCCCCTGTTGCACGCATCCCCAGCATTCCTAGCGGACACGTCAACCTAGCTAGCGGCTAGGTCTGCCGGTCTGTCTAATGCAGCAAGACCGGCCTTGTGGCTCAAAGGCTGTGTGGGAGATTTACAATCGAAGAGTGAGTTGTGCTCCATACCTGGTGATGGCCAATTTTTGTTTAGGAAAAAGTTGGATGACATCCTAGAAAAGGCCGGTGATGAGAAAAAGATCTTTTCCGGTTTCTCAGGAGAGTCGAGGAACACTTTCCTTTGGAGGAAGAAATTTAGTAGGGGACGTCCTCCTGGCGAAAGAAGGAAGTAGGGCAGGTCCTAGGTGAGATTTCAGGCAAACAAAAAGGAAGGGGATTTTATTCCTCCCTCTTTTTGATATAAAAAAAAGCCAGATGGCTCATTCAGGACCATCATCAATCTCAAGGGTCTCAATCGCTGGATAAAAAAAATCATACTTTCAAGATGGGTTCCATGAATACGTCCATAAAATTTCACCACAATTGTTTTATGGTGGTCTACTTAAAGGATACTTACTATCACATCCCAATCAAGTTCTGAACTCTGAACTAAAGGCCTTTTTCTTACACGAGGACAAGGTGGACAAAGTTGTGAACCTGACCTCAGCAGCCATAGAGCTTTCAAAGATGTCCCTAAGGAAAGCTATGTCCCTGTTGGAAACCCTAACATCATGGCAGACTTTCTAAGCCGCAACAAGCTGAAACCGGGGGAATGGGCCCTAAACTAGTCAGTGTTTCAGCAGATGGTCCATTCATGGAGTTGCCGAAGACAGATTTGTTTGCTGAAAGATACAACAGAAAGGTAAAAAGATTCTGTTCACTAGACCCAAAGGAAAACCTGTATGTGGTGAATTCCCTTCAGATTCCCTGGAAATTAAGGATTGCTTACGCGTTTCCTCTCATAACAATGATTCCAGCAGTCGTGAAAAAGATCTAGGAGGATCAGGCGAAAGTGATATTAACTGCCCCCTTCTGGCCAAAAAGACCATAGTTTTCCCTACTAAGAGTAATGTCATTGTCAGATCCATGGATTTTGCCAGAAATTCCAGACCTTCTTTCTCAGGGGCCAGTGTTCTACACTCAAATAAAGGGCTTCCATCTAGCTGCATGGAATTTGAAAGGACAATACTAAGTAACAAGGGTTTTTCTCCAGGAGTAGTTTCTACCATGCTAAAAAGTAGAAAACCTATTACAATGAGAATTTACCGCAGGATGTGGAAAAAAATGCTGAAGCTTTTAAGGAAGCCATTAGGTCAAAAGACTCCAACCGGTCCGATTCTAGAGTTCCTTCAGACTGGACTGGAACACTAGGGTTGACTACTAGTACCTTTAAGGTACAACTACCAGCTTTAGGGGCTTTGTATAGTTGTATCCTTGAGGCCAATCAATGGATATCAAGATTCATAAAATCCTGTGATAGGTCTAGGCCAGTCCCAATCCAGAGTGTCCCCCCAAGAAAACTGAAAAACTGATATTTAATGTATGTTTCCTAAATTCGTCTACATCTAAATTTGCTTTTTTTTTATTTACCTTTTAATGGAACAGACAGGAAAACATATTGAAATGTACTGCACATATGTTCATGCCAAAATAATGTGGTCAACGATCACTAAGTTCACAGTTGTTTAGTGCATTCTGCTGGATGTATACACCAAGATGGCAAAAACCTGTAATCTGATGTATCCATAGTCTAAAATGAGCAAGATGTAGTGAAAAAAAAAGGTTCTTTCGACTGCATTTTGTCAGGTGTACGTTGTATCGTTTGTTTGTTTTTTAGATGTACAAAAAAAGAAGTTAATCTCTTTTATTAGCTTGAAAAAAAGGATAAAGACTTTATTTTTTCTCCATTATTCTCAATGGTAGATGTATTGAACCTTGCAGACGTAGGTTTTAATTAATCTAAAACATCTACAATTTCTAACCTATACCATTTAAAAGCAGCTTGAGAAATTAAGCCTTACCTGTGATTAATAAGACATAATGCTCTCCTGTTCCCCATTGTCAGTGCTTAAATGACTAATACGCCTATGAAGGACAGCTCTGAATCTCCCCAGCCTCATTCAGACTCCTGTGCATCACAGTTCATATGCGCACCATGATTGACCGCAATGCATGGATGCCTGAACGAGGCGTTATTCTGTCTTCCTTGTCCACAATGGCAAAGACAAGAGAATGTCGACTAAATACCATAGTGGAAATTCTGGTATCACTCAGCTCAAGACTATCTCCAGCCTGCACAACTCTTGCACCTGCACCTCAGAGAACTGGAGCTGCGCAGGCTCAACATATGGATGACCTAGGAGGCGACAGACAGTCAGGAGGGCCGGTGATGAAGAAGGTGCTGACGTCCATCAGAGAGGACCAAGCGGATTAGCTTACGACACGGGATAGTTATAAAAAGTATTTTCTCTGATGTGCAGGGAGCCGGGCGCTTAACAGGTTGCTGTAGTGATTGTCAAGATGACTTAAAGGTGGTGTCTTGAGGGAAAACCTGGTGATAATTTCCCTTTATAAGTTGATTAATGGGGGATTTTTGTAATGATATAAAAGATTTGGATATTGTTTTCTAATTTAGAAGATCGATGTGTATACTTTTCTGCCCAATGATGACAGAAGTATTCTAGGAGTGATACCCTTAAATTGAGTCATAATGTTAAAGAATTGAACATCTTCATCAGTTTGAATTCCCAAATTTTTCTTTCCCTGTCATCTTTAAAATTACCTTTTAGTATTATGACTTTAAAATCTACACACGCCTGTGGGAAAACATTTGTCTGGACCTGGACACAGTATGACAGATTTTAAAGTCTTAGTACTAAAAGGTCATTTTGAGGATGACAGGGAAAAAAAAATTTGGGAATTCAAACTGATGAAGATGTTCAATTCTTTAACACTAGGACTCAATTTAACACCTGGATTTGTGAGTCACTACATGGATACAATTCACATCTCCACCAGACGGACTCCAGATAGCTAAGAACATTATTCCCACTGCCTCTCCATTTGTAAGAAAATGCCTAATTTGATTTCCTTGGCTTATCACACCTCCCACCCCCCTGAACAAATGTCCTACTGTAGTATAATTTAAATGTTGTGTTGTTTCTTATTAATCTATTTGTAATCTTGCCTGAAGAAGGAGCCTCTGTGCTCTGAAAGCTGCAAACATATTTTTTGGTTAGCCAATAAAGGTATCACTCCTAGAATACTTTTGTCATCATTGGGCAGAAAAGTATTCGCATCGATTTTTCTGGCTAACACGGTACCACAATACAATTTGTTTTTGTACATCTAATTTAGAAGGAAATGCAAATTCCCTTGTTCCTTGTTACTGTAAGGCTATGTGGACACGTTCAGGATTTCTTGCAGAAATTTCCTGAGCAAAACCGGACGTTTTTTGCGCGTTTTTTTTTTTTTTTTGCGGAAAAAAACGCATCATATGCACAAAAATTGCGGAATGCATTCTAATTGATGGGATGCATTTTTTATGCGTTTTTATAGCAAAAAAATGCAAAAAAACCGCAACGTGTGCACACAGCCTTACGCCTTACAGCAAGCCAGCAATTTTCTCCTTACACTGGACCTAGCTGGAAGAAGCGGGACAACGAAGGCAGCAATTGTCACCATGTCAGCAGTAGACGAGAGGAAAGTGCAGGGTCCTCCAATCTATCACTACTAGTGCCCACAGGAGGACACATTGCTGCACAGTACATGACTTTGTCTGTCCATAACCAAGATGTCTTTGTTCTTATCCAGGCAAAGAAATGTGCTTCTAAAAGGGAAAATACATTTCTCTATCTGATTTAAGTGGATAATTATCTTTTGGTTGTCCTTAATTTGTAGTAAATGATGTCTATACTGATTATACTGAAATGTGAATGAGAGCAAGTTAGCATGAAAACAGATGATGACCGCTGCCTCCTCGCAGACTCCTGGCAGGAGAGATTTACTGTGGCTGCAGAGCCTTGCAGATCTCCGTTCTTGAGCATTACAGTAGGGATTGGGCCCGGTCTGCCATCACCTCCTGTGATGTCTACATGCAAGTGCATCCATCCACCTCTCGTGTCTCCCATTTTCTCCGTAGTTTGTAAGCTTGCGAGCAGGGCCCTCACTCCTCTAGGTATCTGTGTTGATCTGTGTTTATTGTTATGCTGTAATGTCTATTGTCTGTACAAGTCCCCTCTAAAATGTAAAGTGCTGCGGAATCTGTTGGCGCTATATAAATGAAATTATTATTTATTATTATTAAGTGCAGAGGCTTGTAGCCATGTCTATTGCTAAAACTGTTTTTTTTTTTTTTTTTTTTTTTTTCTTGTAGTCTAGAAAGAACAGTTCGGGATATTGTGCATAAAGCCTTCTGGGATTGCCTGGAGACTCAGTTCAGAGAACAACCACCAGTTTATGATCACGCCATTATATTACTAGGAGAAATTAAAGAGGTAATCGCAATGTCCCAGTCTGATAACTGTAAGGCTACGGTCACACATCCAATTCACAGAAACAGACCAATGTTATTCTCAGATATTATCTTATTTGCTTCTAGTTTTTTCTATCATCCATTTTTTTCTTTTTATGCTAAAGCAGGTTGACTGGAGTTTGTTTTATCCCTTAATTTTTAACAATGGATCTGTTGGAAACTGGTGAAACTCTGATGGATTTCTGCAGCACAGTCGGTCGTCAGTGTGTCACCTGTGTCTCCCAGATTCACATAGACTTTAATGCCCGAGTCTGATCTGCAAAGCGGCTGAGAATAGGACGTGTTCTGCGTCTCCTGGACCGGAGTACAGATCCATTTTTAAAACTGATGTGTGTCAGGAATAATGAAATTCTGAGTCAGCATGATGTCCAAGACCAAGGACGTGCCACACACATGGGTGACTGTATCCTCAGGCTAAAGGTACCGTCACACTAAGCGACGCTGCAGCGATACAGACAACGATGCCGATCGCTGCAGCGTCGCTGTTTGGTCGCTGGAGAGCTGTCACACAGACAGCTCTCCAGCGACCAACGATGCCGAGGTCCCTGCGTAACCAGGGTAAACATCGGGTTGCTAAGCGCACGGCCGCGCTTAGTAACCCGATGTTTACCCTGGTTACCAGGGTAAAATGTAAAAAAACAAACACTACATACTCACGTTCGCGTCCCCCGGCGTCCGCTTCCTGCACTGACTGAGTGCCGGCCCTAACAGCAGAGCGGTAACGTCACCGCTGTGCTGTGCTTTCACTTTACGGCCAGCGCTCAGTCAGTGCAGGAAGCGGACGGCGGGGGACGTGAAGGTGAGTATGTACTGTTTGTTTTTTTACATTTTACACTGGTAACCAGGGTAAACATCGGGTTACTAAGCGCGGCCCTGCGCTTAGTAACCCGATATTTACCCTGGTTACCATTGTAAAACATCGCTGGTATCGTTGCTTTTGCTGTCAAACACAACGATACACGGCGATCTAATTATATCAGGAAATATTTACCGATCAACAGTCATTTACCCAAACGATGCGCTTTGTGCGTTCTGTAATAGATTGCTCAGTGCACATAGGCTCTCATTGTTCTTGGCAGCACAGGTCCTGTTTGTTTACATAGCACTATGTGCTGCCAACAATAATGATTTTTAAGCAAGAAAATAAATTTTGCTATTTTGTTGGGTGATTGGCAGCTTGTTTACACTGCAAGATTATCATGAAAGGAACGGTCCTAGTAAAGCTCATTCACTATAATCCTTCAGTGTAAATGCACCTTCCTTCCAATTTTCTGTCAGGAAATGTAAAATATACTGAATGTTTTTACAGGTTTTTTTTTTCCTACTGTCATTACTTCATGTGGCTCCTGTTAGCTGACGGTCTAGCAAATGTTATTAAAGAACCTCTGATACAAGGAGCTACTGATGCGTTGTCAGATACACCACAGCAATATGCAGAAGACAGGAGCTCTAAAGGCCCCGTCTCACATAGCGAGATCGCTGCTGAGTCACAAGTTTTGTGACGCAACAGCGACCTCAGTAGCGATCTCGCTATGTGTGACATGTACCAGCGACCAGGCCCCTGCTGCGAGATCGCTGGTCGTGTCGGAATGGCCTGGACCTTTTTTTGATCGTTGAGGTCCCGCTGGGTAGCACACATCGCTGTGTTTGACACCTTACCAACGACCTCGTTGACGACTCAGACACTGAATCGTCATAATAGCTCCCATGTGACATCGTTGTACAGGTCGCTGGTGAGATGTCAAACAGTGAGATCGCAGCAGCGATCTTTGGGAAGATCTCACTGTTTGACATCTCACCAGCGACCACATAGCGACGCAGCAACGATCCCTGACAGGTCGTATCGTTGTCGGGATCGCTTTAGCGTCGCTAAGTGAGACGGGGCCTTTAGGGTCATTAATGAGCTGCAATTCAATCACCCATCTCTTCTAACACCTCTAATAATCAAATTCAAAGGAGTGTTGGGACATAAGATGTCACTGGTCCCGCAGAAATCGTAATGTTTTGTGTGTGGTCAGTTTTCATATTCCCTAGTATTGTTATGAAAATCTGTCCTTAATAAACCGGAGAGATAATAAAGCAGGAGTATTTCTTATATATTCATGTCTGTTCTTCAGGAAATGGCTAGCTGGTCTATTATAGTCTGTATTGTCCCATTCACACACCACAGGTTTTCGGAAATCCTAGACAGATTGGATAGGAATCTGAATATCTTGCAGCCATGTGTCTATATGATAAAATCTAAGGCTACCCATAAACATAGCTCCTCCGACAGCATTCTCCCCTGCCCCCATACAAAGTGCTTGGGTCAGCTGAGGGTGCATGTATTCAGCAGGGAGAGGGGAATAAGCCACTGCCAGACATATGTGGCAGCTGCTTAGCTCCCCAAAATTAAAAACATCAGAAAGTTATTATTCAACTACCTGATCCTTATCTCACGTGACATCTGACCCCTTGTGAGAATCGGAAAGGGGACGTGGGTGAGCTGGGCGCTATACACATTAGATTGTCAGCTTGCTCATTAATATTGCCACTAAAGTGTATGGCCAGATTTAGTAACCCTTTCCACCATTCATTCATTCCTCACCATACATATGATCTTGTATGTATATAGCCAGTCACAGTTCAGGTCAGGACATGTGAACGGTTTCTTTTACTGCCACCGTTCCTGACTAGCCATACAGTTAGCATGCAACTCAACTTTTTCTTGCAGATCCTCTTCTCTTTCTTGTTACCTGGTCATTCACGGCTGAGGAATCAGATCAGCGAGGTCCTGGATCTAGAGCTCATCAAGCAGGAAGCAGAAAATGGAGCCCTAGATATCCCCAAACTAGCCAGCTTTACCATAAGCATGATGGGCACCTTGTGTGCACCAGCTCGAGATGAAGAAGTAAGGAAGTTGCGGGATATAACGGAGCCAGTGCTTTTGTTCAGGTAACCTAATAACTGTAATATTGACAATTATAAAACTCTATATAGGGAAATGGGCATTGAATCCTTATTATTCCAAAACCAGTAGTGCAATTGTGCCTTCTGATCAATGTAATCATTAACCTCTTCCTGCTGCTGCCAATTTTGCTAGCTCCTCATTTTTTCCAAGAACCATAACTTATTTTTTGTTATCATAGCCGTGTGAGCTCTTGCTCTTTTGCTGGACAAGATGTAGCTTTGAATTAAACCATTCATTTTCCCATGCAATCTGCTGGAAAATGGAGACAAAATTCCAACCACAGTGAAATGGTAAAAAGTTGAACTGTCAATCGTTGAGGGGACGTGCTTTCAGCCGCCGCTCTTTGTGCTTACATCCACCGCTCTCTGCGCTTACAGCTGCCACTCTCTGCGCTTTCAGCCGCCGCTCTTTGTGCTTACATCCACCGCGTACAGCCGCCTCTGGGCTAGGAGCGATGACTGTAATTGCTTTGGTCACATCTGCATGACTGAAAGCTGGTGGCTCCTGAGAGGGATAAGGTTCCTTTTCTCCCAGGTGCCGCACTTTCAGTGCAGCAGCCGGGCACCTTCATAATGCTATTAAACTGTAGGTATAGGGTTATCAGACACAATGGCTTTCATTTAACAATTGGTGGGATTTGAACCAGAACTCCTGCACTAGATGGCTAAAGTGCTAACCACTGAGCCACCGTGCTGCCATGTAGGAGATTCTGTAAAGGGAAAGCGTCACTGCGCACAACATTATCATTATCATTTATGCATTATCATTTATTTGCATTGCAAATAGTATGTATAACCCCAATTCATCTCACCCTACATTAATACACACCATATCCCTGATCCCTCTAAACAAATACAAACCACAGGAATGGGTTGTTGTAGGTGATTAGGGAGGACAATGTATACAATAATGCTTAAATGTGTAAAGTTATTTTCTGAATATGTGATCTAGTGGATCGATGATGGAGATCAGGATGGAAAGATTAGCTATTCTGGAGCCTGGAATCCCTCCTACTCCGTAGAAAACCTGATGATTTTTTCTTATTTGCATGATGGTGAGCCGACTATGGCTTCTTGCAGCAGCATTAATGGGAAAGGATGGGTAAAAGGAGCCATGCAGACAAGGATGGGGATAAGGACCCATGCAGACAAGGATGAGGAGGCCATGTGCAACACCCGCTAGGGCCATGGGGTATTCGGAATCGGGTCGGACGGCTCTTAAAGGGGTGGTCACGGCAGCAGTGACCCGGTCCGTGGCCCTGTGCGTGCAATAAAAGGGATGAAGGAAATGTTTGTAGGGGATTATTCGTGATGCCACATGTGGTGTTCGGCTAGAGATGGCCGACGCTGCTTAAGCTAGAGATGGCCGACGCTGCTTAAGGGGACCACTGGGGCTGGTGGTGTTGCAGCTGAGATGGTTTCACTCCCTACAGGTGGAATGGGGCCCCAGGGCTTCCAGAACAGTCTTATGAGGGGCTGTGAACATTGGGGTGCAAGAATAATTGGAGGACACAGGGACTGTAGTTTTTTTACCTTTAATTGTAGGTGCAGTCCGTAGCACAGGTAACAGGTGGTATTGGAGATCCGGGCAGCCTGGAAGCAGTTCAGAATTCCCTTAGCCAGGTGGGGTTGGAAGCCTCCCTACTGCGCTGCTCTCTGGGTTCCTGATGCTTGTAGTTCTCCTCAAGTCACTCTCTCCGTCTGTCCACTTAGTGAAACGCTACCCGTTTGGCAGGCAGCTTGAGCCTTTTCCAGGTGTCACTCCCTCATGGTGACTCCGGGCTCTGGTATGCGGCTGTGCCTTTGGGTGTCTGTTGTGGCCAGGAGACCTGCAATCTCCTGTCCTCCGGATTTGTCTATGGGGCCTGTAGTTCCCACATAACCACGGACTCTGGTGTCTGCTCTGTTGCGCTCAATCCTGGGGTGAGCTCAGTCGCAGCTCCACTCCCAGGCTCTCCACACATGCTTCCTCTCCCTACACTGTCTCGCACTGCACTCACTAACCCCGCCCCCAGGCCAGAACTTATAGGGAAGCTACCCTGAAACCGGGTTTAGAGCACCCCCTTCTGGTCTGAAGTCAGGAAAGGTGTTGTATGCCAGCGTACCTGCTAATGGAATCCCTTCTTGCTTCCAGGCATGGCATTACCCCCTGTGAGGGAGGCAATGCCACTGTGGGATTCGGACTCCTGGGGTGCCACACATGCATACAAGGATGGTGATAAGGAGCCATGCAGACAAGGATGGGGATAAGGAGCCATGCAGACAAGGATTTTGAAAAGATGCCATGCATACCAGGATAGGGATGAGGAGTCTTGCAGACAAGGATGGGGATAAGGAGCCATGCAGACAAGGATGGGGATGAGTAGGCCGTGCATACAAGGAAGGTTGATATAAGGAGACGTGCAGACAAGGATGGGGGTAAGGAGCCATGCATACCAGGATGGAGATAAGGAGCCATGCAGACAAGGATGGGGATAAGGAGCCATGCAGACAAGGATGGGGATAAGGAGCAATGCAGACAAGGATGGGGATAAGGAGCCATGCAGACAAGGATGGGAATAAGGAGCCATGCAGATAAGGATGGGGATGAGGAGCCATGCATACAAGGATCGGGATGAGGAACCATGCATACAGGATAGGGAAGAGGGGACAATGCATACCCGGCTTATACTCAAGTTAATATGTTTTCCCATTTTTTTGTGGCAAAATTAGATGCCTCAGCTTATACTCGGGTCGGCTTATACACGAGTATATATGGTAAAATAGTGAACAGGCAAGAAGTGTATGTTTGTGAGAAAAGATAGGTACCGAAGTTGGTATCAAGGCTCATACACAAAGTAAGTAGATGATAAAAAGTCGCGGTGCAAATATTGCAAATAGTCCCATAAATAGTGGTGATGAACGAATATACTCGTTACTCGAGATTTCCCCAGCACGCTCGGGTGTCCTCCAAGTATTTTTAAGTGCTCGGAGACTTAGTTTTCATCGCCGCAGCTGAATGATTTACATCTCTTAGCCAGCTTGATTACATGTGGGGATTCCCTAGCAACCAGGCAACCCCCACATGCACTTATGCTGGCTAACAGATGTAAATCATTCAGCTGCGGCGATGAAAACTAAATCTTCGAGCACTAAAAAATATTCGGAGGACACCCGAGCGTGCTCGGGAAATCTCGAGTAACGAGTATATTTGCTCATCACTAATAAATAGTCATATACTACATATAATGCAAAACATACATCTAAATAACAGGAAAAATGATTAAGAAAGTACATACAAGCTCACCCACCAACAACCAAAGGCACACTTCACTGATGCTTCATCAGGGGCCTTTTTATGGGGTCCCACTTGGAGGCTGGAATGGAAGTCTACACAGTGATAGGTAGAGATTGGTCTAGAGACCACATTGGTAAGACCATGAAGCAGCCTTCACGAGAGAACTTCACACCTGTCCTACTCCAAGGATTATGGTGTTGTCTGGAATAATGTGCAGTCACCGGGCCACCCTAGTCTTCATTCCAGATACATTAATGGCTCGGTATTACTGTCTCTTGAGCCATTTTTCAGCATAACAACTCCAGCCCACGTGATGCGTGGTGCTATTGTGAGCAGCCTGTGGTGTGGCCTCAATGTGCTACTATGGCCTAAAGCATCTATGGACTGTTTTCCCATTCACATCTGGATGTTATTGGTCGGCTATTGCAAAGGGAGCTGCCAGCAGCGGATCTTGATGATAATTTTCCCAAGTGCATTTAGCGTGCCAGAACATTCTGTGCATGTTTGTGCGTTGCCATGCAAAAAAGATATACAAGCAGGCATGAAAACTGGTATAAATAAACAATCAATAAATACCAAAGAGAAAGATATACCAAAACAAACAATCAGCACATCTAAATAGAAAAGTTACATTATTTATATTAATTTGTATGAAAATGACAACAAAAGAAGTGAAAATCAGAAAAAAATTAAAAAAAAACTAATTGTAGCATTTTATGAGGTCACTAAAAATCTCTTTGCTCACATTTAACCTGTCACCCCCAAAATCGAAGATGAGCTAAGCCCACCGGCATCAGGGGCTTATCTAAAGCATTCTTTAATGATGTAGATGATGTAGATAAGCCCTCGATGTATCCTGAAAGATGAGAAAAAGAAGTTATATTATACTCACCTGGGCGGGCGGTCCAATCCGATGGGCGTCGCGGTCTGGTCTGGGGCCTCCTATCTTCATAGGGCCTCTCTGACCTTTCCCGGCGCCTGCGCACTGCAGTACTTTGCTCTGCCCTCAACAGGGCAGACAAATTACGCCTGCGCCGGAGTCGCAGCTTGAAGACAAGAAGAGGACGTCATCCTATGAACATAGGAGGCCCCGGATAGCGACGCCCATCGGACCTGTCTGCCCCCCCAGGAGAGTATAATCTAACCTCTTTTTCTCATCTTTCAGAATACATCGGGGGCTTATCTACAGCATTACAGAATGCTGTAGATAAGCCCCTGATGCCAGTGGGCTTAGCTCAGCTTCGATTTGGGGGTGCCAGGTTCCTTTTAATATATACAGTAATTATTAGGGCTTGGAAGGGAAGGAGTGTCATTTGACTTTTTGAATGTAAAATTTCCTGGAATCCTTAGCGGACGTCATGTCCCTTTTGGAGAGGCCCTGATGTGCCTTAACAGTGGAAACCCCCCACATGTGACACCATTTTGGAAACTAGACCCGTCAAGGAATGTATTTAGATGTGTGGTGAGCACCTTGAACTGCCAGGTGCTTCACAGAAGTTTATAACATTGAGCCAGTGAAAATAATAAAAGCACATTTTCCCCCAAAAAATGTTATTTTAGCCCCAAATTTTGCATTTTTCGTAAGGGTAATCTAATATATAAAGCTGAATGTGTGTGTGTATGTGTGTATGTCCGGGATTGGCATCTGCACCGTCGCAGCTACAGCCACAAAATTTTGCACTGTCGCACGTTTGGACCCCGAGAGCCTCATAGGCTATGTTGTGAAGTGAAATTTTAACCCCGCGCGTTCCAATTTACCAAACAATTTTGCCCCTATCTACACTGTGTTCCAAATTATTATGCAAATTGGATTTAAGTGTCTTAAAGATTTAATTGTTTTGTTTTTCAAATAAACTCGTGGATGGTATTGTGTCTCAGGGCTCAATGAATCACTGAAATAAATCTTAAACACATGTGATAATTAGTTTTCCAGGTGATTCTAATTAAAGGAAAACTACTCAAAAATGATGTTCCTCATTATTATGCAGGTCACAGGTTTCAAGCAATATGGGAAATAAAAAGGATCTATCTGCTGCTGAAAAGCATTAAATAGTGCAATGCCTTGGACAAGGTATGAAAAAATTAGATATTTCACGAAAAGTTAAGAGTGATCATCATACTCTGATGAGATTTGTAACTGAAACAGAGCACAGACAGTTCATGCAAATAAAGGCATAATGAGGAAGTTTTCTGGCAGACAAATTCATTGGATTAAGAGAGCAGCTGCCAAAATACCATTACAAAGCAGCAAACAGTTATTTGAGGCTGCTGGTGCGTCTGGAGTCCCTCGAACCTCAAGGTGTATGATCCTTCAAAGGCTTGCTTGTGGTGCATACACCTACTATTCGGCCACTCCTAAACAGTGTTCACAAGCAGAAATGGTTGCAGTGGGCCCAGACATACATGAAGACTAATTTTCAAACAGTCTTGTTTACTGATGAGTGTCGAGCAACTCTGGACGGTCCGGATGGATGGAGTAGTGGATGGTTGGTGGATGGCCACCATGTCCCAACAAGGCTGCGACGTCAGCAAGAGGTGGAGGAGTCATGTTTTGGGCTGGAATCATGGGGAACCAGCTGGTAGGGCCCTTTAAGGTTCCTGAAGGCGTGAAAATGACCTCGGCAAAGTAAATAGAGTTTTTGACTGACAACTTTCTTCCATGGTCTAAAAAGCAGAAACGTGCCTTCAGGAACAAAATCATCTTCATGCATGACAATGAATACCTCTGAGTAATTGGCTGCTATGGGCATAAAAGGAGATAAACTCATGGTGTGGCCACCATCTTCCCCTGACCTCAACCCTATAGAGAACCTTTGGAGTATCATCAAACAAAAGATCTATGAGGGTGGGAGGCCGTTCACATCAAAACAGCAGCTCTGGGAGGCTATTCTGACTTCATGCAAAGAAATACAAGCAGAAACTCTCCAAAAACTCACAAGTTCAATGGATGCAAGAATTGTGAAGGTGATATCAGAGAAAGGTTCCTATGTTAACATGTAACTTGGCCTGTTAGGATGTTTTGGAGTTAAATAGCTTTTTTGTTCAGTGAATGTGACCTAATGCTGCAAATTCCACAAATGAGCATTTTCATTTCTTTAAAACATATCAAATGTTTAGAAATACTACTGTGCCCAATAATTTGGAACAGTGCATTTTGAGTTTTTATTCATTTTGGAGATTATACTGTTATCATTGGGAGGTTTCTTCAATAAAATTCGATGTATACTCTAACGGGTGATGACTTTTATTAGACTGACTGTCATTTGCACTGACCATTTAGGAAAATCCGAGAAAAATGTCATTTGCATAATAATTTGGAACATAGTGTACATAATGGGGAAAAAATGAAAGGAAAAGTGTTGGCGGCAAATTGACAGCTGCCAGATGTGAACAAGGGGGACTTAAAGAATGAGAGAGATGACGCCAAAGAGTATATACCCGTACAGTTGCTAAGGTGGGGCTCCGACATGGGATACTCACCAAACACGGGGATATGAACACACACAAAAAACGTGCCACACACTACCACGTGCTTGAACACATATACCACCCTCAGCACACATTTCACCACACATACACCAACCTCGCCACATAAAAGTCGAAACACAAAAGTCGCCACTCAAAACTCGCCATGCGCAAAATTCACCACATTCAAAACTAGGCTCACGCGAAACTAGTCTCACGTGCAAAACTCACCTCATGGAAAACTCGTCACATGCAAAACTTGCACACGCAGAAAAATTGCCACATGCACAGAAGTTGCAACACATGCAAAAGTTGCCTCACACAAAACTTGCACATACTCAAAATGCACCACACATAAAACTCGCCACGCGCAAAACTCGCCATACGCAAAACTTGCTGCACACAACTTGCTACACTAACCTGTCACATGCAACTCGACACACAAAAAGTTGCTACATGCATGTCGCCACACAAAACTCACCTCACAAAAGTTGCTACATGCATGTCGCCACACGCAACTCAACACACACAACTTGACACATGAAACTCGCCCTAAAACACGCACAAGTCTGGTATTATCCTTCAAAAATAAAAATCTGATTAATAAGCAGACAAACTACAAGAGCAACAAATGTACCATATAGGAAATACGGCAGCTGTCAGTCACATGGCCTGTCTATTATGTGTATGTGTGAGCTAATATATACTGCCAGGGGGGAGGGCTTCCTGTTGGCTGGGAATTTATCAGGCTGCCAATTTAGCTTACAAATACTGAGGTAAAAATACTGACCAAATAACGTGTGAACGAGGTCTAATACAGGAGGAGATGACACACAGATATATACTATATACAGGAGGAGATGACATACAGGTACATATTATATACAGGGGAGATGACACGCAGGTATATACTATGTACAGGAGGAGATGACTTGCAGGTATATACTATATACAGGAGGAGATGACATACAGGTATATACTATATATAGGAGGAGATGACATACAGGTATATACTATATACAGGAGGAGATGACACACAGGTATATACTATATACAGGAGGAGATGACATACAGGTATATACTAAATAAAAGAGGAGATGACACATAGGTATATACAGGAGGAGATGACATACAGGTATATACTATATACAGGAGGAGATGACACACAGGTATATACTATATACAGGAGGAGATGACATACAGGTATATACTAAATAAAAGAGGAGATGACACATAGGTATATACAGGAGGAGATGACATACAGCAGGTATATACAGGGGAGATGACATACAGGTATATACTATATACAGGAGATGACATACAGATATATACTATATATAGGAGGAGATGACATACAGGTATATACTATTTACAGGGGAGATGACATACAGGTATATACTATATACAGGAGATGACATACAGGTGTATACTATATATAAGGGAGATGACAAACATGTATATACTGAGGGGAGGTGTGAGGTGATAATGAAAAGGTGTGAGTGCAAAATGAGAGGAGTGAGGGAAAATAGTGGAGTCATCACAAAATGACAGATGTGAGGTCGAAATGACAAGTGTTAGGGGGGAATGAGAGGAGTGAGGGGGGAATGAGAGGAGTGAGGAGAAAAATAAGAGGAGTGAGGGGGAAAATGAGAGGTGTAAGGGAGAAAATGAGAGAAGTGAGGTGCTAAATGAGAGGGGTGATGGGAAAATAAGAGAAGAGAGGTGTTATAACTAACCACAGATATTTACGATACCCAGGCAACGCCGGGCTCTTCAGCTAGTATATACATATATACACATACATATACATATGTATACATACAGATACACTACGGTTCCAAAGTTTAGAGTCATCCAGACAATTTTGTGTTTTCCATGAAAACTCATACTTTTATTAATCAAATGA